>NC_079366.1:10848205-12113205 GCF_021018895.1 Seriola aureovittata
GTCACTGATACAGACTTTGTCTGGATGCGACAGTTTTCATGACATCACCTCTGAGATTCTTAAAAAGACACATTAATGGAGGCAGCTGTTTTCCCCCCTCCCCTCCTCTAGCCGTCCCATGACGATGTCTGATTGAGGGGTCCGTTTCAAATTGACAAGTTTAATTTCCATGAGTTTGTCTTAAGCCAATGCTCATGGAGGCCAAGAGGCATTGGAGAGAAAAGGAGATAAATTGAAAACACCAGGTTACATGGCAGAGATATAAAGAACATATTCCTCTGTTGAGTTTTCGGAGTTGGCAAACTAAAGCCGAATTGGCTCGCACACATCTTTCAAAGCTCTTGCTTTGATAGTAACAACTCTGCAAACAGCAGCGTTTTGTTGATTTCAGTTTGCAGTTCCTCTGCTCTGAAGCAATTCAGTGTGTAAAACCTGTGCAGTCAAACGAGATGGATGCTGTCTTTGTGATGTAAATTACTTATGGTCTCTGAAGGCTTAATGGGATGTATGCCTGGCACATCAGGAGCAAATCTGTTGGCTTTGGCGCATACCCACATAACTTTTATTTAAACACCCCACACACAGACACCGCACACATCCACGTTATTTCCAGCACTGGCTTCTCGGCACTTCTTGATCGACACACAAACAAGCAGAGCAGCGCTGTGGAACGAGGCCAGAGCTGATCCCAGGCACGGATGAGATCCTCAGTGTACTGGGACAGAGCTGAGGTCATGACCCCGGCAGATTGGACAGCCAGTAGTGGTGTGAGTCCTCCTCACTGCTCCCAGTCTGGCCAGAACTCACAGTCTGACAGGTGGGGGGCAACAAGTACGTTGTTGTTTTAAACTGTTCAAGTAACAATAGTTGACAGATTGTTTGTGCTTCAGCGGCCAACATAACCCTGTGTTAAACAGAGAAAGCCTGTTCTGGATAGGTGTTTTATTCCAAACCACCTGCCAAACAGAACATTGCTATGGGGAGTTTGTTGGTTGAAATTAAGACTGTTGTCATGGTTATTACTAACAAAAGATAACACTAACTCTGGTGTTAAAGCTGAAGATGCCTCCCTGTCCTCCACATGCCTAATTATAACTTTGCTATGTGAACATCATAACTGTTTATGGCTGAATATAATTCTTCGGCATAGGAGACTACAGCTTTAATTCTGACTGCATTTCAAACTGAGAAGGAAAATCTGAATATTGAGCAGCAACAAAATCGGTCGCTGATACACTGCTGCGCTAATCACAGGTTAGTGATTTTTCCTTCAGGCTAGCCAGGCCGTAACGTGGTGCCTCTCCCTGCGTGTTGCTTTGGACGTGAAAGCTGGGTGAATGTAACACATGGCGTGAGGGTGGTGGCGGCTCTCTCTCTCTACATAGAGTTTGCAGGTTACTGGAGTGTTGTTTTTCTTGTTATTATAAATTAATTTCTTGATGCCACTGTCTCCACATACAGCTGTTAAAATGGTTTAAAAATGTACTTATATTTTTTCATGTCTGTATCATTTGCAGATCCAGTCTAGACAGAGACAGCTAGTGGAAGGTGTCAGCTGTATGTGATGTTGCTGGTATGATGTCAATATGACATACACAGGTACTTCCTTTATTTCTGCTGGGACACGCGTGCGGCACCACACCTCCAGCCCCTGTGCTAATTAAGCTAACCCGTCATGACCAGACTTTATACTGAACGCACAGAGGCAGTAAATAAGCCGAACCTCTGACGTCAAAATATCAAAGCTTTACTGGGGTTCTGTAATGTAAGTAAATATAATTACTGAATAATAGTCATATTACTGCAACACATCACTAAGTAATGCGCTACTACCAACGCTGCAAAAAAAGGTTTCTTGGTAGTTTCATTTAAGACAAATTTAGCACGTTCATAAAAAGCTTTCATAAGGTATGATATGAAAAAGTTTTGTATATCACACAATCCGCTTTTAGATCCACTATCAAACATCTCACTCAGATAAATGTCAGGCTTCCAGATGAGACAGATTATTACAAAAGATAATCTGGACCTTCTGAATGGTCTCCTCTTATTGTTTCCTCTTTCATGAAAAGCTGTTTCTCTTCTCACTTTCCCCCAATTAGGTCAATTTCCTTGTCTTCACTCACCACCTCTCCATCTCTCTGAACTTTCTTTTTTTTTTTTTTCCTACTCTAAGCTGTTCTTTGCCTCTTCTAATGTTACCAGTCATTTACTCTATCCATCTACAGACTGCGGCACAGGCTTGTTTTCAAAGCATTAGAGCCTGTTTTCCCCGTCAGCAGGGAAAACCAAGCAGCCGATAGGACCTAGAGCCTCGTCCTGCCAACATATCCTGGAGAGAGAGAGAGAGAGAGAGAGATTAAAGTGCACAGTCAGGCCAGCCAGATTGTGGTTATCCACACAGAAACACATGTACCGTAACACGAATCCACAGACATCCGGGTACACAGAAAAATACACTATATGAAGGTATGTAGAGTTTATATTCATACACATACCGTATAAAATCACATTTATCATCAAACCATGTTCATGTCAAGCTGCTCTGTTTCCAAAACATACTGTACATCATCAGCATCATAAGAAGTCTGTCTTTCTTCTGTGCTTCTGTGTTTATTATTTGTCTCATGATGTGTTTCTGTTACTGTTCTGGTCACTCAGTTTGTGGCTGCAAGAAAAAATGAAGCATGGCATCGGTTCGGGCAGAGCGCTGGCGCTGTCCTTGTGTTATCTGACTGATATCCTTTGTATTTTCACAATGCTTCACAATCACTGTCTAGTAATGTCTGATCATATTCAGGGGGAATTACTTCTCCACCAAAATCCTCATTGCCGATCAGACTGTATGAGAGCTGAACCCTTTTCATCAAATATAACTGTATAACTGTTTTCTATGAATGGCCAATTTTAATTTTTAGTGTGCATTGGTTTGAAAATAATTTTTCAACAGCGATTTTAAGAGATATGTGTTTCACAGAGACTGTCCTCCTGTTCAACTCATGTACGACCCGCAGTTATGTGTTATTGTTAAGTGACTTTTACGTCATGTGACGTAGTATACAGAGTGACAAAGTCTGTATAGGAGGAGGTTGGGGTGGATGAATGGGTTGACACAACACAGGACTTTGGCTCTAGTTCTAAGATCTGAGTGTAAACCCAAGCTCCTCAGGCTTCAAAGTTTTCTGTTAGAAAAAAAGAGAGACATCATGAGATTGTAAATTCACTCTTGACCTTGGAAACAGTAGTTGACAAAACAATCTCACCAGTTTTCCACTGCATTGCACAAGCTTCCTCGGTAGATGGAGTTGGGCATGGGAGTTTGGTTAAACGTGATCATAAATGACACTGTTAACTCCAGTCCTTGTACTGTTGCTGTTGTATTTTTTCATTTTGTAAAGGCAAAAAATGACCCCACCTTTCGCAGTCTTTGAATAACAGCTATCACTCTTGTTACTACCGTGTGCACATCGATTTGTTAAGAGGACGAGTGTAAGTTATTGTTGATCAGCTTCAACCAGACAATAGATGTTGGATGTTGGTTTTGTGTAGCTTCACATTTCCTGCAACATCTGCAACAAACTTGCATGCTTGTTTAATCTAACCATTCAAGACTGAAGTGAGGAAGTGAAGAATAAACACCGATGTTGCAAAGTTTTTTGCTCAGTCACTTTCTGAATACTATACTTATTCCTTCCCATCTCATATGAAAAGCGCTTTTATGATGAACCACTCTAAAAATACAGACATAATAGAATACAATATCAGTGAAATGAATGATCATATATCAGCAAATGTTTTGAATAGGGTCCATGTATATTTAGACTGTACAAACAAGAGAGAATAATGTGATAAAACTGGTTCCATTAGAGCTGAGAGGTCCTGAACTTTAAAACAAGCCTTCTGTAATAAATATAAAGACTTTCGAGTCTTAATCGTGCTACGCTTTCATGTAAACATCCCCCTTTTCAATCGTACACTGAATCTCAATTACACTCTCCATTACAATAAATATTTCCATGTCCAGCATTGAGTTGAGTTGCATTTGAGACTGAAAACTGGCTGCTACTCAAACCACTTTTGGCCACTCAGCTGGTTGCTGGAGAACCATTAACTTGTATTATGAGTCCCCTCCTCTCAGCATCGCCAATTTATGACCCGTCTGTGAAAACATGACAGGACTTTCTCTCTCCTCCTCCCAGTCAGAGGGATAACAAGAGGAGAGGTTTACCCGCCCACTGTAGTCTCTGTAAGATGGTTCCCAGATGGAAGCAAGGTATAAAATCCTCACGCTAAATGTGACTTGACAGATCAAAGTCCACATGTCGCTTTCCTCTGAAACGGTGGCACAGGTTGGTCGCAGGTTTCTTCTTGATCCCTACTGGAAAAATAAAAAACAAACCCAATCCATTCATACCCAGAGGAAGATATAAGCGGCATCACAGAGGTCACCCTTGCAGAAGAGAATACATAGATTTGATGTTGCAACTTAAGCGGTGAACACACATCCAGTGAGAGAGATTTATGTCTGTATCTAGTTCTCATAAGATAATGCGTGACATGAACACAACGGGACAGTTTATCACTTTGTCATTTATGTCGTCAGCTCAAGGAATTATATTAAACTCACTGTGAGTCAGTTTGGAATCCTTTGAGGTATTAAAAACTCGATATCCGTCTTTAAGATGACCCTCCATTCAAAAATTCCCACACTACTGAGACGGATAGAATTGTCATAAATCTGTTTTTGTTTTTACCAGAGGAGACATTAAACGTTAAATCATTTATCCACTGTATCACAGTTCCATGAGTGCATACAATTTTAGCAAAGGAAATCGAGCCAGAAATGTAGCAATAGTAGACGTTTCCAAAATCTAAAATGGATGTAAATGCTCAGCGATGTGGCTGAGAGCAACAGACAAAGTTCACAGTAAATCAAGTTCATTTAGTTCAGCTTAAAAATGTAAGTTCTCCTGATGCCGATGCGTGAAAATTATGAATGAAGGTCAATAGTTTGTCATTTTATGAGTTTTCAAGTTCAATAAATTTATGATTTTATGTTGTACTGACTGTTTAATCACACAGTCATTACAGACAAACTTGCTTTCCTTTCACATTTCTCAGTTTTTCATCTGATTTGAAGAATTTACAGCTGCTCATTGTGCTTTATCATGAAACAAGCAACCTTAACTAAATTAAACATGCATTAAAGACAAAATGCCAGTTTCCATCATGGGAAATGGGTTCTTCAAATTTCAAAAAATAACAGTCTCCTAAGAGTTTTAACTTAATACATGCTGGGAAGTTTACAAATATGCTAGTTTTCTTCTTTAATACTTAATTAGTTGAGTGAACTCTCAGCATTTCATTCATTCATCTTATCATTTCAAGTTAAAAGAACAAGTCATATTTATAATTTGTATGGTCTGAAAATTAATTTTAGGTTAGATTAAACTATAAGAACAAAACCTACATGTTTTAGAAATGTGTTTGTTTGGGACTATTTTCAGCTGTGGATAAATACACATTTGGTGCATTAGTATTTATTGATGGAACTTGTCACCCAGTGCAACAGTGTGGTTTCCTGATTTGTTTTCAACAGTTTTTGGACAACAATAGAGTCTTATAGCACAGAGGAATAATCTGGCTTTGAATAGACTGTCAATACTTGTTAGTATAGGATCAATTCATCGTAGGCTTTGGTCTTTTAATAGAATTTGTTGACAAGTGCCTGACTATATAATAAGTCAAAATAATCTAAAAAAAAGCCTGAGATATTTCACTATAAAGTATTAGCACAGCTATGGTGTACAGCAGACATAAAATCAAATGCGGTGTGTGAAATGAAGCATGGCAAAAGCTTTTCGGCATGTTGGGTCCTTCAAAGCTTTATCTGGTAACGGTAGAGTTGTCCACTACTGAGCCATGAAGGAACACACAAAAAAAGAGAAAAGTCTTAAGTGTTTTACAGCCACCCATAATGATCTCTCCTTCAGAAATCGATGACAGTAAAGGCTAGAGTTACTCTGGGGAGACGAGCAGACAATGACACTTCTAGTTGTGGACTGTTTATATTGATCAGCAGCTCATCTGTGCAGCTTTTAAGGACCTGATCCTCTTGTGTATGGAAAAATGATGGATAGATATTTGGATGTGAGTAGACAGGGTTCACATAGAGACAGACACAAACACTACACACACACACACACACACACACACACACACACACACACACACACACACACACACACATAAATTCCATCTTGCTCTCACCTCTCCATGCACCTAACACCCATCTTGAAAGATGCCTATGGACTGGTCGCGGTGTAAGGTCTCAGCGAGTTGTGTTTGAAGTGTGTGTGTGGGGTTTTCTGGCCACTGACACACACACACACACTCTGACCTTTGGTGCCAGGCCCGGGGCCGAAGACCCTGCTGAATAAAAGAGCAGATGGTCGAGAGGTGGCTTCAATGGAAACTAAGAAAGAAAAGAAAAACAGTACGAGGAAGAGAAGAAAGAGAGCAGGCAGGTGTGTGTGTCTGTGAATGTGAGTGTGTGCAGGTTTGTTCAAAATTTCTGTTGTGTGCTTTACTCAGTAGTTATATCTTACTGTCACTGTGTATCTGTCTATCCAGGAGCAGTCTGCTTTACAAATGAAACTTAATACTATGGTGTTTGTGCACAAATTCCCAGAGATGAGCCTACTGCAGGCCACACACACACACACACACACACACACACACACACACACACATCTGATCCAGATCTGGTAGTAGTGTTTGTGTGTGTGTTACCGAGCTCCCTACTGGGGAATACTATGAAGACATCTGCTTCTATGGTCAGCATCACTTATCAGATTCAAGGCAACAGACTTCACTGAGTGTCCACACACAGAGCAGACACACAGTTATTTATCGATTATCTGCAGCTGTTACTTTAACAAAATGTGTTTTCTCCTGTGAGTGACAAGGTCGTACATTAGTTTCTTTCTACAAATCCAGCCGTTTCCCTGTCAAACATATTAGCAGATTAACAGAAAAATATAATCAGGCTAAAAGAGAAGTATTTTCAAACCCTCTGAGTCATTTCCGCAATAAAGTTTCATGACAAAAAGGACACAAGGACCATGCCCTTGCCCCATCTTTGTTCCTGCACTCAGCAGCTGCTATAAACAGATCCCCAAACAGAGTTTCCATTAGATTTGTAACTTTTAAGCCCCAGAGTGCACAGCTATGCATCAGATGATAAAATGTGCCTAAAATAGTGGCAAAGGCCGACCTTGGATCTGCCTATTGGTACAAAGTTTCCGTAGCTTCGGCAATACTCAGGGGGATTATTATGGGTTCCCAGAAAATGAAGTTAAAAAGCATCAGTGCAGCAAGTTTGTGCCTCAGTATCAAAAAAAATTGCATATGAGGTGAGATGAGGATTTACGCAGAATAAAGATACCTGAAAATTTGAATAATGTGCCGTTTGGTTTATTCAGTGATGTGCCTAAAGACCTGCTGAGGTTTGAAAGGTACCTGACCACTGACTGAGCAATGAAGGGAGTCACATGTATTACAAAGTTCGAACCAGGAAGATCTGCATCACATGCAGTGGAGCACTAACAGTGTGCGAAAGGTCAGAACGATTAGCAACCAGACTGGATATGTGAGACACCCACATGAGAAGAAGGAGTTGATCCAGGTGGATGAGGTGTACTGTATTTGTACTATATTTGACAATCTTTTTTGTTTTTCAGACTCTCAGGATGCTTTCCCACAGCAGAAGCCTTGCAACCCATTAAACCCAAAGTTTTTAAAACTGGAATAAACCTGGTTGGAAGTTAATTTCGTTTACATATACATTTCTGTGTGTAACAAGAGTAAACTTGCCCAACATGAGAGCATGTTTGGCCGACATGGCAGGCACACACACACACACACACACACACACACACACACACACACACACACACACACACACACACACAGGATGAATTGTAATCATTTTGATGATACCTTAATGTTAAAACTTTTAGTGCCAACACCTGGTTAAAAATTTTATTTTGTCCAGTACTTTGGTTTATGACCAAATACTTAGTATTTGGTTGTAAAGCTGGATTTGAGTTTAGTGCTAATTAGCCAATGTTAGCATGCTGATACGCTAAACTAACATGGTGAGCATGGTCACTTTATACCTGCCAAAAAATAACCAATATGAGTGTGTTAGCATGTAGCTTAAAGCAGTTTTTACCTTTGGGGTATCTATGGGAAATATATTCAATATTTATGACCCCAATATACAGTAACATATGCCAATGCAGATGTGGTTTGTCTACTTGTGAATGTTCTTCACCGTTTATGGACCACTCTTGTCACCACTGATTTAGATTAATCACCACATGAAAGTAGGGTTGGAGAAGCTGAAGAAAGGAAGGAAAGAGGAGAGAGGTGAAGAGAGGAGACACCTGGTTTGTTTTCACATCTTTGACTAAATCAACACTCACCGTGTGGGACCAGCCATCTGTTGACAGCTCAAGTCACTATAGCGGAGGCTGAGGTTACAGAGGTGAGAGGAGGAAGAAGGGCGAACGGCTGGTGTGTGACAGCAGGGGCTGTGGTGCATGTTTGCATACATGTATGTTTTATGTGGTGGTCGAGATGAGCACATGCTTGTCACTCGTACATGACCTCATCCTCCATCAAGTCCCTCAAAACAGTAAAAAATAATAATAATAAATGTCTGCATTACTGAGAGGATGATATTAATGAGGCGGACGGTGGGGATAACGAGGCAAAGTGGAGGTTCAGGTCACCAACATGAACATTTACAGAAATTCAGGAACACTGGCGGATGAATTTGCTCCATGCAACCCCCAAAATAAACACACCAGAAGACACTTGACATGTTTCAACATCTGCTTGTCAACATGTTGGCTGCATGCTGACGCGGCTTCCTCCGCCATCTGAAAACATTCGGAAGTGTCAATGAATCACTAAAGTGTTTACTGTTGGGATGGAGAGTGGTCTGTGTGTAGCTTTGTGTGTGTGCAATGAAATTCGTGCCTACGTGCTGCTGCATGTATGCAGAGCGTGTGACAGGAGGAGAATCTGGTGGACATTATCACCACTCAGCTCTGTCCACAATCAGGAGGCACTTAACCGCGCGAGACAATCACTGCAGGGTTCGTGAGGTCAACACATCAACCGTGCAGCAGCAAATAAAAGGCGTGCATGTCGGAGGCTATAACACGGGAGCCGGTAGCAGTGAAGACACCACTTACACAGATTCCCAATGAATGGAAAAAGAAAATAGCTGCCTGGATTACACGGTCCAGCTGAAAGTGTGTTTGCATTACGGGCGTCAAACTACTTCTTGACGTTTTAGGATCCCTAAGAGAGGCAAGACTTTTGCCTTTTGTTTACACCAGCTGACAGTGGCAAGAACTACCACTTTATTAAATGCATTTTCCATTGTTTACACCCTCAGCTGTCCACTGATCAAAAACAGATCTTTCTTTTCCATTCCCATTTTAGATCCACAACAGTCACATACAATGCACCATGAGGGACAGTAGTTGTTTTCCCATGTGAATGGTGGCTCTTCCTTGGCAATGGATTCAATCTGCAACCTGACCTCCTATAATTACATTTATTTACAACACATTTTTATGCCAATTATATTTTGAGGGAAACTTAATTGCCGCCTGAATAAACTTTTTTTTCCACACTAAAGGAAGTGCTACATTTGCTGCAATTTATAGGAAGGTGGTCGGGGCGCCTGAGGTGAGGTTTAGGCAACAGACCAATTTTTTCGGTTTAATGATGAAATGGGAAAATGTTCTGTGTTGTACCTCCACTGACTTTTCCAACATTCAGTATGAATGTCTCTTGTAGGAGACAGGGTTGGCTGATGTCACCTCCCCAATGAGAAACCATAAATGCTGAGACTGCTGCTGAGTTACTCTAAGTGTCATCTTAGCATACTGAAAAAATCATCCCTATTTTAAATATGATCATAAAAGAGAAACATGGGTGACAACAGCAGTAGTTATCACCCTGGCATGGTGGAAAAGAGAGTGGCAGCTGGCTTTGAACCAGCTATTTGACGAATTTTGATTTTAATTTTTTCATTTGATTTTATCCATTTCACCGTGACATGTCTGTGACGTGTGTTGTATATATAAACTTTGCTTGCTTGCTTGTGTCTCCTCCAGCTCCAGGGTTGCTGCTCTGTAACCCATCCTGTGGTCTGACCTCCCTGAAAAGGAGCAAGTAAATACAGAGTTCGCCCTCAGGGATCAATGAAGTAACACCTTGTTATTTCCAGCAGGCAAACTGGTGAAATTGCCAGATGGAAAGAACGGAACAGTATTGTGGATTTATTTTATGTCTACATTTTGCGCCTTTCATTTTATTCATTCAGTTGATGGCTTTTGGCAGAATGAGTCAATAAATAAGCTGTAAAATTACCTGAAATTTCCAGTTCACCAACACTCCAAGAGGTTTGTAAGAGCCCCACAATGCCCCTAGAAAAACTGTAACAAAATCTTCCTGTGACCTCCAGTGTGATCGTGAAGGATGGAGAAATGCCTGGAATAAGAAGAGCTGAGGATATGAATACAAAGGATTGTGTTGTTAAGGTAAACTGTATTAGAGCATTTAGAGGAAGAAGATATGGAAGAGTGGACTGTGACTGGGAGCTATGAGGTGGAATATATTGTATTACGGGTATGCCTTCCAAAATATCTGTCCAACTGATACGCAAATGGAACTTTATATTAGTTCATTTATTTTCAAAATGTGTCTTGAAAGTGCTTCTTAACCTTTCCCATCCTACAAGTATTCTGGACCAGCGACTTAATTCCAAACAAGAAATGAAAAATTGCGGTGTTATCTTTGTGTTACTGTGTTTAGTTCTCAGTAGTGATACCACGGCCCATATATCAGCCTGGGCTTAGATCTTTCCTCCAGTTATCTGTCAGAGTCTGCTCAGTATCTGTTCAGATGTTTGGTTTGATAAATGTAGTCCCACATACATCATGCCCTCAGATGCACTTCAGACCTTCCAGAGAGTAGACAAGTGTTTCTGTAAGGAAATCACACACACATACACACACACACACACACACACACACACACACACACACACACACACACACACGTACATGTACATTTGCAGGACTGACATCAGACACAAAGTGAAAAGTCAGTAAATTCTTCCATTATTGTAAGTTCACTGGTGTAAAGACAACAAAAGTTCTACAAATGGAAATTCTCAAGTAAACAATGGTAATTCAAAACTGTGCTTTTGTATAGGTCTTTAGTAGATGTCTGACACACACACACACACACACACACACACACACACACACACACAGACTGCACACATTGACGTGCATCATAAACTTTGATTTCTTCTTTATGACAAACACTGTTAAAGAAATCAGCTCTGAGGAAACAAGCGTCAAAAGGATTTTTCCAAACGTGTCCAGAGCGTTAGCCTCCAATGAGCTGTTACACAAGTTTACACCCAAGCACCAACCTTCAGCTAATTTACTGTTTTCCATCCGGCTCAGCCAAGCTGAACAGGTTAGTACGCAAAACAGTGGGACCTGTCGCCCAGGTGGAGAGCTGAAGACATCCGTCCACAGCAGGAGGAGCCCAGACTGAGTTATGGAAGGAGATGGAGCTCGGCGGGGCGCCAGCACTCGCTTTACTGTTTATTTACCCTCCTGTTTAACGAGCTTTATGATTCATAAGCCAGCGCTAACGGCCTTTATGGGACCAAATATTTATGTAAGTTAGACCTCTGGTCACTGGTGAGGAAACTTACAAACATACATACACACACACACACACACACACACACACAGAGGAACACACTGATCTGTTTTTCAGTCTGCCCGGGAGCTATTTCTCATTATGAGCACGTGGCCCCAAAACACCTCAAAGCAGACAGCTGAGATTAGCTGCTGATGAATGACACAAGTCTCTGTGGTGTGTGTATGTGTGTGTGTGTGTGTGTGTGTGTGTGTGTGTGTGTGTGTATGTGTGTGTGTGTGTGTGTGTGTGTGTGGTGTGTGTGTGTGTGTGTGTGTGTGTGTGTTTGAGCGAGAGAGAGAGAGAGAGAGAGAGAGAGAGAGAGAGAGAGAGAGAAAGTAGGAGCTTAAAGGAGAACTGACCGATGGAAAAAGGGGCACAACAAAGAAAAAGGAGGCAAGGTGACTGTGCAGTAAAGGCTTAAGACAGATGAACAGTGGATGCAGCAGAAGCCAGCTGGGACTAAACTCAGGACTTAAACGAAGAGAAGAAAGAGAGTGATGGAGGGACACAGTGAGAGAGTGATGGTGCTGCTGTCTTCACTGGTGGCCTTGTGTGATTAGCTGAGGAAGCTCTGGTTCCCATTACCACCCAGTTAATTCCTCTGGACCTGTCTGGTGATGACGTCCGCAGGGGTGGATCTAGTGATTTGGGAACCCCAGGCAAACTCAGGCATGAGGCCTCTGTTGTACTTTCACCCTTTCTCTGACTGAGAATGTTGTTATTGGCAGTGGTTGAAGGGGCACGTGGATAGATAAATTGAGGCAGTTATAATTTCTATTTTTATAATAGCAATGTAACAAATGACTGTGAAAATAATGTGACTTTACTCTTTGTTTCACTCTCTGCACTACCTGCTCACCATCGATCAGCTGTCAGACAGAGTTAGCAACTAGCTAATAGTGGAGCATTTAGCAGCTGAAGAACCAAATAGTGGTAGAGACCAAAAAAGGTGTCCAGAAACACATCTCCAAATGAATAATAACATTAAGTCCTCACTTGCTGGATGTCTAAATAAGCAACTGTTTGCTAAAACATAATTAAGATACCTATGTAAATAAAAAGCATTTGATTCTGTTGATCATAATATAGAACAGCTTCAAATCAAATTCTCTTAAAATGAGTGTAGGTGTCCCACAAGGGTCAGTTCCAGATCCTCCTTTTTTCCCTATATAAAAAATCAGTGTTATCTCTGCCATTCATAATTGTAATGCAAATTTTTATGCTGATGTTAACTATTTTCTATGCCATGGGCTCTTCTTTTAATCTGGCCATGGCAAATACAGACCATTTTTGATACATTTGAGTTGTCTGTTAACAAATATAAGCTTTTTAAATTCTCACAAAACAAAATACATGCTATTCTCAACAAAACACAAAACCCTGACAAGCAAACTGAGTGTCACAAATGGTCTTTTTGTATAGAAACAAATCAAGTGTCTCTTCTACCAGCTGGAAGACCATTGTACAATCTACAATTCAGTTGGCTCTAGATTATGATGATATTGTATTCATGCATGCCTCTCCCTCCACCTTAAAGCCCTTGACTCGGTGTATCACAGTGCACTACACTTTATCACAGAGGCTGAATTCTTCACTCACCGTTGCTCATATAAACACAGAACTTCCAATTTCAGGTCACTGGATAGTTTAACATCAGCTGCAGCCCATGTTCAGAACTGGGTTCAAGTGCTATGCTCCCTGCTAAAGGAATGAGTTTCAGAAAACCTTGACTTGTAATTGCTTTACTTGCTACTTACTATGATGCTGGAGAGTTTTCTGGAAAAATTCAAATGCAAGTGTGATCATTTATTTGGTGTGTAAAATCTGAATCTGCTGTAAGAAACTGTCAGGTACACTGTATGTGGTCTTCTTAGAAGAAGTGGAGTCGATGTACACAGCTGCATTAATTGGAAAAATTAAAGTAAAGTACAAAGTTATTTGCAAATTAGCTAAACTGACTCCATGTCTGTCTGGTGTGTAGATTTGTGCTGTGGAATGTCGACTGGTGTTGATTTGAGTGGCAGTGGTAGTTAATCTTCTCCAGACCCATCTGTATAACCCTTTCGAGGCCTTTATAATCCTTTAATAACCTTTGACCAGAGCCCTCTTTATGACTTTAATCATGATGGCTGGGGTCAATCCACTTAGCACCAATCTCTCCTCCATCACTTCCTCTTAACTTCCTCTTTCAACTGACTATCACGAGGGCATAAAAATAAAAGCCCTGCTCGTTTTCCCTTATCAGATATCTGATCAAGTTGTAAAGTCTTTCTTTGTCCTAATACAAAGGTCCCTAATCCATGATGATGATTCTAATCAATTTACAAGAGTTTATCTTTCTTTTACAATCGAAACAAGAATTTTTAAAGCCACTACCTGACTGCCAAAAAAAACATTAAATTATATTGAATTAAATCATGCTAAAGGGCCTGTAAATGTCAGAACATGTTCCCTGTTTTTCACAAAACACTCTCACACAATCAGATGGTCGTACATCCCGATTCAGTTCAAGATGAATGTCGCAATTCCTAATGCATAAACAATTGAATTCAGTGATTACCATTCAAATGCTCCTCTGGGATTATTACATTTAGGCACCAGCTGCACTGCAGATGGATCCAGTGCACTATGATAGAAATGTAGGGTCAGTGCGGATTTTTATGTGTCCAGAATGATTAATTTAATTGTCTGACTGTGCCAAAATCATTTGTCTATGATTAGCTTTAACAGAAAACACTCAGCTGTATCTGTAACTGGTCCAAGTTAGTTTAAGGATCATTTGAAACATCAATAAATCTGCATTGTTTAAACAAAAGAGACTTCACCCTGTGCTGAAAGAGAGATAATTGATATAAAATAAAATAAAATAAAAAAGAGATACAAACTTCTGGATGATAACAAATGTACTTTTCAAATTCGTGATGAAAAAATAGTAGCGGTTGGGACCTAATTGTTTTTAACACACTGAATGAGAAACTGAGCCTATTTTCCAAAAAGGAGATTGAGTGTTGTGGAAATGAACTCTCTTTTGGTGAGAGAAAACGCCCCCAGGCATATGGCTCACACTTAACCACAGCATTTACACCCCAAACAGCTAATGCCCACCAGCCTGGAGGAAAAACGTGCACCCAAACAAAAAACCAAATCTAAATGTCTCAATCACTGTGTCAATCTGTTTGAGTTTAGACTCAGTGTGTTGGGAGTCTCGTCATGCCTCCATGTCTGAGGATTAAGGGGTCTGTTGGCATACAGGGTCTGTACTCCTATAGTCTTCCATACTCTCCTTTTTTACACCTCAATAAAGGCCAGTTTGCTAGGAGCTGAAATCCCCCCCATCATGAGCCTCCTCTGCTGCTCTCAGATATCCATGATCAGCTGCCCGAGTTTCTCTCTGATAACTCAATAGGCACACCTGCCAAGAAAAATGTAACTGTGCTTATACGCAAAATAATGTGGAAAAAAAAGCATATCAAATGTGTTGATCTGTATTCTGCCATGCTTGAAGTTTGAAATTGAGTTAGTAAGGACAGAATACCTCCAGACCGCTTAGATTTTGTGAAATAAGCTCAATAGGAATGGAAAGACTGGGGAAGAGACAGAGAAAAAGAGAAACACACAATTGCATAGACAGATCTGGGAAATTCAAGCAAAATGCAGTTACAGAAAGGTGACACACACTCAGTTGTTGCTCGTCATATAGCCTAAATCTTATCATATCAGTGGGATTTTCTACATCTCATTTCATAATGATTTGACATCACCTGGCCTCTTTAAGCACGAGTTTACTGACAAGATGAATAATAACTTTCTGCAAACACTTTCTTTGTTGAGCAGTTTATGCTCTGACAGAGCAGGGTTGAATAAAAGTGGATGTAGCACCACAGCTAATATAGCTTTGATATAGCTTTCTTTTTGTTGGACTATCCTGCAAATTTAAATGCACTTATTTTTCTTAAGAGTGATGTGAAACATTTGTTCACAGTGACCTTTCCCCTGTGAGCAAATCCACTGATTGCGCCAATTCCACTGAAGTGAATTTATTTTGCTGCAAAATCTAGATGTTTAAACTGCTGCTGTGACCAGGCCGTATGACTGTTCAGTTTCATGTCATAGCATCGTCCCACAATTATTTCAGGCTTAATGAAGCTGATGTTCACGCGACATATCAGTCAGTGTTTCACAGTTCTCATTTCACAAACTGAGAGTGTTAGTTATTCCTAATTCTTGTACAAACACAAATGAATACACATGTTGATTGACGTCTACACACCAGTATGAGCCCACCAGGAAGATGTATAGACACACACACACACACACACACACACACACACACGCAAACGCAGAGTCAACAAGGACCACTTCACCACGCAGAACAACCAACTGGAACCCAGGTTCCTCCAGAATAGCATTAACCCCATGACTCCCAGAGACAAAAACATTGGCTTCTATAGAAACCGCTCTATAGGATGTTAGTTTTGTGAAGTCTCCAGGCAAATCACAAACAGGAGTCCTCCTTTGCCCTCCTTTTCACTTCACATTTTTACTTCACACAAACGGACAGCCATCATTCAAAACCCATCTCGTTCCAGTGGGCGACCCACAAAGGCTGGGAAGCTGCCATTGAGGGGGTAAGAAAAATCGCAAAGAGGGAGAGTTTTCATGTGTCTAAGTCCATGGTCAACCTTTGAGCGCTGGACTGTGAATGAACCTTTGGTGATGTTCAGGCTTTTGATGAATGTCATTAACATCATCTTGAGCTGCACCAAGGTCCAAAGGCCAGGGAAGACCACCTCTATTCAATCTTTAATGATAAAGCTTTTTGGTTGCCCTCCCCTTGTTTCTAGATCACCAACCTCCCTTTTTTGCACCTTAGAAATGCCAATTGGAATCAAAGTAACTCACCCGCACAGTCCGTCCATCTGCAAAACATGCTTTGGCTTTGGAGTAACACTCAAACAACTGTGTCTTCGACGCACAGATGTCATTTTGTGACTGCTTTCCCGTAAAAGGTAAACATGAAAGATTACGGTGCGCTTTGCGCTGCAGTAAAAATCCACAAAGTGTGGATTCTGTTAAGGAAATGAGCTCTGTAACACATCTGCTGCAGCGTTTTAGGACAGTCTCCTTCATACCTCTGGATCTGGGCAGCAAAGAGGCAAAGAGCATCTCAGTAAAAACCTTTAAGAGGCATGAAACACTGCTGTTTTTGAAAAGCAGAGGGATTTCACTGGGAGTATCTCTCCTTCTAGTCTTTCATTTACCTTGTGACTTTGGAAACCAGTATTTGGCTGGATTCATACTGAACCTGAGAGTTGATGCTTTTGCACTCCAGGCACATTACATTTATACACCGGGAATAGCTTGTGTTTGCCAAGCTAAAAAAAAAGAGAAAACTTTCAGCTAGTTTCCAATGAAATGAAAGCAGTCTGATATTTTAGCTGTGTTTTGTAGAGATTAAACAAACATGATAATAATGTGTTGATCAGTGAGCTTCAGAGGTGTTGGCAGATTTTATTTTACTTTTGGACAGAAACATGCTGGCTGTTAACCACTGTTTTTGGTGTTTACTCTAAGCTGAGCTAACTGGCTGCTAGCACTAGCTACATATACAGATATATAGGCTGCCAACATATTTCCCCAAATTCTCCAAGTTTTCTTTTTCCAATTAAGTTAACTAACTTGCTAATGTGGTTAGCTCTGCTGGTCAGGTGATTGACAGCAGCAGTTGCCAAGTGACAAGAAAAAGATGCGTCCAGTGTTTTTTTTTCCTGTTCAGACTTCTACAAATCACAGCAGAGCGGTGCATCACATGTCTTCAAGTCTGTAGTATGTCACAGGTAATCAGATACTTTCACAGAATGTAATGTTTAAAGACTGTGACTTACTAACATGGTCACTTTGGTTTGGGCAAATTAACCACAGATAGTTCTGTGTAGAGCTGCATCACTCAGCAGTCACAACAGGAAGTTTTCCATCAACATCTAATCACTATTGAGTCAAAGTCTTATGTACTGAGTTTGATTGTCTGAAGAAGAAGAAGAAATTATAGCATTATTTTTTTTACCTTTGTAAAAATATATAGACAATGAGACTAGACTGTCTGTTTATATCTTGAATTAGACTTAGAGCTGCAGCTGATTGCTCTGGTTTCGTTCTTGACTTGGTCTGACCCCCAGCCGTAAATGCATTGGACCCAAACTCACTGATGTAATTCAATACCGTCTTGTGAGAGAGATTTACAGATAGTTTAAAGAAACCATCACCTCAGCTCATCACCTCATGTACTTAACAGACCTCAACGGCTCCACAGCTTTGCTCTCATTTTCATAGACGTGTTTGTTTCACTCCCTCGTTCCCAGTCTGTCTTTCAATATCTTTTCATTCTCTCTTCCCAAACATATTATCGCTCCCCATCAGCTCTCCGTCATGTACAAGGATCCGTCTCACTCTCAGTTCAACAGCTCTGTCTTATCCTATCAGCAAGAGCATCTGAGTGCCGCCTCAGATCGCTGTTACATCGCTGACAGACTATGATTACCATTGCCTGCTTGGATCCCCTTTCATGTCTCTTTCCCTTCGTATGGTCCCTGAAGTTAAAATTGTACCAGAAAGGCATCTTAAGGATTGAAAATGTCTTCTCCAGTTGCAGTTGGATTTTTATTGATATTTGACACATATTAGAGATATTCCTTTTTTTTTTTTTAAAGATTAAAGCTTAATTATCATTAGAGAATGTCTCTCTTCTCTTGTTTTATTCCTGTCTCTATTCTCCCCTTCCCCCATCTTATCTGTTTTTTCTGTCTGACTTGCTTTGTCTCTCACTTTGTGTGACACTCGTCTCTTCTCATCACTGATCCACATGACTGAATGACAACCCTGATTGGTGTAGATAGCGATAGAGTTAACAGTGCTCCATCTCCCGACCCCCTACAGGCTGTAAACCAGACCAGATGACTTCTAGATGAGAGTTATCGTCCACTTAGAGGGAGCGAAGGGTCAGGCTCTGGGATACACACAAGCATTTAGGAAAGTGTTATTAGGGGCTTGGCATGTGTTTATCATGGATTTAGTTAATGGATGACTGGATTATGTTCTGACAGCTGAGGTGCTGTGGTACCAGAGGCAGCTGTGTCTCCAGATCACCACATGCAGGGTAAAAATGTTGTTATTTCATTAGCAGGGCGTATAGTATATGTATTATTTAAAATATATTTAATGTTGATAAAAAAAATTTAAAGATATTTAAATGTGTTGAAACATTTTAAGGTGCAGGCAGACTTTTCCAGTTCTACTCCTCCGAGATATGAATTTATAAGTCAGTTATTTTGTGAGCTTTCGTCATAAACGTGGGAATAAAAGTGTATAAAATACTATACTGGTGTCCTTTCAATACAATAAGTGAAAATGTTTTTAATGCATGGCTGGCATTGAGATAGCATAAAATACATAATGGTGGTGCTGAATGCTGATTTTACCCATGAAAAATAACAGATATGATTTGACACCAATAGGATGTATGTTCCTCCTGTTGTAATCTCAACTGTATTGATATGTTGATGTGCATTTTACTACTCAGTTTTCAGCATTTTTAAGACAAAGACACTTTGACACAAATGTGGCACAAAACAACATGGTTGAGAGGCGCTACATCATCCAAAAACCTTATGCTGCATTTTAGGGCTTTGCACAGAAAGTTGAATGAGGCGAGGCGGCCACCTTGGAGTTAGAGGTCATTTTTGATCATGACCTTCCTTGGCTTGGGAATTAAACCTGAGCCAAAAGTCTTTATGCTTTTGTAATGTAAAACTCACAGTAGGTGCATCTCCTTCACCTTTCTTTATTGGAGGGACGCTGTGTTGCTACTTTTTAATACACGGACATGAAGTAGTAAAGATATTTGTATGCAGACAGCATCTGGAAGTTTGGCTGCTGCACAGAGCTGGACATAATTCACTTCAATTCACTTTATGACTCACACAGGGACTGAGGGGTGGAACATCTTTGAGTCCCCCGGCATATTATCAGAGAGACAGTATGAAATACATGAGCAGGACGATACAAGCCTGTGCAGACAGTCAGAACCTTTGATGCTAACTTTACTTTGGATTTATTTGCACATGTGAGTTCATGTGAAACGAATCCAATCATTACTGCATGTCATAAATACACAATAAATAAAGACACAAGGTTGTTGCATAATTGTGTGCATGCCTCATGTCAACACACAGTGTGGGATCTCTCCACTTCCAAGATCATTCTCACCTCTGTTTCCAGGAGAGAATGAATATCATTTGAAAGAAACAGTCCCTCAGTGGAATCCAATACTTTGTTTTTACAGCTGTACAAAAGGGAAGAGTGAAGCAACTTCATTAAAACATTAAATCACTTCTCTGCTAAAAGCCCGGAACAAGATCTTTTGCTGTTCAGAGTAAGGAGAATGAACTTGCCCTGTAATACAAAGAAAAGAGGTGAAGGGACTTCCTGGGGGTTGTTCAGGCATTTCAGGCCTCACACAGACCCAGTGTACATTCTGTCATACTTGCATTTAGAGGTTTTGAGTCATGTTTCACCAGGACTGTGGGCAGCCCATTATCCTCACATTGTAATCCATTGGGACCATAAGCTCTTAATTAATAAATGTAATATTTACATCTCTCCTTTGATTGAAAAAAAAACATCTACAAGTCTGTTTAAAATCTTAAGATCACGACTTTCAAATGCCACTTTCGGATATTTGAATTTGTTTACATTAACAGAGGACAAAGCTTTTGAACCCTACCTTTTAGGCTTTAGCTCATTTTGGGCATTTTACTGCCTTATTTCCAGGATTTCATGATGCCTCTCCGCAGTTGAACATGCTTTAACAGAAAAACTGTCACTGCAACATTTAATTGTCTCATGAGACAAAATGTAAGTCAACAAAGTAGAAACTGTGATGAAAACAGCCACATGAAAGCACTAAGTATCAAACTTCATTTGAGAAGAAGACATGCTGCTAATAGGCATCCTGATATGATTCACCTGCATGGGAGTGGCTGTAAGTTACTTCAGGGTGCTAAACTGAACATTAAGTTAAAATACAACATTTGAGTTACACTGATTACACACACATATAATACATATAGGATCTTTTAAATATTTGGAACAGTTGTCAGATTTAGACACCTTTTGTTTTTACTGTGACTGAAAATGAGACAGAGACAAAATAGGATAAAAACTAAAGTAAAACAAAAACACATTTACAGACACACAACATGTTCAAGCAACCCGCTCCAAGAGAGATATAAAAGCCAACACAAAAATGCATGAGATGACAAATCCTCCCTGCCTTGATGTTGTATGTTGGAGACATGTTGATTTAGCTGTAACTCAACCATCTGTCATGTAAACCATCACCATCAATGTAAACCTGCGGCACTGACCCCAGCAGCTTGCTTTTATGGATGGCCCTGACCATGTTTAGCTGTCCCGGCTAAAACTGTCACCTCCAATTTGTGGGCGAGCAGGTAAGAAAACAGTGGAGTGTGCTTGCTTTGATGGACATTATGAGCGAGGAAAGGTCAACCACCATAAAGTTTGACCACCGAAAAACATAAAATAGACGGTGAAAATGCATAAAATACCATGTCGCCATGTGGGAAGATGCTGTTAGTGAATGTTTATGGAGGTTGTATGTTTAGAAAAGACAGAGAACGAGGGAAAGATAAAAAAAAAAAAAACCTGAAAGAGACAGAAAGCCTGAGAGAAAAAGTCAAATCCAATCAAATCCCTGAATCCCAAGCTGAACAACCTTCTTTTTTTGTTGAACAAACTTCACAAGGATTCAACAAGACTATGATGGATGTTCATTTGAGATTGAAGCATCAGTTTTAAATGACGTGCATTATCTCAGCTGTCTCTACTGGTTCGATACAACAGACAAGACATTGTTTAGATGTCAAGTGACGTTCGCACTGTGAATGTTTGGAGCTTCTGAGCTTCTCATCAGCCAAAACAACCATCTGATAAAACAGATCATCAGCTGTTGAAGTGAACTTCTGGGAATGGATTCTTTCTCACCATTCTTCCATTTTCGTATATCATATCAGTGAGAGCTCTGAGAGAAAAATAAACAGATAGAAATAGACACAGAGACAGAATATTAAGAGCAAAACAGATGTAAATAAGAGGGAATGGTTTCACATTTTTGGGAAATAAATGCATTTGCTTTCTTGCAGAGAGAGAAAATTATGATACAATGAATTTGAAGCTACAGCCAACAGCCGATTAGCTTAGCTTAGCTTAGCATGAAGACTGGAGGAAACTGCTAGTTTGGCTGCAGATAAATGACAGATAACAAAATCTGCCTACCAGCACAAAGTAGAAGTATGTTGTTTTTCTTTTTGGGCAAAATTTGTGCAAAAACTTTTTGAGAAAAAAAGTTTGAGTACTTTTTGCCTGGCATCCTCCATGGTGATGATAAGACTGAAGATAAGCTCCTGTAAAATAACAGTGTGGTCTTTACTTTTCTTTTCTTTGTTGTTGTTGTTGCACAGATACTGTGTCAAGTTGTGAGCTTCAGAGGTGCTAATTTAGTTACCCTTAGTCTGAACCAGGCTATCTGTATGGGCAGAGATATGTGTCACTAGAAACTGAATGTGAATCATTTATATTTGAGTTTCTATTGTATAACTTGAATAACTGTATTGAAAAACTGAACATGAATAACATAATTTAAAATTTTATCTATTGGTTTGGAACTGAATTCTAATAAACTTGAAACTGTGAATGAAAATTAGTTTCATTATTTCAAAATTAATTACCTCCTACTATGTTTTTTATATGGTATTTTTTTATTGCTTTACATCATGTCTTTAAATGTAACCTACTATTTATTATTATTATTTATTACTATTAATATTTCTGCAAATAGCTGCAGCTGTTTCACCCATTTTCTGGTGTTTATGCTACACTATGCTAACTGGCTGCAGGCTCCAGCTATATTTTTCCCAGACAGACATGAGAGTGGTCTCAATCTTCTCACCTAAATCTTGGTGAGAAAGTGAATGAGCATATTTTCCAAAATTAACTAAACTATTCCTTTAAAGACCCAATGTGATGAAATCAGGACTCATTAAAGTTCAGATGATTTAATCTGCAGTGTGTACCATGACAGCTTTGTGATGACAGAAAACATGGCCGTCGCTGAAAAACTGAAGCTGTCACGCTGTAAACTCTAACCTGGCCTTAGATAACATGGGAGATCAATGCAGGAGGCATATGTGGGAGTATTAAGGAGAGGGTGCTGAGTTTATTGGGGTAACCTCTTATCTTTGGAGAAGGAAGAGTGAACTGGGGGTTGAGTTTGAAGAGGGGAGATGAGTTAGGGAGCTTCCGAATCACAGCAGTGTTTTTATTGTGACTCGTAAACCTCTGATGATCCCTGGGCGCGCAGGTTAGCTATAAACCGCCATTTAAGAGCGTCCGGGAATGCTCCGAGCCTAGACTGAAGCTAGGTAGGTAAAGGGACACCGTCGGGTCCGACAGGTTTACGAGGCACCCCAACCCTCTTTTAAAACAGACAGGCTTTTAGCTGTCTCGGAGGACGGGGAGGATTCCTTTCCTGTTGATCTGAACAGGGAATTCCAGACATAAGTGAACCAGAACAAGTGGGATCAACGCTTTTTTTGCGTCGACCCAATGAGCTGGAGCCGAAGAGGTGAGGTGACAGAGGTGTCAGGATGGAGTCAGGAAGACAGAGGGGAAGAGGTTCTGTGTGTTTACCTCCACACATGGCTGCACGACATTGTCGGCTTGTCAGCTAGTGGAGAGGACGTCCTGCCAATTACACACAGCCCAGCTTTCCCATAGCGTGCTGTTTGTTTGTGTAAATAAACATGGCTAGAGAGATTTACATTGCTTTTTAATACAACAAAATTAATCTTTTCATTTTGATAGTAAATCATAAGTAAATGTAATCAGCCTGATGGGTCTCAGTGGACAAAGATTTAAAAATTCAGACTTGCTCTGACATTATTTTATTAGCTTTAAATCTACCCCTGAATGTTTGAGCATCTTCTGAGAAAATAAACTATATTCATCCCTTGTGTGTTTACATTTACTGGCCGTCATCCCCATCATCTCTCAGCACCCAGATGTCATGTCGACTGTTTTTCTCATGTTGCACTTGGACGCAGTGCACATTACGCTCCTCTCTTTACCACAACAATGACGGGAGGAAGTAATGTCATATCAAAGTGGCCTTAATGGACCTGTTATCTAGATGATCCACGTGTGATACTGTGTGTAGGCCATGACGAATGGTTTTTAAACATTCAACTCGGAGTCGTTTAGCGGACTAATCCACACAGAGCTCATTTATCAATCTCTCACTCAGGCCAAGGCCAAACGCACAGAAGATCCCAGGTTGCCCTTGGTGGGACAAACACTGAATCAGCAGCACCTGATTATATGAATCCTTCTCTGACGTTAGGTTATTAAATTATTATTATTATTTCCTGACAGTATGGTATACAGGTTAGCTGTCGTTTTGGTAATTGCCTGAATTAGTGTTAGATATTGGTGTTAGATTGTTGTTCTCTTCATGTGAGCGTAGCTAAGAAAAACTAACGCTGACATGGCATCAACACAGAAAAGCAACATTCACTTCATTATGAAAATTTCCCCCATGCAAAACCAAAGCTACCGCAGTGTTGGTGTGTGCAACAGGACAGTTTTGTTTTTCTTTCAGGCAAGGAAACCTGATCCACAAAATGAAACAAGCACTCTGGCCACAGCGCCTGCTGTTATTCAGAAACACTGCATTTATACCATTACATTCCTGTCTCATCGATAGGAATCAGAGGTCGCTCCTGAAAGTGGCTGAGTGCAGAACATTACAGGAAAAATGGAAACCAAATCTGGAAGCTCTCTGTACTGGACTATTTCCACACCCTGCTTTATTGAATGTTTAAAAAAAAAAAAAAAAAAAAGATCACAGTTTAGCTCTTGGGACTTAAAAGTTGGATTGGAGACATGTTGAACAAAGACAGAATTAAAAATGATCTTTAAGAAAAGAGACCAGAGGGCGTGTCCTGGTGTCCATAACCTTTTCTTTTTTTTAATGTTAGGAAAGTCATGCTCAGGTTGTTCATATGATGTGATGAGTGATGGAGGTTGACCAGGGAGGGTGACCTGTGTGTCAGACATATGTACTCATGTCAGCAAATGAGCATGTGTGTGTTTGCACGCACCCATATGTTTAAGTTTGGGGAGTAACAGATAAGATAATAGGATAACATGTTTCTACATACTAAAAAATGGCTAAAATAATCTGCTACTTTAATGTGTTACTGATCGTGGGGCCTGTTAACATTTTTCAAAAAATGGATGTGAATACTTTGAACCATGTTTCAGTTGAAGAAAGTGATTCATATTGTGAGAACATACGTGGTTATTAATCTGATTTTCATTACGTTCTCACCAAAGAGAACTTTTCTGAACCTACAGTGATCCTCCTGTTTCACATTTATTTAAACAGATACAGTGCGCAGTATTTACACCAAATGTACTGTGCACAGGTGTCTCCTATACTGGTAACAAATCAAATCCTTTTATCAAATCCAAAAGATAATAAAAGAATTCACATTGCAAATTGCTGAATTTCTGTTATTTACATCACTAATGAATTCCCTCACATAGAAACAGACCCCTGTCTGTCAAAGAACTGTCAAGAACTTTTACCATCTGTGTCATAATAAGGATTTACATCATTTAATGTTCTTCTGTTCTTTCTTGTATATAGTGATCAGAATATTTTATTGACCGCAGCAGGGAAATTCATTCCTTGCCGCCTCCAGGACTGACATGGAGCTGTGAGTGTGTCCTGCTCAGTAACAACCGAGCAGACCGGCTCCTTGCGGACATGAGACTTGATGCCATGCCCCCTCGGGCTGAAGGACATTGTCTCTAACACAAAGTTACCACCGCTAGGCTGCAAACTTGTAATAGGTTACAGCGCAATAGTAGGACGTTTTTATCACTTCTCATGTGGTGTTGATGAGAGATCACAGAGTGCTCTTTGGTGGAAATAGAGCCGCAGGCTGTTTATTGTTCTGTTAAATCCACATGAGCAAGTCAGCAGACGGCAGCGGGCTCCAGATGGAGCGCTGTGGAAACACACATCACAGCCTGCTCAAGGTGACTTGATCCCATTTTAGCTCATTCATGGAGATCGGACAGTTCTGTCAACACCAATAAAATACCTGGGTTGAATGTTCTAACAATGTGCATAAAAATAATATTATCTGAAACTGATTAGAGGATTACTTCTTCTTACAGAAAAAAAATATTGTTGTTTTATTGTTAAGAAAATGTGAAGTACAACATGCATACATGATCAGGTCTGGACTGGTCAGTGTAGCTAGTTTGTGTGTAAACCAGAAACATTTCTTATCATCTGTATAGTTATACAGTGAACATGTCAAAGAGATAGTTAGTTATTAAAGTAAAGAAAGAAAAAAAAAGGAAAAGCAATTTTATGGTGACATGTTTTGTACCTTGAATATCAGCATTTTATTTTTGTATGAGGTTACAATGAGGTTACACTCTCAGTTCCAGCTCTGTATGGTCATTGCTTCTCTGACAGGGTTTCTGCAAGTCTAACACTCATTCAAAAAAGTTAGAGATGAACATGTGGAAATCAAATAATCATCACGATACAAACAACCACCACAACTAATTAACATGGAAGCTAACAGCAACACTGACTTTTCTCTGGTGACGATGGTGATAATACCAGTGATAATGAAAATTACAATTGTGACAGAGGCCTTTCAAATTCACAACTCCACACGATCGGTCAGTTACACAACAAGCAGAGCACACACTGTGTGCAGTCCTTTAGGTCAGGGTCAATACCTCATATCCTCTTACTTCTGCTCCCCCTGACCCCCCACGGTTTGGCCATCACCCACAATTACTGACTGAGCTTTTAGCCCCACGGATAGTTGAGGCCAATGGGGATATTTGCATTTCCTATGAGGTCAAAGGTCAAGTTTAGTTCCCTTAATGGAAAGTTCTCCTGTGAGCTGCCGATCACAACTAAGTATGCCTGAGCCAAGTCTTTGTTTCCCCACTGGAACTCAAATTAATTTCAACCTAAAGTGCGTCTGGGAGCAGCGAGTGGAACAAAGCTGCTCTGGGTGATGATATAATGACTGAAGTGCTATCGCTGCGGAGAGAAGATGTACTCATGGGAATGTGTAGGATGTACTAGTGAGTTATTGCTGTAATGAAGACAAACCAGACAATGCACTTCAAGGTACATATTTGGTACACTAGCTCATATAAAGCGATCAAGGAGTGTTTAGCTTCTACATAAACCTGCATGTCTATATTGTTTTTTTATCCCATGTATTTACTATATGTTATATTAACATCACACTGTAGATTGAGCTGCAGACTCACTACATCCCTGTGTTGCCTCCACTTAAGCTTCTTATACAGAGAGCAATAAACATCTTATTGAAGCAATATTAAGTCTTTGTGGAAACTCAGAGGGGGGGGGTCTTCCTAAAAAAAGATTAGCCAACATGCATTCAGTGCCAGGCTAAAGCAAAGGATCAAGTTTCAATATAGTTAGAAACAACTGAACCAGCCAAATACCTGACACACTCCAGAGTATGAATCTGTGCGTCTGTGTTTTATAACACAGCAAATCTTTTGACTCGTTTTAAAAAGGAAAGCTGTCTATTATTCTCTGAGGATACAGATGGGAATTTATTAATTTCTTAGTTGATCAAGAAGCCTGCCAGAATATAACTCAATAAACTTCTTAGCCAAGTGTTTTTCCCCAAGCTGCAAGCTGCAGTGTGGATTCAATTTAAACATAGATGAGGAGAATGCCAAAAACTACTATTTTGAAGGTTAAAAAGTGAACGAATCATGGACATGTATCGCTCCCTTTTTCGATATTTGAATGAAATGAATAACACAATGAGAGATGTGAACAAAATGAGCACATGTCAGTTTCCCTTCAGACCGTACTGTGAGCTGATGAATGGAAAGCAGCTATATTTGATTCAAACAGAGACGCGGACAGTTTGATGAAGCACGTTTATCCAGTGACAAACGATCCATCATCTGACAAAATCAAACACCCCTAACATCTGAATACACACCACCAAGCATCCCTGTCTGCCATGTGTGTGGCTTTTACATGAAGGTGTGTGTGTGTGTGTGTGTGTGTGTGTGTGTGTGTGTGTGTGTGTGTGTGTGTGTGTGTGTGTGTGTGTGTGTGTGTGAGGGTGTATTCGGCCATGGTTTCGTTTAGACTGAAGCAAATGTGTAGTACGTTGGGCACCTATTCATGAATACACATCTTATGTGTGTGTGTGTGTGTGTGTGTGCGCACGTTACATATCTCATATGGAAGCAATTGAGCCAGGAGAACCTGTTTCTCTTTAGGAGGCAACAATTCCGTTCATCATGATTTATAGCCTCTGATGGATGTCAGATACCATTTCTTGGGTCTTTTCAAAGTGTAAAGTGTAAAAAACTAAGAGATTTGTAGTGGATATAATGGTAGAGATGAGATTAAAGTCTTTGAAAGTAAGTATAGTGCTGCCTGTAAATAATTCAGAGCTCAGATTATCCAAAAGGTTTAATTGGCTGCAATTTTCTAAAAGAATTGAAACACAATAAAAACAATTTATATTATTATAAATCTTTTGCCATTGCCCTTGACTGCAACATATGATATAATCAGGAGGTTATAAAATCCTTAAAAATGGACTCCATTGCATTTTTAAAGGTCCCATATTATATACAGTGATATTTCCATGTCTTTTTTCTTATTATAGAGCAGGTCTAGGTTTTATATTAATAATGTAAAAGTATCAGTCTACAAAGAAACACACACAGCCTGTATTCAGAAACTGGGCCTTAAAATAAGCCATGCCCAAAACCCATCTAGGGGCAGGCCCAGGATTTGGTTTCTCTATGTGTTTATTTGAAATCTATTATAATTTCATTCGACCAACCAAAACTGTCAGCCAATCAGGAGAGAGGCGCACCGACCTGTTGTTACTGGAGCTCCAGAGTGAAGCCTGAGAGAGGACATGCAAAACTACATTGAAATAGTTTTTGGTACTTAAAACAACATACTGTATATATGTTCTTATGGATCAACACTTCAACTAAAACACAGGCGAAAGTGTAAAATATGGGACGTTTAAAGAATCTGTCCCAATGAAATGAATCACATTTTGATCACAATGAGGAACTGAGGAAATGTTTTCTATTCAGTTCCTCAGGCTACATTGACTCACAAAACAGAGACACGTCATCATCGCCTCCAGCACAAAAATGCACTTCCTGAAGTGCAGGGCACTTAGAATAGTCCCTGCTCTTTGATAGAAAGGACAAATTGATGAATGATCTGTGGGATAGATACACATGAACCATTCACCAACATAAGATTGCAATCTGTGAGTTTCACATTAGCTGAAGCTGTGACTGTAAACCAAATAATTCAGAGCATTAAAAACCCACTCTGAAGTTCAGATTTGTCTATTTATTCTTGAGCAGATGGAGAGCTCCGCCTCGGCCGGTCTACGTCTGTTTTGTCTGATTTATGATTTAGATCTGATCTTGTCTGCCCAAGAGTTATGTGTTGTGGTGAAGTCTGCTCTGCTCTGTGATGCTTGTGGTCGACTGTTTATGGTTTTTGGCACTGAACTCTCTCATTCAACTGCAGATTTGATTCTGTTTGATTGGTCACAGTCAAGATGTTTTTGTCATTTTTGCTGTAAAGCAGGTGCAGACGCTGTCTGTAGTGCTAGATCAAACTTTTCAAACTTTTTATAACTTCCAATACTTGTTGTGTCCTTAACTGAGATTTAAGCAAATTAGGCCTGTGGTTGTATATTGTAATAATAGGAGCC
Organism: Seriola aureovittata; assembly: GCF_021018895.1. NCBI lineage: Eukaryota > Metazoa > Chordata > Actinopteri > Carangiformes > Carangidae > Seriola > Seriola aureovittata. Next base: position 10,877,938 of record NC_079366.1, read on the forward strand.
TTACCCACTCAGGATGATGCTGTGAACAACCTTAAAAGACACCAATGATGGTCTTAACAGAGCATTAAAGTGACTGTGACCAGTTGTTCACTCTGTGCTCTTTTGAGACCATCATATTTTGTTTTCACACAATTTGATTAATGGTTAAAAAATAAAAGAATATGGAGGTTCAGGACAAATAAAAATGAAGAGAAACTTTCCACAGGAGTCACAGATGGGAAGCAACAGTTGGAAACCATTTGTATTTAAAAGAATCTGAACACAGACGACGAGCAGCACTATAGTGCCAGTTTCAGTCTGTAAGAGTCAGCATATGTTTGGATGCTGGAACAGAATTACAAAGGGAGTAATTCAGAGGGGGATGTCACTTGTGATATCACCATAAACCACAAATACAGACTGAGAGTGTGGAGGGCCGTCGTTTTCCCTCTTTCATCACTGCTCCTCTCTGCACCGCTACCAATGTTTCTGTATTTGGAAGGAAAGGGGACGAAGGAACTGTCCCTTCACAGAATGAAGTCTGGAATTTCATTTGAAAGCAAAGGGAAGAAATGGCACTCAAAGAGACTGGGGCACAGAGGAAAATAAGGTTGAGGGAAAGTGGGTGTGCAAAAAAAAAAAAAAAACACATCAAATCTCAACTAACTGTTCACATCTAAATGTTTAAACACACTTCCAGAGATGGTGGCTTTATTTTTCAACTTCTCTCGTTTCAAAATGAAGGCAGTGTTCTCTAACAGTCACACAAACGATCAGACTCAGCAAAGATTTTTCTGGTATCTTGTAACTGGTTCTGGTTCTTGTCTGGATGTTTATTGAGACATTATTTGTGAACAAGCAAAGATTTCTGCCAAACCTCTTTTTAGGAATGTAGAAGGGCTGAGCTGCTGAGATGAGAAGTATGCACATATTGATCATACTTTGGCCATAATTAATCTAAAGAAATTACATACAGGGGGCTCTCAGTAAAGCAGAGTTGTTGATAGCAAGCAGCCGAGCATTTGGGAGGTAATGGAGAGGACAGACTGCAGAGAAGGAACCTGCGCCAGACAGTCATTTATCAAAAGGCCAGGAACATCATGACACCATATCCCGTGGTTGAAGAGGAGGTTTCTGGGATATGTTGAACTTACAGAAGGACTGGTATTTGAAAGGAGCAACAGGAGAAAACTAAACCACCAACAAAAATGAATCTTTGCTCAGTAGGAGTTGGAAAATGTGGTAAATGTACATTGCATCCTGAAAAAGAGTGAGATGTAAACCAACTGGCCCTAAAGAGCAACCGTCCCCCCAAAGACGGGTCCTCTGGGTCCTCATTCAGAACCAAAAAATTGTTTATCAACTCAATCAAATTAATACCTCTGGACCGCTGTGATTCGCTGGATGTTTTATTTCGTTAGTGCAGTCATGCAGGCTCCTCTGGGCGTGTTTGCATTGGAATGTATGAGGGTCTGGGTTAGGATGTATGTGTATATGTTGATGTAAGTGACCCTGTGTGAGTTTGTGTGTTGGCATGATTGGATTTGTGTGTGTGCGTGTATGTGGCTGCGTGTTCGGTTGTGTGTGGCCTGTTTTCAGTAGAATGAGGTAGGCAGGACAAACACTGGGTCTAGTTTATCTAGTGTAGTTCACACTGCAGGAAATGTAACCCCGGCAATAAGAGAAGCCAAGTGGCTTATTTCAACGTCTCAACCAATTTTCTCACTTTTAACCTGGCATTATTTTTTATAATGTGTAATTCTGTGACGCAAATTAGAAAAGACAAAAAATATGTCATTGCAACTTTATATGTGAGCGTTAAATTTGAATGAGCTTAATTTAAGAAAATAAAAAACAAGAAGATAAAGAGAGAGATAGGGTGCAGAGCAAAACGATCTCCCATCTAAAGCCCCGCCCTGACCCCTTTACAGGCATCCTCAGAGGCCACCTAAATTTCCCATGGGGTCCTCCTTCTATCAATGCGTTCATTGTCTGTCTGTACTGGTATGACTGTTTTGCCATGCTAATGATCTACACACTGATATTAGTTAAATGGAAACTGATCTACCCTCACACCCTCATACTCCTGTCCCGCAGACTGCATGTCCAACCGATCTGCATCTTAGTGCTTGGACATTAGCCGTCTACACGCCTGTCAGTTTATTGTCAGATTTGTTATGCTGGTTCTGTAAGGTCAGCCTTTTTTCACTGCCAGCATGAAGTCTGTGTTTGATTTATCTCAGAGTTTTTGGTTGTATACATCATGATTCCCAAACATGGGCACTTGTGCCCGAGACGGTACATCTGCAATTATCAGGGCATATGTGGAAAGACTGTGGAGTAGCTCTGCTTGAAAGAGATATTTTAAAATCATCTGTGTCCAAATATTTGAGTTAAAGATGTGGAAAGTAAACAACCAAATAGGATTATAAACTGTTGTGATGCTGATCTTTAGTAAATTTAGTGTCACAGTGACCAAGAAGCTGCCAGACATCCAGCCAGTAACATGCTGGCACTGAGAGCGCATGAAACCTGGTAAGCAAGCAAGTAATATTAATTGACACAGTTAAAAAAAGTAATGGATAAATAGTTGCATTAGTTAGCAAATAATTTGTAAGTAAAATGGTTGAAATGTCTGCTATGACAGTAGTTTAAATGCAAACTGACCTTATCCATTGAATTTCAATATGAGAAAAAAAGACAAAATCTACTTTTAGACTATTATTAAATAACATCCACCTTGAAATGAATTTAGATTAACACATTTAGAACATGTCAGATGTTGAGCTTGATATCACCTGGTGCATCAGATGAAAAAGGTTGTGAATGACTGGTGTAAACCCTAATATTTAAATTCATCTGGAGCATCACCTCATTCACACATTTGAACATTTTGATGGCCCTTCAAGAAAGAACCTTGTCCTTATAAAAGGGAATTACGATTCTCTTGAGCTAACTCAACCCAGGCTTCAGGGTTGGAACCAGGTACCAGAACCGGCTGCTTGTTTAACTGTCTCCAAGAGCTCATTAACCAACAGTCAGGATGAGTTGCATTTTAATTAGCCCAAGTATTTATTCAGAGGCTAAAAAATTTTCTTGTGGTCTCATCAGTGAAATTTCAGCCTTATTCCCATCTTCTATCAAGGCCTCGGCTCCATTAATTGTTTTCTCTGAGGACTCACAGATCACAGTCACACCTCTCCAATAATCACTGCTGCTCAATTTATTAGCCGCACAAAAAGTTTATGTAAGCTTTAAAGTGCCAACTGTGCAGGGTGCTCAGCTGGTTTCCATTTTTCTGTCATCATGGTTTTGTGTTTAAATACAAAAAGGCTGTAGAGCGTGGCGAAATCAATACCTCACAACCAAATACCGTGATAATTAATGGTCGTGTTGCTTTCCTCCAGTGGTAAGTGCAAAATGTTAAAGGCCTTACGGGGACTGGGATATTGCACTTCTGGAGGGCTTCAAGATGTTCTCCACTTCCACAACATGTTGGAGATGATTTTTGATGTTGTGATTGTTACTATGGAGACAACATGTTTCTAAAGCAGCCCACCTAGTGGATGTATATTCCCAAACGAGAACTCGATAATAGCTTACCAAGCCAAGTGTCCCTCTAATGCCATCCTCAATTACTCTGATAAGGAAATAATTAATGAGCCTCTTTGCCTTCCCCTGAATTGAATACATTTTCGTATTTAGGTGAGGAGCTAAAAACGGGTCCTTTGGAGGATCAGGTTAAGCTCTAATTGAGTAGAAATAATAAACTCTCCCCAGGTTCATGACTTTGCCTGAGGGGGAGGTGTGGTAAAGATAACACAGCCTGGGGTCTCCACACTGACAAGCTGAGAGCAGCATTTAGCACGACACTGAAAAAATGTTTGGGGTAACACTTTGCATTTCTGAGGTGCACCGTGACCGGACTCTCAGAGAGTCCTTGTTTTTCCAGAGCGAGCGGGCTTTGAGCGGTGGGCTTGTGTCTGAAAGATGTGGTGGGAGTGAGGCCCTCAAACGCAGAGGGTCACTTCTGTTTTATGTTCACCCAAACCTGCTTGTGTAGGCCTCATTGTATTCAGGAGAGGTGAGGATCCATGTGATCGCTCACTTGTCCAGAATTAATCATGTTTCGTCATCCCTTGCTTCCATCCAGTGCCATGTGTGTGTAGCTGACACATTTTACAGATGCTCTCATCTCCTTTGACAATACAGTGACATGGATTCATGCATGATCTTGATTTTGAGATATGACGTTTGGCCATTCAGCTGTGAACTCATGGTGGAATTTAGCCTTTACAACCCGATGTTTGACCTTGTCTTTTCAAAACAAACCCCCTAAGTGGAGATAGTCATCCCGTGGGTCTGTGGCAGCTCTGCACTTGTTGTTTCAGTGAAGTGTGAGAGGAGAGTATATGGCCAAACCAAACCACTGCAACTGAGGCTGAAAATTTATGATTGCATCAACCTCTTATAAATCAGTTTAATGTGCAGAAACCATTTAGTAAAAACATAGGTCAAGTGGCCTTACATACTGTATACGGAGTATTTCTCCCACTTAAAGAGTGACAGTCATAAAGCATTTCTGTAGCTATGTTAAGCATGTTGTTTAACGCCTTGGCAAAATAAACTGGTTATAATCTTTGACTTCCACCAGTTTCCTCTCGGTGTCGGCATAAACACTGTTTACAATTGACAATTATGTGCAGAACTTTAACGTGGCTGTAGGCCAGATGGAGGACACAGTAGGAACCCGCACAGCTGGGTATATACCGTTGCTCCCAAGCCAGGGGCTATAAAAGTTCAGCTTTTCTTTTGTTGCTCAGACATGAAAAAGTACATTTGTCTAAGTGCTATCTTGAGGTACTTAAGTATTTTATGTGAATTCATACTTAACTTACTAGTTTAATAAACAAACGAACATATATAATGAACTCCACATTGACTGACTAAGTCATTAAAACGCTGCTTACAGTACATATTAACACATCAGTAATAAATGTCCAATAATAGGGGTGTTGTGAAGTAACGCTATTTATGATTTCGGTGATATTTGAGAAATTAAATACTGATATTGTGTTAATAATACACATGTGATAATATCATGATGGCAGATGTTTCAGTCTTGTGGATCTTTTGTTTACCAGTACCTCTGGTTGCCTTTTCACTCTCAATTGAGTATAATTGTTCTTTTGTACAGTCAAAGTTACAAACTCTTTCAATCTCCCATCACTCGTATTTGTGTCTAATTCATTCAAAAAGAGACAAAACACGCAATAAACAAATTAAAGATGAATTTGTCTAACAGCATTATTTTTTTCTTCAAATTCTCTATAGATATCGCGATAATATCGTTATTGTGAATTCTTTTTGCCATGATAATTGTGTAGTGAAAATCTGTTATAGTGACAGCCATAATAGGACATTTGATATAACAATGACAGCACAGTTTGCTGGTAATACTTCTGTACTTTTACTTGATGACTTAATGGAGTATTATTCCACTGAGATATCACTATAGTATTTTTACTTAAAATCAGGACCTGAGTACTTCTTCCACCACTGCTGCTGCTACATCACATATTTAGCAGTATCTCTTAAATCATCTGATGAGTCCGACCGTTTTTAAATATACATTCTCATACACACGTGATAATAGTAATGCTAGATGAGATGCCCAATAGATGTTTTTTGTACTACAGTATGAAAGCAATTATAATACCAGTGTTCTGCAAACACTGATTCATGTTTCAGCAACCATCATTATTCAGATTGATGTTAAATTCTCCATGAAGACAAATATGTACTCAGGCTGCAGTAATCCATCATCACTGATTGTGATCAGATGAAGCACTTAAAAAGCAGTATGATAACAATGGCATTAATTTAAAGGTGGGGATTTAAAGTGTTTACCATAGGTACCTTGTTAGAGCTCTGCCACAATTATAAACGTTCAGAATTAATGTCTCATTAAAGCTTTAGCCACCTTGCTAAAAGCCCGTAATGATGGAGAACAATACATAATAACTGAGTGAATGATTGTATATGGTTGTAACAGTGAAGCTGTTGAAGTGATATTTAGGTTCTCTGTGATCTATTTGTCTTGGAGAAAAATATCTATAAATCAATAAGAAATGATATGACTTCTTCACGTATACCTGTTGACAGTGTAATTCATCACCACTGGCAAAAATGTCACACACTGCGTCAATCTGGTCCTAAAGGAAGGATAATATGATTGTGCATTGTAACAAGTTAAATGTGGATAATTCAACTATGACCTACGCCAATGCTGTAATAATGGACACAACAATAGTCTAAGGCTGAGAATGAAAATACAGTACATACTAATACATAGGCCTAATATGATTTACATTTAATTATCTGTGGTTGTGAAAAGCAAAACATGAGAATTTGCTAATTACTTACAATGTTAACTCCGCTCCTTGCCAAAAATCAAAAGCGTTCTAGCATGTCACAGCTTTCACATGGGAAGTTTGATGGTTTGCTTCCACCAGTCTGTTTTTTCTAGACTTGCATGTGGCAGCTGCATGTTCAAGACATTTTTCTGTATATCAATTCTAAAAAATATTTAACATAAAACCGATTAGGAAAGGTATTTATAAGTATTGCCTGACTCATTTCAAGTGGTCTATTGGCAGCTTTCATAACACAGAACAAAAGCTGCGTGTTAGAGTACAACACCCATGATGTGATGACAATGGGACATATGAGATGCGACTTTCAACACAATACAAATGACAAAAACACATGGTTAATGAGGTCCAATTTACCTAATGTATTCAGTTGAGATGGTGCAAAAATATATACACAGAGTGCATCATAATATAATAATATATAATAGAATTATACAATATGGTACAACATATTGTTTTACTTAATCTGGCTCAATTTCTGTCTCAAAGGTGCTTGTGGTGGATATGTAATTTTTGAATTAGACTGATTAAATTACTAAATGAATATATTCAATCCTTTCAGTGAAAACTCATTTGAAAGCGGCTCCGCAGTGCTTCACTCATCAGCGGGGCCTGTGGAGCGGACGATCACCATCACACGGGCCCGTACAGCTGGTGGAGGCCTTACAAGCCTAGCGCCTCCGGTGTGTCTGATCTCTGGGGAAGAGAACCTAATACCTCCCTCCCTCCTCTTCCCTCCACGCTCGGACGAGTGCGCTCACTGTACCATGAGCCACAGAGTATGTGATTTCACTGTTTGGGTTGGCAGCCCTGACCGAAACTGTCCGCGTCTTTAAGAGCAGCCTGCTGGACTGTGAGGGAAAAGACAGGCGGCATAGAGGAGCTATTTGAAAAATGCCCTGTTTAGTAAGACGGAGCTGTGCATTGTATTCTGGTACAATAGATGCATAGTTCATGACAATCACTTCTGTGCAGAAGCATTTCAGTGGTGTTGTGTCATGTGTTGCTTATGTTTTTGATGTTCACAGCTGAATTCAGTCACTGAGGTCATATCTGTAAATGGGGATCAGAGACAGTCTTTGTTTATGAGATGTTTAGGTCAAACTCTCAGCAGTTATTGGTTTTTACCCGCTGACTACAAGTATACTTGACACTAATCCTGAACTTGGACAATTCATTTGTAGAGATATGAACACCATGACATAGCTTCTCTATTGTCACAAGTTATGTTTTCTTGTCTATATTTAGTTTTTATTTATGTATTGTATTGTAATACATGCACTTACTTACTTTAATGCAGTTTATCAAAGTCACCTGCCAAAAAAGAAAAAATACAGCGATCTTTTGATTCATAAACAGCCAAAATCACATCTTATTTCCTTTGTTTAATTATTTTGTAATACTTTATGCTTGTAATACTCCTTGAACAGGCACACCTTGATTGATCAATTTATTTTGGGAAACAGAGTTTTGTCAGTTTTATTATTATTTTATCATCCAGGGATGAGGCCTGAAGAAAATTCCCGAAATTTACAAAACTTATAATATGTATGATGAGATTGAATGTTGCTGGTGTTTCAGGAGGATCTTTGCCTTTTTCCTGTGTCAATCCTGTGAAAACAAGTCGATGGGGGGGCGCTGCATTCCTCTAACCATCTCCAAACAAGAGGTCTGTATCTATTTTTGGAACAGCTCCTGTGTCCCACACATGCATGATTCCCCTGGAGTGTCTGGTGACATCTTTTTCCCAGAGATCTATGTATACACGCGTCCTGGGTCATCTTTATTTGTCATGCAGGCACTCCCAGATCAAGTGTGTGGTTCCCAGGGACAAGGATTGCCTTGTGGAAGTGGGCAAGACGGTGAGAAAACCAACAGAGATATAGTAATGTTCTCAAATGCCAATATAAATCAGTAGAATTTTGCATCTGGCATCAAGAATTGGCCAGTTTCCTCACTCACAGATTAGAAATATATGGCATATTGAAACTATAATATGGCATATCCAAAAGATTTACGGTTTTAATTACTACACCAGAATCAGATCTTTAATTGTGGAAAAACATCAAATTCTCAGCTCGTTTTAAGTTTCCACCGTAGTTCCAAATAAACATGTCATGTTGAATCATGTAGCTTCATCAGACGGTTGGTCACTGTGCATCCTCTCCAGAGGACGCTGGTGGAAAGTCTCCCAGAGTGCAATAAGGTCTGGATCTTCTCTGACAAAATGTTCTGTTGCTTTCCAAACACACTGACAAAGTGTCAGATGCAGTAACTCCATGGTCTCTGCTGCAAAGTGAGAAGTATCAGTGATGTCCAAAGTTTATGAACAGTTCAATTTTTTGTTTTTTTTTGTTTTTTTGTTTTTGTGCATGTTTAGCATCAGTTGTTAGCACTGTATTTTCATACTTGTTGTAAGTCATCCAGATAGTTTCAGTTTAAGATCTGTGTTTCTGCAGAGATTCTGCTGCAGAGTCAGTGCAGTGATGGTGAATGGAATTTATTTTGTGAAGAGAAAAGAAAAGAAACGACCTTTGAAATTCGAGTTTGTCAGCCAAATCAGGAAACTATGCAATTCATCAACACAAAAGACACAGTTGTTCAAAAATTAATGTGATCTGAATATTTTTAGCCACAGTAGTATGTAACTGTAGGTCACTCTTTGGTCTAGACTGAAATATATCTCAAATAATTATTGGATGATTTGTCATCAAATTTGGTTTATAGCCACATACCTACAAAACATGCCCATCAGCCTCAGCTGTATGTTTTATTTAGTGTTAATTAGCAAATGTTTGCATGCCAACGCGCTAAACTCATGGTGAAAATGGTAAGCATCTTATCTGTTCAACATCAGCTTATAACACTATCAGCCTGTGTGAGTATGATGTGAGCATGTTAGCATGCTGATGTTAGCATTTTGCTCAAAGCACGCTGTGCCAAAGTACTGTTTGGGTGTAGACTCTTGGTCTTGTTAACAGTTGAGAAGTCGCTTTGAGTTGATCCTGACATATTGTTTTAGGAGTATTGCATACCAGTACAGATACAAAATCTGATTAAAAAAAAAAGAGCAATGCTTACATTTAACTTGGGCTTCGAGCCACCGTTATACTATGCCATCAAATACAAGACGAGATGAAGCTCCCTGCAGTGCTGAGAATAGCCATCCGACTTCTCCTGTGACAGTTGATGTTTTCATCTTCCTTGGTACTGCTGCCAAAATCTATTTTCTTGGCTGAATAAGAGAGGACATAACTCCATTTTAAGAGCTCTTAAAATAGACATGCACTCCTCCTTCTGCAGATGTAGAGATAACTAAACTATTGGACAGAATAAGTGAGTGACCCACATAAACAGTCTGAGACTTACCAAACAGACTGTCCACTTGCTTCCATTAAAATATAGGGTTACAGGTTAATGCTCACGACTGATTCTACGTTATCTCCGGTGCTTGGTTGACAGATTTCAGCATTATTTTCAACTTGGATGTTTCTGAGCCTGTCAGTGAGTCAGCAGTCATTTTCTTATCTGTATCTAAGCTCTTGGATGCTGAATTTAGTCTTCAGTCAAAGGAACTTGATGCCAACTTCCAGTAAGAAAAGAGAAGATTTTTGTCATGCTTTTCATGGTCAATTGGGAAAAAAAAGATCATGAATAAGATGTTCATTCAGTTCAGATAGGCATCAGTCACAGATGAATGTTTTTACTGAAAAATGAATTAGAGACCTACCAAAATTTAAAGAAACACATCTTTGTTGATAGATTAACGGTTTCTAGCACTATAGTTAACCTGCTGTCAGGTTTGATGATTCTCTGGCAGGGTTTTCCCTGCAGGGATGATTGATTGGGAATATGAGAAATAGTTTTCAGATGAGTAAGATGTTGCACAGGGAGGAATAATGACTCCACTGTGTAAAACAGAGACACAATCAGCTGAGTAAAATACGGCTTTAGCTTGCTTGTACACGCCCAGTCATTTATCAGCAAGATGTCAACAGTCAGGACAGGAAAGTCACTTTCTGATCCAAAAAACAATCAATCAGTTTGACCATTTACTGTAATAATATGATAATTTATATGTGTAATTGAATTGCAAAAACTCTTAGCAAGAGATATCGAGCTGAAGTGGCTGGTAGGGAAGACGGCTTGATGAAAAAAGAAAAATACATGCTGCTACATCTGTTTTTCTCGTCCTGATCATAGTTATCTAATAAGAAGCAGGAGGTGAGTGTGTGTAAACTACGTTACTCCCTGACGTCATTCACAAACCTTTAATCCTTCCATGCCATTAAATCTGATTGTAATAGCTTCTTTAGACAGTTTGAGTCTTTCTAGCCCTGACGAGGTTGGAGGTCCTGATCTTGAATCCTTGCAGCACTGAATGAGGCAAAATGGAAACGATTCGATTTGAGTAAATGATCCAGTTTCCCTTAATAGGTTATTTCACAGAGCTTTCTTTCCCTTGATCACTGCAGTCTTCACTAGCAGTACACTGAACCCAGAGGGTCCCTGTCTGGTCTGCTGTTTGCAGTGCCATGGTAGAGTGAGCAATTTAAACACAGCAGCTACAATGGAGGTTTGGTGCCAGTAGCAGTGAATTTTAAATCATCCGTTTCTTTCTCTTGATGGCACCCACACGGAGCTACGAAATCCACATTTGGTCTGCAAGTTGGAGCCCGAATGGAGCTTAGGTGGGTCAAGAGGAGTTGACCTCTGCAGAGTGCTGAATCTTGACAGACCTGTAGGTAAACACAAAGCTCAGACTCTGATGCACATTGTGAGACAATGGTCTCAAAGCGATCACACACCTGGTCTAACACTTGAGTTAACCTTATTCATATGTGCGTACAGATTTTTTTTGTTTTATTTTAATTTCCTCTTTGGTCTCAAAAAGCATTCAGTAATGTGGGAGTTTACCAAATGAAAGAAGAAGTTGGTTGAAGGTTGTATATCAACCCTGAATCATGACATAAGTCCTATAATGCACTGAACACTGCAGACCAAAGAATACTTTAGTAGTGAGTATAACGGTGAATTTTTACTAAAAGTCAAACTTAACAAAGGTGGTCTGGACAACAGTCCTGCCACTATTTCACTATGTATAACCCTGAACATAGCACAATGACAAACTACACATTATGTGCCTTACATCAATCATTTAAAAAGTACACAAATCCTTAAGCACCTTGATGAAATTTTATTATTATTGTAAGTAAGTAAAAGTAATTTTATCCATCTTATGCCTGCATTTGATACGCTGTTAACTTAAGAACAAAGCTATATTCTACCATTCGGTAAGATGGTGTAACTGTCATCTAATCTAAACTGAGGTAAAATAACTTGATAACTACATTATAGAAGGTAAAGGTGAAATTGAACTTCTATGAGGTTAAATTCTATTTAACTTAATGAGGCCACTTTTTCTTCCTTAGACATTTAACAGGTTGCTGAAAGGTCAACAGTAAAATTCAGCTAACAACATATTTCCTCACAAAGTGCACTACTCATTTATCTTTCTTCAGATTCATGATAAATGACTCGTTAATCTAAATACAATCTACCCTAATGTTATTTGGATTGTTACTTCATCGAGTGACACCATCACTGTACACTTTCCAGCACTGCTTTTCCAGAAGTTCCTTATCTCATCTGGGAGCTGTTAAAAAATGGATAACCTGGTTTGACTTGATGGACTGCAGATAGTAGTTGCGTTTGGATGTGGATGACAGAGGCTGCCCCAGCCTGGGCAGACTTGATTAACACACTGCTGCCAAATGCAATAGATGTGTAGCCTACTGTAGAGATGATAGGGTGAAGTGTAGAGATAAAAGACGAGAAAAAAGTAAAAAGTAAAGAGAGAACCATCCCAATCAGGAAATGTCGCTGTCCTTTGTCACACATACCACATCTATTTTTCTACATAATCAACATCTAAAAAATCTTACCGACATGAGCGTATCTCCAGTAGTTAAATATTTTCTTAATGTTGTCTTTTACTCCTCTCGTCTCCAGAGAAAGGCTCTTTGGCCTCAGTTCCCCTCTGCAGCCACTTCAGACATCTTCTGGCCAACAGCAGCTTTAGCAGGAGGAGATTGTTTTGAAGAAACTGTTTAACTAAGACTCCCCAGTCTGTTTTGACACACAAACTAAGATAAATAGATGTCTGATGGGTTTTGTTCAGATAACAGAATTGACTCATTGGGACCCTGCAAGGTCTACACACACACACACACACACACACACACACACACACACACACAAGTGTGTACAAGCGTTCAATACTAAACATGTGGACAAGTGCATCCACATAGTACATGCACATATTCAACATAGTGCTGGAGTATTTTCTTTTTTCTTTGAAATGACAGTTTACTGAGAACTTCAAACTTCTGCTTGTGTTTGTGTGTGTTGCAAAAGACCACACAAACACTTTGTCTGGATAAACGCATTAAACTGTCACCTCTTTCAGTTCAAAGCCTTGCCAATGTTTTGAAAATATGATGAATACAACATATTTTTTGACATTCATGACCTTTTCACTTTATAAACCAAGATTCTTTTCTCAGTTCACTTTTAAAGAACTGAATAATAAAAAAGCAAAAAACGTTTCTAATACCCTGATGAAGGATACAGGTAGCAGCATCTTCTCATGTGTATGGTATTACTGCAGACACAGCAGTGGTTGTGTCATAAATACATTTTAGTCAGACCAAACAGACCCCCCCCCCAACAATTACAATCATCAGTCACCTTAACACCTTTAACCCCAGTCTATTAGACTGACAGGATATTTATATTGTAATGTTGTTTTTGAGGCTGAAGTGAAGCAATGTTGCAATCCCCCCTCCCCCTCCCCTCGCTGTGTAGAGGAGAGACAGTAGGTCTGTGTTTATGGGAACTTTCTATGTTTTTACTAATTTTAACCTTGTGCAAATTAAAGCAAGTGGCATGATGTGATGAATGATGACCTTGCCAATTGATAAAATAATCTTCCAATAAACTCCTCCCTGCTCTCTTAGATTTGAACAGGCTGTTATTAAACCTCCCTCAGTAATTTGAAGTGGTGGATCATTGTTGACCTTTCGAAGAGCAGTTTCAGTCCTGTTTGAACCCGTTACTGTCAGGTCGTGTAGCCTTTTAACAACATTATGAATTAAGAAACCTGTATTACTCAGTGGTGACTTCTGTTGAGAACTTATTAGAGTGTGACCTTGAATCAAATTCTCCAGGGGTTTCAGATGCATGCACCCATGGGGAAATTATTTTGGGTGAAATCTATTTAACTGTCACCTCTAATGACTTTCTGAGAAAAGAATTTTGACAAACCTAGCGTTTTAGTGAAACAGTAGGAATTCTTTTTTGTCTGCTACTGCATGAAGGAGAAACATAAGTCGTTGTTATTGTCTTTCAGCTGCTCCTGTGAGGGGTCACCACAGCAGACCACCATCCACATATTTGATTTGGCATAGGTTTTACACCGGAAGCCACATCCGACACAACCAAGGATCGAGCCAAGGATCAAACTGCCAACCCAGGGATCAGCAGCCACCCTGCTCGACCACCTGAGCCATGGCCCCCTGAAGACTAAATATACACAAGCACAAGTTTATTGAATGACCTACAGTGTGCAAAATGAATCTGCTGCACAAGATTTTATGTTTTTTACTGCAAAAGGCAATTTCTGACCATTTTGAAAAAGATGTGTAGTCCCTTACGATTTTTTTTGACAGGTTATAGACAGGAGTCCACTGTGAGTCCACACAGATGAGGGTCCATGGACAGTTACAGTATTGCACCAGGATATCACTTTTGAGATCTCCAGTTTCGACTTATCTCAGTGAAAATGTCTCCAATTCCATCTCAGCTGTTATTGTTTTAGCTCACAGCAACAGTGCTCTGCAAATATTTGCTGACCTTTCCTTCCCCTTCAATTCACTTAAATTCATTCACTCCAAAAACAACTAATTGAGTGATGTCTCGTCATGGTTAGACCCTGAATTTCCTCCTTTTCCCGACAGTAACCCCTTGCAGATGACTGTCCCAGCCTAAAATAAACCCCAGACACAGAATCTGTGTGGAGATGTCAAAAACCTCCAGCAAGTGCGTTGCAGTTCCCACACACAACTTTCAAGGCCCATTTGCCAAACTGTATTTACTACTGGCAAGCGGAAGACTAGGCCTGGATATGCTCAGGGGTGCAGCAAGCTCTTGGTGTCCAGCCAACGGTGAACAGAGCCCGGCTGAAGCTGCGCAAGGAGCTGTGGGGGAAGAACCATCCTGCTCCTTAGCGTTAAGTTATAACAGCGTGGTTTGTTATGGTTCCTGATTTGAGTGACAGATGTGAAATTACAGGTGGTAGTTTAAGAAGATAAGACACTCCTGTGGGATTATAAGGATTTTTTTAAGGTATTGTTGCCAGCAAAGAAAATTATGTCAGCTTACTCTAGCTCACTAGATCATATTTACACACAAGATAAACAGAGTTCAGCGTTTTTTTTTTTTTTTTTAATTATTTAAAATTATGCTTGTTTGCTTCTCATACAGTCATCTCTGTGCATGTAGTACAGATCTGGGAAAGGCTATGAGGATGCAGCTAACGTGTCCTTCAACAGAAATATAGAAACATGACAGTTTTAATAGTTGCCACATTAAGGCTGTTTCTCAATTAACAATAGCTGGACACAGTGACTGCAAACAAAGTGAGCTTGACAGGTTTGTTGGAATTCTGCTATGAACAAAAAACAGGTGACTGTTGTGGAATCGGTGGCTACTGTATCTATTAAGATATAATGTGTCGATATGTTGATATGTTTAGCTAATAGCTAACTTTTTTTGACTTAAGTAGTTAGGCAGGTAGTATGCTGTGGGTTTATCAGAGCTTGTTTGGTTTTGATAGTAAAGAGAAAGACCCATACACAAGTCTGTATAAAACTAAAACAGTCAGTGACCAACACTACACACAGGTGTTTTCACTTATCTGCCTGATTAGAGCTCTTCATGTGTGTTCGGACAGAAAGTGAAGCAAATTAAAATTTTGCCATTCACGTGAATTTGACCGCTTCACCAAAAACAGCCAATGTACCAACTGTACAGATGTTAGCTTTAAGCAAGCTAGCATCAGACGCACTGAGTGTAGTGTAGCGTAGTGTGTTTGTGTTCAGCTCAGCCTCTGACTGAACTAAGAACTCACCAGAAACCCTGGTTCTTTCTGGTATTTCCCTCCCGTCTCTTTCATTGTCGCTCTCGTCTCTGTACATTTATGAAGCAGATTCATAAAGCCCCTGGGATTCATGCAAACTTGAAACTTTTTTCAAGTTGCGACCTCTAAAACTTACTTTGTTACACACACAGTTACACCTTATATCATTCTGTTGGAGCATTAACTGTGGTGACCTAATGTCCAGCATAGCAATGCCCAGCAGAGATCTAATCAGTCAGGGGTAATTGAAAACACCTGTGTGTGTGCGTGTGCCGTTACAGTAATATCAAAATTATTGATTAACACAGGTTTAAGACCTTCGAGAGAAACTAAAACCTGTTGTACAATTAAAACGTATTTTCAAACCACTGATAAATGTAATTTTCTTGATTGTTTTAATAATTCAGATTTTTAAAAAGCACATTTTTACATAATGAAAAACATATAGAAACATACAGTACTTTGTCATATCTGCCAGCAGGCCTTTGCTCATTCTCCCACTCACACTGACACAAGCTAAAGCCGAGCCGGAGGAGTTACTACATCTTTAGCAAACCTTTGGCTGCACCAGGAGCCATACAGGCTCAGGAGCAGTGAACCCCCGATTTGAAACAGAGATTTTTAAAACCCTTTAAATGATATTGTTAGTTTTTAAGGGATTACAGATGGGCTATACTGTTGATGATAAAAAAAGGAGAAAATACATGCTGGAGAGTAAATCTCTGCTGTAAATCTTCAGGTCAGTATGGGGAGACCATATAAGCTTAAATAGCGATGCTTTCTGCTACAGTACACACAAGACACATTTACACCAGGACATACACACACAGACACAGACTCTGGCCCAGTAATGTTTTTCTTCATGGTGTTGTTGCTTCTTGCCGTGAATTGTGTTTGTTAGCAGCGATTTTTAAATAAACCGAACTTAATCTGGCTCCGAGCACATTTCCTGTGTAGTACAGTATGGGGGTCCAGGGTCAGACAGAGAGGAGGAAGTAGCACATTAGCATGTTTTATGGGTCACACACCATGTACAAGCTTCTTTATGATGCTTCTTGGTAAAGTTTCACAGCTGTCCACTGAGGGCCACACTACCCTGTGTTCGAGTCTAATTGGACAGAGCGGTGATGACAGCAGGAATTGTTAGATCACACACATTTACGCGACGTCTGACTTCTCACAGCTTCTTGATGTCTCCTGTCTCTGACGCTATAACTCAACACACGTCGTTCTCTCTTCTCCTCATTGCCAAGATATCTTTTACCTTCAAGCTGCCAAGAGAGCAGATCATTCCAACATCCGTCAGGACGAATAATTTTCTCTCACATTCAGCCTTTTCACAGACTTCTGTAATTTCTCGTTTCAGGAATTTTCACCAGTGCATTTGATCAAGAGACTGTGAAGGCTACTGTGTGATATGTTGTGATTTGTCCTTTTATTGTTTTTATTTAATATATGTACCCAGGGTTCCCTGGAAAAGAGTATTCATACGGGATTATCTGGGTGAAATACAGGAAATAGAATGGAAATTGATACAGGTTGATGAACTGATGTGATGTGATGGTGTATTTCAAGACAAGTTATTCAAACTAGACGATATGGGCCCTTACAATAACAATCTTGCATTTTCCTGTATGTATTTGTCATATCTCCTATGTACTGTACTGTATGTATGAAACATCAACAGAGAGTATTTCATTGTGTACAGAAGTCACTCACTCAGTGGCAAAAACCGATCCATAAAATCAGAGAGAGACAAAAACAGAACCAACATACGGTACCCACTCTTTGTGTCTTAAAATGTACCTCCAGAAGTTTAACTGACAAGTGTAATAAATCAAGACTGAACCTTCCCGCTGAACCACATCAGAACAAATGGATCACGCCAGAACACTAATTCCCCACCAGCCTCTGTATAAACATAAAGAGGGGGAGGCAGAGGAGTAGAGTGGACCAGAGGGTGAGGCCGGGCGATGAGGGATGGTCTGGAATTCACTGGCCAGTCGGAGAGAGTGGGGAGGGTTTGGGGAAGATTATAGGAGAGTTGATTGATTCAGTTTACTGCATTTCTATGAGTCAAAGTAAATATGAAATAAAGGAATCTTTTGAAAAGCCCACAGCATAAAATGTTACCCTTGGTGGATCCTCTCTGTAAAAGCACTTATATGGTCGACCAAGGCCTTGTGAGACCATTACAGGAAGCCAAAATAGTGGGCGATGCCAACTTTTTTCAATAAATATCACATTTGCAACCAACAGAGGATAAGACAGAGGCCAAAACAGGGGAGAGGAAAGAGGAAGAGGGTGAGGAAATGAGTGAAGGAAATAATGACTTATCGTGAGTATGTTGGGAACTAGCCAAAGTGTCTAATAACTATTCACTGAGTAAGACATTACAATCTCACCTGCTTAGTCACTGTAAGCTGCTGTGGATAGAAAAACGATGAAATACGTAAAACCTAAATGTAAAACACAAAATGCCGATTCCGCCTGATAAGGGATCTTATGGGTGCATATGGGAGAGACTTAGTAAAAGTCATGAGACATCATATTAAGAGCGTGTTTCAGTGATGCATGAGGTGCCAGCTGTGGATAGGCTGTGAAAATGTGAGTAAGCATTAACACTGACATTAAATATTTTATTCACTGTGTTTCCTAAAGCTGACACACTCACAGATACACTTTTATTTAACGCGGCAGCACATCATGAAGGTTCACGTTATATAAACAGTATGAATGCTTTCCCGCCTCAATACTTAATTTCTGTCCGCCCCCCTAAATGCAAGCATTGCATTAGCAGCTGCTGGATGTGGCAAGGGCTAAGATTGTGCAAGGTAGCATCCTAACATAATATACAGCGGCCTACTCAAATGAAATAATACAAGGAATATGTTTCATTGCACAAACTGGAGACGAGTCGATCGAGTCAATGGTTGATTTTTTGGAATATAGGACATATTATTATCATCAGTGTCATCTGTTTGAGGATTTTGTTTATAATTTTATATATTTAATTTAAGGATTCTGTTTTATTAATATAATCCTTGTTAAGATATATTTTTTGCATTATGCTGTTTTTTGCCCCAATGATTAACTGTGCTTGCTTAAAAAAAAAAAAAAAAAAAAAAAGTTTAATAGCGTAAAACAAGCATTAAAATTATATCATCAGTTAGTATGGGGGTATTATTAGAAAATAATTGTTAAATCTTAACCAGTATCAAAACTGTAATATATAACAATAATGGTTCAAATTACTCTTGGTGAGTATGTTCAATAAAAACCTGAGTAAAAGGGAAAGTAAAGAAAAAAAAAACAAGATAAGGAGAAAATGCAATTATTATTGTTTCTCCCACCATAGCAACTGATTAACCATCATGATAAAAGCTGTAATTTTCTACACAGGGTTAATATTTTAGTTCTGGGTAAACCTGAAAAACACTCAGCTGGGAATATTCCCTGTCTCATTCCCATGATAGCGACCACAGACAGAGTCAGTTTATGCATACTAGTCTGCTCAAATAAACCATACCAACTTAATGCCACCCACATGCCCCTTAAATCAAAACAGCTTAACTCTGCAGAGATGCAGGGTGGATGTGAAAGTTAAACAGACTTTGAAGACATTCAGGAGGTTAATAAACAGATATTTCAGCCTTTGTGTCATGGCTTATTTCCTAATCAGTCAATCTCAGTGAAGGAGTCGTCCTTGACTGGGTCATGTTGATGAGAGACTGAGGTACAGTCACGCGGGTGAGGTCTGACACCTAGTGGAGGATATAGTTGTTGCAGACCAGACTTTTTCTGTTGAATAGCTGTTATAATGTATGAAAGGTGGAGGCAGCTTGGGACTGATTGTTCATTCAGTCATGGAAATAGCTAAAGAGCATCAACGGGAGCTGTTTAAAGTCTATATTTTCATTATTTTTCAATATTTTGTATAATTATGCAAGAAGTTTGTTTGTTTGCTGTCAAATAAAGAAAAGATATAATTTCTAGTTTTGTCTAATTTGATACAAAATACGGCTCGTTAGTGTACCTTAAAGTGTGAGACCACTTGCATACACCAGCTAACTATTCTCTAATCACATTGAATAGTACGGTGGCCCTGAAAGCTCAACTCACTGCAACTTAAAAAAAACACATGCAAATAAATAAACGCGCTGCAAATTCAGAAAACATCTTCATCAATTTGACAACACGCATGACATGACATCTCAGTAACACCTTGCAGGAAATTCTTTAAAGTTGGCACAAATGTCGACTTTGACTCAAGGGTGAACCGATTAGATATTGGTCAAAGGTCAAAGGTCAAGGTGACTTCACAAAACACGGTTTTGACCTTGTGAACACAATATCTCTGTAGTGGCTTGAGGGAATTTCTTCAAATTTGGTGAAAACTTTCACATGGACAAACCGATTCGATTTTGGTGGTCAAAGGTCAAGATCAGCAAAAATTTCACACAAATGGTTAATACTCTGTATGACTCCAGATAAACAGATGTAAATTGAAACTAGTCTGAGTGGTGGATGAGGACAAACGCAAGGCAGTAATTCTAGTTAATTTTTAGTATGGTTTTTATTTAAAGATCCCCTCCAGTAAAATCAAGTTTTTCTCTCGTCTTGTGTTCGGAGATGACAGAATCAGAAAGACATTTCTCAATTGAAACAGAGGGAATTTGATATATATGCTCTGCTGTGATTCATGTTGCTCCGGTGTTGACTCAGAGCATTCATATGAGTCAGATTGTATTTTTTTGGCCAGGCACTGGGATTTCATGTAGCATGAAAAACCATGTGTGTACAACATGAGCTGAAGAGGATATTAAAGCAGGTGAAGGAGGACTACAAAAGGAAAGCAGAGAGGAAGCTGCAGCACAACAACACCAGAGAGGTGTGGAAGGGGATGAGGACCATCACTGGCTATAAAGAGAAGAACAGCCAGGCAACATCAGGCGATGTGGACAAGGCCAATGAATTCAACCTGTTCTACAACAGGTTTGACACAGCCTCACATGTTCTCGCTCCCTGTTCTCTTTAAATACAACTCTGAGTCCTGCCACATTCAGAAATACTCGGATGACACAGCTACTGTGGCGCGTATCAGCAACGGGCAGGAAGAGGAGTACAGGGATCTGAGGATGGCCTTCAGTGAATGGAGAACTGCCTCCTTCTGAACACCTTCAAGACCAAGGTGATGGTCATGGACTTTCTGAGGTCTTAATATTATCAACAATGAGCTAATAGACACATGGATTTCCCCTAGGGGATAAATAAATAAAATATCTATCTATCTATCTATCTATCTATCTATCTATCTATCTATCTATCTATCTATCTATCTATCTATCTATCTATCTATCTATCTATCTATCTATCTATCTATCTGTGTTTGTAGCAGGTGCCAAATAAGAATGATAAAAACGTACTTTAATAGCTTGGTTTAGGAGGCCATCATGTTTGATGACCAGAAAACTCAACCAATTAACCTGCAGCTTACTCCAACAGCAATGTAAATAAGTACTGGAGAATGTACACTACATTGGTTCAAGTTAAACTGAATAAATAATTGAAAGTAGAAGATCACATGCATTGCATTGAAAAGCAGTACACTAAGTGGATTTATATACTCTCCTTGTGATAGGCTACCTATGGCTTACAGCACGCATTGTGAATCATGTGGGCTAACTCCAGCCAAAGGAAGGTCACTCTCTACTGCAGCCTCGACTTTTCAAACAGAAAAACAAAACCCCTTTAATTAGATGCTCAACTAATTGCATAATAACTCCCATGGTGCTGTGAGTGAAGTGAGGCATAAGGAGAAAGGAGAATGCTGTCTTTGTTGCCTTTTTGCTGGCTTTAGATCTGGTAGCTCTTTGGAAATATTGGCCAGTGGATCTGGTTCTGGCTTCCTGATTTGGGGCATTTGGTTCACTTTACTCCTGTCTTCAAATCACATAAAAACAAATATAAAACTAAATAAATAAATAATAAACTTAAAGACGACAGGTGTAAAAATACAGCAGCATGACCAGAAATTTGTGGCACATGATGTGATTGTTATTTGGATAAATTAAATTAGTGATTAATTAAATTAGTGCTTCCATTTATTTTCTGATGTTTTTTTTCTAATCTTGGCTATTTTCTATGATATTCTGGATAGTTAGATAGAAGATACTTCTAAAAACTACACATCTGAATATCTTTGGTTGAGCTGTTTGCAATGCAGATACAGTATATGCAAGAGGTCCCCAGTGGACATGCTTCCTTTTAAAGGTCATGACCACAAAGGTTGGGATGCTGGCTACAAAACAATGAAGAGTCTCACTGAAACTAAGTCTCTCTAAGTTTAGGCTTTGCAGTCCCAAGTCCTTGGTTAAGGATTTAAGGATTTACTCATTTACTATATTTTGTGAGATTTGATTTTCACTTCCATACATTACACAACAGTGATAACTAAAGGCAACAAACCTTCAGAAATGATCTTTCATCTGTCTCACAGAAAGCATCTGATGTAAGAGGATCGCATTTTACATCGCTTTAAGAGCAAATAGTTATGAAAACACTGTACAGTAACCCTAAAACTATTCCCATTTGTTTCCTCTCACACATTTTCACTGGTGGTCTTAGCAAGCTGAGAGCCTGCAAACTCTCTGTTTTGGGTCACCACTTAGAGTATAAAAGGCCCAACAACTCCTTCCCCTCAATGCCCTCCCCTCCCACCCCCCACAAAAAAAAGCTGCACAGAATAATGAGCAGTAAACAAGGGGAGTAGCAGAGGGGGGCAAGGGTTGGGGGGGGGGGGGGGTGTACTCGAACTGAGGGGTGACAAAAGAGCAAAAGAGGGGGTGTCTCCACAGCAACTGAGTCAAGCTGTTTGAGTCACATGGCCCCAGTTTCTTTTGAAACCAGTGAGAAGAGGCTTGAAGCTCAGCCTTCCGTCCATGTTTTTGGATGCCGATGGCAGCAACATGAGTGGAGCCCAAGAGGAGAGAGCAATGACAGCAGACAGCCTCCATCTGAACAGGACCGCAGCTTTAGGTCTGCATGACGAGGAGATGAACACAGCTCTGTTTGGTGCGTTATGTCAGTTAAGTTTCTTTCATTTCACAGAGACACTGCAATCAAAGGAGATGTTTCTTGTAAACTCAAGTCTTCATGCCAAACTGCTGAACTGTTGTTTTCTACTTAAGAGCAGCTCTTTGCTCACTAACTTTCATCATTGTTTAGCGTGTCATCATCCAATTTATCTGAATGAATGACGCTTCATTGGTTCTTCTAAGTGAAACATTTGTATTTTTTCTTCGACTCAGAGTTCAAGGTGTTCAACATTGTCATCATTGCTCTGGCTTTGTGTATCCTCACCATCACCGGCCTCTACTGCATCACCGTCTGCTACAACCGCACCAGGTGAAGATCAGATACCAGTTTCCTTGTTTTGATACTTAAAAGAATTAGTGCCGTAAATTCTCGTGTATGACCTGCTTTTCTCGCCTTTGTTAGGATCCATGGATGTATGTTTGTTTCTGTGTAGGTGAAGATTCTGGTTCAATATCATATGAGATAGCTTCATCATACCCTGTGTAATGATTTATATAACATTCAGAGAAAAACCTTTACTTTATCAATGTGTGATTGAGCTGCTGAGTCTTAAAAGCTACTGTGAATTCAGAAAGAGTGCAGCAATGTGAAATGACATTGAATTCATTAGTGCAATTAGTACCATCTTCTTCATCAGGCAGTCAAAGCGAGCCCATGTGTATGAGAGTGCAGTGACCCGAGGGGAGCCGACGGACCCTGTCGCAGTTAAAGCAGTGAAGAGGTCGACCAGCTTCATCAACCCTCTTGCCTTCTTCAGGAAACCGGAGGCAGCAAAGGACAACTCCAGGATCTATTACATCTACAGCAACCCGCTGCCTGTAGGGGTGAAGGAGGAGGAGGAGGAGGGGAGGATTAAAGTCCCACAGAGACCAGAGGAGCAAACTGCACTGTCGCTGCCCCTGTCGTTTCAAGAGTACGCCAGTGATCCAAACAGTGGCGTCATCCTGGACCCTCCGATATTTTACATGCAGCTTTAGAGGGAGTTGAAGAGTTAGGCTGTAGGGGTGGGAGGGGTGTAGCGCCACTTGTTTTCAGTCTGAATGTCTGAGGTTTAAACCCTGCAGCTGTTTCTATCAAAAAGTTAAACTACGTCACCATGTGTAGGGCCATTACAGGGGCGCTCCAGCGATTTTACACATCAAGTTCAGTTCACACGTCATTGGGAGTACGCCTAGTCGTATAATTTCTCTGGAGGAGCTTGTGAAGCCCAATAAGTTATGCCACAGCAATGCCATTAGGGTTACCAAGGCAGAGGGTTGGAGACTACAAATCTGTAACAGAAAGTCATGATGAAGTTTGAAAGATGTGGGAGTTTATCAGGCAAGGAGGTCAATATTGCAGTCAGGTTGCATGATAAGGAATGCAGAATCCACTGCTTTACAAGTATGACCCATACTAGGGACTAAAATTCAAGATATTTTGGCCATGACTCCGTTTCAATCAATCAGTGAGAGTAAAATCTTAAATCACTGGTGTACCCCTTTAAAACCCCGAAGTGCACTATATAACAAGGAAGTCCAGAGTTTCTCAGCATTTCTACTCCAGAGTAGTTTGAATAAAGTGTAAACAGTTTGAAGTTGCTGCTTTGATTCTGTTTCTGAGGACGAAAAAATGTGGGTGGGATCAAAAGCAAACAAGGATGTGTATCCGATAGAGGACGGTCCAGTGGAATTTGACGCTGTAAGGAAAATACCTGTCTTGATGTCACTGGACTAAGGTGCAGCACAGCTCTCAGGCCCAGCGCAGCATTTCACAACATTTTCAGGCAACAGAGGTGCATGCAGGACTTCATTTGAAAGATGCTAAAATCAAGCACAGGATTAATACTGTTGATTACAAAAGCCTGATAACTTAGTGTGTTTGGCAACATATTAGGAAAGTCACTTTTAGCCATCTCTTTCAATGCATAGTAGGATAGTATTTAAATACATACTTTTTTTGTCATATGCAAACTTCATAATTCCAATTTAATTTTGTTACTTCATATAAAAAGGACTTTGTACTTTTCACAGCATTTTAGTTTACAAAACCTCACAGGATAACCTCAGAAATGCAGGATTTACACACTGACATGAGAGTGTCATATGAAACTTTTCATTATTTTGAGACACAAAACATTAAAGCCATGCAAGTGTTTCTTGATTTTCATTGATCTTTAATAAAACTGCTGATACGATGTGCTTTACAAAAAGAAGCCGAGTGTGAGACACAGAGAAAGATGAGGAAAATACAAACGATTTTCACTGCAGAGCAATCGATCGTAAAGTACTCCTTTGAAAACATGATTGGACTGCAAAAGAGTCAGTCCTCAGACGATTGGCTGGCTCTCTCTGACCAGCCACTCCAGTGCCTCCTTCCTGCCCTGCCTCTCCAGCTCTGCTCCAACCACCTCCCGGCACTGCCTGTGGTACTCGTTCACCCAGTCACGCTGCAGGACAGTGAAGTGAGGGTCAAATCGTGAAAAGACTGTGTTTAAGTAGCAAATAATGTACTAGGAATATATGGAAATATCATCAAATATTCAGATGCATCGTTATGACTTTAATTTAGGTCATCTTAAGCTAAATGGTTCCTATTGTATGAACAGAATGTAAAGTAGGCTGCATTCAAGTGTTGTTGTATTTCAAGTGTTTATCACATTACCAATAAAAAATCTTTTGAGATGAATTTTAAATTTCATAAGAGTGAATTTTTCTTTGATTAATATCTTGGTGGATATTCCTCACCTCCTTCTGAGTGAGCAGCTCTGTGTTCATCATCTTGACTTGGATAGGGACCAGAGTGAGGGGCTCAAATGTCAGACTCCCTCTGTTTCTGTAGTTGTACTGCGCACACGCGCGCACACGCGCGCACACACACACACACACACACACACACACACACACACACACACACACACACACACACACACACACACACACACACACACACACACACACACACACACACACACACACACACACACGTTTCCTTATGTTGATTGTGAGTAAAATGTGTTATTTTTACAACTTGAGAAGCAGAGTAATCAAATTCTATAGCTTTACAGTGTGAGCACTCCTTCTGTCTAATTCCCCTCTGATTTAAAGACCTACTTTGGGCTTAGCTGGTACAACAAGGACCACATTTTCCAGGCGAATGCCGAAAGATCCATCTTCATAGTACCCAGGTTCTAGAAAAAAAAAAAAAAAAGACAAGAAATTAGATGAAGATTTAGAACTTGCACTAAGACTACCGCTTCCTGTCTTGGAGAGCTCCATCCACACTCACAAATGTCTAGTGCTCTGGTTCCAACATAACAGAAAACTGAAATGCTTAAGGGTTGCGTGTGACTTGGACAAAGGAAGGACAGTATCTTTAGCTGCCTCAACGTGTCTTATCTATGGGTTTGGCTGTTACATACTGAAGAAGAAAATCAACAGAAGCAGTTTGTTGTTCATTCCTGCACTGCAGCCAGAAGCCAATATGTGACACTACTGAGACATCTCTAAGGTATTTAATTACAACCTGCTTTTATGTCACTAACGCATTACTTTCACTGACCTGACTTTATTTTAAATTGCCGTTTATCAACCCCCGCCAAACCCTGTCGTACCATCACTGACGATCATGCCGGCCTCCAGAGGTTCATCGGCGAAGGTCTTGTAGCTGATGCCGCAGGGCCCCTCGTGGACGTTGAGGAAGCAGCCCACGCCGTGGCCTGTACCATGAAGGTAGTCCAGCCCCGACTCCCACAGGGCTGCACGGGCAAATGAATCCAACAGGTGGCCTAGGGAGAGCATGGGAGTTTAGAGCTAGCAATCACAATACAATACACAATAAAAACACAAGTCTGTGCCTAAATGTAAAACTGAGTTTTTGTATTTAGTATTTATCCAAGTTGTGAAAATGAATGCATGAATGTATAAATAAGTCATCTTTTGTTCACCATGCGATCAAGTGGGAGAGCTATGATTTACCCCGTTTCCCTCCATCAGATGTAATGCACAGAAACCATATCACAATTCTACTGAAACTTTCTGACATGCCGTATCTTGATGCTGCATTTCCAGTCTGACTGACCTCATGTAAAGGCCACAATTAAAATGTCAAGTTCACTGTAGGTGGAATTATATTTGCTTGAAGTTTAAAAATAGCCCACTGTGTCTCTCCAATTTCAGCAGAAATTCTCCAGTCCTCCTTGGGCGTGACAGCAAATTTCTGACTACACATGACTAAGTACTGATTCACCAAAATGAAGGCTTCATTAATCTTGAACAACATGTTTACGGATGAGTAGTTTTTTTTTTTGTCTGAGAGTGACAATAAAAGATTTATTGTCAACACAATATGGAAGGAAATACTCAAGAAACACATACACACAAACATATTGGGTGCATTGAACTGGTATGGTACGTGCAGTGTAAGATCACCCTTATGTCAAAGTAGAGGGGGGGGGCACCTTTTGTTCCATTGGGGAAAACAGCAGCACTGACAGCTATGTGGCCCTTCAGTACATAGGTAAAGCATTCCTAGAGCAAGAAACAGAGAGCAAACGATGTGATAAACTAAAGAAAATCAATGTTTGGGATGGATTCAGTCAATGTTTAATGACACTGCAGTGGTTCTAAGGTTTAGTTTGTACATGTTGACAATAAGAATAATTCAAACTCAGATTAAAATTAAAATGTACCTTCTCAAAAGCAGATGGTGTCCCAAAGTGCATGGTGCGTGTGACGTCTGTGGTTCCATCACTGCCAAAGACAGAATACAGATGCAGATGTATTTCTTTGTGCTGTGCAAAAGAACACAACCATTCCTATGTTGTCTGCGTTCTTGATGACTGTCTGAATTAAGACATATAAGTCTTACTAATACTAGACAGCACTGGTTGATCTACATGCAT
This sequence comes from Seriola aureovittata, assembly GCF_021018895.1. Classification (NCBI taxonomy): domain Eukaryota; kingdom Metazoa; phylum Chordata; class Actinopteri; order Carangiformes; family Carangidae; genus Seriola; species Seriola aureovittata. The sequence goes on from NC_079366.1 coordinate 10,905,530, forward strand.
TTGCTGTGTATTAGAATGATCTTGTTTACACAAATTGAGCTCCAGAGTCGATCAGGTAAACTTCATTCATGGTGAGGGTTCTGTTGGTTTCAGGCAGTGGTCTAAAGGAAACAGAAAAAAGACATTATTAACTATTTTTAAAGAACAACAACAAAAAAAAAATACAGTTACATAAATTTGTTTCTTTCGCCAGCTGACCTGTAATGTATGATTGCTCCATTTGGACCAACGCTGGAGATTGTGGGGAAACTGAGGCCCACAAAATCTTTCTGTTGACTGAAAAAGAAACGAGATCCATAAGAAAAGCAGCACTCTCACACAGGATGTCTTAAAAAATAAATGTTAACATGTGAGGGAATTGTTAAAGATAAAAAATAAATAAATATTACACTTTAGAAGGATCGAAGGATACTCTAAAGGCAGCACACTGAGAGAATAATCTTAATTTTACGGCCTTCAGTAGACATTTTGTGTCACTTCCGTGTCCAGCAGGGGGAGCTAATACTCCAGAGTAGTCACTATGAAAGCATACAAACAGCATCTTCCAAACTCAACATGTCAAGCATGAAAGCTGACGCGAAGTAAAACTGGAAATGCTCGTCAGCCAAATGAGGACGACCAACGTGGTCTGTTCCACAGAAAAAAAAGAGAATAAGAAAGATAAACACACCTGCGTAGTTCTTCAGCCTTATCAGCAGCAGAGATCTCTGTCACAGTGCCTTTTGGAATCTATAAAACAACAACAACAATAACCGCAGCACCAAGTTGCACAAAGAGGGTTATAGTTCAAACTCAAGCCGAGCGACATTCGTCTGAAATCACGATTCCAGCACTGATTAAAGTTTTAGTGCATTCCAGTAACTGTTCAAATCAGACTTTTGACTAGTACTGTACATTCCTATAATATAAGAACAGAAAACTGAATTGGTCAATGATTAAAATAATATGGTGAATGAAAGTTATGATCAATTAATCATTTATGTAGGAAAATAGTCCATTGCTCTTACAATACAAATATCCACTTTCTCAAAGACTTGTTTAATTTTCCATTCAAACCCCTGTGAACACAGACTAAAAGAATCTGTTCTTTTCTCTAATGAACCTAATGTTTGGCCTCAGAAAAATAAATAAATAAGTAAAACAAAATACCTCCTTTTCCAACCAAGCAAAGAGTTCACACAGGGCAACCGCATCCTTGATCTGTTGGTAAACAGAAGAAGAAAGTGAATATTATTTATTTATTTTTTTTATGAGGTTAACAAGACAGTTTACAACAATGTCATAAACTGAATAAAAGCTAAGCACTGCAAATATCAGGCTCAAAGGTTCTTACGTGGGCCATTTTCATGCCTTGAATCTCAGTGGCATTCTTCACAGCCTTGGCGAGGCAGAGTGGAGTGTAGGGAATTGGAGTCCTGTGGGCCTGAAATCGATCAAGCGGAAACATTTGCAATCGTAGTTGATGTTACCTTGATATAAATTTGACAGTGAAATATGTTTACCATGACTTACTATTACTATGACAAATATTTGGTGCATTGTGCTTACTGTCAAAGCCAAGAGAATGAATACTGATCATCCAAATGTTTAAGAAATGCTGATAATTCAATGGTTCAGTAAATTAACTGGTGATTATTTTCATATGAGGAAAAATCAATATTCAACTGGATATCAAAATACAACAGAATGTGTCTGGTTCGAGGATGCATTTCATGTTTCTGTTTATGAAAAGGGGCATTCACACTATTATAAGGTTGTACAAAATATTATCCATAACACTGAGATGAAAATATCTGAAATTTTAAATCCTGCAAAACAGGTTTTTAGTGAGAACGTACGTAATTTGGGAAAGATACGGATAATGAGTTCTGATATGTAGCAGTTTTTCATACTTGGAGAGCACAGTCAAATTTATAAATGAGGAAAAACACAATCGAGACACAATAAAGCTATTTTTATGTCCACTGTCGTGACCACCATAAACAATTAACTGTCTTCTAAATGCTACTGCTTGGTGTGTCTGCTCTCTCACCTTGGGGATGACCTGTGTGAGAGCACAGCTGGCTTTGTCACAGATCCACACTTTGTCCTTGGGGCCGAGTGCAGCGCAGATGGCCTGGAGCTCAGTGTAGACCGACTCGTACGGGAAGGTCTGGATGCTCAGCTCAGGCTTGCTGGGAGAGTCCAGCTGCAGATGGTCTCTCAAAGCGGGATCAGAAAGGCGCTTTAGGTCCACAAAAAGCCTGCAGGGAGGAAGGAGCTGGTCAGTGAGGAGTGGCTTTAATGTATTACTAGGATTATATCTGCCTCAATGGATTTTGTAAACAATATCCTACTTAAAAATGTATGACTGCAAATTTGGTTTTTGCTTTATTTGTGCGAAGTTCATGTTTTGAAGATTAATATCAAATAACGATAACACGTGAATTATCGTGTAAACAGAGGTCATGGTATAGTAATGAATTTAAAAGGTGATCATGTAAACAAAATGCTCTTGAAAGTTCATAAACAGCTAGTGAAAATATAAATTTAATTTAAAACTATACTAATACTTTACTATATAGTTTTCATCCCTGCTATCTTCTTCTGCCTTTGTCAAATCTTTGCTCATTGATATCTGTGGTCTGTAATCAACTACTTCACATGACTGTTAGAAGCCTGTGATCAAGAGGTTTGGTGGTGTCTACAAATTTTGATAAATTCGATGTTTAAATGTTCTAAGGTCTCTTCAGTGTCATTAAGGATAAAATTAAATTTAAGAGTTTTAATTAACCCCTAAAACTAAATGTAAAAAAACCTCAAAAAGAATAATGTAAATATTACACTTTAGAGTTATAAGTATGTTACTTTTGGTCAAAAAGCAGCACACTTTTATTACTATTTTACTAGTAATTTCTACACTGTTATATTGTATTTACTGGACTGTGTGTATGACATTTAGAGCTGTGTTTGTGCCAAAACACTTTCTTGCATATTGAGATAAGATATTGAATAGCTTACTGATCAACTGTGTTGTGTTATATTCCATTACCTTAATGTGTTCATTCCCACAATGGTATACGCAAAGAAAACTGGGTTGTACTCGATGTCGGCACCGCGAAGGTTAAAAAGCCCTGAGAAAAAGGAAATAATAGAACATTACATTTTAATAACAGGTAATGATAATAAAGAAAAACAACTGTTTCATTCATGACAGTGACAACGTCAGCAGCCACTTCATCTGTCCTATTTTGAGCCATTTCAACATGATTTGACATTTCGAATAGTGTATTTCTGATCTCAAACCTCCGTGCATGTTGTTTGGTGTTAAATATCAGTGTTATTATTAGACTGTCACTCATCCTCTGTAGATGCCTCAGCAAATCCCCTTCAGTTTAATGCCCATTGAAACTCTCTCGTCTAAATGCTACTTGATGACAATCAAAATCAGCATTCCTCTAATTAACACAAGCTCTCAGACCAAACAATCAGAAACAAGAGCTCATTAGGCACGGTGAACAAGGTGCTCAAACAGGCATCTAGAGGGACACCCGTGTATCCCTGGGTCCTTGGATCGTGATCATGTATCGAAACGGACTTACGTAACAGAAGTGACGGAGGGTATGTCTGCTGCTTGTTTTACACTAATAACTAAAAACTGCTAAAACCTAATGCGGCAAACTCTAGCTACAATATTTGGCCCTCAGTTTATAACTCCACTCCACAGTCATAGTCCTGGGCTCAATAAACTGCACTCTTATCACAAGGTTAAGATTTCTCTTTTGGTTATAAAAAACAGATCAGAACAAAAACAATATCAAGTTTGTTGTCCAGTTCAATTAAAAAGATATGTCAGAGATTTTAAAGGGTGAATTGTTGAAAATTCATTTGGAAAGTGACAAAGTTAATTTACTGAAGTACTGCAGTTAGGTACAATTCTGAAGTTCCTAGTAAATGTACCTGACTTAAAAAATATTATCATTATATTATTATATCATTACTGTCTTCATTTGTAGAGTAAATAAATAAATAAATAAATAATAATTGATGATGAAAATGAACCGTACATGCAATCTCGTCCAATGCTGTGGCAACAAACCAGCTGATCTTCCTCTCGGTCATCTTGGCTCGCAATGTGGTGACCTTGTCCTGCCAGGACATACCTACAGGCAGACAGCACCAACATGTCATGACAGTGAATTCACACTCCTCAAAAAACGGTTTTTGAACTACAGAAAACAAAAGGTAAAGGAAAGCACTTCTCCTCACAATAAGATAATTCAAAAAAATAAGAATAAAATAATGGTGTTAATGTTCACATGGGATGATTTTAACATCTCTGTATCTCTCAAACAAACCCCTAATTAGCATGTATGTAATAATGCTGTCAGGGCAGTGGAGCACTGACCAGTGTAGTCTAATCCCAGGGTGCGGAGCTGTGTGCTGGGTCTTTTTGGGCGGTCTGTCCAAACCGCATCGATCAGGTTATCCTGCACCGCCACCAGAGAGTGGCCTGCACTGATCAGCGCCTTGGACATGTTCTTCCACTGATCTGAAACAAAACATCAGAGGATTGTATTAAGATGCACAAGCACTGGTTAAAAACACAAACATTATGTTGACAACAAGAGAACCGATGCGTCTGATGAGGAGATGCAACATCCAGCACCACACCATGAGAGCACTTGAGACAGCTTATGAATTTTACAGAATTTGCTCTATAGTCAGACTAGGTAGAAATGCACTGGAGCCATGTTGTATGCTATGTCCTCTTTTCATTTTTAATTAAATTTTTTCATTTTTTTTTTTATTTTACAATTTATATTTTCATACTGCACATTTTAAACTAACAAAATGTACTGAGCAAATTTCCTGCTGTATACTAGGGGCACAGTGTTCATGCTGCTCTTACTGTACTGTCACTGTGTGTGCTGCCTTTCTAATGATGCTGATCCACTGTGCTGAGAGGGAAATGTTACTGTAACCTACCGGCAGCGATGATCCAAGGATCGACTCCCACTTTAGAGTTCTCTGGCAGGACGCTGATCAGCCAGTCCTCCTGAGAGGGTGTCTCTTTCAGTCCTAAATATGATGATAAAAAACATGTTTATCACACAGAGATGTACTTTAAGCCTGACTCATACCACTGTGGAAAATACAGCACTAACAGTTCTTTTTGTCTTCAGGCAGCGTAGACATAAAAAGGTTAACCTTGCTTGACAAAACAAAACATTTGATTTTCCCTCTCAAATCACATCAAGAGTCTAGCTGTGATTCACGCCTCATATTCAGTAATCTGACAACAGTTTGATGCTGAGAGTACTTAACATTTGTGTTATCTATAAAGAGTGACTTCAATACAAAAGTGTGTAGTGTAAATCTGTGATAATATGAGCAAGCACTCAAAAGTATTACCAAAAATAACCACAACTTTTAAAAATGAAAAAAGGGGAGCTTAACAATACAATCAGCTTACACAACATTTCCGAGAGGCAGGTAGCACATTCATCTTGTACTAAAAGAGACAACAAGTAGGACATTACCCATCTTCATGAGGGTCCAGTTGTTGTCCATCTGCTGGCTGGCCTGGAGGAAGTATCGCCCGTCGGTCCACATTGCAGCATACTGCTCTGTGACGATGGCTGTACCTACACATCACAACACACAAAGCAAATTTGACATTTCCATTCACAGATGCTTTGCTGGATCCAGTTTGTACAATGGTAGATCATGAAAGCATGCAGGAAATTTGCATTGATCCTGGGAAGGTGATACACTAGTCTATTACTGCCTGTTAACTGTCTGATGTGTCAGCTGTGTTTGTACAGTAAAACAGTGCGTTCAAAGTTATTTATTTAGTTCTAAGAAGAAACATACTCAGTGTTATGCTTCTGAAATTACAGCATTGAATGGTCTGAGATTGAGTAAGATCCGCTTCTCTTAAACTGATGTTAGGGGTGTCAGTTTTCCCAGGGTTTTTTATTACAAAAGTAGGCCATCTCTGCAATAGAAACTATTGAGTAAGAGTTAAATTGAATCTGAGACGAGATGCGTCAGTATCTCGGTGGCTTGAATAGGACACAATAGAATAAAAGTTTGATTATCTCTGCAAGTTTGTTTATCACATTGTTGCAGGTTTTTTCCACAATGGAAATTAGATCTTGGCTTCTAGTCTGCCCAACTAAGATTTGAACCCGAGATGACTCATTTAACTTTAAAATATCATTTCCACTCACACACAAGCAAAACATACCTGCTGAGCCATTAAATCCACAGATAAATTCACGTCTGCAGTCACATGGCGCAATGTATTCGCTCTGAGAGACAAAGAGACGGAGAAAGAGAGACAGAGAGAAAGGCAGAGATCGGCCTCATTAACAATCAGTGTAAAGTGGCCATCAACTAGTCAGCCATTTTGAATGCCACCTTTGTTGCTCTTCTCACATCACGTCTTGTGCATGGAGAGGGAAAAGGGAGGAGCAGTGGGTAGAGGGCTACAATTAATTGTGAAGGTCAGACGAGGACCATCAGAAGTGAATCAACACACACGAAGTAAGACAGACAGGAGCAGCAAATCCGACACGTCGTATGCATGCATGCATGTCTTTGTTTACCGTTCAGTTTGTTTAATCATAGAAACATGTATTAATACAGGAAATGTATGTTATGTTTTTTTTTTGTCTGGTCTAACTTACCTGGTGGGCATCTCCAGAGGGGACGATGTAGGCCTGTATAGGCTCAGAGAAGTATTTGCAATTCCTCATCGCCTGGCGAAGCTGCCTGAGCAGCTCTCCAGTGATCTTTGGAGACATGGCTGTGTCTGAATCAGGACAAAGAATGATGACATAATTTAAAATTACCATAAAATTCAAGTAGGCTGATGTTATTTGATACCACGCTTTTTCTAATGCAATAAGATGCAAGATGTTGAATCTCAGAAGTTAATATAAAGGATGCTGAGCTAGAACAAGTGCAGACAGTGTTACAGACATTTTATGATATGAAAAGAATCTGTTTAATCTGCAAAAGCGGCAACGGCAATTAAAGGCAACCCAACCATTTAAGCAAAAAGCACCAAGACATTCCCACAGTCATTAATAGTTTCAAACCCACACTAATTATCCAGAGATTACCTGACTTTTGAGAAGCCATGTAGACTTCAGGTGCCTGGAGTTGGAAAGAGCCTGACTATCAACGTGGAGCTCAAAGTCACAGTGCACACCTGGATGTGTAACCTGCTGTAACATGCTGATTAAGCAACTGTCACAGGAGCCAGGGTTAAATATTAAAAGAATAATGCAATTGACCTATTTCAAATGCAATAACTTGACAAAGCTGAGACAACATCGCGCAGCGGTGAATTCACTGTCACTGTCCACAGCGTCTGAATGGCGTAAAATCGCCACATCAGCCACAAACCGACCAATCACATTGCAGTCTTCCTCATCGATGAGCTCTCCTATTGGCTAAACGCTCTGCATGCGATTGTTGTTTACAAGTTGTTCTTTAGAGCAATCGGGGGTATTTAAGGTTTGAGTAACTCGCTAGCTAAGTAGCGACAAAGAAATGTAACACTTGCTTCTGGTTTCTCTAAAAAAACAAACAAACTATAATACCACACAGCTTGTTGTTTCAATGGACGGGCTTTTTTATAAATCACAGATCATTGTTATCAACAGGCCAACCATTACACACAATAACTAATTGATTCAACGTGTGGCGTTGAATTTAGTAGTGGGTGTGGTAACACGACGGTGGGATGTTTGTAAAGTTGCTAGCCCTTTCCGCCAGTTTTACAGCTCTATGTAAACGCTTTTTGTCAGCTTTGTTAACGAACAACAGAGACAGGCATGGGGAGACCAGCCGTTTCCCCTCGGCTGAAAACAGTCAACATCCCTCTGTGTCGCTCCGTGCAGCCAGGAGACGTTAGCTCCCCAAACCGCCGATAGCTAACGTTCAAGTCCCCCCACATGCAGCCTGCGAAATGCTGAATACACACCCGGTGGTTTCGCCTTGGAAATGTGACTCTTGGGGTTAAAGAGAGAAAACGAAGCGCTCCTTTACCAGCTTGGACCTTGTGTTAATTTACAAAACAGGAGGCTGCCATTTCGTTGTTGACGTTTGCGGTCACGTGACTGCAGTTTCTTCCAGTAGACGCAGAGGGATCCAGACTCGCCTCTTTTTCTGTGAGTAATCATACACAAAGAAAACAATCTTACATAAAAGATAATCACTGCTACCGTATACAAAGAAAACAATCATACATAAAGATACATCACAATTTTAATGTCCCAGTGTATACAAAGAATAATTATACATAAACTGCATATCACTGCTTTTAATGTTCGACTTTATACAAAGAATAATCACACAAACTATTTAATATTCCAGGTGAAAAATCACAACACTGTCCTGTGTGCAGCAGCCCAACATTACTGTTAGGATATGGCCCCTTGAAACTGAGAAGAGGGTTTAAAAGGTATCAGGTAAGTCAAAAATATAACTGAATACACCAATAAATAATACAATTAGTTAAATAATTATAATGGAATGTAAAAGCAATTAACTTAACACTTTTGGCCATCAATCAGCCAACAACCCCAACAATCAGTTGACAAAAGTAATAAAAATTTGAATATTTTCGTCCTCTATTTGTCTTTTACCAGGCCGTTTCATTATTATTATTTAACTCATCGGTTTGCCTGTTTTTGAATATTCATTTATTTATGTCTTGGTTCACATTTAAGCATTAGTTTTTGTTTCCTACAATGTATGGACCATTAATATTTCCTGCACTTGCAATATAAAGCTTTACATGTATTTTTACACACCATTTTAAATATTTATCTGTTTTGTTTATTGACCAATTACATTTAACCAATTTGAGAACCTTTTACAGTCTTTCATTAGTTTTAGGGCTCCATAAGAACATTTAGTGGTGTCAGTGAGTTGATTTTTCTCTACCTAAATGTATCACTTTTCATTATAAAGGTTTATATGTTTTAATGAATAGTTTTATTAATATTAATATATATATATATGTAGATTAAGCCCTAAGTAGGATTAGGGTTTTCACAATAATTGTGTTATTTGTTACAAATCATAATAAATTGTAAATAAATGGGTTTTGGTCCAGCTGCTCTGTAGCACTTTTCCAAAACGTCAAAGGTCAATCAATTGGAGCCGCCTACCTAATAAACTAAGAGCTCAAGAGACCAAGTAAGGGTTCTGGAAGAGGATGAAAAACAGTAAACAAGATTTTGGCAGCCGAAAATGTAAGGGCTCACAACTGGCCTACACAGCATTAGAAAATGTTTTAAGAACCTTTAATAAAGTCATTAGTTACTACTTGCAAACCCTTTTTTAAAGAATGTCATATTAGATGTACAAAGTTTGATATGAATGTTCACAGTATTACTGTTCTGCTAAACCACTGTATACACTGTGTACACACATTTACTCATGTGCTGAGATGTTTTCACGGATTTAAACAGAAAGAAAAAAAATCACAGTGATTGTTGGCACGTCATACAAACATTATTGTCTTTTATTCACAGTTTTCCATATATTTACACAAAATTTGACATTGATTTATAGATAGTGCATACATGAATATTAAAAGTCTGGGAATCTGAAAAATGTAACACATTAACCCCCCTCTACCTTTTAACAGTCCAAATGAATAAAACATGAGCAGTATTTGTTGTGGGAAAAAAATGAAGCGATACAGTCATTATTTGTTTGCTAATTTATCAGATGACCATTGTACCACATGGTGCGCTTGATTTCATAAACATATTCACAATTTTACAACAGGAGGCTCCATGTATCCCTTCTGATGATGCATGGCACGGCTGAACCTCTGAGCTATAAGTAAGTTGTAGAAGGCAGCAGGCAGGCGGCAGCGAACATCAAGCCAAGAAGAAAACTTCCTGGCATCAGTGGCGAAACTGCACTTGGTGGAGGTGAAGGCGTCACATCTGAAAGGTGTCCACAGGTTATTCAAGCAGGGCCCGAGATATTAAAAGAGGCTGTAACTCAAGTGTATGTTATTCTTGTACTCTGACGTTGTGTTATTAAAAGCATATACACACCTCTCCTGAAGCAATTCAACAATAATAAAAAAATTTTTTTTAAATAGTTTACAATGAATGTTTCAGTTGGATTTAGTATTTTATCAGTGCTTGGCATGGCTTTCATGTTCTCCGGTTATGAAATATATGTTATTATTTTATTTTATATTTTACTTGTTATTGTTACATTCACTCTAGTTCAACTGTGCCATGTGTTTACTGGAATTTATTTTTATTTTTTTTTTATAAATCTGAAAGAATAATCTGGAGTATGTTAACTGGATCATCTTGGTATGTGGGAAATTGTTAAAAAAGAGATAGAGCTCTTGCACAGGATGGATGGATATTGTGCCCTATTTCCATCAAATATTTGTTGAACAGGAAATATTAGTTTCAGAGAGCTGGTTGTGTTCATAAATACAAGTTAAACTATCCAATAGTTCTGTTGTTTTTCTTAGAGTACATTAACAAATTCTCGTTCTCATCATGGAGATAAAGTGCGGTTTAAGCGACTGTGTGATTACATTATGGAGCAATCTTACCTGTACATGAATCAGACTCTCTGAACATGCCCATCAGCTCACTGGTTTTGACAGACCTCAGAAGTTCTGTGCTGACACTCCCTATAAGATACAGAAAATGCTGGGTCACACTTACACTAAGGCAGTCCAAGACACTTGGGCACTTGCAGTTCTTACACTTGATAGTAACTGTAGTTGAGACCAAAAGCAGTTATGGGCTTGTTTTTTCGCATCATTAAGTCAGATGATGAATGAATTGTGCAGTGCGTGTCAAATGCGCCAGAAAGAACAAATAGTTGCTCTTACGCCACATAGAAAGCTTTGTTTTCATTTCAATTGGTTGTCAAGTGCTGAATGTATGAGTGCTTATCAGGTACTTTTGCGACAAATCATTCCCTTAAAACAATGCAGTGCTGGAGCTGTTAATTGTTTTAGTTTTCTAGTCTGTGACGCAAATAAAACTCTTATTCTCATCAAACTCTCAGCTATATGCTCTCTGAAAACGTTTGTCTGTGCATCTTTCTGCTGTATTACTATCATAAACATAGTCACAGTAGAGGAGGCCTTCTCAGGAGTTATTACAGTAGTAAACTCTTCACCTTGTGGGAGATTTCTGAGGGCATAAATACCTGTCCTGTGCTATACTGTGTGAAACCTCTGTACAGATACTTCTCTGTTCCCCTCACTGGGACAGAGGAAGGGACAGAAAATGAGACAGACAGACACTCAACACCAGCATCAGGTTACTGAGAAATGTTTCAGGTTTTCTAAAGATTTTCAATGCCCATAATAGTTCATTGTCCTGATGAACACAGCCATTCTGGACACACCGCTTGCCCAGATAACTCCTGGAGGCCTGAAGTATCTAAAGCGTTGTCATGACATACATGTTGTACATTCAGTCCGATAGATTCATGTTATAACAGATAAAATGAATAGATCCTGTTTTAAGAGCTATGTTATTCAAAAAGGTCATACCATTGCCTCTTCAATGCAAATTAGACACGTTGTGTTGATAGGGGAACATCCTTTTTTTTTAGGGGGTTCCTGCCTTACCAGACACCATGAAGTTGACTTGCTGGCACCTTCCACCTGCTGCAGGGAGGGGAGAGCTGGGGAGGATGGTGACTCTTGCCATTTCCAACTGCAGGACATTTGCAACCCTCCTACGGAAGTCATATCTGGGCAAAAAGAAATGAAACAATAACTTTGTAGTTACATAATGCAACGCTTACCAGGGGATACCAGGAAATACATTGTTTTCATTGCATTCACTCTAATCAGATCCAGGCGCGCTCAACCTGGGGTATTCAGAGCACTGCAGGAATGATAATAACATCTTAGCAGCATGCAAGATGCAAGATGCATTTTTACGATATGAATTACTAACACGTGAGTCATGTTTTAAATCAAAGCTAGAGTAAGCGATCTTAATCTAATAAAAATTCAGCTAATATCTCCTTATGGTCTACTAGCTGTCTGCTATGTGTTTGTGCTGAAAACAAATCTGGTGTTCCTACACAGCCCTGGTTCAGTAAATGCGAAATCAACAATTGGCTTGCACAGAGCCGTTTCAGCCAATCAGAAACGGGGTGTTTGTGCTCCTGCACAGGACAAGGGAAAGAAACAGATGCCCTCCTCAGACCTGGCATTAACGTGTGTCTCAGGTGATCAGATCACAAGTGGACAGATCTAAGTAAGTCAGTTAACACCTGGCATTAATGTGTCTTGAGTGACCACTTGTGATCGGATCTCACATCCCAACCCTGTATGCAAATAACCACGTATGTGTTGTTGTTTTTAGCCAATCCGACAGTGACAGATGGGTCTGTTGTCAATTTGTTTGTGTGATAGAGAGAGCAAGAGAGAGAGAGACAGGGGTAAGGTGGGGCTTAGCAAATAAAAGCGCTGCACAGAGCTCTACTGTGAAATACAGTTTTAGCCATTTGAAATGGTAAAATATTTTTGGTTCATTCATAAACTGCAGGGGGACTAATCATTTGATGGCAGGGAGTGGTGTGTCCTGGGCCACACATTCACATTTCATGAGAAGCCTTGATGGAAAAATGTCTTGATTGCCATGTCCTTAAATGACCTTGTCTGACCTTCTCTTGTGCTTACCAAACTTCTCTATTGTATTTCTAGAGAAATACAATAGATCTCTCTATTTCCATTTTATTTCTTCAGAAATACAATAGAGAAGTTCTATTATTAAACACTCACCAAGCACTTCTGAAGATTTGTGGTTTACAGAACTCAAAATAAACTGCACAATGTGGTACAAACACATATTTGCACTGTATATTTAAACATAAACTTATGTTTTAAGGTTCTGTAATACACTTATTAGGGATACGTTGTGTTAAGCTACATGGTGTTACACTGATCATTTTATTCTGTATGCAATAAGGATTAATTGCCCAACATTTGAAAAAATGCTGTCCTGATTGCATTTTTCCTACTTCTTTATTCATAAGTAACATTTGTACACAGTGCCAAAGTGTTGTTCACCTAAAAATGAACACATATAGAAGTTACTTTACGCCATTCAGTGTAGGAGTCACTGCGGTAGGTACAGTATGATTCATGCCAGTAGAAACCACCGTACATGTCTACAAACTACTGTAGAGACCCACCCACTAATTTATGAAGTCAAAAATAGTCACACAGTATTTACAGGAACAAGAATCTGTAATTAAATAAATACTCTGATTACAAACATACAAGACAAATAAAGCATGTTCTGCTCAGGGAAACATGGAAAGTCTCCAAAGAGATTAAAGATCAATTATTAATCACACAGTATGACTTTTTATTACACGCACCTGCTGAAGTTAGTCACTCTGAGAAAGGTCTGCTCTGCTGAAGGGGATTCTGGGAGGATGTCGGCACATGCGATGATTCTGCTTCCGTTCTTCAGCACCAGAGACCTGTGGACCACTAAAAACACAAAGAAACATGAACCACATTTCTTCTTTGCACATTATGATATTCACTAAACATGAGAAACTTCCTTTCCTGAATTAGCATTGCTAATAAAGAAGAGCTTTTTCACCACTGCAATACACACATTCATTATCATTTCACTAGAAATAGCTCTGTCAGTGTGGTACCTGTGTTGTCTCCAGAGAGCTGGATGATTCTGTCAGTGTAGAGCTGACCCTCTGTCAGCCTGAAAGGGCCTTGCCTTGTGGATATCTCCCCCACCACACAGCTCAGAGGATACTGTAATGAACAGCTGTTCTAAAGGGGGAAGAGAGAGAAGGAACCAGATCTCACAGTTACCTCAATAAAGATATTTGGCACGATAACTGTGACTGGTGATGTCACAATGACATTTAATTGCAGTGTGACTTCTTTCTCTGCGCTGCTTGACTTTTCTTTAACTGGGGCATATACAAATATCCTTGTAATATCTTAATTAATTATTTACAGAAATATGTGTTGATTTAATTTGTGTATTTCACAAATTACACCATCACAAGTGTGTAACAAGAAAGTATCTCTATCATCTATGAAGCAGTTTATTCATCAGGCTGTTGGATTATACAACCAAACTGGTCTCAGTTAGTTGCTTTGATGATGGATTTGTTAATGGTGTCTTCATATAACAGTCAGTATTGTAATCCAGATTTTCTCTGAGCTACTATCAAGTTTTAGCACTTTGCATGTAGAAAATTTAGTTTAAGTCAACCAAAACAAATATATGGTTTTACAGAAACTAAATCCTTATAATACTTAAATAACAGCTCTGCATAAATTCTCACAGCATAAAACAAAAATGCCCTAAAATGTCAATAATAATAAGACGCAGATTAGATTTACACTGCTGATTTAGCAGCTTCAGCAGTAAAGTATCACTGAGGAAGCACAGAAGTAAAATAAAAAACAGTGTGGACTCACCGGTGATGTCATGTTGAAGGGATTGTATGTGCTGCCCACATTCTTGCACTGGCTGTCAGCGCCCATGCGGTTGTTGGTGATGAACAAGGACACCACAGTTGGCTGCACAAAGGGGTAAAATACAAGTGTGAGTATGTGTACATACTGTTTTTTTTTGTTTTTTTGTTAGTTAGTTTGTTTGCCGTGCACACACATCAAACAAATCTATACTATATCTATACTCTATATCTATACTCTACATCTATACTCCCATCTAAACCCTGCTACAGTCAAAAGCAAGGAACTTAACTTGCTGGAGGACAGTAAATATCTGAGAACTTCAATCACCCTGCACCATATTATTAATCCACCCTCACTGCACTGCAGCAATGCACAACCTCTTCTCAGATTATAGGCCACTGGTAGATTCTTCTGAGAATCAAGAAAACTGGCAGCAAAATTCTGTCTTGTGAGTGAGTGCCTCTTGTCACTGGATTCAGCTCCATTCTTAAGAAGGAAATTAAACTCAACACCTTCCTTTTGTCACAATCATAAAACCAATCCTGGTACTATCAACATGGATCTCTGTGTTGCGAGTGTTTCCACCTTCACATTGGGATTTACTTGGCCATTTATATTATTCTACTTGGCGCGGCTTTGGTGCCGTACCTATCTCATAACTTTTCCTTTCCATGCTTTTCTGTTTTAAAGAGTTTAAAACTTGCTGCTACATGGAAATGCATTTGGTTTTGTATTTTCAGTTGCATTTAGTTTACAGTATATGACTCTGCACTACTAGTTTTGTATCTTAGTTGCATTTAGTGTACAGGATATGACTCTGTACTTACATTTTCTCTTTCTACTGATTGAAGGGACACGTCCAGTGTGATATCACCGGTACTCCCATCAGGAAACATCTGCTGGCGCTGGGAGTGAGAAAAATCAATGAAACAATTAGACGGACTGAACTGAAAGTGTACTTTCATATTCTCATAGTAACTGGTTCAACCAGAACTGGGTACGTGCTTATGCTAAAATATAAAGGCAGTTAAAATGGACACCAGTGGTGATTTATGGATATTCCATACTTTCAGCATTCTTATACTCACTCACTTTTTGCTGAATCTGATTGAGCAAAAAAAAAAATCAGATTAAGCTTGAGAAAACAGATTTTTTCTGAAGACTATAATTTCGTGCTCAATAATATGGTCTTTTTGTAGATATTATGAGCTCTTATCCATAGATGTTGCGCAAAGCTCAGTATGGGGCCTCTGGAGGGCGGCTGACAGAGACAGCTGTTCCCTTGGTGAGCTTCCTAGTTCGGGGGGCCTGTAGGTTCCACTAGCCATAGCAGACGCACATTAGGCTAAGCTAATGATCTCTCCCCTGCTTCCCATAGCTCTCTATTGCAAATCTCCACAGGCATAATGAATTCACTGTCTGCCCAGCACAGCAGAAATACTCTGTCATGTTTTTGTGGCAGCTTGGCTCCTAATAAGTTAGCAAGAAGGAAAACCTTGTATATCTTCTATGAAATCTTGTAATTTAGCTGCTGGTGAAGGGCTGGGCTGGGTGATTTTTCACTTGAATTGACGATGGCCATGGTTTCTTAACAATTTCTAATGTTTTGAACTGAGGAATTGCTTTCAAAATAAAAAATGGACTGTCAGGCAGACGAAGGAAGATAATCTTATGGAGGGTGATATATTACAGGGCTAAATATCAGTGCCAGCAGTCTGTCCATTTTCAGTGCCAAGAACAATAGGTATTATATCCTCTTTCACTCCAGGCCGTACAGAAATACACCCACATCAATAGAATTTGAACGCTTGCCACCTGTTCACAAAGCCTCTGAAGAGGCGGGGAAAACATCCTTTTTTTCTCATTTTGTGAAATATGTCTTTACATTTTGTACTGTTGCAAACTGTGGCAATCTGTTATGAAATAAAAGTTGGGTTGAGTTAAGGTTACTAATATCTTTGGTGTTAGCCAACCACAGAAAATGCAATCTTTCAAATTTGGTGTAGGAGATGAGATCTGCTTTCTGTCTTAATAAAGAGGAACTCCACCGATTTTACACATCAAACTGTTTGCAGGTGTTGGACTACAAGTTTGAAGATGAAAAAGATCTGGGGGATGGGAGTGCAAACTGTTTGCACTTGATCAGTAATACTTAAAAAGTAACATTTTCAACATTTGATATTTGTATATAACTTGTAGATTATTTTAGTTAGTGTTTATCAGTCACAGGTGAATGGAGAACTGAATAAAACATGGTGTGTGCTGGTTAAAACAGAAGGATTATGACAAACACTGATGCAGCATATTTTGTAATTTAACTGTGAATCTATACATTGCCGTTAATGGAAAAGACATTTGCTGTTGTTGGTTCTTACCAGCCGGACTGTCCCTGTCACTGTACCGTTGAAAACAGCCTTGGCAATAATGAATTGTCCATCTGTATCTCTGTCAGCCAAGATGTTAGCACACCTCAGTCTGCAGAGGAAATGCAGGTGCACACACACACACACACACACACGCACACAAAGACACAAAAAGACAAACAAGATTAGCAAAGCATCCAAATCCTTCAGGCTTAACCCTGAGGACACAATATTTTTGTTGAGTTATTCTTAATGAATGAGGGAGATTAACTGACATGAATGGAGTGTGACTCACTGCCTGTGAATCCTATACCTATAATTGCCCTCTGCTCAGTAAACTGGGTAAGTCTGCTACTTTGCCAGAGGGCTGTTGCGGGTGCCGGAGGGTGGGGAAGCTTAAATGTTGGCTAGAATTGATGCAATTTTCTGTATGCGGTTCCTTATCTTATATGAATTAGAATGACAAATACTTTTTTGCAACAAACATGTTCCAGCAAAGGTCTACTCAGTGACCACAGCGCAGTAGTTAACCATTTCTTCTTGAGTTATAGGAACTTGTGGTCATTTTATATGTGAAATATTTTCCCAAACCTTCTTCTCTCTTTCACTTTGTCATTGTTGCTTATATCTCTCTAATGAGAACAAACAGCTTCTCACCTCGATGTGTTGGCGTGGTGAACCACCACTGACCTTCCCACGATGCTGTAGGGTCCAGTTAATGGCATGTTAGGGTCCATGTACAGAGCCTCAAGCTGGTTTAGGTCATTCAGCATCCCAAACTTCCCACTGATGTCTCCGATCTCATACTGGTCCACAGTGCCATTTCCTGGTGATGGAGAGTTTGATACGTTCCAGGCTAATGGGTTGAAGTGGCCCATGATGTTTGCATTGGAGCAAGGCTCTTCGCTGCCAGGTTTGATGGGCAGTATATGAACATGGTAACCCCCAGCTATGGTGTTCAGGTTCATCAGGGATACATTTATAGTTGTGGGGCCTTGTGGGACAGCCTGGGAGAACAGCACTTGGCCGTTGGACATCCCAGGGCCAAACCAGTTACCTAAGCTAGCTTTGGGGACCCGCACCATTGTAACATTGGCACAAGCGATTCTTGGCCCTCCTCTTTCTGCTTGATGGATGACCACGGAACGACCAATAATGCCTGACCCAGGCAACCAGGAAGTGACATCAGTGAAGAAGTTTTTTGCTTCCACTCCACCCACTTCGATGCCAAGGTTGATGGTACTGTGTTTGCCTGACATGTCTCCCACCTCACAGGATAAGGATCTGGATGGGGCACAGTGGAGGGCATAGCTGCTGTCTCCTGTGCTGATGTTAAAGGGGTTCCAGTGTCCACCTGTTGTGCTGCAGCGCCTTTCATCATCATCCCTCTCTGAGCTAATGGGATAGGTGTGAACATGCCAGTTGTGGTTTCTGGTTGCTGTCATTGTGGAATTTCCATACAACAGATCCGTGAAGATGGATACGTCAGACAGAGGATTGTTCTTCAGCTGGGTGAACCAGATCTCGCCAATCACAGGGCTCTGAAACCTAGCTCTGGCAACGATCACTTCACCAGGGTAGCTGATGCTGGCGCAAGCATACCTGTCGCCGTTTGTTTGGTGAATCACAACTGAGCGACCTACGATACTGTTCTGTCCAAACAGAGGGAGGTTGAAGTCTGTGAACACCTCATCCACCTCGTTTCTATTGGCAAGGGACATATGCTTGGCGCTTAGGTCACCAATCTCATACCTGTCATGTGTTGACCCAGTAACCCTCGGGTATGATGGGTCAGCAGTGTTGACTTGGAATGGGTTCAAGTGGCCACCCACACTAGCATTCGAGCATTGGCCTGATTGAGGAGACCTGACTGAAGGGACAGGAAATTGGTGGACATGGTAGGGGCCAACTTTGTTCTGTAAGTTAGTCAGGTTCACCCTCAACTCTGTCGTATCAAATGGGGAAGCTTGACGGAAGCTGAAGTATCCTTTGATCCCTCTCATATTCACAGCAGCAGTCACCCATTTCTCTGACACATTATAGATCTGAGCACACTTGTGACCTGACTCTATGCGGAAGAACAGAAAGCGAGTAGTGCTGATGTTGAAACTGATCTGGTCTAGACGTGTCTTCTCAGATTGCAAAGGGGTTCCGACCTTCACCACACCCAAAGAGGTCAAAGCGGAGGTGTTTAAGCTTCCTAGTAAAACATTACAGCTTGCGGCCGTGCTCGTAGATCCAAAGAGAGTGATATTGGTTTGTGAGGCATTAACCTGACCGATTGTAACAAGGTCTACAAGAAGCCTTGGGTTCATCTCTCCTGTGTTGAGGCGGATATAAATATTACCAGCGATTGGTCCTGTGAACCTGGCCTGACGAGTTAAGTGAGTTTGTCCCTGACTTACAACTGTGCAAACTTTAGTGCTGTTACATGTCTGCAAAGTCAGCGAGAAGTCGTCTAGGTTTGGTCTTTGATCAAAGAGGCCTGACACATTGATATTGGAGTTTGGATCAGCTGTGAAGTTAAAAACGCTGGAGCCGATATTTGCTCTTGAGCAAGGTTGAGCAAAATGGCCATACATGACGGGGAACTCGCTGAGGGAAAAGTTAAGTGGACCACAGGATCCAGCTCCAGACACATTGACAGTGGCTGTCTGGGCCATGGAGTCAAACTGCACGTACCCTACGACTCCTCCCATGTTCAGCGGCGCCACAAACTGAACACAGGAAATGGAATCTGAAAAGGACAACAAGGAGGAGGTGATGGAGGTGAGAAGGTTGATACTGGATGACCATGCAAATCCCTGAATTACATTTTTAAATTTTCAACTAAAAATTTTATTTATAATTTTTATAATTTTTATTTATTTGCACATTACCATATGGTTAATGTTACACAATTAAAGCAGTTGGTTAAGGCATGTTTCAAGACTTACAAAAATTATTCTGCTTCTTGGTACAATCATTTGTGTCCATATACTGTATATTGTTCATGTCAAATATTTGATACTAGACACAACTCCAACCTACTTCCACATCACACATACACAGCAAATTGTTTTTTATGGGACCAGTTCAGGAAAAAGTCTTAAAACCAGATGTAAACTAATGGATAAACTTACAGTATAGCTAAAACACAGTGCCTAATAAACAAAATGTGAAAAGCAGAAAATGTCTGAAATGAACATAAGACTCAAATAGTAATTACTGAAGAACTTTAAGAACTATAACTGTAAGAACTAGGTAAAAAGCTTAACTGATATAACAAAGCACAAAAGGTGGAAACTGGTTTAAAGTTTGAATGATGTTTCTATGTGAAACTTTGAATGAGTATGAAAGGGTTCAAAGATGGATAGAATTTTTGAATTAAGTTTCCATATGAGGAAGTAAAAGCCCTTTTGAAAAGCGTCCATGAGATGAAGTGGAAGAATCTTAACAAAGATATAAAAACTATTTGAAGAGTGTGAACTTCTGAAGCAAACATACTTATCAAACCACTTTCAAAATGCATATGATTGTTCATTTGCCTGGTGCAACTGTTTTTTTTATGCATGCTTAGGTACCAAGTCAGTGGCAGCACACAAAGACAAGCCGTGACATTTCATGAACTTTTAGGGAAAAATTGTCACTAACATACAGACTAATTAATCACTAAGTCACATATAACTTAAACTACCTATAAATAGCAACTTTACTCAATTTTTTTGTTTGACAAGACTTTATATAGTGCACTAACAGTTAATGATAACTAAAGTATTTTTCCATAAAAGCTCTCAATCACTTAGAATATGCCGCTTGTGGGCGACACAGTAGCCCCCATATGGTTTTTATACTGGCAATTCAGTTGCATGTACCTCTTACTTTCTATTCTCGGTACACTGTTAATAGCCACTTTCACTTCTTTAGTGTTAGCCCAGCAATTGAATTGACAGTTCACAGTGGAATTGCTACTTTCACAATGTGACCACAGCCCATGTCTAACATTATCTTCACTGACTTTATTTTGATTGCAATTTGATTTATTTCAAATACATAAAAAAATTTATTTTTGTAGTGTTTTTAAAAGCTTTGACAAATGCAAATTGCAAAACCTCAGTGCTCTATGTTTAAGCTGGCAAACCTAACCTTGTTTATAGTAAACTCTCAATCAAATTGGTATAGAAAAAAAAAATGCAATGTTTGGTTATTGTCCATTACCACATGCTACACCAGCAAACTGTGCATATTTGGGATTCTCTTTGGTTGTAGCTAGTGACTACCCTAAAATCACATTTCTAATTTTATAGTTTTAAACCTTTTCACAACACAGTGTGGTTAGGGAGATGCAACCCTCATCAATAAAGCTGATCTGCTGCGGTTAAGACTACAGTCAGTCTCAAAACAAGTTCAACATTATAAAGAAAGATGATCAGTTTTAACCAAACCCAGCAGTCATTTAGGTTTTCCCTCCAACAGAGAAAAAGAGCAGCTGATGATGATAACAAACACAACACTAACCAAAAAAACAAACAAAAAAAACTACTCAGTGAAATGATCCGCTATAAGAAAAAAAACTTGCAGACTCTTTGTACTGCACGGCACATTGTTTAAAAACCCTGGTGTAAACATTACATTGCTCAGTAGATGAATCATCCATTAACTCCATGTGCGACTTTATGCTGGATCAAATGTTGCAAAATGCTCAAAATACTCACCAAGTAAATAAAACAGCAGGGCAGCTGTCAGAAAGCACATGTTGCAGATGTGTGAAAGACGCAGCAAAGAAAAGGTGTTCTTAGAGTGGTTTGAGTAGGTGAGTGAAAAAAAAACAACAGCTCGGTTTCAGCACAAGAAGTTCAATGAGAGCAAAAAGATGGCATCTATTTGTGTGTTTCTAAGTGTGTTCTACAGCAACATGTCATGTGGGATATGTGCAGCCTCTCTTGTACTTCTGTTTTCAGCTGCAGTCTGTCTGTGTCAGCCTGTGATTGGTCAGCCAGACAAGTCTTTCATGTATGGAGGCAGGGGAGGGAGGGAGAATATTAGGCAGGCTGGATGGGTGGAGGTGCCTGTCATTGGTGTGGCCATGCAAATCAGTAACATATTTAATACAGCAATACAAGCAATAAGGAAGTGTTAACCACACGGGTAACACCCAGGTGGTTTTGTGTGACCCCTTGAAGATGATTCTGGTTCCAAGATTTGTTCTTTTCTTTCTCCGTTTAGGCCCTATTTCTGCGTCTTCCTCTTTCTTCTCATACAATATGCCTCAGCTGCCCTTGTGACAGGGCTGAGGGAGAAAAGAGGTGAAAATAGTAACGTGTTCCGAGAATAGCAGCCCAATGGCCCATCATTGTGAGCTGTTTGGGGTAGGCCACGCAGCTATTTACACATATTGGAGGGCCGGTGAAGTGGGTCAGGTCCTTCACTCGGCTTGTTTAGATCACTGATTGCGGCGGGAGCTGGAATCATGATGTGACCGTGTCTCTGTCGCTGCACGTACACAGGAGTTTACCCATATGTGCATGCACACACACACACACACACACACATGCAGAAATAGGCAGTGACTGCTAAAGACTGGCACAAATAGAAACAGAGCAGAGACGTAACGTTGGTGGTTGACTGTTTTTTCTCAATGAGGCGATCCCCTTCCACTGCATGATACAGGGTGGCTCCCAGGAAAGCTTTTTCACTTTGTAAAGTAACTTTGAAAATGTCAGTAAACATAGGGAGAAAAAAATAAAGAATCTTCTATAGAGTATATAGTGTATTAATTGACACCAGTTACTGTATTTCCATGCATTTTAAGTGCACAAAAATGTTGAAAACTTTGTATTGTAAGATGGCACGAATTGCATTAACGTCACAATTGATGCTGTCATTTTGTGAAATATATGAACCGATCTATAACACGACAGTTTTGAGAAATTTTACATGCAAACATAGGTGGTGAGCAGAATCTGAACCTGAATTTCATTATTACCTTGTAAATACAATAATCTATTAATGATCATTTATTATTGAAAAAACTTCACCTAATGTTGTAATAATTCAGTTGCAGGCCCTTCCTTAGTCTTTTAATACAATACTGAGAATTGATTTCAAACAATCGACTTCATTGTCAAGTCGTGGGAGTTATGCTGAGGTTGGAACAAAAAGCAGGGCTCAGAAGAAGATTGCAAGAGATTTGCAAGACAAATACTGTTTTATTAGAGATTTGGTGTAACAAAGATTTGGGGAGCTGAGCTAAAGTTGACGGTGGAGCAGAGCAGGCAGGGGGAACAGGAAGGCAAGCTGAATCTTAGTGTCAGACTGGATAACTAAAGCCGCTGCAGAAGCTGGATGAGTGGATGGGTAACAGGAGGGAATAGAATGCCGCACAGAGAGAAGAGGAGAAAAATAGGAAACACAAGGAATGAGGAAGAGGCATAACTGGTATCATGACAGCACATGGAAAAATGCCAAAGACGTCAAGAGGTTTGCCAAGAATGCTGATAGAAAAAGAAACATTCTGATGGATGATTGTAACATTTGTAACCTTGAAGGAACTCCTTCAAATTTGGCATAATCATTCATTTGGATTTAAGGATGAACTGGTTAGATTTTGGTGGCCAAAGATCAAAGGTCAAAGGTCAAGGTCACAGTCACATACAACTGCAAGGTGGTAATTTTAATTTCCCTCTAAAATTGTGGAATGAGGACTAAACTGAGCATGTATTTAGTGAATCAGGTGATTCATAACTTGTTCTTGATTGGAGAACTGACCAGTGTCACATCCCCGGTCTCTCCTATGACAGAAATGCCACCCCATGGTTTGTATGCCCACTCAGACTAATTTAAGGTTACATCTCTTTATCCAAAATCATATAAAATATGAACGATTTGTGTGAAATTTAGTCATAATTGCTGTGTGAAGTCTTGACTAATGGCTAAAAAGTGTTTTGTGCAGTCACGCTGACCTTGCACTTTGACCACCAAAGTATAATCAGTTCATCCTTGAGTCCCAGTGGACATTTGTGCCATATGTTAAGAAATTCCCATAAAGTATTTTTGAGGTATCACGTTCACAAGAATGGGTCGCATCTATTGAGATGTCATGCGGTGTGCCGTAAAACTGTCGTAACGGCACTCACGTTCACGTTCACGTTCACGTTCACGTTCACGTTCACGTTCACGTTCACGTTCACGTTCACGTTCAAACTGATTCATTCAGTTCAGTGTAAAATATGAACGTGTTCAATGAACGGCGTTTATGCACAACACTGATCCTGAATGTTGCTGAGTGAGTGACTGAGTGAATGTCCCTGAGTGACCGAGTGATAATATTTCCACCACTGGTCAGCGGAGTTCCAAACCGCAGTCTGCAGAAGCTGGTTTCCTGGCTGCTCGGGAACTGCAGGGAAGTGGAGGAGCGCTTCCATTACAGCAAATAATCTACTTTCATTACATGTATCATTATTACTAAAGGAGGCACAGGAATAACAAAACATAAGACATACCGAGCAGAAAGAGCAAGAGAGAGGGAGGGAGAGAGAAGTCATCAGTAATTAGGCTTTGTACTAACCGCTATGACAAATTCTACATATCAAACCAGTTAGACAAGACCTTCCTCTAATAAAAGTGTGTTACGTTCTGGAGTTGGAAATAGTTAAAAGCTAAACTATTGTAGATGTGAGAGACAAAACAAAAAATACAGTCTATCTCAGGGCGGGTGCCCTGGTGGGCTCATGTTTGAGTCCAGCCTTTGGCCTCTCCCTCTCTCCCCAATTTTCCTGTCTTTCTCTCGCTATGACTGAAATAAAAGGCAAAAGCCCAAAAACATAACTTTACATTTTCAAAAAAGAATGAGCAGGCCACGCAGAAGTAGTCTGTCTCTTCTAACTTTCTCTCTGAGTGATCATTTTATAAGTGAATACAGCTGAAATCACAGCTTACTCTTTGTCTTTAATTTATGTGTTTGGTGAGTTTTTCAGATGACGTCGCAGTTACAAAATCTGAATTTGACCAAAGGTGGTCCAGCCATATTCTAGGTTTTGACCTAGTCTTGTTTTACATTGAGTTATATAGAGTTTTACCTCTTTAGTCCTCTTTGGTTACTTAAATTAAATGATTTCAGAAGGCAGCAGGAGGAAACAGATTGCCTGAAAACACAAGGGAGGGGAAAAATAACATATTCTCCAGGGAGAGGCTCAACCAGGGCAGTATGAGGAAACAAGTCAAAGATGTCAATAAGGTTGTTAAGAACACTGATAGAAAAAGAAACACACACACACACACACACACACACACACACACACCCCCCCCCACACACACACACACACACACACACACACACACCTACAAAGTGACTGTAAGTGGCATACTGGATATGGTTTAATGAAAAATAACAAAATGAACTAGCAGACAATGCATTCTCTATAATCAAGTTGTTTTGATGTGAACTGGAGCGAGGATGAGATCTCACTCTAAGCTGGTGCATCTGTCAGCATGTCTACTCCAGGTATGATGCAGGATGATGTTGTTGTAAGCAACAATCACCCCCATTGTTGATAATGAAAAAGGAAGCCTAATAAATGTCAAGAGGACTGCCAGCTGCTGTGCAGTCCAGCCACACCGGTCTCTGAGAATTTGTGCGTTATCTCCAGGTAGAACAATTGTTGAAAACACCAACATACAATAAACAAATAATAACATTCCAACAAATATCAGGGGCCTGCCGCCACAAAATGTACATAGAGGAAACACTGTCTGTTCTGATTGCTTCTAAAGCACATTTCTTCTGAAAGTGACAGTGCATACAGTACGTAATATAAAGTGCATTCAGAACGTATTCTGACCCCTTCACTTTTTTCACATTTTGTTATGTTGCAGCCTTAAGCTTAAATCATTTAAATACCTCATAATGACCAAGTGAAAACAGAATTCTAAAATTTTTTTGCTATTTTATTAAAAAGCAAAACCTGAAATATCATATTGACATATGTATTCAGACTGCTATGACACTTGAAATTTAGCTCAGGTGCCTCCTATTTATCTAGGTCATCTTTGAGATGATTCTACAACTTAATCAGAGTCCAACTGTGGTAAGTGGATATGATTCAGAAAGGCACACACCTGTCTATAAGGTCTCATAGCTGACAATGTATATCAGAGCAAAAACCAAGTCATGAAGAGGAAGGAGCTGCCTGCAGAGCTCAGAGACAAGATTGTGTGGCTCAGATCTGGGGAAGGCTACAATCTGCATTAATCCTTAAATGGAAGAAGTTTAGAACAACCAGGATTATTCCTAGATCTGGCCGCCCAGCCAAACTGAACAATCAGGGGAGAAGGGCCTCGGTAAGAAAGGAGACCAAGAACCTGATGGTCACTCTGGCTGAGCTCCAGAGATCTTGTATGGAGACGGAGAAACTTCCAGAAGGACAACATCACTGCAGCACTCCAGCGATCTGGGCTTTATGGCAGAGTGGCCAGACAGAAGCCTCACCTCAGCGAAAGACACATGAAAGGGGAAAGAAACCGCAGCTTGCATAAAGCACCTAAAGGACTCTCAGACTGTGAGAAAGAAGATTCTCTTGTGAAACCAAGGCGGAACTGTTTGGCCTCATTTTTAAGGGTCACCAATAGTTATTACTACATTATTAATATGAGTAGTAATGGCTCACACCACACCCACATTCAAAAATAACTTAGTACATAGTGTTCACACACAAAACACACCTGTAAAAGTCCTCAAAACCGCCTCTGTAGAAATTCCTGCTACAGTAGGTGTCACATCTTGCCATGATGACACGTAGACTCACAAGGTGAAAACTAGACCAACGTCTGTGTGTGGCTGGTATAATGAAAGTATCATTTACACAGAAATGTGACTGACAAGCTTACATGATATCACAAGACAAATAAGTCCTGCTGGACAAATCCGTTTTGTTTTTTTCTCTGGTCATTTTTCATATTGGAAAGTTTTCCCTCCTTGGTCCTCTTAGGTTACTGAAATGAAACGATCTCAGAAGTTTAAAGGGGAAATTTCTTCAGTGGAACTGCTAACCACTCATAGAAACGTGACAAGTGGCCCCAACCAGACTTTTTTTTGTAATAATTCACAAATTAAAACAATTTGAAATCATTGGTTTAGTCTTTCTTTTTTTCTAGTATAATTATGTTTAATGTGAAACCTTAATATGAAAACTGACCAGAACAGAAGACGGATATATGCCATGCAGTAAAAGTATAAAGTAGCATAAAATGGAGATACAGTACAGTACAAATACCAGAAAATTGTACTTGAATGTAGAACCTCAGTACATGTACATAGTTACCTCCCACCACTGGATGAGACATGACACTATAAATCTGTAGGTAGAATACATGCAACCACTTGCACAAACACACACTTACACACTGAGCTGGTGCTTCTACATGTGGATAGTTTACCCACATCCTGCACTCAGGACAAGTCTATGTTTTGTGCAGAATCACAAGAAGGAAGGGTAGCACCAGTTATTTCAGGCCTGGCTAATTTCATTTACATTGTCACCAAGTGTTCTCAACCACTCAGACTCTTTCTACAGTGAGCATCAACACTGAGCTCTGTTGAATATTTTCTTGTCAGATGTACGT
The DNA here is from genome assembly GCF_021018895.1 of Seriola aureovittata. Lineage (NCBI taxonomy): Eukaryota > Metazoa > Chordata > Actinopteri > Carangiformes > Carangidae > Seriola > Seriola aureovittata. The sequence goes on from NC_079366.1 coordinate 10,932,968, forward strand.
TATATTGCAGTGAACATTCTGATGAGTGATTTTTGTTGGCCTGAAACTGTTTGTCCTACCAGCTGGGTGGTGTTGGGTGTTGCCTAAAACAATAAAAGCCACAGAAAGCAAATCAATTGATATGCCCGGCAGCTGCTCTATTATATGCTCACTCATCTGGTACTCCTTCTTTTGTTTCAGTTTGGTTTTTACTTTTACCCGAATTATGAAGCAGTGGAAATAATTCAGTTGCTTGATTCAGATGAGCGACAAGAACACAGTGCATATCTTTCCCTGCAAGTTAAAATAAAAAACATATACAAGTGATGATGAGTCTGATGTTCTTGCAGAGCAGGTTGGGTTCTCGAAGATGCGGACTGTATTGCGTCTGTTAACAATAACAAACCTCTTTATTTGAATCTGAATGCAATCTGCATGTGAAAGTGAAAAAAACAGAGAAATTCCATTTGTGAACCAAAATATCTGTGAATGACCATCCATACAGATTTCCTGGTCACCTATGTCAAGTACGTATCAAGTCTTTGCCAGTTCATCACCTGTGTGCAATGAAATGAATGCAAAATCTACAAACATAACATCATAAAATATAAAGCATGCATACTTTACATTTCATACATACACACAGTATATACTGTATATACATACTTTATGGGCTAAAACATGAAAAATCTCCAGTATGATGTGATTTAATTCCCTTAGTGGATATTATATCAGTGTGCAAAATGTGCACTTTGTCATACATTAACATGAATTAATTAATTATCCTTATCCTTTTAGGGGCTGGAGCCAATCCCAGCTGACATTGGGTGAGGGCGGGGTACACCCTGGACAGGTCACCAGTCTGTCACAGGGCTGACATATAGAGACAGGATATGTATTTATAAATTTTACGTTATTATATTGAGACATTACAAATCATATAGTTTTCCAAACAATACAGGCTTTTGATATAAAAGTTGCCCTTAGATTTGTTCATAAAAGACAATAATTGTAATTTTTTTTATCTCTGGTGTCCTTATGATACATTGAGGACATGGAAACATTTATTGCATTTCAGTGTAATGCTCTAAAACTCATACTTCTATCTCTGTGAGGACACTCGTTTATATAATGCATAACACATTCCTTAGCCCCATATCCTAACCCTAACCCTAACCATCACAACTAAATGCCTAATCGTAAACCTTGCCCTAATCCCAACCTAAACCTAATTTTATCCTAACCCTAAAACCAAGTCTTAACCCTCAAACAGCCCTTTGAACGTGTGTCGGAAAGTGAGGACCGGCCGAAATGTCCTCACTTTCCCAAAATGTCCTCACACTATTCGGAAAATTTTTTTTTGGTCCTTACAATGTAGCATTTACAAATACATGCACACACACTTTGTATGTAAAAAGTGGCTTGGCCTGCACTGAAAATGCCAAGTCATCTGAGTGTGTGGTTTCTTATTTTTAACAGAGTGTATTTCAGTCAGAGACACTGGCTCAGCTATTACCCCAGAATCACAGCCTTGCACAATCAAGCTCACACAAATCCACTTTAGACACATGAACCATGGCATTACCATAATTCAGCAAAGAAAAAAAAATAATTAAGCAGAACATAATTAGGAATCCTGAATCTGTGTATTCTTGATTCATTTTGCACCAGCACCTTTCAAGGCCACTAGATGGAGACAGTGCAGCAGATATGGACAGGTCATTTTTGACATTTCTATACATGCTACACTTAGGCTCAGCTGATTCTGTCTTTGCACAAATACACATTATCACACTTGACATAACATAATGAGATGACGGACAAAAACGACCTATAGCTTAAAATATACAGTAGGCCTATAGAAAGTACAGCAGCATGTGTGGTTGTAGCCTGTATGGACGTGGCAGTTATTCACACAAGTTATATTTTTGATATTTTTGCATATCCTGTGAATAATATGCAGAAAGCATAAAAAAGTTTAGCCAATTTAAGTGTCCATAAGGGCTACAGCCTACTTTATTTTACATGCCCATATTATTGGTTCGATTTAAAATCTTTATTGTGAAACATAATCCCAACTAGGTCTGGTGAACCAGCGCCAAGGAGGATCACATATACACTCCTTTTATACGAATTAGGACAAACATAAATAAAACACACCAACAACAGCCAGCCGGAATCACGTGTGCGCAGTTTAAGGCAAGGGATTTGCGAAAAACTGCGCCTCCAGTTTAAGTGAGTGGGACCTCACTTCCTGCCACAAAGTGAGCCAGTGTTTCCGCCTCAGCCGGTGTAGTAGATCTCCACAGCATGTGTGCTGCTGCTGGCCCAGGCCTCGGGGAGCGAGTACACACCATCGCACTGCCTGAACATCAGTGAAAGTGCTCGGACACATCGAGCACATTGAACGGAACCATTGAATTCAAACAGTGAATCAGGAGTCAGAAGAAGTGTCCGGGGACACTTGTGTGTCTGCAGGTCGACTGTCGGCTCCTAAGCTGGGACCTCCTCACAGCAGGTATCTGGATTACTTTCTTCATATATCTGCACCGTATAACATGATACCTCGTTTGCGTGTTGCTTTGTGATTGTTGCACACCTGCGCCTGCTTGCTTGTTAGAGGCTGTAATTACTGCTGTTTCAGTGACAATCGTGTGGTTATATAAGTTCATAAGACAGATGCTGCCACCGTGACCACAAATGCACTTTATAAGCATTAACAACGTTTTGTCCAGCAGCTTGTGAAAATGTGCAGCCCTGTGCATAATTTACAAAGTTATCTAAGACATCCACACAACAGCAAATATTGTTTACGTGTATCAGTCATCTGCACCATGTCACAGAAATACTGTTGCTACTGTATTTGAACATGTAAGGTCATTGTACCTCTCATTTTGATTTAATAGCAGCCATATTTCTTATTAGGCCTATATATGTTGGATGTGTAATGTCAGGGTGAAGCAGCGTTCCTTTACAGTTCTCTTTTTATTGAAGGAGGTCAAAGGTGAGGTCATAACCATAAGTCATGTAATGAAAGGAAAAAGAACAGTTTTAGCAGAGTATGTAAGAGCTTCATCTGCTTTACTGTCTTGTGGTGTGGAAGGTAAGGAAGCATACATATATTGCATATTTCAATGAGATGTAAAGTGATAAGGCTGAAAACAAGCCTGCTAAAGGGTCTACATGGAGATCTTCTTTGTGTGAGTATAGCATCTTTCAGATTGTTCAGATTATATCTGTTTTTGTCTGTTGAAACATGAGACAATGCTGGTGGAAACTGTTGTGTGTTGTTGCTTTTAATCAGTTCATCCTCAGTGCCCCTGCGCGTGAATCTGTTCTATTGTGTATCTCCAGTAAGAGATCCTCATGTCTTACACTTAAGGGCTTTAAAAATAAGCATCATGCTGATCTGCTGTTTGAACATGTGTTGACATTTAGTGTAGTTAAGCTTTTTACTGTATTGACTGGAACCTGACATTGTACAGTTAGAAAGCAGGGAGCAGAGTTATTTTTACTTGGGCTAAATGATCCATAAGACAAACTATACATAAGTAATTTGAATTATTTGTATCGCACAGTTATTGACAGTTATTCATAAATCAAGAAGCAGCACCAGGCTTTGGTGTGCCACCGCACGGAAATCACCTCTAGTGATCAGTGTAATCTGAGCCTTGTTACACGTTGCTGTCAACATAAATCAGTACAGCAAGCGATGATTAATATTATTATGACTGTGATTAAAGAGGCGAGATGGTGGGATGGTGGGAATTCATCCTTTCTGCTGGATGACTCGTTCACCTGCAGATAAGCAGGTGAACGCCCCCCCTGCCCCCCCACATTGCATGTTACCTGCGAGCACCTCCTCAGCACCTCTGGCTCTTGGATAGTTCACAGCCAGTAATGACTCTCTTAGGATATACATTTCAACACCAAAGCCTGGCCCAGACAAATATGATAATTGTCTCCAAAAGGCCCCCACTCTGGCATACTTATTTTTCATCTCTCTTTCTGTTTTTTTCCTTCCTTTATTTTGTTCTGCAAAGCTCTCTGAAAAACTGTGAATGTTCACCATATGGACCTGAAATCCAAAACGGTATTCCCCTCATTCTCTGATTTACTCGGAGAGAAGGGGCCCTAATCCACAATCCCTCGGGGACTTTCTATAATGTGAGACATTTAACCCAGAGCTAATGACGGAATAGATAGAAAAATGCAAACATACTCTATATTTACTTTTCTTCCACCTCCGCACATCCTCTTTGATGAGAACTCCATTTTCTTTCTTGTTTTGCTCCGAGTGTTTCATATGGCCTTCATGAATATTGCAGTTGCTTAGGACTCAGGGGAGGCATGACAGAGAGGTTTCTAGTTCTTGTAGCCTGTCTTACTGAGTGAAGAGGAGGATTATTGCCTTCTTCTCAAGCTTACAATGAAAGCTAACTTAAAAGAAAAGTTTTTTTTCCAGTTTTGAAAACTTAGTATCTTTCAGTCAAACAACTGATGTCAACGTGTTTTATTGAAGTATGTGTGAAAACCAATCACACCAGTCTCTGTAATCTGAAGTTAGTATTTTACCCAGTGATTGTTGATAATGCTGTCTTTATACAGCTTCAAAATACACATTACAGGCCCATGAGACTCCCCTGAACAGGCTCTGCGGATTAGTACAACTGTTTTCCATTTGATTTGGGTTTAAAGGGCCAAACTCTAACTTGTTATCTCCATTTTCTGCATCACGTTGCTTCCTTTAAGGCCACTCTCTAAATCAACACTGCCACTAAATGTCATGCAGTTTAGTTGCCCCTACTCACATGGGCTTACAACACCCTCAGCATCTACAAATCTGCTCCACGCAACTGCTTTTGATGAGGAGGCATGACAAAGTCTCCAGACGCTGACCACTAGCTCGCTGAAGAATGTGTTTGAGGCACTGGTGATTAAAATACACTGTTTTGTTTTTTTGTTATGCGTGTTACTTGGACATTTGCATTTTATGTCAGAGCCATACAGCTGTCTCAAAATAATGCACCAGACAATCTGCATGTAGTATTCTCCTTGGCCATATTACATTTGTAACAGGCTTATAGTTTTGACCTTTGGATTGCTCACAGCATAACATTTAGATAGGGCTGAGCAGAAGGAAGTCTTTTGTTCCAGCACATCTGCAGAGGTCTTTCTCTCTGAGAAGTTGTCTCCTGTTTATTTTCCCTCCCCTAATGAACGGTGTTATAATAACCCAAGGCACGATTGAGCTCAGTAAAAGTTAAGATCCATGCCGAGACACAGGAAGTACAGTGTCCTCTACGGTGGGTGAATGGCCTGAGAGTCTCATGAACCTCTTTCACACAGCCTGTTCAAGGTGGGAATGTTGTGCCTTCAATCCACCTCGCCATGCTGTGTAAAAGGAATAAACACGGAATTGGTGGGCATTGTTGTACTGCCTTTATGCCGGCAGCAGGTAGCCACAGAGCTGAATCGACGTCTGTGTAAAAGGGAGACATGGCGGGACACATGCCGACTCTGTTGTGTTAACACGTCACGCCTCTGATCGTGGGCTTAACATAAACAAGCCAAGGAGGCATAATGAAGGGTCTTCTTAGTGGCAATGTAGCGGCATGTGTTTGTGAAAGGGGCTATAGATGAAGTGACACTAATAACTAAGTGGCAGTGACCAGTTGAGTGGGTGCAGTCTGCACTGACTGTTAATGACCCATGTCCATAGTAAGACTTGATTGCCTGGGAATGTTTTAGGGAGCTGAAAAAGGAGGAATATATCAAGGAGGAAAATATTTGAGGTTTTGAGACTTGAGAATTTGAGTTTTTCTTTCATGAAAGAGGAGCTCTGTGAGTTACAGGTGGGTAGAAGATGAGGTAGCTTGCTCACAAGTTGCGGCTCCTTCACTTATTGTCTGGTCTTGATACCAAAAGTTAGGATGTTTCTTTGTTTTTTTTAACAGTAAAATTTTGTTTTACTGCATAACACACCAAAAAGCATGAAAATGCATGTGTGTGTTGGTGAACCTGAAGCCATTTAAAATGCACACGGCCCAGTGAAGTTGAACCTGTCCAGAGGACAGAGATGACTTCATCATTACCTCACCCTGCTCTGCTAGAGGACTTATCAAAAACATGTGGCTCCACTCTCCCTGCATACTGCAAATTGATTGAGTCTTGGATTCCAATGTTTTTCCTTTGTTAGAGGACGTGTGTGTGTTTGCGCGCAACCAGGCTTCATTTTATTATGTTGGATTTTTCTTGTCTCTCTCTGGGTCTTGACTTCATCTGTCATTCATTTGGCTTGTTTCAGCGTGTAGCTCTGGGTTTGGTCAGACAGGGCCTCAGCCTGCTGAGTTGGACAGGATTATACTCCATGCCTGAGCGTTTGAGCTTGTGTGTTCGTGTCTGTTACACCCAATGAAACCAAATGAAAAATATGGGATATAGGGATAACATTTTATTTACCGTGTTATTACACAACTATACAGTACGGTTGGACGTACTTTCCTGCTGAGAGCTTGAATGAAGAATGATACACTCTCAAGTCTACAGTAAATATGACTGTGCCACTGTCAGCGTTAAGATTTTATTACCTTTGAAAAGAGTCAGGCTAGCAGTTTCCAGTTTTTCTGCAAAGCTAAGCTAACTAGCTTCTAGCTGTAGCTTCATATTAACAGACGTGAGTGTGGTATCCTCTCATCCCAACTCATGGCAAATAAAGTGAAAAAGCATATTTCCCAAAATGTCAACGTTTTCATTTAAACTAAACTTGAAATTGGAGGTTTAAAGGCTTGCCTTGAACTTCATAAGATTAACCTGTTAAAAAGCTGTTAACATTAGATGTTTTTTGAAGTGAAGGTAATAAAATCTTGGTTTTGCTTTTTGAGACTTTGTCTGAGAAAAAAAAAACAAAAACCTTCTGACACTACACTTTAGAGGTTTGGGGTGGATCAAAACATTTTGCTGGGAGTTAAGGCATGGTTACACCAGGAAGGAGGAGTAAAATTAAACAGCCTGTCAAAAAAATATTTAGTTTTAGCTGCTTGGTGACGTAGAAACTCTTGAAGGGCTAGCTGGTGAGCTAAATGCTAACATGCTACCCAGCTGGGAACAGGCTAGTGCAAGTCAGTTACAAATGTTGTCTGAGCTTCTGACCTTTGTCCTGTCTCACAACTGCCAAAAAAACCATTCCTCTTTTATGGAACAGTTTATACTCCAACAGACGAGGCTAAATTAAAGTGCGACACAGTACAACAAAGCTAAATCAGCTACAAGACTCACCGCTCCGTCAAAGGTCAACACTGTCAGGATGGCTTGCTTTTGGTCAACACCTAATTAAGATTACTTTTAGATGGCTGCTATTTAACTGTTGCTTGTCTCGTTCTGGATTTTGATCAAGTGCTGTTGAGCCGCACTGCTGAGATGCATCCTTAGAGATTTATTTTTTTTCATGCTCTGATTCCTCTGACTGAAGGAGTCAGACGAAGCTGAACAGTCTCTCATTTCATGCTATTGTGCATCCACAGTCAGGCTGCTGTTTGATGTGATACATGTGTGGGCTGAGTGTTTAGATTCCAGGATTGTTTGGTTGCCAGAGCCAGACGTCCCAGCGGGGTGGGGTTAGAATAACCTTATTATACACTTGTGGGTGGATGTATTACAGAAAGCATCCGGCCTGACGTGGAGCACAGCTGACTTGTCCAGCTTGGAGAAAGTGTGTATGTCCATATGTGCATCCATATGCCACCACTTTGTGCATGTGTGTTGATGTGTACATGTGTGTTTGTTTTGCTCTGGGTTCATAAAATGTTTGTGTTTACACAGGCCTTTCTCTGTTTATGTGTGACGGGGCAGTCCCTGGCAGAGCATCAGCCCCGGCCGGCAGTGGGTCTTCCCATGCAGTGAGAAGGCGTTTGCATAGATATTAGAGTGGGGTAACCATGGCAACGGGGTCAGCCTCTGACCATGGGAGAAGGAGAGATGCCAAGTTTGAGGCCAAATGAGCTTTTGAGGCAGACAGCGTTTCTTTTGATCCCCTCGGTTGTCACCTTATTAAAGTGTCTCTCTGAGGCTCAAACGTTTGAGATCATGAAAGTTCGGAGCTGACATGGGAATGTCGAGACAGACTTTTAATCCTCTGGAGCGCTCATGAATGATGAGAATGAACATGTTGTATCCCATCCGAAATTACACCGTCACCCTTCAGTCACTCGGCTAATGAACTTGTGTAGCTGTGAGCTGAAAGTCATGGAAATGCAAATGATCTGGTCATCAACATCACATAGTCATGATTATAAGAAGCAGGACAATCTATGAATTCTGTCCTTGCGAGGTTGGATCCATGAACACTTCAATCCTTATTCAACCATCAATCTTAATTGTTGATTTTACTGTGGATGACCGATGAAATGCTGCCATTGTGAGCAGAGAATGGCACTGACTTGGTATGCTGCTTTGCCTGGGCTACGTGCCAGTCATGAGAGTGAGTGTGCAGCCACTGTTTGTTGATGAAGGGGGTGGGTGGAGTGTTGCCTTCCCATTACTGTGCCCCAAGGGTCTGTGTTAATATGGAGATTAGATTAGAAATCTTCCAGGTCACCTAATATTCTCAATTAACAGACTGTCATTTCGCATATTTACTGGCAGAGGAAAAATACAGTCCTGTACAGTGAGCCATCGGAGTTTGTATTCATTAGCCCATGTGAATCCATTCTCCACAGTGTGTTCATGTGAGGTTCATTTATAGCCGAGGCTGTGTGTGTGTGTGTGTGTGTGTGTGTGTGTGTGTGTGTGTGTGTGTGTGTGTGTGTGTGTGTGTGTGTGTGTGTGTGTGTGTGTGTGTGTGTGTGCGTGTGTGCGTGTGTGAATGTGTGCATGTGTGTGTGTCTGGCCACGTGAGTAGCATCTATGGATGCATTCAAATTGGGTGTTGATCCCTTTGCTGTTTGGGGATCTGGAAAGGATGCACTGTCACTATTTCTGAGTGTGATGGAATGCTCAACTTGCATGTGTGTGTTTGTGTGTCTCTCCTCTCCTCTCCTCTCCTCTCCTCTCTATTGAGCCATGTTGCTCTGCTGTTTTATTACCCTGCTATAAAAGTCCTACAGAGCAACTTAACTCTCCTATACATGCACACACATAAAAACACACACACACACTCATACAGTTCATCCCTGAATCCTGCAGTGACATTCAGCTCAGATGTTGTGCTTTGTTCACCTAGTGCGCCCTTTGTTTCGTCATCATTGTATAGAAAGATGTATCGCCCTGTACCTGACCTTTTGTTAAATCATCATGCTGGTTTGTGTTGTGCATTTTCTAAAGGGACACCAACTGCAGTTTAAAGTCTTAAGGACCATGGACACAACATGCTGATGTTAGTGCTGGGCAGGTGAAAAGCATTCTGGGTGATAAAAATGAAATGTGGAAGAACTTGTTGCACCAATTACTTTCTCAGTTGGTTCACCACCAGCGGGGCAATTTTGGCCTGTCTCAACACGGCATTAGTTTACATCACTTTTAACCACTGAATTTGAATGTGGCCGCTTTTATTGGTTGCTATTTGAATGAGGTATGTGAGGTGCGAGAATGTGCAGCAGAGAAGGGCTGAATAATATGACCCACGCTCTACATCAGATGTAACCTCAGTAACAGCAATCGTCACAATAATTATTGGCTTATACATCAGTGCATTTCCTTTCCATTGTGTGCTCTCTATCGTATTTCGTTACAATATGACCAGTCACAGACATGTAGCTGTTGGCTGATTACTTGGTCAGAGTTCTTGAGAGATATCATTGATTGTTGCAACAGTTATTGGACTGTGATTAACTGCAATATGAGATCATTTATATCCAGTCAGTATCAGTAGTAATGAATGATTAATTTAGTATGGTTTATTGTCCAGCTCTATTGACAGAGTGTTGTGGATGCACTGGAGAGGCAAAATAGCCAAACATCGAGTACATTTGTATTGGGCTGAAACTAATGAACAACTATTTTTAATATTGATGATTCATCTGCAGATGATTTTCTTGTTAGGTCCATAAAACACAAAAAATAGTGAACAATCCCTACCACAGGAGGAGTCATTAAATGTCTTGTTTTATTTATATGTTCAATCTATTGTATAAGCAGTCCATGGTAATCAAAATAGTTGCAGATTCATCTACTTTTGATTGAATCGCTGCAGCTCTAATTTTCAGAGCTGGGAATACAATGATATGTGTATGTTTGTGTGTGTGCATATATGAACTGTTGTTGGCCTCCTGTGTCCAGGAAACACGCTTTACTGCCTCTCTGACCAAACATCTAGATTTACCACATCATCTGCCACTGTTCTAGCAGGCACACCCATGCCTCTGTTCCTGTTTGTGGATACACACATACCACAAACGCATACACACACACACACACACACACACACACACACACAACACACACACACACACACACACACACACTCACACACACACTCTCACACACACACACACACACCGTGGTATTGTCACATCACACACTCAGTGACAAATCACAGTTGACAGCACTGAGCTTAGTTGGCTGCAGAGTCCTGGTGTTGGTGTGGGTATGTACTGTGCTCTGCTCCTCTGTTGTGCTGTGTCTAACTGGGTCAGCTTGTGTACTAAACAACGATTCTCATCCTCGGAGCTATAACGCTGTGTCAGCACTGCAGAGTGTGGCCCTGTGTTGTTGTGTTTTGGCAGTTATTTGTTGTCCTTAGTCACGGTTTTCAATTGGTTTAGTGAACTTCATTTGGATGTGCGGTGTGATAGGGCGTGGCAAGGCGTGGCATATCCCAGAGCGACGTCTTACAAAACAGTGTTTACATCAGACGGTCATGTGTCAATTGTGTGTGTGTTTGTTTTTAGCATGTTGACAGAACTGGTCGTAGTGATAGGGTGTATTTAAAGGTACAGAACACGGCTTAATGGCGTTGGTGGTGGCGTGTGAGCTGGTGACATTAGATCCATGGGACCACCATCGTGCTAATCCACAGTTTGTTTATTTTTTTCTCCTGCTTGATCGAAAATAGTCGTGTTGACCTTGTGTATTGATTTACATTTGCTCCCGTGACCTCCCATCCTCGCATACCACTCAGGACACAATGCATCCAAGAATGCACCATTAGCCACCATTAGTCTTCATTAGTTTTCTGGATCCTAGGGCTGCAACTAACAATTATTTTCACTCCATCAATCGCCACTTATTTTCTTGATTAATTGATTAATCATTTTGTCTGTGAAGAGTCAGAAAAATAGATCTATCATTTTCAATGTCTTATCAGTCCAAAGGCCAAAGATTTTCAGTTTAATATTATATGACAAAGAAAAGCATCAAATCGAACATTTGAGAGGCTGGAAATAGCAAATTACTAAAATAATGATGTTGCAGATTAATTTCCCGTCGATCAATTAACCGATTAATCAACTAATCACTGCAGCTGTACTGGATACATTAGAAAACATGTTGGCATTGCATTTCAGAATAAGTTAATTGAGTTACAACAATGTACATAGTCATTTTTAAAGAGCAACTTAACACCAACTGAAAATCTTGTTTTTGCTGACCTACGGCAAACATTGCTGAAGTGATGTACGGAGGACTCCAGGGCACGTACGCACACAGTCACAGCACTGCTGGGTGTGGTCAGAGGTGAAGCAAACTCCAAACTGTCAACGAGAGAAAGTAAAGCTGTGCTTTTCACCGTGGTAATCTTAAATGTGCTCCATATGTGCCCTGTGGCTGGATGGCTTCCACACAGTATGAATAAAACTGATTACAATGGTATGGATTGATTATTAGACTGGACAAGCGTGAGCACAGCCTAGTATTTGTGAATCTGGGCCTGTCAGCTCATCAATCCTGATGTGATGTGATGTAATAAAAATTACAAGAACAAGATGATGTAGCTAATAAACTTTGACTCTACCTGCAGGCGAACACGTAGCTGAATGTTTCCCTCCCGAGTGTGCGGCTCCTGAGGATACCATTTACACCATTAACAAAATGGAAGACCATTAAAACGCTAAATTAACAGAGACTTCAGCGGACTCCTGCCAGCTCAGGGCTGTTCTGAATCATTATCACCTTTTTTCTCGCCCTCAAAATCATGGGCATATAATACTACGGCATAAGAAGTACACCTGTTCCACTTTCTAATTAATCTGACCCTTACTGTGAATGATGTAAAACCGTACACTGTGTTTAACATGTACAGTATCCCCCGTACTTTGAGGTGATATCTGGACCTCAGACGTGTATTCAGGTCAATGTTTCTGCAAGACAGATCTCTCCACGGTGCGTATAGTGTGTCTTTACACTCTGCTGTGGTTTGACGTAGCTGTGCTTCTCCTCCGCTGCAGGGCCGATGCGTGTCATTAGTGACGCATGTTGCGTTGTGTTCAGGAGGCCCCTGGGCATCGCAGAGCAGCATGTGAGTCTTGCTGTATATGCAGTGAGTTGGTTTGTGTCTGTGTGTTTGGAGTCCTAACATGTTGATGTGCAAACCAAGCGAGTGCCCTTTGGATTTGTTTGAATTCACTGCCAATTTTTATGTACAGTGTAAATGTTTCTCTTCTTACAGTGAGAGGATCTGTTGGTGCTTTTGTGTGTTTGCATACTGACACAAGGGTTTAGAGTTTATTTTTAAGCCCTAGTTTGACTTCATCATTGCCCCACAATCTATTTTCAAAATTATGAAAACACCCTTGAAACAGCATTCAGATTATTCTTTGCCTCTAAGCTGCTTCACCGATGAAATTCCTTAAACAGCGGACTAATGTATGTGTCCTGTCTGTTCTGTTGTGTTGCACCACCGAGCATCTCCATCTGTCTCCGCCTCCACCGGCTGTCACTCATCCTCTCCTGCTCTGTCCTCGTATTAGCATCTCAGTCATTATAAAGGAGAATCTGCTGAGGCTGAGCAGAAATAAACAAGCTGATCGTTAGACAGCAGATTGTAATCTCAGTTACTTAAGGGGCGATGTTGCATTACATCCTGTGCTTTCATACCGCAACACAACCCTTTCTTTAAAGGAAAGACCCGCCCTAAAAAGTACTGTGAGAAGACAGCTCTTTGTGACGTGTGGTTTTGTAGATGTGCAAATAGAAAAATTGATAACATTGATACAATTTTCATCTTTCTGAAGTAATATAATATTAATATTGAATTTATCTTTGTTTACTCAGTCATATCCAGTTACTCTGGTAGAAAAAGTAGATGTGAGTCTGGATATCAGATTGATTTGACAGACATTCATTAATTTAAACTGTTTTTACCTATTACTCCATAGAAAACTTAAATTCCATCACAGTGGAAATTGTACATCTTACAAATGTAGAGAGAAACAAACAAAAAAAGTTTTTAATCTTTATTTTAGTTTTATCTTGAAATGGAGCATCCATTGTAAACCCCTGACAGTGACTGCTTCTGTAATTCAATCAGTTTTTCCTTCAAGCCAACAAACAGATTCTCATGACAAATACACTTTCCGCGTTATCAGTTCCCCCTCCGGATGGATGGACGCACACACACACACACGCACACATACACACTCGCAGAGTTTCCACTGAGGAAGTATCTGGTCAGAGTCAGGGAGAGATACCCTGTCTGATGTGTGTGTTGTGGTGTCACATGTCTCGGGCTCACGTCGCAGGATGGGAAGTATGGGAAGGCAGCATTTCCTTTACCTCAGCAAAGGAAATCACTGGAGAGGACCCATCTTTTGTTTTGTCCGTCCAGGACGGTCACTGATTCACTTTGAGTGGGAAGTTAGACAAACACAGCATGTAGCACAAGGTCATGTGATATCCCCACATAGCATGTTTCTGTGGCCTTTGTGGGCCAGTGAGACAGTGTGGTGTTTCAAGAACAATTGTTTACAACTTGGACGAGTGATGTCATTGTTTCTGTGGGTAAAGGGAGTGCGGTGGCGTGTCCTAGAGATGATGTCATTAGTGTGAGCCTACAACTCTGATGTTGTTTTGTTCTGGAAAAATGTGTTTCATGGCCTCTGGGATGTGACAACAGAGGGAAATAGCAGTGCGTGTGTGTGTGTGTGTGTGTGAGTGTGTGTGTGTGTGTGTCAGGGGTTTTTCAAATCCAAAATCGTCTCATTACGGGCTAAAGATAAAGAGCTTAAGATGGTTTAGTACTTGTGGTAACACTTTTACAGCCCATGAGTCACATGCAGATATCATTTGTTATGTCTTTCTTTCGTTGATTTTGAACATGGCTTGTCTGTATTGAAACACACACACAGCTGTGTGAGTGCTGCTGCCATGAAAAGCCTTGAGTTATATCAGTGCTGTTTTCACTGGCACAGCTAGAACTGTAGCATAACAGCAGTGGGAGTCTAAGCTGGGCTAGACTAATAGATGTGCATCATAGTGATAAATGTTGGGACGGATGGATTTTACAACCAGCCGCAAAGTGGAATCACAACTACATCTGAATTTCACAGGCCTGTGTGTGTGTGTGTGTGTGTGTGTGTGTGTGTGTGTGTGTGTGTGTGTGTGTGTGTGTGTGTGTGTGTAGATTGACACTAATCCCTGCCAGGGTTATCATTAAAAAGGGTAGTTGGAAGTTTTGGAAATACACTTATTCACTCTCTTCCTGGGGGTTAGATGAGAAGGCTGATATGTCTGTCATGTCTGTCTGTTAAATATGAAGCTGGAGGGAGACATGAAATTGTTATCAATCATCTCATCTGAATTTCTGCAAGAATGCACATAAGCGTATTTTGTCAAATTATTGACTGTTCTTTTCTAGAGGACATAGAATGAAATGAAATTGATCCTTTTGTTGACAAGTTTAATTCTAAGTAATTTTATAGGCTAGAGCTTCGGTTTAGTGCTACGGTTACAATTGTGGTTGTGATTGTTAGGTTTGAATATGGTTCATGTTTGGGCGAACTCTCAGGGATGATGTCAGGGTTAGGGAAATAGGATCTGACCCAAATCTTTGGAAGAAAAAGAAAAAGAAAAAAAAGCCATGGGTGTGCGTCTACAGATATGCCTGACTTTTGTAGCCGCAGCTCTACATGAGGGTGACTTATCGTGGCTTGAATCTAGTCTTGTGAATTGCTTACTGTGATTTTCAGTCACATTGATCTTCGTTGATATGATGGTTTTTCATTTCATGATTCCTGGGACTGGCACAGGTTTCTCTCTGAGAAGCCCGTTCAAGTTTACAGGCACCAGACGCTGCTTAGACCTGCCAGTTTGTGGGTTGGATACCAATGGTCCATGTTTAAAGAAACATTAGTCCGGCTAAAACTAACATTGGCCTTATTCAGCTGCTTGGATTGACCGAAAGCCATTCAGACAGTTACAATATGATCTAAAGTAATTTCTTTTCTTTGCTTGCTGAGACTTTACATGAATGTAAAAGATTAAAAAGTAGTTGCTGTAACGGTTACAGCGCTTTTGTATGTTAGCAGTCATTTTTGTTTTCTTTCCAACCATTTTTGGCCGCGGGGTTGGTCGTTGTATCCTTCAACTACACGGCTAATGCTGCATCATTAAACACTGACCAAGCTGAGGGGTCTGACTCTGCATCAGCACAAGAGGCGTTGCTGTCCGGCTGAGCCTGACCACTGACCTCCCTGAAGAGGAGTTTTTGCCTGCAGGGATTAATGGCGTATCACATTTTCGACTTGTTGTTATTATTAATAAAAATAAACGAAAACAAAACTGAGTGCTTAATGGGGCTGTACCCAGTGCTAGTGGTGTCATGTACTCTGCCTGAACTCATCCTTCAGTGAGGCTCTCTTCCTGTTAATACAGCTGTCTGTGTGAGCTGTTCAGAAAGGCTTTGTAGAGAGTGGCGTGCTGCCAGAAGTGAACACAGATCAACCTGAGAGAGAGAGCAACAGAAGACTGTGTCATCTCACAAGAACAGTAGACAATGGACAGTTAACATCTTACGCACAACTGTTGAACGCTTGTCTTCCATTATGAATCTGAACAAATAGATTAGATATGATCAATAGAAGCTGTAATGCGTTTCCTTTGTCTCACAAAAGTGTGTATTCATAGTTACAAATTACTGATGAAAAACATCTCACAACTCATGACCCTTTGGTTACAGTATCATCTCTCTACCCACGATGACCCCAGTGTTTCTCCGCAGCCGATGTGGTGAAGTTTTTCTCTAAACAGTTGTTTCTCAGTTAATCATCCAAATTTGATTATCATGTTGGTCTGGGATGGAGATGTTCCTGCTAGGCAGGGGCCTGCATGGGTTTGTGGGTGTGTGTTGGTGGGTGTGTGTTGGTGCATGTGTGTATTGTCAGAACGGGTTCCCTACTGCCAAATTAAGCAAAATCTGCTTTAGAAATGTTCGATCATATTCAAATTAATGGGAAAAGGGAACTATAGGTGTCTGATGAGGATCTCTTTCGTTAAAGGTTTCTGCGTTTGGTTTGTTTGTGATTATGTGACCACAAGTTTCCATCCATTAATCAAACTCTCTAAAACTGTATATGAGTATACTCAACTGTTATACTGTGGAAAAATAACTGGTTTGGGGCTGCAGTGGTGTGTGTGTGTGTGTGTGTGTGTGTGTGTGTGTGTGTGTGTGTGTGTGTGTGTGTGTGTGTGTGTGTGTGTGTGTGTGTGTGTTGTGTGTGTGTGTGTGTGTGTGTGTGTGTGTGTGTGTGTGGTGTGTGTGTGTGTGTGTGTGTGTGTGTGTGTGTGTGTGTGTGTGTGTGTGTGTGTGTGTGTGTGTGTGTGTGTGTGTGTGTGTGTGTGTGTGTGTGTGTGTGTGTGTGTGTGTGTGTGTGTGTGTGTGTGTGTGTGTGTGTGTGTGTGTGTGTGTGTGTGTGTGTGTGTGTGTGTGTGTGTGTGTGTGTGTGTGTGTGTGATTCCCCTTGTAAAGTGAGATTGTTAGTAGTATGAAATGTACATTGTTCATTTTTTGTGTTAGGGGTTAGGTACAAAGGGACATTTTATGGTTGGGTTTAAGGCATTAATTGCAACATAATGTAAGAACTAAGCACAGGAAGAAGGAAGGGGAGACATTACCACAGTAAGAAGTGGAAAGTCTACAGGGAGTTTGTAGGGTAAGGTGGGGGAGAAAAGAAATAATGAAACAGTTAAAAAGCCAGAGAAGGGACATGGAAATGCAGATTTCACAGATACTATTTTGTTTGACAGTGCTTTGGGGTATGTATTTGTTTTAAACCCTCGAAGTGGGCTGGGAGATGAGCTCATGTTTAAACGGCTCCAAATAAACACAGACAATAGCAAACACTTGTAATATTCTTAAATCTTTTAGTATCTTTCTATTCACAGAGGCTCTGAACTTTCAGTAAGAGAAAGAAAATTTCAGTAAGAGAAAAAAAAGGTTTGTGGCATATATGGAGTTTTTGTCATTTTGTTCACTTTAGGAGAGGTGGGGACTGTAACTGTTACATCTTACATACACTGTAAGGTGTAACAGTTACAGTGCAATGCAGTTAAATTCAACAATGGCCTCACAACTTTCTCAGTTTTGTATCACAATTGTTCCACAAAGATACAGTTGTGTTAATTGTTGAGAAATTATATTGAACTGGATTATATTGTACTCATGTCCACCCCTGTGTGTGTGTGTGTGTGTGTGTGTGTGTGTGTGTGTGTGTGTGTGTTAGCTAAAATATCTGCGATGATGATGATGTGATTAATGATGAGTAGCCTTACTGCTGTTCTCTCCTGTAGATTGCCACACACCTGAGGTTTTATCAGCTGTGCAGTCATTTTGCAGATTTGACAACAGGCCATTTTCTGCAGCCACACACGAAGAGTTGTGTTGGTGATGAATCACAGTCAGCTTTCCATATATTCGTATTAAGTTATCATTTTGGTTTCCATTCTAGTCATGTTTGGTAATTGCTTATTTATTGAAAGTGGGACAAGTGACTCATCTATTTAGGCAGCATGTTATCTCATACAACCTGTAGTGTATGGACAGTAGTAGCATAGTGGTGGACACAACACACACACACACACACACACCACACACACACACACACACACACACACACACACACACACACACACACATCCCCGTAAAGCAGAGTCAACAGTAGTAAGATTAGGGGGCTTTTACTGTACAGTGGACTGCGGCACAGACAGAATCACACCATCCGAAAAACTGCTGCTACCAGGTAGAAAATTCAGCTTTTTGTTGCCAACTGCTTTTTCCAGGGAACATCCAATTCAATTTTTAATATTAGAAATATCCACTATTATCTCTTAACTCAATAAGGGATCATAAAGAGTGAATGCTTAGCAAATTAAACATAGTATCTGATCCAATTTGAACAAATTGAATTATAGAATAGATTGACTGGAGTCCACTTCAGTTCAGTTTTTCCATTTACATACTGTTATTACATCAAACTGAAGCCAGTTCAGTGTATTAGGGAAAAATTAAAAGCAGGCTTCAATCAACCCTGTGCAGATATTATTTTAACCTATCATGGTGGGATGCTGCCGTGCCCATGTGGGATTATTTGGATAATTGGGTTGATTTTCACACCCGAGCAACATTTTACAAAATGTCAACTGCTGATGTTTCCAGCCGAATGAGCAAAGTCCTGACAGACTGTCTTATCTGCCATCTGCTCTGAGGCTGTGATGTAATGCTAAACAAATTCTAGCACAGTTCTGCTTTTGCTTTGGGCTCAACTTAATTGTTTTGCTTCTCAGCTCACAGTTTGACCTCTGCACTGATGTTAGCTTTGCCTCCCTATGTTTGCCTTTCCCTGTGTCTCAACCGTCTCATCTCACTTACTTATCCTCATTCAATTTTGAAGTCACAAGGTAGACAAATCAGCTCAGCAGCATTGAAAGGATCATCTATCACCCGCTTCATACCTCTGAATTAAGTGAATCTCCAGCCGCCACACCATCAGAGAATGACGGGGCTAAACGGACTGGACACTGCAGCTCTTACACCGTCTCTCTAAACCCGTCTGACAGAATCAGATTCATGAGATGTTGGGATTGTTGTGTAACTGTGACGGAACAAGAAAAGTCGACTCTTATCTCGTCCCTGGATTTTTATTTTTTATTTTTTTAAATAATACAGTGGTGTCTCTTAAAACTTATGTAGGTAATACCTCAAGCCAAATGTTGAAGTTTGAATTGACCGTAAAGTAATAAGTATTTTAAAATAACACTTAAAATTTTCTGGATTTTATATAAGGAGGCCAAATGGGGTCAAGCTGTGCGGCTGGAAAAGTCACATCCACCAAATCCCTTGAGGCCACCACTGCGGTCAGCAGAAAAGGTTGTTATGTAACTGTGCTGGTTTTCCTTGTCTCTCTGCACCTTGCCCAAAGAGAAAAATGATTAGTGTCAAGTGCAGTGCTCGACTCAGTGAATGATTTGAAGCGCAGTTCATTCTGCTTGTTCCACTTGCTCTGGATGGAGGAATTATTGCTGCTGACAGTAAGTCTGGTCATGAGACTAATATCCAGGTTAAAGGTAATAACACTGCCCTTCCTGCGGTTCCCTGTTCCCCTTGAGTTTGAAGCATAGATGTTACTTTAAAGTGGCAGGTTGACAAGATGTGTTGATGATTGGGGAGCTTCAAACTGCTTTGAATTCCCAAGATGACACCAATCTGGCAGACTCCCTATTCTACATAGACTGGCTGTATAAATAGAGGTACAGCAGAGTCCATTTCATGCTTAGACGTGCCTTTTTCACATATGTGTTTCATGTATATACCTTTTATACCATAACACATACAGTATGTGACCCTCATGAGAGTCACTTGAGGTGTCAGACTGATTGGTGGGTCCAGATGGTGCAGGGCAAAAAGCTCTCACTTGCTGCTGCCAAGACACAGACTGAATCCGTGGCATCAGTGTCTTTTTCTCAAGGTGAAGGCAATACCCACTGAATGTGGGATTGTAAAGATGGGGTGGTGATGTCCACCATTTATATGACAACACCAATCTATACTGCTATTACAGCAGCATAGATTGCAGTGGTACATCAAGGCATTGCGTATCTTGACTTTTGTTGGTGGCGGGTATTTGGCCAAACTAAAATGCAGCTCTTTGCCTCTTTGTTTCAAACTGAGAAGGAAATAACCTCCTGAAGACTAAGACCAACTTTTAAACTTGATTTATAGGTATAATTTGACGCTTTCTTTGACTACTTAAACATTGAGTATTTGGGTTTTTTTTTCTTGCTCAAGGACTCTTCAACATGTGGACAGGAGGAGCCAGGGATCGAACCATCAAACCCTGTGATCCGACTGATGTCTTTTCATCTCAACTTGATCAAGGCACAGTCTGTATCTGGTTACAGGAAACTAGGAACCCTTTGTGGGTGCACAGATATCCAAGCTGAGATCTGAGCAGAATCTTTAGTCTACCTTTGTGTTGACACTAGATTTCATTGCTGGATTTCTCTGTCAGGCCTTCACCAATGAGCTGAGTGATCTGTTGGCTTCTTCCTGCTTTGTATATATGGCCAGATAGGTCTGAGCTGTGAAAGACTGCAGACTGCAGACACACCTGAGGACGGAAGGAAAATCCATTTCTCCATCTCCACTAACAAAACATTCCTGCCAGATTTGGCAGGTGGTTTCAATTCCTTTTTATTCTGCCAACCTGGACTGAAGTGTGTTTCCACAACTGCAGTGTCATCTGGGGCTTTTCACATTTCAGGTGTTCTACAACCTCTCGCACAACTCCCAGATGTGGACGGCCGAGCGCGCCCACTCGACAGTTAGGCTACACAATTGTGACTTGAACGAACTCATGCAAGCATCAACTTTGTGTGTGTGTGTGTGTGTGTGTGTGTGTGGGGGGGGGGGGGGGCTGTGTCCAACCATTTGTTTAACTTTTCAAAAGTGACAATTTCACTTCACACAGTGATCAGCTCTGTGTGGAGAGGTGAGAAAAGAGCTGGTGTTTGAACTTCTTTCTCTCTCTCTCTTTTTAAATCATTACTGAAACAATTTTTCTCAATTTTCACATAAACAATCACGTGCAACACTATGAATGTCTTCCAGGAAAGACTGTATCCCCACATTTGAGCAATATCATGTCTCCCCGCTGATGTCCAGCTTTTCGTCCCACCTTCCAGTGTGGCTGTCAACACTTTTGATTTCTGACGTGATTGCACAACATCTCGTACAAACTAGTTCTGACTGAGCGTAATCCTAATCTTCATGGTTGCGCAGGTTGTTCTCTGAACACATTGTTCCATAATTCTTTCAGACATACATTTGGAATATTTTGACGTGTTATTTTGAGCCAGTCCCAAAACTCCCAGTAGCCAATTATCATTATAATGGAATGCAGGCGTAGCACCCTCAGCAATAACACATTTCATATGCTATCAATAGCCCTCGTGTTCGCCCGTGGTGAGCCGTGGTTCCTGGTGTTGACACAGTTGGTGTTTGTGCAGATGACATAGATGGCTATCAAGGGCAGACCGCCTGCCACTCGGTGTAGTTCCCAGTACAGTACAGGACACAGCTCACCCTCCGGAGTGGAAACTGCTGACCGCTGTGACCAAGAACACAAATGTAGAAGCTTACATACACACACACACACACACACACACACACACACATAGGTAGTAATTGAACCACATCCAGAGATGGAAGGGATTCCTGTAGTATGTGGACCTTTAGGGACATAAATAAATACAACACTTCAACAATGTGTCGATTTGTCTGTCCAGCGTCTGTCCTCCTGGAAAAGGTTCATAAGAGACGTAGAAGGGCATTTCCTTTGTAAGGAAGTTGGTGAGTTATGAGGTCTGCTGTCTCTCAAAATAGGGCAGCTGGTTTGTAATTTGGTCTCTGCACATTAAACGACACTTCAGGCATGTGATGTAAAAGTAATATAATTCCATGTCAGTCACTTGATAGAAAAGAAGAGACTGTCCTCCTGTAAAAAAAAAAAAAAAAAACAAAAAAAAACGACCCCATCGGTTGTTTGTGTAAGCAGCGTATTAGGACCCATTGTAATATATCACGTAGTGATTATGACGGGAACAAAGCAGGAAGTCAAGTGACATAGTATACAGAGTATACTCCGCATTATGTTTATTATTGTTATCATGACAATGAAGGAACTGTATGACTGCCACTGGTACACTTTTAGCAGTTGTATTGTTATTACCATGATGATGAAGCTCTGGTACGCTCCTACGGGTCGTATCCGAGGGTTGGGACAAAGGACCTACAGTGTCTGGTTGTTTAAGTTGGAGGACTTGTTGGAACAGAAAGATTACAGGTGTTGAGTAACATTGAGTATCTTCTATTTGATTAGATTTTTTCAGTATGCCAGATATGTTGAATTACAGAGCGTACAGAGTTTTCAAGGATAATGAAAAGGCTTCATTCTTCAGGATATAGTAGACTTTTTTGTGGGAGCTGTCTTCTTTCATTTCAGGTTTTACTTGACTCATTCCTGCCTAATTTGTGTTTTCGTACCCTGGTATTACAGACTTCAAAAAACACACAATGAGTAAATAATATTTAAAGCAAATATATGTCTGCTTTTAATTGTTTTATTTAACAGATTTCTTCACCTCAGACACATAATATGGCTCAGAGTTTTACTGGTGAGCTGTGGCAGGCCTCAGAAGACTTGGATGCAGAAAGTAATAATGTGTCTGTGTCTGTTTTTGTCCTAGTTGGCGAGACGTCATTAACTCAAGCAGTCCCCTGTGAGGTAAGACTTTCTACATCAACACACACCGTTTCAGCTCCTGCTCCAGCTTTTAAAACACCTGTTGATCCCATCAATACCACAACACTGTTTGGAGTATTATTTTATGCCGTAACACTCATAGTTGATGGGAAATAAAGTGGAAAAAGAAAATCTGAAATGTAGTGTTGACTGAAGTGGAAAGTTTTTTTTTTTTCTGTCAACCAAACGCCTCCACCCTTGTCTTTGGTTTTTATTTCAAGGACTCAGTAGGTACATGGAGTGTAATAGTGAGCACTTTTTGGAGAGCCTTGAATAAATGACACGGCTTTGGTCAGTGGTAAGCCTGCAAACTGCTTCTGGCCAGACTTTTTACTGTGCTGGAAGTTATCCTGTAAAGGAAAGAGTGACAGGACTTTCTCCCTCCCTCTCTTTCTCTCTCTCTCATTTATATATATATTTATATATATATATATATATATATATATATATATATATATATATATATAAAACCAGATTCTCGTCACAAGACAGCTGTATATGAACATTATTAGTCTGTGCATTTGCTAATTTATAATGCTGCAAATTGAAGGCAAAGCAAGTCAAGCACCACAACACATCAAGACGTCCTGATGACCACTGTGTCTACTGCAAAGGTGCCTTTCTCCAAATACCTTCAGCTTTTCGTTTATCAGTCTTTCATACCTACATCTTTCAAGTCTTTGCACTTACACCTTTGCCTATTCAGCCTTGCTTTAAGTCAGTCATCCCGGCTGTATAGTGGGAGAACACCTGTTTATTTCACTGTCTGCCTTTCAGGATTTTAGAACTGAAGAGCATTTGGTGCACAGGCCACAGCTGCCATGCTTCATTTCCACTTTCTGATAAATGGTGCTCTCCTCTTTTATACAAATTCACTTGAAGCCTACACAAACGCAACTGAGATAATCCCATTTGTTGCAGCAGCTCCTGCTCTATGTAATGTAACTTCAGCAGGCATAATGCACAGGGGCGTAACAGAAGTACTGTGTGGTACAGATATTTCATGCCGAAGGCCAAGGGCACATTTGAATCGTTGGGTTGTTGTGGAATGAATTAAACCATTTAACCAAACAGTGAATTAAACCAATGTTTATACAGAAGTGCATGCTGAAGTATAGTTCTTATTCGACTCTCTAATTCAAAACAATGTATTTAAAGATACTTCTTCCTCCTCTTCCTTTATGATAATCATAACCAAAAGAAATGTTGGGTTGTTTGGATGTTTTTGACCTTCGTTCCCATGTTATCTTGAAGAGAATGAGCTTCTCAAGAAAGCAGGGTTCAACACTGTTCTGCAAAAACACTTCTGGCCATTATTCACAATAACTGTAACCTGGGAACAGAAGGGGAGACTGAACATATTTAGTTTTTGTTTTGGATCTGTGATTTGGGCCATTAAATATATGTAAAAATGCGTTTTGAGGACAACAAGAGAGCATTTTGAGGATGGCCATCCTCTCTCTATCCATCCTTTTTTTTACCACCTGCCCTGTCTCTGTCTTATTTTACCCTCCCACTCTATCTATCTCTTTCAAACACTTTTTGAGCATCTCTCTCATCCTCTCAGTCCCAGTTTGGTAGATCTCCCAGATCTAGAGCTTCTGAGGTTAATGGACAAAAAAAACTTTGCAGCTGTGCTTGCTGACGTGTCTCATAATGTGTCAAATACCTCTCAGAGTGCTGCTGCAGTCTGACCTAGGCGACAGGCGTTCTCATATCAGGGTACTTTATCCCTGTATGGGACCATTTGAACCCTCACCAGGTGTAGCTGCTTTATCTTGTGCTGGTTGATAATACTGTGTTTTTTATTTAGATCAGTATGTTGAACAGTGAGACGCATGCATGTATACATTTTTCAGAGAATAGAGAATGAAGTAGCTAATACGGGGCGGTAAGGATATCGTAAAATGTAAACTTTGACTTATCAGCTGCCTCTTTCTATTGGACATAGAGTACCAAGTTCAGATTTTCTCATTTAATCTAATCTCATTTAAAAAAAAAAAACAAAGAAACAAACAAAGAACTTCACAAGTAGACCACAAGTTGCAATCAGTGCAATCGTCGACTCTGCCCCCAGGATTCCCACTGGCGCTGACAGCTTTGTGATTTGGACACGTTTGCCATTTAGAGTGCAAACGACAACTAAGCCATCTGGCTAAGCTCCTAATGCTCCATTTATAAATTACACCACAATAGAAAGTGGATTAACAGCTGTTGATGTAATCCCTTAATGAGTTTCATAGTGCTTCCTGTGATTTTGTTTATCCTGCACTGATAGCAGGAGTAATACACAATATTGAACTGAATTAGCGTGTAGACATTTTATAATAATCTTGAAATGTAGTGGTAGCCATATTCTTCCTCCTGTTCTTTACAGCTGCTCTTTTGTTTCTTTGGTTTTTTTTTTTCACCTTACAAAGTTAGCCAACATGTTTGCAAATATTTGCAACCAACTCCTCGCTCTGTTCAGCAGGTAGGAAGGTAACTCGTTAAATTTGATGGAGGGAAAAATCTGGGAATGACTTTTGTCAGCCGAATGGGATTTGGCTGTTTGCCATGAAGATTTGACTTTTTGTCCCTTTTTTCACACAGACATTAAGTGGGTGTCTTGGTCATTGCTCAGTTATGAAATCCTACCACGACAAGGAGCGTCTCTTCTGCAGAGCTGCTGACAACATTGTCAGCTGGTGTTAACTCGACACAACACTGGTAGTCTCCGCTCTAGCTGTGCACATTCCCGCGACCGGCAGGCAGATCTCGACAAACACCTGACATCAGAGCTGAGAGTAGCGGAGCGGCCAACAGAAACAAGTCGCACTCCCTAATGATGTAATAGAAACAGTTTGCACCAAATCATATTGAAAGGGTAACGACCAGTGGTGTAACTTCATCACTCACTAACGTCATCAGTCAGTCAGTCAGTCGGTCAGTCGGTCAGTCGGTCAATCATGCATCTTTATAGGACCGGCCGTGCTGTTGTGGACCGGCCAAAGATATTGATTATAGCAGCTTTGAATAATGTGTCTTTCTTTCTCTTTTATCTCTCCAGTCAGCTAACTGTTCCTGTAAGCCAGTCTAATGCGACTAACATCAGGGCGCGATGTTGAAAGTGAAAGAGCAAAACACTTGGCATCCCATACGGTATAGTCAAGGTGTCCATGTAACCAGATAACAAAGTCAGTACCAGGGGTAGGAAAGAAGAGAGGAGCGAGCGTTCCTGAGGGTTTCGAGGGCGTCTGCACAACAAGGAAAGCTGAAAAGACAAGTTGAGAACCAGCCAAAAATACAAAGGAGCGGAACAGAGATATAAAACACTCATGACTGCTAAACCATTTACTGGAGTAGGAAAGCAAAGGTCAAAACTTTCCATTGGTCATTTTCTTTTTCTGGAAGTCCTTGCTTTGTCTTTTTCTCTTCTTTTTTTTCACCCTTGTACTTCAAGTATATACCCCTCTCAGTTTCTCTTTTTGCGACTGTTTGTCATCTCTTCTCCTCCTGTTTCCCTCTCCCCATCTTTTTCCTTCTTAATTTCCTTCGGTAAGACAAGCTGTCCTTTACTCAGCAGGGCAGCGAAGAGACGTCAGCGTCTCCCTCTGCCCTCATTTAAAGTCTCCTCGTCCTCTGACTTTGTGAAATGCCTCAGCGTGCAGCCCGGTCCTGACTTTCTCGCCCTGATAATGTCATGTACCACGTTCTAATGTCATTATTTTTGTTTTTACAGAAGGAATATGAACTTTGTGGAGTATAAAGGCAGTGACATAAATTTAGATTTGGGGAATTTGGCTTGTGATTTCGTGAAGCAAAATTAAAATGAATGCCATTTGTTATTGCCTACCTCAGTCTGGCAGGATTAGTAACTTAATAATAGCAGCATAAGAAAAATAGATTTTCTTCGGTGTATCTTGTTCAGCTTTTTATTTTCTTGAACATGACAACAAAGGCTTGATGATGAATAATTTTAAAATGTTGACAAAATAAATTGGAGCATCAAACTGGCCACCAGTCTCCCAGTGAGTAGGCAGCTTTTCCGACCTCCAGGCTGCCATCACCACAGATAGCTTTCCCGTGTTGGATACGTGGTGCAGTTAATCAGCTCTGGGACCTGAGACACTGGTTTGACTTGGCACTGACTCTGACTGGCTGGCGTCTCCTCTCCAGTCATCTGGATGGCATCACAGCTGCTCTTATCTCACTGGGTCCAAACCACACAAGCCGGCTGCCCACATAACTGCCTCTGTGTAAACACACGTACACCAACTGTGTCTCTTTAAAAGTTACGTTCATATACTACTACACTGTTTTTCCAATTACGTTGTGGGTGCAGTGTAATCGCTGGCTGGGTTACGTTCGGAGGCAGTTGGGGGGTTTTTTCGTGCGTCAAAGTTGAAAAATTTAGGAGCACATTAAGAACTTCACAGGCGTATTGAAAATATATCAAATAAGATGTTTTTCCTAAATAAAGGGATGTGAGGAGAAATTACCAAGCAACCTTATTTAATTAATTTGAATACAAAAAGTACACAGTTTATTTGTTTCCGTATTTATTGGATAATTATGTAATTATGACTGTCATCACCATGTTCATACTGAACAAATACTAAAGGTTATGGTTCAAAAATATAAAGCGTACAAGCTTCAATTGCTGATATGATATGGAAGAAACAAAGTACAAAGTGCACAACCGCCTCAGAGACTGAGGTTCACATCCACAGTCCTATCTTACCCCTTTCCCACCAAGGCAGTTCTGGTGCTGGTTCGGAGCCAGTGCCAGAGGTGGAACCAGTTTTTCTTGTTTATTTGCTTGGCCCGAGTGTTGCTGGGAAAATGGAGACGTATGAACTGACGTCATGACGTGACTCTATTATGGCTCTGTAGCCCGTGGAAAAAGCAAACTGGTTCTTAGAAGGTTCGTAAGTTGAACCAATTGCGAACCAGCTCTGTGGTTAGATTTAAGCAACAAAAGCACTTTGTTAAGGTCCGTGAAAGATCTTGGTGTTGGATAAATGTGAGTAAACACATTGGTTCTGATGTCACTGAACTCTTTCTGTATTAAACCAGATCACGATCTTTCCCTAACATTAATATTAAAGTGCTGTGAGTGCGTAAACATAAACATAAAAGAAGTTTCATTCGGTGACATTAGATACATCGGTGGAAAACAGATACATTGTCTGATTTTACTCTTCAGTATTGGCGTAATTGCAACTTGCCATTACATTTCCTACAAAATACATTTGCAGTTGCAAAGTGGTTGAATACAAACGTAATTTCTAGGAGACAGGGCTGTTTACACTGTGGGGTTTATGAAATCAATCAGGAAGCATTGATGGGGGGAGCTTACCCTGAGTTTTGCAGTGTGGTCTGTGTGAAGATACTTGGTCACACACTCTATAACAAGAGAAGCAAAATTACAAATTCCACATCTGCACAAAACTGATACCTCAGTGTATCAACAGCCTGTTTATTTCCAGACAGAGTAGCCTGAACAAACCTGATCCTCAATGAGCCGCTCTCAGGTCTCAGGTCAGTTTACTGGCTTTTCATCTGCATGCGCCACCTCGCCATTTCAACCTTTTCTTCCTTTTTCATTTGCAATACAGTGCAGCTTGGTTCTTCTTCATCAGTTTGTTTTTTTGGCCCAGTAACAGTAACAGTCATTCCTTTTTCATACAGATACTAATTGAGTTGAGACAAGTCTTTGTTGACTCTCGCTGACTTAATCAGAAAAAGACAAGTCAACACACATGAGCTGGCTCCACTTTACAGACTACTGCGGTTAATCTGCAGGACAAAGAAGGTTTGGAATTGTATGAATTTTTACTGCAAAGATGGGCAGCGGTCGGTGGGTACAGGCAGTGATACCAAAACATAAAAAGGCATCCAGCCCGTGGGAGAGATTTTATAGAGGGTGGAAACAGGCCGGCAGTTCTGCAGAGAGTGTTTGGTTAAATCATAAAAGGCCGGGCACATCTGACATGGATAATGGTGTAATGATGTTCAGCCCAGCCCTCTAGCCTAACGGGGGTTGAGTTTATTACAAGTTTATTCTTGTTAATCTTGTCTGTTGTGTTAGATTTATTGATTTTAAGTGTTCGCATCTGAAAAGAATAAAACTAACTAGCCGTTTTAATTTAGATACTATTAATAGATAATTTAGTTTGCTTCAAGAAAGACAACAGTGTTTTGAGACAGAGATGGAAATGCTCTCTCTGTAGGCCTGGACACGCACACACACACACACACACACACACACACACACACACACACACACACACACACACACACTGATTTGTGGTGACCATTTGTATCGATATGAATCAAAGGAGATCTGACACATTAGTTATTTGTAGTTATAAGCTGTTTTAGTTTCTAATCAGAGGGAGTTTCCCTGATGATATATAACAGCTGTCTCATCAGTGACTCATCAGTCCTTAGAACAGAGGTTTGGTTTATGTGCGTTTGTGTCCAAGCCCCGATTGCGCTTGTAGTGAGTTTTGGTGTTTCACTTCCATATTTGGTGTGATTTGTTGCCCTCTTGTTTATAGATGTGTCAAGATGGAAGGAAGAGTTCTGGTCTTGTTGCAGTGGTCGTATATCTTTACAGCTTTATGGCCGTCTGTCTGGGTGCCATGGTTTTGTGGTTGAGTTTGTGTTGGACTCTGGTTGTGTTGGACATGATGTGTCTGGTAATCATTTGGCGCATCCCAGCTAAATGCTGACTGGGTGATGTGGCCACAGCTTGACCACATATGTAACATGCACATATACTCATATATATGAAGACATATGAAAAGACTGCACACATGCAGATGTTCTTTTTGATTTCTTTGCTCATAAACATACACACGCTCATACACATTTATGGCACATATGGCATAAGGATATAGACACATACAGTCAAAGACACACCAACTCACACACTTTCACTTACGGCTCTGGTGGCCTGTAGGGCTTTTGTAGTGCTGAGAGGCCACAAACGACAGCTTTGTGTTCTGGGAGGCTGGGAAAGTTGGACCGCAACACACACACACACACACACACACACACACACACACACACACAGTCTCACACACACTGACACACACACTGACACACACACAGACACTCTGGCGGTGTCAAAGCCAGTGCACAGTTCTGCCAGGCTCAATAGGCTGATTCATTAGAGCCTCCTCATGACACCACAAGAGAAAATGGACTTGCAGTGAAGGGAGGATGAGGAGACAGGAGTGTTACAGCTCAGCGCTCTGCGGCTGAAGTCTGACATGACCTGACAGTGGTCAGGTCAGCCTTAAAGTAAAAATCCACCCGAAAATATATATATTTTTTCATTTTTTTCTTGTATTAAGCCTTGCATTTTCATGTTTATTTAGTTGTTGCATGGTGCATCTGTTTTTGAAAGCCTTTTTGAGCAGAAAGATTAGCATTAGCAACGTTTGATCAGCAGATAACATATAAATACATTTGTATTGTGAGTACGATGTGTTCCCTCTTCCCTGCCTTTCTTAACGTGGTGTTTAGTAACACTTTCACTTGTAGTACTGCCTTAGGAAATCTTAAGAAAAACATGCAAATCATGCAGTTTCCAGTGCTGTATTCACTTCTCTTACTTCAGGTTTGTTTTGAAGTTGTGTGTTTTACAGATATTTGCTAGAAAAGTAAACTTGTTCCAATGACACAGGCTGTTGCTGATTGTCTCAAGAGTTGCTAGTGCCCTGCATCAGGAAAAGAAAAGCTCTTTCACTTCAGTTGCATTTACGTTTGATCTCCTCTTCTAATCATTTTAGATGTTTATTTTATTCTTTGTCCTAAATGAGAAGCTTCACACGCCTGGAGCTCCAAGCAGGTAATCGCAAACCCTGCAAATTATCATTATCATTGCGGTCCAGTTCTGCCCAGAGGCTTCAGTTATATTGTTGAGAATTTCATTAGTATTCTCATCATGCTGTAGCTGTTATAAAAGTGCACCATACAAACGTCATTATTCTTTAATTTACTCGCCGGGTCGTCCAAAATCCGATAAATTTAGAGGGTACTGACAGCCTCCATTACACGTTATTATTCACAATGGAGCCACACAGTGATTCAAAAATACTTACACTCTTCAGTCATTCTGTCCTATTGCATAAAAACACTCCGAAAATGTCCAAACCCTTTTGTTTCCAATAGCACATCCCAAATTAATTTTATTTTCTCTGCTGGAGAGAGTGAGGCTGTTTTTATCTAATATCATCATTACTGAATCTGGCAGCCGGTAGTGGAAATGTGCTGTGGAGAGGAGTGGGTGTTGTAAGTAACGATGCTTGGCAGCGAGTCGTGTTTGTCTGGATCTCTCTCTCGCTGTCTCCACTGGAGTCAGGCAGGCTTAGAGCCCGGGCCTCCTGTCGATGAAGGGCTTACACAGCCCAAACCACCCCCACCACCCCCACCTCCACCCCCCTCAGATATGTATGAGATTTACTTCACGTTTTAACTGCTCCCTCTGGACTGCACTGGGAGATTTGGTAGAATTTTCATATTTTTATGAACAGTTTGTAGGTGGGTGACTTTTATGTTCTCGCTAAAGCTGACATCGTATTAATGAAGCTGCCAAACCGTGCGTTGTTTTTCCGCGTTACGCCGATCTAAAGTCACTTTTAAACAACATCTCCTTGTCACCGTTTTTAAAAAGTTTGGATTATTAAATTGAAGTTAGCGCTGCGAACGGTGTCACAGTGTGCGTTTTGACCATAATGAGCACCTCATGACCTTGTGCCAGACATGGACTCATTATCTGAAACACTATGTTTACCTCTGTCACACGGTGTTACAGTCAACATGGGGAATTAAAGAACCCTCACCCACCCATCTCCCTACATAGGCTATGAGTGTCCACACCCCACACTGGGGTGGGGGGGGGGGTCGCCTCAGGACACGTGTTGACCGAATTCTCTGAATAATCAAGAAAAAATGAATCTGCATGATTTACGACGCTGAGCACTTGGGGCCATTTTGTCAGGTTTATTTATTACAAAATGTGACACTTACTCATGCTTTATTCATGAAATGTAATTTCTTGTCAACATGTAGAGCTATGAAATAAGAAACCTTACACTCTCTTGATACATACAGTTCCACTATTTTTCTTTTTTCTTTTTTTTTTTTTCAAAACAATTATAGCTGTCATGCTCTTTGGGACACACACTGCACTCACTCTCCGCTGAAGCTGCCACCACTCATTTTTACATTATCGGTTCAGTTTGACAAAAGATTGCTCATATTTATACAGTATAAAAGCACTGTCAGTCACTGTGACGTACGTCTTCCTGCATCAGCTTCACTCCACGCCACATAGTTTATTCTCAGTGCTGGGCGCAGGCCAATAGGCCATTGCAGGCTACTGCAGGTGAATCCTTGCACTTCCTCTGGGTTTTTCCAGGGGATTTGAGCTTGCGTCAGCAGCTACGTTGCTTTGCTATCCTCTCGTGTTTGCAGGGTGTGAAATGGGTTTATTCTCTCTGCATGCACAGAGTTGGATTCTGAGCGGGGAAATTATGTTTTATTTTTTTTTTTGTACCCACTTGATCTGTTTTTTAAGCAGATCACGTTCTTTTTCAAAAGAAATACGTGTGAGCAATTAAAAAATAACTGTTGTGTTGTTTAATTCTCGTTGATGCTGCAGTTGTGTTGATATGGCCTCTTTTTTTTTGTACTGCTCCTGGATGTGTACTGAGTTGTTTCTGATTAGAGAAAGCTGCATATTTGTCACATGTAACAGTGGAAAGAACTGCTGGTCATATCCAAGAATCATTTATTGCGGCTCGTGACGGGACAAATGGCAGATTAAAATGGATACAGTGTCAGCATGAAGATGGTTGAATGCAAAACAGCGGTCCAAAATGTCAGCAACAAAAACACTCCGCAGAGTACATACTTAAAAAAAACCCCGCTGGTTTTGCATCTCTCTGAATTTGGTGTTGACAGGGGAAAATGATGAATGTCTGTTTAGACTCTGTCGGCTGTTCTGAAGCAATAATGTTAAGAAGTCGCCTCCAACTCATTTTAAATGCCAGTTAAGTCTATCACACAATACAGCTGTTGCTGTTGTTGATCTTTATGTTTTCATGTCACAATGGATGTTTAACCCTCCTCGCCAGATGTTAGCTGTGCTGCTTTGTTTTTTGCCAAACGACAGAGAAGAAACGTCTGCTGTTGTTTTGTCATTTTTCGTGCGGATGGGACGGAGGACTAAGTCTTAAAATGTAAAAGTCAGATCTGTGGCTGCTGTGATGTTGAGCTGCAGGTTGTGCTGGTGAGATACACCATCGGATCATACACGTACATGTACACACACAAATACATACGCAAACACATTTTGCTGTCCAGTTGCTGAGTCTGCAGTTTTGAGATGATGTCAGGAGCTGTTAATGGAGGGATACTGACAAACAAGCACTGTATGTTTTGTTGTTGTTTTTTTTTTTTTTGATTGTGGGGGGGGGTTTGCCTTTTATTGTGATAGTCACAGTAAGACAGACAGGAAAGTCAGGGAGAGAGAGGGGATGACATGCACAAAGGGCCGGGGGTTAGGACTAAGCCTATGTGGTACGCGGATTTATAACGCATTGATATTACTACAGCACAACCAGTGTGGATTTACATCTTTACACAGACTTTAAACAGACTCTGCCCTACTTGAACCATATAATTACCAACCAGCATGAGCGCTTATTAACGTACACCATGCATAGACCATCTGCCATTTGCAAAGTGCACTGCTCCATCTTCCTCCTTCGTCCCCTTAAAGGAGGTATTGTAGAAAGTTACAACTAGCAATCTCACTCATAAATAATCTAGTCCTGCATCCCTTTTTAACCCGTGGAGAGTGCCGGGCCTCGCACAGTTCACTCAAATATGTGCTAATGTTAGACAAGGCATCCAGCTCCGGCTATGCTGCGGGAGGCCAGAGGGCGAGGTTTATTCTGGGACAGGTATGCACAGTGCGAGGGAGCAGGAGGGATGTGCTCCCGGTTTCTAGTGTGGAATATGCTGCTTAATAAATGCATGTGTGAGGTGTTTGCATCTGAAGTGTCCATGAAGGACTGTGCAAGGTTGAAATTGTTCTGCATGAGCCTTTAGCTGTCAGCTACAAATGATTCCCGCCAACACAGAAGATGCCGTTTCTTCCAGCGCAACTTGAACACGCCACAACTAAATAGTTTCCAGTGTGGGAGATTCGTTGCTTTCAGCCCTGACGAGGGATTGATCCTCTTGTCGAAGACGTACTTTGATAAACCTAAAACCACCGTCACTGCAAAGGCAAGCGGAGTAAGAAGGGAATCCCTTCCACTTAGAGATTGACAGCTGGGTATACAGTAGCTTGGCTGCACTACGTCTCCCCACAACCCCCCTCTCTGAGCTTGAATAATTGATTCTGAATTGATTTAGGCTCATCTGGCTCACTTGCTTCTGGAGACTAGCTTGTATTTTTTGCTGCCTGTAATTATTGTTTGCCTTGTTTCTGTGCTGGTCAGCAATAAAGCTGAGCTTTTACCTTCCAAGTGGAAGCGTTTTTGAGGAAGCAGCAATTAAAAATTCATTTGAGATGTGTTTGTTGCTCTGCTGACCATAAATTACACACACCAACAATTTAAAGTGAATTTAACTGTCAGTCAATGCCCTTTTCATTCTTGGAAATCTGAGGCCACATGGAAAATGTTTCAATCTCCCTACAAGCTGTTGAAAACCCACTAATGAAATGATCTCCATAAAAGCGTGTAATGTGCAGCAGGGCCTTCGTTTCTCTCAAGTGAAAATGCACAGGTCCAATGCAGAAAAGTGTTTGAAGACATGAAAGAAAGGAGGGAAGGACTGAGGCGATGCCTCCTCAGTTGAACTTTGCATGGACAGCCTAGTCAGTGCGTGAGCCTTTCACATGCTAATGTAATGTCATTCCCCTGGCCTCTTTTTATATCACCCCAGTTAACAAATTGACCTTATCACAATGATGTGACAGCACCACCACATCTCTAAACTAAATCAAGCTGTACAGAATATAGTGCCCAGAATGTCCACCAACCATTTTCCCATTTATGTCACTGACATATGGGAGAACACATTTTAACAAGAGTTAAATGAGAACCTTGATGTCTGTATGCTACTTATGTAGCTAGAGTTAGCTTAGCTTAGCTTAGCATATAAACAGGAAAAAAGGAGGAAACAGCTAGCATAGATAACTCCAAAAGTAACAAAAACCCACCTAGCAGCACCTCTAATGCTCACTATTTCACTTATATCTTGTTTGTGGGGCTTTATATTAATTAATCTGTTCTGCTTCGTTTTCGCTTATTCTGAAACTTTAGAAGCACACAAAAAAGCTCACAAAATATTCAGCGTCATCATGTTTTGGGGCGAATTCCCCAATTTTTAAACACCATCACCTCCTTCCTTCCTTTGTTTTTGTCAAATCCTCCTGCACACTCTTTTGTGTGCGGGGAGATTCCTCACATGAGGAGGTTGTTAAGCTGCTATCAGGGAAAGTGCTGGATGTCTTTAGGGGGAGTAATGGGGAGGGAAGGAGGGAGGGTCCCTTTAGTGGAGGGAAAGAAGGGGAAGGTTCTCTTGTCAGACCGAGTTGAAAGAAGCTGTGGCATTTTCTGAGCCTGGCCAAGGACTTTGGAAAATTCAGCAACAATGATTAGAAGTAGGAAAAGAGAGGAGAGATTTGAATTAAAAGTTTGGTCTCAAAAGAAAGGACAGGGTGGGTGAAAGGTTTTGGGGAGGCTAAGAGAGAGTGGGAGGATGAAAAGAAATGGAAATAGAGAGATAGATAGAGGGAGTCATTCCAGGAAGTATTTAATATTTCAGAGGACTTTTACTTTTCATTTCATCCTGATGAGTCACTTTGGCCTGAAGTCTGAGCCAATCAATAAACGTTTGAGGCTGTTTCACAAAAGATGTGAAGCCCCCCCGGGGGCAAAAGAGCCTGTGTGTGTGTGTGTGTGTGTGTGTGTGTGTGTGTGTGTGTGTGTGTGTGTGTGTGTGTTTGTGTGAATGTAAATCAGGTTTACCCCTCCCCCCTTTCCCCTCTTCAACCCCTCCACCACCATCAGCACCCACTGCATTCACGGTGTACCCCCCCCCCATCCCCGCCCCTCCCGCTCTCTGCATGCTGGCTGGTCCTCTGTAGCCTCTGCAGCAGATAAGTTGTGTTTTCTATCAGTGCTGCTCTCAGTCTGCACAGATAAAGCAGAGCGGCTCCTGCTTCAGTTGGGAGAGAAGAGCACTAAAGAAGAAAAAAAAAAGGGAGATACTGTAGGAGGAGCGTGAAGGAAAGAGGGCAGCAGCAGTTTTACACTGCTACAATGGGAGAGGCGTGTTAGAGAGAGAGAGAGAGAGAGAGAGAGAGAGAGAGAGAGAGAGAGAGAGAGAGAGAGAGCAGCACAGGCAGAGGACTCGCTGCAGTGCAGGTGGATCACTGCCGTCTGGTGAGGAGGAAGCAGTTCAACTCTAATCGGCGGTCCGGCAGGTTTGTACTGCAGCGTCTTTACAATGCTAGCTGCTTGTTGCGTGGTTTGTGCCTCTGTGTGTGTACTCTGTGACTGATATAATGGATGCTGTGTTCCCCACCATCAGGGCTGGTACCTCACAGCTGCAGTTGTTCCATTACCCACAGCTGACAGCACCCAGGAAAAGAGCACGGAGCAGTGATAATCTCATACATGTTTGCAAAGGTTGACGCATGGATTGTGTTTTTTTTTTTTTTTCCTTCTCTCTCTTATTTCTGCTGGCGTCACACACACAAAAGTTCAGGCTGCATGAGAAACTTTTACTCTGCGTAGAGAATAGAAGACTCTGTGTGGTGCATTGCTTCGTGCTAAATGAAATAGCAGAGGCCCTCTTCCCTCCTTTCAGATCAAGGGTTCTTTTACTCTGGAGAAGAATAGAGCAGGGAGCTGTGAATGGGCCTGAGATGGCTTTCTGTGTGCAGAGGAGAGGTGCCGCCCTCTCAAGTGTCAGCATGCTTGGTGGGTAGGTAGTGGGGGGTGGGGGGGGTAGGTTTATGTGCTTGTAGTTTGCAGTGGGGGCTGGGTTTTATGCCACATTGATATGTGACAAGTTATTACCTGTGTTTAGTTCTCTACGTGTTTATAAAATTTGAATTTCCTCCTGCCCTGTGACTCCTGTCCCGCTCTTTACCCCCTGAGGGAGAGGAGCAGTGATGCAGTCAAGAGCTTTAGTCCGTCCGTCTTTTCATAGGTGTCTGTTTACTATTGACTGAGCAGCGATAGGGAGCCATTAGGAGTTGTTGGTTTTTTTATTTCTGGCTGCCGATTTCTGTGTCTTCCTATTAAACGCCCAATTTCATGCTTGACTGATGGGAAAGTCTGTGGTTTGGTTGCTCTTTGCTCGTATTGTTATTTGTTTGCCAGCTCTGAATTTGCTGCTGACAGTTGCTGCAGTCTATTTGATTTTTATGTTTTGCATGATCAAAGCTTTGCTCTCCATGTCTCAAGTTTATGGAGCATTTCTGCTCGTTGTTTTCTTCTTCTTTAACATCAACCCGAGGACGAGAACAGAAATCTGTGCACTATTTCAGCCCAGTCGTCTCTGATTTCGCCTTAACAGATTTTATGAAGGAGATTTGAGTCCAAGTTGAATCTTGTTTGTGCTGCAATTGCTCTGGACCAGAATTTGGTGCTGCAAGACCGTCCAACAGTGTTGTAAAAAGCCAACAAAGCTTCAAGTCCATATAGAAATAAAAGTATATATCCACATTTCATGGCCAAAGGGAAACTTTTGAGGTTGTCTTACTCCCTGTGATCTGACTGTTCCTCCTGACAAGTGCAGCTGAAGTATTTTCCCAGCCACTGGCAAATAAATCCTGACTTGCTGTCAAGTTTGTTTTCTCTGTGCTGAAATGATGAAGTCTGATGGATTCACCTCAGTGATGCAGACACCTGATGCTGCCTGATGCATGATGGCGCCCTCTGAAGACAGTGACCTCCTCATATCTTTGTTTCACCACTTTTTCTGTTGGTACATCTCTTTTTTTTTGTTTTGTTTTTTTCACTTTGGCTGTATATGGGAGGATATTGGATCTTGTCACAGTCATATTGTGATATTGCGATATTGTATATTGGCTGCTGGCAAACCCTCTGACGTGCATACTTTCTACATGTCATGCTCAAAATGCCTCAGAATTGCGATTTCATTTGATGTTTCTCCTGCTTCGGAGATGTTTAACCAAAGTGCAGAATATTCTGCTTTGAGATTCAACTCTGTCTGTAGAGGATAGTTACAATCTGCGTACGCATGCTGCTTCCATGGTGCTCGTTGCCACGGTGATGGCCTTGGTCCCATAGAAAATCCTGAAACGTCTAATCAAATATTTGTCCAGAGCTCTTTTTGCAGAGAAGCAATAAAACAGGACCCTTGCAACGGGCTTTGTTTGGTCTTTATCTTTTGGCCATTCTCTGAGGTTTTCTCATTGTTTGAGGAATGACTCCGTGCGCCGAGCCCTTGAAGAAAATATTGCTGCTTCAGGCCGGTTGATTTGTAGTCCTGCTGGCCTTGATTTCCTTTCCCAAGGACATTTTTGTATCCGTCTGAATTCAACACGGCGCGCCTGCTCTCGGGTCAAGGTTTTGGAGATACATCTTCGAGACAAATGAAGACAGATTTCTCTGTGTTACGTGTGACTTTTTTGCACTTTGACAGGTAATTCAATATCATTTTAAAAGTAGCTGAAGGAAGTTAGTATTCGGCCCACGCTGAGTCTGAGGAGGTGAACACTGAGTGCTGCAGTGGTGAAGTATCGTTCCGGTGTCTCAATCAACCCCGGTGACCCGAGCACCTCTCCAGCTCCTCTCCTTATGTTTCCACTTAGGAGGGATGATAGACTACGTAGCCTCTTTTAAACAGAGGTCCTACAACAAGAGAAGACCCTTCATTATGCCAGCTCTGCTTGTTTACACTGAACCAAACAAAGGCGGCGTATGGCTGCCCCAGAATCAGGTGTGACGTGTAACACGACAGCGTGGGTCCCACCATGCTGACTCTCTCTTTTCGCAGAGACGTCGATCCAGCTCTGTGACTGGCTCCCCAAATTCGGTGTTCATAGCTTTTTACACTGAGCGACAAGGTGAAATAAAGGCACAACAAGGCTGTATACAGTAGACGTGTGTGTGTGGGTGTGGATGTGTGTATGTATTTGGGTGTGTAGGTGTCAGTGAATAAGTGTGAAAGGAGGGTGCCTTATCATCCAAGAAATGGGTGTTGTTCTTCTTTCTAACTTGTGTTGTAAATCACTGGTTTATGTAATGGGGTTCTGTGCGTGTGCGTGCATGCGTGCGTGTGTGCATGCATGTGTGTATGTGTGTGTGTTAAATAGCTTGGCTAGCTTGCCCATGATTATGTCATACAGCATGGTTTCCAGCTGTCCAAGTCAGCTGCATTCAATTTTGCTTTCAAGAAAGTCATCCCCAACCACAATCTGTGTGTACGTGTCGTTCGTGTGTGTGTGTGTGTGTGTGTGTGTGTGTACTGTATATATTTGTAACTTTTAAATTTGTTTAAATTGTTTGTATAAAAATGCACACTCAATAAACTCTTTGGGGTGACATTAGCTGGCCCACAGAGTGAAGAAATCATTGCTGTCAGTTTCTGGCTAATGAAAACTCTTTTTTTTTTTTTTTTTTTTCTCTTTCATGATTGTGATTTGGGTCTGATAAAACACTGCGGTCCAGCCCGTAAGTTAAACCAAATGTGTTTGGGCTGGGTCCCACCGAGGGGCTTGAATGTGAGTTTTGACAAAGGGACAGCACAGATTACAGCTTTAATGCAGGTGCACACGCAGGGCCTCAGACTCACTGTGATCGGCGACTAACATCACTGAACCAGCAACGTGAAAACGGATGATTCTTGGCAGTCGCAATACTTTTGTTTACTAAGCGCTGAGGTCTTTTAAAGGTTGATACTCACATGGACAAGGCAAGCTGATCCTCAGTTTCCTTTGGACTTCCTTGTTGACATAGGCTGATTGACTCATTGTTGTCCTCTCCCACAGATGTGTCAGTCCTGTTATTTTATCCGATTCTTGGAAAAACCTCCAGAAAAGAGGGAGGGGATAGACGGATGCCGGGAGGTTGAATTGTTGTTTGATTCACTGACGATTTCTCACATCTGAGAGGGTTGTGAGATAGGATCTGTGCTAAAGGGAGAATCTCACTACCTCCATTGTATAATCATGTGGTTAATGATGTTAACGATATCAGGTAATTAGCTAAATGCCAAATGAAATGCCTGGATTGCTCTGCTCTTTGCCCAGCAGTGGTTAGACCCTTCTAACCCCCGGTTAGCTTCGACCTCAGTGTGAGTTGAGGCTTGTAGGGGGAAGTCGATAATGTTTTGAACTTCCCCCAACACTTTTTATAGATGGCTCTGGCCAGGTCAGAGTTCATGGGAAAGCTTTGCTAAACTTGTCTTCACCGAGTGGCTGGATCTGCTGACTTGTTTCTCATGACTTGTCACTAAAATTGGATCTCACGGTTATGTGTTCAAGAAGAGAGCACCTGTTAGACTCACTGAGGGATCTCAATAAACGGTTAATATAGTTACAGGTTGGTTCTCAAATTGAGTGCCTTGAGGACAGGCGAGGGTTCATTGCGGGATCAAAGAAATGTTGATACATCTCAGCCCTCAACACAGTCTGAGACTGAATGTGAGCCGACCGACCGAACTAAAATCAGGCTGAGGCTGACAGCTGGTTTCGGCTGCTTTTGGAGGACGGATATGCATCTTTGTCCGATATCGCGTTCACTGTAGTATTGCACATTTCTGTCATCATATCTGTGATCTGGCTCTCTTATCCTCAGTTCACTTGAAACCAAGACAAGAAACAGCTCGTCACACTCCAAAGTGTCAGGGCTTTGGTATCCGTTCAGAAGACAAACACTGAGACTGCTCCCATCGACTGAATGCTGCAAAACATTAGGAGTTAAAGTTTCCCCAAATGGAATATTTGGCAAAATTCACCAAAACCACCAGATGACTCAGGCCTCGGGGACACGATGCAACAGGACATTTCTCCCCAGCAGTTATGACCAATCTTTACTTTCCATTATGCTAAAGTTCCCTTTGGGCTCATGCCATTCACTTTCCCCATCTCTAAATATGACTCCTTTACTGTACATTCCTTTACTGTACTCGGTCATAAGACCTAAATTTGTACCTCGCCTTTGATCTGAGATGCCTATAATGAAATTTTCAATCTGCAGATGTAGCATGTTGCTAGCCTCTGATAAGTACAGTTTCTATTCAGTCTCCTTTTTGTCATGCACAGCCTCCCTCCCTGTCTTGGCAGTATACTAGCAGATTAGTGCTGAGTCACAGGCGTTATCATGTGTCTTACACCCGATCAGCTGTTTGAAAGAGGGGATTTCAGGGTTTTTGTTTGTATAAAACTGGTAGCAGGCTTTTTTTTAAAACTAGATAATAATGCTGATGAAGCCTGATGAAAAAGAAACCACTTGGCACCAAACTGAAGCCATTTTTAGTTTTCAGGTAGCCATGGTAAGTGGGGGGAAAAAAAGGTGTTTTATAGGTTTTTTTTTATTGGAATGGTTAATGCCCCATTGACTTTTACAATTGCTAACAAATTCCAGGTAATACAGTGCGTGCTAAATTCTCAACCCCCTGGAATAAAATCTTCAGTAGTAGAAACTTGTATAGTCCTAAAGGAAAAGAAAAGAGGGAGTTAACAGATCGAGATCTGAGGGGAAAGTGAGAATTTCAGGGAAAAGGGAGAATGTTTTTGATGAATTGTCGGTTTGTTCCAGATGTGATATTTGTCTGTAGGGATTTGCAGCTCTGTGTGATGTGATGTGTGGCAGGTTGAAGAATTGTAAAAAAAGAAGAAGAAAGAAAGAAAAAAAGGGGAGTGGATCATAGCGGAAGGAGGATATTGCTTTACTTGTCCTACAAATCTAAGAATCATGCAAACCAACCGCTACAAGCACACAGGTGCAAACTTACAATATATCC
Source organism: Seriola aureovittata (assembly GCF_021018895.1). Lineage (NCBI taxonomy): Eukaryota > Metazoa > Chordata > Actinopteri > Carangiformes > Carangidae > Seriola > Seriola aureovittata. The sequence goes on from NC_079366.1 coordinate 10,974,691, forward strand.
ACGGGCTACACTGCAAAACCCTTCCCGCCCTTGTTTATTAAAATCCAAAAACAATGACTTCATCGTTCAGTGGGAAGCTTCTCTGTCCTGGCAAATAATGACTCCGGTGGCGAGGAGGCAGAACACACGGCCTCCCAATTTCCTCTTGAATCTCTCTCTTCTCCTTTATTTTTTTTCCTATAATTTCTTTCCTCTGTTCCTCCCTCTTTCTTAACTAAAACCTGGAAGTCATTTATGAAGTCAGGATGGGGTTTCTCCCCCGTCCAGAAGTGGATATGCGAGTAGACCTCAGTGAGTAGGGACTCCAGTTTGACGTCCCACACCTCCCATCAAGGGAATTGCATCAGAGTGGAGTTGAAGATCTCAGTGCTGGAACCAGCTGTGGTTTTAATGTTTTGCTATAACCAAACCTAGATACTAAAGCAGAGGTTGTGTTTACCACAGCCACAGTCCCCTACATCAGCAAAGCAAAACAGGTGCAATTTACATCATTGGCTTTGGCGTAAAGACGCTGTACATGGTGCTGCAAGAAATAGGGGGGTGGGGGGTGGATTGGTAAATGTACCAACTTACTTCACGACTAACTTTAATTTTCAGGCTGTACTGTATTATATTATATTTTATTATAGGTTTAACTATAGCAGACCAATCGAAGCAAGAAGTTGAAAGTCTACGCTCAGGATGTTTAGCAGTGGTAAGAAGAAGAGGAGGAATGCTTTTATGTCATTTGAAATGTCAAATTGTTTGTGTTACGTGATATGGCAAGACACGATATTCCAGTGGGCAGCTCCAGTTGTTTTAAGTCTGGGTGAAGCTCAAAGGAACAGATCATTGAGTCACTATTGAGGGAATCAAATCCAGATCTATCATTCAAAAAAAGAACCAAAAGAGAATTTCTCAGAGAACATCCAAGTTTCAGTTCCAACCTTTATCCTCTCTCAGTTTATGTTGGTTCCCATCCTCTTGTGAATCCTGTTATTCTTGAACTTGTGTCTCAGCTGTGAGAATTTGCCTCCTCTCTTCCTGTCTCTTGCATTTGCTGCACAAACTGGATTAGAGCTCAAAGATGACCAGTTGGTACTGTCATTGTACTCTTTCATCTTGGCCTTTGTAATCAGGTTTTCTAGAAACAATGCTATTTTCATATTTCCTTTCTCTTTGTGGTTTGTCTGTGTCTTTGTGCGTATTGTCTCAGCTCTGTTAAGGAGCGTTTTAAAGACGTCATAAAAAACAAAGAAAGAAACAAAATAACAGAATGAATGTATATGGATAAAAGGGAAGTAGATTAAAAAAAAAAACTGCCAGGGGCTTATTTATGAAAAAGATATGGTGCTTTGAACCATTAAGATATACATATAGTGCTTTTACACATGCAAAACAAAGAGGACATCATGCGTTCAGCTAGAATGATCTAACATCACAAGTTTGGGGGAAGTTCTGTGGGTCCACACCCGAAGGCACACCAATCACTGTGGGCTTGAAGTTGGAGAACACGTCACAGATTCCTTGGGCATGAGAGAGGATGGGGTCCAAAGAGGGAAAGGAGGAGAGAAAGCAAAATCTATGAGTGTATGAGCTTCCTTAGTTTGTGCAAGACAGAGTGACGTATCAATTTCACGGGTTAAGGGTCGCAGCCCTGCAGATGAAATGAGTAGAAGTGCAGATTGAGAAGTGGGGCGGGAGGCGGAACAAGCCGCATGGACAGGAACAGAGATCAGTTTGGGGATACATGAAGGGAGAAGTGAGCGAGTGAGTCAGGGGTGTGGGTAGGTGGGGGGAGATGTTATTAATCTCTGTTGTTTTCAATTCGTATTGTCATTTCCTCTGCAGCTGGTCCCGGGTTTAGAGGGAAAGAAAAACATAACTGAGGAGATCAGAAATCTAAACACCGGTCCTGCCAGTGGGCTCGGTCGTCCCCACCGCTGACATGTGTAATAAAACACATTGTCTGATTTTTAATGTGTTGCTAATGAAGGTGAAGAGAAGGCCAAGCAGGAGAAAAATGCACAGTTGTCACACAGACCTAATGTTTAAAATAAAAAAGAAGAAAGATGAACATGTACAACTAAAAATCTGGGATTTGATTACCGTAGTTTAAAGTTAACCTGGGCTGTTTACTGAGCTACTACAGGCATGAATTGGTTCTCCTTTTGTTTCTCGTTCTCTTAAATAGGTTCTCAATATTTAGTCTGACAGGAGTAATTCCACAGATTTATTGCCGTGCCTTGCCCCCTTCGACAGAGACCTCCATCAACCCCTCGTCTCCTCTCAGGTCAGGTCACGAGAGTTCGACCTAACAGCCTGTGGGTCATGGCCCCCATTAAAACACTCTCCCAGCAAGAGTTTCCCCACCTGACAGTCAATCAGCTTCTCCTGGTCCTCAGTCACTGCAGATAGGAGGTGTCTCTCACTCACACACAAACACACACTCTGTATACTGTATACACACCACCTGTCCATGATCCTAACCCATCCTGCAATGGGTAAGAATCACTTATGCTAAATTTCCATATGGTTGGGACACCCACAGCACGTCGTACTCTACACAACTATGATTAGAGCTTCTGTGGCTTCACAATAAAAGCCCTTCCAGTGGTTTGCCAGTGGAAACTTTTTTAATGAGAAATAGCAGAAGCTCAAAATGTTTGCTGTGTGTGTGTAAAGGTGTGTGCTTTTTCTATGCCTTGGAGAAGAAATGCGAAAGACACATAATTGGAGTCTGGAGAGAGAAGGATGCAGTCTTTTCACCCGACCTTTGAGTGTGGCCTTTCTGATCAGCTATAAACGCTTTTTCTTTTAGAAGTGGTTGGACGTCATGTCGTCATACAACCTCGGTTGTTTCAGGCAAACTGAACCTTTGGCAGTGTGTTTTACAGCCCTGATAGTAGCCGTGTAAAAGAAAATAGCTCAATCAAAAAAAAAAAAAAAAAGACCAGTAACTTGAGAGTGAGGCAAAAAAAGAAGTACAACAAGTTGAGCATTGGAAAACTTTTATAAATGTTTCCTGTCAAATGCCAAACCAGTTGAGTGCAGTGACAAAGCTCAGCTGAGGACAGACACAGTCTTGGTTTGGCCCTGCTCCCAAGTAGCACCATAATATCACGGGTCAGTGCAGTTATCCTCTTCTGAGAGGCTGAACCAATCACGATGCAACACGCCACTATGCATCTCATGTGTGCTAAACCAGGCTAATGCAGTGGGGCATTTAAGGTCCCACTTTTCCCCCGGTCATTATTGATGCAAACGTAGTGTGTGCCTGTGTGTGTTATCTGCACATTACAGTTGATTTGTCATACTGCTGCCATCCTCTATTCTACTTTAATAACATGGTGAGAGACACTATGCGTTGTATGTGAAACTTTCAGATCATAGCTATGGCTTGTCATTGGAGTAAACTCCAGTCTATTTTGATGCTGCTTATCGCTTCAAAGGATACTTCTTGGCTCAGGCTCACAAAGCTTGTCATCCATGCTGCTAAACTGGCTTGTCCAGAGTCCGCTGCTTCCCTCACACTGCCTGGGGTTTGGCAGGTAAAGAAGCAAGAGTTATGGAAGTCATTAAAATTCCTCGGGAACATGTGGACGCTTGTTTATTTTTCCGCCCAGGCTGGGAGGGTGGAGAGCTGCCAGGACGCTGCACTGTCCTCTCAGCAAGGAAAGAGAGTGGACAGAGTGTGAGCGCGAAGGAGGACCTGATGGAGGACGAAGGAGATGAAAGACAGATGAGGGGAGAGGGTAGGAATGAGTGAAGCAGAGGACAGACGGGTGGAGGGAGAGCAGGAAGTGGTTGGGAGAGGGAAATGGAGGATGGAGGGATGAATGTAGAGTATGAGAGAGAGGAGGAGGGAGGGGCAGACACCCTCTACTGGATGCCAAACAAAGAGTCGCACAAATGAACGTTGAGATTTCAGTGAGCCGTACAGGAAGAGGATTAGAGACGGATGGATTCACACTCAGGCTGGAGGCGAGAGAAGAGTGGAGCGAGGGCGGGATGCACAGATCGCTACATTTTGTCCAACTGAAAAGTGAAGTTTCTACAAACTTTTAAAATATCACAAAAAAGTTGCGTGTTTATTGCTTTAAAAAGAAATCTAGAAGTGAAATAGACATAAATATGACAAATAAGACAACAATATGAAATACATTTGTCGCATTTCAAATAAGGCATTTTTTTGTATTCAGGAAAGTGTTGCCTTCTTCATGCTCTTCTAATTTTGTCCAAAATTACTTTGCGTCCGTTCCTTTTACACTAAACAAAGAGGAGAAATTATTTTTCAAGAGCTTGTAAGAAAATGAGACTCACAGCAGCTACTAACCGAACCATCAGGTCATTTCCCTCTGCACTGTGAAAGCCATTCAGCATCGGCTGTTAATAAGAGACCTCAGATGGCGTCCCATTTTCTGTGACGGTCCTCCATGTGCACTATACGGTCACGCTTTACATCGTCCACCAACCCGGCCATAAATCTTTCTTGCCTTCATTTTAAATGTGGAAAGATCCCTTCACGCTTGTTTTTGAACATCAGATCCAAGTACGGCCTGCTGCGATGGTGGGCGTTTTCTCTGATTGGTTAGACAGAGGGGAGGACTTGAAAGGGATGCTGGTGCAGAGTGTTAACCCGGGGGAATTGACACTGTAATATACTGCTGTGTATCTGTGAGTATGTGTGGGAGACAAAGACAGAAATGACGGGTCTGTATGTTCCATCTGGCACCTTGTAAACGGAGTCAAGTCACCGCCTCGACTTTAAAGAACTTCACAGCTCTTCTTTTTCTTGTCCAGTGACGATGCTTCCATATACCATCTCGATGTTACGGTAGCTGGATGATTTGGAAAACCCACAGAGAGGCCAACTGCTGTTTTGTGCTTCCCATCCAGCCCTCCCTTCATCTTTCTGTCATTCTTTATCTAATAACCAACGATAACGGATGAGGAGATTGTGAGGACACCACAGGGGGAGGGATTGAGGGATGAGGATGGTGCCGTCGGCCGGGGAGGATGAAGAGGGAGAGAGAGAGTCGTGGAATTTCTTGGTGCATAGCTGTGGTATCGTCTTGCGCAGCTGAAAAATGTATCAAAGTGATTTTTTCTCGCTGCTGATACTCCCCTAATCGCAGGCCAGGAGACAGCGATTGCAGCACCAGGCCTTCGGTGAGGTCAATCCCCATCTCTTTTTCTTTTTCTTTCTCTTTCTCTCTATATTTCCCTGTGTTTGATCTTTTCTAATTGAAAGTGACACTGCAATGTGGACCCTGGGGGTGATCCTGGTATGGACCTACCTCGCCAACAAATCGGTGGCTAATTGAGACGTAACATGAGAAACCTGCATTTTTCTCCCGCCTAAAAGTTAACTGCCAGAAGGCGGTGGCCTTTGACATACATCCAAGTATCAGATTACATGTCTGTGATGCCAATTTAAGTTATGACAATGCATGTCTGCAAAGCTGACATGACATCAGGGCCTTGGGTGAGCTGCATTCCTTAATACCAAAGACGTGAAGCGGCTCATGTTTGGAAACAACAGCAGGGTAAGTTAAGAGTACTACTTTGAGACAGCTTCTATTTTTTCTTCATCTTCAAAAATATGAACAAATTTCCACTTCAAAGTTCATCTTGGGTTTGTATAACCAAACTGTTGGAAATATCATGTGCTGAAGTTTCTAAATAAATTTTAATCATGAATCAAAGAGCCTGGTAATGTGTCGTCCAAGAGATAAGTCATTCCCGTCAAGGTTTTTCCTCAATTTCCTGTGTTTTTAAAATTTACGATTTCAAAGAAAAAGCTTATGCCCATTTTGAATCATAAGTTTCAGTTTGAATTATAAAGGCTGCTTTTTGCTTCCCTTTTGGGAACATCTAACAGTGTCTGCAACGTCTTATCCAATGGTGAAATTGTCCAAAACAAAAAATGGGACTATCATGCCCACTTCATGCAGTCTAGACTAGATAGGGGAGGCAGTGGGATCCAGCCAAGAAGAAGCAACGACCCCACTTTGGGGTGTGGCCATTCAGAAGAGGTATAAATACTTTTACGTTGAGAGGCAGTCAGATAAGACTTTAAATAGTACATTTGAAGCACTCTGAGGCCTTGAACTGTAGAAGTGATTGCTTACCTGTCAGTGAGATTTTCTTGACACTGCAACACTAACAACAGGTTACTTGTGTTATTGGTATTGTAGACATTTAAGCCTCTCCTTCAGTGGTATTCATTGTAATCCACTGTTTATCAAAGTGTAAGCCTAACAGGTGTAAATGGTTTGCTTTTAAGTTTGACCCTCAATGACCTTTGTCTCAATAAAATGCTATTGTCACAACAAATGAAGAATCTCAGTTTTAGAAATGTAAAATTCCCAGACAAGTGAGCCGAGCCAATTTGCGTTGATGCTGATGCGTACTGACAAGCTGTAGTTCCTAACCATTAGTCTGCAGGAGTTTTTCTTGAATTAACATCTGAGTGATCTTTCTCCCAACGGGAAAAAGATCAGACTTCTAAAGACTGAGGGTTGAAAAGATAATCCCTCGTGCTTTTTCATCCGCCATTGGTTGTGTAATCCTTCCTTTGCCTGCTTTGCTCTTATTTTGGCTTTTGAGAGGCTTCCCTGTCTACAGACACTTTCAGATACATACATTCAGTAGATCCTTTGGTCTGTTCCCCGTCTGTCTCAAGTTGACAGTGACACATGTGATGATCAACTATGGAAAATCTATAGATCCTCCTGTCAACATGCCAGGTAGATAAAAGAGCAAGAATGTGTTTGAGACAAAACAAGTACACCATGAGTAAGCACAGCTGACGTGCTTTCTACAAGTTCAGAGCTGGACCACATCCATTGGCTTAAAAATGGAAATAAACTGTAGTATTTTTCGTCCATGAAAAATGTAGTGCTAAGCTCCCGGATGCCACACCAAAGCCCCAGTGTTGGTGTGTGTCATTAGACATTTGGTGCCTGTGTTTAAGTTCTGACGCTAGAGAGATGACACTAAAGACAAAGAGCGATGACATGCAATGAAGGTCCATGCCCGGACTGGAACCAGGGTTGCTCCTTGTTTCATGATTGGCACCTTGAACCCCCAGGCCACAGTGGTGAAGGGAAGTTTTTAAACCTGGATTTAAGTTTAGCCTCTGTTGCCGTTGGGGGAAAAAATGGGCAGCCTGTAACGGAGCTTAAGATGGGACAAAAAAGCAGACGACATAACAATTGAGTCTGACGAGTGGACATTCCTTTAATTCAAGCAAACTTGCCCCAAAATGTAAAAAAATCTTCCAAAACCAATTGTTTTAAACCATCATTGCACATACAACAAAAGAGGAGCCATTATCCCATTAACCCCTGACAGAATTTGTTGCTTCCCAAGTGTTTTCAGCGCAGTCTTATGGAAACAGCAGTTTCAGGCACGTTCACTTTGGCACTCAGCTGTGGCGGTTGTCACTTGGTTAACCCATGCTTCAAAGTTTTCCTTCCTGATTGCATCACTAGGTCTTGGTCTCCGTGGTGACTGTGAGTCATAAAACACACTGGTTGTCAGGAACAATAAGCTGCCACAATAATACGCTGCTTCTCTTTGGATATCCTTTAAGCTCTTCCTGACCGGGAAGGAGGGTTGTTTGTGTGTGCGCTGGTGTGTGTGAATGGGAATGTGAAAGGTGTGTGAGGGAACAGCTGGACCTACTCGTACAAACATACACGATTACACAGAAAACACTCCAGCACTTCTGTACAGTTGGTAATGAATGTGAAGTCATTTGTACAATTTATGAAGAAAGATGTTTGGTCCCTTGTAGCCATTTATAGCACCTTAGTTCTCAGCTGTTTCTAAAGAAAGACGACAGGTATGATCAGACAAGGTCGTCCACATGCCCAATTCAATTGCTTGAAAATGTTCAGTACTGGAGCCACTGTAAGATGACCTGGCCATGGCCAATTAAAAGTATGATTGTGCCAATGAACGTCATAGGAATCTGCTTGGGACAACATGTGATATTGGGAAGATTACCCATACATCCGACAGCCACAGACACAGACTTTCTCTGAGTAAATTGTGATGTCACTGTATTTGACACAGTGTCGCTTAAGTCCCTGGTGTGTCCTGATGTAAATGGTTACCATTACATTATATTTCTTGGTCTATAAAGCATCATTCTTGTTCAGAGCATTAGGAACTGTGCACCATTTTGTTTTGCTCTGAATGATTTCTATATATTTAGACACGTAGGAAGAGAAAGAGGGAGGTACAGGCATGAAGAACGGTGAAAGGAAGAGAGAATGCAGAGTTTGGTTAGAAGGCAAATGAGATGAAAGTAGCTCGTAGAAAGGAGGAAGAAAGCGCATCTCTGAGGCACAGGCTCTGGAGTATTTTTCCTCCACCTTGGTGGTCTAATTATCGAGAGTCCGTATAGACCAGTGAAGCCTTCCACTATGATTGTGGTGCAGGAGAGACGCAGATAAATTGGCCCTGTTCGGGTTCATCTGCGGCTCTGCTGTTTAGGAGTTCATGAATGAAAACTCAGATGCAGTGTGATGTCTTTGATGTTGGCGAAGAGTTTCCGACAGTTGATGAAATGGCTCTCTGAAATGAAGTATGCTCGGTCCGTGGTCAGAGCAATCAGGACGCGGACAATTGCACATGAATGCATGCCACACACACACTCAAGGACACACAAACGCACACACTCAACTCCGACACACTTGGTTTCAGCAGAAAGTTGTGACTTCTGGCTACATGCCGATGTCCCCCTGCTGGACCCCACATCCTGACAGGAAGCTTGTCCTTCCTTCACACACATTTGGGCAGCCACAAAATAACAGTGATAAGGAGACGAAAAAAGGATGAATAGAATTAATTACACGGACCACAAATGGGGAAATGGTGCCCAAATAACACCAGGATGTCTGACCACATGTTGAGGTCCTGGCATCCCAAAAGTGTGCACAATAATCGTTATATACAGGCTTCAAGCAGACCCCATGTGCTCCTTAATGACTTTGGGAAACAGACTTACAAAGCTAGAGGTCAATTTAAATCACATTTACTTATCCCACAAAAAGACTTTCATAGAGTAACTAAAGACTCTCCAGTCATGGAAGTTGTCATCTTGTTGTTGTGATGGCTGTGGTAACAAATACAATACAACAAGTGCAACAGATTTGGCACTTTAAGAAGAGGTCAGTGGATTTTGAGTGCCATGACCCCTCACCACTGTTTCCATCTTAGCACAGACACCCTTGTACTTTTCACAGCTACTATAAGCACCAGCTAAATGGACTTCTTTCCTCCTCAAAGCTTACATTCTTTTATCTTCAGCCATGTTTGTTGGACTCTCCATGACAGCGATGCTCAGGGAATGAATTGTCGGCGAGGCGAAGGACCCCAGGGGCCATGCAGCAAGATGACTGACCTTCTGGTTGTCATCAGCATCAGTCGCTGCCACTTGCCTTTCCGTGATGGATGCTTTGTATGGATTTGTGTCGCAACCCCCGAGGCTTGAGCCTGGTAGTCCCGGAAACACACCCACACACACACACACACACATACACACAGACACACACACACACACACATTCTGAAGGCTCTCTTTTCCCTCTGTTCTGACAGTGTGTCATTGAGCGGTCAGATGTGATAGAAAGGGTCAAAGCACAGCACAGTGACAGTGACTCACTGAGAAGAACTCTGCTTCTTTCCTTTCCTGTTGTGGTAGAGACGTGCTGAGATTTCCTTTCAAATAAAACAAGAACTCATCAAAGCACCCCTGGCCGAGCTCCAGTCTGTGGAGACCACACATTTGATTCACAATCCACATGAGTCCACGCTGCAGTACAGAAAGTCTTGCCCAGTGAATAGCTTTTAGACTTGGAACACAGCTGTCAGTGTTTTACTTTTGTACTTTTTTCTATTATCCTTAATGTTTAAGCTTCTTGAACTGATCTTGAAGGTGTATTGTATATACCAGCATCTAATGGCATAGGCAGTTTAGATAGATAGATAGATAGATAGATAGATAGATAGATAGATAGATAGATAGATAGATAGATCCCACACACACCATCCTAGTACCATTAATACCATCGACTCCCAAATGTGTAATGCACGGCTGAAAATAGTCCCCAACAAATGCACCGTTTACCCCTGTTTAAGCTTTAGTGTACATCTTCAGCAGGGCATGAGCAAGGTATATGGAGGTCTGAACTTATTATGAGGAAGTTTTAGAAACATGGTTGGTTTTGGTCTTTTTGTTGGATTTATTCAGTAGTTAATCTATGTTTGAAAGGTAAAACATAGAGTAACACCAGTTTCATCCTTTAAATGTGCAGCAACGAAAGCCCTCCTTAAAAAAACGATACGGATCACTTGTAATACTTGAATACTTGCTTGTGATAGGCCTATGCGATCTCAAGGTAGATGACTCATCAATTTAAGTGACAGTTTTATGGCAGGAACTTGGGAAGATGGGAATGGGAAGATGGAAGCATAATCAAAATAATTTCATAAATACCTATTTGACAGAGGTAGCAAATTGACTGTACTGAAACATTTCTTTAAATGTAGACTGTCTGCTGGTGGACCAGTGATTTTTATCAGTATCCTGGTATCTACCCTTCTTAATGTCTGGCTTAATCATACACACATAACACAGTGAAATGCATATAAGTACTGTCATGCTTCCAGTTCTTACTGCCTGGGTGGAATCTAACCTATAACCTTTCTCCAGCAACAGTCCCGTTTCTTATAGGCAGGATGAACTTTGCAAAACACAGAGGAAAATGCCAAAAGGCCTAAGCGGTGACTTTTGTTCAGCCAACACAACATCTGAATGCCAGGGTCCTTTTAATGTGCGGATGTGGGCGTCTTCAACCTTGATTGACCTTGGAAGTTGCAAAGCCTCAATAATCGGCCCTCACTTTGATGCAAGCTGCATGCCTATTGTTGGTTTGTTCCCTTTTCTCTTTCTGGTCCTCCAAGGTGATTGAACAGGCCTTTTGTGGAGGCCGGTTGATGTGTGGTCTCTGTGTATTCAGGCTCTGACCTGTGTGGTGAAACAACATAAGAGGCCCATGGGATCCTGGTGGGATGAGGTTGTTTCACAATTCCTCTGCCTTCTTGTGAAATCAAGTCTTTGCAAGTAACTAAGCCAGAGACTCTGGGCCATGGAGCTATTATGTTTGTTTCCAAACTCGAGAACGAATCTAAGAATATGAACGCATGGTTAAGCTTCAGTTCAACACATTTTAGGACCTTTTTGCGGAGGGGTAAATGCTATCATATGGTGAAGGGTTTTTTTGATGCTTGTGATCCTTTTCAAATGTCTCAGCTATGAATGAGACATAGAGCATGCATAAAGTGAAGCACATGTTGCTGCAGAATCCCATGTCATGTCGTCCACTGCTGTCTTCATCTTCGCTCTTGCTTTCTGTCTTGCTCTCTTTGCCTCGCTGTCTTGGTTTCTCCCTTTTTTTCCTGCTGGGGTGGGGTCACCACATGCACGAACTGTTTGTTTGGAGTTGCTATGGAAACTCATGAGCGTGTGTGACTGTTTGTGTGCTTATGCCCCTCTGTGTATATGTGTGTGTGTGTGTGTGTGTGTGGTGTGTGTGTGTGTGTGTGTGTGTGTGTGTGTGTGTGTGTGTGTGTGTGTGTGTGTGTGTGTGTGTGTGTGATTATAGTTGGTGTGATGGGGCTGCAGTTCTGCTTTATGCGTAATGACCTCATCCAGACACAGACCCCGACATATCAAATCCGTCTGCTTCCTCGGATTGTGTAATGGATAGTTCCCCAAACACACACCAGTTCTCGGGCCGACGCCCCCTCAGCGTTGTGCCTCGTCGCTGGAGCACAGACCAGTCATTGAGCCCACTTGCTCACCAACAATAGTACAACTCCAATTTGACAACAGGAACAATGCATTATTGCTTGATAATTTGATTTCATACAGTGAGTAAGTGCGGAATTAGATTTACTTGAATGGAATTCTGACGTGCCTTTTGGAAAGGGGAAGGAAAGTTCATGAACTGACAACGAACTCTTGAACTCCACTGCTTCTCATATATAATATGCGCTGTATTTCAGTATTTCATGTTTTTACAAAACTGTTCCTACTCCCACCTTATCACCTGGGGTCGAAAGGCTTGACGTTCCTCAGCCGCTAATCTCGCATAGTGTGAAAATGTGGAACTCAGCCCAACTGTTGATGCGCATTTATTACAGCTGAGAGTTCAAGTCAGCGCAAAGAAATCTTCTCTTTGTGGAAAAGAATGCTGCTTTTTTCTGAGGGGAACAGTTCTGCTTCATTTCACAAAGGTTTCTGGAAGATCTCTTTTCCCCCCAAAGCATAAACGTACACAGTTATTAAAGGCCCAATTATCGATCTGCCATGTGACTGTGGCCTTCCACGAAAAGGCTGTATTCACTGTAAAAAGGACACAGTCAGAAACACTGCCTGAGTGCATGCTTGTGGTGATAGATCACTGCTGCGGCATTCAATTTGTCTTATTGGTTGTTGTCACTTCTCAGTTTTACCACTTTTGCATAACTGTGTTTAATAAAGCAAAGAAAAAGAAATCAGGGACATGTGGATACACATGACCACTGATCCTATGCAGCTTTACAAGCCTGACTCCAATGTTCGACATTTCATGTTGGAACGAACAAATAAACGACAGACTTGACTTGATTATTTCTCAACCTGATGAAAGGCTGCTGCAGGGAGTCGGGGATTACAACCAACATGCATCAGCTCAAGCAGTGTTAAACAGAAATTCCCCACTGTGCCGGATGGGTAATTTGCCTATCTGTTCCCACACGTCAGTTCAGGCGTCAAGTGTGTGTTCACCTGGTGCAGACACAGGCTCAGATTGGTGCGGAGGGATTGGCATAGAAAACATTTGCCTTGGAAATGAAGAGCTAAGCTTTACGGCGCCACAAGCTTGCTTCAAACTGTTGCTGTTTGTTGTCGGTTGTTCAACATGGGCCATCAAAGACAAATCCCCTTTTATTATTCCGTGGATCCCACATATTAATTTATTCCCTGACATACAAAATTTTCTTTTCGTTCCAACATGAAGTATTTGCTGTTACTGGAATAGTGACACAGTCCTTCTCAGTGCTTCACTCTGTAGCTTTTGCCCCTCGAGACTGCCACTTCAAAAAATAACTCAATTATCTGTCAGAAATCCAGGACAGGAGTGTATTCTTGTCCTCTACTGCAAGGAGCCTGCATCAGCCACTGCAGCACAGAAATCTCTCCAGGGCTTTTATACATATAAAAAGTTTTAGGTCATAAAAGGTTTCTCGCCACAGCCTTTGTGCTTACAACCAAAGAGAAACTGCAATATTGGTTCATTAAAAAAGTATCTTAATTTCTAATCAGTCATACATGACTGTCTGAAAATGGGCATCATGTTCCCATATTTAAACAATATCACATCTCCCCTCTCTATGACAGTGTGGCTGTTCAGGACAACATCTCCAATGCGGTCGACACAACTAACTCTGATCGAGCGTAACACGATCCTAATGCAGGCCTGCATGGTAGAAGACGGACCTGCATTAAAAACTTTATTAACAAGAGTTAACACGTGCTGCAGTGGTCAGTAGTGCAGTGGTGGAGCTGAGGCTTTGTGTGTAGAGAGACTTACTGAGCTCTAGCCTGTGATTTGAATCCCAAACAGGTACCATGAAAACCTTTCCCAAGTGATTTGTTTTGTAGAAACCATCAGGTGGTAATTAAAGACAGTGGCATCAACCTGAAAGAATCCACACAGTTTTCGCAGTCTCCCTCAATTATGCATGGTGTCCTGTAAAACTATATTTTGTTGTGCGGCCACGCAGCAGCTCTGTTTGGCCTCAGCGGCACAGCGTCTGGCGGTGAGGACATACGGTAGCAGTTTGCAGCTACAACTCGGAAATGGATTGTTTTTGTTTGTGTGGTTGAAGCAACAGGGGTCTGTTAAACTGTGTCCATGGCTCTGTCATTACCAGCTATAATTACAGGGTGATTAGCAGCAGACAGTGTGTGTGTATGTGTGTGAGAAAGAATCAGAATTTATTCCTGTGTTTCACTTGGGTTTTCGGGCATGTAATCCTTTTTAATTCCTCGAACATCAATGTCATAATTACTTTACTAAGCAGGCCCAATTAATTTAAATGTAACAACAGTAAATGACCTTGTCGTGGTGACATTTTTGCCAAATATCAGTCACAATATTGCGATAAAATGTAGTGCCAAGCTAATCTAACCAATCGCTAGCTATAGCTTTATATCCAGCGCATATAGCATTGAGAGTGCTATCAATCTTCTCATCTAACTCTCAACAAAAACATGAGTAAGTGTATTTCCCAAAATGTTAATCTACTCTAAATATTTGTATAACAGCTATACAGTAGCTGTAGGCAGTAATTCTAGGCAATAATTCATCATCATATATTGACTTTCAGTAAATTGAATTTTTTGATTTTCACCCTAGTTTGTGATTGCTAATTAAGACCCCTTACTGAGGGTCACATACTGCTAAATGATATTGTGTGGTCAGTGTTGGCACGCACAGACAAAGGACATACATACATTCAGAGACATGAAAGCACACACATTCTCCAGTTTTGAAGGTCACTGGCTTCTGTCATGCTACAGGCACAGCGGCTCTCAGTACCAAAGATTAAAGTGGGATGTCTCCTCCCTTCACGGCTTTGATTCAGAAGAATCAGCCTTTGCGATGTGACGCTACAAAGCACTTTTTTGTCTCCTGAAGGTTTGTGTGAGTCGCAGAACTTTGGCTTTCATGCCACTGCTTCACTGAATAGTCATGCAACTGACTGCCGAGCGGGGAACTTGCGATAGACTTGGTTCTCATTAGCTTAAAAAACACATCTGCTTTGAAAGTGAGATCAAATGACTGCCAACTGTACAGCACTCATTTACAGTTTTAGCTCTTGCTCCACTATGTATCCAGCTGTTTTGGGCTAAAACCTGACAGGAAATTTCTTTTGACATTTTGTCGTGTTATATTTGGTCCCAGTGGCTCCGTCAAAATCTGAGCAATGCAGGTTAACCTGGACTAAAGAACGTGTGGATCTTTATAGCGTTAAAAGTTACCCTTTTTAATACTAAGTTTACATTTAGAAATAAAAAGGAGTTAAGAATAAACTCCTTAATGGATCAAGTGGCAACATGAAAACCCACTGAACATAAACATATGAAAACCTGTTGTACACTTTTGTCCTCTTGTTGTGTTGACTTAAGGTGTGTATGGTATTCTGTAGTCAGTGGGGAGTGGAAAAGGTGCATGCATGTGTGCATGAGGTTACCTGATATTCCGTGATTGCTATGGGAGTGACGGCAATGCACAGGTATGGTAGACGCTCTTCAGGATGGGTCTGGGCCTCCACATGAGATATACAGCATAGATAAAGTTCATAGAGAACCTGAATGAACCTGTGCTTCATACCAGGCTTTGTCAACGAACCTCAAACATAAATGCAACATAAATCACATGGATATCCAGACCTATAAATACTTCAAGAGATAATTAATGTTTTAGTTTCAGTGCAAACTCCCCCGTGTTTTTTTTTTTTTTTTTCAGTTATGCTGAGACAATTGAAACGTGATGCGACATTGTTTATTGGAAGCTGCGTTTTGCCAAAGCATTCACTGAATCCCTCCACTGTCCAGCTTTGACAGCAAACAAACAGAAGCTTGTGTCAGTCCCTTTAGCAACCATCTATTCACAAGAAAGATAAGAAAATTTAAGCACTATTGGTTAGATGAGGAAGTGTGAAAGCAGTGCTGCACCTACACACCCGCAGCACTCGAAATGTCACAAAGTGTTGGTCACGGCTGGCTGTCTGATGCGTCAAGAGTAAACTGTAGATTTTCGTAGAAAACCGTGTGCAGGGTGGTGTGTCATGGGTTTAATTCCTCGAGTTGCCACGGCCTCCGTCTTGGTGGAAAACCTGTATTATTTTGTAGTGAGAGCTAAAATATCAGTGTCAGGCGCCAAAGTAAAATTCAGTTAAGTAGCAGTTGAAAATTCATGTTGTTCCTTTCATGTGTCACATTGGTCACGTGCGACCAAGACAAGAATAGAAGTCAAAGGGTAATTATTATTAGCTGTTTCTTCTTTCTTAGTTTTATTTATGAGCACTTGGCAGGTGAGTAAAAGGTTCATTTTGGCTCCTAAATGAGGATTTTTAAGCAGAGGAAATTTCCTGTTTATGCTCTTAATAACAAACACTGTATTTCCTTAGCAAACTGTCAACGAAGTGCTTCTCAGTCATTGTTCAGCTTGACCGAGAATAACACATTTGACCCAGGTGAAGACTGGGTGGTGACTTCCCATTGTCATTACCAGGCCCCGTTTCATCTGCATCAACGGAAGCAATTAAGTAATAACAACGACTCTTAAAACACACACACACACACACACACACACACACACACACAACACACACACACACACACACACACACACAAACACACTGTTTTCTCTCCACCTCAACCTTGAGGCAGAGGCAGACCTCCCTGGTCACACTTGAGTACATCCTTATTATGGTGTTTGTGTGTGTGTGTGTATGTGTTTGTGTGTGTGTGTATGTGTGTGTGTGTGTGTGTATGTGTATGTGTGTGTGTGTTTTTCTTCTCCTTGCTAAGTAACTCACAGCTGCACAGACAGTGACAGAATTGTTCCCATGAGCGCTTCAGGAAGTGAATCTGAACGCGTCTCAAATGTGCGTTAAACATTAGCTGCTCTCTGAATGCCTCTTTACCCGTCAAACATGGATTAGTAGCTACTTAGCATCACTCCCATACAAGCGAAAAACTAGACAGGCCGTTAAGAGCCGGATAAACAGTGGAGTGACAGTTTTACAGTGAGTGGGTATTGCACGTCTGTGTATGTTTGCATCTGTACACCAGGTGAAGTAACACTTTTTTCAGCCCTGCAGGGTTTTAAAAAAAAAATGGGACATTGGAGCCTAAGCTTGGTACACTGCAACACAGAACACCTGTGAACCTGTTTGCTTGCTTCACCTCTATTTCTCTGTTATTCACAAACATTAAAAAAACACAGGTTTCTTCCACCTTCTGTTCTTCCACCTGCTGTTGTTGCACTTGGTTGCTGATCAAGAAAGTCATCGTACTCTGCTTTTGAACCCATGTAACACACCTAGATAAGAAGCTGAATGCTAGTATATAGCATACAAGGCTCCAGGAGACTGCAAACAGCAGAACAGAACTACTGTGACCAGCTGCAGTCCAAGATGGTGGAGCTGCAGTCTGTCCACACAGGAGGTGCTCAGGCACAGCATTGAGTAACTGTCTCTTTTAGTGAGGTAAGAATATGCTTCAGGTTGTGGGTACGCACATATGACGGGAGCTCTGACACGGCCTGTGTAGACAGCCGGATTGAAAAAAAATTAAAATAGGAGTGTATCTGTTTTGTCGGACGTGGCTTTCAGTGCAGACATGCATAGCCAGAGCTTTGTATGTGGGTACGGTCATGCCTTTATTGGTTCGATAATAAAATGCAAACATGTTTAAGTACTCATCTTCTTTATTACTTTGAAGATTAAAAGTAATTAGAGTAGTTTTGGGGTCCTGATATCGTACATGGTGGCTCATTTTCCTGGCTTACTGGTACATTTAATGTAGCTGTGAATGTGGTGACATGGGTGAAATACTTCAGCGACAGAGGAAACGTTTCTATCTCTGCTCGGTTTTTCTAAATTTCTCCTGCAGGTTGGCTCATGATGCAAAGATGATGTTACATATAAAGTGAATGAAGCTGTTAGCCAGAGATATTTTGGAGGCGGCCGTGCGGCTTTATACTGTCCTCCAGGGATCAACTTGACCTCCGTGTCATGTGGGAAAATGGTGTTTGAAGTAAAAGTAGTCAAAACATCTTTGTCAAGAAAAAATACTTCTCTAATGTCAGTGGGGTTGCCTCACAACCATTAACTGAATGAGTTTTATTTTCTTAAGAATTTCCACATCTGTTAATTTCCCCTCTGTGGCATCACCACACCAATCTGCAATTTTTTCTTGGAAAAAAGCTCCAAATTCCCAATAATGAGTTAGAGTGTTTGTACATTCCTGAACAGTTAGCATCAGTGAACGTGCCCCCTCGCTCTTCTCCTGTTACTGCTGGTGGGAAACGCTGATAGCAGGGCTTTGGCAGTAAATGGATACAGCGTGGGTTTAGCCCAGCAGACGCTCAGGTCCTCCTTCTCTGTTGCGTTTTTGTTTTTTTGTCCACAGCTTATCACAGGGGTCAAGGAGGGGATGACTTCAACAGAAACATGGGATTACTTAAGAGCACTGCGGTGTGCAGAGGACTCATTAATCATCAGACTTGATAACAGTTGGAGACAGTAGAGTATTCAAGCATGTATTCACCCGCTTGGGTTTAGTCTAACCTTGTCTGTAATGTGTCACATGAGTCAACCTAAAGCAATAACAGTAATTTAGGTTTCTACAGATGATTGGCTGTTGCTAAGAGACAAGCCTGCTGTTATCAACCAGTGAGACATAGCTGCTTGGACACCGTCCTGAGGCTGTCCCAGTTTGATGGGTGCGCTTTGTTTTTTTTGTTGTTTTTTTTTGACAGTTCTGTAAATTCCATGCTGAAAAAAGGAGGGTTTTGTATTTACAGATTGTGTTGAAGATTTACACACCAGATGTTGTATTTTACATTGGTTGTGTAAAACAATCTGGATGGAGTAAAAGGATTGGTCATCAGAATGATTTCGTTGTTTATGTGTCTTCATACAGTGTTTGTTTGGAGTGTTTGTTTAGAAGTGGTGTGTGTGTGTGTGTGTGTGTGTGTGTGTGTGTGTGTGTGTGTGTGTGTGTGTGTGTGTGTGTGTGTGTGTGTGTGTGTGTGTGTGTGTGTGTGTGTGTGTGTGTGTGTGTGTGTGTGTGTGTAGCTCTGTTTTCCTTAGTCAGGCTTGGCAGTGACAGCTGGGGCTAGTGTGTGTGTGTGTGTGTGTGTGTGTAGATTGGAGTTTGGTGTAAAGTGCTGAGATATGCACCAACATCCAGGAGGAGGAGAGGTGGTGGTGGTGGAGGGAGATGCCAGTCTGTACTTGGCATATTCACTGCACTGCAGATGAGAATACTGTGTGCAGACATGGGGTAGGGCAATACAAAACTTCATTTTAGCATTACTTGTGAAAACAGATTTGTGTTTAATGCTAACAGAAACAACTTAGTATTCCAACAGTAAAGAATTGCTCAACCCTTTGCAAGAATGAGAAATACTTTAAAATATACAGAAAGAACTGTAGCATTTAAACATATCTGAGAGTCCCCTGTTCCATGTTACTTGTTAAGTACTGATAATGTCATTTATTACCAGTGTAAATGTCTAATACCATTATTTGGGTATGTTGTGTAGCGATGCACAGATATGGATTGCAGTCAATTTACTGATCAGTTTATCCGCACCTTGATTGGTGAAACTAATCAGAGAGATCTGCTCTGTCAGCATCTGGGTATTTATCTCTGCTCCTCAGTGTTTCTCCACTTTTGTCACCACCATCGCTGCACATAAAGAATAATCACTGTCTCTTTGAGACAGTGCTGCAGAAGATGATTCGCCATCTGAAATAAACAGCCCCCTCAAGCAACTTCAAACACATACCGGTGTGTTCTATATGCATTTGCTTATTATGTAATTTCATATACCAGCAGTGCAAGTAGTTCTCATTACTGTAATTTGTGCTGAGGGCAGAGTTTGTGGGAAAAGACAGTAAGTCATGTGGCGACAGCAGGATGATAGTTCTTGTTTGTTGGTACAAACCAGCTGCAGCCCCCCGGAGTAATCACTCCACTTATTTCCCCCATATGCATGTGATGCCATTTAGAGGAATCAGCCTGTTTTACATTGCCAGCAGCAACGAGACCGTGTCTGTGGAATGCATATTAGTGTGTGTGTTAGGGATGAGAACCGGTTCCAAATTGTCTAAACCATGTATGCCCCCAAGCTTATCACTTTCTTTTATCAATGTCGGTGTGTTTTTTCAAAAGGTTGCATATTGAAAACAATGACGCCAAACTCCAGCATCTATGCTGGAAAACTGCTGGAAACTTGCAGCAAGATGGAGTCGTGAGGGAGAGGAAGAAAGGGTCCAAAGTGTTGCTTCATTTTACAAAGAAAGGTGACAGCAGTGCTCACTGTAACATCTGTAAAATGGTCATTTCAAGTAACTGTGGAAACACCAGCAGTATGCTGAAACATCTTTCGCTGCAACATGGGCTTAAATTGCAGGAATGCCATGTATTTGACAATCTAGTGCCACTGCTTCCCAACTGAGTAGCACGTCCATTACCATGAGTAAATATCCTGTTATAATAACTGCAGGCAGGCCTTTATCTTTGACTCAGAAAACCTAAATAAAAACAGCGAAACAGTGGAACTTTTACACACGAGTCACATGTCACGTTCTCAGTTTCTACACTGTTGCGTTGACGCTGAAAGCCTGTGTGGGCGCGCGTGTGTGTACGCGACTGTTCCTAGGAAAAGGTCTTTTCAGTGCCAGGCAAATGCCAAGCAACAATAAAATGGGTATATTGACTCCGTTCAAATCATGTAAACCATTTGTAATTCTTTTAGCATTACAGGTGTCACCTGTGGTTTAAAACGTAACAGTATTAAGATCAGAGGCTTGCATTGTTGTTCAGCCTCACCTCTGAGCTGTTAACTGTCTCCTGTGTCAAGCTGTCTGTCACACAGTCCCTCTCATTTGAACTGTTGGCTGAGAGAGACATACCACACACACGTCAACACTGACAGTCATCCCACGTATGGGACATTAATCTTCACTAGGACATCCACTCGCCAACATTATTGCTTCATCCTCCCGACATTCATTGGAAACATTTATCTTTACTTCTTGCCTGAACACATGCAGTGTTACACTTTGTTCCACGTCGACTCGAACAAGCACAAAACCTTCACCACTTTGTATTTTTTGCATGTCAAAAATGAGCCCTAGCAGCTGCAGAGGGAAATTCAGATTCACGAATGTGTACAGTTTCATTTTGGCCGACTTTCAGCTTCAGTGCATATCATCAAATGGGTTTGGCTCGGCGCCTGTCGCTGCAGTGTTGTTATAGTTCCTCTCGCAGGAGTCTAAATAAAAACTCCTTATCATCTCCCCATCATCAGGTGATAGCAGTCAACATGTACAGCTTTGATACCCAGGAGCTCTCATCCAAAACCCTTTGGCACTAAAACTTACAGATCTTCCCACATAAACTAGAAGTCATAATGTATGATAAGGTTTCCTGCCAAAGTGAGATTGTGAAGTATTTTTACAAGACAGTTCAAAGTTCAAAATCAACCTCACTAAGAGAGACAGTTAGTCACATACTAGGACACATCTTTGCACTAATCCAGGGAAGAGAGTACTTTATTTTAGATATTAGCTGTTAGTAAAGTATTTTCATTAAAGTAGACGTACCTGACTTTAAACCTAAAAGGATCACACCTGTAAGTAAATGCTTCTCCTTAGTGTTATAACTTGTGTAATATGAATGAGTATGACATGAGCGTGTGTATGACATCCACATGTAAATTTGCAGAACGGTCGAGGTGAAGGTCGTTGCAGTAAAAGTCAAACAGCATTACTCATGACTTGACGCTGACTGGTTCGTTTGTTTTTCTTCTACATGTGTGACCTGTGAGTTGGACCACATCCAAGTATTACAAGAGAAAGTGTGTGTCATGGGCCCTGTTCAGACCTGGCATTAACGTGCGTCTTCAGTGATGTGATCACAAATGGAAAGCTCTAAGCACTTCAGTTCACACCCGGCATTAAAATGCATCTACACATGCGTCTCCAGCGACCACTTGTGACCGGATCTCACTTCCCTGCTCTATCTACAAATAAACATGTATGTGTTGTCGTTTTTAACCAATCAGACTGAGACAGACGGGCCTGTTGTATATGTGTCTGTGAGAGAGAGATAGACCAGTGCAAGGAGCGAATCAATGCTCTGCAAACAGCTGTACAATGAAATAAGTTTTTTTTTTTTTCTCCATTTGAAATAGTAAAATATTTTCAGTTCATTATGGAACTGCAGCTGGACTAATTAAGACTGGGGCAGAGGACGTCAGTAGTAGAGTAAGCAATTCCTTCATGTGGCCAAATGTGGCACAGACCACCTCCCCAATGCATCTTGGGTGCGCTCACACCTGAACTTACAGCTGTCCACTGGTGAACAGGGACACAGTGAGGTTTTTCTCTGGTTGTTCATTCTGTCTGCGGCTCAGCGTCTACTCCACTGGGTGGGTTCAGATCCTGAGCTTTGTTTTGCAGTCGGCGGATCAACAGATGGAGGAACTTCCCTGTCCTCATTCTACATCCTGCAGTGTCCTGAAAGGCCAAAGTTGACTGCCCCCACCCCTTCACTCGTCACTATTATTGTTAATTGTCAGTGGTATCATATCATGACAGTATAATACCATACACAGAATTTTGTCATCCACAATAATGATTTTTAGCAAAATGTAATCAAAAAACTATTAGTCAGTTATTTAAGATTTAGTTTCATTCATTCATTTTTTTCATTGTTCATTGGATCAACCATCCATTTGATTCTTTTGCACATATTTTCTGTATGATCATAAATATCTCTAATATAAAAATATTAGTACAGTAGCATTGATTTAACTTCATCACCCAGCCTTAGTCATCAGCCATATGGTTTTCAACTGGCATCATTAATCTGCCGACAGGCAAAGAGTAAAATAAGCGATAATGGACAGAAAATCATCTGACAAAAATGTGTGGAAAAAATGGTATTTGATCATTTTGTTCACGTGTTTGCGTCATGTTTCAGTAAAGAGTGAGCAAGACGCAAGAAAGAACGAGCACCACTCATCTCAAGCAAGATGAAAGTCTGTCAGTAGTAGTTGTGGCTTTGGTGAGACACAGTCAGCAGTAATACATATCAACAGAAAAAAATGGATGTGAGAGAAGAGGTCAGATTTAAAACAGAGTTTTGCTTCAGGCAAGACACAACAGCTGAATCACAAACAGCCTTTATGTGGCTCACCCTGACCTCTGACCTGGGATCATTAAATTGTTTCCATTCTAAAAGCGTTTTGACAGTGTCCTCCGACTTTCAAGGTGTTTGGTATTTCAGTTCATCACAGAGCCAGATTACTTTGATTCTGAGGGGCAGTGTCGGCCATGAGGTTTGTGCTGCAGCAGGTTGTGGAGCTGCAGTTTCACTGCTGCCAGCCAAACTCATAAACACTGACCTTTAGTACAGTCGCCCGGAGGGGGTGGCGGGCTAGCAGGGGGTGTGAATGAGAGACATAAAGAGAGAGAAGAAGAGAGAGGATTGTGGAATGTGGGAGAGAGAGACCAGAAAGTGAATGGATCAGAGCAAAAAGATGAGAAAAAAAAAAGACGAGACTAGAGAGAGGGAGAGAGAGAGAGAGATAGAGAGAGAGAGAGGGAGGGAAAGTGGGAGAGTGAGCAGGCAGGGAGGAGGAGGGGTGATTAGTGTGTGTGAGCCTGAGCTCTGATTGGTCTAGCACCCTGTATGTGTGCGTTTGCCTGAATCTGTCTGTGTGTGTGCATGTGTGTTTGTGCCAGTGGGCGGAGGATTAAGCCTGCATCACGTGGTCCCTTTAGCTTCTTTTCCACACAAACACACATCCTCATTCGTGGATGGAGCACACACACACACACACACACACACACACACATACAGTCACATATCCTCTCACATATACACTCACAGCTGTTCATACTTCTCTCTCTGGTGAACGCCGGGGCAGCAGAGGAGCGGAGCCCGCAGGAGTGTGAGAGAATCCGCTGTCTGCTGGCAGCTCGACCACAGAGCATCTTTATGGAAAATCTGGACAGACGAGTGGACAGACTGGTTCACTGATCGCTAGCTTGCCTCTCACTTTCTGTCTTCCACCTCCCGCTCTTTCTCTCTGTCCGTCTCGTCTCTCCCGGCTTCTCTCTGGGACTCAGTGTTGGAATTTTGAGTGCAGACCGCGAGCAACAGAGAAAAATAGAGACATGTGTTTTGCCTCTGCCGCCTACTACTACTGCCTGTTCTCTCCCATTCACTGACCAAAGAGGAAACACAAGGTTGGTTGTGCTTGGCTTATTTGTTTATGTACCGGTTTCTTGTGTCATT
This sequence comes from Seriola aureovittata, assembly GCF_021018895.1. Taxonomy (NCBI): domain Eukaryota; kingdom Metazoa; phylum Chordata; class Actinopteri; order Carangiformes; family Carangidae; genus Seriola; species Seriola aureovittata. The sequence goes on from NC_079366.1 coordinate 10,998,841, forward strand.
ACCTGGTTGGACACTTGGAATATTGTTTGGGAATTGGATTCCTCTGTATAAACACTTTGAGATATTCCTTTTTTTTTTTTTAGGAAACCTATAGTCCCATTCATTTTCTGTTAATAAGAATCTAGTTTGTCTTCTTTTTTTGTGTTCCCACCACATTACCATCCCTGAAACTGATGTGTAGTTTTAGGGGAATTCCATGTTGTGTGTGGCTCCCCGGGCACTCACGCATGCCAACACACACCCGTGCACTATAAACACGCTTGGCATTAACAGTGAAGTGAGTGTGAGCACCAGAGAAGATCCGTTTTGGGCATTATCTCTAATGTGTACAACACCAGAGACTGTATGTAAAGGAAGATACAACTGAGTGATTCCAGAGTCACTGCAGCAACAAGAATTAGTCTTCAGCATACTTTTCTTGAATATATAAATAAGTTGTTTTGAAGGAATTCCAGCAAAAAAAAAATAAAAAATCTAAATAGGATTTTTCTGTGTTGCAACCGGCACAAGAAGCAATTGCTCCATCGAACACTAGGTTGCACAATGAGCAAACACCAGAAACTGAGATCAGATGCTTCCATGCGGCACGTTGGTGGGCTCTTCCACGTCTCATAGTAAAGCTGCTGGTGGATCTGTAAGCGGCTGAGCATTTGGCTTCAGCTCCACGGCTGGATGTGTCAAGCAGTCATGTTAAGACACGTACACACCTACTCCTCAGCTTGTGTGTGCAGGAGTTGCGCTCACAGGGTTTACACTGCAGGTCACAGTGTGCGGATTTGTATACGTGTGTGTGTGTGTGTGTGTGTGTGTGTGTTTGTGTGTGTGTGTACTCGCTCTGCCACTTACAGTGTGTGTGGATATAATTAGCCTACGTACAGATTCTTTCCTGGTATTGTTGCCATTGGGGTTGAAACACAACCCAAAAGGCTGTTTGTCTATTTTTAGGGGCGGCAGCTTGTAGAAACTCAAGCAGCCACGCTTTGAAGCTTCCCCCAGGCAAGATATAGATATGAGGCGTAAGTGAGTGAGTGGGTGGGTGGGTGGTGTTGGGCGTTTTGTGTTCACTGCCTGCAATATTAATCAGCATTATTCTGACTTTTTTTGTTTGCTTGTTGTGTCTTTCTACAAAGTTTGCAAATGCCAGGCATCTCTTATGTTATTTTAAGGACAGAAAATAAAAGGTGAGGACAGAGATAAAGTCAGAGAGTGCATAATGGACACTGATGGAGAGACATGTAGCAAACCTGAGAGACAGGACTGGACAGAGAGATGCAGCAACAGATACATGAGTAGACATAGGTCTCCAGATTAGCTGACATGTCATCAGATGAAGATGGATAGTTGTGTTTTGTCTGAGCAGCTGGCTCTTATCCAGCTCCAAATATCAGAGGACTACTGAGGCATTATGGGTGAACACTCTGTCTCAGAGATATACTGTAAGCTCCCATAATGGAGATGAAGGAGGGAAAGTAATTCTATCAGAGGGAAATGACAAAGACTGGAATGCCTCACATGATTTTGAAGTCGGTTATTATGCCATTTATGCCCTGACTTGTATCTGTCCACTGACACATGTAAACATTTTCAGCCTAAAACTAATTTAAAACACACGATTGGTTACGTCATCACATAATTGCAAGCATGTGTTTGTACTAAGTTGATTCATCACTTAGTTGATTGACAGAAATTAAATTGGCAAATATTTTAATTATCACTTCCAAAAGATTTTCTAGCTTCTTAATTGTGAGCATTTGCTGCTTTTCCTTGCCTGAAGCGACTGTAAAATAAATATATTTGGGGGTTGGACTGTTGGCCACTTGCTTGAAGACTTCATCTTGGACTTAAGAAATTGGAATCAGCATTTTTTGTTGTTGCTATTTTCTGACATTTTATAGACCAAATAATTAAAATAATAATATTTGTACTCTGCGTACCTTACAAAATACTAAAGAATCCTGCAGAGTATGTGATGAATCTGTGTCTCTTTAACAGCCTATTGTTGTCTGGAGGTTAAGGCCAGGCTAGATGGAGGTTATGTGGCCATGACTCACACTATTCATCGGTAACTACTAGTAACCAAAAACACGTTGAGCAGTCTGCGGTTTATAGCAGTGATTGGTTCCATGGCGCTCTTTAAGTAACCGTTTATAAATGAGCAAGTTTTCATGGACAGCTTCCCCACAGATGAAGACAACTTAGGCCTGCAGCACTGCTGAACACGGGTGAGAAAGAGAGGGAGGGAGGGTCACTAAAGGTCATGGGGTGAGAGGTTGCGCTCACCTTGCCTCGGGCTGCGGACGCAGTCTAGCGCCCCTCAGTAAACACAGCCTGCCTCGTCTATCTGCCGTGTTTAATGGAGCTTAAATCAATCACAGTGCAGCACTGTCCTCTAATGCCATTTCTTTAAAGGGCAGTCGTGTCTCAAATTTCCGGCCGGTCACTCAACTCGGTCTAAACTTCTGGCATTGTTGTGGAATTTGAATGTGTTTCATTCAAGAAGAGTTTAAACCAATCACAAGCGAGCATCTGCCGTGAGCCATGAAATCTGAATTATAAACATTGATGCTGTAATACAAGGATCAAGTTTCATTCTTACTCAGATTAATTGTGCACACACACACACACACACACACACACACACACACACACACACACACACACACACACGCCACCATAACTCCCCCCTCACCCTTCCAAACCTCCCAACCGTCGATCTCTCTAGATGTGACCAGACCAAGAGGGTTCGGGACGGGGACAATGATCTATTGAAAGAGACAGAGGAATGGGGAAGGGGGGTGGTAGTGGTGGTGGTTGGTGGGGGTCGGGGGACTCATGCGTCTTGTGATAGAGCAGGGACGGGATGGTGTGCTGAGAGGGAGGGTTTAGAGCTCGGAGGGGGGTGTGTAACTTTATTTTGGTGAGGCTACAGCTGTTGCACATGGCCACGCTGAATTCCACTCATTCAGCAAATTTCAGGCATGAGCTCTAACTGTCAATCACACCTTGTTAGATGTATTTTCAACTTCATGCTCGGCATTTCATTTACTTTTGAAGAGTTTGGCACTGGAGCATCTTTAAATACACGTGCACACACGCCACAGGTCTGCCTTCTTTTAATTTCTCCCGAACCTTCAGTTTTACGGCACACATCACACAATACCGCTTCCTATTACCAACCCAGCATTTTGCGGTTTGTCTCAGTCTTTGCTTTATCCCTATACCTGTTCTGTGTACAACGTCGCAGTAAGCAGAAGAGTGCAGGCAGGCAGGAGGATGAATTTAATATCAGGTTACATAACTCTGCACTGCCCAGCTGCCTTGAATTAAAGAGGATTTTCATGCGGCTTTTATCGGTTTCCATAGTATAAATCACAGCTTTAGTAGGAGGATCAGGTAGAGAGGAAGAAGTTTCCTATGTTCCTAGAGGATTCTCTGGTTTACAGATAACGCCATATAGGAAATGATGGTTGTTTGAATTGATTTGGCATTTAAAGATGTTTTAATATTGCCATGTTATAAGTGTAAGTTTGTTTTTCTTCCTTCTACTTCCTTAAAAAAGAAACTAAATGTCCGTCTTGCCACATCTAATAAAACATGGAGAACATCTACAAAGAGGGACTGGTTCAAATTCCCAGTGGGGAAAACTTAGTGGGAAAAAGTAAGTGATAAACACACTGAGATACCAGTGAACTGTGAGCAAGACTTTGAACACCGGGCTGCTCTGTGTCCAATAGAAGAGGAAGCAGCAGTGGTTGTGCTGGAATAAATCAAAGGTCTGAATACTGGATAACTCGTCATCTGTCGAGATATTTCCTTTGGAAAACATTAAATAAATTCCAACAGTGATACGTGTCTGCTGTAACGATACTGTACATGTCAAATCTCAGCTAAGAGGGAAAAGTGGCGAGAAAAACCCAGTGAACGCGCCACATGCCAGGGTCCTCGTTCATCCACTTGGGAGGATTTCTTTTAACTCGCTGTTTGTTTGGTCTGAGGATGTCTCCTCCATACACTGAGCTGCGTCTCTCTCCACTAATCTCAACCATCTTTTTAAGTGGCATTTGACCTGAATGAGTAGCTTAGCAGCGTGTGTCAGACCAAATCACTTCTCCAACGCTCTGTTTCCCACCACATCAAGCTAACAGCAGAAAAGGCTAAAAGGGGAGAAGGAGATGGTTCTGGCAGAGTAACCTCTAAATTTTCGGCCCGCCTGCTGTCAGGTGACCACTGGGCTTTTGAAAACGGAAAGCAGCGGGATCCCTTTCTTACACTCTTTCTCTTTCTCTCTCTCTCTCTCATTCCTCTGCTCTTCAAGCCAAGACACCATCTGGTAGAGATCCCATAAGCCCCGCCTCTCCCTAATACACTACCAGCTTATGGATCCTGGAAAATGCAGTTTTATATGTCCCGTCTTTCGCCTCTCTGCCTCTTCCTGTGAATTGATCTTTTTGCCCCCACCAATGACATTCTGCGTCTCATGTTTGTTGGCCAGTTCTTTTTTTTTTTTTAAGTATATTTTTTTGGGCTTTTTTTTTTATGCCTTTATTGGACAGTATAGTGGAGAGAGACAGGAAACGGGGAGGCAGAGAGGGGGAATGACATGCAGCGAAAGGCCGTCCGATGCGGGATTCGAACCGGGGCCAACTGCAGCGAGGACTGTAGCCTCTACACATGGGGCGCCTGCTTAGACCACTACGCCACACGATGCCCCGCGGCCAGTTCTTTTAGGGATATTTTAAAATAAAATCTGAGGAAAGGTTCAAGACAAGCGAATAATTGTAGGGCGTCTTCACTTCATCTTTGGTCAAGTGAAGGTCCATGATTTTTTGAAAGTTGCTGTCACTAACTGCTGCAGTTAAAATCTGTCTTCTCTAGTTTGTCTTGCATTGTGCTTTATCACGAAGTCACAAACATAATAAACTTTGGCCTTTTTTCAAATGTATTTCCTACTGCTTTTATTGGCTGTGTTCCTTGGCCAGGCAACAAGGCATTTAGAGGGTCAGTCACACTTGTTGATTTTACTTTAACAATTCCTGTATCCTGAAAAAATGTTTGTTGTTGTGCCAGCTGACCTGAGAATGAACGGTGGGAGTGGACCACGTCACCAGTCAAGGCCTGGATGTTAAAAACAAAGCTGCTCCTGTCCTCCTCGTTCGCTTTGTAGGGTTGGCGGGTCACTGTGACCTGGCTAATGCCTACGTGCTGTTGTGTCCACATGAGTGTCTACAGTGAAGGCTTTGTTGTTTGCATGGAAGTGGTTTTAAGTAGAAAGAAGGCAGCCTCATAATTAAAGTTAGCTCTTTCACATATTTGTCCCTTTGCATTTCACCTTCTACAGCAAATCTGTTTTGCATCTTGATGACTGCTTTATCTGCATACCGCAGTGTTGTAAGTGCTTTGGTTTGAATCCTGGTGCGTTTTGTTCTGTTCTCCCCCGCTCCACTTCTTGTGCTATGAAATATTGCAAAACACCTATGTGCATATGTTTTTTTCATTATGGTAGATATTAAGCTTTTCCCACTCGCCTTTTCAAATGACACGATTTGTCTTCTAACATATCCACCTCCATTGTTCTCTTCCTCTCAGGTGAGAGCCAGAGCGGGAGCCATAGAGCGAGCGAGCGAGCGAGTGAGGTGAAGCAGGCATGAGTGCGGACAGCCATCAGGGGGTGGTGACCACCCCTCCCCCATCCGGAGGAGGGACCAAGGAGCGCTACTTCGACCGGGTCAACGTCAATGATCCGGAGTACATCAGGGCCAGAAACATGTCACCTGACCTCCGGCAGGACTTCAACGTCCTGGAGCAGAAGAAACGTGTCACACAGATACTACAGAGCCCCGTAAGTTAAAAAGCAGAAAATGTGTGAATATTCATTTATACCCATTTAGGGAGTTTAAACCATATAAACAAGGCAACACAACACATTTTGTTTTTCTTCTTAACTTGAACGGATTAAATTAGTGGATGTGTCACAATTTTTGGTTTCAAAGTTGGAGTAATGTATGGAATTACTTACTGGGAGGACACAGTCTAGAGGAGAGGTCAGGTGGGTCTTGTCTGCAGGTCCAGGTGCATATTCTCTCCACAAGTAGTACAGAGTCCTGTTAGGGAAATGAAAGAGGTTGGAAAGATACTTTCTCGTTGTTCATTGGATAGAGCTTCGACAGTCCGGACAGGTTGATGGGACTGATCACAGAGCGTGTTCAGAACAGATCTATAGCTCTAGGCTGCATGGGGGAGTGGTGCTGAGTTTGAGTCCATGGACCGGCTCAGGCCTTTCTGTGTGGGGTTTGCATATTCTGCCTCTGTCTGTGTTGGTTTTCTCTGGGTGCGCCTAAGTCTTTAGGTGAACTGGCTACTTACTTGTAGGTGTAAACAGGAGTATATGCGTTAGTCTATATTTCTTTGTTCCTGTGATAGACTGTTAATAAATGTGTGCTGGAATAGGCTGTAGCTTCCCACCTCTCTGAAACATGGATGGATGATAACTACCAGTTTGCCAAAGAGGAGATGTGTAATGCTTATTAAGGCCACAGCTGAGTTATCAAGATTACAGAAGACACAATGGGGAACTTGCTGCAAGAAACAAACTTTTCACCCCACTGACTAATCGTTTGGGTAATCAGTTCCCGTTTTCCCTTTTCTGTCCGTTATCATCAGTCTCAAGTGATTTCTAAATAAGCCACAGCAGTGAGTGCATCACATGTGCTTCTGTTAATGTTGTGACACTGGCCACAGTATCTCAGCAGTCAGCAGCCCGCTAAAACCCTAATATAACCACCAGCTACCACACCCTCGCTCAGGCTTACTGCACGAGCTCTCCAAGTGCCCTCCAGGCCAGCGGCTCTCACGCTGGGTCAGGTTTTGCTGAAGTAAACAACTCAGCGAGAACGGGGCAAATTTCAGCCAACACAAGTAACGCTGCTGATTCTCATGCTGAATTCTGACTGTCGCTCTACTGGTCGAACGTGATGTGATAGATGCTTTGGAGGTGCAGTTAGAGGGGTTGAGCCACATCGGGATCACACACACTAATTATTTAGCCACTTGAGTTACTGTAAAGGCAAATTATGGGGGTATTGTGCCTTTGCTGTAGGGTTTTTTTTTGTTTGTGAGGGTCTGAACGCAGTGCAAAGATTGTGATCATAACAGGGAGGAATTCAATGATTTATCCACAGTTACTTATGCGACACAATGTCAGACTTCACACAGAAACACATCACCATACCCTCGATTTGAAGCTTTATTGAATACTTTCCATACTTCTGGATCGGTTTGTTTCCTTTTTGGCCCTGAATACACCTGCAGCCCTGTCGGGAACCCCTTCACCTAACTCTCATAATAATAGTCAGAGACAAAGTCAAGCTCATGTGAAGACAACACAGTGTTACTCTTTGTATTTCGGCCTTTGAACAGTTGCGTCACCTCGTGTGGAGATTTTACAACAAGCCCGCAGCCTTTCAGTTCAGCCTGCACAGTATTAGGAATATTTACTCTGCACTATTGACACAAGGCTGGTTTCTGACTGAAGTGCTTCTCGCTGTTTACAGTCCAATCTTACCTGTGGCGCTGCAAGGTGTGTGTGTGTACATGTCTGTACGCATTTGTAGTTTGAACTACTTTGAAGTGACAAATACACTTTGACGGGTTTAAAGTCAGCAGTGACAGATTTTTGGCAAAAGTTAGGTAAAGCAAAAAGGTTAGATGTTGCTGATGCAATGAATATCCTGAATGCACGTTCCTCACAAGAAGAGTAACACAAGCCTGGAAGTGTGTGTGTGTGTGTGTGTGTGTGTGTGTGTGAGATTGATATTGGGTAGTGGCTGCTCTGAGGTTTGGCCTGTTCTTTTTTTTTTTTTAGCTTTTTAAATGTGATCCACATTCTGCACATGCCCAGTGTGGTTTTCTTGGCATGCTGCGTTTTATGCCAGATGTCTGGAAGGGCAGGAGCATGGTGCTGCTGATGCAGGTTTCTACTTGATACTCTGTGTGTGTCTGTCCCCGTGTATGTGTGTGTGTGAGATTAAGTACCACAAGTACAGTTAGGGTTGAATAAATGAGTGAGTACATTTAAGGCCCCTGCTCTATGCAGACCTTTGGGCCCCCATCAAGTGTCACTGACATGTTTTGTGGTGAGTCTGGCTCTCAAGGGTGGATACAGAAATTTAGAAATGATGTTTGGGTACGAGTCGGGTTCAGTCACGTCTGCCTTTTGACGGGCGACCACATGTGTAATCAGGGCAAACAGGCGAGCTGTGACCATGGTAACAACTGCGTGATGGGCTAACACAAATTCAGTGCTTCAGATTACACTCACTGCGTCGGGCTCGGGTCAGGTTCGGACAGATAGGTGGCCTGAGCCGCGCTCTATCTGGCACAGCTGGCTACAGTTTATCCTTATCAGCGGCAGCTCCGCATGTTGAAAAGAAGCAGAGGCTGTCGGTGAGAGAGAGCAGTCGTACTGGCTGCTGAGCAAATGACCTGAGCCTGACAACGCCAGTGCAAGGCAGCGGCAGAGTTCTATCAGACATATCTCAGTTTGGATTGAGGTCACACATATTTATTGCATGCCACTGTCACACTGCTTTTAGATGGTTGGTGAGTTTGTTTTGTAGAGCCAGCTGACCACTGGTCCTGGTCTTTGGGTTGTGTTCAAGCGCAACTTTAAAGCCATGTTCTGTTTCTAGCCAGTTCTAGCAGTGGTTGACTCTTGGCGGGTGTCATAGTAAATTACAATATTTTAAACTGAAGCCATGTTCCGGTTAAAAAAAAAAAACACATGAATCATTGTCATTTTATTACATTTTATTATAGCCACTCTGATTAATAATTTATTGATTTTAACAGTGGATTAAACTACCTGTGTACTGTGAAAAGTGTTGCTCATACAGACATCTCAGTGTCACTGGTCTCATCGGCTTCTTTATCCAGACACAACAGGCAGCTGTTTTCTGCAAAAAAAAAAAAAACCCCACTGTACGCCACCTGCCCCGCAACTAATCAGTGATGGACAGAGTTAGCAGGTAGCCTGTGAACACCGTGGTGCATTTAGCCACTACACAGACCAGATACTTCCCTCGGACCAAAAACCAAAAACAGAGCTGAGAACTGAGACTCCCATTCATCAGGTGGCTAGAAACACAGCTACACACGAAGGCAACTGTTTGCTAACGTTAGCTATACAAATTTTATGAGGTGATAATACGTTGATGTCGTGTGTACAGCTTATTCTGCTGCACCCAAAAATGCCCCAAAAAAAAAAAGAAAGAAAGAAAAACAGTTAATACCACTTTAAGTATAATTTATTGCTGTAAATTCTTCTCTTTTATACAGTAAATATCTTTGGTTTCAACTCAGTAAGGCTGTTTGTTATGACCTGTAGTAACTGTTATATCACCGACTGGATGCTATAAATTACCCAGCATCATTATTTACCACCACACCACACTGTGAGTGTCTGCTTGTTGCTCTGCATGTGTGTTATACTTGCGGTCATGCAGTGTCATGGGTTTTTTTTTTTTCCCGCTTGATGTGGTTTTGAACGCGGGCCAACCAGCTCTCAGTCAGCAGTAACAGGTGGCTCCCAGTGGGCCGCAGAGTGTTTGCAGCCCTCACATCAGGACAGTTGGCCTCACAGCGCAGATTTACTCATATTCAGCTACAACAACAACAATAACAAGTGTGTGTCACCAGCTGGACGGGGACACGTGTGCTCGTCCCCCACGGTGTCTCTCTCTCTCTCTCTCCTGCCATTTCTATTTCTTCTCCATCCTTCTCAGGCCGTTGCTCTCTCGTGTTCAGCTACAACAAAAACAACAATATGCGTGTCACCAGCTGGAGTCTCTCTCTCTCTCTCTCTCTCTCTCCTCCCTCCCCCCCCCTTCTCTCTCTGTTTGTTTTGATTCCAGTGTTATGGGACTCGTGGTGGCTCCAGATTACATGTTTTCTAGCGCTCAGATGGCAGGTTGTATTTAAGGTCGGACCAATATGGACCAGGCGGGACTGCATCAACCCAGCTGACTTCATCCGCTCGCCTCATTCATGCAGCCGTGTTTACCTTTTTAGCAGTCAAAGGCTACAACTGAACCTTGAACCCTTTCAGTGTCTTTTTTCATCATGTAGTCACTTCCATTGCCCTTGTGCCACGACAATATGCTCAGAGGCAGTGGAGGACAACAAATGGAAAAAGACTGAAGGTAGAGTGAGAGGAGAAGGAGAGTAGGTAAAAATTAAAGGGAGTCTCTCGGATCACATAATACATGTAACAAATGCATGTTCTGCACAGTCCCTTGATGTATTCATTGGAGGAACACAGGCAGAAATATTGATCACATTGTTCTACTGAAAGCAGGTCAGGTTTTCATCTCTTTCATAGGAAATAGAGCAACAAATCCTCAAGATTTTGGATGCAGTTAATGCCATTTAAAACACTTATTGCAGTTTTTTAGTATCAGTTTTTTCTCTCACTGAACACTGAGCTTAATATTACATTTTTTTTTTCTTTCATTATTTAAACTCACACAGAGGAGGAAGAAAGAGGAGGGAGCGAGGAGAGGGGTTTTTTAGCAGACGGTTTTTGATGGTTGTGTCAGCTATGTTTTATAAGACATGCATGGATTGAAATTTGCCTTGAGGTGGTTTGTGAGACACACTGAGGCAGTTTTCTGTTGCATTTCATGAGCAACAAGGCGCTTGGATACAGATTTTGGCTGCAAATCCAAGTCTCATGATGTCACAGTTGGTAAATCATGATATTAATTTGTTAGTGTTAAATTCTGCAGTTAAGCCCCCCCCCCTCTCTCTCTCTTGTGTATTTCTCTATAACTGATGGTAACTGGGTTGCTGTGTCTGTATTTGCAACTCAAAACTTCAGAAGGTCAGAAGCCCTAAGAAGCTTGAGATTAAATCAGATGAAATTGAATTTGAGTTGTGCTTCCACATGCTGCTTCTATTTTCTGCATCTCCGCTCATCTCGGTCTCTCCCCCGCTATTAGGTTTTCCTCTCCTTCTCCAGCGTGGGGCACAGTTGGTTCATCATCCATAGAAATGATTTACTTAGTGGTAAATTTACTGAGCCTCATTTGCACTAGACATGTGGTTTTCAGGGGAAGTGCACATTTTCTCCTCTTCCCTCCCACTTGCCAGAGAACACAAGTGGATAATTTATGGTGCATTGGCAGGTTCTGTTGAGAACCCCCTCGTGCGAGGCAAATGTCATGGCTGCTCTCTATTATGTTTTCCCTTTTTCTCTAAGTCCTAAGGGCTAATTTGATAGAACATTAGTGGTTGAACTCACTCCAGAGACTTTTTAATTCCGCCGTCTTTCCTCTCAGAGCCCGTGTTTAACTTTGGCATTTCACGACATCTCCTCCAGCAGTGGAGCAGTGCCCTCAGGATTAGAGGGCAACAGACTGAAATGTTACTAAGTCCACTTTAGCTCATGTGCACCCCAAAAGGATAGGACGAAAGTCAAAAGAATACCCTTGGTGCTTAGGATACAAGCTTTACACTAGATTCTCCATCTGGCGACCGACATCAACCAGAGATAGAAATGTTTTAGTCACTAAGAAAAAAAAATGTAAAGAAAGATTTCTTGGTGAAACTGGTGCATGAACATATTTGCAACTGGAGATGTGCCAATCCAATACGCCAGATCGGTATCAGTGACAGTACTGACCCTATTAATTGGATTGGGTATCGACCATGACGTGACCAATCCACATTAAACACAGTTTCGGTGTCACTATAAAACTCTCAGTTACATTTGTTCAGTCATGACCAGCCTGACCTCATGTTGCCTTATATAAACATGATTCCAATGAGTTCCACACCGTGCGGCTGCTTTACACATGAGGTAAAATTTAGCACCAAATAACAGCTTGTATCGACACACAGTATATATGCATCCACACATATAACACTGATGCACTTTCTTGTCAGTTTTATTGAATGCTCTCAGTGTACACGATCTCCTGTGCTCAGCTTCTCCTGCACTTTCTGTCGGGGTGAACAAGTGCATCCCTCAAGAAAAAGGGCAGAGAGTTTATGCAGAGTAGGGAGACGCTGCAGTCGGAATCGGGGACCAATTTCACTGACGCACACTCTGAGGTTAGGTGGGGGAGATCAATAGCATTGGCAAGCTTGCAGGCAAGCACTCTCCTACTCTGTAACACTATCGCGTTGGCAGCGTGAAAGAGCAGCATTGTGCTGACGTAACTGTGGTGTGACTGAAATTGCAGCACTCACCTGGCTTGTGTGCGCTTTTGTCCTTTATTTATCATTCTTTGTATGTAACTTTTAATTTATTGTGTCAGTTGAGATGAATGAAATTAATCACCAAGACACCTAAAAATGCAGGTCGCTGTGTTCCTCCAGGTGAACTTTGATGCAGTTTTGTAGGACTGGAAATGGAAAACACAGTGTTCATGGGTATAAGACAGTATGTTATATTTAGAAGGTAAAGCCTAGTTTAGACTTTATACACTAACAAACTACTTGACTATATGTGACTGTTGTTTTCAAGCCTTTCTTTGTTGTGTGAGCCAAAACAATAACTACATTTTTAAAATGTTCTTAATTAAACTCGCTGAGTAATCTCACATGAGGACACACAAGTGTGTTTGTGACATAACACTGAAACCGTCAGGAGCGACACACGCTTCTGTGATCAGGCCAAAACAACAGACGTGTATGATCGGCCTTGCTCTGACAAAGTCGTAAAAGGTCCTGTCTTCCTTTCCCACAGGATAACGTGCAGCAGTTTAAGTGTCACCTGAATCTGCAACAATGAGTGCAGCAGAAACAAGAGAATTAAAACAAAAGGAAACTCCTCTGGATGTCCGATGACACAAGCTCTTGGAAGGCTAGAAACTTCCTGTTATAGTAAGAGGGCAAAGAAAAGTTTCTATTGTCCCTGAGAGGACATGAATCAGATGACCTTAAATATGCATGTGAAAAAGTATTTTTGTTCACCATCCGCCCAGCAGTGAAGTGGTGATGAAGTATTCTTGTCAGGACGCACTGGCCCTGATCTAATGTTTCCAAATAATCCTGACAGTGGAGCTTGTCTGCAGGACACCCAGACTGCCCAGTGGAAGCAACCAAAAGGCAATATTCCCTCTAAGAAAGAATAAAGTAACGTAATAACTTTGTTTTAAGATGAAGAATGTCCCGAACACTTCTTGTGTCAGATTGTGTTGTTCCCTCAGATGGACCAGTGTTTGCTCTCAGATCACCTTTTTGTTACTCTGCGTAAGTGACCATGTTTTACTACTCTCTCCACTCTCAGGCGTTGTCCCCTCCACTGAGGAATTGGACAAGCTCCAGTCTGCATGTCGACTTAATACTCTGAAGACCGCCACAGTTCCACTTTGAAAGATTAGCTTCTGCCATTTTGGAGCAGTCACAGAAACACTTCCTCATTTCTCTGATTGGATCACATTTTTTCTGTGGGGATGACATGGGAAGATTTGTGTTCTTTTTCACTCCAGGGGTGAATGTGCTGTAACTGTAACGTTGTAGTGTCACCTGATTTCCTGTCTTTGGGTAGAAGTGGGGGGTGTGGTAAAAAGGCAAGAAGGCACGCCACAGCAGCTAAAAAAACACACTTGACGTGTGATATTATTTTCATTGCTGCAGATGTGGGGTTTTGCCTAAATATTAATGATACAATCCACTTTAGGCCCCAGGATTAATCTGTTTAGATGATGGGAATCAAATCCCTGCTGTCATAATCTTCTTGGGAAGCAGCAGATGCCTGTTAGTGTGTGTGTGCGTGTATGTCTGTGTGTGTGCGCGCGCGCGTGTGTGTGAAAGGGGTGAAAGGGGTCGCTCTAAGGGATAACCTTGCCAAAGAATTATCAAATGACTCTATAGCTCTACTGAGCTTTTTAGCGTCTTTCAGCTGATTGTTTTGGTTTACAGCCCCATAACTTTACTGTTTCAGAATATTCAAAGCGTTATTTTCAGTGAAAAAGCTATAGTAAACTGGCTGTACACTGTCTACCCAGCACCAAATGACAAAAAGAGAAGGTTAGCAACTAGCTGGTGAACACAGTAGCAGATATCGCCCTAAGCAGTTAATGAAGACCAATAAACTGAGCTAAAACAGAGTAAATATTGGACTTACATTCAACACTTGGCTAGAAACATGACTTCAAATGAATGCTAATGTTGCTTTGCGTCCGCTGGTTGTGTAAATAGGCAACTGTTAGCTAACAAGGTTGCTTTATTTACTTAATAGGTGATAATATGTCAGTGAGGTATTTACAGTGCGTACCACTGACCCCAGGTGGCCGAAAACAAAAAGAAAAAAGGATGCAGGTTTAGTAGCACCAGCTGATGGGAGTAGTAGATCATGTTAGCTGTGTTTTGTAAGAGCAACGAGTGTCAAGCCTGCTGACCGTGTCAAGCTCACGAGAATCCTCCAGCACAGACCCAAAACAAAGACCTTTCTACTGGACTCACACAGAATCTGCCTGAGCGTCAAGCGTCTGGCTCCATTAAACTGCGTCTTCAGCACTGTGGCTCCAGTGTGATGGCACAACAGTCTCTGAGGCACAAATATCCAGAACAACAACACCAACAAATGAAAAACAAAAAAACCCTGACCCACCACTGTCAGACATCCGCAACAGGCCGGTCGCCAGGGTAACCTCGCCATTAGCGGTGGAGGAATGTCTGGCTGGGGTTCAGAACCAGCGGTGCTCCGGGGCTGTATGTGTCCTGACACGGAGGGTGGGGGGGGGGGGGGGGGGTGGGGGGTTGGTTGGTTGGGGTTGCTCCAATTTGAACAAAACGCCCCCACATGGGCATAAAACCAAAGGACCCAACTCCATTCGCGTAACACTAATGGACCGTCCCATGGGGTGACTCGAGGGGAAGTTAAGTGTCAGAGATGTTTTTCGTGCAGAGACACAGCTCTATTGGGAATATGTTGACTGTTGCATAAGCACTGAAATTAAGTAAAGGCATGAATATTCAATGCTGCTCTGCTAGAGTCATCGCATGGAAACAGTGTCATGGCCTATTTTCTCTCTCACACTGTACTGATTTTACAATGACTGGTTTAAGTTTCCACCAGGAAGTTGAAGTGGACTACCAGCCCAATCAGAACTAGACAGTTAACTCTGGCAGATGATGGAGTGAAGCTGAGTTACAAGCAAATACAAGATTTTGCTTCCTTTTGTAGTCCATGATAAATATATATATATATAAAAAAGGTGGACCAGACGGTGAAAACATCATTAAAATGTTCAGGAAAAATTGAGTCAACATTCAACAGAGGTTGAAACAAAAGAAAGTCTGAGTCAGATTATGCATACAAACCAAAAGCAAAAAAAAAAAAAAAAAAAAAAACTAAATGTGCTCTCAATAGCTGACTCAAAACCAGCCTGTACTTGAGCAATCCTGGAAATCATTTATATTATCTAGCTCAGTGAGCCAGGGTTCTCCTACAGATAGTAAGATTTAAAATGTTTGTTCACTTGTTTTGCAGTGAAGGTTTCATTTCATGGGCAGGTAAAAACACAAATGTGTAAGTGGTTGGAAGGTGTTTGTTAAAATTCGATTAACAGGATATCTTAGATGGTTTTAACACTGTTATAAATCAAGTTAACCATTGCAGAAATACTTCTGCTTCATGCTGTGTTGACATTTAACTTTCACCATGGATAAAAACAGACTTAGCCATGGGTAAAACTGGCTTTGCAAAGAGAGATGATATGAATTTAAACACATATATTGTGAGGTTGGGATAACCATACAGCTGGATGCAGCAGAGGAAACTCCAGCTTTACATTGTGACCTTATATCACAACGTCATGTGCTGTCGCTCACTTAGCTGAAGCAAATGTGACAAATTTATTAACAGGGCTCTTTCGATGATCTGATTTTCCACAAGCTGCAAAATGCAAAGAAGAAAACAAAAAATACAGATCAGAGTGTGACAGCTGGGGTGCTCCTGTGGCTCAGGGCTTAAGAGGTTGTGGACATTTCTTGCATCTTTCTTTCCTTCATTTCCTGTCCCCATCACTATCGAATAAAGGCATGATATGACCCCAAAATAATCATTTTTAAATGCTTGATGGTTAACAATGCATTTTCTTGCTGAAGCGACATCCTCTCAAACTTTCAAAAAGTCGAACTTTAACTTAGTTACGTACTTGCACAGTACGTTTGTCTGTTTGGGTCTGCGACTGGAAAATCCTTTGTACTGGTCACAGCTTTAATTACTTTAGCCGGTAGGGAAAGGTGAGTGTGCCCCCTGAGAGGTTAACAACCTTATTAAGATTATCAGGAGCTATCCATACAGTATTACCTCGTCTGCTGTTACCTGCTGCAGCCTGCGGCTTTGGCCGGAGCTCTATGAATATAACACGTCTGCAGTAGTTACACGGCCTGCAGCCCCACCACAGTTCTGTGCTGACAGTCCTTGATACTTTAAGTAAAGTGAGAAGTCTTGTGATTTAGGTTTGAACATTTGATTTATTAACTGCTGCACGACAAGGAACATTTACTTAGAAGGAAAGTGAAAACATTAAATCATACATAATTTGATATGATGTAATGCATCCAACTGTGTGTATATCTGGCCTTGCATAAGAGCATATTAGCATGTACTGTATTGTGTCTGTGGATTCAGCTGATGACTGTAGTCTGGACGCGAGGATTAGCCACACACTCTCTCTCCCAGTCACTTCAAGTAGCCAATCATAATGCAGGCTGCAAGCTAGTCAGACAACCAGTCCTGACTCAGCTTCTTGTGCAGCCAGCCTATCGTGATCCAGCTTCATAGAGCCTTTTAAGGACGATTCAGATTGACACCCGAGGAGCATGTCTAATCTGTGATTAATGCATCTCCCTCGTTCTTCCCTTCTTCATTCCCACTCGTCCTGTCTCTCTAAATGTTCCCACATCTTTTTACTCTGTCATCTCTCTGTCACCATTAATCCTCTGCCCTCTCCACTCCCTACTCTTATCTGTCTCACCATCATCTCTCATCCTTGTCTTTTCTTTTTTTTTTTAAAAAAACATTTGAGTTCAAGGAAGTTGCAGCTCCATCTTTAAAGTTAAATAGATTTTTTTTTTCACTGTTTAAGCAGTACAATGCCTGATCGAAGCATCCCAGTTCTCGAAGGCTTGATTTTCATGTATGGCACATATATTGAGAACTTGCTTTAAAAATCATAAATTGAATAATTTTTCGGTGTTGACAGAATTGCTTTCACACAGGCATTTCGTTTTTGACACATTGTCGTCTCAGTGTCATGTTATTTTCTCTCTCTCAACTCTTTCTCTCTTCTCTTTTCCCCCAGGCCTTCAAGGAGGAGTTGGAGAGTCTGATCCAGGAGCAGCAGCGGAAGGGAAACAACCCCACCGGCCTGCTTGCCCTCAGACAGATCGCTGACTTCTTCATGGCCAGCTCAGTGGCTGGCTTCAACACCTCCCCCCTCAGTGAGTACACACAGTGCTACGGCCCGTTACCCCGGGCAACCAGACACTAACATTTAGCAGAACATGCCACCCTTGCCCAGGGTGTAGCTACTCTGAACTGTGCTGAAAAACAAAAAGAGAGGAGATTCATATGCAGACCTGAGCTTTGCGTGCTCAAGGGCATAAATACCCTAAGACGACCCAACCCCAGACTCCGGAAGAGCCGTGCATTTTTCTCTAGATTTTGATCCTTTGTGAATTCTGTCCAGGAGTCCATATGTGAAATCTGCTTCCAATCAGAGCACTGGAATGCACAACTAATACTGAATTACATGTCACAGGCAATATAGCAGTTCAGTCCAGCTCCTCCTTAAAAGACCCCCATAATGAGCAAGTCTAATGAGGTGTGGCAGTAAACAAATTTTCAAAGGATGAAGTGTTGTTAAAAACATCTCCATGTGTAAATAAGTAATCTGTTTGATATGGAGCCAGATGTGTCATAAAGTACATCATTAAATAGAAATCCAGATGTTGCACCCGAGGTCCTGTGTGGCAGTCACTGTCGCTATTAGAAGTCCCAGCGTAACTTAAAAGATTACTAGTGAAAAATGTCAACATAGTAGAGTTGTTGTCATTGTTGACTTTAATACACAGGAGATAAAAATAGTTTTAATACCATCCAATCAGAAAAAAACTGCAAACTTTTTGTGTATTATTAGCTTTTGCTTCTCATCTGAACTCTACTCCTTCTTACTCTTTCGCAGGTCTGGGGATGGTCACTCCCATCAACGACATGTACGGAGTGGAATCCACCACGATGGTGAAAGGCGAGAAGCTCACGCGTTGTAAACTGGCCAGCCTCTACAGACTGGTGGACCTGTTCAGCTGGGCGCACTTCGCCAACTCTTACATCACAGTAAGTCACCACTTAAGACTGTCGACAGTTGAGCTTTATGAAAACAATAAGATTAGATAGAGGATATCCTGATTGCTTTATTGAAATTTATATTTAGTTTCAATAATGTTTTATGTTCTGAGTAGACAGGGTTGGGTCTGTTTTCAGAGAAGACATTGTCCAATTTGGGATTCTTCAAAAACAGCTGATCCTCACTTAGATCAGTTGACATTTCCCTTGAATCAGTTTAATTCCATGACAAAAAAAAAAGTGATTTGACTTTTTCTTTTCTTAGGGCCGGGTCAGTAAAGAGCAAGACCACATCCTTATCATCCCCAGGGGATTATCATTCGCTGAGGCATCTGCATCAAACCTGGTAAGAAAAATGAGACTGACATTTTCATTTTATTTAAGTGTTGGTGTAGCTTCAGAATTGAAACACAAAGAATCACATGGACCATTTAGAAAAGGATTTTAAAGCTTAAGTTTAACTTCAGTGATTGCTTGGTTAGACTGAAACAAATAAAATGGCTTTCAATGACTGTCTGTGTCAATGTCCTTGTCTGTGCTTGTTTGCCAACAACAGCACTCAGTGTATTAAGGTTTTGGCCTTCAGAGGACGGGGCTAATGCTTTTCCACTTTGCTTAATCAGCCATTTACTTCCTTCAATTTACTTCCTTCAATTGAATAAAGGCTAGATGAAGCACATTTCAGTGTTTTGGTATTCTATAGGCACAAATGACAACGTCCCTCCCTCTGTCTCTTTCTCTCTCTGTACATGTGTTTGCCGTGTTCATTGTCACTGATTCTACATCGTATTGACTTTAGTCTGAACCACCCCACACCTCCTCTCTGCCTGCTGCTTTCCTGAAACAAGCTAGCAAATATCACGGGTGGTTCAGGTTGTTTGTCACTCTAGTTTCGGCTCAGATAGTGCACATGTTGTCATAGCACTGGGCTTGCCGTGCCAATAGATGTGTAATTATCTGTTGCCAACCCCGTTTCTTCCTGATTTACATTTTAGCTCCCTTCAATTCTGTTTCCCTCTTCTCTTGGTTTCGCTCTACTCTGTCTCTCTGGTTTTCACCCAAATTTTTATTTCTGCTTTGTCCAATGTATGAAAAAAAAGAAATTTAACACCCTTAGAATTTGTGCCATAATAGTTTTGATAAACATACTGAATAACCTGAATACAATTATGACATATGCTTGGTTTGACCAGCCATGTGAATGGTTTAGTTTCAATGAACAAAAGGGCATTAATATTAATCTGAAAAACATTGTATTTGTCAACCACATACAGTGGTATCTGTAACTTTGAAGTATCAGGCATGTGTGTGTGTTTTAGGATACAGTCTTTTACACATATAGACTTTGGTACAATCCATGAAATCAAAAATGGACAAATGAAAAACATGAAATGACAGTATAAAATTATATCAAATTGCCCTGTAGTAGTAAATTCTGTCAATGTTCTTCATGTTTGTTATTGATGCAGTTTGATATTTAAGAAGCATTTTTATTTTCACCTACCATACTAAGCCACTTAACTCCCACATAATTCACCTTTTATGTTTTGTGATATTACAAAAGTTTACATGAAAGTCACTTCACACTTTAATCATATCTTCTGTCTTATTCCTCATTTCTGTTCTGTTTGCTTTGTTGTACTTCTCTGCTTCTTTATCTTCTGCACCTGTGCAAACATACACACACGACACGCCTGTGCAGTGTTGCTGCAAGTGTGGGTTTGACAGTGGATGTATTGGCCATACTGCTGACAGACAGATTTCTGCTGGCGCAGGCAGAGATGTCGAATGTAACTCAGCTGAAGTACAGCTGGTAACCTGCTCTCTGCAGGTGCCTGATACTGAAGCTTCTGTATGAGAGAAGCTAACTCATTGCTAACTTGTGCTTCTTCAGTTCTTTATTTTCTCTGTGTAATATAATCACCCTTTCTAATATGAAAATAATAATATAAAATAAAAATAATTACCTTTTTTAATATACAATAATTTGATAAAATACAATTACCTTCTTTTTTTCTTGCTACCCCTTATTAGCAATCCTGATTGGTTTTTGTTTCTGCTAAGCACAAACAGTTATTTATGAAAACTACCTTTTTAACCCCCTAGGACCTGGCGTCCACATATGTGGACCTCACATTTTGGGTTCTCTAGACCACAATACTAACTTTTTCTCAACAAGGGCCTGGTGACCACATATGAGGATATTATACTGCCACTCAGTAATCGAAATTTAAAACTAATGTCCTCATATGTGGACATCATTTTTCTCAGGTCCCAATCAGCCTAAATAGCAAAGAGAAATTAAAAATGCACGCCATGCAAGAGTTCGGGTCTTAGGAGGTTAAAGGCTATTATCACAGGAAATATAGGTTACAATAGAAACAGAAAATGTTCCCCTAAAAGTGAAATGAAGAGCAGAAACCTAATATCTGGCTAAAGAGCACAAAATAACTGAGCCTGTCTGAGACTGTCACAGTATAAAACGATAAATCCATGTGGGTGCAATAAAGATAAATGTCAGGTTTCTATCCTTTAAATAAAGTTATTATTTGTACAACAATTTCTCTCACGTGTACAGCCTTAAAAACCATACTTGCAGTAGTTAGCTACATTTTATTCATTATTTTATTATTAATTATTTTATACAAGCAGTTCCTCTGTCTTAAAATAACAGTTAGCCAAAACTAAAACATTTCACCACTGTAACACACAACTGCTGTCTATATTAGCTGTAACTAAAATGGTTAACAGTTTAAGTTGTCATGCATAGACTATTCACAATTGTGAGAAAATTTAAAGACTGGTGAGTGATAATACAAGGGAGGACACTTTTGTCTCAGGAGTTCAAAGACTGCAGCAGTGTGTTGAGATATTTGTCATTTGTCATCTTAACGTTAGCATTTATGTTGCAACACTGACAAAATCCTCATTGTACAACATAAAGATTTTACCAATCCAGAGTTGGTGCTGTTGCTCTGTTTCCAACCAAGACTTATTTCAAATGAACCATAAACTGACAAGTATAAAAATGCAATTTTCACTGAACTCTTTGAAATCTTTTAGGCATCTTAGTGACACATCTTGTGCCACTGGGAAAAGTGTACAAACACTGTTCAGCCGTGTTAACTTAAGTACTGTTTACACTAGTATTTAAAACATAGTCAAACATAGCCCAAGGCTAACAGTAACTTAAAGTACAAATTAGGCAGTAGAGGATGGCAAGATGTTGACTCAGGATAAGAAAGATAAGGCAACATTATTTAAAATTGAGTATTTATAGTTTGTGCATCTGGACCACGTCTATCTTTGCTGTGGTTTTCTGTGTGAGAGCGATGACCACAACGCTGCAGCTGTCGGGAGACAGTAGTAGTTCTTCATCTTTCAGATCTCTCTGACTGTTTTGGTCTTTCTGTGTTTTAATGTCACTGCTGTGTGTCGCTGTTTCTCCCCTCTTCTTCTCTCTTCGTCTCTGTAGTTACTATACATGGCTGCGTTCCAGTGTTTAGAGAAGCAAATAGATTGATTAAGAGTCATCCAGAATAAAGAGTGTCAGAGGTTGTGCATGGGTCAGCTGGGTGGAGGCTTGAGCATCAGAGAAAGGCTGGAGTGCAGTTGGCTTTGGTCAGCTTCCATCTGCCTCTCCCTCTCTGTGTCTCTGTTGGAGCTCTGAGACGAAGGTGGGGTCGTTTGAGTTCACGGCTCAGTCCATCTTTGTGCTCGTGGTACTTTTAATTTGGTTTTAGTTTAGTTTGATGTCAAGGCAGATTGTCGTGAAATTCATGGCTCTTAACATAATCTGAGCAATGATAGAGAGAGACTTTGTGTCTGAAGTTCAGATGTCAAGCTGTTCGATCTGAATTATCCTTGAAGGAATTTAGGGATTTCACTTTCCAAGTTTCAGCTGCCAAGCACGTCTGCTTCAGGCCCCACTCGCCTCTACGAATTTACGGTGGGCCTTTTTTTTAATTTTTCTTATCACCTACTTGACATCCAACTGAGTCACATTTCAGATTCTTCCTGACACGTCCTTTGGCTTCTTTTTATAATTAGAAGTGCTATGTTCTCCAGCGGGGCCTCTCAGCTGTAGGGCTGTTTGACCGGCAGGCTGCTGCAGAGGGAGGGAGCAGCATTTTGAAGGACATGACGGGGTGAACTGACACTGTACTGGACATGTAATGTAACCTAATCGATGTTTGATCGTCTGACAGCTGGCTGTGGCAAAGATGGCGGCAGTTAGTTACGCTCGGCCGGTGCCATTCACTTTGCTCTGCTGGGTGAACGATCAATAGACAGTCATTCATCCAAACACCCACATGGCTGTTAAAAGGCCGAGCCCCACTCAAGGACATGTCTCGGGATCGTCAGCCTGAGCTGACCCAGAGATCATCAACAAGCTGGGAGCTCCACCCTGGTGTTTGATTCAATCGATATTTTTTCTTTATCAGTGCCGGTTTTTACTCTGACACCAAAACATGTTACTTTCCATGAAATAGTCCCACACT
This sequence comes from Seriola aureovittata, assembly GCF_021018895.1. NCBI lineage: Eukaryota > Metazoa > Chordata > Actinopteri > Carangiformes > Carangidae > Seriola > Seriola aureovittata. The sequence goes on from NC_079366.1 coordinate 11,021,701, forward strand.
TTTTATATGTAAAGCTCACAAACACATTAGTTGTAATGTTGTTCATTTAAACCTGTGAGAGCTACAAGAATACAAAAAACTTAACAAATGCCGTGTTTGAAATAAGTTAAAAAGGAACTACTACATTTACAAAGTTTTTACAATACTCTATGGAAACAATTGGTACTCAGGACGAAAGTGTATCAGTAGTCAGCGCTAATTACGAAGTGTCAAGAATGAATAACTTTGTGGTGTTTTAGGAAGGAAACTTGTTTTGAACATTAATTCGAAAGGTGAAAATCTGACGGAAAATCATAATGAAAACCATAATAAAAACTGGGGATGGGAAGGGAGTAAGTAACTACGTGACATTAATTGTATTATTTATTTACCATCTAATTATCTTCTCAGAATTTTATTTTCTCCACTGTCTCCATTTCTCCTGAACACAGTTTCTCTAAAGGGGCAGAGTGCAGCAGAAATGCAGCAAGTAAAAAACATATTTCGCAGGCTCCAACTGAACTGGGTGTATTTCATTAGCCTCCGACTACATGATGGATGCCCTTTTCCTGTTGTGATAGCACACACTTGGACTTAGTGTAGTGAAAGAGAAATGTGAGCTTGTAGGTTTCTGGTTTGAATCACAGAACAACATGTGCTTACAGTGATGGCAATTTTGTACAAGGTCTGAGGTAAAGCTCGGTTTTCTGTTTGTTATTAGGTTTTACCGCGAGGGCTGACATCTGCACTCGGTTTCGTTGTTGCTCTTCCCTCAGGTTTTATGCCTCTGTCTCTCTGTCCAGTTATCTGTCTTTATTCTCTCTTTTTCTCTGGTTATCCACCTCTCTTCCCTCCAGATCTCTGCCTCTATCTCTGCGGCTTTTCTATCCTCTCATGTAATCTAATAACTGCTAACTGGCTGGTAATGAAGTTGTCATAGTAAAGGACGTCATGTCCACTCTATGACTGTATTATGTTTCCTGGTAATGTTCCAATTCATTTCCTGGAGAGGAGCAGACTTAGAGGAGGAATCGTTGATAATGTGATTTCTGTCATCATGTGCATTGGTTTTGACTTATACTCTTAAGTAATGTTGGAGGGTTATCAGCTCTGTGTTTGTGTTTGAGGGAGTGGATCTGGTTATGTGTCAATCTCTGGATGTGCTTTAGTGCCTGGGTATATTTAATTACACTGATCTGGGCATGGTTAGTTTTACAGTCTGCCTCCCTGTTCGCTCTTCCAGCCTCTTTATATTCCTCCCCTCTCAGGAGAGCCCTCTGAATGATGCTGCTGTCAAACTTTCAATAAGCTTGTACAGCTTGTGTTTGAGTGTCTTTGCGCCATTTCATAAAAAAAGAAAAAGGTAAGGTAAGGTGTTGCAGCCACCAGCTTCAGATTCAAAGGAGAAATCCCTGAAGCGTCCACTGACTTTGTCTCCTCTCCTCGTTTCCCCAGGTGAAGGTCAACATCATCGGGGATGTGATCGAGCAGGGCTCCACCAACCTGAGGATCGACCCTGCTGGTTTCAGCCCCCATGCTGCCATCTACTCCATGCGTCCAGACATACGCTGCATCATTCACGTGCACACTCCTGCCACGGCTGCTGTAAGTTCACTTTACACCAGGCGGGTTTTCAGAGCTGCCCTGCAAGCAGATGACTGTGGAAACCCTCCCAGCCCTGATTAATCTGAGGCTTGTTTTTTTTTTTTTTATACAGGGAATCTGATATTGCAGATCCTCACATCAGATATTGCATTTTGAGATGAGTTCTTTCAGGGAGATGTTGAAATTTCAATGGTGCAATTATATCACTTAAAATAGAATAATAATTTGGCATCACTACTGAAAGGGAATACTCATCTGTAAATAGCCACCGTTATGGGAAGTGTTTGTAATCTGTGCTCTGCAGTGCAGGAATTCAATTACATTTCTTATGACAACAAAGAGGCTTGTCTTTGCGGTCATCAGAGAAGTACAGCTTCAAAATATTCTTCACACAGACGCGTCTAAGTGAAATGTCAGCTGCAGACTCAGCTGAATGAAACAGCTGCAATATACCTGTCAAAGCTTCTTATCTCTCACGGCCTTCGTTCGTCTCACCTCTCCGATGCTTCAGGTGTCGTCTATGAAGTGCGGCATCCTGCCCATTTCCCAGGAGGCGCTGATCCTGGGTGACATCGCCTACTACAACTACCAGGGCAGCCTAGATGACCAGGAGGAGCGCCGCGAGCTGCAGAAAGCTCTGGGGCCAACAGCAAAGGTAAGAAAACCAAGAAAACACAGTGCTGAGAGAGGTCTTCCTGATTATCGTTCTTGAAGGAACAGCTCAACATATGGTTTGTTCACTTTCTTATCGACCGTTTGATAAGAAGTTTGATACATTTCTCACGTCTGCATGCTAAATATGAAGCTACAGCCAGCAGCCGGTTAGCTTAACCTAGCGTAAAGACTGGAAACAGGAGGAAACAATACTTAGGCTCTGTCCTAAGGTAATAAAATCTGCGTATTAGTACCTCTAAAGCTGACTTGTTAACACATTACATGTTTGTTTAATCTATGCAAAAGCCAAAGTGTACAAACAACACATCATAGTTTTACAAGGAGTTATGTGCTGGATTTTTTTCTTGGGGGTGCAGTGATTTCCTATAGTCTTTTTTTAATCACAGATGGGTTGTTAATCAAAGAGTACTGACAATAACAAGACACTCCTTGATCCAAAAACTCTACACCCACTGACTGCAGGCAAACATATGAAAAGAAGTCAACATTTCAGAAAGCTTAGAACAATCGACTCAATATTTGGAAGACGTTTTGAAAATAATCAAGGTAAGGGTCTTTTGACATCTTGTCCTTGCAGCCGCGGAAGAAAAATGATCTAATTATCAGGGTGTGGTGTATTTTGAACAGGAAACAGTAGCAAGACAGTCAAACCAGCACATCCTGTTGAAATGTCTGCTGTGTTTGAGTTACTTTCTCACATCATTTTTATCCCTGCATGTGCTTCGCCATGTGAGTGTCTTGTCAGCGATCAACACAATTTAAATGGGCAAAACTTCAGGGAATTTAAGGGAACTTCCACGGCCTGTTCTGTTGCCAGGTCCTGCTGCTGTAGTCAAGTGGCCCAGCCTTTGTTGATACAAGGAATCAGAAATGTTTTGGTGGTTACTTATTAATTAACAGGCTCATCGCAAAATTGTCCAGTCATATAGTTATGGACAAATGGACCTGTCTGATCAGTATTTGTGTGTTTGTGTTTGTGTTTGTGTTTGTGTGTGTGTGTGTGTGTGTGTGTGTGTGTGTGTGTGTGTGTGTGTGTGTGTGTGTGTGTTGCAGGTTTTGGTGCTGAGGAATCATGGCGTCGTTGCTCTTGGGGAGACCATTGAAGAGGCCTTTCACTACATCTACAATGCCCAGTATGCCTGTGAAATCCAGGTACACACACACACACACACACACACACACACACACACTAGCCAACTGCTGCTGTTTTGGGCACCCAGCACATTCCAGCACCACTCATTCACATGAATTAGACCTGCAGGGCGGCAGCTTGCCCTCTAAATCTAATCTCTCTGCAGCCGCTGTCAAATTTCCCCACTCTGACTTTTTTAACAATGCTCCATAAGGCATAATCTCTTAACATGTGGACAATGTTGGATAAACACAGTCTTATAACCAGGCTTTTAGGAGGTTGATGAAGGGAGTAAGAAGCCAATGTGTTGTCGTTGACGTCGGTCCAAAGTAACATTTAGCGAAGGGTGTTGTTCTTCCTTTTTTTGCTGACTCAGTTAAAGAGCTCAAAGTGGAAAATGGTTGAGAGGTTTTCAGCAGGTCTGGATCAGGAGGGAGAAATAAGCGCTACACTGGTTATTTATTCAGCATTAATTATTAGCTGATATTAATATTTCACATTCATATTTCATGTATTGTATCTGAAAAATCTCAGCCAAGGAGACTGTGACAAAGTCTGTCATCTGCAGCCCAGGGAGGACTTGTGCAGTCGTCAGGGGAGACGTGGAAAGAGGAAGTTCAACTAATTTGAAAACAGAAATTGCAGTTTGTCTAAAATAGTATTTCCATATTGCGTCAGCTTCACCTGACGTGCTACAAATGAGATAAATGGTTGAAATAGTTTAAAATTAATTCATTTTAACACATTTGGGACATGACAGGCGATGCTGATGAAGGGACTGACATTGACAGAGTTTCTATCAGCAGATATTGTCTTCAGACGTTTAACCATGACACATGTAGCCTCTTGTGTTGTACAGTAGCAGAGCTGTGAGAGATGTTGTGATGTATGAACTCGTATGAAGTTGGTGTTATATGTGAGTTTTCTCTGATGTCTCACTGTTGAGGATGATTGTTGCGCGTCTTTGTGTTTGACTTGTCAATATGGTGGATTTTAGACATGTTGTTGTGTCCCCCGCTGTAATGGGCATACCAAATCTCCTGATTGACTCTCCCCGGTCAGGCAAAAGAAAACATTAATCCATCCTGCAAAGCCCAGCTTAATTTCTATAAATAAATCCCCCAACCATGTTTGTGTATGCCATGTACTATATATTCCTTGGTGCTGTGGTAGCTTTAGATTGAGGGGTGTTTCATTTTGGTTTTACAAAATAACATCTTTCCTGTTTCCTGGATAATGGTTCCTTCCTACATGTTGTCATTTAAGGTGAATGTCCTAATGCCGCAGATGTTTGGTGAATCAAAAGGCCTGTCTGTCTCTTTCGTGTTGCATAAGCCGTCATTCTTCATCAGGGGTTCACATGCTTGTCCCACCGTCCTTACTTTGCGGGTTTAGGTGAACGCCATCTCATGTGCTGGCAGTGTGGACAACCTGATCGTGCTGGACCAGGAGAAGTACAAATCACGAGTGTTCGCCGTGGCCACAGCGGCTGCTGTCAACATGGCTGGCCAGTACAAGTGGAAGGTTGGAGAGCTGGAGTTTGAGTCTCTGATGAGGATGCTGGATAACCTGGTGAGTCTAGAGACATCAACGCACAAATGCACCGATACGTAAAGAACGCATACACTGTAGGTCACAATGCCTCAGGCCAATTAAATGACCGGATATTATATAAACACATAATCTGGTGTTATCATTGTACAAATAAATTACATGAAGATAAGGGTATTCAAAAGATTTCTTTCCTTTCTTGAATCTTAGCACGTTGTGGCCCATTGAGGTGCAGATTTTCGATGAAAACCAGTTTCCTTTAAGTGATAATATGAGTCATTTTCACTGATTACTTACTTACTGATTGATAAAAAAAAAAAAAGATAATAGTGACACAATCTGTAGGCATTTAACTAAGGTGTTTTCTGAAATCCCCTATGGTCAGTTTTATATTTCTGACTGTTTCCTTTTCTTTGTGAATGAACAGAGTTAGAAAAGAGCGCCCCCTACTCAAATCTACAATGTATTCACAGAAAATCCAAGCAAAACAACAACAAACTGACGAATGTTATTTAGGAGGCACATTACAATAAACATATTGAGGATGGAGAGATTCATTTTGAAAGACACAATTAGTAATTTGGGGACGAAGGAAGGAAAAAGCAGCGTGATGGAGGAGTGATGATGACGCAGAGAGCAGCTGTGTCAGTCTTTGTAGGCTTGTTTTCAGTGAGGGGGATTTGGTGAATGTAGAAGTGTTCCTCTCTTCTCTCTCTGTCTAGAGCTTCTGTTATCGTCTGCCCACCTTGCATCACTGTTTCTGTCTCCTTCTCTCACCTCTCTCACCCCACACTTTTCATCTTTCCCCCTGTTTCCCTCTCTTCCCTCTCTCTTATCCTGCTCTCTCCCCTTCACCATGAATCATCGCCTCTCATCCGGTCGAGACTCTGAACAGCTTGTCTCCGTGGCTCCCGTCCTCTCTTCTCTCACACTTCATAAACATAGCATTTGTATCAGATAAGCTCCGGGTTTCAGTACGAGACCCAGACACAGTGATGAGAATGAAAACTCTGTCTCCTTTAACAACCAGTACAGATATGCAGCAAACTTCCTGCCGTGAAATGTGCAGAAATGTGTGAATATAAAGCAGGATTTTGCAGGAAAAGCGTAGGCCAGCTCAGCCGAAGTCAAGTTGAAAGGTCAGCTTTGACCATGCAGCTGATATGAAAAAGGAAAAGGACAAAACAGAAAAGAACGGAACTTCGCTGCCACACAGAGTGTGAGGGAAAGTGTGTGAAAAACAAGTCTGACCATGCGAGAGGACAGCGACAGAGACAGGGAGAAGAGAAAAGGAATGATGAGGATAAAGAGGAGAGAGGACGGGGGAAGAGGGGGATGGAGTGAGAGGGGCAACAAAGAGAGAGAGAGAGAGAGAGAGAGAGAGAGAGAGAGGGTCAGACAGGAAATGACTCTCTCAGTCCTCTGAGCTGCCAGAAACCATGCGGTCACAGCTCTGTTTCTGTCTTTCTTTTCCATTTTGTAACTGTGGGACTGGCAGCTCAACCAGCATCACAGGAAGGAAAAGTCACAGAATAGAAAAGATTTCATTTGCTGTTCAGTTTAAAAATGAAAAATAGGATTGAAAATCATGCGAGCTATAATGAGCTATGATCTAAGTCCATTTAATGATCCCGCTGGGGTGAACAGGATGCCACAGCAGTATGTAGAAGTTGGAATAGAGCCGGGGTTAAATAAACATACAACCCGTACAAATGAATTAATTAGCTTCCTGTGAGGCAATGTGGTTTTGTTTCCATGTCTTTGCTCATTGTGAACCTACACTGACCAAATCACTGCAGGTCAAAGAAGACAAACTGTATGTGATCTCGTTTCCTGCCGCAGGGCTACAGGACAGGCTACGCCTACAGGCACCCCATCATCCGGGAGAAGCCAAGGCACAAGAGCGACGTGGAGATCCCCGCCACCGTCACGGCTTTTATGTTCGAGGAGGACGGGGACGCCGGTGCCACGCGGCTGCCCTTCAAGTTCTTGCAGCAGCGACAGCAGAGGGAGAAGACGCGCTGGCTCAACTCTCCCAACAGCTACACCAAGGTCAGCGTGGAGGGCGGAGAGGAGCGCTACAACAGCCGGACCACCACGGTGAGCTGTGTGTGTGTGTGTGTGTATGTGTGTGTGTGTGTGTGTGTGTGTCACATTTCTAAACACATGAAGCTTTATATTGTTTTAAAGGTATCTCTTTAGTCTTTAGCAGACTGTGTGTGTATTTGTGCGTTAACATATGAATATGGATTAATATAGTAAACCTAAATATGTGTATAAAGTTTACATCAAGGCCTGAAATGTCATTCAGTTAACATTCAGTCTGTGCACAGTGCTGAGTTTTGACGCTTATTGATACCCAGTGTTTTAAACTTGATACTAGATCGCCATCTAGTGGCTGAACAGAGGACTACATTGATTCAGTTGCACTGATTGGTGTTATATATCCTGCTGGGGCATTCAGCTTGGTGATTAACAGTGAATCAAACTTTAACAGAACTCTCTATAGTGATGTAGTGATGTAGGTTGCGTTTTTCATCCCTGGTAATGGTGACTCCTACAATGTCCATAATGCAACTCAGTGCCATGTTTCATTTGAGAAACTGCCTCTGTTTGTAACTCAGAGATTATAATGAAAATATGAGGACTAGATAGCTTCAAGAATAGATATGTTGATATCTATAACAGTGAAATTATATTGTATCTGTTTGTAATAGTACTGTTTCAAAGTGCTATAGAAATGTGATAACATACAATAGTTACAGTAAAGTTCTTACATATTTTTAAAGTGCTTGGCTGTTGTTCATATGAGCAGACGGTTTTGATCTCACCTGTTTTCCCCTTTTACAGTGGATGAAGGCAGAGGAGACGGGAACCCCGATCCGGATCGAGGACCCAAATCAGTTTGTCCCTCTCAACACAGATCCCACTGAGGTGCTGCAGAAGAGGAACAAAGTGAGTCTAACTGTTTCCTCTCAATCAGCATGACATCTTACATGTACAGTTGTAACCTCTGGTCAGAGTGATCACCATGTAGAAAAGCTTGATCATCAAAATGATGAGAATCTGAAAGTGTAAATATTTAGTGACTCCAGTCATCAGAGACACTGCTAGTGCCTCCCACCTCCTGATAAAATCATTGTCTGTTTTGTCCTGCTACAGATCAGAGAGCAGAACCGGTTTGATGTGATGTCATCAGGGCCACGCTCTCAGCACCTTGCAGGCATCCCTGTCGATGAGCCACGACGGGTGAGAATGAGCTCTCTGTGATGTTCAGACTTCACAGAAAAATTCTATTTTCTTTGATTTTCCAGCCACATAACCTAATTTCTTTCTGTTCAAACACTTTTGTGAAATGTGAGGTCAGAGAAGAGTGACTGTCTGACTAGTTTGCCTTTCAACGTCAAAGTAGCTATGCCACAAATCATCTTATGTCTACAGTTGGCCATTTGCATGAATAAAAAAGTCAAATACATACAGTACATTAATGACAATTTTCACAAAGAAATAACTACAATAAGTAGGAAATTGGCAATTGCAAGAGGCAACTATTTAACCTATGTTTTACCTGGTTTACAGTAACCAGGATTCGATGGCAGACGTTTGAAGAAAACACAAAATAGCCCCTGATCATAATGCAGATCAGCCAGATGTGATCCTAGAGTTAAAACTTAAATAAAACAGTCAACTGCAGCCAGATTTTTATCAAGAGTTTTGCTGCTTTTTTTTTAGTTTCTAAATTTCATAATACGTAACTGAGACAACATAAAGCTGCAATTCAGAAGTCAGAGACATTTACTTCATATTTAGGGTTGAGTATGTGTCTGTTTATGGACGTGCAGTGGGTCATACAGGAGAGACAGTCTACCCTCCTGCTGCACTGAATAGCAACAACACAGATTTCCTTAATCACCTGTTTATTGACTCAGATGTTTTTTCCATTATCACGGCTGATTAAACATCTGCTCAGGTTGCAGTTTTAGTAGAGTTGTGCTGGAAATGACCTGAGGTGACTAAACGTAGTGAAGCAGAAGAAGCGGAAAGCAACAAAACACAGGGCTAGAGCAAAAGAGATGTTATACAAGTGCTGCCTATAAATGCCCAGAGTCATGAGAAGAGATCTGAGGCCTGAACTTCAAAGCAGGATTTGGGGTTAGCGAGGTAACTTCAGGTTTAAGCCTGTGTTTTCAGGGTTACGATGGTGGTTCAGTTCTTACCGGGGGAAAATCACAATGTTGACTTATGCTGAACTCCTGCTCCAGCGCAGGTTCACTTCACAGGATCAGATCAAAACCTGTCAACAGCCCAACTACCAACCAATCAGATCAAGTCAAGTCATTGTCAATGCTCTCTCAGTAAGAAACTTAATAATAATAATTAAGTTTAAAATTAAGTAAGAAACTTTAATGAACGGAAATTACTTCTAGTGATTCTTTTTAATTCTATTAATGTGGTCACATTGTTTACATCTCACCTTGTTGGATATCACTTTTCAATGTCCCTATAATTTGCCGGCAGGTATCAGCGTTTCTTGTCATATCATATTACGTACTTTATTCATGGTTCTGATGACGTTGCTTATAATTAACAACTCGTACGGCCAGCGTTAGGTTCAGTTAAGCCAGATAAAGAAAAGATATCTGGGGTATGTTGAACTTGCTTCCTAGGACAGGCCTCTGATCAGTCAAACAAGTGTAAACACCTGAGTGTGGGTCCATCATTGTGTTCACCAGGCAGCACTGCCAGTTTAATGACAGTTCTTGACCACTAGGGGGAGGCAAGTGAGAACATTATGCAGTTGCATAATAGCATCCATTAAGTCAGAACGGACTGTATGCTGATAGCTGCAATTAACAGACGAATAAAAAAAGAAAATAATAAACAAATGAGAAAGATCAACTTCACCTAGTTTAGACATTTTGATGCTGATGTTTTTGTGGTTGGTGTCTTGTCTTGAAGGATCTGGTGCAGATAAACGTTCTGGTAAATATCCTCAAGTGTTTTGCACTTGTTCCTGTTTGCGCTGGTATTTTCATTCCAATCTCTTGTATTTTTTGGATTTTATTTGACACCTTTTTGCCTGCTCAGAACAGAAAACACTGCATGTGTTTATTAGAGTTGTGTTTTAAGATAGACACAAGTGTTGTTTGTACTTCAGACAAATTTGCACTTCTCTGTTGTTCTCATGTGTGAGTCGGTGAAGTGTGATGATGTGTGGGACCGTGACGGTCCTTTGGACATATTGATACACACGAATAAGCAGACATGTTAAAAATGTGTTTTGTTTGCATGTGTGTGACTTGTTTTGTGGGTATGATGCACCTCTTGTGTAATGTTAATTGCGTTAGTTTGTGTGTCATGTATTTGCTGCGTTTATTTTATCCAGTCCGCTGTAAAGATGTTTGGGTTTACAGACTAATTGGATGAGAGACCCACTGTAGAGTTGTTGATTAAATGAGTTCTTTGTGATGTGGTCAATACTCTTGTTTTATCTTTATATGAGCTTCCTTTATTTCTACTGTAATGAATGATTGCTCCTCTCAGATGCACCGGGTGTGTCTGCTCGTGTATATGATTGTGTGTGTGTGTGTGTGTGTGTGTGTGTGTGTGTGTGTGTGTGTGTGTGTATGTGTTTTTTAATTTCTGTGTTTATGTCAGTCTGAGTGTGTAAGTATGTAAAAGAGAAGAGCTGTTTTTGTGTGTGCATGCATTTATGCACTATAGCATACATCTGTTTGTGTGTGTGCTTTGTTTTTTGCATGCGTGTGCATGTGCCTCCAGACTGTTTCTGTGTGTACGTGTGTGTGTGTGTTGTGTGTGTGTGTGTGTGCTCCCATGCTCACCCCTCTCCCTGTCTCCTCCCCAGCCATACGTGCCCACAGAGGAGGAGCAGATGGCTCCCCTGCCTCCCAACCCCTTCAGTGAGCTGTCAGAGAAGGAACTGGAGGAGTACCGCAAGAACGTAGAGAAGAGGCAACTGGGCCTCAGTGGTACGACACACACATACACACACTTAAACAAACATGCAAATTCATGCATAACACTCATAGGTGTGTGGATTTACTGAACTCATTGATGCAAATACTGCACGAGCCCAGTCACACTGAGAGACATACGGACACACGCACGTACACACACACACACACACACACACACACACACACACACACATACACACACACACAGTCAAATGTGCTTTAAGCCAAAGACTTGTCCTTCGTTGTCAGCAGCGAACAATCCCACCAGTCTGAATGTTCATTTCTCAACAAATTATTGACCAGGCTTGAAACAAATCTGATCAATAATCAATCTGTAAGACAGAATTTGAACGCACACAAGACGAGATAAGACAAGAAGACGTGTCTCACTAAATTTGAGTGAGCAGATCTTTGCTATCTTCAAACGTGTGCTTTCAGTTTGTATTAGAGCACAACTGATCACCAGGGCCAATATTATTAGCCAGTATGTGCTTGATATCGGTGAATATGTTGGCAGAAAGCAATTTGAACTAATTGTTTCATGGTCAGTATTTTTAGATATTATTATATAGTAATATATTATATTGTGTTTAGATTTATAGTTATTTATAATGGTTGACTTTGTAGTTTACTGTTTAAAAAATACTGTCATGTTATGAAGATGATTGTTACTGTCATCTTTTAGATTCAAACATATTGTTCAACTGTAGGATATCCTGCTCCTGACATACAGCATCTTTATCACAATTCTTTCATAACTTTCACTTGTGTGTGTCACTGAAAAGACTTTGAAATGTAAAACAGACACCACTCTAACAGCCAGATACTGGCAATGTCCCATTCAAGCCTGTTAACGTTGTTAACAAGCGCCATCTGACATTCTGAAGTGCTCGAAATCGGCTGAAACAGCTGGAGCAGATTTCAAGCTGAGCTTCAGCTAAATCAGGATTTCTAAAAACTTGTTTTACGTTCACAAATCTGTGCCACCTCCTCCTCCTCAAACCTCGATTTGCAGATTTATTTACTGCACATCTTGAGTTTGTTCTGTTCGCTCTCTCAACAGTTTTGTTGTTAAGAAAACATCCATATAATCCAGGGTCTATACCGCTGTCGCCTTAGCAGCAGTCCCAGTGGGCACTCCCATATTCTAACACACTGCCAGGGGTATCACACACAAACACACACAAACACACACACATACACACGTATATACCTTTTAACATGACAGTTTGTCCCCACGGGCTCCACTGATGCCTTCATCTGCGTTAACCTTGTGTACACGCACACAGACATGCACACACACACACATACACACACACACACATACACAGGATAGTCAATGCTAATCATATTAGTCCTCTGCCCCACTGCCTTTCAGACAGGCAGGGGAAAAATCAATAGTGAACAGATAGTGAAGGGGGTTATCCACTAGTCCTCATTCTGCAGAGCTCCTGCCACGCTGGACCAGATTAGTGTGTGTGTGTGTGTGTGTCTGTGTGTGTGTGTGTGTGTGTGTGTGTGTGTGTGTGTGTGTGTGTGTGTGTGTGTGTGTGTGTGTGTGTGTGTGTGTGTGTGTTTGTACATCAGCGTGCACATGGAAGTTTGCAAATGGTGCATATGAGACACGGTATGACTGTGTGTCAGTGAGAGGCCGGTATGACTTAGATGGCAGACCGAACAGACAGCAGGGTTTCACACCCGCCGCATGAGCGGAGCCCGTTGCTATGACACTGTTGCCCCCACAGCCCCATGAATCCCCGGTGACCAATCTGGATGCAAGCTGGAGACCGTCTGGAATGGCCTGATACATGCCTGGGCCACACACACATACACACTCACACACACTCACACTCACACACAGCTTTAACCTGTGATTGGTAGTGTCCAGTCCAGTCTCTATATGAGCAACGTAAACTGTACAGTATATGTGTATGCTGTAGCTGTCACTTCAAAACTTCCTACTCTAAGTCAATATATTGTATATTGGGTTGAGTAATCTTTAAAATGACAAGGCTCATGAAACCAACTCTACACTTTCTACACAAAAAAATAAAAGCACCACTGTAAATTGAATTGAAGTCTCAACGTTTTGCATGCAACCCTTTTTTTTTAATCTGCACCCTGCACACACACAACATATGAACACTCTCACTGCACAGACCCGACTGTTGTTAAACCACGTTCTATATGCTGTGCATGAAGGAGTTGTGAATGATTGTAACATCTCAGCCAACTGAATGTGTAAACCTGAATGTGCTAATGAACGTGTTAATGTGATATGGGAATGTCATTCATTTACACCATTTACTGTTTAAAACTAATGAAGCTACTAATGACGAGCTGGATTGTAACATTTAAGGCATTTTACAAAAGTCGTACAAAAGCTCTTGTAAACTTTTTTTATCATGTAAGAACGACGATTAACCAAGTGCTCAATTTCTCCTGCATTAAGAGCCAGAAACCATAATGTGTGCTCCTGGAGATTAAAAAAAAAACCTTCTCTTAAGTAGAGAAAGGAAATGAAGGGCATTAAAATTCTTTATTTTTAGGCACGATTATGGTTGAAAATGTCACTCAGTGTTGACCTCATGAGGCAAAGATAACATCTGGGTGATATTGTTGATATCAATATTATGAAAGGAGCAGTGGCCGCAGACTTTTGGACACCCACACTATTTAGAAATCTGTTGCTAAAAGTTAATAAATGATCTTATTTTGAGCAGATTGTGATAGCATGTTGCACAAGGCCAGGGGATCAAACCTGCAGAAATTTAGTTTGGGGGGGGGGGGGGGGGGGGGGTTAAAAAAATCAGCAAACAGGGATTTGGGAAATTTTGTGGAAAAGCAGCTGTGCATGGCCTGATTCTAACATGTGTGTTACCACTAATCTCTCGAACCCCACCCCCTCCCACTCCCTCACCCACGCCCACTCCCTCACCCGTTTCTGACCCATACTCCCAAATCCTTCCATCACCTCCTCTCATCCTACTCACCCCTGCTGTCATCCCACTACTTCAATCCCACCATCCCGCAATCCTCTCATCCACCCCACCCCACCCCACCCCCCCTGCAGATGGCGAGCACGAGCTAACCTCCGATGACGGCTCCACTCTCTCTCAGTCTCTGTCTCTCACCCAGTCCCCGCAAAGCACTCCAGCTAAAGAAGGTATCACTCACTCACAGAGAGACGGAGACACTTTTCAGACTGATCTTCACTGCCATGCTGTGTGTGTCTTTAAGATTTGATGTGTGTGCATGTGTTTAAATTTAACTGAAATTTAATGAACTAAGAGCTCAGTGTGCAATGCCCAATCCAAACTACTGATCTGTGCTTTAAGTTTGTACCGCACTAATGATTTTTCATGCAAAAACTCACCGGTTAAATCAGTCAAACTTCAACAGCGTCCCGTCCCCAATACTAAAGACCTAATTTGTCCTTTTTTCACAAATAGTAGTATAACGGAGTATATGATGTATCAAATATGAACCTGTGCTTCATACTTGATATATCATATACAAGGATAAAGGCAGATTCATATTTTATCTTCCAGTGAGCCACTGGTTTCTTTTCATTTCAGAACAATATCAAGTTGTAAGGGCTTCTCTGAGACAGGTAATCCTTCAAAGGAGCAGGTCTCTTACCTTGGCTGGATTGTTTTCAAACTCTCCTTGTTGCTGCGTTTCTCACTTGTAGGGGGCAAGTCAGATTTCAGAGTTGAATGTCGAACAGCAAAAGTTCAAAGCAAAATTTACATTATTCTTTTTCTAAATGTACGTTTGCTTAATGCGCATGGTCTTCTCGGTTTGACTTTAAAGGTATAGTTTAACATTTTGGGTAACAAACTTATTTCGGTTTCAGAAACGTAAAAACAAAAAGTTTTTTGTTATAGGGTAAGTTAACAATTTCATGACAACAACAGCAGTTTTTTTCTGTCTTTATGCTAAGCTAAACTAAGCTAGTACCCTCCTGGTTCCAGTTCCACACTTAATTCCCAGACACGATCTTCTCGTTCAGCTTTCAGCAAGAAAACAAATAAATGTTTGTCTGAAAATGTCAAACTATGACTTTAAAAGCAAACTGATTACAAAAGTTTTTTTCCAGGTAACTCTCAGTCTTCGATTTTGGAGCACCATTCAGTAGAATTGTCAAAACAAGCTCACAATAAACAAGAGATCTTTTGCCTCTCTCTTGCCTTTGGTGTGGACACACAAGCCACGCTGGTAATATGAGTGGCTACAATGTCACATGACAGGATTTCTTGGTGTTAAAGTATTGCCTCTTGCTGCCATTGGGATCAATTTGTCCAGCGCAGCTAGATTTTTCTTTAAATCTATTTACACAAAGATTCTCGCGTCTGACATTTGAACCCAGTTGGTGTACCTCCCAAGAACGACAAAGATCATAGCGGTAATCTTTACAAGTTGTAAATAATGACACTATGAGATTGACTTCCTGTCAGCTTCCCTCCAGCACAAACACGCAAAACCACACAATGAGCAACAATTAACCCATGACAGCACACTGGCTCAGGGGACCTATTTTTGTGTGACGCCACCACTGTGAAGTCAGTGGGTCGTTGTGTTGAAATCAATTGTTGTGCAGACTTTTTTTTTTTTTTTTTTTAATGTGGCCCTATGTGTTTTTGTTTAATAGTTTTTTTTTTTACACTAAGATGAAAATAACCTGAGAGGTCATCACTGTCTCTGTGTTTTAGTGCAGTAACATAACGCCGCTGCCCTGCATTCCCTTTGCAACCTCCATTTGCAGCCCAGAGAAAGGGATGTGATACTAGCAGGCCTGTTTTGTGAACAGTCATTAAGGAAGTGGGTTTAGTCCGCTGTTCAAAGCCCCCTTTTTTTTTTCTTCTTTTTTTTTTTTAGGTTAAAGGAGGACAGACTCTCTGGGCTATCAGGTCACTGGGGTTTTAGGTGGAGATGTTATGAAATATGTAGAGCACGGGGACAGCGTGTCTCTGTTTGAGCAGAAGTTCAACACGCAGTTCAAATGGAATTAGTGTGTCGGGGACAGCAGAGTCTCGCATCAGGAGATTCAACCAAAACACTTATGATTTAATGTGGCCAGATGCAGTATTCCTGCAGTAAATGCAATTTTAGTGAAGCCTTTAATGCTTTGTGTTTGTTGAGTCTGTGTTTTAACTTTGTTGCTCTGATTTCAGCCACTGATTAAATAAACCAAGAAATTCTGCGAAATTCATTTTATTTCCTGGTTTAGGTGACTTTCTTTTATTTTATTTTTGCGTAAATTTGCCTACCGTACACCATGTACACTTCCATCGTCCTCGTCCGCATCCCTTTAGTCTATCGGTACATCCTTCCCTTAACTGCTCAAATTTAGACTATTCCTGTAATAAGATTGTACTGTGTTTGTGACATTGAAAACAAAGGGAAATTCTGTTAAATCCTAACTTTCCGCAGCGTCGCTCTTTCATGCAAACATCTGATGAGAAAAGATCATTGATTTGTTTGTTTTAAGATCAACACTACAGACTATAGTGTCAATATTTCCCACATTATTCACTGTTCCACAAAGTAATAATTGAGTACACTCCTTACTACCTGCTAGTGTTGAGCAATATGAATCATAAGACGTATAATTATTTATTGCGGTCGCTGTCTGTTAATAGGGTGATTTGCCCTTCCTGGGTTTCTTGCTCCCTGTCCTCACCTAACCTGCATCTTACTCCTCCCTCCCTCCCTCCCTCCCTCCCTCAGAGAACCACACGGGCCTGATGAACGGCAAAGACGACCACAGCCATGTGGACGAGGAGCTGTCCAAGCGCGTCAGTCAGCTGACCACCAGCATTGAGAGCGTGGAGATCACGGTGCGCTCCGGCGAGAAGATCGAGGAGGCCCTGTCCCCCGAGAGCTCGCCCTCCAAGTCCCCCAACACCAAGAAGAAGAAGAAGTTCCGCACCCCGTCCTTCCTGAAGAAGAACAAAAAGAAAGAGAAGACGGAGGCCTGAGATTAAAGGAGTGGCAGAGGCGAGGCAGGCAGGAAGACCGTCTGGCATAGAGGAAGAAAGAGGGACGGCAGCCACCTTTTCTGTTTAATGTCTGTGTTTTTATTTTGTCTCCGTTTTCAATGTCCTTTTACGTTTTTAATTTTATTTGAATTTTTTTAACAAAAGGTTTTTATGTACAAAAGGCAGACGAAAGGATTACAGAAAAAATGATTTGGTTTGTAACAAAAAAAAAAGGAAAAAAGAGGTGGGTATGTGGGTCCACAAATTCATACTGCAGCAGATGTGGGGTGACTAATTAAATTTTGGGTGTCTACACACCTGATCACCTATGCAGTACTCTAACAGGGCTCCTTGAGTCATCAAGTGTCATTTGAGGTCATTTCGATCCTGAATAACTGGCTCCCCCTGTGTCGTTTCCCAGGCTGAGAACAGAACTTGAAACCACAAATCGTATTTCCTGCTTCAAAATCCAATTTTATGAAATGATTGGATTGCAACCTGAGTGTTGTAAAACTGCACAAGTTGAAACTAAACCTCTCTTTTTTCTGTCAAGGCTTCCTGGTCTTTTAAAGTTTTGTTTTTACATTCTGGTCACCTGACTCTGCATCAGGAACCGAGCGGCCACATGAAATTTGAAGTCACACTGGAAAGGGTTTGTGTTGATTTATTTACTGTGAGAGAAGTTTTTCTCTCCGCCTCGCTCACTCTCACTCTTCAAGCTTCTTTAGGCGCAGGCTTCTGATACAAACCTTCTCTTCAGCTGATTGTGGTTGAACTGCAGATGAGTTAAAGGTTTGCCAGACTGGACTAGATAGTGAGGATGAAGGCTGGGCGGCCTATCAGAGCTTAGTTGACATTATCTCAAAGAGCTGTCGACCCATTCAAAATATTTATGTAGCATTTTCTCATCTTCTCTTCATCTCAGTGTTTTTGCCAAACTAAATGGAAGAATGGAAAAAACAATCTCAATATAGTAAAGCGTCACTGTTTGTGTCCGGTTTGTCATCTCATGAAATTTGATCTTTTTTTTTTTTTTTTTTTTATTGAACACAAATTTGGTATTAGTCGCCTCCGTTTTGTACTCATTTCTAAGCTTTTACAGAGAATACAGATGTTACGCATGTTTTCTCTTTTTGCAAGAAGTGAATTTATATGGCTGACTGTTCTGTAGTGATGCCTGATTGCTCAAATTATATTCTAATCCTCAGAGTACGCAAAATTATTATATAACACATGAAAACTGGATATGTTGGCTATAGATTTTTAACTATATATTTTTTATTTTATTGTGCTGCACTTTTCTTGTGGTATATAACACCTTTTAGTTGCCGGTGGTTTCACCAGTGAAGGAGATTGTGAAGTATTTTGGTAAAAGTTGTGCAAGTAGCAAGCAAGGCATGGTGTCGGAGAACGGTCAGGACCCAGAAAGTGAGTCGTATGAAGACAGAAAGAAAAGTCTTTCATTGGTGTCAGGCGTGAGAAATGATCTCTACTGCTCAACTCAACAAAAAAACAAAACAAAACAACAAAAAAAATTTAAAAAAACAGCATGTGTAGTGCTGAATACTGCGTCAAACTATCTGCAGTCGCCAGCTGAAATGAGAATCATGGGTCGTGGAGAGTGGAACTATGACGTCTTTTTTTATGGTGTGTTTGTGTGTGTTTTTAAAGCCATATTGTAATTTTTCTTCCATTTTTATTTTTTTTATTTTATTTTTTTCAAATGATGAGACAAGGGTTGCGATTCTCGTCTGCCTGCTTGGCCATCAAGGACCCTAACAAGACTTCTGTTAAATCACCCCAGTGACTGCACATCAACACCCCTCAGGCTCCCAAAAACTTCTATTTTCTGTAGCTACAGTCACAGCAGCTACGCTTCCTCGCTTAATTTGCCATTTACTTCCTCCTGGAACTGGAACATTATAAGGAGGTCACATGGACATTTTATGTTTAATTGATCACTCTGCGAGCCCGGCTGTCATTTCAGTTTCTAAAGTCTCCCCTCGTGTAATTTCTCTAGTAAACACGATGGTGTTGTAACTGTCAGATGACCCACAGTTGAACTCTGCAAAGCCAAAGTGTGATGGGTTGCCGCATATCCTCCCCCCGCAGTTTAACCAGATGTACCAATATCCCAGCTAGCAATGTGAAGTATTGGATTTGGAGGGAGGGAGGGAGGGTTTCGGGGCACATCTTTAGCTGTGTCAAACGATAGCTTCTGGCTCTGGGCGAAGAGCTGAGGTCACACAACTGAGAGATGGAGAAGGGAGGTGTGAGTTTGGAAATGGAAGTGCATATGTGTGTGTGTGTGTGTGTGTTTAGTAGAGATGGGGCAGGGGGTAAGGACAACCTGACACTAACACACCATGTTTTTATCACTCAGACTGTCTTTTTTTTCTTTTTCATACCATCTCTCCACCTGGAAAGTTTATTTTTCATCCTCCATTTGTATCGCAGTACACTCTCTTTTTTCTTTTAGTTTGCAGAGAGCACTAGACTTTTTTTTAATAACCATTTTATGAGCATTCGTTGCTCCCAGATGAACTGAATGTGCATTGCATCCTTTTTATTTTCTCCTCTTCTGTTTCCGACTGTTTGCACCTTGCTTTACTAATGCCTCTCTATCCACCTTTTTTTTCCGTTTTTAAAAAAAGAACGAGTTTTGCTTTGGCATGCCAGAATGAGCCAAGCTACTTTGTGACCTGTGAAAATCCTATATAAATGGTTATCTAATGGAGTTGCTTTTAGATGTATTGCTAATCAGTGTAAATTCACAAATAAAACTGTATTTTAAGAAACGGAAGCTCATTTTTCATGTTTGTGCATCACAATTCACATCATTCTTCAACTTGTTTTTCAGTTCAACATAATCCATGCACACTCATTTTACTTTATACCATTATTGTGACTCGAGCATTTAAGTGACAAACTGTACATAGTCAGAGGATGACAAGTTTAATGCTGCATTTTTCGTAATAATTTCACGGTATTGTAGAACAGCTTCATATAGAAGGACCTATGCTGAAATACAGTGTTAAATGAGCAGGAAAAAACAGTAAATGGTGCCTTTTTGTCGTTATTCCTGATGTTAAAAGATGAGAATGAATATACTGTCTGTGTGAATAGTTCAATCAGGAAGCTACTGCACATGTGTGGCAATGACAGCATGAATGCAAACGAGGCGGTGACAATGATCATAGCAGGCACAGGAAATGCGGAAGCACTTGACAGAAATGGTGTCAAGTGAAAAGTGAGCACACTGACACTTCTGAAGTCGTGCATTCCTCTGTCAAGCAAATTGTATCCATGGCCATAAAAAGGGGGCGGGTTGTGTCTTTGGGATATAGAGAGACGCACATGAGCTGCAGAAAATACCCTGCACATTACCACAGATTAACCCTTCTACATCTTAATAAAGAGGTATTTTGTTATTGACATACTATAGATACTATTTGTAATTTTTTTTTACCTGTGAACTCATGGTTAAATCAGTGGTTTTGAAACTTGGGCCCAGGACCTTTACAAGGGACTTTGAGATGAAGAAATAAGAAAAAAATCTAAATTCTGCTACCCCAAATAATTTTTTATCTCTCAGACTTCTCTAATTGTTGGTTTTTGTTAAGTAATATAAAAAAATATATTTAAATCAAATAATTTGACAAGGAAAAATGTCTCTGTTCATAGATATGCACGTTATGAATATCTTAAAATAATCCACCAGTTTAGCATTGCACTCCTATTATCAGGCTCATGGTGGACAGTTTTTAACTGATGCAAAAGAACCTGAAATATTGTCATTTTTTAATCTTCCTTGTCAAATCTTGGCACTGATAGTCCATTACCCACAATGCAACTCAGCTGCAGATAGTTAAATCAGAAATTTGGGCACGCTATGCTTGTAGCAGCTAATGTGGCCTGTAGCTTCAAGCAGAGATGAGGAGAAAACTGGTAAGCTCATTTCTATCTGACGCCACACCACCACATTTTTATACACCCAAGTGACGTCCCTTGAGGACATTTATCAGGTTTCACACACAGCCTTTTTTTTTTTTTTTTTTGGGCGATTGTAAAACCTGTAAACAGACTTTAATGTGTAAAATTGATGGAGGTCCCTTTTAAGGAGTCAAAATCAAAACAGGCTGGGAACCACTGGTTTAAACAACAGTTGTGAGTTCTAGTTTTTACTTTCTGTTTTCACTTTGTTTAGTTGTGTCTACAGCTACAGTCTTCTTCGCTGTTAATATCCAAATCAACTGGACTATTTGCCGCCACAGCAGAGACGCCTGTCTCATGTTGGTACTAAGTAGACGCAGCTTGACACAACATTGCGTCTGTGTTGCACAGTGAGCGTGGACTGTCCTATACAGTATCCAGGCAAATGGGGGACTTTGTGTGCATGAGAGCAGCCAATGTGCCTTGACTGCATTTATATCCTCAGATGCAAAGCAAAATATGCAAAACCCACATCATGATAATGTGTGCTAACTTCCCTGTAAGATGTCTCTCTCTTGGGTCTTTCAGTATCAGCCAGTTGACTGAATATTAGAATTAAAAGAGTTTTTATATTATATTTTATTTGCCCCCTTTCTTGCCCTTTTACTGTGGCCTCGAGTAATAAGAAAATTGTTTAAAATGTTATCTTTATGATGCTTAGCTTCTGTAGATTTTATTGGTGAAGATGTCCACTTTCTATCACTTCTTATCATGTCTCCTTTTAGATAAGATTAGATATTTAAACAAAGTGATGATGCCTTTTCTCACCTTGGCCTATTTGCTAAGTTGCTATCAGCAACATGAACTCAATCTAACAATCCAATGTAGCCACTTACAAAATTGTCGTTTTGTTTAGGAAAGTTAAAGACCAGATGATTGAGTTTGAAATTTTCATGAATGCATGAATAGTTCTAGAGAAAATTATCTTAATGTCATTTTAGTGAAAGGCATCAACATGGACAACACAAACATAAACAACCACCAAATGTCATTTGACTGGATCTTCATCTTCTCTGAGGCCCAGTAAGAGACACCTCAGGGGTTATGTTGGTGAATGGCGAGAATGAGATGAGAGAAAACTGGACTGGCCCCATTTTATTCCTCCTCACTCCCCATGTCTTTATCTAGGATCATTTAAGTTTTACACATTGGTAGATTTAGCTTCCATATATAGTATTTACAACACTGTAATCCTGTCCTGGCGTCAGTGAATGTGATATCAATATACAGCACTTTATTTGGCAACGTTCCTGATACAAACAATAAAAGCCCATGAGCGATCCTGTGACTCAGTGCATTTTGTGTTTGTAATGACTGTGGAGGGATGAAGGCTCAGTGTTAAGTGTTGTGTAAATGCTTATAGACGAAGTCCTGATACTGAGGTAATTTGATTTGTTTGTTGTTTGTTTTTTAACTCTGGTACATATGGAAACAATATGAGAAATGAAAAAATTGTTCCTTTTCAGGGAACTTGTGTTGGGGATCAATAAAGGTTGATCTCTCATCATGTATTAATCTGCCCTTATAGCAAAAAGTAGTGATACAAGATAAGTGAAAAATGTATATTCATCACTATGTTGGGGGGTAACACTGTCAATTCCATTGATTCAGCTAAACAAATGAAGTTAATGATTGTGTCTTAAGTCAAAAACACAGGATTTATTGCAGCTGATTGATTGAAGCGCTTCAAATTGACCAACATAGATACACACACTCATATCTTACACACAGATCCGTCCTATTGCATCATGTTCAGCACAATTAAGGAGGTGAAGAAGGGTTTCTCCTCTCCTCTCCTCTAGTCTCCTCTCCTCTCCAGACAGCACCACGCTGTGAGTGTCAAAACAATGAGTCTACTTGCGTCCAGATGGATGCTCTGCTAGGGGAGTGTGGAAACCATGATAGGCCTTTTTTTCGGGGCAACCCCCACGCCCCTCCAAGGACACACACACACATACAGAAGCACCCCACCCCAACGCACCCGGCTAGACACCCCACTACTCACAGCTACCAGAGACTGTGGTGATGCCCAGATGCCACTGGGATGAATTAGTGACTGATAAACAACATAAGGGGTCAGTTAGGCCTGAGCCGAAATGCACACCCCATGGGACCACCCACACACAGTCGTACAACTAACTGGTGGTACATTTTGCTCATCCAAAATGCCTCCTGTGTGATGAGCGAAGACAGGAATAAAGGCCTGGCCTCAAAATGCTGACAGGCCATGAACTTAAAGTCCACAGTTGGTCATCACCAAAAAGACTGTTCATCTGTGATTCTTTATCATGTTTGTTTTTCCTGATAAAAGCTGTTAAAGTGAACACTTTTTTTTCCAACATGCAGCACGAGTCCATGTGTCTTTATTAAGGTGGACTCACATAAACACATTTCCTTTTTTGTACAGATTAAACACTCATTAGTTAATTATTTTGCTACCCTCTGACAGAGCCAGACTAACTTACCTCTGTTTCCAGTCATTATGCTAAGCTAGGCTTAGCTCTAGCTGGCTCCAGCTTCGAAGGCCTGTCACAGTGCTAAATTAACAAAATATTAAATAATCTATGACTTTAAATGACTTCTTTTGGCAAGCACAGACTCATGCAATATTAAAGGTCTAGGTGACCTGTAACCAACTGAGCTGATAAAGTCACATTTCCACAGCACAGATAGGTTTGCTAACTAATTAAAGCTCAAGCAAAAGCATCTTGTGATGAGGTTCTAGATACTTGAATGCATTACGCTGTGATTATAATGTTGCTGCTACTGGTTTTGTTGGCTTGAGTACATAATGGAGCCCTTATAAAACTGTCCTCCATCACTGAGCGGGTGAAAAATGCAAGTCAGTGATTGTGTGTGTGTGTGTGTGCGTGTGTTTGTGTGTGTGTGTGTGTGTGTGTGTGTGTGTGTGTGTGTGTGTGTGTGTGTGTGTGTGTGTGTGTGTGTGTTTGTGTGTGTGTTTGTGTGTGTGTGTGTGTTTGCGAGTTGGTTGGGGTCGATTATTTTGTGGAGTCGCTGTTATTGATCAACTGCTCTATCAAATCCTCGAAGATGTATTATGTTCATTTTGTGCTATGGGGGCAGTAAGGATCTCACTTATTGCCCCTTAATCTTTAATTCATTGAAGGCTGTTGGACAGAGATTATAGATGTTGTTTGGGAAACCAAGACAAGGAAATCTGCTGAGCAGCATTATCTCAGTGTTTTCTCATTCCTCCCCCAATAGGTAACCCAGTGCCATTTTTTAGAACCGATATTCAAGGGCAGGGGACACAATGGAGTCCTCAACAATGGCCTGAGGGTTAAAGGCAAGTTTTGTGATTGATATGTCAGTGCTCTGAATACGTAAATTGGCTGGGAAAGTCAGCATGAGCAACAATTATGGGAAAAAAAAGAACTTTAGCTTGTTTACAGCATGTACAAGCATGTAAAGTCATGTAGCTTCAGCACTGAAGAGTGGTTGTCAAAAAGATGTGTTATTAATTCCCTGAAAAAAAACAAACAATGTAATGTTATGAACCAGCTTAAAAACTACAGAATGCATAAAGACCAATCTCTCAAGCTGCTTGCAGATGCATATAAAATGAATGAAAACAAGACACTTATCAGTCCCCCAACCATATAGATCACATTTTTTTAAGTAGCACAAATGTAAAAGTTTGCTGTCAGAAACTGTCAGAATACTACAGCATACAACACCCTGTATCCTTAGACTTCTGATTTATTGATGAACAACTTAGGGGAAAATGATAGAAACCTCTGGAAGGACAAAAGGACAGAGTGACATGAAATAGGTGCTGCTTGTAAAGAGTCAACAGATTTTCAATGTAGAAAGATAGAAATATGGCACACAGCAAAGAACTGCAATATAAGAAAGCAACAATGCATTGGGAATACAAAATGACTTTATTGTATTATACAGTTAACCCACAAAAAGGAACTGTAGCTAACCAGCAGTGATTGACATGACCTGCCTTTAAACAAAAACCATGCAGGTGCTCCCACTGATTTCACCTGTGGAAACAGATGGAAACCTGCTTTATACTCTTTTACAGTTAAGAGATCTGGATAAAAGCGTCCACAAATGAGTAAATATAAAAAGATCCATGTGACAAATGCAGCAACTGCTGAGAGGAATTAGTAGAATAGATTGCCTTTGGCCACAGTATTAGTTCTCCTAGCTATTGACTCCCTGCTATGGGTTATATATAGGGCACTCTGTCATATGCTCCTCCCATTGTACAACGAGACATGTATCGTTTTGCTATTGGAAATCTAATCCTCCATTGGAGATCAATAGCATCCTATTTCCTCTTCACTTGTCAAGGATTCAACCTAGTAGTAGCGTGGACTGGACTTCTGCTCTATATTTAAAAAATGCAGGATTTATCTGATACCAAACCGTACTGGTTAAAAGCATTTTTACGACAGATGTCATTTGGTAGATGTGTGTTAGCCTTGCCTGTGTAATGTGTTTGAGTGCCACATGCTCTTATGTACACAGCACCAAATCACCTAAATCAACCTGACCTGATCATCTGTTAATATTGCTATAAATAAATCTATATTATGGATCTGTGTTGTTTCACATAGCAGGTGATAGAGGGGTGTGTTTTTGCATCTTCAGCAGAAAAAGGAAAAACTATGGCTACTCACTGTGATCTATTGTGTCTTGTCAACCACAGCCACACACCGCCCTTTAACCTCCTTATCACCAGAAACCAGGGATCCAGGAAGGAAGAGACAGAGAAGGGCCTGAAGTGTTGCTGATCTAAGCTGGGTTTGGCACAGCGCTACACTGTTTTGTCATGAAGGTTAAGTTGACAGGATGAACTGGCAAGAATATTCTAGGCTAAACTGGGCCAGATTGCTGGGTTGGGCTGAAATGGGATAAAGTAGGCTAAATTGTGCAGGATTTGATTGCCCTGGGGATGACTCCACGCAGTCGAATTGAACTGAGGAAGACCGGATTGGACTGGTTGACTAAATTTTGTTGACAAAGTTGGTCTAAAATGAGTGTGATTTGGCTGAAATGCAAAGAAAATTAAACAAAATAAACAGAAAAAAAGTTAAAATAAGTTAAAATCCTTAAGATTTTCATTAAACCAGAACCTGGTTTGAATTCATGGTCTGCATTTTTTCAGCAATTACATTCAGTAATTACCTCTCTATATTTCTGGGACCTGCAATATTAAAACACACTTGACTCCACTGAGTTTTCTTTTTATGTGACTACTGGTAAATTATTCTTTTCAAAATCATGGGGCCTTTTGGAATCTAGTTTTATTTCACAACAGCATAAAAACATTACTTTGAAAATTAAAAGAATAGAATACAAACACAAATACAGGTGAGGAGGGCAAGATGATTTGTATTTAAGGTTCAGTCAAAGGCAGAACATAAAAGTTTTTAACTTGAACTAAAAGGTGGGTTAGTCTATAGAAACGACAGAAAGTGAAATTGAGCCACAAGCGGTCACTCGAAATGTGTTTACTGTATAGTAGAGTGTGATGCCAGTAGTTGATGTAAGCCATCCAGACTAGATCTAGACACAACCTCAATGTATCTGGATATAATATACCAACCCTGATGCCCTGATGCCTCTAATACCACCTCCTAAATTTTGAAGTTAAGTAAGATGTAACTTAAGGAAAAGTCTTAACAAAAGCTGAAAGCTTCAGTTAGACACATCATTTAAAGCAAGAGGTCCCGTAATTGATTGTTTTCATACTAACTAGGCTCACAGGATTTATTGAGATTAATTGGATGTTGTGTTCTGTTCCAGATGTGTGACACTGAGATGAGTGATACACCCTTCTTCCCTGACCACCAGGAATTTCAGCAACTGTCCGACTCCTGCTGGACAAATACTGCGCACATGTGTGGTGTGTGTGTGTATGTGTCGCGTTGGGTATATATCACCACTGTGCTAAATACTAAGGTCACAAGGCATCCTGAAAAGAGGGTGATGTACATGTTTACTGACAATGACTTAATAGAGACACTGTATCATTTTCTTTTCTCTCCTGTCCTTCCTTTTTTCCTTCCTTTCTCTGTCAGCCACACCCCATTAAAGAAAGGGGGGTGGGGGAGGAGAGGAAGACAACAAGGAAGGACGCCTAACTTCATTACGAAAGGGGTGCATCTGCCATAAAGGGGGTCAATAAGGTACAACCAGACTACTGTGAGTTGTGTCTTGTGGGCTGATCTTCCTCTTTTGTGTCAGCCACTATCTCTACAATGGAACGCTAATGGGAGGCTTAGATTTCCCTAAGTGACACTGATTAATGGCTGAGAATGAGGCAGATCCTTCTCCCCCTTATCAGTACAAGCTCATGCTTATCTAGCCTTGAAGTATAAAGAGAATTGTGCCTTTGAAGGAATGTTTTGACTTTTTGGAAGTTGAATGAAATTTCTTTGAAGTGCAGAGAAAAAATGTCTTGACAGTTTAAAGCAACTTCAGTTTTTTTCCGACACTTTGTGGAAGCACAACAAGCTGTAAACACAACATTTTTTTATTTTTGAAATGTTTTTTCTTTTTAATTTTTAAATGTAATCTTTATTCAATCAGGCAGTCTCATTGAGAATGAGATCTCTTCTTCAAGAGAGACCTGAGAACAATAAAACTTAACCTAAGGTAAAGTAGTTAGTGGAATGAATATCATGAGAAGATCGGGGATGATTGGGCAGTTGTAGCATTATAAAACGCAGAGAGAACAAGGTCACCAACGCAAATGATTCGTTATCCATGTTGCTTTCAGCACTGGTTGTCATGACCATCAGGGAGCCAACATGGGTGTCTACATCATTGTTTCCTGAAGAGTCCGTTTGTGACCGTCAAGACTAAAATGCAACCCCAGAGTTTTAAAACTACAATGTGGTCTGCAGCGTTAAGAAGTGATATTTGGAAAAGTTGAAAGGCAGACTGAATATGAGTCAGAGCCTAGGCAGGAGTGGCGCCTGGGGCATATAAAATCATGTCATCTACAAAAAAAAAAAAGAATATTGAAGTGCTGAGTTGGGAAATTATTTAATTTATTTATAATGTGCTGTAAATAGTAGTGGACCAAGATAGACCCTGTAGCACCTAGTCTTTGATGGTAAGTCAGCAATAACACTGACATAATTTATAAAGTTATTTTGGCAAATGTGTTAGCAAATAGCTCCCTGTTGTTTGCACATCCAACAGACTTGGAGCAACAAATCAAACATTAATTAGCTCTAGCTTGGTCTCCTGAGTAGCTAAAATATGGTCAGATCTTCATCCAAGTTACAATTATGAAAAAAACACAATCAGTTTGAACTAATAACACACATATCATCGTATTGTTCTTGTCCATATTGTAAACATCATTCAAACATTCACAGTGTAGGTGGAAAAAGTATGTGAACCCATCAGCTGGAGTCCTGTTAATGAAACTAGAATGTAGGTGTGCATTAGAGCTATTTTGACTTTTGAAACATGTCTCACACAAGAGATCTCAGAAGCCTCTGGGGCAGCTCAACATCACTGAGGGGGAGATGAGTTCCCATGTCTATCAAGGTATTTTACAGGATAATGTCAGAGTGGCTGTCCACCTGCTGAAGCTCAGTAGAAGTTTGGTGATGCAGTTGGACAATGCCTCTAAATATCAGAGTAGATCTACTACAGAATGACTTCATACAAAGAAAATCCATATTTTGACAGTCAGAGCCTATATAGATCTTAACCCAGTAGAGATGCCGTTGAATGACCTGAAGAGAGCCGTTCACAGCAGACATCCCAAGAACATGGATGAGCTGAAGCAGTTCTGTAAGGAAGAATCGTCCAAACTTCCTCCTGAACATTGTGTGGGTCTGATAAGCAGCTACTGGAAGTGCTTGTTGATATTATTGGTGTCAAAGGAGGCCTGTCATTAAATCCAAGGGTTCACTTACTTTTTCCACCAGCACTGACTTAACGACTGGGTTCAATAAAGACACAAAGCCTTATAATAGTTAGTGATATTAGCTTAGGGACACTAGTAGGTGTTTGTCTACATTTGTGATTTAGACAAAGATCAAATCACATTTTATGGCCATTCAATGTAGAAAACCAGATTATTCCAAATGGTGTTGGCTACCATATCTATAAATAAATGTCATATCATGATGACATTGAATGCAAAAAAAACCCCCAGCTTCCGGGAGGGCCCCTGCCAACCACTTTTATGTCACCAAAAAAGGAAAAAAAAAAAAATCTTTCCAAATAGAAAAACTTATAAGCTCATTCATGTTATTCATTACAGTGGTATTACAGAGCAGCAAAGGCATACTGTGTGAGTCTCATAATGCTATTCATTTCCAGCACTTGAGATGTGTGTTATGTACACAAAGACACCATATCGTCCCCCTGGGAGCCGCCAATCGTTTTGTCTGGCCTGGATCCCTCTTTTGTCTCTCTCCTTCTCTCTCTCTCCCCACTCCTGCCTTCTTATCCTCTCCCACCCCCGTGGTCCCAAAACCTGATATTAAAAAAGGATTACTGAAAAACAACATGGGTAATTTCCTGCCGTCCCGAGAACTATACCCCTGTTGCGAAGACTCCCAAACCTCTCTCTCCCTCCACGTTCCCTCTCTATCTCTCTATATCTTTCTATAGCTTGCCAGCAGAGATTTGGAGGGGTGACAACAGCAACAATAGTGCAATAGTGGGGGATGGTGAGGTGAGGAGGGTTTGGTGGATGGGGGGTGGCAGAAGTCTATATGTCTTTCTGTCTGCCTCTCTCGCTCTCTCCATAGTCTGCCAGCCAAGATTTGGAAGGCAACAACAACAACAGTGGGGGATTCTGAAGGGAGGAGGGAGGAGAAACAGAAGTGTGACTCCCCAGTGACCATCTCTCTGCCAAGTCGAGAAAGAGAAAAAAAGAGAGAGAGAGAGAGGTGGATGGAGGGGATAAAGGGCATAGGGGAGGAAAGGTAGCAGACAGAGGAGAGACATGAGATGTGGAGAAGACCTGGAGGACTGCAGAGAGGGGAGAATGTGGATCAGGATAAACTTTCTGCTAAGCAACATCTTCATGCTATCGAGGAATTTGAGCTCCTACTTGCAGTGAGAGAGACATTGTGACAGAGTATGGTGTAGAAATAAAAGAGATGACTCAGAGGAGAGATGGCACACTGAAAAATGGTTTGCTTTTTTCTGGAGAAAAAAAAGTAGGCTGATTAATTTTCAATGAATCAGCCAGAAGATGCAGTCCTCCAGAGAAAATAATAACCTGAGTGGTTAACCAAAATGAGTTTTGTGATGATCACTTTTCAAAAAATGAATATTTCTTTTGACAGCCGAACACTTAAAAATGAATAAAATGCATCAGAATCAATTTTCCTCCCCACAACATTTGCATGAATATTACCCTGATGTTGAGCTGATGTGGACTCGTGATGCAAGAGAGAAATATACAATATGAATTATGTAGGCCCTGTTTTTTTTAGTTATTATAGACAACAGAAAATAAATATAATTCAAAAAATGTGAGCATAAGGCAATATTAAATATTATTCTCCAAAATTATATTATAAGTATAAAATATGTAACATTTGTTGTGGATCATGTAAAAACGGGGGGAAAAAAATTATGGTAATCACATTTGCTGGCAGAATTTGCCCAATTTCATGCTTCCCACAGGGGAAATCATCTTCA
Source organism: Seriola aureovittata (assembly GCF_021018895.1). NCBI lineage: Eukaryota > Metazoa > Chordata > Actinopteri > Carangiformes > Carangidae > Seriola > Seriola aureovittata. The sequence continues at coordinate 11,052,258 of NC_079366.1, forward strand.
TTTGCTGATGAGACCATCACCACTTTCACACAAAAACGCTGTGTTGTTTGATGTGGGATCATGCGCAAGCTTCCATCCCACATCAGACCAGTCCCCGTTTCATACCAGAGCTGAGCAGTCTGTGACCCACATTAAACACAGGTGTGGAACTGGGTCATGGGTCAGTTTGGATGTTGACCCATTCACACCAATGTCAAACATCCAGGGCCGCTGCTGTGGCCTGAGAGGGGGCATAAAGACTCTGCCAGATTTTCTCTGTATTGACTGACTTGAAAGTTTTAGTTAAGAAAGTTAAGAGTTGTTGAATATCTGAATTAAGCTAATAAGTATGCTGATTCTGTAGTTGCTAATTTTAAGTTTGCATTTCCATTGAAAGGTTCCTCTTTTATCTCTGCAACTCTGGAACAGCCTTCCTGCTTGTAAACCATTAGGGTAAAGTTCTCTTGTTTCCTGCATAATAATTCATGATATTTTACAATAATTGGTCATTTTCATTCATTTCCTTTGTTTGTCTGAATACTGGTTGGTCCTGAGAGATTTTACTATTATATCGGCAGCAGTGACTTTTGTTTTTACGTTAAGTTGTTGTGTTACAATAATGCACTGCAGTGACTTTTCACTGTCAGATTGTTGTACTTTATAGCTAGAGGGCAATTTTCCGCATTGTCCTCATGTACAGTCATGAAGTTACACACATTCATATGCAACAGTTACACAGTAATTTAACTACTACTGGTTACAACACAGGTCCCCTGCTTTAAAACATGGTTGTGGCTCGGGATGGAGGCAGTAGAGAGTCAAAAGGGGGGAAGGGAGGAGAGGAGTGGAGGCGAGGAGTAGTTGTTGATTCATCCTCTATCTGTCATGTTGTCCTCTCTCTTCCACGCTATTCACAGTCACACTGACCTCCATTCACCAGCAACTAACAAGGGCTCCACCCCTACGCACTGTAACGCTACACTCTGGGACTCTACACTCACATTCTCACACACACACACACACACACACACACACACACACACACACACACACACACACACACACACACACTCACTGTACAACTGCAACACAAAACCTTTTCTTACACACAACTCCCTCATTCCAATTACACACAGTGTTTTCATGCTCACAGCCTTGACAACAATCTGTCCTTTATCCCTCTCACTCTACAGCACGCACACACACATACTCACACCAATGCACACACACTGTATAGTGCATACTCAGAATTGCAAACAATCTTCACCTAGGTCTACATATGCATAAATGTTTAATATGTGTGTGCATGTCCTCCTCCCGCCTCGGCAGGAATTGGTTTAAACAAGACACACACACACACACACACACACACACACACCACACACACACACACTGACTTGAACACTTAAGCTTTCAGACATGTTCTCAGAAAGCACACGATGCACATGTGCACACTTAAGGCTTTTCTCTTTTTTCTATACATTCCACACACACTCATGTACACACACACTCACACTTACATAGATGCTTACAGGCACAAGCTTACACAATATATGCTACACAATGCATGCCCCCTTTGACTAGCAAACAATATTCTCCCGCCTTTTCAGTCTTTATTACACACACACTTAGACTTGCAAACAGCCCTCCCTCCTGCCCTTTCTTCCTCCATTAACACACACACAACTACTATACTTTCTGTACAGTGTATGGGACAGCTGCTAGAGCGCCTACATACATCCCACTACCCATTATAATGCACACATTGTGGGCAAATCCCCCTGGATGAGGAGTGGGCTGACAAGCGCCTCACTGTGCCTCAGGTCCCTCCAGATAAGCCATTGTAAGCCTTTCAGTATCACAATATAGGCTCCCCCTTCTACAAGACAGGATATAGGTCATTGGGGCAAAGGGACTAAGTGCTGTGTATTACATAGGAATTATGAATGTGCATCGCCTCTCTTCTTCACTGTCTACCACAGATAATCACCTGCAGATTATCCCTCAACGAATGCTGCCCTTAATCAAACTCTGCTTAGAGAAAGTAGACAATGTATGTTGACATGTTTTGGTGTAGCCTAAACATGAGCTGGATGGGCTCACTGCTAATCAGGCAAGTTGAAACAGTTTGACCGTGTTTTCCCAGGTGACGTGAGAGATCTTCTGAAGCAAGAACAAACTATCTGAAGTAGGTCAAATTAACAAAACAAGGCGGACAACTTCTATGAGTTAAGGAGGGATGGTTGTGACATGAACATGAGCACATATGTAAACAACATCCTCCTCAAAAGATGAAGTTTTTGAGATAAGTGGAAGGGAATGATAATTCTGTCTCAATGTCTTTGCTTTTAAATCTATTTTCATCTTCACCATCTTCATGTCTTTTATTACTGTCTTTTTGTCTCTGTCAACTTATGTTGTCCTTTGTTAATGCTGTTTGTTTTTACCCATGACCCGTGTAACTGGAGACGGCTCTTGGAGAGTAAAAAATGCTGATGCTGAACTTACAGCATTTCCTTTCTTTCCATTTAGACTGGTAAGTAAAGCTGTTAATGCTAACATTGGCTACGTAGCAATAGCAAAACTTCTGAATTATATAAGTCCTTTTCCATTAGGGGTTTATGTAACATGTCTACCACTATTCTTTAAATACACTGAAGTAAAACTTACAGTATGTTTTACAAATTTTGTCTTAGCGCTCATATTTCTCTTACAATACAATAAATAGTTTCTGTTTCTCCTTAAACCATCTTCTTTTTATGGCACGGTTGTGGTCTATGTCTGTCTCTCTTGTTCCCTCTCTCCCTCTTCTGCTTTGGCATTCCTCCCACCTTTGTAACTGTGCATGTGACCTGGTGAGGAGCAAGGGTCATGGGCCAGTGGTGAGGGGGCGTTGGGGTGTTGAAGGGGGTCTCTAAGCCCTTCTTGTTATAAGCAGGGCCCCCCTGTCTGCCGTCTCTTTCAGTGGGGAACTGAAATGAACTCCATGGGAGGGCACGGCGCTCCGTTGCAGGCGTCTGCTCGCACCACCCCACCCCAAAGCTGAGGAGGGCCAGCCATCTGCGCCCTTTGTCTAAGGAGGGGGATAGCCATCCCATTTCTTTTCTACACACCCCTATACACACACATACACAACCACAAGTAGGAAAGCCTGTAAACGAGGGACAGAATTAAAGATTTTCCTCAAAGTTGAAGACATCCCACCCCCTTTCTGCCTATCTATCTGTTTTTACCCCATCCTTCACCATCTCGAGATAGAAAGAAAGAAAGAAAGAAAGAAAGAAAGAAAGAAAGAAAGAAAGAAAGAAAGAAAGAAAGAAAGAAAGAAAGAAAGAAAGTAATTTATTTTCCTCTGCAGCTGGCTCAGTTCAGCTCAGCCCCTCCTCTCACTCACTCAGTATAAAATATCAACTTTTCCCTCTTCTTTCTTCTCCTCAGTCTCTCCCATCTCACTGGCACACAATGACCGGCTGTGTTTGCCTGGGAGTTGCCGATTGACTCGCCGAAATTGTTCACATAGCTCATTGTTTCTGCCCAGACTTTTTTGGGGAAAAAAAGACCAGACACCCCCTGAAAAGATAATGTTTGAATTATTCAGCAGAGCAATAACTTCTCACCAAAGTCAGTTTCACCAAACAGCGGAGTAAGATTTGTACATTTGAATATCAAACATGATGCAAAGGAAAAAAAGAGAAGTCTCCCCGGTGACAGCCATAGCTTAACTCATAACTCATTTTAATGTCCGGTGAGAATCAGAATGGATGAAAGAAGAAAAAAAGTGACATCTGACATGTAATCAGCCATGGAAATGGAATACTAAAGGCCCAGTCCACTTTTTTTTTTGAAAACCTCCCTGGGAGTAAAATATCACAGACCGGGGTTCATGACCAGAGGGCTGAACAATACACATCAAATCACCATTCACGAGCTATAAGAGTGCAAGATGAATAGAGGAGAGCCCGTTGCATTTGATAAAGCACAGATGTTCAATAGGGAGACATATTTGAACTGCAGAGAACCCATAACCGGATTGCAAGTCTCAGCTGCAGGGGCTCCTTCTGCCTGTGTTTGTGGGAATGTGTGTGTGCTTATGTGTAAAGCTTATGTAGATCAGTTCCTCTGAAAAAAAAGCAAAGCACACATGTGCACACACGTCTTAAAATTTTATGCATGTGTTTGCCTGGTACCGGCACTCTCAACATGCCCGTTAAGTCCTCACTAACTCGCTCACTCATTCACTCATTCACTCACTTACTCACCCTCTTCCAGCCCCATTGTCTGTGGAGAACAGCTCAGTGAATGGAAGACCTAGTTTTGGCTGTAGAGGTTGGAGGACCCTCTCCACCACTCTTTCTATATGCTTCCTATTGTTTCCCTCACTGGAGGCCCAGCCACAGTATTTTTGTCATAAAGTAAATTTTATATAATGTGGAAAAAAATGGAGTCAACTTAAGTTGAGTCAAGTTGAGTTGAGATAATTTTATTGCTGTTAGAACAAATGTAAGGAGCGTGTCATGGTGAGCTCAGTGCATTGCCATTACAGCTAAATGTTTTAGACAAGTTAACTTTATGCAGTTAATTTAATTTACACCAGCACACTTTAGAAAAATAACTGTGAAAACTAACATGAAGTATTACTTACAACTGGCCCATCAAGGCTTGCACCTGTATCGCACCTTCTGGCAGCCATATTGGAGGCCAGTTCATTAGCACCATTAGCTGTAGCTTTTTAACACATATGATTTGCTAGTCTAGTAAGTGGGAGAAAGTATTTGAATACATGAATGCTAATATTTAAGTGGCTTATTTTGACAGTTAGTCTGTTAGGATTACAGTTGTCTCTGTTTGGCAATATGACCTCACTCTTTAAGAAGGGAGCTCTTACGTTTTGTTGCTCATCTCACAGATTAAACAACTGATCAGTCTTCATCTTGTTATGGTGACCAGACGTCCCTGTTTTTCCACGACTGTCCCAGTTTAAAGCTCGGTGTCCCGAGTCCTGACAAATATCTGTAAAACACTAAAATGTCCATTCATTACCAAATTTCCTCGGTTTTCACCACAATTAAAATATTAATACTGGTTTTCAACGCTTATATAGATTTTGATCATATTTTGTCCCACTCATTATTAAATAACCCAATATAAAAACAAACAATGCTCCAGAGATAGTCCGTCTTTTCTAAAGAGCTCCAGGAGGCTTACTTTTTCCAACGAAAATGTTGGTGTCCTAAGGTGCGAGTTTTTAGATGCAACAGAACAAGCAGTAAACATTTATACATATCACCTTATAATGTTGCTCTTGTGAGCGTCTAAGCAACCAGCTGCCATTTAACACCTGTTTGAGTAAATCCAGTATTCGCTCTCTTTTTAGTTCTGTTTTGGTTTCCAGCAACTCGTAAGAGAAATATTTGTCTCTTTAGCAGTTAAATGCTCCACTATGTTCACCATCTAATTTTGTCTGTAAGCCATTTGGTGCTCAGCACGTAGCATACAGTGTGTTTATCAGAGCTCAGAACAGCTTCATCACTGAAAACAGTGCCGTGCTCCAAGACATAGAACCAAAACAATAAGAAAAATGCCTCATGGAGCTGAAGGGAGCTGCTGAGTTGGGTGAAAATCCCCTGTGGGTCCATCACTCTGAGTGACTCTCCGACATTACATTCCAGTTATTTGATGTTGTTCACATGTTGGATTGATTAGAACAGCTTTACTAAACCAAATCCCATGATTGTTTTAGCAACCTCAGACAGTGTTTTTTTCGTGAGTCACATCCAGCCGCTAAAAGCAAGCCATGACTGCACCGAAGACTTTGAATTGTTCACTTATTTTGGAAAAAGATGAGTCACCTAGTGATGGGCAGCATTTATTTGTTTCTTTATGTTTTTGTCCTTCCACTTTTGCGATGATCTGTTGAGAATTTAAATCTTCACATTCAATTTTGTGTGAAAAGAGTCGCTATTCTGGTTATTGCTGTGGCTCACTTCTTCAGTAGTTTCTCTAGTTAGAGGTTGGGCTTTTTATTAAGTTAAGAGTTCAGATTAAGCCAGGATTTGAGTAAGGATTCAGATTTCACATGCAGCACTGATGATTGAGGTTTAGGAAATATAGTGAATGTTGCCAGAGGAAGATCCTCAAGAAGATAGCCTACAAGGATGTCTGTGTGTGTGTGTGTGTGTGTGTGTGTGTGTGTGTGTGTGTGTGTGTGTGTGTGTGTGTGTGTGTGTGTGTGTGTGTGTGTGTGTGTGTGTGTGTGTGTGTGTGTGTAGTGGTGACACTTGATCTTAATCTCCATGGTTACCAAGAGGATAACAAACAGCATGTTGCAGTCTCAACCCTAATTTCATTATTGAGCTTTTATCTGGGTGCAACCCCTCCAGTCTTTTCTCCCCTATTCGTAAGTTTTGTCTGACTTTGCCAGATATCAGATTGGAGATTGGGCACCACAGCAAACACTGTACATACATTTTCTCTGATCATCACTTGTGTGACCCAGGCATCCCGTAATACCAAATTTGTGGCATGAAGGTCATTTGTTTTGCTGACAGCAACATCAAAGTATTAGAGTCATAAGGATTTAGCAGCTGCGGTCATCTGTTTGGGGGCATGGGTGTGTTTGTGTCAAAGACCATTAAAGGGGCCAGGAGGCTACGTGTGTATATGTTTGTGAACATGTATGTGTATCTGTGTATCTGCAGCAGTGTGGCCGTTTAGTGTGTGAATGTGTCTGGTATATGCATATAGAGTAAAGAACATATGTGTCCACGTTCCCTTAGGTTGAAATGAGGCCCCTCAATCCTTCATCCACCCCTGCTCCTTTCCTACGCTCACACACACCAACACACACATGCACACTCATCCCACAGAAAGGGCACTAAACGGGGCGTTGAAGCTGTCAGGGTGATGAGTGCAAGGCGGGAGTATGGCTCCAGATGATGATGTTGTAAGGAGGCCACTGAGGTTCACACCCCCTCACTCTCATGATGATTCATTGGCTATTACGCTCCTCTGCTCCCTCTGAGCCTCATCAGAGACGCAAGTGAGCTAAGGGATGTGGCTGTAAACGATAGCTTAGTGAGGAATTAGCATTGTTTCCCGAAAAACAAAAATAAACATTGCTCCTAGATTCATTTAGAGGGCTACAGTTATTATTTAAAACACGGCTCTGAGAAATATGCTGTTTCTCAGTGTAAGATTACACAAGGAATATGGGCCAAGAGGAGCTCATCATCAGATGACAGAAAACGCACAAACGCTGTGTCTCAATGCGTGTAGTTCCATACTTACACTTGCTGTTTTTAGTGCATAAGTGCGTTCACCCTCATAAGTGTGGCAAAGTGCACTATAAGTACCTGGTCAAAAAAGTTGAGTGTGAATTGCTGGACACTTCTCACCCTCAACAGTAGCCATCTCGGGGCGCCTCGGTGGCTCACCTGGTAGAGCGCATACCACATGGGTTTAGTCCTAGCTGCAGGGACCATGGGTTTGAGTCTGATCCACGGCCCTTTGCTGCATGTCATCCTCTCTCTCTCTCTCTCTCCCTGACTTCCCTGTCTCTCACTGTCCTATCAGAATAAAAGCAAAAATGCCCAAAAAAATAACTTAAATTAAAAAAAAAAAAAAAAAACAATAGCCATCTTGGCTATGGCTAGCAGAAGGGGAGGGGCTTCCAGCGTATTTTCAAACTGCAGAGGAAGGAGGATGTGTCGATGACGGCCTAATTTCCATGTCACATGTAACTGAGGGTACACACTGTAAAGTGAAAAGTTTATTTTTAAGTCATGTGTGCAAAGACGCCAGTGGAAATTCTGCCGGTTGACAGTCACAATTAAATGTTGCGATCATCATTTCCAGTGAGTGCACAACAGCAGTGTTTGATTTGAGACAACACTACCCTGTCGAATTTCATGCGCTACGCCAGTGAGTATATAATGTACATCGTGTGCTATATGTCAGTGCTTTGAGAAACAGGTATGCAAATTGAGACACAGCATAACACTTTATTCTGTGTCTCCAGGTGAAAGTTCATTTCTGTTAATTGGATTAGACTGACGCCTGGTCACATACATCAAGACCAGTCTTATCCACTTAACCTAAAGGCCTTTCACCTAGATCTACACTATATGAAGTGTCTGTGCATGTTTCTGGTATCTCAGGTTTTTTTGTGTAAACCATAGAGAGGTGTTGGCAGAGATCAGCTCTTGTAGAGATTGTGCCAGTCTCTTTGCAGTAATCACAGCCTCTGTAAACATCAAGTTACACTCCAACCACTAAACCAGCCTGCAGTGATTCATGGGCAGTCACTAAAGGAAAGAAAACCTGATCCTCGCCAGCTCTTAACGGGTTTCTTCAGAGGCACAGGGTAGATGAGAGGTGGCAGGAGGTATTTGCACGCTGTTGTGGTATTTCCTTTAAAGGTCCCACACAACCATACAAATGTTTTCAATTACTCTGGCTGATTAGACCTCTGGCCCGTTTGTAGATAGCACTTTATATGTTACAATGCTGCAAAGGAGAATTCAAAACTTGCATCTGATGTTTTCCGTCTTTTCAGAGCAATGACATTGTTGCTCAGGTTATAACTAGATTTTAAATCCAATACTTCCGCAAGCACTATTGCAGACCTACACGTGAAGTCTTTTGCACTACCCATAACTGATCAGAAAAGAAACACGCCCACTTCAGTAGCACATGGGGCTGAAGCAGACACAGAAGGAGCAGAAAGACGAGTATGCAAATGTCAGAGATGCACTGGTTGCAATTTCATTTGCAGTGTAAGAATGCATGAGGTTGAAGCCACAGGATGCAAAGATAGCATTTGTTTTATTTTCTAACATATCAGCTGGAAATGTAGTTCATCTGAAACTAGCAGTGGCTTCATGTTTAATGCTTGTGTGTAATATAGATTTGTTTTTTTGGGATCGTTGCATCTATTAGGGTTGATTGAAGGATAGCACACATGCAAAATTGATCACCTGTCACCTTTATTATATGGTGGCTGCCAACCCGATTGAATGTCATATCTGATCAGTTTGGAAACGCTGGCATCGCTGGCAACGTCACCAAGCAACAGTGAACATTACTGTGATGCTCATTTTAGTTTATGGAAAATCTTTGAATTGTCAGCAAACTGTATCAGGCTGTGGTGTTCGACTGAACTCAGAAATGTTAAGTCTGTCTAGGTTATGACATATTCAGGTTGATCATTTTGATGAATAATATAAACAGCTATTAAAGTTGAACAGGCAAATATCACAACTGAGACATTTATAATTCAGACCCCCTGACAATTCGGGTAAACTCAGCCATGCTTAAGTTTAGTCTCTTATCCTGCTGGACACCAACACCATAAACTCACATACACACATACACCCGACCCCCCCAGGCAGCACGCCCTCTCCTACTGGGCCCCGTCTTATCCTAATGGGATTGCCACGGTGGAAGTCACCCAATAATGAAAATAATGAAATCAGCCCCCCCCCCGTCTCAGAAGATAGACAGAAAACCACAGAGGGGAGAAGGAGGGGAAGGAGAGGGGGAGATTGGCAGACAGAGCCGGGAGGAGTGGAGGTGGGTGCAAAAGGAAGAAGTAACTGGGAAACTAAAAAACAATAGAAAACAAACAAAAAAAAAACAGAAAGACAGGAGAAGAGACAGAGGTTGGCAGGTGAAGGGAAGATACGATAGAGGGGGGATGTGTGTGACTCAGTCATCTGCATGGCAAGGGCATTTGATTGGTAAACATGAGAGGGATTTTAACAAGAGAAAGATCATATTAACCTATGTGTCTAGTGATCAGTGTTTAGCTCCTCCAAGACACAGTTTCCTGACAAGAAACAAACAAATGATTTTTCTATTTTTTACTCATGAATTCAGACAGAAATACCACAGACCCCCCCAAAATAAAAAAAATGTGTTTAGCAGACCAGGCTGGGAGATAAACACAAACAAAGAGGAGAATTATAGGATGTGCGTGCTGAAGACTACAGGAGTTCCTCTGGGACAGGAAGTGGGAGCAGTGACAACAGGAAGCCGGCGTGAAAACGACAGAGGGAGGATTCCAACAGCATCTCTTCTGCTTGTTTCTTTCTTCCTCCCCTCTAGCTCCTCTTCACACCCCCCATCAGCTTCTCTGAGCGCACACAGTCACCACACCATGGTGTCTCTTGGGTCTAAAGCTACTTGTCTACAGCTACAAGAAAGATGAGCAGGTGTGTGCGTAATTGTGACTGCATTTGTGTGTGTGTGTGTATGTGCGGGAGACCAAAGTCATACTTGCCCAAATGCAACTCCAACGATGTTTATGGCGTAATGTCTTCATCAACAAGAAAGAAATCAGTTTCAAATTCAGATTTTGAACTTTTGCAACACTTTAAGGATACGTCTAGTCATAATGTTTACTGTCAACAACTCCCTCGATGAACTGATCCTATCCCACATACACCAACTGTTGATATAAATACTCACTGGAGTACAATTATATTAATTTAGTATAGTATTAAACCACAGATCAAATCACCCCCAACAAATGCACTATTGGCTCCTGTTTGAGTAACATTTGCCATAAACTATTGTTTCTCACTGTTTTAGTCAATTATTTGGTGTTTTTAAAACCAAATTAAAGTTCATATTGGTGACCTGTTTTTAAAGATTTCCATCTTCAGTGCACAGGGCAGGGATGTCAGGATAAAGTATTGACATAGAAAATAACTCACTGTTGGATTTTGTCCTTCACGACATTTTATTATTTGATACATCATAAAGATACTGAATTGGCTTTAGGGCCCAATTAGAGCAGCATTTTTAGCAGCACAGAATTCTTCTCATTGGAATTGCAGTTGCTCTCTGAGGCGAACCCAATCCACACAGAGTGGAGTTCAACTTTAGTAAAGTTTAACACTCAAAAGCTATTGACCAAATGCACAAATTATCTTGTGACCTTTGGGCGAAGAGAGAGAACCAGAGTGTCCAAAATGGAGGAAAGTATGATATTTGCTGTGTCACATAATCCAATTTCATATGGCCTTGCTCTGCTGAAGTATGAACTGCTCCACGAAAGAGACGCAGCATGGTTTGGAGTCAGTTGTGAGACAGGAGTGGATGATGCAAGTGCATTCCCTTGAATACACTATGTAAACACAGCATCTAGTGAGCGGGAGATTGTTGTCACAACATCATTGAGTTTCGAGTACCACCTATTTTGTGAGAACGCGCAACTGTCATTGTGCCACTTTCTGGTCTGATCAGGCTTAACAAGCAAGGGGGATGAGGTCATGTCTCTTTCTTGTCCTATTTCTCCACCGACTCCCTCTACACAACTCCCAGTACTGCTCCCCTCCTATGCAGGTCATTAGTCCTTTGAACCTGCAAGCATCTCTCTCTCTCTCTCGCTCTCTTTCTCTCTCTCTCTACCCCCCTGCCCCATACCCTCTTTCTCTGGTCTGCCTGTGCTCTCCTCTCTAATTTTCAGAGGAGACACACCGCCCCAAGCCCCCAACCCCCAACCCCCAACCCCTTGCTAATTTGGCAGCATCCCACATCAGAGACACAGGGTAGAAGTGGATGGCCGCAAGGGATGTTGTGTTAATGTTTTAGGGGAGTGTGGTGCCACACCTCCGGTGGAGCTGCAGAGACACAGAGACAGCAGTCTGAGGCCCCCGTTGATAAATGACAGGTTAGCACGGCACCTGAAGCAAACAATATTGTGACTGGTGTGTCATTGCTGGTGCCACTGGCAGCAGAGGAAGGACGTGCTAGATGTGTGTGTTTGGCACATTCTGCTCTGAACTGAGACTAAAGTTGCATGACAGTGTATTTGTGTGTACTGATTTTATGTGAACTCTTAATAAGCATTTAAACATCTGACTTGTGTATACATTATCTTGTATTGTTCTGCATGTACCCCTATGTGTGCGTGCCTGTGTGTGTGTGTGTGCGCGTGTGTGTGTGTGTGTGTGCGTGTGTGTGTGTGCGTGTGTGTGTGTGTGTGTGTGTGTGTGTGTGTGTGTGTGTCACTATTAGTCACTCTGTATCCCGCCACTCCCATGCCTTGGGGAGTGTGTGTCTGTGTGTGTGTAATGGCCTGCAAATGTGAGTGTATTTATTTGTGTTATCATTCATTTTTTGGTTGAGCTCTTGCCTTCAAGTTCTGTGCAGAGTTGTTCCTGTTCCGTCTGCACGCAAGTTTGTTTGGTTCTATAATGCCTGTAAATGTGTGTGTGTTTGTATGTGTTGATCTGTGCATGTGTGCACTCGCTTTCCTCTTTCCCGCTATGGCCATTGTCTCCAGATGTCAGTGCCTGGGAACAAACAATGGTCACCAAGAGTCAAAGAGCAATCGCCTTGAGAGGGGTGACACCAGTCTGTCATCTAACAGGTTTATGTTTCACCCACCCTGTCGTTTCATCAGCATGTTTGCGAGCAAGTGGGTGCTGTGAGTGTTTCGGGAGTCTCCTCTCACCCTAGGACACTGAAATTAAATTTTAAAAAATGGTGGAAATATGCACCAGGGAGAGTGTTGAGACAGGAAGTGAGAATTGAGATTGAGAGGTACAGTAGTAGTCGCATCAGCAATACTGATTTGAGGAAGAGGGTGTGGTGCAGCTGTATTATGTCTTGTTTTGATACCGTATCACAGGGAAAGGCTGAGAATATCCTGGAATGGAGATAATACCCAGGAAGCCTTCCCCAGTGGCCACATGGTTCGAGCCAAACAAAAGAAAAGCCTGACTGCAATCTTGATGGAAGACAGATTAGTATCTTGGCTAGAAAGCCCTGACAAAGCAGAGAGCCACACAGCTCGGGACCCTTGAGAAAATAAGCACACTGACAGTACTATAGCCGGTGGTGTCAACATGAGGTCAGTTGAAGAGGCTCCCACGTAAAAAAAAACGCTTTGTCACCACCACCACCCCCACACACACAAGCACACACGCACACACACCCATTCATTTTCCCTGAACATGTATTTCCTCTATCTGATGGATGATGTTTTGAGCATGCAGCAGTTACGCACAGACACCTGTGCTAGCTTGCTGTCAGTTGACAAAGTGAGTTTTGTAAATAAGATGTAACTGAAACACGGTGGTACCTATTTGTTGTGTAGCTGGGTCAATTCAACCTGGGATTTGCAGATTTGTGTGTGTGTGTGTGTGTGTGTGTGTGTGTGTGTGTGTGTGTGTCTTTTGTGTGTGTCTTTTGTGTGTGCGTAAATGTAAAGAGCCATGGCTGGTTCACATGTAAGCCAACAATTACAGTAATTGATATGTGGGGGGAAAAAACAGCAGGCAGGTCATGTATGCAGTGTTTGTGTGATCAGGCTTGACCTCCCATGGAGAACAAATACCTTTTGTGCCTGATGAGGAGAGGACATAAAGGTTAAGGATGAGGGTCTCATTCAGAGGCCTAGTTAACCACACCGGTTGACAGAGGCCAAAACAAAAGAGAAAGGTTGATTTAGGGGGGTGCTATCCTGCAGCTGACACTCACATTCTCCATCTTCAAACTTGGGGGAAAAAATGTTTATTATGTCCCTTAATATGCATCTTTAAATTTGACATGGTTACAGTATTTAGCAATTTCGGTATGCTGCTGATCTTGTGTTTTAACTGTAAGAAAATAATGTAAATAAAGTCCATACTTTTCTCATTCACCTTGTGGAAACGGTGTAGGCTGGGGTCAAAAGGCCGATTGGGTGAATGGGAAGCAGAAGGGTGCTTCTGGTGTTTTGGAAAGCTAAACAGACAGGAATACAAGGCTGTAAAAAGGTCAGCAGTATGAATGGCCACTCTTCAAATCTCTACGCCCCGCTGCCAGGACAAAGGTTTCACTCTGGAGGGCCATGTGTGTTTATTGTATTGATATTCAATGATATTCTCTAAACTATCACTCCATGTCTTTAAACCCTTTACCCCTCTTTCCCTCCTCTTTATATCACTCAGTTCCACTTTGTTTCTATCCCTTCCACCCGCTCTTCCTTCCTGAGTGCGGAGGTGCACATGGTGGATGTTGCCTAATTACCCATGAACACCACCAGCTGAAGTGGTCCTCCGAGAATGATGTAAATCTGTGACATTTACGAAAATGTCAGTGAGTTTTCAGAGGAAGCAATAACGGACAAGAGAGACCCATTATAGCAGAGCATTTTTATTGTGTCAATGCGTCTCCCACCCCTACATTACCGCCTTCAGAAAATTTGAATTTCATTGTGCCAGGTACTTTAATATGGCTTCAATCCACAGAGGCTGAATAGATGATGTTGACTCAGGAATGATGCAAAACGGCTACTGTAAAACAAACTCTGCAGTCTCTCCCAGGCGAAATGCATTTAGAGTATTCAATGTCCCTTTAAGTATTTTATATCATAGTTGCTTATGATTAATTGTGGGCAAACATTGTCGTCATCATCATCGTCAGCATCAGCTTTTTACCATCCTCTTCTTTTCAACTCTCCAGAATAACTTTAAGTTAAGTACTGAAATGATCAGTTGATTAACAAAAGTCATCAGTTTTAATGCAGTTTTCCATAAGTTATATATAAAATGACAATACAAAGCATCAACAACCATCCTAACAGCCCTATAGCAGAGCTTTGAGCTAATTTTGGCATGCTAACATCGGCCTGCTAACATGCTAAAATTGGTATGGTGTACAAACCTTCCACAACAAAGCAATAGTTGTTGAAATATTCAATGAAAACCAAACATGTCAAGCTCACGGTGACATTAGAAAAAGGGTCTGGGGATCACCACACTGTTCAGGATTCATCATCTTGGGACCATGAATGTGCAAAATTTCATGGCAGTCATGGACAGACCAACAGTTCCTTCCATATAGCCATGCCTCTTACAAGGCTAAAAATCCCAAACTGGTTTGAGCTTCTCCAAGGTGAGGATTCACTGCTTTTCTCTACTTTACATCAGTTAAAACTGAATACTTTTGAGCTTTAGACAACTGGTTGGAGACACTTTGAAGATGTCACCTTTATAGACAAAATGATTCACATTTCACGGACTAAATGAATGATCTGAAAATGATCAACTGATTAAACAATTATTAAATTATTTGCTGGCCAAATTTGTATTGATTATCAAATGGCTTTACAGTTAATGGACAATCCCTTTTGTGCCACTATTTCATACCTATTTAGCAGACATTAGCATTCCTTTTGCAGTTTAGCTGCCCCCCCCCCCCCCCCCCCCCTTAACTCAGATGAGCTGGTGGTTGTTGTGGTTTGCCCCCTAGGCTTGGAAAAATGAGCTTGTCTTATTGAAAATGTTTGACCTCTGTCTCTGTCTCTCCTCTGGAAGTCTGAGCTGTTTTTCTGTGGCTTTATGACTAAGCCCGACTCCTTGTCTTGACATGGGTGTTGCCTTTTAATTAAAAGAGCATGGGTCTGCCTTTAATTGGAATGATAGCGTGAAGAAGAATGATTTGACCTGTCTGTGTAGGGGGAAGCTACAAACAATGTGTCTGTAGGATATCCATAGCTATTGTCTCTCTTAAGTCTTTACCTTAACACTATGACCACAGCTGCCTACTGGGACACATGACTCCTTCCTACTTTGCAGCATTCCTCTATTCTATTCTCCCTCTCTGCAGCATGTGACCTGA
This sequence comes from Seriola aureovittata, assembly GCF_021018895.1. Taxonomy (NCBI): domain Eukaryota; kingdom Metazoa; phylum Chordata; class Actinopteri; order Carangiformes; family Carangidae; genus Seriola; species Seriola aureovittata. The sequence continues at coordinate 11,067,849 of NC_079366.1, forward strand.
CCAGTTCAACCGTGGTTTGTGAATTGTTGGGCTTGTAACCCCCTGTGAAGTTTCAGGAAGATGAAAATGTTATGATCAGGCCTTAACAGCTTCTCATGGTATTCTTTTCATCTCTGCTGGTACATAAAGTTTGTGTGCATTGAGGGAAAGTTGTCCAGAAGACAATCACTGCAGGAAGAAGACGCAACCTAAAAAGCAAAGCCCACAAAGCACCCAGTAACCCAAAATGGGGAAGCTGGCCTAAAATCCTTCAGAGGATGTGGCTGAGTGCTTTTTAAAATCCACTTGTTTTGTCAATGTGCTTGCAGTGGCACCTTTCAAATTCCAAACAGGGCTGCTCATAAATGGGTTTCCTTCCTCTACAGCTACCCCTGACTGGGGGTAGAGAGGTGCATCAGGGGCGGGAGGGACCTTCAGAGATTCCCCCGCGTGTTGGACTTGAAAGTTTCTGTCTCTGTGAACTTTACATCAAACGGCCATGGGCTGCTGTTGGCTCTTTGAAGTGGCAGAGGGGAGGTTCAGAGCTGAATACAGGCCTCTGCCTCGACATGTTCTGGTTCAAAATGGACTCTGTCGCGGTGTAAAAACAGCTCAGCTAAAGGTCTGCTGAGAATGGCACAAGATCAAGGCTAAGGACTTATCTCTCAGTTACCATTCCTGTCACATATATAAGGATCTATAGACACACTATAGCGTTATACTACACAGTTATTTCGTTTTCTCTCTCTCAGATTAGTGTTTTTTTACAGGCCCAAAACGTACCAAAAGTAAATAGACACTCAACTGTTAATGTTATTGCTACTGCTACTTCAACAACTAAACTAAAGTTCATTTTTGGTGAGATACCATGTGTCATAAGCACTGAAAACAGGAGATATGTGTAGCTATTTGCAGTAAATGCTCAATATTGTCGCTTCACAACGAAATGTAATTTTTTAGTTTTCCCACAAATCTAATTTGAATTCTGTCCACTCATCCTTCTGACATCACAGAGATGGCACCCTTTATTGCTATTTCATTACATTTTACTTTCCTTTTCTATTGCTGTGTCACTGCATCACTCCGAATCCTAATATATCATAATACATATTGTATATATCCAACAAGATCTTTTTTTAAAGTAATGTCTTTACATTTACCAATTTTTACATTTTAATACAACATCTGTGTAACTTTTGGTTATATTTCAAAGCAACCTTTGAGCACATTTAAGAATGAAAAACTAATATTCAAGTATAATAACAGTAGGCTCATAATACTAATACTATGATGCTGCTGTAACTGCTAGTGCCATCTTCACTACATCTATGCTATTGCAACTTTTACTCCCACTATATTACCTCTACATTGCATTCACTAATAAAGAGACAGAAATTGAGGTTATGTATAAAATAGCCTATTAAACTATCAATTTTAATGTAATGTTTACATGTAAATGTGGATATTGGTGTTTTATTCTGTAGAGATTTACAAGTTTTCCAGACGGGCACAGGGACCATGAGGACTCCTCAGACAGAGGGGGGCCGGGCTCTCGTTTTCCCATGCACCACCATCTACTGACATTGGCCACTGCTCCACATTAAACACCCCGCATTCATAAAACAGAAAAAAGAAAAGAGGGACCATCTGACAAGAGCAGCGTCCACTGGTATAGCTGCCTCACTGTTTATTGCGCTCAGCACGTCGCCAGGACACAAGCCGCACAAACTTAGAGGAAAAATGGCCAAAAGTGAGAGGCAAAGAAGAAGTTTGAAGAGTGAGGAGTTCTTTTTTGACTCCGAGGCGTCTCTCTTGGATCAGCAAGATTTCGAGATGTCTAGTTGCCCTTTCAATGACGTCTTCAACTCCAAAGACTCCCACATGGAGCAGATCAACACTTTTCTGAAAAATGTACAAGTTTTGCTGGAGGCTGCTCGGTTTCTTGAGAGCGCCGAGAGGAAGGACGGAAGTGAGTTTATTTTGTGCTGCGTTTGATCCTTTTCATTTGCCTCTAAATTTCAGGAAAACAAGACTTCATTGTCAACAGACTCAGACAACAAAGGGCTGAGTTCATTCAACTAAACACCACTGCCTGCTATAAGCACAGCCTATGCCTGGGCACCAGACTAATATGAGTAATGCACTGATGCAGTTACAGGAGCGTGTAAACGTAGATGCTTTCATTATTTTCGGGACTATTTTATCTGCATTGTCTGCATGATGGGCACTGTGCATCGCTTTGCGTCTGCACAACTCTCAACCCAGGAATCTGTAATTTCCCCCCGCAGCATAGATAGAGCAATATGACATAATGATGAGGTGTGTGGGTGTGTATGTTGGCTACCACTCCGATGTGATAAATCTGACCACATTGCAGCGCCCTCCAACTCAGTTTAGGATGATGTCATTGTGTGTCCCTGCAGACTCAGTCGAAAAACAGAAAACTTTATAGATAAAACGCTCAGGACACAATTGAATAGTGAATCAGACATTTAGAAGATGTTTAATCTGCTTGTTTATCATTTCAAGCCTATAAGGAATTAAGCAACTCGATATAGCGTAGAATGTAGATGACATGATCTCTCAAATTGCAAGCAGACCCTGGCCTACATCTAATTAAATGAAAGATCATTTTAGAGAAATGCAATATTAAAGACGATTTTAAACTAATTAGTAACGATGTCCCCGTTTCCTTTTTAACAAGTCATGCTTTAAAGACACTTGAAAATAGGCTGTTTTTCCATCGCTTCCGTATGCGTCTGTCCATGCAGGGCTCTTTTCGTGCAAAGAGTCGGGCATAGGAGGTAATGCGTGCTGCAAAAGTAACAGTAATATCATCTATTATAATGTAACGTTGGAGTTTTGCAGCAGCACATTGCAGCGGCTACTCAGCTTCTCCTTCTCTCGATTGTTTGCTTCCTGCTATGTGTGGGCGTGCCGCACTGGTTTCCACATGGCGCAAAGCTCCTCTGCAGTTGGTCAGACGAGAGCTCAACCCTCGACGCCTGTCAAAGCCACCCGCCAATCAGACGCCCGCTCAGTAGCGACGTCACGTGTTGCTGGGCCTGGCTTCAGCCGGCAAGTACACCCCCTAGGTCCCGGTGAATCACGGGATTTGTAGGGTTGCAGGGGAGAGTGGCGATTGCTCGTGAGGGGAATAAAAGACACACAATGAATACGTGTGTTTAGTCCGTTACTTATCAACAGCCTCGATCGAGTAATTCATTATCGGTGGCCTAAATAAGATAAGACTGGCTTTTTTTGTTATTGCAAAACACACAAAAACAAACAGTTCTCATACAATAGCCTATTACTAGTCTGACACCTGAAAATAATGTTGAGTATTTAAGTATTGTCATTCATTTAAATATTTCTTATTTATTGTCATTTGTTGACGCAATGGACTATATTGAAGTATAATCACCACATTATTTATAAATAAATTCTGCAGACCTTTCGACTTGCAATTACCCATTAAACTGACCTGCTGTGATAACTATTGAATTATTAAGAAAACACGGACGATGTTTCAGCTGGTAAATGACGGTGAAGTCAGGCTAAGTCATGAAAGTATGGAATCTTGTGCGTGTTTGACTTTGATTTTACAAAATCACCGAAAGACTTGGTATCCCAGAATGCATCGCAGTTAGACCGGCCTCTCCTCCGCTAGATCCCCGCCTCTCAGCTGTGCAGCTAGGTAAACAAACAGGAGAGGAGAGGAAACGAGCAGCGGCAGGCACTTCGCTGGCTCTGGGTTCCCTCGGGGAAGTTTTATATTGTTTATATCCATTTTTGTAAACATTTAATATCGTGTTTCCTAGAAACTTTTAATACTTTGATACACTGGTTTTGACATTTTCTAACAACGAAACCTGGCAAGAATTGGCTATAGCTTGCTAGCTTGGAAACACTGGATTTTTCCCTCTCTTCTTTTGACAAAGGCTGCTGATGAGCCAGCGAAGATACTGAACAAGATAATAAAACGGCGTTTATAAAGCACCATTTGGTGTAGTAATAACTGATGCACTGTCTTCCCTGTATTTAAAAGCGACTGGTTGTTGCTGCTGTTTGCGAAGCTAACGTTAAACGCTGAAGGGAACATAGCTAACGTTAACGGCAGCCAGCCTCAGGAGAGAATGACGGCTGTTCAGCTGATAAATATCCAACGGTTACTGGAAGCTGCGGAATATCTAGAGAGGAGAGAAAGAGGTAATTATATATTCAAATGTGTGTAAAAGCTGAAAAAAGTTATTGTCAATAAACAGCAGTGGCATCCTCCATGCTCCGTTGGCTGCTTGAAAATACGTAACGTTGTTGCTGTTTTACAAAAGAAGTGTCCACATAAGCCTAAGGGACTGTAGCATACGGTCGAGTAAAAAGTGTCCAATCTCGCCCAAGGCTGACTGTTAACCACTTTTGTTTCAACAGAGTGTGAACACGGATATGCTTCGACATTTCCGTCGAATCAGAACACAAACTACCAGAGGCAAAGAAAATTCCGAAATAAGAAGTTCAGCAGTAACCACAATAGGTAAGAAACTGATCTTTTTCATGGTGTCATCCCTGGTATATTGTGTGGGTTCTTTTATCAATGCTATTTGTAAAAATGCTGTCAATGATAGATGTCATTCAGTTAAACTGTCTTCTTACTTGATGTGATGTACCGGGATGACGGGTGTGTTGCAGGCAGCATGTGATTACATACATACACTCGCTGTCTATACTTTATTGCAATGTTTGGTAAACAAGCGAGCTGTCACCAAAGGGTGAATACAGTCGCTGTCTCTATTTACAGGATCCAGAAAACACACTTTCTTTGTAAAAAGAAAGTTGTCAAATTTAAAATAAGATGTTTTCTCAAACCTGTAGGGGTGTGTTTAATTGTTAGGTGCACATATGATCATCTACACCGCTGTGTTGCTGGCTTGGGGGGAGGGGGCAGCAGCAACGGCTCTGCTAGCTTTTCATCAGCTGATTGTCAAACGGACTGCAGTGGCTGAGGTTAGGGATCGTGGTAAAAGTGACGGCTTCAAAACGAAAAAAGTAGAATCTAACGTTGAGTGGTCCGCTCATCCTTGACTAAATAAAACCATAACACATTGCTTTATTTAAAAGTGAGTTATTGTTTTAGGTTTTGGTGGTACTTGTGCTCATTTTTTCGCATGCCACGTGTATTCTACACTGTGGGAGAGAGGGATAGTTTTGTCTTTTTCCCTGAAGGGGAAAGGCTGCTATTTATGGCTGGTGTTGTTTGCAGACATCCAAAGGTGAATACATAGAGCCTTTTTTCAGGACTAATGATGTTTAGGGTTATCAGTAATTTGCAGTTTTACATCTATATACAGATATATCCTATAAAGGAAAGCATGGATACCCTTTTTATATGCATCAATTGAAAGCTGTTGATGTTGTGGAACATACGTTTGATAATCTATTCTGTTGTGTTTCTTTATGTAACACTGTCTGATAATCACATCATTAGCTGCCACAAAGATTAAGGCCCTTGTCCAGCACAGAGCTTTCACCGATGACAGAAACTTGCATTTAGTAGTCAGAGAAGTAGGCGAGAATCTCCCAAGTTAGGAGCCATTGGTATTGTGTTTTCTCTTGGTACTAGGCTGCTTACATTAATCTGTCCATTGACAGTCATACATCAAATGCAAGCCCCTCTCTCTCTCTCTCTCTCTCTCTCTCTCTCTCTCTCTCTCTCTCTCTTTCTCTCTTTCTGAACCTTTTAATATTAATGTAAGAGCGGGCCGCAAACAGGAACTGCGTATTACTCATCACGAGTGCATAACGCTGCCTAGTTCTGCATAGCAACAGTCATGATCAGATATAGGTCTGAGGCCATATTCATAATGCTTCCTAAGGTTTTGTCCTAATGGGGAAACTCTACAAGAAAGCATCAATTATTATTATTTTTTTAAAGATAGCTAAATTAAATGGTAGCAGTAAGCTGCCGGTAAAACAGCTTTTATGGTGAGCAACTTTTAGAGTGGAGAGGGGCACTTTTGAAGGATTTTCATATGCAGGAGAGAAATGACTGGAACAAGCACAGACTGTTCAGCAGTGATGTTTGTTGTTGGTCGTGATCTCCACAGAGACACGTTCACAGCTCACTTAGTGAGGTAACACCATTTAGCATCTAACACAATTTCTCAGCCTCATATTGCGATGCAGTTTCTTTTATACCCACTGGAATAGCACACTTTGCAAACCAACAAAACAGCATTATTTGTATATACCCAGGCTGTCAGGGTCACTGGGGCACATGTGTGTGTCACTAGTGGTCTACTTTTTTTCAACATGCCTATTCGTGGTTTGCCAGCATAGGTGAGAAATCTTGCTAATTATTCCAAGCTATGAGCCATTTTCACCACTTCACAATGTCAGATTACAGTGTCCACAGAAATAAATGCATTACTAATCAGTTAGAGAGGTCTGAATGACAAAATCAGATGAAGATTTCATTATTGACCAATGATGGCGTCCAAATGAGAGCATCGTACCGTCCTGTTCATTCCCCATTTACAGCGTTAATGTTAATCTGAGTTTTTAGAGATTATGATAATACATTAATTTTAATAATTACATTTACATTTTGTTTAAACACATTTTGCTTTCTGGCACTAGCTTGCTCCAGCTTTAGCTACGTTCTCAGTAGCGTGTTGAGGCTTAAAGTGATGAGCTTATCTGACTCTGTCCTCTCTTGCCTACCGTTTATAGCAGAGTTGCTTTATCTCATTGACCCACTCTGTGTGTGCATATACATTCACATACAGACACACTGTATGCATGCATGCCTACATAAGGAAACATACTGCGGTTGCATGTGGCTTCAAGCCAGTTTATAATCTGTATTGCATTGTTGGTTAGGTCCAGACATGCAGATATCTGATTCAGGAGGCAGGGAGAGGGGTTTGTGATGATAAAAGCCTTTGGGAAAGCAAGCTGACTTAGATTGATCTCTCCGAATAAGAGGCCATACTAAGATGTAGTGTTTGTGTGTGTGTGGAGTGGCTTGGACCAGGGCGGAACCAAGGGCTGTTTCATTTTCAGTTTAATAAACAGTGTAAGTGACATCAGCCTTTCTCTAAAATGGACTTCCAGTTCTATATATAATACATGGATAACAATGGAGCTTTCACACTTTCTTCCTCACTCTCTGCATTATCACCACCTTTTCAAACTTGGATGTTTTTACCTACCAACATGTCTATCGCTGATGACACACTGTCGTTTGAGATCATGCTGTCATTTCTAAGATGAAGCAGTCATTTTGCAACATACTTGGTGCACTGCTTGACATTGCCACAATCGTAATAGTTCATTATTCAAAAAAGGGACAAAAAAGCCAACATTATTACACACCGCACTGAATCACATTGTAGTAAAATGCTCAGAGTTTGGAAAAGATCACAAATTTGGATGCAGGTTACCAAGCAACACAAAACTACAGTGACAGCTGATGACGCAAATTATGCACTCCACAGTACTCATCTTCTGTTAGCAATACTATTTCTGTGACTCATAGTCATTTACAGAAATCAGTGGATCCACTGCCGTTTGAGAGTATACTGTATAATCTATGTAAAAGCCTGCATTCAACACAAGACTGTAACTGCTCATTTTCCCACTAAAGGAGTAATTTTGGAACTAACATCAAGTTTTTGAGGGAAGTAGCTGAGCAGAAAAGATCAAACTGGTTTAAATGCATCATCTTTCTGATTTTTTTAATGTGTATGGTTGGTGTGATGCAGAGCACACTCATGCATGACTATTACATTGATGTAGAATATGTAAGTAGAAACCTGTCAAGAGCATGCGTGTGAGCACTTAGGCTCTCGCAGGTCTTCAGGAAATGGCCCATGTGATCCATGTGTTTTGCTGTGATAGCAGCTACTCAACATGGCCTGAACCATGTCATGTTAAATCAAATATACTGCCACATTTAACTTAACAGTCTTGCATACCCAACTACATGAACAGTAATGTATTCTAATGGGGCCATATGGTGTTTTTATCGGTGTAAATAATTAAACTTGAAAGAATAATTTCCTCTGAGGCAGGGTCAATTTTTACAGACTGAACCGCAGCCTTGGACAGTCTGTAGTCCCTGTCTGTTATCCCTCTCTACCTCCTTCCCTTCCCATTCTTATCTCCTGTTTTCTCTATATTTCCTGCTTCCATATCAAAAAGATGGCAGCTCAGCTCAGTATTAAAAGAAAAAATAGATGAGGAAAGTGTATCACAGTATTGATAACCCATAATATAGAGAAATGCTGTGTGCATGACTCAGGAAAGCTGCACACACACATACCCCCTGAAAACCTGTGCCCCCTGAGGCGAAGTGGAGTGCAGTTTGTGTAGATGGGAACTCGGTCATTTAAGTATCAGGAGGAGGGCTTGTCTCCCTTCAGTATGTTGCTACACAAAGACACTCTTAGGGACCAGCTGATTCAATTTACATTATTAACAGAGCACTGAACCTTGGCCGCTGCATGTAGAGGAAATATGTGTGTCTGCGTGTGTGTGTGTGTGTGTGTGTGTGTGTGTGTGTGTGTGTGTGTGTGTGTGTGTGTGTGTGTGTGTGTGTGCACACGTGTGTGCCTTTGTGCAGCAACACACAGGCACACACACATGCACATTGTGAACTTTAGTGAGCGTAAGTGGCTGCAGTGTCTCACACACACACACACACATGCGCACGCATGCATCCTCCCAGAGTTGTGCTGTACATTATTGAGGACGAGGCTGTATAATGCTACAGTGCATGCCTGCCTGTCACATTTGTTAGTGTGAAGGCTCCAGTGCACTGGGTCTGGAGTTGGTCTCATTTGGGATTAATTAATAAATTCATAAATCAAATTGGACAAGCAACTTCACTGTGTCTCTCCCAGCCACTGTCTACCACATGTAGTTATTATCCTAATATTAAACCCTATTTCCCCAGAATTCGTTCCCTTTACAGGAGGAACAGATACTGTAGGTCTGTACTTTGCTTGTTAAACGTGCGAAAGAAATTGGCTCTTTATTTGATAACTTCTGTTTTCTGTCTTTGCAGGTCCACACATAATGAGCTGGAGAAGAACAGGTGAGTTGGCATTAAAATTTCAAAACACTTCACCTTTGAATCATAGAACACAGCCTACAGGCACATGCGTGTCCTGCCCTGACATGTGAATGAGTCCAGCATGTCCTACTTTCATTTCGCCCCACATCATTTTTTGCTCTTCTTCAAATAAGCACTTCCTCTTCAACAGGTCCTTAAAAACAAAAGTAAGAGGTGACCCTGTTGTGCCCAGTTAAGGACATTCCCTCTTCACTTTTCACCTTGTTTCCCCCTCTCGTGCACACAGGCCTTGCACCTAGAGTTATGCAACAGTTTGGCTGCTTGGGGCTCTTGAGTTATATGGGCAGGCGAGGGTGCATGTAGTCAGAGCTGAAACTACATTCAAAGGCTCAATGCTTGTTTTGATACAAAGATGTTTTTTGATTGGTATGTATTAGTGGCACCAAAGTAAGCCCTACATCAGGAAAAAATTTCCTTTCAGTTGCTTTCACGCCTGAGCATAGTTCTATGCTGAGTTATATCTCTGCATTCAAGATAGTATCTACAGTGGAAGAAATGTGGGGTATTCAGGGACACCTTGGCTTGTGATGGTTTTCCACATCTTATTCTGAAGTGAGTGAACACTGGTTTCTTAGAAGCCCTTATCAGATTGAGTCAACCACCCACATAGGTGGCTTGTTCATGTTCTGTGACTTTGCAGGCTTCAAGAGTCAAGCTGTAAAGGGTTCTCTTCAACACCATAAATAAGTGTGGCTAGACTTGCAGGATTTATGGTAAATAGAAAAAAAGCTTGCCTTCCATTTCATTATCTCTGAGGGTGTGGGTACAATGAAAGGATGTGGGAGGCTGGATCCATTCAGTGTAATTACATATCACCTCGGCCTGTTTTTCTCACCATTCTCCCTGGCAGCCTCTTCTAAAAGGATGGGAACATTGGAAGGAGAGGCGTCCAGTGAGTTAAATATAGACAAGAGTTGATGTGTCATCTTGGTGCTCATATGCGATGCCACACAAGGCCAGCCGGTCGGCTGACTGGCCTCGGCAGATTGCAGCACCCATGCGGGGTTGCATTTTTTTTCCAGTGTTCCACCCACACAAATACATTTCAAAAAAAGGTGCCAGGGCAGTTGTTTGTTCCTACAACACAGTGTGAAGGGTGTTTTCGTCACTCCTTCCACATTCTTGCAGCCATTCTTTGTAGTATGGCCTGTTTCTATGGCCATTTATGGCCTATAATCATCTCTGCCAATCAGAGCAGACTAGTGTAAAGCCTGTAGATGGCAGAAGGAATAGGTGCTTGCTTGGTTGTAAATGGTGGCATAGCACTGAAGATTGCTGTAGAGTTATCAACCATTAGAGAGATCATTAATTCAGCAGTGGAATGAAACTCTAGGCATAATAAAACTGATGGAGCCAATGTAATGCAAAAAGAGACTACCATACTTATTTGTGTGTTTGACTGCATTTTTCATTCCTATCATGCAACATCCTTTGAAACTTGCATCCCCCGTCTCCCTTTTCCTGGCTGCACTTTGCTGGTCCATGCAGCTGTGCAGACTCAGAGAGAACTGCAGAAGAATAGAGTGGTCTGGGAACAGGCCGTCCTGTACCACACTGTACCTCATCCAGATACTGACACCCTGCCCCCCACTCCCACCCCTCACTTTTGTCTTCGTTTTCAGCTCGACATAGTGCACGTGGTGTTGTTGCTTAGAAGTTGAACAGTACAAAACTAATTCGAATTTCCATTAGCAAAGAAAGACGGTAAAAATTGAAATGGTAATCCATCTTTTTAGAAGCACACTTAAAGTCAGAATCGTTTATAATCCCCCCCCTTTTTTGCCAACAGTTAATCCAATTCCCTTTAAGCACATGCCCCACTGTAAGCTATATGTATCAGGCATAGTTGCTCACCCAAGTGTGTCAGGCTTATACTATGATTCTACAACAGCAGCAGCAGCAGCTTTCGTTCCATCTCAGCAGACTTCCAAGTCTTGTAAATTGGAGGCAGCTCCTTTATGGCCCAGCCTGACTGAGGCCTTTTTTAAACACTTATCAACCCTGTATATCTGCTGCTGGCGCGACGATTTGCCTTGCATGGCTGCTACAGGTCTTGATAACCTCTGTGACGAGAAGACTCGTCGTGACAGCGGAGACCACAGGACACGGATAAAAGGCACAGAGGAGGAGGAAAAAAAAAAAAAAAAAAACACACATTCCAGATGCTCATACTCTGTGGTGGGACCAGATAACGTGGTGGCTCTGCTGCTTTGATCAAGAACCTTGTAACAGCCCTATTTCACTTCCACATGTCACTACTAAATTACAGTGCCTTAGTGGGGCTTAACAGTAAAAAGCTTGTATGTCTGCATGTTGCAGTTCCACAACTTTAATTTCACAGTCTTCCGCCCATTAGTCCTTTTTCTTTTAAACATGTTGATAACAAATTCCTCAGCTCAGGTTAGTTGGTTGATCCTTGTTTTTTTATGTGGAGGATGTGTTTTACAGTAAATGACTAAGGTATTCCATGGCTCAGAGTGGAATATGTTGTTTTCTTCCTTTTTGGCTGATGACTCTGTTTATGGATAATCAATACAATAAGCTTTTACTTGCTACAATAAATCCACAAGAACGGTCACTTATCATTTACCTGCCTCCTCCAACACAACCTATTCATTTTAATATTGTTTATTGAGGCCAGGCTTATAATACACATGGCAAATAATTTTCCCCCACTGCACAGACATGAGGAGCAATATTAGCTTTTCTGCTTGATTTTTTTTTTTTAATGAGGGGAGTTGGGTAAACAATGCGTGTTAAACACCTTTCAGCGTGTGCCTGTGGAATATTAAAAAGGCTCACTGTTGCCCATCAGAGTCATGAGTCTGATGTCCTTGGGTGCCACGTAAGGAGCATCCATGAGGTTTGCCCTTTCGGGATTTTTTTGGCTCTGTTGTTTGTGAAATGGTAAATGAAGGTAGTCACGCCTCATTTGCAATTAACTTTGAGTTGACGTGGGTGTGCTCAAATGTCATTTTTATTTTTGTACACATGCGTGAGAAGGTGTCTCTCTCGTTGCAAAGTATATGAGTTTATCGGGATTTAGTGTATGGTCAGATTTTTATGTAACTTAAAAATAGCCAACTAAAAGTAACTGTTACAGGCTGGTGTTATGCAGTGGTTTTTAAAAACATACACTCCAGGCAAGATAGCAAAACTCACCACTGAATATCACTAGAATAGGTGTCACACTTTCCAAATGGTACATACCTCTGTTGGGATTTAAGCCCTTTATGCTTTTCTATTCTTTCTAACCAGTGGGATATAAACTCACTACTGTTGTTCCAGCCTTGGGGTTGAATGAGCAGTCAAACATGAATAAGCCTGGGCTACATTTTCTCTGGCTGTGCTGATGCTCCATGAAGAAAGCCAAACTGCTTCACCAGTCTTTCTGTTGTCTGCCCAGTGAGTGCAGCCTATTCTCAGGCTCTGCTGCAGGGCCTAAAACTGGGACCATTTGTTCTGACCAACGTGACGACTTGTAAGCTTTTCTTGGATCAGAAAAGCAGCTTAAGGGACTTGATCTTTGGTCTGGTGAGCCCAGCTAGAGCACGCACACGTGCTGGGGCATACCCCTCACCCAGGCCACCCGATGCTAGTCCTTAACACCCTAGCTTGGCTTTGGCTTTGGCTTAGCCAACGATGGTGTCAGAGGACAAGGAAGTAATTGACAGGCTGATGGGATGAGCAGAGGGATAGGTCAAACACACCTGACTAAGGGATGCCTTGAGCAGCACGCAAGCCTGATCCACACTCCCACTGTGTCAGTGTGTGCACAGTGAGCATTTCCGACCTGTAATTAACACAGTGAGACATGTTCCCGTATCGGGGTGGGTAAATTCACACCAGCCACCACAAACATTCAGATGGTGACAAATTGTGGCTGTGGCTAAAAGTCTGCCTCCTCTACCAACTAGTGTGGCAGGTGCCCAGTTGTAATGAGGAGGACATGTTCTGTTTTTCAAAGTTTAGTTAACTCATAAAACAGTGAAAGTACCGTTCTCAAGCTGTGTTTAAGTTGTGTAGGGCTACGGCCAACATGTAAGTACTGGTGCAAAACAGGAATGTACATATTCTCTTCAGCCAAGACGGCTACAGTACATAAGACAAGATATTTGCATTTTCTCTTGTGCCATGTGTTGTGTGCAGCTCTGAGTTGTGGTGGAGGAGGAGTAAATTACACTTCACTGATGTACCTTACCCACTGGGTTGCCAGGTCTCTATAACACCAACACCTCCTTTAGCTGCTTCTTACAGTAAAAGCCTCTGAGATTGGCATACGGCAGTTTTCTTTATGAATTAGCATGTTATATGGAGTAGCATCATTTTTTATTATCCACAATCAACTCATTTATTTTCCTTGTGCTGTACTTTCAATATCAAATGCCATCAACGGAGATTGAGAAGTGCCCACCGAGAACTCTGATGCAAGGACTCCAGACTTCTACAATTCTGTGAATACTGTATATCGTGACATTCCCACTGGCTTTCTGTCAGATGGTTGAAGATGGTGTAAAACCAGAGGTCATCATTGTTTTGCCTCACATCCTCAGAATCCATTTCCACACAGATGTTCTGTAGACAGGTGTAAAGAAGGGCCCACACGGGGGACTGGATGTCAGCACTTGAAGGCTCACCCATCACTCACATCTCATCTCACTCCTCTGACCCTTGACTCATCTTATCTCGGCGCCGTCTTGTTGTGCCCTTATCCTGCAGGAGTGCATCCATACAGGATTCTGTGGAAGGACAGTGTAACCAAACGGAATAAGGCCTGACGGGCATGCAGGCTTAGTCAGCAGGTTTAAGCCAGGGCTGTCTGACTCCGCTTGTGTTAATTCTAGCTAACTGAAATAGGAATATTTTCAGTCAAATCAATTTGTTTGTAGGTGTTCAAATTAATAAGCTTGTTCAGGCTGTACTACAATATTCTGCAAAGTGCTCAGTCTCTCCCACACAGTGTGTTGTTCAACCTGTGCCATTAATGACATCGTGTTGGGCTTGTTGATAAGCCCACTTTGGGACAAATGGATGAGGCTGCAGTTACATACTGTTCCAGGAAGAAATGCTCCTGTTTTCCTTCCTCCTTCCTGGAGCAGCTTGTCATGTTAGCAGCCAAGCTAACTTAATCTGTACCTTAAGGAGAGAGAGAGAGAGAGAGAGAGAAACGGGGGAAAATATGATGCTTGTTGAAGACACAAGACAGACTCAATTAGGCTAAAACTGACTATGGCTTCTATTTTTAGCCGTACAGCTGGGGAAAAAGGGGGAAACACCACTGCCTTCTGACCAATCATAGAGGTTAGCTTTTCACCAATGACAGCACTAAGATGAAGAAGCAGTAGCAGAAGTCCCCACCCCTTTTCTCCCACAACATCTATCTCACATACTTACTCATCATCGAAGCATACACTGAATGTCATTGTTTGCCATTTCCGTGTTAAGAACTGAACGAACCCCAGTGGAACAACCTGCGTGCCAACTGGGCTAAGTGACTTAACAAGATATGTGACATTCAACCAGGATGAGTGAGAAAGTGAGTGTGTGCCTCTGTGTTTTTGTACACATGAATGTGTATCTGTGCATTAAAGGTTGATGTACAATATTTGGATTACATGCCCACCCCCACCCACTATTGGATGTATTAAAACACATCCACAGCTGTAAAGAGGATGTGATCTGACAAGGCAACCCCCTCCCTCTCTCACACACACACACACACACACAAACATACACATGCCCCACCCGACCCTGCCCCCAGAGTCAACATCTGGCTTCATCTCCCTGGCTTTACACCAGGCCCATTTTAGGAGCTATGCCATATTGGAGTTTTAATCCAAAGCTTCTGCCCTCACCCTTCGAGTCACACAGGGCTAAAGAGGAAAGTGAGGGTGGGGGGGCATCCTGTTCATATAGGGGTGTCCCCAGTTTGAGACGGTTGTTGCATGTCACCCATCCACTATCAAAAATAAAGCCAGAATGTCCTAAAAAGGAGTTTGGTAGGTGGATGGAAATGTGTGTATTTTGTGTATAATCTATATGTGAGTTTGTGTTAAAGGAATCTGGGTCATTTGCCAAAGACAAGTGTATTGATGTCATCGCTTGTTTGACTTTTAGGTGACGTGATTCTTGTACAGTGCATCTAAACTAATGTCCCCGTCCTCCATCTCTTGCTCTGTTTCTATGGTCATCCATTTCTATAACTCCATCTCTTTGTCTCATGCCTTCTTTCTTTTCTCTCTCCCTTTCTCTCTCTCTCTCTTCCAACCTTTGTCAGTGGAGCAGATTAAAAGGCAGTGTGCACGTGTGAACTAATCCATGTGTTAGTGATGGGTTTCAGCCCCAGAGTCTCTTGGCCTTGCCATACAGTGAGCGTCCCCCCCCCCCACACACATACACACACTCTACTCCAGTGATCTCTGCACGTGTGTGTATGTGTATGTGAGCATGTGTTCATGCCTGTGGCTGATGAAGAGGGCAAATTGCTGCACTGTTCTTTCATCTCTTTCCTCTCGGACTTGCCCATCTTGTGCATCATCTTTGTTTCCTCTCTTTCCATTTTATCCCAATCTGTCCTTCATCCCTCTTCTGCACTGTTGCTATGCATCATGACGGATGCTGTTTGTGGCTTGGAGCAGCTTCAGTGGGCTTAGCGTGACAACAGCATTGGCCTGCCTTGTAATCAACTGTGTTTCACTTTATTTACCATTTGCAGCCTTGGGATTGGTTTAGCAGAGGTGTGTGGTGGGTTTCCGCAAGTCCACATTGATTTTTGAAATGCCATTTGCATTTTATTGGCCCCAGTTCCCAGTGCGGTTTCAGCCCTGAATCCATATGCGTTTTTACACTGCGCTTTACTGCCAATCAGAAAGATGCTCTCTCGCTTCCACTCACTGAATCTCTTTTTTGGGATTGAGGTCACAACTGCCTGAATGCTCAGAAATATCAAAGTCCGATTCCCACTCACCCACCCACATGCGCCAATACATTTTACCCCCTTTACATTCCTTTCATGTTCCCTGCCATCTAACCAGAATACAGCATAGTTCCCATGGAATGCCAAGTCTTGTTAATAATCGTTTAATTACTTGACAAGAAAGCAGTTGCTGTGTGTAGGAGGGAAATGAGCATTCTCCTCATTCCTCAGCCCTGTTTGTCAAATTTAACAATTGGCCGTCAGTTTGGACAGCGTAGTAAAACCCTCAGTGGATGATTGAACTGGTGAGGACATGGGCAACAGGCCTTTATACAGAAGGTGAGAGAGAGTGGTTTTTTTTTTGTTTGTTTTTTTTTAAGAGCATCAGAAGTGGAGCTGCTGGTGTTAAAGTAACTATCAGTAGATACAAAGTTGTGTTTTTTCCACATTCACAGTAACAAAAATAACTTTTCTTCCATTTACAGTTGAAGCAGCTTCATGAGCACTTACCTGCTGTCACTGTCAAAACAAACAGAGCAGAATATTACTAGCTTAGTCCTCTGTCGTAGAGGTTTGTAGCTCCATGAGTAGAGTGTGGCTCTAAATCTTTCAGGGTCAGGGGCTAAATTTCCACTGGTGCCACCCATGCGTAAAATACATGCACTCGTGACATTTTGAATGAATGCTCAACACAAAGCATGCATGTCTTTCATATGGTAGTTCACAATATTTGGATAAACATGTTGCATTTAAGTGGGTATGAACTGAGTAGATTTTAGTCGTTTTTGTCGCTAAACCCAGTGGAACTCCTGACAGACTGGCGCTGGTTTGTGCCCGTGGCTAGTTTCTGGGCAGATTACACAGACAGAACACTCCCCTTCCTCCCCCACTCTCTATATCTCTCGCCCTCTCTATGTTGCTCTGACTCTATCTGCATCTATCCCATCTGCCTGTGTTTCATAAAGGAGAGGAGGGAATCATCGGTCTGTCAGAGAAAGAAAGTGCCTACAGTTGCTGTAGGGCAAAGATTGCTCTAATCTTGTGTGTGCTATGCTCAAAACGTGACAGACCAACTGACTCATCATCAGTGGCGCAATAGAACAACAGAGTAGCCTCAATGTACACCTCTCAAATTTGTTTGCCGTTGCCCCAGCAACAAGGGCGTCATTTCAAATCTTAAACTCCCATAGGTTTCAAGAGTTAGTGGCGTGTTCCAGTGCATTATCCAGTGGGTATAAAGGACTTTATAACAAAAGTTATAAGTCATGTGCCATCCATGGGCTGATGCTTGAACATCTGTCAAATCATAAATCCCCAACACAAAGTCTTCCACTGGAAGGAAAAGCTAGAATAATGATTTCACCATCCAAATCGAGACCTAATGAACATATAAGCTTATCTCCATGTGCGTTTGTCATTTCCTCAATCTGCCATTTATAGCTCAGATAATAACGCTGTAGTTGGCTAAGCACATCAAGCGGGCTCCAGTTTTGCATGCAGGCTGCAGGCTCTTTGATGACTGTTCCAGCAGTCAACCTAGTGAGTGGTGGTTTCCTCTATTAAAAAAAAACCTATTCAGTCAGGTGCCACTGTCTGTATGGGTAAACATGTGACCTTGGCTGCAGCCCGACAGCAGTCATGTGAGAGAGAGAGGGAGAGAGAGAGAGAGAGAGAGAGAGAGAGAGGAGGGAGGGAGGGAGAGCGAGGAGGACCCCCACCCTCCCCCTACCTCCATTAAAAAGAGAATGAGAGAAAGACATAGGAGGCATAAAAAGAAGAGAATCCTAGAAGGGGCATCTTTAGCAGAAAATACAACTCTGCTCTTTGTGTTAACCCAGAGAACCAGTGAACAAAGGTGGTGAGCAAACACAGAGGGCTGTTCTGTTTCCCTTAGTTGTACTGTAATGTATAGGGTACAGTTGTTTTTGTTGAGTTTTTTTAAGTTTATTTACACTCTTCATTCACTTGGAAATGAAGTCAAATGGAGCCACTTTATTTTATTATATCGGAATTAGCTGGAAATGGACCAGAGTATTTGAATGCATTCTGGCTTCAACAGTGGTTTCTACAGTCACAGCAAAGCATCATGGGGAACAAATGCACGGTCTGCCATGTAGATTGAATCCTGCCCCTCGCCATGTATATTACATGTCACCATCTGCAGAGTATGGATCAGTGTACCACATGTTCACATGTTCCACTATGTATGATGTGGGAGAAGGACCCCTCCATGTGATTTGGCTGTGCGACTGGTCTGGACCATTTAAGCAGCCAGCATCTCACGCTTGCTATTTTTAACCATGGATAATAATGGATTTGGAATGTTTTGGAAAATAATGCTCAAAGCACAGAAAGAAAAAAACAACATGTGCCCACATTTTCTGTGTTTGATTTAATTGCCCTCCTCCACATAGTGAGTTAATTTACCATTGAGCTGATGTAGCGCTCAATGGACATGGCTTAGTCTACACTAAATGAGGCTTTGCATTACAAAATACTCTAATCACGCCAATAATCTTTGACATCACTGTTAATCATGATTTGCGACTGCCTTAAATGAGCCTCGACACTAGAGAAGGAGTAATGCGGAAGAACAATAGAACTTGCCCATAAAGTCAAGTTCTTTTTTTTTCTCTCCCTAAGAGGCCCTGTGTAATGATGTCTTAATTTCCTTTTGCATGTCAGTTTAGGAGATTTACCACTGAGACGGTCATTGGTGATGTGTAATTAGTGTAATAACTGGGTGTAGGGTCAGATTTCCTCTCCCTCCACACATATTAGAAGTAGGTCAAATTGGGAGGATGTGTGTGTGTGTGCGTGTGTGTGTGTGTGTGTGTTAAATGGGTTTGAGAGAGTGGAGGATTTGCCAAAGAGAAGTGTATCGACTGGTATCTGGGCTGGAAATCTGACCCTCCCCTTTAAGAGCACGTCCAGTAATTATGTCAGACATCTTGGATGGCCTGAGAAGTTATCCATTATTTACGTATTCACAAGTTCAGAATCTAGGGCAGCCATTTTTTTTCCCTCCATCGCTCAAGCTTGGACTAACGGTGTTGGTTCCAGGGGACTTTGAATGAAAAATAAGCCCAAACTAGGATTTCTTTGTCAGTGCTGTTTTCAGCTGCGTTTGTTTCCTGAAAAGAAGAAAAAAATAGCATTCTGCCTGTGCCACTGTTCAGGCCCAGGTGTTCTTTTATTGCCATTTATTTTATTCACACAAATAGAACAGTTACATGAATATGCATTTTCCCTTTTTTCTGCTCACCACACTCTCCTTTCAATACTCACTGCCCACTTGAAATGTCAGGACTCAGATTTGCACAAATTTATGCCTGTTGTTCAGACACAAGATAATCAAGCTCGGCTTTGAATTTGTTTAAGTAGCAGATCAAAGACAGGATTGTATACACAGCCATCAAGTAATGTAAAAGTAAGTAAATAATAACCACTGCTCAACAAAAGGGAGTTTTAGGTGATGTGTGCCCTATAAAAAAGGAAGGATGATTAGATGTTCTTAGCGTCAGATAATTTAGAGATTCACAAACCAAACCATCTCAGGAACTGACTCATGGATTGTAAGGTTCTTATTTGTACTTATGTGCAACTAAATACATTTGGGAAAATGCTGATAATGGATTTCAAACATGTGACCTGTTTTCTAACAATTAGTATCAAACAAACTAAAAGTTTTAATTTGGAGACAGCTGGGTCTTCTTACAGGCTGACTGAATCACTCTGGAGTCTTGTGTTTGACCAGAAAAATCCTTGGCCTTTTAGAAAGTTTTGTTTCCCAGGAGCAGGAGACATCAACAGTGGCCCAGCTGAAAAACTGGAACAAGGTTCCTGCGGTCGAAAATACAGGTGAAGTTCCTGAGTTTCATA
The DNA here is from genome assembly GCF_021018895.1 of Seriola aureovittata. Lineage (NCBI taxonomy): Eukaryota > Metazoa > Chordata > Actinopteri > Carangiformes > Carangidae > Seriola > Seriola aureovittata. The sequence continues at coordinate 11,087,759 of NC_079366.1, forward strand.
AAAAAAGATTCTTGTGACCGTGGAAAAGTCCCTGTGCTTGAAAAGGCCCAGTGCACATTTTATCACACAGTCATGTGTTGGTAATCTAACAAGACTGAGGATGTGTTCAAATGAAAATACAAAAGCTGCCTGTTGCTGTGTCTGCACACATCTGGGCTTTACTTTCAGCTTGCTGTTGACAGTATACCCATACTTCTGTCTCATTATCCCTCCAAGAGCATTGGGATATTTTCAAGACACTACAGCGATGACTGCTCTTCTCATGTTGTTAATGTTGGCATTACAGTTTGTTGCAAATTTAAAGGGCTATTTGTCTGTCAGTGTGTGTCTGACACTAGTTATTGACTGCAGATCTGTCATATATCAGATCGTGTGTACGTATGTATGTATTTATATGTTGCAGTGTGTTTGCCCTTCAGTGTGTCCAAAGGCACATGCACTCCGTGTGTGTGTGTGTGTCTGTTTGCTTGGCTGTTACAAGGACAAAGAAGGAGATTGCAGAGCTGTTCGCTGTGCTGACGAGAGATGTATGATGTGTGTAGGTTCTGTAAGAGCTGTGGTGGGCAGCTCTCTCATACCAACAGGGAGAGCTTCAAAGTGCTTCTTTAAAAAGGACTCCGCTTCAGTCACTTTGGAGGCAGTTTGACGCATTTCAGCAACAGCTGAGATGCAGAGCAGTGCAGAAACTACAGCAGATTTTAAAAAATATATAAATCTATCACCAATCCTGATTTTAATCGGTTAATCATGTCTCAGTGTTGCAGTGTTACTTCACCTTACATGCACTTGAACTGAAGCAAAATAACTGAAAGTTGTTGAATTTGGGAGAAAAAGGCAGTGTGTGCACATGGTTGTGGGGAGTCGGGATGAGGAGGAAAGGTGTGGTGCAGTGACCCGGGGCCGACTGGCTGCTCGCTCACATGTCAAAGCCAAAAGGCAGAGCTGCCTGCCTGAGTACCCATCTGGGGCCCATCAGGAACACAAGCCACAGGAACACACACACACACACACACACACACACACACACACAACACACACACACAAGCATGAAAGAGACACATATGCATGCACACACACTGGTAGCGTGGAAGTGCCCCACTGTCTCAGGAGGACAGGGAAGGCTGGCTGTGTCAGTGGTGAGCCTGCAAGTCCTGCCTTTGGGATACAACATACAACTAAAGTGTGTATATGGGTGTGTTGGGGGATTTTACACACCTGAATCCTCACTCTTTTTGTCAGTTATGTAATATGAATGAAATTAACATCATAAAGAGACTGCATGTTGATTGTTTTGCTGTCGATGAGTGCTAAGTCTCCAGAAAGAATCTCTTATATATGCTTCCATGAATCACCTGCAGAGGCCTACGAGGGGCAGTAGTCACGATGAAGTACAGGAAGAGGAAGATATGGGATATGACATGCAATAAACAAACAAATTTAGCTTTTCATGATGGTATAATTTCTGTACGTTTAGCAATAGCGCAGCATTTGGTACGCCTAACTCACAAGAGCATTCATTTCCCCCTCATGAAATAGTATTATGATGCTTTAAGGTCATTTCTGAACCAAGCCATCATTTATTGAGACTTCACTGTATAGCAGATGCATGAATATAAGCTGACCATCTTCAGGAGAGAAAACTTAATGTTGCTGCCTGTAAAGCTTTTCTATAAACATGTTTACGAGCTGTGAATGTTTACTCTGTGAGTTCCAGGTAACTCCCATGAACCTGTGGGGGATCAGCAACAACAGCTTTAGATGTGGTTTCCTTTGAATAGCCAGTTGCATTATAAATCGATCCGTATTTAGGCTCAGGTTCACAGAAGCTCGCTGCCTCACGGCCAGAGAGAGCGTGGGATTTCAAAAGCAGCTGTTTGCAAAGGTATACCCGGAAGGCAGCAAAACAAACAAAAACAAAATGAAAAATGCTATTATGTTCACTCCTATACCCAGGAATCTCCCTCTGCTGAATACAAGGAAAACGAGGCTGTTTTGCCTGTGTTTTCTTATTGTCAGTGAGGGATTTGATATCCCTGCTGTGCGTGACAGTTTGGAGCACAGGTCCTGGTAGCAACTGGCCACGTGTTATGTAATCCGCCACAGATGGAGAGTTCCCCATTCAGGCAACATACAGCTTGTCGTGCCATTCATTAAACTCTGCAAATATAAAACGAAGACCAACAGCACTCAGTAAACAGAGAAATCTTAATTTACGTATCATTCTTTATCCCTTGTCTTTCAACTGCTTTCCACCATGTCTGTAGTCATTCTCAGTAGGTCTTGTTGTTCATTCAAGTTTTTTCTGATGTTGTGGTTTGGCTTTTTGTTGATTGTAGAGCTGCAGCAATTAGTCGAAAAAAGAAAATTGCCAACTATTTTGACTATCAGTTTTTTTTCTTTCACTCAGTCAGACTTTTAATGGTGTCACCAGGTACTGTAGGTTGTTGTCCTTTGTATTTGCCTTTATCGCTGTTTTTTGATGTTTTATCGGCTAAACAAGAGGAGTGCTGCATCAAGATTAATCAATTCATCGAGATTAATCGATAATGAAGATGAGTTGTAGCCCTAATTACATTTGTTTGTTATTTCATTGAATTTCTTTATATCTCAGCTTGATGAGAGCAAGTAACAAAAATATACTTCTGTGTGCTGATATCTCAGCTTGACATTTTTATAACCCACAGTTTGGTTAATGTTGCCATATCTTCTGAAGAACCTTTGGCTCTTACGCAAGCCTCTGCTAGGAGAGCAGTCGAACCCTTGGTGATAGGGATGCCACATCAGCCACAGTAACAGCAACCTACTGACTCTGCCTGTTATCCTGTGATGTCAGATCCTTTAACCAAGTTTACTTAACCAGTCTTTAGCCTCAGCAGCTGAGGATATGGAAGTTATGGGGCTGCACAGTAAATCCATAGCTGTTTATGTAACTAGCACCAGTCTTTTCTAAGAACTCGGGGAAAGAGTAGGCTCTGTTGCTGGTTGCTGTGTTACGTGGCTGCAAGAGGGCGGAGGCAAAGAGAGATTCTGGCTGCAGCATGCAGGTATTTATGGTCACAAGCTGCCACTCATATTGTAAGCTGCAAATGGACTAAGCTCTTTGGCTGTAGGTCTACATGATAAACAAGCCTTTTCAGGGATTAGGTATTTGTCTTGGGGTCATCACCAGTAGCTCTTAGCCTCTGACCTGTAACCCCTTAGTGGGATAGCAGTGCTGGTGGTACAGACTTGCATGATAAATGTGTCTCCGCCACCATCTAAAGTTGCCTGTGGCTCCAGGTAAATAATCAGCAGGATTTTCGTCCCAGAATTATTTATTTGAAACACTTGCCTGCTAAGAATGAGAGTTTCCGTTTTGCTTTCCATCACCGGACAGTCCAGTGAGATGGCCATGAATTGCACCAATAGCACAAACTGTTCCTCACTCACTCCCTCGAATGCTTTTTGGGGCTTCTTTGCCCTCTGTAGTTATCAGTGTTCCGCAGTGGAGCACGTCATGCACCCAGAGATTAGGGCAAATGCCATGCAGGCGTCTCACATGTCTGTCTATCAATAAGAGGCACAGTGAGGGTGTTTCAATGCTGCCAACCAAAACCTTGTGTTGCTATAAGAGGAGAACACACAGTACATAAGGCAGCCGTGAAAAGGACAGAAACAGGACTCAAAGTGCTGCGAGAGGTGACAGCGTGGCAGACTACTTCTCCTCGTCCTCCCCCTCATCATCATCATCATCACATGAGTGTGGAATTGTGTTTGTGGTTTCACACTGACTCTGCAAAAAGTGGCGATTCAGCAGACCGACAAGTGACACCTCACACCGCACTCACTAATAGAAGTCTTAGCACTAAGAACCATAACGGGATATTTTGGTCGTAGGCACTGCTAGAAATGTTGTGATACTCTGCGGTGCACCCTGCGCAGTCAGCGTACCGATGCTTCCTCCGTACATTTGTCATGTCAGTGGGTCAGGAATAAGGGAGGGTGGAAGAAGAACAGGAATGGTTGAAAGTGGAGGTTATCTGAGGTTGTCTGCTGAGGTGGGTGTTTTAATCTGGATGGGAGTGGAGGAGAAGATCGTCTCCGGTGTCTGGAGTTTGTTAACTCGACGCCTGGCAGGCCAGACAGACAGACAGACACACACACACACACACACACACACACACACACACACACACACACACACACACACACACACACACACACACACACACACACACACACACACACGTGCACACACACACACAGGCCAATACATGACCAATGTGTCCTGCACTGCCCTCACAGCATTCCTCATGAGGCAGTCCATGCCAATCTGTGGAGAAAAAATGTTTGTATTTGTGACAAAAGAGAAAAGTAAGAGCAAACAGGACGTCCTTATGTGTGTACAAGTTTTAAAAGTAAAAATGGGACATTCATGAGTTAGTGAGCGTTTGTTCTTCCATCTAATGTGAAATTATATTTGTGTCAGCTCTTCAGCTACAGCTGCACAATAAATAATTTATTGGCATATCGGCACTGTTGAAAAAATTCCTTGTACATAGCCAACTTAATGTGGAAATTGTTGCACAGCAAACATGGCAAACTGCTGTAAAATACACTTAATGCCATGTTTCCTCGTAACCAGGTAATAATCTTAATTACAGTGTCGAACAAAACGGGCAGAATTGTAATCACTCAGACAAATATTCAGACATGTTGTCCTCACTGTCTCCCAGGTGGAGCTGCGTGTTTTCCCCCAGGCTGCTGTGAAAGAGTACAATGTGATTAATTGCCAGCTGATATCTGCTTGTGTGTGTACGTGTGTGTGTACGTGTGTGTGGTGTTGAGATGAGACAAACACAGAAAGACCTTTCACAGATAAGGAGCAAAGGTGGGCTCTGCTCTCTGCCATGAATAGAACTGATTACACAGACAGATGACCTGAGCCAGACTGATAGTCATCATGCAAACTCCTAAACTGAAAACGTGTGTGTGTGTGTGTGTATGTGTGTGTGTGTGTCTTGTGACTTGCAAACTTTTAGCACTACAGACTGAATCAGGGCACCTCCTCCTTCACTTGCCAGACATGCAACACTCGTCTTGTTCACATAGTTTAAGCACACACTCACGCATACTGTACTGGTGTAATGGCTTGCTCTCCTCTCATGCTCTTATCAGCACCATCCATGCATAGCTTAACCTCCCCTCCACATACACAGACAGACAGATATACTCTAGCCAGCGCTCACATGTCTCCACCAGTCTTAAAGCAGCAGAGCGTAGCAAAGAGAGCAGTCTAGCCCCGTGAAGTTTGTGTGGTGAATTCCTGCTCTGGTCCCCTGGGTTTGTCTCCTTGGGGCTACCACAGAGATAGTTCCTGAGCCTGGGTCGCTCCATTGAGTTCACTGACTCTTAATGTCTCTCCACCGTTCCCTTCAGGCCTAGCTGAAAGGGCAGGTCCTGCTAATGGAGCGCTGATTGTGTTATAGCCACAATTATCTCTCTTTACCTCTCGACTCGCGGCCATTAGCAGGATAGATAGTACACGGGGCCTGTGTCCAGTCACAGAATAAGGGACTGTCAGGATGATGGAGCGTATGAGCCGAGCGGGGTCCAGGAAATACCGTTACAGCTTTCCTCCCTGGCCCTCCCCGCTCAGCTGAAACTTGTTGTTTGTAATGTAGGTGAGAAGGGTAACTAAAGCTGGGTGCAAGAAATACCAGCAGAGGATAATGTATCGTCTCGAGGCTTACACGAGACATGAATCATATGTAACCTGCTGTGTTGTTAAACTATAAGCTGGGGGATTTACAATACATGAGCAGGGTCTGTGGCTTGTGGATTCTCAGAAAGAAATAACAGTTTGACTTAATGAGCCTACATCCCAATATTGACAGACTACTGCTCACATTTGGTGAACTGGTGATGTCTTTAAATGAAAAATCTACAAATAGATGCTCTTACCATGTTAAAAAAAAATCATCCGAGCCCACAGCTGTAAATTTGTAGCTTTTGCTCGAGGTGGGTATATTTTTATAAATAGCTCGACGTCTGTGTTTAGCCAGTTAAATGTGTACAGGATAATAGAGAAACCACAGAATAGTGTGAGGGGGAGAGAAAAGAGTTTATCACTGATAGCTGGTTTCAACTGTGTCCTAGCCTGAACTATTCCTTTAAGAACCTTCTGGCCTTTGATATAAGGCTGCAATGGAGTTCAAATGAGAGAAACTGGTTTTGGTTTTGGTTTTTAACTGGTTAAAATCACCACACAAGCTGGACAGGTCTCTCAAGTCTCTGACTCACCCAGGTCTGCCTGAACAACCATGATGTAATGGAATTCACATTTTACTACCCAGGCCCTTCCCTGTTGTCCACAGTGATTTATCTAATCATCATGTTCCTCTTTCTGTTTCTGTCTTTCCTTTGCAGACGAGCTCACCTGCGGCTGTGTCTGGAGCGGTTGAAGGCCCTCATACCTTTGGGACCTGACTGCAATCGCCACACCACCCTGGGCCTGCTCAACAAAGCCAAAGCACACATAAAGGTAAACGATACCTAGAGCCACAGCGGGTCCTGGTCACATATTTTAGACACAAATAGTGCAGTGATTTCAGCCAAGAAAACAGTAAGACCAGTGGTGGCATGTCAAATACATGTGGACCCCCCCAAACTAAACTGAGCAAAGAAAAAGAGACAAGTAAAGGTGATAACATATTGATACAAATGCAACAAGATACACAACAATGCATTAAAATAAATCTCTGCTTGGATTTATTTTGTTCTGATCTTTGCTGTCAGATTCAACTTCCTACCACTGGGATCACTGTTAATACGTAGTTTATTTCTGTTGCTGCAGAGGAATTACATGAGGTTACTGACTGCAGTGTGGATTTTTAATGCAGCTTTGATTGACTAGCTGTTTTCATCACAACACCAGTAAGAATCGTTTTACCTTATGAACATGTAAGTGAAATAGAATAAATTTAATGACATCTGCAGCTGCTTATGCCACTGTAATAGAAGGATTTGGCTGTGATTTGTTTAGTTGAAGTTAAAAAGAAAAACTTAGTTACATGATACGGTGAATGTGTTCTTAATTTAAACCCAAGTGCATCCATAAATAAATCCGTCCAAATGTTTTGACAAAATGTGTTATGGATGTGTAATTATAATACATTATGGATACAAAGTTTAGCCAAGTTTCAACCAGTGTTCAGCTGGTCACAGTGTTGAGGAGTGTATAACACGTTAAGACAACCTATTTCACGCCTTCCTATCCACTTTAAAAACAGACATGTGAATGCCTGAGATTGAGCAGTCTGCATGTGAAAAGTCCTGGGTAGCGTGCGTTCACGTAACAGAGAGGGGAAGCATAAAGCCGATATTGTTGTCGTGCCCCTCCCCCCTTACTATCGCCACCACTCTGCACTTCTGCTGCTGTCAACTTGAGTCTCTTCAACGCTTATTGATGGCCTATTGTTTTGGTCCGTCGCCGGGAGTCACGCTCGTCACTGTCGGCGACCGTGACATAAGGCTACAAGGTTAGAGCACAACATGGCTGTATCAGTCCCTGCCACGGCCCTCACTCACATTGTAATGGCACAAGAAGTAAACAGTAAACAGTAAAGAAGTCAACACAGTGTAAACAAGGCAGGTGAGGAAAATCATTTAGGGCTTTCAAGGCTGGCAGAAGAAAGACCCGAGGGGACACAAGTTTTGTGGTTGAATGTTAGAATGGGTGCTGGGGAGTGTTTGTGTCTTGACAGCCGTTTGATATGAAAGGAATTTCCTTACAGACAAACAACATATATCTATTCAGTATCTCTGCATTCTTTCTGAAGATGTTCTCCCAGCTCTGCTTCTCTCACTCTTAGTGTTTCTGCCCTCAGTATGTCCTTATATCTCTGCCCCCACCCACTATTCTTTTGTCTCTACTTTTTTTTTCATTTTTGTGTGGCGCTCCTCCCGTCTGACATGCTTACATTTATCTACAGATTCTAGTCTCTCCCTGGTCCCTGGGACATGTGAATTAACCTTTTCGCTGTCTCCGCCTTCCCTCTCCCCCGTCAGAAACTTGAAGAGGTGGACAGGAAGAGCCAGTACCAGCTGGAGTCTCTGGAGCGTGAGCAGAGGCACCTCCAGCGCCAGCTGGAGCTGCTGAGGGGAGGCAGCGGTGCTGCAACCCAGAGCAGCCCAGGAGAGGGGGAGAGGATACGCATGGACAGTGTAGGCTCCACCCTCTGCTCCGACCGCTCCGACTCTGACCAAGGTGAGAAAGGCCAGGTCTTTAAACGGGATCTTTAATTTGGTGACTACAGGGCCATTAAAACGCTCTAGCTGCTCTCGGGCTAATTTTACAACCTCGAGGTTGTACTGGTCAGAGTCCCTCTGGGACTCTATGTGAAGTGAGGTTTTGCTGAAAATAATTGATGCAGATTTCCTGGATAGAGGTTTAAAATGCAAGTTAACTTTGGAATCAGAAAATACACAGACACGGACTAAAGCATTAGTTGGCATTGGTTTTGGTCTATTCACGGGATTCATTGACTAAGAAAAATATTTAATATTGATTATCCTTAAAGCCGCCCAAGTATCCTGACACTAATACATATATCATTGCTACAAATGTACTGCGCACACTCTGTTTCTTAGTAGTCACAGTTTGTTTTTTCCCTTCTTCTCTGTTTTCCATATCTTCGTTCTCGGCTGCAGAGGAGATCGAGGTGGACGTGGAAAGCACGGAGTTCTCCCATGGAGAGCTGGACAGTGTGAGCACGGCCAGCACCAGCGACCTGGACGACCACAGCAGCCTGCAGAGCATGGCCAGCGACGAGGGCTACTCCTCCTGCAGTGTCAAACTTGCCTTCTCCTCCTAGAGCCCCACATCTCCACCACCACCACCACCACCACCTCCCCGCCAAACCCACCTGCGCTCCCATCTGTTTATCCATCCAGCCATGCCTACATACATACACCCAGTCACCTTAGACGACGGCCAGGCCCCCAGCTAAAGGCGTTCCCGTCGCTCTGAGAAGCGCTGCCCTCCTACTCCTGGCCTTTTTAGTTGCTTTTAGTCCCCCACACCCCCCCTTACTGACACCAGGGACCCAAACACCCATTGACACAGTGATATGAGACTGCCAATTGGTTTTTGTCTTCTTTTAAAGGGAGATCACAGACTCGGTTGATAAGAAACATTATAAATCATCTTAATTTTAAAATTAATTGATTTTACTTTTTTTATTTCCTTGAACCGTCAATTGTCTGAATTTTTTTTAAGGATTCACAATCCCAAATTTGATCCAAAATGCACTTAAATTCATATAATATTGAAATAATTCAGAGTTTCTGTTCGGTTCTCTCTCCTGTAGGTGCGTGTGTGTGTGTGTTGAGCTGATCCTGTGTATCCCAACTTAATGTTCTAGTGTTGGGCCTGGATAAACGGGAGCACATCTAATCTGGACTTTAATGAACACTGTGGGTGAACTTTGAATATCAACACAGCTTGGTTCCTGATAAACATCCCTCCAGCCCTGAATTTAAACCTTGTCTTATTGTTTTTTTCATTACTTCTGCTCAACACCGCAGACGTTCGGACACTCGAATTGGTGCTATTGTGAAACAAACCATCGGGAAGCAGATCAGATCACCACTAAGCTTTTAAAGCAAACAGAGCGTGTCTGCCGTGATTGTTTCCAAACAAGCGTGGAGGAAAACAACCACAAAAAAATGGAGGAAAAAAAAAAAAAACATTCCTGTCGAATGTGGGTGCTCAGTGCATTTTCAAAGAGTGGAAATTGTAACTTTGTGTGTGTGTTTTCGTTTGGTTTCTTTCCCCTCGACAAGCAGCTACAACAAGCCATCCTGCACTTGCCTACTTTAGAGCTGTCCATAGAAACAGCACAAACCAAGAAGTAAAAAAAGAAAAAAAGAAGATAACACACACAAAAAAAAACAGCAACAAGGAAAAAGTCCAAATGGCAACAACAAACTTTGGAATAGATGTCCATCCTTTTTCCAGCAGTAACAAGCAATAACTCTTTTAGTTGTTTTTGTCTCGTCAGTTTGAACTCCTTCCCCTTTTTTTTTTTCTTTTCTCCCTAAAGACAAGTGTGTGACCGTCCAAAAAAGCAAATTTGTTGTTTGTTTTTTTTTGTACATACAAATAGCTTAATAAATTAAACTTTAAAAAGGAGTTTTAAAAAAGGTAGAGCTCATGGATAGAACTATTGCCTCTGTTGCTGTTTGACCTGTGTTTATTGTGCATTTTAAATTCAATTTTTGGTTTTGTCCACTTCAGAGTGGCAGTGGACGTGGCATGGACACTATTTTATTTTGTTCAGTTTTGTTGATAGAAACATTCGAAAGTTACCCATTCTATTGCTGCCCTGAGAAGAAAAGAAAAGTTACTCAGTTCAACGTGATAAAAACAACAGAACAACTTCCTGAAAAAAGCGACGCAGTAGGACTTCTGTTGGAGGATGCTGAGTTTGTGTGACACTCCTTTTATTTATTAGACTTTTTTTTCTCTCTCTATTTTATAATGTTAATGAATGGCTATGGCATTCCACTGGTGGTCAGGTGATCTGTGGAGGAAACGTGTGAAGTGTGGGGAGAAGAAAACGGGTTGTATGATGTCACTGTTCGCCATCCCATCTCCACTGGTGTTAAGGATTGCACTTCAACCACAGTTCTCTTTATTATTATTTTATTTCTCTTTCCCACTGTCATCAGCTCTCATGAATCCTTTTGTGTGTGACAGAAAAAAAACACCACCCTTTTGAATATTTATTTCTCAATCCCTCAAAGAACACAAGCAGTGGGGAAAAAGAAGTTAACTTATTTTGGTTCTGTCTTATTTTACTCCTCTTCTCGATGCTTATTCTTCATTCCTTATTTTAAGAATTGTATATTTTATGGGTTATTGTTATTATTATTTTTGATTTTATTTTTTTGAGGGGGGGGGGGGGGGGGTGGGGCGGGTGGGAAGGGATAAGAAGAAAATGTAGCCGTTTTGTTTTCGTTTTTCTGATGTTTTATTCAATGGACACTTGAAATGTAATTGGCCCCTAAGCTGCTCCTAGTGCTGAGCCTCGCCTGTTTAGAGTCACCAGCCTTGTCCGGAGCTCACCCCCCACCCCCCACCCCCCACCCCCCACCCCCCCACCTCTTACACTATGCCTGTGATGATGCATTTGAATCTAAAACAACAGGACAGGCTGATTGACAAAACAGCTGAAGCTTGATGCCCAGCCTGCTGATAGAAGCCTGTCCGGTTGTTTTTGGGTCTGAGCTGAGGGGGATTTTCTCTGCACAAGGCTTATTGATAGCCAAGACTTTACTGGCAAATATTGAGCCGGCTACTACACAATAAAAGGGGTCTAAAACTCCACTTTCCTCCTTTGGAGGATTGTAGTCTCTATTAGACTTGTGTTTTAGTTGACAAAATGTGTCTTACATTTACAAAGCCTCTGACTGAGGACTTAAAGAAAAAAATAAACAAAGAAGAACAAATCCTTTGGTTTCTCTGAAGGACATCATTAAGGTGTATATTTTGACATGTAAGCTCTCTGCGGAGCTCTGTTGAGGTTGTTGGACTTGGCACTGAATCAGAAAGTCACCACTTTTGGTGCTTGATTATAAAACAAAAAAAAAACAAAAAAAAAAAAACAAATGCCAAAACCACCTCAGAACACCTCAGTGTCCTCTCTCTCTCTCTCTCTCTCTCTCTCTCTCTCTCTCTCTCTCTCTCTCTCTCTCTCTCTCTCTCTCTGAGGGACAGTTTACATTTATTCTGCCCTCGTTTAAGTTATTAACCTTCATCTTCTCTTTGTTTCTGTTTTCTTCTTCATATGTTGGTTTTATGAACCTGCACTGCTGACAGGAAAAAGGTCCCATGTCTGACAAATGAATTTCACTCCTTATGCAGAGCTGGATCAGACACCTGTGTTTTAACCTGCTCGGAGTACAAAAATATTTTTACTACATTGGGACAAATCTGACAGTGTTGGGTCTGTCGTTTATCACAAAAATGTGAGAAAACTCTCTGGCACACATTGTATTGTCTCTTGGGGCAAACTATTCTGATGTTGTATTCCAAAATGGGATAAAACAAATTACAAGAACTGATTTGACCGAAGCCAGGTCTGTCCTCTCTGTGTGAGTGTACTGTGTGTGCGCGTGTGTGCGCGTGTGTGTGTGTGTGTGTGTGTGTGTGTGCGCGTGTGCGTGCGCGCTCCGTGTTCTTACTAAGGCTGAGCTTTGGAAAGGCACCTGGTCCGTGACCACTCTGCACTGATCTCAGTTTCCCACCTGCTACTCGGTACATATCAAACCTCTGGAGAGTCTGTCATAAGAGACAAGTCTATCCAGTGTGAGATATAATAACTGGGCGTGAAGGCTCTGTCACATAAACTGCAGGTATAATTTTGCATTGAAAGTTAAAAGACATGTTAACTTCAGTGCAGACTGGTCTAGGATCAGCCCAGGTTATTTGGGAGGTGTAATAAGTAGTTTCTGGCTATGCTGCAAATTCAAAACAATAGCATATCTTCATAAGCTGGTGATCACAAAGCTATATTTTTACCTCTGTGTTTAAGGTTGGGTGTAGACATGCAGTCCTGACTGTGGTTCAGGTTGGGGTTAACTCTCCAGGAGTGTAGAGTTCCAGTTTTGCAGCTTGGCCAGAAGTGTACCAGCCCGGCAAAGTGGAAGTCGCAGTGTCTTTTGTAAACCACTCTCCATTCTGGTGTCGGTCTCTCAGGAGGTTAACTTTGAGCAAACGGGTCCATGAGGTCAAGATAGCCCAACCAAACAAGCAGTCCCACGTAGGGAGTCCTCCTGTTGTTCTGAACCTGTGGCCATCCTTTGTAAAACATGCACTCTGATGATGATTCAAGCCGTGTAAGTTGAAGATGCAATACTTACAATAAAAACACTGAGATTTTCAAACCTGAATGACTAAACTGGACTGTTTATCCCTCGGAACATTTCAATGCTGAATGTACTGTAAGATGAAGACGATTATAGTGACATTGGAAAGGATCTAGTCATAATGGTGTTTCTGTTTTTTGAGTTTTCTCAGACCTGTTCATACTAAAAGTGTTTGACACAAACATTGTCCACTTAAAATCCAACCCTAACCCTCAAATGGTCATGAGAAGCTTCATAAATCCACATTGAATGTGTTGGTAAATGATAGCGTAACATTTGTGGGTGGGGTTAACTGATTATTATGTGCGGTGCATATAACATTAAGATAATGAAAAAACGCTGTCAGGTGTGATGTCAGAGTTCACAACTCTCAGAATTGTCACTTGCAACAGGAAGTTGTGTGCAGCCATGATCACTTCTTATTTTGAAAAAGGCATCTTATTTTGAAAGTAGACAAACCACAGCTGTCTTTCTAATATTCTTCACGCAGTGGCACCTCACTACAGAGTACGCAGTTACACTTTCATCATGTCACCAAGCTCTTTATCAAACTGAACTGAAGTCACATTTGTCAAATAGTGTTTAGTGCACGTTGGACTGACACCAGCACTCTACATGTGCTGTTAATCTGTCGAAGATCACATGATGTCTGTATGATCAAAGGAGACCTCTTTTTTTTTTTTTTTCCTCTAACAGACCACATGAGCATCCACCACATCTAATATTCCTCTCAAGTGGTCACAGCTTGTGAAAGAGGCTCAATCTCCCAAGTTGTAGAAAAACCACCATGTTACACCGCAGCGAGAGACACCGTGATAATGATGTTACTCTCACGCTGTAACTACAGATAATCTGGGTTAAATTAAAACTCTGCATCAACTGTCACTGACATCTCAGCACTAACAAGCACTGACTTTGTCTGGTGCAAACACAGACGGTACAACACAGTGTATATTTGCAGATTCACACTCTCCAACTGAGCTGTTTAAACGGTTTAAAGAAATGAATTCTGAAACGAATGACCAGTATCAGATCACTTCAACTGAACCAAGCTTTGATCTCAGTTACTCTCAGTTGTTCAAGGAACAACTATATATATTTTTTAACATGATTTTTATAGCGTCTAATGTAGGTTATGAGTTAAAATACAAACATATTCCTATTTCTATTTTTCTTATTTTCTTTTTTTTTTTTGAGAGGCAGTAGGTCTTTTTTTCTAGTCCTCTCCAATGCTTCAACCTTTAGCTCAGCAGAAACACTATGATAGAGCCACATGTTGACATACAGTCTCTCATGCTCCATGCAGGCTGGTGTATGTGTCATATTCAGTGAAATGCTGCCGCCTAGAGGACAAAAACAGTGGTTTCTGTTGAGCAGCTAAACTCACATTTCTGACCCTTTACTTACGCCACAAAAAATAAATAAATAAATAATGCAGCTTCTAGGTGTACTTTTACTGTGTATGACTATTAATGGTACATATTAATGAGGACATGATATTCTATCACACATGAAGGTAGTGATAGAAGCAAAATCGTATTTAATGATAAAAAAGTGACACTCTTATTAACATGTTCAGAAGCCTTCTCCCTCTTATTAAAGAAAAGGACGTAATTCTTCTGCTGTTTTAATGTGGAAAAACACAGATTCTTTACAATCTGTAGTTAAAACAGAACCAATAAAACCCAGCATTTACTTTAGACCAATTCAACTGTTTTTAATTCCCCAAATCACCACTGGAAAATAAACACCTCTCCAGGGTGACATCACTGCATCCAAACAGTATTAGTGTAATGCAACAGAAAACAAACCACTAGGAGGCACAAGAGCCCAGGAAATGCTCAATATCACACAGTCCGCCTGTTTGTAGCTGTCATTATTATTATGTGTTGTGTGTCTCTGCACTGTGATGGTGCTGGACTCAGCCAATGTGGCTTAGCAGGTAGTCCCAAAGATTTTTACTCAGTCAATCTTCACATACAGTTTTTCAACAAGAACATCTGTGGTGTTTTTGTTTGTTTTTCTTGTTTTTTTTATGCAATTAGGTGTGATGTCACAGAATATGTTCACGCTGCAGAGGCCAGGACGACAGTGGCACAGACTTTCTTTCAAATGTAACCACATTATTTTGCTTAATAAACAGTGTGAAACAGAAACTCATCACATTCAGTCTCTGATTTCCAAGTCATGTTTCAGTCTATTTCTTCGCTGTGGCTATGTTACTCTGAATGTACAGAAGCATATTGAGCACATACACAACAAAGGGTAACGTGGCTGCAAGACCAAACTCAGATAAGAGCCATTTCATCCTGTGTGCATCTTTGGTTTTGTTGGTCAGTTCAGAGAACTGAAAAACAAAGGACTAAAAAAAAAAAAAAATCACGTCTGAGCTTTAATGTTTTCGATGTGAAAGTGAAATGAAACATTGGAGAATCGACCGTTGTGAAGGCTGGTTTGAAACCTGCAGCACTGACTCAGACTGTCTGAACCTTATGAGGAGCTGGTCTCCGGCCACATTTTCTTGCACCACTAGGCTGCACAAAAGCACTGCAAATCTCATGGTGCCTATGACTCCCACATCAAAGAGCCTGTGTGAGTGACAACATGCAAAAACAGCAAGGTTACAAGTATCTTTTTATGATTTTCTCTGAAAATCAGACATTAGAGGATGACTGAAGGACAGAAAACCATCAGTCCATTCAACAGAGAACGAGACATCAATGCATTAAACTCATTAATATGTTAATCAGTGGAAGTTATACGTATCTATAAATTGGAGTTTGAGAAGGCATTGATTGTCACAGAAATTGTACCCAGTCATGAATTAATTGTGTTTCCTTCATTTAAAAGGAAACCCAGTGTTTTTTCTCTCATACAATTCAGCCTCCTGCACATCAGAGGAATCCCAGAGAGCGCAGTCATTTCAAAACCCACGCAAACCTTTCAGAGAAGATACTGATCACTACTGCCGCAGTGATTCTTGTTTCCTCAGAAAGAAAGTGACACGTCACTTGGAAAGTGAGTTAACTGTATAAAAAAAACTTTTATTACTTGGCTTCTGGGATCCGAAAGTTAGAGAAATGTGGCAAAAGCTGGAAACTGCAACAACTAAAAAATACATCCTTCTAGGCTCACAATCATGAATTTTTAACTCATTACATTTTAGTTATTTTCCCTGCATGCAGAATCAACTAGAGTTAAATGTCTCAAGTTTCTTCCATGTGTAGTTATTTGTATGAAATGTTGTGTTTTTCACACAGGACTCTCAGGAGTGTTGAAAGACCCTCACAACTCTTGAATGTAGATGTTGTCAGCTTTCACCAGTTCCATCATCTGACACACGAGGGTGTTTCAGTGGCACTTTGTGGGGGAAATCAGACGTCCAATCAGGGAGGGATTACACCTGAGACTCCAGCTGAAAGCAATGAGCCAGTAGTTAAACTAGACACTTTAAAAGGGGCTGAGAATTAGAAAAACTTTGTTAGAAAATGTCTGTAAACATCTATACTACAATAGCTGAGACTATAAACACTGGATTGTCAGTCGTCTGTATCGTGCATTTGTAAGTCAAAAATAGAAGTGTGATTTTTGGAAGGCATGGTTTTATTTCCCAGTGGGTAGCACCTTCATTCAGGTCACCTCTAGCTCCTTCAGCACCAGAAGTCCTTGAGTCCTTTGGATAACCTTAAAAGTTAGTTTTTTTTACCCCTTTGGACAAACTTCTAACAAATCGCTGATTTTCTTAGGATTAGCTGTGCTTAAATTAGAAGACCCAGATCCACGTGCAGGTGAAGGTCCTTGGGGTCACATGGGTCAGGTGTGCATGGGAATTACACACAGTCCCTGCTCTTCATTGACAAATGAATTGCAAATAGAGAGAGGAGGCTACACCGCCCAATTAAAATGTTTCTGGCATGCTTTTGGTTTCCTGGACTGAGATTAGAGAGAGTGACTGTTGGCTGGCTCTGCCGCTTGTGAGGAATGTCACAGGAGGAGCTCTGCTTCGCTTTCACTCGCTTCATGACTCATACTCTGGACCTCATCTCGATGTTGTTGTTTATCAACCCCCCTCTACTTCCCTTGTAGAGAAGCAAACCCATGCAACCAATTGCTGCACTGATGTGCAGCAGTGGGAGTCCACGGGGGAATATGAGGAGGTAAAATGAAGCAGGGCACTGGCGCTGACTGCGTGAGGATATGCTAGGGGTAGGAGGGTGGGCTCCTCCGGTGATGAGTCATCATCCCCACGGCGACTGGGCCTCTGACATCACAGCAGCTTTATCAGAGGAGGAAAGCAATTCCTCACAAATGTCCTTCACTGCTGATGGATGAGGGAGGAAGGGGGCTCATAGCAAAACAAATTATGCTTCACGTCTCTCAGGAGACCGGCGGCATGTAGTCAAGACCTGAGGTGTGTTGTAACTCTGAAATGAGGAGGCAGGTGTGTGTGTGTGGCGGTGTGTCTGTGTGTATCAGTGTGACAGACACTGAGGGTAATTGTAGTTGCAGGGAGAAGGGCTGGTTTGGAGGCTGGTCAACATCGTGCCATGACCAGGCTCCAGGGCACCCAATCATGACAAGCCCCCTCTCTTCTGTCTCTGTCTCTCTCGCTCGCTCTGCTCTGGGGTTAGTCACGCTGTCAGGATGAGGAGACCCGGCGGGCACGAAGGTCCCTCCCTCGCCCCACGTATAGTCCAGCCTTTTCAGTCCTTGGTAAATACAATGTGAAAAGCCTGGATGGAAATTTTGCACATTGTGACCTGTGAGTCATCCAGACAAGCAGAAGTCATCAAGAGGGTTTCATGCGAGCTTCTCTTTAGCAGCTTGTTTGCTGCTGTTGCCTTCAAGTAGCTCATCCAGCAGGAAGAGAAGAGGCTTTGACACATGGACATGGTCAAATTTTTCCACTGTGGCTTGGGAGTCAAAAAAAAAGGCAATTTACACCATTCTCTCCAGCTTGGGAGAAAATTGCATACATTTGAAGTCGCTGTGGGCTCTGGCTGCCAGAAACTCATTTTGAGACCAATTTCAGTCTGTGTAGCAGACAGTCAGTCACTTTATGATATTTTTTCTGTCTTGTGTTGCATCGACAAGCATCTTGCACAGAAAGAGCTAAATGTATTACTTGAATAAAAGTGATTTCTGTCATTTGAGCATCCATTAAAGTGTTTAGAGAGGCAGTGAGCAGCTTAATAACACAACAACTGGTTCCTGTTTCCCATTTAAATTCCCACAAATCCACTTCCTGTTTAGCAGGTGGAGAAGCCCGAGGGGACAGGTGGACTGTTTGTGAGGCAAGCTGTTGTTACTTTTTGTAGAGTATACTACATATACAAATGAAATAGATGCAAATTATTTTTCCTGTCTCCTTCAGGGAGATTTACTGGCATCTCAAGTTTATTTGCGCCTTCATTAACAAAACTGTAGATGAGTATTTTTCTTTATTACAAGCACAGAGGCACCAGGCGTAGGAACATTAACCCTGCAAGTCATCTATTACTCTGCTGACGAATTCTGATTGAGGATAAAATGTATATGTCTGTGTCATGGACTACAGATTGTTAAATTAGTTTTGTGAAATGAATTGTTTATGGTTTTGTATGTTGAGTTTCATCCAATCGTTGGTAAGCACCTATTTTGTAAAAGTAAATGCTCAGTAAAATGCATTGCAATAAATAAAAAGTGGTGAAGTTTGACATGTATTGGTGCCACATTGAAACTTTACTGCTTTGTAATTGTCTGAAAACTATATATTCGTTGTCTTTAGGGTTACAGCAGCATGCCTTCCCATTGTTTTTTGTCCTTTCCCTGTCCTGTCTCCCCTATAGCTCCGCCCAGGCCCACCCTGATTACTTCATGAGATGCACCTGGCCTGGAGAGGAAGGCTTGAAAGCTCTGGTCCCAGCAGCAGAAGGCTGGAGGCTTTCAGCATGGGGCTGCTGGGTTTACTGCAGCGCAGCATGAGAGGTTTGTTGTGTTGTCTTTATTTAGCTTCCTCATCCTTTTGCACATGTTATATTAAGTAAACCCTTTTATTATTTTAGAGGAGTCTTATGAGTTTGTTGGGTCACTGGTGGAGCTTTGTGCGCCCCTTAGGGCCACTTAAAGGTGGGATGTAACAATTAGGGGCTAGTCCGGGAGAGGACGTCCATGAGGTGAGGTAAATGTGAGTGTTTGTGGACTTAAAGGCTTTAAAGTCACTCCACAGATGATTGGATCTTAGTGCGGTGGGGTTGGCTTCCCAGTTCATCAGGTCAGTGTGTGTTTTGCTGGTTGTCTACATTCACCTCAGTAGCTTGTGGATGTGGTTGAAGACCACCTGTTGTCCATTTTGTGTCGTGGTAGTTTACTTTTGTTGGGTCTTTGTGATGCTGTTGGGATATGGCAGCAACTTTGTAGTTGATTTACTTGGTGTAACCCTTTTGGTATGTGGCTGTTGCACTCCACTTTTGTGTTTGTCACCTGTACCGATTGTTGTGGGTAAATGCCGTGATGTTTACTCTGTATTTGTTCACCTCATGGTGGTATCTAATGGGAGTGGTACCCACTTAGAGCTGCTTGTGTTGGCTGCTCATCTATAAATCCAGTGGCAGCATCTTAGTTGGCCTTTTTGTGTGTGACCTTGTTGGAGCCACCTTTTTTGACGCAGCGTCTGTAAACAGCAGTCCCACAATTTTCCAGTTCTGTAAATGTGCGTGAGGATGAGGATTAGTCTTGTGTAGTGCTGGTTGCCCTTAGTAAGGATAGACTTCAGCACAATCAGCATTGCTTTTTAAATTAGTTTTGTGAAATTAGTAGTTTATGGTTTTGTAAGTTGAATTTCGTCCAGTCGTTGGTAAGCACCTATTTTATAAAAGTAAATGCTCAGTAAAATGCATTGCAATGAATAAATAGTATGGTGAAGTTTTCAATGTATTGGTGCCACATTGAAACTTTACTGTTTTGTAATTGTCTGAAAACTATTTATTCTTTGTCTTTAGGGTTACAGCAGATGCCTTCCCAGTGTTTTTAGTCCTTTCCCTGTCCTGTCTCCCCTGTAGCTCTGCCCAGGCCCACCCTGATTACTTCATGAGAGGAAGGCTTTAAAAACTCTGGTCCCAGCAGCAGAAGGGTGGAGGCTTTTGGTGTGGGGCCACTGGTTTTGCTGCTCAGCCTCAGTTGTTCTCTTGTGTCTTTATTTCGTGTCCTGGCCCTTTGGCACATTCATGTTTAAATAAACCCTTTATTATTTTAGAGGAGTCTTATGCGTTTGTTGGGTCACTGGCGCTCTGAGGCTCCTTAAGGCCACTTAAAGGGGTGTGTAACACAGACATGGGGTGTGTAACACAGACATATAGTGTGTGTGTGTGTGTGTGTGTGTCCCAAATGGTGGTCATGGTAGTTTGAAGTCCATCTCTACAGCGGTTCAGCAGGTAATTCAAAAACTGTCAGGCAGACCTTTCAAGCACACTTAGAAAAACAGAAGTGACAGCTGCTTCCACATTATCGGTGAAACTCATCTGAACCTCATTTAAACTGGGATTGTGGCTGCACAAGATAATTAGATCACTCACCAATTTAATACCCCTGCAGAAATGATCATACATCACTTTCTGACAGCCTTTCTTCATCAGCACTGAGACTTGTACAAGAATGCTTGTATTCAACTTTATTAGAGAACAGCCGTCACTAGACTTCAACGCTGAAGAATGAAGATGCCTTGAAGATGCTTTCAACTGTGTGATCACACATTATTAACATGTTTCCAACTCACTCAAACAGTGTGAAGATACTTTAATTATGTTAGCTGCCAGACGCTCTGGAAATTACAGGGTTTTTATATGAAAAAAAGGGAAATGGAAAGGAGGGTGTTGGTAGTGACGGTGATGCTGTGAGTATCATTTGGTTTGTAGGAATTTGATGCTCACTGTGCATTCCCTGAAATGGAAAACATGTTTGTGACTCTCTTACAGATCACAGTGGAGACTGACAGGAAATGTAGGTAGCGTGAAGCGGATGCCACACACCAAAGGTCTCTGCCCCTAAACAAGACATGGCAAATGCATAAAGGCCACACACAGAGGGACACCCCATAACGCTCTATTGCAACTGTTTCTACATGTGCTGCTTCTGACAGGAAGCCACAAGTTTATGTAAAGTGGCCTTGTACGTCAGGCGTTGTCTTTTTGTTGCTATCTCTGTTCTCCCCTTTCTTTAATTCATGCAGTCACATTAAGCTTTTTTTTATGTTAAACTGTATTAATAAATCAGAGCTATCGCCCTGTGTCTGTAACTGAGTTTATAGCCACCGGACACTTCCAGACTTTCTGGACATTTGCTGGAGAAGAAGCCGTACTGTTGGAAACGGATTAGCAGCTGGGCAGATTGGACAATTGTTCTGAATCATCAGGGAGGCATTAGGTCCCAGATCTTTTTTTTTTTTTTTTTTTTTCTTTTTTCTTTAAATGACAAAATACAGTGTTTGTCCAAAGTCTGATGTTTTGAAATTAAACGGATAGCATTTTGGGCTGATGGCTGTTAGGAAGACGGTCTCAAAATCTAGTTTTTAAAGCCTTTAATATTTCAGTTTATCTTGTGCTTATATGGTGTGTATTTCTGAACATTTTTAATCAAGTTATCACAAACTATTTACTAATGACTACATAAACAATGTGCAGAGTATGGGAGAAACACTGAGCTCACAGCTCATTTTGCCCTGACGTCTACTAGAGAATGAATCAAGGAAAATGATAAAAATCACCTCCTCAGCCTCAGAATAGATTCTTAGGTCAAGTGACGCATCGTGTGGGAGGGAGGGGACTCGAGGAGAAAAGCTGCACATTGCAGCTTTAAAGGGATACAGGTTTGTTTTTTGTTTTTTTTTTACACGTCAGTCATCATGTCAGAGCCAGTCTTTCACCAGTTGAGTCCTGGTGTGTGTGTTCTACGTGAATTGTGGGTTGGCTTCTAATACAAGGAAATGAACAGCAGCATGTCAAGGTCCTTTAGGTTACAGGCGGAGGCAATCAAGAGGTTCATATATGACTAGTAAGCAGCACGCTCTACCTTCCTGTCTGCCTCACAGCTTGACAGATAGGCAGCCATGACGAATCTTGTCCCTGTGTGGTGAAATAGCAAGGTCTTTGTCTGGTTGATGGGTGCTGTGTCTTCAGATTCACACAGCGAGGAGGAGAAAGAGGAACAGAGGAGGGTGTAAGTGATGTGATTGTTGCAAAATAGGAAGTTGCGCTTTGCTGATGGAGTTAAGTGTCTTTCCCACTGTCCAGCTCTACGCAAACACACACACATCTACATAGACGGATAACAGCCACTGACACATGTAGGTGACACACGCTTCCGTCGCGCTGACTCGGGCACGATTTCACTTGCCACACAAACAAGCTGCCCTTGCTGTCAAGGTTAGCTGTGGTATTTTTTTTTTGTCATTAGTCACGTAAAGACTGACTGTTACTCTTTTATTATTCATCTCTCTTACACCCTCCTCCTTCTTCTTTTTTCTATCCATTCCGACACTCTCTTCCCTCCATCTCTCTCTCTGTTTGGCATGATTTCCTCCTCCTGTTTTTATCTTTCACATCTCTCTCCGTCTCTGTGTCATGCAGTGTGACTTGCACAGTTTGCAGCCTCTAGAGAGGTGACGGCCGCACAGCTTTTGGAAGAAGGCCGCAGGGATCCATCCTCCTTGCTTCATTTATCCTTGAATGGATGAATCCTCTCCTCATTGCCCCATGACTCTTCATGCGCTCCGAATGAATCGGTGACAATGAAGCATTGCAGCGAGCGGGGGCGTGAATGGGAAGGCCAGGAAACTCTTTTATTATATATATTTGGGTCAAACAAATCAAAAGGATTTAGGGGGGAGTCCTGGCATTTCTTGTTTTATGAATTAGGCTATTAGTCTGGAAGCCAGAACTGACGGATTCAGCTTATCATTGTCTTTTTTAGATGCATGGCAGAAACAAAAGGTTTAACTAATCGCATTAATAATGGCTGCATGCAGAGTCCTGGTATTGTGCATATTGTCTCACTATCGTGGCTTATTTAAATGGCATCATTAAGGTTATTAGTAACACGTTAATACATTTCATCCTATGACAAGTCATAATGTTGTGGGAAAAGGTACATTGCAAAGAGAGGGGCTGTGTCCAAGATCTCTCCCTCAGTGAAAGAGCAGTTAAATGGGATATCAGGTACTTAAATACAATGGAAGTAAATGAATATGTTGGATTCAAATATCTAAATTATCACCCAGTTCTGCAGTTTTCATCAGTTCTGCAAAGCATTTTAACAAAGGGCAGACAGACACAGAGGAGCATTCAGTAGCGAAATCATTGGTGGAGACCAAAACAGAGCAGAATTGGAGAGTGAATACTGAACTTGCATTCACCAGGCGGGCACAAGCCTGTCCTCAAATGTCGCTCTGTGACTATTGAATGTATAAATAGGGACCTGTTATGATAGTACTAGTTAACTTTGCAGAAAGATGAACCGCTGCTTTGACCTACAATTACATTATGTTTGTACTGAACAACATTTTGTAATTTCTATTTTGTATGTGCTCAGCCACTAACATGCCTCACTATTGGCGTGTCATGGATGTCCACATAGATCTGTCTCAACGAAGAGAAGTTAGAAATCTAACTTGCTATCTGTGTGTCTCTCTGTCTCTGTACTTGTGTAGGCCTATACTTTTAGCATGTAGGAGTTGGATTACTGAGGCAGCGGAAGGTCCTGTAGTTTTAAAGGGCACGGCAGACAGAGAGGACCGAGCCAGTTGCAAGCAGCTGCCCCTGGAGATGTCTCAGATGATAATCATCCACACTCATGTTGTTGACTCAGAATTTCAGGGCTTGGCAGGTGATGTGTGCAACCACAAGCCCATTTAAGAGAGTGAACAGCACTCTGTCAAGTACATCATGTCAAAAAGTTTCTATTTCCTCACGAAAAAAGAGAGGACATAGGCCTACTGTTTATGTATATGTGCTTTGTTTTCCAAAGCAAGATTTAAATCATTTGGATAAAGCGGCATTACAAACAAAGACACAATAAAAATAAATGAACATATTCATTTTGGTTAGAAACAAACTGTCCAGTGTTGTGAAGTCTTTCTTTATGGATTTAAAAAAAAGTCTGTGTAATCCTGTTTGTTTGTTTGTTTGTTTGTTTTTTTGTTTTTTTTAATGACCTATGTTCATTCAAATCCCCCCCCAAAAAAACTGACTTGCTGGACATGCAAATCTTTTTTTTTTTTTTTTTTTTCCTAGGCCAGCGTGAGTGCTGCTGCCTCACACCTGGTTATTCTGAGGTTGATTCACCAGTAGTGCACCTGGTTTGTTTTTATGAAAGCTGATTTATGAATGCAGCTCTGTGTTTGCGGTACAGGGAGTGAGTGCCCTGCTGTCTGATTACAACAGCAAATATGTCAGCGCTGAGACAGTAACTCATCATGGAGAGAGTCAGCAGCACATCGTCCACAGGAATATGAGTGTGTGAAGGGAGTGAAAGATTGTTGAAGGGCAATAGAAAGAGCCACATGATGGAGATAAAACGGTTTAATAAATAAATAAAAAAAGGCAAACAGCTGAGACAATGTGGTAGCGTAGAGGAAATAAAAGAGAAAGAGAAGGCTGATGAGTCACCAGTGTTGTTGGTATGTATGACAAGACACAGCATCAGCCCAGTCATGTCTCCATCAGCCTGTCTCATTCTCCGTCAGTATTTCTCTGTCTCTCTGAAACGTATTGATCTGGGCTCCCAGGGCCACCCCATGACAGGGCCCCGAGCCCCAGGCTGTGTGACGGAGCGAGGGTGGGATCTGTTTGTCTGCACTGTTTCCACAGCAGAGCCAAGTAGTCACTCCCTGTATGGTGTCCATACACTACTGTACTTCAAAATTACTAAAATATACTGGCTGCAGGTTGTATTATTTTCTCAACCAAGACCTGAGTGTTCAAATCAATGGACATCTGTGAAACCCACAGTTCCAGGCTGGAGCCTTATTAAGCATCGTCGCCCCGACTACTGCTGGCTTCCTATGAAATGTAATTTTTGAGGGTTTTTTATCAAGTCTTTTTTTTTTTTTTTATTAAAAGGTCAAAACTTGTGCAGCAAAGGCCCATTAGTCCGGTCCTTACATAGCATCATTTCATGAGACTCGGGTAAATTCCCAGTTTTTTTTTTTGTTTTTTTTAGAGCAGGGTTTCTGTCACCAAACCTAAGCTGAGACAACCCTGATGATAGACCTGAGGACACCATCTCTAGAGAAAAACAAATACTATATATCAGTCTTTACTGGCTCAGTGGTCCTTCACATTGTGAGTAAACGGACGTGGATGTGTAAATTTGCTGAAGATCCCCTTTAAACAACTGGACGTAACTGGATTTCTAATACAGCTTTAATATTATTATGAACACCTGTTGTTTGATGCAACTTTGAGCCATTATTTGTATTTTGGTTGGGTGTGCTTATTAGATTGAAGTAGGAAATGTAAGACATGGTTTGTGTATGAGTTTGAAAAAAATGTTTCATGGGAAACTTAATGACCTTGTGAAATTTGAATTGTGTGTATGGAAATCATTGTCATGTTGAAAGTACATCGGTACTGAAACCTGAGACAGTCAAATTACAAATAATCACATTTTCTCACTTATCTGTGTGGTTTGAGATATGTAGAAGCTCCCTTGCATGGCAGGATACCATGAAGGGATGGTGAGAAAATGTGTTTCTTTTCTTTATTATTAGTGCCACGGGTGCTCAGCTGCGAGTTACTCCTCTACAGCTAGAATAGCTGAGAGGAGTAACTCGTCCCGCAGCTTTGAGAAAACCCCGGTAATATATACATCAAAACGTGCGTCTTGATCCCGAAAGAGGTGCTATGACTTTTGGTGTTAAAATTCCAATTTTTCCCAAAGTTATTCTCAAAATACTGGGAATAAATAATGCATTAGAAATGCATTGGAATTTTCTTTAAAAACCCACAAAATTTCACCTTTTTTCTACAAAATGTCACCTTCTTTCTGAGTCACCCAGCTCTCTCATACCTGTTTGTAGAAATGTGATTCAAACTATAAAACGGAGGAAAACTTCTGCTCTCTCCAAAACACAACTGTTTTTACATAACATCTAAACTTTTCAAACTGTGAGCACTCAAAGGAGGAGTGCAAATCACTTTTTCTTCAAAGTTAGAGTGAAAGCATCAGTTGGCTAGAGTGCGTGAAGCAGTAAAAAATAACCTTTATTTTTATTTTTAACTCGAGCTCACGGCCAAACCGTAAAAAGGAGACAAATAATTCTCTTTCAAAATGTAGACATAGTTGTTGGGATTCATAAAATGTACCTTTGACAGGCAGGGTCTGCACAAAATTTAAACGGGGGTGCCGAGTCCGGCAGCAATACCTGTCTCACTCTCATTGACACCTAATGTAATCGTCTTTTTTTTTTCAAAAGAATCTCACTCAGTCTTCGCACTGAGCTTACTCAATATCTGAATAAAATAGAGACTGTAAGAAACTTCTGGCTTCAGTGTCTCTCACTGTGTTTTCGGTTTTTGAAAAGAAGTAACGGTTTTCTCATAATTTGCACTTGTTTGAAGCCATGTAGAAGCCAAATTCTGGGCAGATTTTAATATTGCCATGGCAACAGCAGCTCCTGACCTGACCTCTGACAGCCAAGGGCCGCGTGATGTCATCGCTACAGTGACACAGAGAAGATTTTTTACCCTAACCCTATCCCGGCAGTAGCCCCCGTGGCACTCAAAATTTCCCTGGAATTTTCTAGTTATTATTATTTAACTTTGGACTACATGCACTTCCATACATCGTTAGATATAGAGGCTGCTATGTGGTGTTGCAGGTCTTATTCTTCACCTAACCACTTTGTCATCTGCTTCTTGCTTTACATAGAGGATGGAGGAAGCTCCAGGAAGCATTTAAAAAGTTTTCATCCTTTGTAGTCCCCCACAGCCCATTAGTGAAGGTGCCTGCCTTTATCAGCTTTATCGCAGCTCCAACCCCTCAATTAACATATCTGCACAGCAGATGACTGGTATGATGATAGAGATGACGCTCATACGAAGATAATGACTAACTCTTCTTCCTCTGTGCCCTTAATCCTCAAGGATTGGCTATAATACTGGAGCACGCATAATGATAATTGCTACGTCAACACCACCAGCAGCACCCCCACCCCCCTCCTTGTTCCTCCTCTTACAGTAGAAGAAAAACTGTAAGTGGAATTCAAATTCAGTGTGTCGTCTCTGCGCTGCAGGCACAGAGCACACAAAGCAAGAATCTGTGCGAGTGTGCATGAATATGTTGTGTTTGTATGTACAATATTTGTGTGTGTATATATAAAATGGCTAGTGTGCAACTGTTTTCTAAAGCTGGAGCTCTCATGCTGGATTGTATTTTTGTGCCTACGCTTGTGTGTGTGTAAGACAATGAGTGCATACACATATTGGAGTGTGCTTGTTTCTGTGTGTGTGTGTGTGTGTGTGTGTGTGTGTGTGTGGGTTTGCATTTGTGTGAGTATCACAGACACTCCTTTATTATTTCATGCTTGCTTGTCTCCAAACATCCTGCAACCAGCCATGTCTCTCTCATCAACAACAACAACAACAACAACATGAGTAAAGCTGCCTCTAGTCCAATTAGACGTGAGACTGTGACAATGTAAGATCTTGTATGCCTGACATCCGGCGTCATTCACACCTTATCATATCATACACTGCCACTAATGAGAACTGTCCTGGACGACAGCGTCCGTGATAATGAAGGAGTCACGTGTTTGCTCGCTCTGATCTCTGACCGCCTCGATCCATGCGGCGCTTTGTGGCTCCCTGACTGTGGTCAACAGGAAATGAGGAGGGATGAGTCACACTGGGAACGCTGCATTGTCATCACCACGTCTTAATGAAGCCTTTGTGACAGGACTTGATAAGTTTTTTAAGAAGTCTCCACTACTTAATATAAAACACCATGAGTGAACCATGAGTCACTTGTCTTTGTCTGATGGAGCACTTTCAAATAATATAACAGTATAACACACTCACGTATAACAGTAATATGTCACAATCCTGTGAAGACTCGTTTAGCATCACTCATTAATGAGACTCCAGCAGGATTTCTTTAGACGTTGTCGTGGCTCATTGGAAGTGAGCTCTAAAGGTGTGTTTAAGATAGAAAGTGAACTAAACTTTTGCCTCTCGTCAGCCATGGGTATTTTGATTTCTGGATATTTTGTACAGTCAATGTTGATTTGCCCCAAAAAGCTGATGTGCCATCTGTACAGACATTAGCTATTAGCTAATGTGCTTGTGTATTTCCATCAGTTTTTCTTTCAGAGCTCTCATCTCTGTGAGGCAGATTCATAAAGTCCTGGAATTTGCAGAAATTTTTCACTCACTTCTTGAACTCGCACAGCTGCACCTTTGCGTCAATTCACACCACCCAGAGCGAATTTCCATCTGTTTGTGTCTCTCCATTCAGCCCATATGCACTCGCACTGCCTCTAAAATTCACTTCTGTTGATCTGTCTGTACATTTGTGCATCCAAAGAACGTTTCAGAGGAAGTTCTCTCTTCAAATACTTCTAACATTTTCATGAAATGTGTAGACATTCATACCCTCTTTACGACAGAATTACACATAATTATTATACACCTGAACTAATATAACTTTAACCTCACAGACAACAGACCACACACATAACATAGTCAGCTACTGTGTTCTTCAGCTGAAGTGAAGCTAGCTAACACTAGCGGAACACAGCAGATAAGCTCCTACTGGGATTGCAAAACAATGATTTTGTTTTCCACTATTATTAATATTTAAATAAAATAAACTTGTTACATTCACTTTCTGGTCAGTCACTTCAAATTTGTCTTTACAAAGAAGCATTTCAGAAGTTACTTGTTCGAAGAGCCGGCCTTTCCCAGCCCTCCAGAATTATTAAAACCCATCCAAACCATTCTGATGAACTAGTTCTGTAATACACTTTTCGGTGCTACTTGGACACGTCTTCAGTGATGAACTACGGGTCATAGGGTGTTTCGGGTCTTTAATCATTAGACACCTTCGCCTGGGCAGCTGAGCCGGGGGGGATCAGTCCCCGACTTGTGTCCAAGTGGCACGCTGCTCCGCGGACCCCCCCCCTTCGAATCCACAGGCACCGTGAGGCTTCTTCAGCAGCCTGCAGGATGTTATTGGTGGCTCCTCTATGCTGCAGGCCTTTTACTCCAAGGAGTTTCAGCGTTCGCACCAATGACCGGCCAGCGAATCCCAGGTAACCGACTTCAACTGGCTCACAGCGAGCCCTCCAGCCATTGCTGCTGCATCCGGAGACCAATTCTGAGTATTTGGACCTTTTGCACTTGTTGGCTTCTTCAAGTCAGTCCTCCCATGTGACAGTCAGTTCCAGCAGGACCACATGCTTTGTTGACTCCAATGTTAACACCATGTCTGGGCGGAGCGAAGTGGTCGGGATGTTCCCTGGAAACTTGAGCTTCCTTCCTAGGTCGACTTGAAGCTGCCTGTCTCGTGTATTGGCAGGAAGCCCTCCTTTGGAGTCAGCCTGATGCTGCTTCTCCCCAGCTCAGTTGAAGCTGATGGAACGTTTGGGGGCGTGCTGATACTTGCTGTTCAGAATCGCTTGCCACATATTTCATCATGTTTCCAATTTGAAACAAAATGCTGTATGAATATTAAAACTGCCACATTTACAACACAACTTACAGCTTTCGCAAGTGTTTAACAAACCCATTTTCTTGGCTACAACGAGTAATTAAGTTACAGTAGAGAGAGGGATGTCAGACCAAACAAGATAATTAGGAGTCACTGTGTTTCTCCCCAGGCAGCCAATCAGAAGATGCTCTGGCACACAGCAGGATCAAGCTTGACTTTTGGGGGCAGTGTTTGTCACAGGCGAGGGGGCAAAAAAACACACACCCATGTTGTGAGGAGAGAGAAAGAAGTGAAGTGAGGTTTGTAGGCCAGTGGATGACACTCGGAGGCAGGTTGTGATTTTGGCGGGTCAGCTGAGTGGGTCACATCTTGTTACATCAAGCCAATTAGGGGTGGTGGGTCACCCTGCCATCTCAGTCTCCAGCGGCCTGCCTCCTTCATCTTCTGTTTGCAAAGAACTGGGGGGAGAAACACAGTCAAAGATGTGTGTGTGTGAGTGTGTGTGAGTGTGAGTGAGTGACTGTGAATATCTTTCTATGGTTGTGTGGACAAATCAAAACCAGTGTTGTGAGGACATTAGGCTGCTTGAGGGTTTAAGTTTGGTTTTAGTGTTAAGGTTAGAAATAGCTCTAAGTTAGGGTACGGGGCTAGGAAATGCATTATGCCAGCGATTGTCCTCACAACTGTAGAAAGGTCAGTGTGTGTGTGTGTGTGTGTGTGTGTGTGTGTGTGTGTGTGTGTGTGTGTGTGTGTTAGTGCACTTGCATGTGAGCGTTTAGACAAAAGAGTATGAGTCACCACTTGATTATATATTAAAGCTTTGTGTGTACTGCTTCTCTTTTTTCTCCTGCTTCATTTCCACTGTGTTCTATCTATCTATCTATCTATCTATCTATCTATCTATCTATCTATCTATCCATCTATCGTTAGTGCCTAGAGGCTTGTCACATTTCCTCACCCATCTGTCCATTTCTCTTTGTTTATGCCCGTCGGTCTCTCTCTCTCTCTCTCTCTCTCTCTCTCTCTCTCTGTGTGTTTCAGTGTGTCATGACTGTGAGCACAACCCCTTATATTTTTTTTCGTCACCAGATACACCCTTAAACACAGTAATTGGTATGACATATACCATATGGTTTAAGTTTTACAAGGTCTGTTTTATTCTGTTAAAATACTGACATGCTGTAAGATGATGCATACAAAAATCCATGTATTTAAAGCATTTATTTTCTCATTCAATTTGGTCCTGAGCAGGAACAATATGTTTTTATGAAAATTGATCTCTTGAGTGTGCTAAGCAGCCCACTACCATCCTTGCACACACACACACACATAATCATCATGCTGTGTGACATCGATACTCAGCCGCTACATGTTTTGAGGCAACCAGTCGCAGACAAAATGCCTCTGGAATGATATGAAGAGGCGGGGAGTTGACGCCTCACTGGACTTCCCATTACGCTTATTGTGACGCCGACAGGCAGGTGTCCTACGGTGATGTCACTGATGACTTTGCGTCAAGCAAAGTGAAGCAGACAAAGGAGGAGGTTGTGCTGTCTGATGCTGGATGGTGCTGTCTGAGGCTGCAGCCGCTTGTGGTTTGAGCCAGAGTTTGACAGCTTTGAAGTGTTCACCATGTTTACTCCAAAGAGAAATCATGAGTCGCGACCTTTGACCTGTAATAATTAAAACAGTTGCAGCTCTTTGCTTCTTTGGGGACGATTAATTTCTGAAATTTCCTCTTTAGAATTTTGAATGATGAATTAGGGGATGTGTTGTCAGACCTCTAAAACTGCCAGCCACAATCCTGATTTGTTTAGCAATTCAAATAGGTTTGGTGTTGTGCTCACTGGCGACTTTTTGCCAGGTTTTTAAAATGACCAATCATTTTTAAGGTTAATAATGGGAACGCCATTTTCCTGCTTAATTAACTAGTCACCTGGATACCAAAAAGTGACAAGCTTGTTTGAGCTCGATGCAGCTGTGCAAGTGTCGTAAGTCAACATCCATAAACACTTAACTGACATAATTCTTCAGTTATTGTGAGAAATGTTAACTGGTCCTAGCAACGAGAAACACAACTTCTGTGCTGACTGAAAATGATAGATGCAGATATGTCACTGGCTGTACTGAGTGTGTAGAGCAAAATAAATCAAAAATGAAAACTCAATCACAAACACCAAGTTGGCTAACATGTAAACGCTAATCAATTCAAGAGAAACGCATGGCATTTCAGTCTGATTATTGAGTAGGAACATATCACTGGGTGTCAGGGATCTAATGTTCTACATGTATGTTTCCAGCATTCCCTGATGTTTTGACACAGGGTGTCGTCTGTTTGTTTACAGCACATTCCTGTGAAATTACTGTACCAGCCATCTACTACGGTATGTAACTGCAAAACCAGTGTGTTATTGTTTTTGTGTGTGCATGTGTTACATATCTTGTGCAATGCAATTTACATAACAGCAATACTGTACTTGAGCAATGACAAGTACAACAAAACGTCTGATGTATCTGTTTACGGCGCAGCCAAACAACCTTGCATTATTTTGATAAAAAAAGTCATAATTATGACTGAACTCTGATTTAATGCTGCATACAACTAATGTAGTTTTCCATGCAACAGTAATACACTGTAAATTTGCTTAGTTTGTTGAGCAGTCTGTCACTGCAGGTCTTCATTTAACAGCTCCTTCTTGTACTATTACTCTTACAATATTTAAAATTGATCCACTGTTTATTGTAACTGCTTAAAAACCACCCCGTGTTTCACCCGATGAATGCTTTTAATGTGAAAGAGCAGCGGCAGGAAATGTTTGCTTTAACAGCAACAGTGAGGCTGATATCAATGTGATAAAATTGTGCTGCATTACATGCATGAATCAATTGTGTTTAGGCGGGCAATCTGAATCAAGACTAGCGAGGTTGGACTCCGCCACCATCAGTAGAAGCTACTATTTAGAGATGTAATAACTGAATGTAAACACACTGGCTACTGCTAGGAAATGCAGACCACATCTATTATCCAAAGTTTTGTTAAATTTCATGAAAATCTTAAAGATTGTAGCTTTAAACACAGAAACACTGACACTTGCCTAGACTAAAGAAACCACTTCAAACATGAGTTTCCATGTTATGTTTCATAAAGACAAGAAAAGAAAAAGAAAAGAACGCAGAATACAGTATATTGGTTTAACAGTTTGTAAGTTATCGTATCCTGAGAGGTTACCAAGGCTTCTCCCTGAACCAAGCGGTGCCTGTTGTGACGTGCGTCATCCAAGAAACCTATTGAAGTGTCAAGCAGTTCATGTATTGACACAGTGGCAGGAATGACACCCACATACGCGTTGACGCTCACACAGAAACACACACGCACCCTCCTCAGCCCCATCTCTTTCGCACATATCTTCATGCGTATGCACACACATGCCATCTCTCTCTCTCATCCTGCTCTTAAAGTGTCATACACACAGACACTTAAACACACATATATGCATGCAGAATAGGGTTATAACCACAGCCAGAGCTGGGACTGTGCTTAGTGGTTTTCTGATTCATCCATTTGTACTAAATAGCGCTGCGCTATGTGAATACGACCACTTCCCTTTTGTCTTTGTCCAACTCACACTGCCAACCTAGCGAAGCCTTACGCGATGACACACCTCCATACGCAAGCTAGGAGCTCAAAATAACACCCCACCCTTTATCTCCCCCGTTGGTGCAGTGGTGGTGATGCTTGTGGCCTTAACCAAGCTGCTCCCAGGAGAGGCAGAGATAACAAAACTGTTTCTCCAGCTGGAGACAACTGTATCTGGGTTTGAGTCATTGAAACGCCAGAGGGAGAGAGCTGGTGCCACGGGGTTGTCAAGGCAGGTAGTCAGTGTTGCCAAGGACGGCACTGAACAGGAGAGGCATTGGAATCTGAGGGTGTGTATCTGACGCATGATGACAAGCTGCTTTGGTAGGATGTTGTTGTTGGAGCAGTCATTTTTATGACTTATTATAGAGATCAAAACATCAAAAGGTGTTTGTTCAACTGTCATGGCGTTTCGGTTTTCCGGATCTGGGTAGGAAGAGGTTTATGTAAGAAGTTTTGGGGAAAAAATTGATTATATTCTTTGAATCTTTTAGATTATTTTGGGGCATTTTTGCCTCAAATTGATGGTGTGTGGTCAGGAGGCAGACAGAAAATGTGGGGAGAGAAAGGATACCAAAAAGGTCACAGTATGCGTCTTAGACCACCATGACGTCCCCAGGTACTTTTAGTGGATTTGCTTGCTCAAAATACCCAAATCTAGTTTGGACTTGAGATGATTTTCCATTTCAACATATAGTATAGTATTCATGGGAGGTTTACCTAATAAAGTAACATGAAATTAGTAGTACATACAGTAACGCTCAAATGTTATATAGCCTATATAAGAAAAGTAATTGATAAAAGCAGTAAAAGAAGAGAGAATAAAAAAAGACTAAATTTAATCAATCACAATATTTTATTGTAGCGTTGATGATAATTTAAACAAGGTTGCTGACCGATTGATTGACCAGAAAGAACATTACACTTCTGTTTAGCAGCTGTAGGCTATCACAACGTACATACATCTACTTCAATGTTGACACTTGGTCCCATGATCGTATGCAAAACAACAACTCTGCAGGGTATCATGTGACGCGTGACAAATCAAGTGAAAAAAACACAAATGTAGGTGACTCACCAGGAACGAATGTGTGTGCACACACACAGCTCAGTGGGTGTGATCAGATGAATATTTTGATGGACACACACCTCTTTGATTGGTTTGTATGCAAACAAGGGGCGTGTCCAGCAATAGTTGTTTGATGATCACGCCCCTGCTGCTTCCTTTGTATGAAGGCAAACGTGATTCATTACATGTGTCGCATCACGTATCACTTATCCACCCTGCCTGTGACAGAGATGTTTACTCTGCGATCTGAGAAAAGTCATGTTAATGAAATGTCAAAAACGAAGAAGTCAGATGTGAATCTTTTCTTTAAATGTAGGCTACATCTAACATTAATAAATATCATAAAACACAGAATATAAGTATGATTACAGTGTTACTTTAAAAGCAGAACTATGACAATTTGAAAGCAAAAGACTGATAAATAAATTAAAACAGATGAATAAGTCATTAGGAAAGTCATGGGAAAGTAAAGTAATTAGTGGGAGCCCTGTTAATGGCACAGAGCTGTCACGGCTGAGTCACAGATCTCAGCCTCGCCTCTGAGCAGCACTCCCTGCCTTGTTAATGAAGGTGTCATCATCCCTGCCTGCTGGGTATGAAAGTACATGCTTCATGCGAAACTAAACGCATCACTTCCCAATCCTGATCTAACCATGGATGTTTGCCAAGAACACACTCTTTTTCATTTTTGGAAAAACACTTATTCTATATCGTAGATATGAAGCTGGAGCCAATAGCCAGTTAGCTTAGCTTAGCACAAAACAACAGTTTGTCATTTTAGGGTTATAATGTCAGACTATTACTTAGGTAGCAGTGCTAAGCTAAGCTAACCATACACTGTGGTATCAGTATAACTCTCAACATGAAAGCCAATAAGTGCCTTTCCCAAAATGTCAAACTATTGCTTTTAAGGTTGGAGTGAGTTTTATGGTCATGGTTAAATAAGAAAAACTTGGCTCATGAAAAAAAAAAAACCTCAATCACAGAATGAAGTTACTTTGCATTACTGGAATCCACCAGACTTGAAGACAGGGTTGGAAACTTTCTGCTTCAACAGCAAAGCAAACCTGAAAAAGTAGGAGAAACTAGATGGAGGAAAAAGGAGTTGAAGGTGATTTCCACTGGGTGTTTCACTTTCTAACTTGTGTGTCTTAATACTTAACCTCTTCATGTATGTCTCTCACTTTCCTGTGCAGGGAACACATGATTTATATTTTAAGACACCAATCTTATTTCAACTGAAAGTGACACTGATCACACCTGTTAGTCACCACAGCATGACCACATCCTCTGTTATTGTTGGCCAATCTGCTGTTCAATACACGTTTGTGTTTCAACTGTAATCACAAACCCAGAGCAAACAGTTCATATGTCAAGATGAATTACATTAAAACCTGTTCTCTGTGAAACTGGAGCTCCACTGGAGCATCATCCAGCCAGCTGCTCCCCAGATGGGATCCCATTAGCTACTGTATATCAGCCTCGTCATCGTCATCCTCACTGACACTAGGCCCCGTTATCATCATCCTCTGAGCTCACACCTAGTTTAACAGCCGGGTTGGCTGCGTGCGCACACAGTGCACCATCCTCCCGCCCGGCGGCTATGCGTGACGCGATTTGAGCTTTTGGCTCAGGGCTGAGGCCTGCTGGGAGGAAGCAGAAGCCAGAGGAGTGGTGGAACAGACTGGGTGAGATTACTCACTGTTGTCTGTATCTGAGGCCTGTTTGTGCAGGATGTTGGTGGGTAAACAGGGGGGAATCAGGGGCCTAGACTGTTAGGCCCAGATACCCCCCCCACCCCCACCCTGTCTGTTTCCTTCCCCCCAGGATCTAGACAGTTTGACAGGGAGTGTTCACCAAGTGATAGGAGATACGAATCAGGTCAGTAACGGCAAGAAATACAACTAAGCAACACTAAAGGAAATGAAAAGGACACTTGCTTGCATACACTATTTGAACATCACTCTGTTACCTAGAGCACTTTACAGTAACTCAACTAAACAGGTCAAGATTTCTAGATTTCTAGCTAAATGTCTTGTGAAGCAATAATCGCCACCACCTGCTCCTGAAAAGAAACCACATTCAGCGACAGAGAAAACTTACAAATAGCCCCTTTACAGAAGGCAGAACCCAAAATTAGTATTTAGGTGGACTGATGCCATTCATTTTTGAAATCTATGAATCTTTGCTTATGACTACAAGCAACCAAAGGACAAAAGAAGACAATATATTTCATATAAATGCACCTAGACCCTGGTCCTTTCTTCATTTTGCCTTAATTTTCTAAACTGTTGAGGATGTAAAATATTCAACTGTTATTATCTTGATAGACAGAACATAAACATTCAGAGCACACTATTCTTGACATAGTCGTCACACACATTTCAAGATGATGATGAGAAAATCAGTACCAC
Organism: Seriola aureovittata; assembly: GCF_021018895.1. Classification (NCBI taxonomy): domain Eukaryota; kingdom Metazoa; phylum Chordata; class Actinopteri; order Carangiformes; family Carangidae; genus Seriola; species Seriola aureovittata. Next base: position 11,124,471 of record NC_079366.1, read on the forward strand.
TTTCATGTGTGTACTAAAGTTGAATTTAACACAGAGATGAATTACATGTTAAATATAACGGAGCATGCACCATGAGACAGAACATTTCACGATACCCACATACAGTTGTTGATGATTTATCGATGGAAATATTCAGCAAAATAACTGATTATTTCCAAGAACACACACCGTGTGATATTTGTTCAAAGCTGCACCACTCTTTACAGAAACACTTGCCCAGATCCATGTGACTGCTCCAGTGACTCTCTGCTCCCCACCTTTAGAATTTGCATATTAAAATGATTTTAACAGACTATTTTGACTGAGCAAGCTTATGATAGGGAGTGACGTTTCATCAAAGGAAACAGGATCTGCCTGAGGAAACTCCAGTCCTTTCTGATCATGTATGTTTGTGTTTCACTACAAAAGAGCTGCCGTAAATGTGGGTGTGATTGATGCAAAGGAACACAGACTGACACACTTGCTGGACACATAGAGCGACAAGCTGACATAAATTATACATACAGTAATGTGCAAAGGCTTTCTTACTTATTTCCTAATCACATTTGTTTCTTTGGCACACACCCCAGTCTCTCTCTCCCTCCCTCCCTCACGCACACACACATACATACACACATTCAAATGTATGTGAACTTGTTGACAGCACCGAGTTTTGTTGCCACAGTTTCGGTCATGTTGTGAATGAAGCATTCCCCTTTAAAAACACCATTCATGCTGACAGGCACTGAGCTTGACATGATGACTCAAATACACCCTGTGGTGGTGAGATACATCTCTTGATCGCTGTTTAGTTACGCCTGACCACATCCACTCAAACATGCACTGTGTCATCTGTATCTCTCGCCATTTGACTTTCTTTCTGGAGAAAAATACTTAATTTACCTTTGACTAAATCTCCTATGACACGAGGGATTTCTCTTTAAACAACTGTCATGTACAAAGTGCATCTGATGGTCTGCCAGAAATTTTAAGTCTTGCAAGATAAGTAGAGTTTAGACTTTAGCCCTCATGAGCAGTAAAGCTGAAATGTTGGAGAGGCTGAAAAGTAGGACACTGGACGGTCATGGTTGGCCTCTCAGGGCAGGAAAAGGTAAAAAGACAGGATGACTATATTGCATCCATGCTGCTTTTTCAACAGCAACATTTTGCCACTGAGTCAGAGATTCAACCTCCAGGATAAAAGGAGATGGCTGTTTGGACTTCCTTTTGTCAATTCAAAGTCAAATCTTTACCCTGGATAAATAAAAGTTACTATTACATTTCAGTTACCCAAGCAAGTGATTGTGTATCTACAAAGTTCACTCCACAAAGCCTCTAACCTCCTGACAAAAGTGGGTCAATTTCCTGTTGTAGAGGAAGTACATATGGCTGGCTCTGTGTCACTTGCCAGAACAGGGACAGGAAGATTACGCTGGGCAACAGGAAGCTGTTCCCTTCAACATGCCAAACATTGTCCACAGCAATGTTTGGATGACCTTTCTAATCAGGGTTGTTAGTGCTGCATCCACAGTTTTGTTTCATGCTAAGTCCTGTACTTGTTGATCCTGTAAATCCACAGTGAGAATGTTGAGACATTCACGAGCCATAAATATTGTCGAAACTCTTTCTGGGGTCAAAATTGTGCGGACGAAACGAAGCAAGCACTGAGAACATCTCAGCAAGCTGTAGATGCATTGGTTTCTATTGTGACATTCTGAAATTTGTACAAAAGTTTCCGTGTAATAACATGTTGTGAAATATTCTGAGATTTTTTTTTTTTTTTTTTTTTTTGGATGACATTTACTAAGCTACAGTACACATTCATGTTTTCTCTTCTGGGGAAATCACTGTAAAAACAAGAACCACCACCTCATTGCAAAGGGGAAGTACAGCAAACTACAGCACGGTACAGCATAGAAACTGAAGAATACACAGTGCGTGACCCCATTAAAATTAATAAAATAATGTACCACAATAAAGGTATTAAAACATGTACACCCAATAGTCACTTTATTATGTACACAGACTGCAGACTGTTGGGCAACTTCTTCTTCTTCACTTCTTTCAACATGAAAACTAAATTTTACAGGTTCTGGCTGGGGGGGGCCTTTGGGCATCCTTGTTTTTGTCATCACTATCACTATCACTTTGCCATTCAGGCCTTGAAGTCCTAACCTATGAGTTAGCCAACTAACCTTTTCTCCGCCTAGAGTCAACAAAAAAGAAAATTACAATTGGATAAATATATTTTCATGGTTTTAGGACAGTAATAAGAGAATGATTATTAAATGAAAGAGATTAAATATAACATTTAAAATGCTCATATGCTCATATGCCTAGAAGGCCCTGAAGGTTCTCCACTGCTAGAAAAAAAGGCTATTTTGTCGTATAATTGTAGGATCCAGTGTTTTTGGTGCTTGACCCATATTAGGGTCTAAAGGTCAGATTATTTTAAGCTCAGCTGCATCGATTTTGACCATTCTTTTCCTGATCCCTTTTTCACAAAACCCTCCACTTTCTGGAACTGCATAATTCTATGAAAAACTCAACATGAAACCCAATAAGAGAACTTGAATTTCCTAAAAAAGTCTTATCTTGAAAAAGAGAACATGAACAGAGTCACTGACAAGAGAAACCACAGACGGACCAAACACTCAAACCTTTCAGACATTGCAAGGTCATCTGCAAATTGTCCAGAGAACCACAAGCAAACTATGATCATATCTTTTATTTTCAGTTTTCCTCAGGAAGTCCATGCAGGGAAGACAGCCTTACTCTCAGTTTACAACAAAGTTCTCATGTCAGGTTTAATTTTAGTTCATGATCGTATCAGTTGTCTTGGTTACAGAAAACAGAAAACAAAAGATAGGGTCAAATTAAAAATTAACCACTTTACCCTTCCCCATTTCACATACTTGCTCACTGTCACGGTGTCACCACACTATGGCAGCTGCTAGTAAGAGTGTGAATGCACTCGGGCGGCAGCATGGCAGTGATTCATCGGGTGATGCCTGGCACCAAAACTTGATGTGAGTAGACAGGGGGAGAGAGAGGGTTGCTTGCATTGGTTGCAAGAGATAGCCAATTAACTCTAGCGTTTTGACGTCAGGTGGAGGTGGCAAGCTCTTTGAGGATTGGGGGGTGAGAAGGGTCACATGTGAAGAGTGAAGGCTATTTGAGTTGACATTTATCAGGTTTGGCGTTGGAGCGAAACAAAGTGCAAGTTGGGAGGATGAGTCAAGAGGCAAGGTAATTGCCATCAAATGGGATAAAATAAGCTTTTAAAGCATCAGCTGTCACTGAGCAAAAGTGTTGGTGGGGTGGGGGTGGTCATTCCTCTGACTCATTCGTTTAGTTCATAAAGGTTTTTCAGCCATGCACTGCACTTTGTAAGTGGAGGCTCTTTCTTCTAACCACCTCCTTTACATATTAGTCAACCAGAAACTGACATTAGTGTCTTTAGGTGTGTGTGGGGGTATTTGTGAATGGGTATGATTGTGTGTTTCAATCTTGTCTCCTCCAAAATACATTCATATGAAACTATTATGTATTAGCGGTTTATATTCAGTGGCAACATTCAGGTACCAAAACAGGAAGTAGTGTCATGTTGTAGACATTGCACTGAACAGACAGGGTGGAGGTGGTTATTTCCCATCAAGTCATTATAGGTTGTTTGTCATTGCTTTCCAAAATGACAATATGACCCAAAACAGTTAATAAGATTAATATCACATCTCTGTACGTTTTTGCTATCATAGCCAATGTTAGCATTAAAGGCTTTTTACTTACAAGTCTAGAAACATCAAATCTGATTCTGTCCAACAAATATAGTTCGGTTCAATTGATTGGCGTAAGGCTTCATGATATCCTTCACACAGATTTGAATATGCAGAAATTTCTAAAATGTAATATTTCAGATATTTCTATGTAAGAGATTAAATATCACTCGTATGTCATATGTCTCTAAATTCAAAGACATACAAGGGCCAGGACCAAACTCTACAACCCACACGGACAAGAGAGATAAAAGGAAGACGTGCACACTCTCTGCACCGAGGGATGTAAAAATGAGCATCACGTGCCAAAAATGCAACACACATATTCACAAGGAACCACAGATGCTATTGTGTAGCACTGTTTAAAACTTAGAAAATAAAAATAACCTACACTTTAAGGCTTAGCGGCGTGTGATAGAATAATCCATTGTACAATTGTATATTAAGCAGTACAATTTGTGTTACAGGGTTATTGAATGGGGATTGTTTTCTTACATCTCGTGTCTAATTTAACTGTTTGAGTAAATGCAGATAAATGTAATTGTGTATGAACTTAATTCATTGGAGATATTTGCTCATGTGAATGTGGTCCTGCTCTGAGAACACCAAACACTACAGCTCATCTCTCCAAGGAGCAGTAACCATTGTGGGCTGAAACATGATCATTATACAGTTGCTTTGGTGGTGCGCTCTGTGGGAAGTGCAGGAGATTACCTGATCACCACAAGGAATTCGTGTCAGCGGTGGTCAAATAAAATGTCAAACTGGCTGTCTTTAGTGGCCACCAACCAAATACCTGGATAAAGTTTGTTTATACTACTTGCACAGAGGGTTATGTTACAATAAGTATGCTATGTATCAAATAATGTATTCTTAAATTGGCTGTAAAGTATTTTTGGATTACCTCGGAGAGCATACTTGTGGGAAACTTGTGTGTGACAAACCGTTCAAATAGTGACAGGTTGTACGTTATGTTTAACACCTGGAGCAATATAAAGTTTGTTTGTATTCTAAGCTGAGGTGCTGACGAGCTGTCCTGGTTTTTGCTTTCAGATGTGGTAAAATAATCTGAAGAGCACATTGCTAAATTTGTTTTTTTGACCAATTCACATTAGACATATACTCTAGATTACAGATGCAAATATCAACTGCATACTATAGATTATTTTTGGTATTACATTTTTCTTCAGGAGGTTTTCTGCAGCACTGGCCTCGTGTTCACAAAGCATTGTGAAACACCATTGACCACCTTCACGCTCCTTTCTAGGAATTCCACTCAGAGGGGAAATGCCTCGCTAGCATCCAGCCCTGCCCGGCTCCTCTCAATGGGGAGACGTCTGCTTGCCTCGTCCCCTTTCATCAGTGCCAGAGGCACTTCATGATAACAGGCTTTAGCTCCATCACTGATTGAATTCGGGTAGAAGGACTCATTTCCAGGGCATTGATCTCTTCCTTAATGAACAGACATCACGGAGCCTTCCGTATCAAGCCTCCTGGCTTTACATTAATAGTGGTGAAACTCAAACAAACAAAGAACAGAGATAACCTGGTTTGAGTATATCTGCTTCCACTTGTATCACGGCAGGAATCATAACAAGATGCTCCATCAGTAGCAGCGGTAGATTAAATGGCCATTAGTGTGCGTCAGAGACTTGACTTTCAGGAGACAGGAAATTACCTTCTGATCTTTCCTTTTACCTTTTTACCAAGCAAATTGGATTTTTACAACATGAAAACAAATGCAAGATGATGATTTGCTTGCTGCCCAAGTGGCTGGTAGAGCAGAAAAACAAATTATCCCAAACAATTTTCCAGCAATTCTGACTATTCATCACTGTGTTCATGCTGCAGTTGCCATTTAGATGCTATTCTCTGGTACAACAACTGACAATAGACCATATGACTCACAATGAGATGCTTAAGCGCATTTCTCATTTAAACCTTCATGTGTTGCCTTTATAATGTGCGTCAAAGGGAGATGAGAAGAGGAAAAAGGAAGAAAATAGATGAATGAGAAAGGAGTTAAACTAACATGACTGGACATTACTGGGAAAAGGAAGCAATGTTCCCAGTAATAATCAGGGGAAAAATATATGTTTTTCTATGTCTCTCACACCATTAGTTGTCATTTTCACCCTCGCCATGTTCCATGTTGTTTTGTAATAAAGAATTTCCAGTCCATCTTTTTTGCATTAACCTGCCTCATCTTTTTCAATCCTGGTCAACGGAGGCTTCAAAACGGTTTTGTAAAAGTAGTGTTTCTTCCTTTTTGTCGTCTTTTTTGGGGTTTTAGAGTTGGATGTTGCTGTAAAATTGTGACTCTAAGCCAAGTCAGTCCCAGTCTTGCTTTTTTTAATTCTGCCAGAATCTGGGCCAAGAATTCAGCGGTAGATCACCAAGAGCAGGTTTTAAGCAGTGTTGAGATGGATTTTTCCTCTCATGTCTGAACTCTTTGTGCTGCTGGTCCCTTCAGTCTGCCTCAGTATCAAAGGGAGCTGCGTGCACGCTGTCCTTTTGTAGAAACAGAGATGATGGTGTGAGGGTATTCCCTGAAGATATTTCTGACTGATTCTCTACTGCTTTGTATGTGTTTGTGTGTCTGTGTGTGTGGAGGGTCCTGTCTGTAGCCTGTGATGGTCTTTTGTTGCTCATCATTTCCTCCTGAGTGACTAAGGAATGAGGTTTATTTTTCACCAGGATGACTCATCCACAGCATTTTGATCACCATCTCAATAACTGTCACAAACTATTGGTTGAGAGAAAAGGTCATTGTTACTGACAATGAAACTCTATGTTCTGCTCTTACTGGTCATTTTTACAGCCTCCTATTGAAGTTGTGGCTGTAATCTTCTCATTAAAAGAGTGATGTGTGAGTTTGGAGGCAACATCATTCCACAACAGATTTTTAAAAGTCAGTGTATATCATGACATACTCTATTTATATTGCCTGAAATCACTAATCTGCCTTAAAGCGCCCAATAGTCTGTACAGAATACACCCTGTGTTCCTTTACCTCTCAGTATTATTAAATCACATGCACTCACACATCCCAGTCTGGTGGATCAGTGGATTTACTGATTGTTTCTTAAATGTGAGTGTCAGGTGAACTTGACTTTAAGCCTGAATGAATATAACTGGATGTTACTAGTCAGCTGTCAGTCAAGCAGCTGATGAATAAGCCAGATATTGTGCAGCATGAATGAAGCAGTTGTTGCCAATAATCTAGGCAAATGTGACAGCAGTACTCTGCCCGACCACTATTCACCATTACATTAATTTCTTGAACAGTAACCAACAACATGTTAGACTTACTATGATTATTATGCTGTAGGATTTGCATGCATACTGTAAACAACCTCTAATAATCAATTAAAGGCTTTTGAGCTGCTGAAAACATTTTTCTCATGAGAGAAAGACTCACATCTGTTATCAGTCTATTGATAGAGACGGCCCGTCTGCAGCACCGGGACATTTCGGGTTGGTGTGGGCCATTTTGGCCTGAGCCGTGAACAGTCAATTTGACCAGCGATTATATAGCAAGTAGAAATGACTGCATGATTTTTGTTTACCTTTTGTTCAGAACAAGAGGGAGGAAGGAAGAGAGAGAGAGAGCGTGGGAGAGAGGGAGAGCGAGAGCACCGGAGAACTACTGCCCTTAACCTGTTCTGTTTACTCATTGATAAGCTTACATGGAGTTTTTGCTATGATCATATAGTACACCTGTAGTCTACACTTTTACCTTTCATAACATACAACTGCTAAAATGGTTAAAATAATAGAATTCTTTTTTTTCATATTTATTGTCAGTCCCAAACTTTTGTATTTTGTAATCTGGATAATTTTCCTCCCAGATTATCATAGTGGGCAAATTTATAACTAGTCTTGTAGCCATTACATCAACAAATAAGGTTAGCCTACAAAATTTGCAGTCTGGTGGTTGGCATGAAAAGGGTGGCCTAGGATGGAGTCAAATTCCCAGCCTAAATTATTGTTTCAGTCCACACACACAAACACACACAAACACACACACACACACACACACACACACACACAGCCATTCTCTCCTTCAGCTCCAGCATCTCTGACCCACATATCTGTCCACTTCTGCCCCTGCAGGAATTTGGTGGATTAATGTTGTTTTTTCATTGATGACAGAAGTGAGTCCATCTCTGCACTCACAAACACATCCTCACACAACCCCACCACACCGCACCACCAAACACACATATTCACTGCTTTTGTGATTACAGATGGCAACAGTAGCCAACAGTCATTTTGAGGTTTGTTTATATCACAATGCTTCAAAAAAAAAAAAAAATGTACTTCCTGGTGGTGCAAAAATAAGCTTCATATGTAAATATAATGAAACTACTTCTATTATTTGCATGTTGGTCAATACGTGTGGCTCATTTCCTTTTACCACAAGCCAAGATCTCTTCAAAACTCACTTTCTGGAACATGCTGGAACAAAACAACTTTCCTCCTGCTGACATTTAAAAACACTCCCAACACTAATTGATCATCAAGATGAGCAGGTACAAACTTCTCACCACTGTCTCACTGCATTAGCCCGACACCTCCAGTATGTGTTGGGGCAAGCACTATTGCCTCAGTATCAAGGTTGCGAGAGATCGGCTCATATCTGGTTTGGTTTGGACAATGTCCACTTCCCACATAGCCCGCTCCTCATCTGTGACTCAGTCATTCATTACTGAAGTGTTCATCATTTCAGACTATTCCATGTTAGCATGGTTCATGGGGTTATATACAGCAAAGGTCAACGTGTCCCTTTGTCAATTTTTAACAAAAATGTAGGTTAATTGTTTCACTACTTTTGGGCAGTGGAACAGCATTGTCACCTTATGGTTCAACATGTGAGCAAACAGCTGCATATTTATGCATCCAGCAGATATGAGCAGCATTGTCATACATTTGGAGTTTTTTCTGGCCACCTGACAATATAACTTAAATATTCTATCTCCTTTTAACTCTGCTTTGTTCTGCACCAACTCTTGGTAGATTTGTTTACATTTTTAACAACTAAAAGCTCCACTATGTTCACCAGCTGGTCACTTACTTTGTCTTTCATGCTGGATAGTTAGTGCACAGCCGGTTCTTTTTTTATTGCTGAAGCCAGCTGCCTGCTGCTTCTAGAAACAAAGTTGATGTGAGTGAACCACAACAGTTAAGTTGTGGACTATTAAACCAGTAAACAAAAAGATAAAATAGGTATGAGGGCAAAGTCAGAGTTGGGAGATAATTCTCTATCGGTCATTTGATCAATTGTTAATGTAAAAATATTGGTTAGTGCAGCTTTAAGATGCATATGGTACATGTGAATGGCCTTTTTACAAACTTTGTAAACAATCATTTACTGCAATGTAAGCAGCAGTAGTTGCATGTCAACTACCTGTATACTGGTACCATGCCCACGTCACAGGTTAGCAAACTGGCCACTCTTAAGTTTGCAGTAGGTGTGAATGTGAGCGTCCGTCAGCCCTGTGATCGACTGGTAGTTCAGGGTGTATCCCGCCTCTTGTCCAACATAAGTTGAGACTTGTAACTTTGCACAAACGTTCACTTGGACTCATGGACTAACTGATTTGGTTTTGGTAGGCAAAGGTCAAAGGTCACTGTGACTGCACAAAACAGATTCTTTGCCATAACTGATGAATTCACAAAGCAATTATGACAAAATTTCACACAAAGGGTTGCTACTTTATATGATTCTGGCTAAACAGGAATGTAATCTGAAACTAGTCTGAGTGCCGGTAACTCTAGTTTCAGCAATGCACCTGACATTTTGTCATGGATGATTTGGCCTCTTAACTCTCTTGCAAACTTGCTAGTAAAATTCTTAGATCCAAGTGCTATCTATTATATCCATTGTAACATGGCCTGTAAAGGTGATAAAATTGCTTTCCAATACATGTGTACATGATTTTGTGCAGCCTCTGTGTTTTACTTTAAAGAACATGACAATGACCATGGTCAGTGAAATGTATTTCCAGTAAAGTACATCAGCTGTAATGTATGAATGGTAAATAAATAAATAAAATGTTCTCCCGAGAAAAAGTTACCATCAGTCATTAGAGAACATGAACCAATGATGTGTTTTGTGATTAATTTGGACGACCTGTTGAAATAAATACACAAATGTAGATAAGAACTCAAATCGCATGAAACAACATGTTGTGTTTATCAGTGTCTCACCCGACCTGATCAGGACTTACAATCTTGGACTCGATCTAAGTTGGAATTCGTGTGTTATTTATTACCCCTTACGTGTCTTTCCACTTCAACCGTCCGTACACCGCTCCAACCTCCCACCCCACCCACAGACCAGCCTTATCAAGAACCAGTGGTTCCTACTAATCAACGCAGTGGGTTATCCAGATAAAATTAGTCCCTCATTCTATCTGTTAGCTCTGTGGGAAGGAAGGAAGGGGGGGGGGATTCTTCCAGCAATAAGGGATGTGTAACCTTCATGTTTTCTCAAACAACCAAACTCATCTGGTTGAGGTGGCAAGCCTGGGGAGTTAAAGCCAATATGGAATAGGAAAAACACAAGAAATTGAGAGTCAAACCTCCCACATCCTTCCCTCCCTCTGTCACTGATTGGGGGAAGTTAGATGGAGACAGACAACGTATGAGTCACCGGCCTCAACCTCAGCTCCTCTGAGAGGTTGGTTGATATAGAAAGCGGAAATGCCAAAACCCAGCTGACTCTCTGCATAAACCCATGACCATCTTCAGTGAACTGAATCACATCAGTTTAAACTCAGCCATCATGATTACAAGCCAATGATCTGCATAATAAACACACAGTGTATGCATGTGAATGCAGGGGCATGGTCCACAGTGAGGATGAAATTATAATCAAATGATAATCTGTAACTGCGTATCATGTGTGAATGGTTTATTTCATGATTTCTTGCAGCAGGCTGTATGAGTTGTAATCAGCTCATAGTGTGTTTTATCAGTGGTGGCTATCGTAACCTGCAGCGAGCGAGAACCAGAGATGAGGAGCCTAAAGACCTGTCAACAGACTCTGACGTGTAAAACCGACTTCCCCTTCAACATCAGGAAGGAACACTGAGAAAAAATGTTGCCTGGGAACATACTCCATGCAGTGATTATGTTTAATTAGTATTATATAATAATGTAATTTTTTTTTAGGGCAGGGTTGCATTTTAACACTGATTAGCAATAATTGTACCGGGAGACGTTCATCATACAGAGGTTCACTGTGGCCAATTTATTTGACTCAACCTCAGTATGCAAATGTGACCACAACACCTGTCACATAATCCTAAACACTACTTAGTGACTGTAAACTGTCCAGCTTTCTGCATTTTTGTCTATGGCTTCCCCACTGGCATTCTGGGAAATTGAGGAAATCACAAACTCATGTCTGTATGTGTGTGTGTTACAAAGCTCATCATCTCTGCATATCGACAAGCACTTACAACCCTCACTACAAATGTCTTCCTCCATTTCTGCGACACACTGGCACCTGCTCCCAATGATAACAGTTTTTGTGTGTGTGTGTCCTAAAGCTTTATATCCTGTGTGTGTGTGTGTATATACGCCATGTGTGTGTGACAGTAATGCCTGCACCTACTTCCAATGACGTGGGCACTCCCCAGTCGCCAGCCGCTCCCAGCGCTCCTATCTATTACATCTTTCCATCCCTGCCTCTGTCTTTCCATTCGCTGTGTGGGAGAGCATCTGTGTCTGTGTGTGTGTGTGTTGATGTGCTGATTTGCAGGTGTGTGTGTGTGTGTGTGTGTGTGTTGTATGTGATTAAAGCATAGCTGTGCAATCTGTAAGGTCCCAGTGAGTTTAATTCCAGCTGAGTGGATTTGGCTTTGTGCCTCCCACACAGGTGATGAGAGGGGAGGATAGAGAGCGGGGAAACAGGCTGGACAACAGGGGATGAGAGAAGAGGATGGAAGTAAAACAGAGAGCGGGGAGGGGGGTTGATACAGACAGACAGACAGTGGGAGGGGTGGTGGGTGCAGGAGTGACTGTTAAGTTCCGGTCTTTAATGAAAATTTTTTTTGAAAATCCCTTATCTCAGTGCATCTGCGCGGGGGAGGATTTCTGAAATGGCTTCCCATGAAGGTCACATACTGTTTGTTTCCATGATGAGCCACAGTCCTATTGCCAACTCTATTGTGTTTAGATTGTGAAGTAAAAGCCCAGCTGGTTTGCAGCCACTAACTTGTAATTTCCATGAGGATTTAAGTCGACATTTGCATGTCTGTACACTTATTTTTAAGATGTTGCTTTTTTATCAATTTGTTTTATATTAAAAATGTTTGTTGTGTTCTTCCTCTACATTGTGCTTTAGTCTTTAGTATGCGATTCCACACCACACCTGCCAGGATAATTTTTCAATTGTTTATTAAAAAATCCTGGACTGTTCAGATGATGAGTCATGTTAAAGTCTGAGATACAAAATCATCAGTCATGTTTACAGTAAACTGTCAGCAACTCGTGGTTCTGATGTGACCTTTATTCCACTGTCCTGTTCTGCGCTGAGTGAATCTGTTTCATTCACAGTGAACAGCGCAACATCCTTTTGTAATGTCAGATGATCACATGCCAAATGATTTAGAATTTAGACTGGATGTACGATGTTGTTTCATTGTTTTTTTACTGCAAGATTCTTCTTCGTCTGAGGGTTCAGCCATAGACTATAGGCCTCACTGTTTGCACACTTTCACCCTTAAAAAGCAACACAGCTGCAGGCACAGACATCCAATTGTCTGCAGGAATGTTTTTGAGCTTGCAAGAGATCCTACTTCCTTGAACAACAGGCTGGTTTGCCAGGATATCGGGAAATCCTCAGTAGATGCCGAAGGCTGTTTTGCCTATAAATCAGTTTGATTTTCCCTGAGTTGACAATGCCTACAAAGGCATAGAAGAAGGAAGTAATGCACCCAAAACACAGACTGGCACTATTTCTGACAACTTTGCAAAGCGTTTTGAAGCTAGCTCTCAAACCTTGCGGCTTAGTGAAAGTCCTGGGAGCATCGGCTATCTGAAACTCTTTCAGCCGTTTATGTTTTTCTTTTTTTCCCCCCTTTTTTTCATATTCTTATTTTTATATATTTCACATTTGTATATCTCAAAATTTTACACATGAGTAAGGGTGAACAGCCACTGTGACTGGAATGAGTTCTCCACAAAGGCCATGATATTAAAAGCTTTCATGTCCAGTCCTCCTGCATTCATACAACCCGGATTATTTTTTTCCATTCAAGCCTGATGTACATGATCATACATAGTGCATGTTAATAATCCATCGGCTGACTCATCGCCAAAGGCTTAAAGTGATATTTATTGCATCCACAAAGTAACATTAACACCCTCAGAGAGGCACCAGCTACATTTTCAGCGCTGCTGTGTTTATTTATCTTCTGGCTTCCTTCTCTCCTATGACCCACTGTGCCCAGCGGAAGTGAAGCCAGATAAAAATACAGTGACATATATGATTATTTATAGACTAGCTAAAATGAGTTAGAGAGTAAAGCCAGAGAGGAAGGCACAGCTTTGCAGAGGCATTATTATATATAATGCTGAGAAGAGCGTTAGAATAATGCAAAGCAGGAATACAGAGGGGTGACTGTTTCAAAACACTCTCAGCTTGAGTTCATACACTCAACTGAGGCCATGAGGCTTTTACACGTCCTGCTGAAACAGGAAGAGGCCAAGTGATCCAATTTAACAAAAAAACAAAACAAAAGATTACATCTGTAACACCATGACGACAGAGAGATATGACATATACAGCAATCATTATTTTCATTTGTTCTAAAATGTACTGGGCATATGCAAGAGGCCAGAATCTTTTTCTAATAATATCAATCTCACAGTCAAAAAGCGAAATTTTCTACTTTACACAAAAATGACTGATACCTATGACGGCCTCTGTCTTAAAGAATACAGTTTGTGTTATTAAATATTTTGTTAACATCAACAAATCCCATGAAAAAACAAAAACCAACAATGTGTTAGTCCATCTGTCAATACTTTCTGACTTCTACTGTCAGTGGCACTCAGCAGCAAGGCCATTTGTTCCTAAAAACCAGGTCCCAAATATATATTTTCAGCTGTGGATTAATACACTTTAAGTGCTCTATCGAATGTTTATTACAGCAAAATGGGACGGACTGTAAATAAACTACCATGCCCATTTTTTGGACAACAATGGAGCTGTGTGGCACAGAGGATGAAGTTATATAAGACTTTGTATAAACAGACATTATTTCTTCTCAGTATGAGTTTATTGTCGTTTTTTGTTCTTTTCATTTAATTTGTTAACAATAACAAAATATAAAATACCACTAACCTTGTCCTTGAACTCTCCTGGCTGCTTCTATTGTCTAGGAACACAAACTCCTCATCACTGGCATTTCAAGACACCTTCAGTTTCTGTAACGCTGCTCTCAACAAAACAGGAAATGACTACTCTATTATATGTGGTCATGTATTTCACCACATTTTAAATAACTTTAAATAACAAGTAAATAGGAAGGATAAAGGAGAGGTGAGACGATACACTGGGTTTTGATTGGAAACAGTTCACCAAGCTCACTTTTGAGATATGAGTGTGGGTACGTGTGAGTGTGAAGCAGGTGAAGAGCATGCACTCACTCAGCTTCACTGTCATCTGTAACGGCAGATTTCACAGATCTGCATTCACACTTGTGTTATTTTAAGAGATGTGATAAACGTGGGCTCTTCTATAAAACTCCCCTGCAATAACCAGGTCATGCTGTGATTCATAGTACAGTACAGTGCAGAATGTAACTATGCTTTCCTCTGAGACTGCAACATCCTGACAACCGGAAATGCTGTCTGTTTTGTGGAACATCTTTGACTCAAAATGACAACACGAGTTAAAAAAAAAAAAAAGTAATCAGGTGGATTTGTTTTTCTTTATATTTAAGACGTCATGGAGCAGCACGACAATGCCTCGAGCTCCACGGTGAATTCCCACAGCAATCTTACCTCGACAGCAGCAACAACAGAACAGGCCGCAACTCTTTTTACGCAATGGAAATATCACCTGAAGTGCGATCTGATTTTTTTTGGAAGCGATAACATGGAGCACGGAAAGGATGAAATACCTTCTGTTTAATCTGCCTATCACACACACACACACACACACAAACACACAAACACACACACTCTTCCTCCTTGTCTTGCCTAAGAGTTTTGCTTACCTCGAAGAGTCATGACATGACGAAGAGCGGTGGGTGGAAATAGGGGGTGAGGGTTGAGTCAAGCATTTGCATTTGTGTGTGTCTGAGTGTGTGTGTTCAGCATGTGTCATCTGGACCATCATATCATGACTTGAACCCAGGAATACCAAACATTCTTGTCTCATATTGAATTTGGCAGCCACAGGTCGACTGCAGTGTTGGATGTGAACTGACTGGTATGTGTGGTTACTCACAATGCTGACGTGTGTTGTCGCTGTCTCTGGTTATACTCTGTATAAACAAGAACCAACATGTGACAACATACCATCAACATTCCCCTATTTCCTATAACAGCACTATTGAGAAACCTAATTATGTATTTTTGCTAACAACATTTTTGAACTTTTTCAACACTGACCGATTTTTAAGTTATGACACTTATGGTATGCACTTGATACTGTACTCGAGATAGATGAGAATGATTTTTGATGTTTTGTTGTTATTCATTCTATAGCCCTGTGAAACTAATCTGTGGTTTTGGGCTAAAGAAATAAAATTTTCAGCTTGTCAGTACATTCACACTATACATTATATTCCTTAGCATTCTCACCAAATGACCACCATCATTTGACCAAACTACATAACTCTACAACTAGCGTCATCTCAGCCAACAACTGTAACATGCTGCTTACATACTGATGCATCACAATTAACAATGTAATGATGTCATATGTAATAATACATCAGTCACAGGGAACATTTTATGGCAGAACAAGTACTTATACTTTGATTACATTTTAGTGGTGATACTTTTGTAGTTTTACTTAAGTAGGATTTTGACAGCAGGTTATTCTTACTTAAGTAAAGGGTGTGAATACTATAACATCCAACACAGCATACTACTAAAACCATCATGTAAATAAAACATTCAAAAACACAAAATGCTACACACAAGATTAGATTTAAAAGCCAAATAGTCTCAGGGAATGTATTTCATTTGAAGATTTAAAGCAGATTTTAAACAGACTTGCCTATACCTGCTACCAGAAGACATTTCCTCAAAGGAGATGCTGGGAGAGAACAATCTCTAATGATGTCCAGAACTTTTTGTTCATGAGTTGATTGCAATGATAATAATAATACTTTCTATGGGAGAGATTACCAGAAATGACTGTTGTCATTCCAATGAAAGTACTACACACTATTAATTGTAATACTGCACTAAAACTGCTTCTCTGAGTCATTTTTGGTGCCTGAGTGGAATTCCAGCCTTCTGTACTCAGTGGTCAGCTGAGGTGAGATGAGTAATGTGAGCCTTATTGGGAAACAGCATCATCATCTGGAGGCTCCGTCAGCAAACCAGGAAGCACCTGTGCAGCTGAGTGGGGAGCAGTGGTGAGCGGGGGTACGTGTCCCAGCAAAGGTGGCCTATTGTGTTTGAGTGCTTTTTATAAATCACATGGAAAAAGGGACATTCTGGACAGGAAGTGACTTGACGCACTCACATACCGTACTAATAGAGTCCAGCCAACAGTTATTGTCTGGTGTAAATAAAAAGTCTTGTTATAGGAGCATGAAAATGGCTGCAGTTTGAAGTATCCTGTCAAAAAACAATGTAAACAAAACATATGCAGAGAGTGAGTCTGCCATGCTGCTAATTATAAGCCATACATCATGGCAAAATAATTCTCATAAACAATCTAACACCCCCAACAAAAACTGGAGCTGTAACTTGTAATCTTGGGCAAAATACATCCACATTTACCTTTGGGCATTTTGTTTTCTGATAACTTTTTTTTACCAAATAACTAGACAGTGGGGTTCAATAGTAGAAACATTATGATTCTGAAAATAGCACAAAATAACATTAAAATTCATGGCTCAGATTGAAAGACAAACGGATCTGTTTCAACAATGAAACAAAAACAGCAAGAAATCAATCATAGATGAGACAGAAATAGTGATTTTTCCACTGGAGCCAGTGGGTAATACTATTACTAACACAGTAAAACAAGAGGTTTGTGAGGAGGATGTGTTCCTCTATTTCCCAGTGGTTCTTTTATATTCTTGTGTATTTTTCATCTTTTATCTTGTGTGTTTTAATCAGAATTGGTGGACAAGATGGGAGCAGTGCAGTTCTTTTACTGTGTGAGAATTTTTTTTTTAAAACTGAAATTCAATCTGACACCTTGCACTACTGACCCAATGACATCACTACACGGATGACACACTTTGTGAAAATACTTCGTCAGACACAAGCACAGTCGACACAACGGTCTTAATAGCCGGGGCAGCTGAGTACAAGGTTCTGTGTGAGTAGGATTGTGGCTGGCTTAAAAACTGCCTACCTGCTTCCTAAATGCTAGCTGCACTACAGGGCCTATGATACACTGAAGCAATCCTGTTAGAGAGATATGTATAGGCTCAAACCACTGACGTGAGAGGGAAGGAACAGAGGAAAGAGACCAGAAGAGAGACAGACAGACAGACAGACAGACAGACAGACAGACAAAGAGGAGACATATACAGAGGAAACAGAGAGAAAAGCTTTGAGTGAGAACCCAGTTGACCACGCATCTTGTTTATCCGGCACGTCTGGGTCCACTGTTGTTATCTACAGCTGACACTAACAAACCCCATAATGAAATGAGCACTTGGAGACGGATGGTGGGCCTCCCTGCTCATGAGCCATGATGTCACAAGCCCAGATTAGACTGGACCATATGGCACACTGCCTGCTGTCCCTCTAATCCTCAGCCTCCATCCATCTACCTATCTACCTACCTATCTACCTACCTATCTATCTATCTATCTATCTATCTATCTATCTATCTATCTATCTATCTATCTATCTATCTATCTATCTATCTATCTATCTATCTATCTATCTATCTATCTACCTATCTATCTACCTATCTATCTATCTACCTATCTATCTACCTATCTATCTATCTATCTATCTATCTACCTACCTATCTATCTATCTATCTATCTATCTATCTATCTATCTATCTATCTATCTATCTATCTATCTATCTATCTATCTACCTATCTATCTATCTACCTATCTATCTATCTATCTATCTATCTATCTATCTATCTATCTATCTATCTATCTATCTATCTATCTATCTATCTATCTACCTACCTATCTATCTATCTATCTATCTATCTATCTATCTATCTATCTATCTATCTATCTATCTATCTATCTATCATTCTGCCATTCACCACTCATCCATCTATCCATTCAACTGCTTCTATTTTTTTTTTTTTCACAGACTGACCGGTGGCCAGGTACAACGCCCCATGCAGAGTCCTCTCTCCACTGCTGAATGAGACTGTCATGACCGAGAGGACTCTCTGTTGTTTTGTTTGTTAGTGTGTTATATTTCTTTTATGTTTGCTGTCTGTCTGTCTGTCTGTCTGTTTGTCTGTCCGTCTGTCTGTCTGTTACTGAAGCTGTCACTGCGCCTGTCTGTCCATTCTGTCCATTTCCTTTAGTCGTACACCACAGCCAGTGGCGGTTCAAGCTTCTATGGTGCCCTAGGCAAATACCCCCTTCAGCCCCCCCACCCCAGCTACAACTAAAGACACACTATTCTGCACAAACTATATACGTTAAACGATAATATTCCTGGTAATCTGCTTAAATATTACGTACATTTTCACACAGAATTTTTTTCTTGAACTTTATTCACGTTCTCTTGATTGAAATTAGTCAAAAAACATTTACAGTACTGTTGTGAGACTATGAGACTATCCAAATCTTTTCCAACTTAGAGTGACTACGAATTAGTTTTATTAATTACAGTTTTTCTCAGTCGCTTTGGTACATTTCTCGAATCATCCTCGACATTTGCAAAACAGTAAGTGAATTTCTCAAAACAATTCGTACAAATAGCAAAACACCATGGATTACCTGCAAAAGCCAGTCTCTTGCTCAAAATCCTTAGTTCATCTCTCAAAAGTAAATATCTGTGTCAATGAACATGTCACTGCCATCAGATGAAAAGTCCTTGTGTTATTGTGTACGGATAAGACAGTCAAATTGCTTAGTCGTGTTGTCAATATAACAGTTTACTCTGGAGGGATGTTCTGATGTAAACTATGGCTAAAGTTTTGATGACACTTATTGTAAATTGTAAGTTACACCTTAGTGTATTGATTGCAAGAGATTGGACAAGATTCACATTTACGCTTTTACTGTTTGTACTGTAATTTGTTGACAGACCATGTCATTGTGATACAGAAAGGCCTCTTCTGCCTCTTCCTCTGTTTTGCCTCCCAACTCCTCCGACACGCAGCCTCACTCCTCTTCCTCTTCTTCTTCTCTCTGGCTGTTGACCCCGTCCAATTCCTTGTTCTTCCATTGTCAGACATTGTAACATTGTGTTGTGCTCCGGCTATATATATATATATATATATATATATATATATATATATACTGTATATATATACTTGCCAGTTGGTTCATGAGATGCACCTTTGAGAATTTCAGAAAACTGGTTGATCATTTGTTGATCTAATGCTTCACACATTTCCCTTCGTTAGAGAAAGTCAAGATTCACCTGGGAGCAATTTACCAATTCAGGACAGATTTAGAAAAATAAGTCAAATGGAAATGTATAGAGATATGTTTGACATATTATGACAACTTGTTCAACCATTTTGCATGTAAAGACTTATGCGATGAACTAATGCCTAAATGTTGTGGGGGGTGAGACTATTCACAAAGACCCATTATAATACATTTTGATCAACATGACATAAGCAATTGATAATGTAGGAAACAGCAGAGAATTGAACATAATCATTTGCATGGATGTACCAAAGCATTTGCAACTTGTTCAAAGAAATGAAAAACTGCTTTTTTGATTTGCACAAGTGACACAATGATGTGAAGATTGAACAAGTAGTTTTGAGAATTTCAATTCTGATCTGAGAAATGTACCAAAGCGAGAGAGAAAAACTGTAATACGGCCACAGAGCCACCGCAGGGGGCAGCATGGATGATGAGGGGAAAAATATGGACGAAAGAATATGATGTAGAGTAAAAGTTTGAGAACCACTGTATTACAGTAATGCAACGTACAAGGAAATGGGCAATAAGTAAAAATGTTCTAAACAATGGCACATTCAGCTGTTTATGAGAGAGCGACATACTCTCTGCATATCAATGGACTTTCGTGCTCATTCTTGGAAAAGTGTCAGTGTGGTGTTTTTTAAAATAACATTTATTTTATTTTGCTATTGTGTATATTCTGTTTTGATGGTTATTCAATTACAGTAAGTGAATTTATCCCTGTCTGTTTTATGTCTGTGTTTAAGATTTCAATACATATGTGCGTTTTGGTTGAAAATCTATGAAATAAATAACAGCTGCTGTGTACAGAATGGTTGACATTCAGAATGGTTTCAGTTTGATTACAGACTACAGTCAGTGGTTACATAGTAAAAACACAAACGCATGCAAACAAGGTCCAAACACAGCCCCGAGCTTTGTGTTAGGATCGATTGCCTGTCATGTGAGTGCAGGGAGTGTGACGTTTAAACCTGTTAATTCATCTGGGGGATTAGGCTTACTTGCTGAGGGATATAAGGCAGGTTCACTGGGCTATACATGGGACTAATCGGAAGTTAGAGGTTGCTTTTGTCAGCTCCCTGTCATCCAGCTACTGAGCTCTTATTGAAATCCCCCATATCAATGAGTACATGGAAGATAATTAATAAGTGGCCTCAACAAAAGAATCACCTTTAGGGATTTACAGTACAGAGGGTATGGTATTCATGGTGTATTTATAGTGTGAGCATATGATCTTTTATGGCGTTTTTCATTTGATATTCTATCACTGTAAATGTTAATTATTGGAAGACCTACAGTGTGTCATGGGGACTCTATATGTTATTAGTTTCCTATAACTCCAATACTTTTTCTGCAACTTTTTCTATTTTTCTGTTTTTCTGTGTTTGTGCGTCAATGTATAGTGTGTTTATCTGTGTGGTACACAATAATGGTTATGTATAGCCTATACAGTAAGGATTAGTTAATTAATTAATTAGCTGATTTAAAGAAAAATAATGAGCAGCTATACTCTGATAGTCAATTGATCATTCAAGTAATTTCCTACGCAAATAAAAAAAAGAAAAAAAGCTGAACACTCGCCACTTGGCTATTTGTGAGGATTTTTAACTTTTCTCTAGGCTATTTTGTGTCACTTGGACTGTTTTTCACAAAACTCAACACATTGGAAGATGTGATCACAGGGTCTGGGAAATGGTGTTGGGCGTTTTTCACTATCTTCTTTCACATTTTGAAGACCAAACCTATTATAAATCAATTAAGCCCTGTTTTATTGTATGGTATCACTATGATGTTCCTGTTACACTTTCTGTTTGGATTTACGGTTAGTGTTTCATTCAGAGTATCTCTATTAGCCTCCTTAAGATTTGTCATTCTGGCCTCGGTGTTTTCTAGCTAGAAGATCTTTGGTTTATTTATTTGAAATGGTCGCTGAACGATAAGTGAAAATGAAAGAACAGGTGTGGCTGCCGTGAGAGGACACACTGTGAGTAATAGCTGAATCAAACACGGAGCAGTAGTAGGGTGTTTAATTCACCAGGACCGGGGGAGGAGTCACAGTCCAGTCATAGTTGTGGGCGGGCTTTTTGCTGTGATCCACACCTCGCCGGTGTCCATATGTGGTTCATGACGTCACGCACCGGAGGTTCCATTCACATAAAACTGATCGGCCGGAATCCCCTTGGAGGAAATGTAGGCACAGACGCGCACGGGGCTCTTCTCTCGCCCGTATCCACCGTTTAGGTGTAAACCAGTTTAATTCTTTAGGCAATAATAACAACTCTTCAGCGTCAAAATGAAAATCTCCAGCATAGACTGTCGGCGTCTGAGGAAAATCATCAGGAAAGAGAGTGGAAGCTGCCTTATTGTGGATTGCCGACCTTATTTCTCATTCACGAATTCCAATATCAAAGGCTCTGTCAATGTCAATCTCAACTCAGTGGTGGTCCGGAGGTCTCGAGGAGGACCGGTGCCTCTGCAGTTTGTCATCCCGGATGAGAGAGCCCTGTTTCGGCTTCGGGAGGGGAGCATATCGGCTATCGTAGCTCTGGATGACCGGACGTCCCACTGGCAAAAACTGAAGAAGGACAGTGTAGCACAAATAGTAATAAACACCCTCTCACATCTAGCGAGCGGAGCAAACATCTGTTTCCTGAAAGGTGAGAACTTTGTGAAATCCAACTCTTTAATTCAGAGAGGGGAAATAAAGATAGTTTATCAGTTTACGTAGTAGTTGTTTTTAAAATACTATCCTGGCTTGATATGAAAGACACCACGAGGGGTTAAAGCCTTTTTTGTATGAGTGTCTTATTATTGAAATGATGGGAAATGATGCAAATCATACTTCACCATATAAGACTTAGTCTTATATGGCTTTATATGCGGTTGTCTCACAGGCTTCTAAACTATGTCTTTTCATTTATATGGTAGAATAGGCCTGTTAAGCTGAATATGTTATATTAATTTTAATATTAACAAGCTTGTGGCTCATATCTTAAATGTAAAGAAATCATTGTCCACTTTCTTTCAGCTGTAGCCATGGCTGTTTTAAGACTATATTAGGGACTAATTGTGTTTTAGGCCTATTTTATTTCACTTTTCCTAATGACGCCGTTACGTAAAGCCAAGTATTTTTTCTCACACTATCCTTCTTGCTTGTGTTGAGAACAGCGTATATTTTTCTCTTTCGCTTCTTGGAGAGATAAACGTCCTGTGTGCGTCAACGGAGCGGATGAGTCAGTGTGAGAGAAACGCGTGAAAATTGGTGGTGCAATATCTTTCATTGATAAGCGTGAAGAGAAGAAAAGAAAATTAGATTCCCCTCTGAACTATTTCTTTTAGCGAAATCAATCCCTCGGGGTTGTGTTAATTTGTTGAAACACATCCATTTCCGTCTGAGTCCTCAGGATGTTGACCTAAAAGGATTACCGGTCCTTCAACTGCGGGTCCTTAATTACGCGCTTATAATCAGGTTATAAAGGTTATAATCCGCTGCTAAGACTGTTTCATAAACGCTGCCATTTCACAAGATGTGTATGTATGCGTCAGGGGTTGCAGGTGGTATTATTCTAAGCTTATTTAGTAGTAAGTATCGTGCTCATGGTTTTTCCCCTTTTGCTCAGGAGGATACGAGAACTTCCACTCTCAATACCCTGAACTTTGCACTGAGGTGAAAACCATCGACCAGAGCGGAACTGAAACCGAGAAAAAAGTCAACACCCACAGCGAGAAGCTTTCTCACCACAAACCAGATTATGATCAGGTATGGAAACACCCTTTTCAATGCTGTACTTCCCACCCTTTTCTTCTAGCGGCCACATGGAAGTCAGTTTTTATTTTTAACCTTATCCCCCCTCAAAAAAAACACACATTAAAGCCCTGTTGACATCAGAGACACTTATTTGGCATCAGCCCATCAAAACATTTTCTCAGCATACATATGATATTCTCTGACCTTCATTGCTCCCCAGCCTTCTCATATTTGGCTTTAAAACGAGAGACCACTCAGTGATGCCCAGCTGACATCAGGACCCCATCTAGAGAAAAACACTCTTTCATCTCTGACCTTTCTTCTATAACCTCTACTGATGGCCAGAAAGTGTGTGTCTGCTTCACATCTCACAGACACTCTATTGTGTCTGTGGTTGACATGTTGTGTGTTATTTCACTTCATGGTTGACATAATTCCTCCAGCTGCATGTGCCCATGTATGTTTTGTCTGTAGATGAACATAATGTTCTGCTTGTAGTTGGTTAGATGTTGTGGCTTTGACCGTGAGTCCATTTTCTCAGAGATGCATTAAGGATGGGTTAAAGTAGATGCATCGAGGCTTATGGGGTCACATGTTATGTCTTGTTAGGAGGTCCTTTGTTGTAGATTCTAGTATTTATCTACATGTCTCACGTCTCTGTTTTGTCCTTTCACCCCCCCTTCTCACTCTCAGGGTAAACCTGTAGAGATCCTGCCTTTCCTCTACCTCGGTAGTGCCTACCACGCCTCCAGACAGGACTATCTCAGCGACCTTCACATCACAGCCTTGCTCAACGTGTCACGCAGGGACCTGCAGCCGGCCAAGGGCCACTACGACTACAAGTGGATCCCAGTGGAGGACAGCCACATGGCCGACATCAGCTCCCACTTCCAGGAGGCCATAGAGTTTATTGGTGAGTTGAAGTGAATGGACGTTGTATCTGTCCTCTTGTTGGGGACACTGTTTTTCTGGTTCACAGGGTGTGCATTTAAAGGTTCATGTCAGGCTGGTGTATTTCTGTTTTATTATCTTATAAAGCCGCTGATTCACTTGGCTTAATACTAAAATAGTTCACTCAATCAAACCAGCTAGACAGGGAAATAAATACACCACCACCAAAATGGAGTCCTCTCCTGGAATAACATCAACCTCATCATGTATGTATTTATAGTGCAACATCACCTGAAGGAGTCTAAAAAATACCAGAGCCGAGTTAGAGAGACACCTATACATAGGTGTGTTTATTTCTGAAATACGTCTTCAAATAAGCCCCCTTTATCGCTGCCTCTCCTCTGCTGCCATTCACAAATAGAGGGCTGTAATCAGTTTAACTTGATCGCCTGCCTTCCTTGAAACACCCCCCCCCCCCACCACCACCACCAACAAATCCAGCCTGTCTGCTTTCATTCAGGATTTGCTCACTTCCCCCTTCCCCTTCCGACCTCCCTCCCTCCTGTCTTAACTTGAAAAAGACGCTCTCATGCTGTCATCGCCTCCTAGGCCTAATCTCAGTGGCTTACTCTGCCGGGTGTGGCCAGTCAGTGTCACAACTGGGTGAGCTGTGAGCTGTCCATGTTTAGAAATGGCGGGGTGGAGGAGGTTGGGGGCTGACTGACACACACACACACACACACACACACACACACACACATAGTTGTTTATGACGGAGGATAAAAGCTAGCTGACACACAAATAGAAAGCACAGTTGTTGGTTGCTTACAGGTGGGAATCATTGATTTACCTGAGGGCAGCAGGACAGTGAGTGTGCTACTGAGGAAGAGAGAGTGTGTGGGAGGAGAGAGGTGCTGGATAAAAGCAGCAGCAGCAGCAGCAGCAGTAAGAGATGTACACAATGTGCTGGTGGCTATTTATAGCAACGCATAACCAAGGACAAAGCGCACCCACGAGCGGCTTGGCTGACCTGTATTGGGTGGCTGCTATTGTTGGTATTGTGCATTGTTTGGGGATGCAGCTTACATTTAGGGTGACTTTGAGTAAGCCTGTGTATTACATAAGGCAGCAAATTGTTCCAGGGGCAGGTTTAGCCTACATTCAGGGAGGGCCTCCAAAATTCATCAACCATGCCAAGTGATTAGAAATGTGCTGCACACAAATCTTCATCGAGCCGCAGCCGGTCACCAAACGAAAATCAATCACCAATCAGCAACCCCTCTGACAGATGTACAGTTGGGAAGGAGAAAATAAATATTATTGACCTCCTGGATGAAAACAGCTGCTGATGCGTGTTATGACATTTCCAGCCTATGAGGGCGCATCTCTCAAGGATGATCCTTAAAACACCCACTGCTGCTGTCACTCCTTTTTTTTCACCCCTCTTCCCTCTTGTTGCATCCTCCACTCCAGATGGGAAGTTCATGATTCATTCATGTGGTTAATCAAGGATCAGAGATTTCAGAAATCATTGCCCCCCCCCACCACCCCCTACCCCCTGCAGTGGCTCTTAGGACCAGACAGAAGTGGCCCTCTGTGTTTCCATTTAATAGAGAGAGAGCGAAACATGTGTAGGTGTCTGCAGTGACTTTGTGGAACTAAGTGTCTGTAGGTAGACGACACAGACACAAAAAGAGTCATGTATGAGTAAGCAGTAGCTCTAAAAATGGGCAAAATCTTGAAAGGTGTCATGAGTGACACTCATACAGATGACAGAAAGTAGATTCTTGTGTAGGCATTAGAACATACAGTTAAGCGTGTAGGAGTGCTGCAGCTCTAAATGAGAACACACATCTCTGTGCCACAGTGAACTCCTCAACAGTACCCAGCGCCCCCAGAGCAAAGTCTCATGTACAGCTGCGCTCTGTGACTCAGACAAGACTCACTAGTTTGTGTGTGATTTTCCTATTTGTTATCCTGGTGCCGTTTTTGTGCGTGGGAAAGAAACTAGGTACATAGCTCATGCAGAAAAGAGTTCACATTAATTATTGAGTGGGAGTAGGTAATAATTGTACAGTTAAAATGTGATTTTTCATTTGTTAATGTCTGTGTTCAAAACTCCCTGTTGATTCACTGCAACCTCTCCACCACATAAATTGACCTTAATAATATCAATTACAGCCACACACAGACAAAACAAAAAATAAACCCTGACATAACACCATGGCCGATATTTTGAAACAGACAAACTTTTTTAATAATTCATTTGATGCAAGTTTGAGTCTTTCTAATAATTTTGTTGATGATCACAGAAAGAAAGAAAAGCTGTGTCCCCCACCTCAGGCCAGATTATTAACCCTGGTTTGTCCTCTTCTCCTTCCAGATCACGTGAAGCAATCAGGGGGAAAAGTCCTGGTCCACTGCGAAGCAGGAATCTCACGCTCACCTACCATCTGCATGGCCTACATCATGCGGACGCAGCAGCTACGGTTGGATGCAGCCTTTGACATCATCAAGCAGCGCCGGGCAGTCATCTCACCCAACTTTAGTTTCATGGGTCAGCTGCTGCAGTTTGAGTCAGAGGTCCTCTCCATGGCTCCGGCTCATGCTGCCACACCTGAACCAGCCACACCCTGCGTCCCCGAGTCAGCCTCCTTTTTTGCCAACGACTTTACCACCACCTTCAACACCAAAAACTTTGAGCCATCCGTGATCACCCTCCCTACCTCTTACCTGCAGTCCCCGGTCCACCACCAGTTCAAACTGAGCCCAATAACTGCACTGCCTTAAAATGAACTGTGACTGCTTGTAGTCTTACTTGAAAAAAAAAAAATTAATGCTCTCTGTGTGCCTGGTGTTGAAACCAGCAGAGCAGATAGACTGGAGATCAGCAACATAAGCAGAGAAGAGGCAAAAAATAATAGTGTTCTGCTCATGGGACTTGAGGCCTGTGAAATGAACTGCAGAGATGGAACAACACAGCACAGTGATAAACTGCAATATACATGCCTTAGGTTGATATTGTGATTTATTTGCCTATACACAAATAAAGTCATGCATTTAAACCTAATTTATTTGAAAATTACAGTCTGTCTGTCTGATTTTTTTTTTTTCAATAATGTGGATGTTAATATGTGTTTAATAAATGTTTTCACCACAAAAATAAAGCTGTCATGTAATCACTGGTGCATTTTTGGTGGATCTGTATCTGAGAAGTCAAATGAAATGATTGCAAACAGAGTTTTTCCACGTAATTTATTGCACACCTGTTCCCACAAATAGCAAGACAGGGGAAAACTTTTATAATTTGCAGTTTTACATTATGTCAGTACTCTTCTGTTGTAACACAAGAGAAGAGACAACAGTGACACCTGCAGTGAGACAGTGACTTTGAATTGGCCTTTATGAGCAGCTTTAGATAAGCAGCTGCATGTACTTAATTATACATAGTTATAGCCAGACTGCATGTGCACAGGTTGGCCACGTAAGTGAAACTCAGCGCAACTTATGCTAACTATGAACCATGAAAACTTGCATATTGCATTAGTTTTTGGAAATCCAAACCTCAGGTAAAGAAAATTCCCATAGGAAAGAGAAAAACGTTATATTTTCAACGCAAATGATGAGCCATGCTGTTTAGTAATTATCAATGAACAACAGTTTCTTGTCTATTTACAAGTTTAATTTCTCTTTGAATTCAGTCAGTGGGCTGTTAAGATAACGCTCTCGACTATTTTCTGACTTTGGCGCCTAGATAGACAGTTAGCCTGTACCAACTGTACAAATAGGGAGGGAAAGAAATAGCAAACGTGTCAAACGTGTTGTTTACTTACAACACACAGACAACACCAATCAAACACCCCACCCTAATATGAACGATATGACCCATGGTCAAATTTCGCCTACTTTATATTACTACCATAAATTATTTAACATATGCTTATCGCTATCGCCCTGTTTTCACATAATGGTACGATCCATTCTAGCCCGCCCCCGCCGCCATTTTCCATGTTATTCTCTTTAGCCACATAGTGTTTCACCAATTTTGAATGCAACAATTTGTAATATATTGTTGAGTTTTGGGTTATTAAATTCCCGGCTTCTCCATTTTAACGGAGAGGGGAGTTTAACTCCAAATTCAGCCAAGGAGACGCCCCGCTTAGACAGCCATGTACATCAAACAGGTAAGCTAACATCCTACTTGAGCGTGTTGTCTACTGTCACTGGCCTGACGTTAATTATGCTAGCTTAACCACATTCTGCTGAATGAATGTGCTCAGGATAACAATGTTTTGCATATAGTCTAACGTTAATTGGGTTGCAGAGTTCGGATCAGCTCAAAGACGGATGCAAGTTAAATAGCTGGCTTGCTAGCGCTACCCGGATTAATCTTGAATTGCCCGTCCCCCTTCTCAAGATGCTAAGCTAACGCTACAAGGCTAACGTTGGGTTAGCAGACGTCTCGTTTTTTCAGTAATGTGGCACAAAACCATATTGTAATTGATTTCATCATATGTAAATACGTGCCTTGGTAGCACTGTGAGCGCCTAGTTTAAGGCCTATCTTGTTAGCAAAAATGCACAGCGGTTAACGTCCTGAATGAAAACGAGCCCATACAGCGGCCGCCAGTTAAGGCCCTGTCGGAAACCGTGCCCCGCTAATGATACATTTGTTGCTTCGCTTAGCGTAGAAGTTTCACATGTTGAACTTAGCGGAGGGTAGAGGTAGTAATATTGCTGTTTTCCGGTACAGCCCCTGGCTTGCTACTTTGTGCCTTTACCCAATCTTGTCTATCTATTGTATGTTGTGAACGCAATCCTATACAAAAGGGTGTTACAGACTCTGTGCTCACGGTGGTCTCTGGGTTCTTGTGCAGGTCATCATCCAGGGGTTCCGAAGTTACAGGGACCAAACTGTGGTAGACCCGTTTAGTCCAAAGCACAATGTCATCGGTGAGTATGCGGTCACCTCGACTTTTTTAGTCACACATTGCATTATACTGTTATTCAATAAAATGTGAGTGTAGCTGAGAAGAAGGCAGACTACTTTGACTGTCAACATATGTCCTCATTTTGTGTTTTTTGTTGTTACAGTTGGAAGGAATGGGTCAGGAAAAAGTAACTTTTTCTATGGTATGTTAACCTCAATTTACACCACAGCAGTCAAACATCGTTACTTTATATGTATTTTATTGTTTGTTGTCTATAACTGTGTCTCCTCTCTGTTTTCATAGCCATTCAGTTTGTGCTCAGTGATGAATTCAGCCACCTGCGACCTGAACAGCGCCTGGCCCTGCTCCACGTAAGTAGAGGCAAATATCAGATGCACTACTGATCCCAGCGGCTGCTTTGTGTTTAGTGGTTCTTCAACAAAGTTTTTTGTTAGTCACACTTTCTTTGACAAAAGCTTGTGTAACTTCCTAAAAACAGGTGGATTAGAAAAGTCTTAATAAGATTAGTTGTATTTCTGCTAAAATATGAAGTTTGTGTTATAGAAGATTGAAACACAGTGGGAAACAGATTTTAACATGAAGCTTTTCATATAAACATGTCATTATTTTGTTTTACTTCCATGTCACTGTAGGAGGGAACTGGTCCTCGCGTCATTTCGGCTTTTGTGGAGATTATATTTGACAACTCTGACAACCGGCTGCCGGTAGGAATGGCAAACATTTCATATTGATCCTATTACTGTAATTGCTGACACGCTGATTCTTTCCAACTTGATATTGTTCCGTAAGCCTCTCATATAACACCCTGTCTTCTCCAGGTGTATGTCACAAATGTTTGTTTGTTTAGATTGCTGAAGCCATTATAAGAGAGGTGCACTGGTATATTTGCATGCCATCTAGACCTATAAGCTTAAATGTGCATATTTGTATGTCCATTTTAAATTTTTGCTGCTGATGTTTGGCTGATAGTAGAATTAGCACATTTGTGTACAACACACAACAAATTAACAACAAAATAAAACAGTATAATATTTTAACATTTACCTACCAAATAAGCGACAGGAAAAAAAAAAGAAAAAAAAAAGATAGGCAACCTAGCATATTTTACACCTGTATTTGTACCAAGACTTAAAAGTGGACATCAATACAATCCATGCAGGTGGCAAAATACCAGATATAGGCATCACCTTCAAAACAGCTTGATTCAATATCCTCAGTGCAGAATACTAGTGAAGGTAGTATATTATCACTATGTTATGTTTTTTCTGTTCCTTATTCCTAGTTATGACCACTGATTGTAGGTACACTTCTTGTAATATACACTCTAGTACACACAGTGCTTATTATGGCGATGAAGACAGGGTGTAAGAACCACTCTAGAAATCCAAAAATTGGTTTAGGCTGGGCATTAAACTGTCATCTTATAGCCTGGTAATATTGTGGCATAACCAATTCTGAGCCAATTCACAGCCAATTCTGCTGCTGTGTGATTCTCCTCTCTACCATTTAACCTGCAATAAATGTCTCTTCCTCCAGATTGACAAAGAGGAAGTCTCCCTTCGCCGTGTCATTGGCGCTAAGAAGGACCAGTATTTCTTAGACAAGAAGATGGTGACGTAAGTATTGCTGTAGGGTGACTGTCTGTGTCCCTGTAATCACAGGAAATGACAACTCTGTGATTTTCTCTTTTTTTTGATGGCGTTGTTATTGTTGCAGTAAGAATGATGTCATGAACCTTCTGGAGAGTGCCGGCTTCTCCCGCAGTAACCCCTACTACATTGTCAAGCAGGGAAAGGTGAGAAAGGAGTGGGTGGCAAGCTCACACAACACATAAGAGTTTGTTTTTCAGTGCCGTGTAATGCATTACAGTGTGCGAGCGTGGCTGTAAAAACGGTGCTAATGTCTTAGCTTGCCATGTTATGATCATAAACTTGCAGTATTAGCAGTTTGAAAGATTTGTGAAATCAAAATTGGCATCTGCTAAATGTAATGTACAATTTTCTTAGCAAGATCATCGCAGCGATACACCAAACAGCAGGGAATTCCTTCCAATACTTTATTTCAATGTTTCATTCAGATCAACCAAATGGCCACAGCACCTGACTCCCAACGTCTGAAGCTGCTGCGAGAGGTGGCAGGGACACGGGTGTATGATGAGCGCAAGGAGGAGAGTATTTCTCTCATGAAGGAGACAGGTAACAGCTTTTTAACATCATTGTTACTTAAAAAACAATTTATTTATTTTTTTAACATTTCCCAATTGAAACTTTTTTTGTCATGCTCTTTTCATGTTTGCAGTATTTGGTTGCCAAAGTATTAGCCTGAGGCAAACTAAGTGTGATGCAAACTGTGCACACTGCATGTTGAATGAACAAAAAATGTGATATTTATTTAGAGGTTACATTTTAAGTTAAAAAATATATATAATGTAACTTAACAGCAATCCTTACCTTATTATTTCATGGGTCATTTTGTATTGCTGAATATGTGTATGATGTGAGCATCATCATTAGTCGTGGTTTGCACCTTTAAAAACAACCTGGTGCATGTGTGTTCCCCAGAGGGGAAGCGAGAGAAGATCAATGAGCTGCTGAAGTACATTGAGGAGCGTCTGCACACCCTGGAGGATGAGAAGGAGGAGCTGGCTCAGTACCAGAAGTGGGACAAGATGAGAAGAGCCCTGGAGTACACTATCTACAACCAGGAGCTGAACGAAACCCGTGCCAAATTGGACGAGGTAATGAAGTCAAGGACAAAAACCTATACTGCACATACACAGGAAAAAACTGAAGGTGTTAGACTTTGTGATTACCGTCTCTTTGTTGCTGAGGAATCACTACTAGCAGTCAATCAAAATATGACAATATCCCAAGTGTAGTACAGAATTATGTTTGATGGAATTTAGATATGACTGCTGTTTGTCCTCTTACTTCATGTATCAGGCAGTCCTATTTTCAGTAATTGGTAGAATAATGAATAAACTTCACTGATTTATTTATTTATGAATGAATGAATTAAGAATCTACCAGTAACTGTGGCTAGTGCACCGAAAACTTAGGTTTGTTTTCTGGTGTAACTAGTTTACCATACCAAGGCTTTCTGTTTAGTATTCTGTTTGTTTTTTTTGCAGTTGTCCAGCAAGAGAGAGACCTGTGGAGACAAATCCAGGCAGCTGCGTGATGCTCAGCAAGATGCGAGAGACAAAGTAGAGGTAAACAATTCTACTACAGAGCAATTATATCCATGTCTGGGATTAGGGGATGGATGAAAATAAACATGGTCATAATCATCACAGTTCAATATTTAGTGAAATATTTAAAATGACATTGTTGAATGTCATATTTCTCCTCCTGAGATTGAACCAGTCCTATTTCTCAATACAGAATTGTATACATTTTAAAACATTGCCACTATCTAATACTGTGATGGATTTTGGTAAAAGTAGACATCATATAAACAAAGTTTGTGGAGAGATAATAAATGATAACACTGAGTTTTCACTCAGCCATATCAGTCAAAAACCACTGACATGAGTGACGTGCAAAGAGAGGATACTACTTTTGAATTTTTGTTTTTCTGTCTAATGTCATCATGGTCTTTGTTACGTTTGTTTTGTAGTGAGCAGGTTACCTCAGTCTATACATTTAATGATTGTGCATAAAACAAAATATAAATGAATGAATATGAACATATTTGTAGAGAATGTATCCTACTCTCCTGACAGTCTATGTCCTTGGTAAATAAATGGACAGGCATTTCATCACCGAAGAAGTAAGTTGTTGTATTTATTTATACTCCCTTGAATTAAATCTCACGGCGTGTTTCTTTATGTTGGCTCCTATTTTGTAGGAGACGGAGCGCGTTGTGCGGGAGCTGAAGTCCAAGATCTCTGCCATGAAGGAGGAGAGAGAGCAGCTGTCGGCCGAGCGCCAGGAGCAGATCAAGCAGAGGACCAAGCTCGAGCTGAAGGCCAAGGACCTGCAGGACGAGCTGGCAGGCAACAGCGAACAGAGGGTACGGAAGCCTCCCATCTGCGTCACTTTGCACACGTGATGCTGCACCAACAACACTCTCCCTCCCCCTTTCCCTGCATCATCACTCTGTGTAGAGAGTGATGGTAGTCTTTTTCTCTTTTCATCTACTCCACTCAACCATGTTACAAATTGGAAAGAGGAGTTTGTGTCCAGTGTTTCTTCACTTTCGTCACTTGGCTGGAATAGTGACCTTTTATAGCCCTCACACATCAATTCAATTAATTTTCGATTAATCAGTTAACTATGCAGTCTTTAAAATGTTTATAAAAAGAGAAGTTGGATTACTAGAGCCCAAAGTAAAATTTTAAAGTTGTTTAATTACTCTCACCAAGGTAGAAAACATCCTGTTGTATTTGTTTAACTATGAATCAGAGAATGACAAGGAAGAACCTGACTGTTTTTTTGAAAACTGTAGCAGATGTTTATTTCTACTTGGTAAATTATTAATTTACGAAATTATCACTGACTGATTTCCTGTTGATAATCAGCTTCTGAAATATATTAACAAATCAGAAAGCACAAATAGTTAAGTTTAGTCTTAGCCCTCTCAAAAACAAGAAGTTTGCCCTTATGTATAGAGTTCACACTGTTCGTGCTGAATCTTTCAGCAGAATCAAAACAGAGGAAGCACCAGCCTGCATATCAGACTCTTTGCCATCAGCTTCACTATACATCATAACTGGCACAAGGATATGTGTACAGAGCTGGCACGGATCACTCTCCGTATGGCCTCGTGTTCAGTGTGTGTTTGTGTGCACGTGTAAGTCTGAAGATGATAATCATAAATAACGGCTATATTGGCTCAGTCTCTGTGTGAACCGTGATGGGTCCCAGGCAGCATGCTGGCTGCTGGTTGGATTAAGCCCACCTGGCTACGGCTGGCTTGGCATCAGCCAAAAGTTATTGGAGCAAAATGAAAAGCAAGGGAAGCAGAACTGCGTCACTAGCTGCTGATGGTCCCAGTTTTATCAGGTTTGAGTTGGCTTTGACATGCAGGAGGGAAGTAGAGATTTTTCATACCTGTGGGATGACAGTCACCCACACAGAAATCTCGAAAGCAGTAGTCAGTAGGCATGTCTACTGTACAAGTGATCTAGGTGAAAGTGAAGAGCATGAATTTTTCAGAATGGGTGACGTGGTGAAAGTTTTCTTACTACTACTTCGGTGCTTGTTCCTTGAATTCACAACCAGTTGAGGTGTGTGTGTTTGAGTGTTTGAAATACAACACAAATTGTGACAGAAATGTGACAGTGAAGTGATATAAGGTGCATTAGAAAATACATGTGGAAAAAATTCTAAAAATAGCTACTACTGCACTGAGGTGATGAGGAGACTTCGTCGTATAGTTTGTTTTGTAAATGTCTTTTTAGCACATTCGTCTCAGTATCTTCTATTTTAATATAAACTACTTTGTTTAATCAACTTTTCACTCTCAAAAATGTATTCGTTTAATTTTTTTCTCCTCTTCTTCACTGTGTCACTTCTTCTTCACTTCTACATTTGTCATAAAATGTCATGTTCTTGCTCCTCCAGAAACGCCTGCTGAAGGAGCGTCAGAAGCTGCTGGAGAAAATCGAGGAGAAGCAAAAAGAGCTGCAGGAGACTGAGCCCAAATTCAATATGGTGAAGGAAAAAGAGGAGCGGGGTATCTCCAGGTAGGGATGACTCATCCTCAGCTACAGTCCCTTGAGCAGCTGGTGACTAGGCATAACTAGATTCAACTCGAGTCAAGCATCACATTTTGAATACCTTTTGATAGCAGGAGACCAAGAGATGGATGCACATGAGATATAATTGCAGGACGTAATTCTAAAATAACTTTGTGTTCAGTTTTTTCTTAACATACATTTAGATCACAAATGGACTTCCTCTCAAAACTCTGCTGCTTATGTGTCACATGACAAGAAGGAAAGAATATTCAGCAGACACTGTGTGGCTGTAAATGATCACAGTCTACACATCTACATTTGTTGGGGAAAAAAAATAGAATTAAAATGACTCACTACTGATGTGTCTTCATGTGTGAAACCTTCACACTTTCTGTGGTCCCATTGCCTCCCAGACTGGCCCAGGCTACTCAGGAGAGGACTGACCTGTATGCCAAGCAGGGCCGTGGCAGCCAGTTCACCTCCAAGGAAGAGAGGGACAAGTGGATTAAGAAGGAGTTGAAATCTCTGGACCAGGCCATCAATGATAAAAAGAGGCAAATCGCAGCCATCCACAAAGACCTGGAGGACACAGAGACGAATAAGGAGAAGAACCTTGAGCAGTACAATGTAAGACAATTCAAAACTGTTCAAAAACTTTTCCAGGTTTCCATGAGGAAGAATTGTAGTTTGATGAAAAATTTGGATTCAGACCCATTTCCCAGATCAGTTTCAGAGGGAGTTAAATTTTAGGTGGTAACAATATCTTTAGTAGCAGTGGTTGAAGGTGTGGACTATAATTTCTGCTAAATTCATGAAAACACTTCTGTTACTACTAAAAATTGCCAACCTGTTCACTATTTCCTCAAAATTACATCTGGTTGCTGTTGTGGTTTTTAATCTTGTGTCTGTAGCTGGAATATTCGCAGTAAAAACTGATATTGTTTTTTTATTTTGTTTTTTTTATATTTGTCTTTTTTTTTTCATGGTCTATATAGTTTTAACCTAACCTCCTGACAGAGAGAGTGTATCTGATCCACTTTAAACTTGTCTTTTTAGAAACTCGATCAAGATCTAAATGAGGTCAAGACCCGTGTTGAGGAGCTGGACAAAAAGTATTATGAAGTGAAGAACAGGAAAGACGAGCTGCAGAGCGAAAGAAAGTAAGAACCTTTTATTTACTTTTAGCCTCTTTCCTCTTTCTTTCCCTCTCTTTGACGTCACACCTTTAATTAATTCAGTTTAAAGTTCAGCCTTGGCTTGTGCTCATGCTTTTTATTTTTATTGTCTAGTGTCACAAAGTATAGTGGCACATGATGTAGATGAATCTTTACAGGCGTCGTGCCTATATCTTACATTGAGCTGAAAGGTTGAGTTGCTCACCCTTCCTTTAAGCTGATGTGCTGTTTCCGGTTGGCAACCTTTAGTTACATATCAGAGTATTGTCTGCAGTGAATGTCACCAGGCCTTCCCTGTTCACTTAAACAATGAGGTTTATATAACAGAGGATGATGCCCCGGGCCACTGTTGCCAGACACTTCCTTGCTACTAAAAGGTCTTCTGCGGTGGATGAATTGCGTAGTGGGTCAGTAGTGAAAATATAGTCAGGACAGATTCTGCCCTGCTTCTTGAAACACAACAAATTGAGCATTTCCAGTCAAGTCTCCATCTATTAATTGAAATAACACACTCAGGGTAAAATGCATATTATCTTATAAAATAATTAAATTTTTTGTTTTAAGTATAAAAAGTGTGTTTGTCCTTTTTGAGAACTGAATTCCATTCAGTTGAATAACAGACAATTATCATAGCTAAATTAAAACAAAATTCATGAATATGTTTCTGTTTGTCTATTGAATCCATCATGCCCCGTCTAGTTCATTATAATCCATTGTTTTAGTCTAGTGGGTGAAAAGGCAGCATAATGACAGCTTTAATAGAAGGAGCACAACATGCAAACCACACAGCAAATAACAACAAATTAAAAATCCTTTTTAAGATTTCTCTTTTGTGTGAAAAGGTTCTTAGAGCACACAATCGTGTCATCACAGTGCCCTAGGCTTTATTGTGTTTTTCCTTACTGACTGACTCCTGTTCCTGTTAGTATCATGGCTGTAGTTGGGTTTTGGTGTTCCTGGTGACATAAGTGTAACACTGTGGCTGTCTGTGTCTGTCCAGCTACCTGTGGCGCGAGGAGAACGCAGAGCAGCAGGCCCTGGCAGCCAAACGAGAGGACCTGGAGAAGAAACAGCAGCTCCTTCGAGCGGCCACCGGCAAGGTCCGTATCTCTGTGCATGACTGCGTAATTACTGACTTGCATAACTCAACTACATGATACCTGATGCTTCCGTCTGAACACAAGTGAAAGACGTGTGTATGTGTGTAAGCACAGAAAACGAAATTACTTTCCAGAGGATTTAAATTTATAAAAAATGTATGGTACCGTACGGATCACTTTGCTTGTAAGCACACATACTCACACTCCCTCCCTTTATCTGAGGATGACACTTGTAAGCCAGAGGTAGAGCTGCCATGCGACACATGCATTAAACCGTCACACATTAATTTAATTGATGAAGTGCTGTGAGAGAGAAAATGGGAAAGTGACGATAAATTAAAACCCAACTGAAAAAGTTCCTCTCTCCAAATGAGCCCACCTGAATACTGCAAAGGGCTCACTTTGTGACTCAGACAGTTGTCAGGTTAGCCTGGATCTGCCTCCCTACTGGCGCCTTATCATAGCTAGCTAAATTTACATATGACTCACTCTCTCTGCCTCATCCAGTATCTGCCAGTCGTTTCTTCTGGGTAGATACATCAATCAAATATCACTTCTCAATAATGTCTGCTGACATGAAAGGAGGCTGTTTATGGCTTCATGAACAAATGCCCTGCATTCATTTTTCTTTCGTCGGTTCTGGCTGACTCATCCAATCTCCAGGTTTTGATTATGAGACTATCTTTTCTACAGTACAGATCATAATGTTGCACAGTATTGCACATTTTTTTTCTGTTTTTGTCCGTGTACCTCACACTATGAGCTACCGTAAATGTGGAGGCAGCATGTAGAAAGGCATTTTCCTTTGGGATCTTCCTCAGCATGCAGTTTTGCAAGTTTCACCAATTCTTTACAGCACAGGATTTAATCTGTTTAGAAATCTTCTATTTTAAAAAAGGTCATGGCTGCTTTTTTAATACATGTTATAATGCTTAGTAGTAAGAGTATGTCAGTGAAGCTACTTTTGCTAGATTTAGAAAAATGCCGTGTACTGATATTTTTATCAAAGAATTTAGTTGTGGTTGCAATTTGATTCAAAAAATGTTACAATGATAGTCATACAATTTTCTTTGACTGCTTAGAAAATGTATTTAAATATAGAAGTTATGATAAATTTTGTGGTCATATTCTGTTCTTTTTGTTTGTTTGTTTTATAATTGAGACTATAGTAATAATAATAATCTCTTTTTCTTGTGGTCCTCCAGGCCATTCTGAATGGCATTGATAGCATCAACAAAGTCCTTGAGCATTTCCGTCGGAAAGGGATCAACCAGCATGTCATTAATGGTTACCACGGCATCGTCATGAATAACTTTGAATGTGAACCTGCTTTTTATACCTGTGTGGAGGTGACTGCTGGGACCAGGTGAGGACTGCTTTTTTACATTTTCTCTGCCAGCTCTTGATGATGTTTTCAGTAAAAATGTCACTGCCAAACATTTGTGATGTATATAAAAAACTTTGCAACAAAACACATGTAGTGTGATATTAAAACAGTGACCCCAATACCCACATGCTGGTACAAATGTGTCCTGTAGATATAAGGAGCAGGGTATTGCAGTGCTGGCAGCCAATAGATCGATTACATATTCAGTGTTTGAAATGCTATATAATGTTGAGTTGTTCTCTTTCTGCACAATTATTTTTATTTCAAATTATTACATTTGTTTAATATTAATTTATTTATTATTATTATTATTACTACCAACGAGCTACTGAACATAGTCACAACAGATAGCAGAAAATCAAAAAGCAGTCACAGCTTCATGTTTGCTCGTTATGAAAGCAGATGTTGTGAATATTTTGCACATTTCAGGATGTACAGATATTTATCAGTGTTTCCTTATGGTGCAGCCTTGGTTTGTAGTGAAAGTAACTATCCACTCATATGTTTTTATTTTTCTCTTTTTCCTTGTTACTGTGTCCACCTACCTTCTCTCGTGTTTCCCAGACTGTTCTACCACATTGTGGAGACTGATGAAGTCAGCACCAAAATACTGATGGAGTTTAACAAAATGAACCTACCTGGAGAAGTTACATTCCTGCCCTTGAGCAAGCTGGATGTCAGGGACACTGCATATCCAGAGACCAATGTAAGGGACACGCATAAATTGCATCTGGTATTTTGCAGGTAGTAAATTTAGGCCCTAAGAGCAAATTGGTTTAACTAACTTTGGAACAATTAGCATAAAATGTATTTGTTTATTTTAAAACAAACGTGCCAATTCAGCCAACCTGAGGTGTCTTTGTCCCCTGTGGGACATAAGGCTTGATCTGCTCAGTTGATTTTCCCAATCACATTAAACATATATTCTACTGTTAACCATTCTATGGACAGTGTTTGTTTTATGATGCTGTGTGTAGTATTTGCCACCGTGTTGATACCAGCTTGTCTTTGTCCCTAAAGGACGCCATTCCCATGATCAGCAAACTGCGCTACAGCCCCAACTTTGACAAGGCTTTCAAGCACGTGTTTGGGAAGACCCTGATTTGTCGCAGCATGGAGGTCTCCACCCAGCTGGCCAGAGCTTTTACCATGGACTGTATAACTCTGGAGGGTAAGCTGAGAAGCTGGTGACTGTACAGCATACATCACTACAACATGAACATAAAGGGAAGGTGGCAGCTCTCACAAAAAACAGACTTAGAGTTTTAGACTAAAAATGATTCGATAATCTGTTAAAACAAAAATAAAAATAAATATGCATGAGAATATATCTGTTGGTAGGTATTAACATCTGAGCCATCGGTTGTTAAACAGCTTGGTACGAGTTTACCCCATAATTTTGCCACTGTTGTGTGCCCATGTACGTTTTATATTGACTACATCAACAATTTTTATTGTGGCTTTTTGTGTTTATGTAATATTTGAGGTATGTAGTAAGTAGGAATACTTGAATTTGAACTGTGTAATGATCAATTCAGCTGTATAAAACCTCTTTTCCAGAGGGCCCATGCAAAATGCAGGCTGTGAAAAATGCATGATCGTTTGGACTATTCACCCTGTCTGATTCATACTACATGTTAGACTGTCTGCCCCTTTGCAGATGTTCAGAGGCTTGGCAGTGTCTCCTGATAACACACTAAAGCAGTCAATAGTATACCTGATGCTAGTACTGCTGTAGCCTTTAACATATCTCTTACATACAGTATACTGTGTTGTAACCTCCTAGGTGACCAGGTGAGCCACCGTGGAGCATTGACAGGAGGCTACTATGATACCAGAAAGTCTCGCCTGGAGCTGCAGAAAGACATGAGGAAGGCTGAGGAGGAGTTGGGCGAGCTAGAAGCCAAGCTCAATGAGAACCTGCGCAGGAACATTGAACATATCCTTTTTAATAAGCCTGTAATGGGTCTGTTCATCAAGATAATGTTACATCACTGATGCCCTCAGGGGAAATGTTGGCTCCATGTGCTCTCCGCTGGGAAACTGGAGCACAAGCAAAATAATTTTCATTGTAAAATTTGTATTGCAGCTTTAAAGGGTGCTGCAGATATCTTTGCAGTCTTACTGGAAGTAACATATCTGGATATTTCACTCTAGATCTTTCTGTTGGCTGAGTCTCGCACGAGGTGTTTATTTAAAAGTGAGTCATACAGTTTCTTTAATAGCTTCACCATCTGTCTTTCACTTCATCAGAAAGACAGATTTTTTTCGCTCATTGACATATATTGATAATAGCAGAATGGGCTGAGTCATGTATGAATACCAAACAGTTATTACATCAGTGTTGATCCCATGAGGTTTACAAGTAGAAGTATATGACCTTTTCACTATCTAGGAACCTTTGTAATATTTAGGAACTCCAGAAAAAAGTTAAAAGAAGCTTGTGTTGTTAAGTGCTGCCCTCATCACTCACAGTGAGTATATGTCATACAACTGAGCCTGTACTTTAAATGCGGATTAAGTCCATCTGGGTTATGGAGCTCCCTCTAAGCCAGCAGCAGGCTGACTCGGATGCAAGAGAGGGTCTAAGCAGGTCAAGAAAGATTAGTGTATGTTAGGTCATATCAGCCAGAGCCATGAC
This sequence comes from Seriola aureovittata, assembly GCF_021018895.1. NCBI lineage: Eukaryota > Metazoa > Chordata > Actinopteri > Carangiformes > Carangidae > Seriola > Seriola aureovittata. The sequence goes on from NC_079366.1 coordinate 11,165,603, forward strand.
TCAGTGCTGGACAGCCCATGAAGACAAAACAGGCGGATCAGAGAGGATTTGTGTTTGCCTGTACGGCATGTTTATGGATATAGTCACTTCCGCCCAGGTATGATTATCTGTGTGTTTGCGCACCTGTGTGATTGTGTGTAGCTTCTCACTCGCAGCCAGTTGTGAGTATACAGGTTAATGTGTACACCTGGCGATTACGTATATGTGTGAATAGGCAGGGGAAAGGGATGACTGAGCTGATGACATGGTGCTTGTCCTTCACTCCTGCAGCAGTGAGTCAGCGAGCAGATCAATTATTTAAAAGCCTTTTGTTCACTCTCCACCTCTGCCCTGTCGATAAGCATGAGATTATGCTGGTGTACCTCACCTATCCCTTCTATTTTAAGTCGCCATCTTCATTTTCCCATCAGTGGAAGTATTGAGGTCAGGCAGTGAACTTGGAATCTGACTGCTTCATCTATTATTGACTTGATCATGTGAAATTTACCCAATTTATATTTTATTCATAAGAATTTAAGTGTTCGCTGAGTTTAATGCAGGTTTCTCTTTTAAAAAATTTGGTCAGGTAGTGACCTGATTTCAGCTGGTCCCATTCAAGAAAATTAGATATATTAGATGGGACTTCAACCATCTAATTTCTCCACCTGCCCAGGGCAACAGACAGGCCAGTCCTCTGACTACCAGTAGCCCTTTTAAATCAGCAGATTGATTGGCCTCAGTGTTTAATTGAGTACCATGAAACCTCAAAGGACCAGAGGTGTGTTGCAGTCCTGGAAGATCAATAAGCCTGTCTGTTAAATTAGCTTAATGGTGAGTATGTGCAGCCCTCCTGACTCCGGTTCCTGGATGTCACTGATGACACAGTCTTCCTTTGGAGGCCCAATCACATTATTGAAACTCTCTGGGTTGCACTAAAAAGTCTACAAACCGTTCAATGACTTTATTTGTTTGTGAGCTTGAATGAAATGGTCTCTATTCCTTTCTGGGGTTTTTTTGTCCATTTGAGCACAATGCTTTTTTGTCCGCCTCACTTCTGAGGAGAATAACTGTATGCACAACTTTAACCATCCGAGTCTTGAATAAGGTAAATGCATTGTGCACTCAAACTGTTGGGCAGAACAATAGAGGTAATATGGTCAGCTGTACGCTGTCGACACATGTCACAATAACTAAGGAAAACTGAAAGTATGAGATGACGAAGTCTGACTTGAAAATTGTCTTAGTTGAATGATTACTGAGAAAAAATTTAAATGTTCATCCAACACTGGCATTATATTTCCTTAACGGCTGCCTCCACGCATCAACAATGAGATCGACCAACTGATGAACCAGATGCAGCAGATTGAAACACAACAGAGGAAGTTTAAGGCATCCAGAGACAGTATTCTGTCAGAGATGAAGATGCTGAAGGAGAAGAGGCAGCAGTCAGAGAAGACGTTCATGCCCAAGGTGATCACACACTGTTGTTGTCACAATTTCAACTTATATAGAAGCCCTCGGGTCATAGTCGTTATGACCTGACTGAACTGAACATTTTTTATTTATTTGCATTAAATAAGCTAGAGGTTCAGCCTGTTCCCAGTTTACAGTTATTCTGAGCTTTCCACTGATGTCTGTCCTTTCTACGTCTCTTTCCTCTTCAGCAACGCAGTCTCCAAAGTCTGGAGGCCAGTCTCCATGCCATGGAGTCCACCAGGGAGTCACTGAAGGCCGAGCTGGGTACAGATCTGCTTTCTCAACTCAGCCTGGAGGACCAGAGGCGTGTCGATGACCTCAATGATGAGATCCGTCAGCTCCAGCAGGTCAGAGGGAAGACTGGCCGGGACATAGGATCTGTGTCACTGTTTGTCACATGTTGCAATAACTGACAGTCACAGGGATTTCTGTTAAAATAAGTAGTTTCTGTTTGTTGGCTCAGACCCCACAGATTGGATCAGAAATCTTTTTAGAAATGCACTGTTAAACTGAAATAGTGGGTACATACATATCCCACTGCATGCTTATATGTAGATGAGGGAATACGCCTATTACCCATATTTTGTTGTTCCCCTCCCTCTCCGCCTCCTGCGAGTGTATTCAAATGACCTGATTGAGGTGAGAGTAGCAGGCAGCAGCTGTGTGTGGGATGTTCCTGTGATCCAGCGTTGCCCCCTCTTTCTCTTTTGCTGCCAGCTGCTCTCAGCTCTCACCTCAATGAACTCTCAGCCATTCCTGCTACTGTTGCGCAACAACTCCGCCCCCACAACATGGAGCCTTTCATGTATGGTTCTGCAGTGTTGGCAATTGTCAAATTATATTGCTTGAGGCATAACACTTTGTTTTGTATTCATGAGTTTTTGTTAATATGGCAGTTTCCTAGACACAAGTGAATGCACAAGCAGGGCGCTATTGTGCCATTTTTGGGCCGAGACTTCATAGAGATGAGTGTCCTTATATGTACTTCAAAGATAACTACAGATAGCAGATATTAATCAGAGACTACTTATACACATTGTTTAGCAACAGTTTCATTCTAGTGAGTAGTGGATGCTGTCACATTAGGTGAGGCCAGGTAGGATGCCTAAATCAGATATTATCAAAATTGGCTTTTAAATAAATTATTGCTAAGATCCACATTTCTAGCACTCTGATGGCACCATTCTGTGCAGCCTCTTCTCCATCTGATACACAGAGAAAGAGAAAACTGTGTTTTTAGATACTGAGCAGCTGAAACCTAACAGGACTAACCTTGTTGTGTTGTGTGTTGATCCCATTGCCCAACCACAGGACAACAGACAGTTGCTGAACGAGAGGATCAAGTTGGAGGGCATCATGACCAGAGTGGAAACATATCTCAACGAGAACTTACGGAAGCGTCTTGACCAAGTGGAGCAGGTACACACTGTCCCTTGAATCCCCCTAGAAACATAGAGTTATGCATGCCAAATATCTTTATATCACGTAATATAAGATTTATATATTTTTTTACTCTTGAAGTAATAAATTATATAGCATTACTTGCATAATCAGCAAGTTCACCGTTTTTATTTGCTCTTAGATGATACAGTTTATGTAATGTGTTGAAACTGTGGGCTTTGTAAAAGGAGAGTCCCTGATTCAATGCTTTCATTTATACAAGTCAGAAGCGGTGTATTTGAATTTGTATGACTCTCTTTTTGATGTTGCCTAATTTGCATTGACACAGGAGCTAAATGAGCTGCGAGAGACTGAGGGAGGCACAGTGCTCACAGCCACAACATCTGAGCTGGACGGCATCAACAAACGTGTCAAAGAGACTTTGGCTCGATCAGAAGGTACGCGATGTACTAAAGATGCAGCAGGGAGGTGGTGGTAGTCTGACATTTGGAGAAGTCTGAAGGACAAACTGTTCAGATTCACACAAGCTGGAAAGCAGTTAAAAAATTCATACATTTTCCCTTCAGGATCCTTAAACACCATTGTTTGGCAAATTAAATCAATGCAGCTTCAACTTGGGTGAGAACAGTAACATTACCAAAAGCCTTTCTATTTTAAAATCTATTCATAGTCCACGTTAATGCGGTGTTGGGCAGTGTGGGCAGTGAGGCAAATGTGTAATAATTAAAGTAAAAATAATCAATTCCCACACTGGTTTACAGCGAAACCCGACAGCTGTAGGTATAATCATAGTAGAAACAATTAGAATGTCATCTGACCAAGGTCTGTCCTTGTATTATTTAGTTGTTTTTCAGCTTTCACAGGTCAGTCTGCCTTGGCCTCTGCTGCATCATGCACTACAATCATCTGTGACAAAATTTCAGATATTTTTCAGATCATCACATACACACACATTTACACTAATACTCAAATAAAGGCCAGACAAAACTTCTAAATAGAGACAGATATGTTTGTACAATTAATTTTAGCATAGTTTGAATGTAGTACTCCTAATTTTTTGAAAACAATATTGTTACGTGTCTTTTCAAGCAACAGACAAAAGAAATGTTATTATTTTAATCTGGTATCTATAATCTTTACTAATTAATTATCTGTCCTCTAAATTGAGACTCTGTAGACAGCCCAGCAGATGGTACGAATTGTTGTATCTGACTCACAATTTGTATAATATGTTCCTCCAGAGACAGCCTCTTTGCACAGTTGTATAAATGTTCTGGTGGTGCTGTGACTCAGATGAGGTTGATAGAATGCAGTTGTCAGAAATCACTTGCTCATTTCATGGATTCATATTTAATCATTGTCGCAAACTTCTATATTAAGACATATTCACAGCATGACCTCATTCTTAATTAGGTATTATATTTTCCTCATATCTTTGGAACTGAACTCTTTTCATATCAATTTTTTATTTATGATTCAGTGAACAATCTGATTTTCTTTTGTCTTTTCTTTTAACAAAGTGGGAGAAATAGCCTCAACGTTAGTAGGTTGATGAAGGATGTAAAGCCAAATGAAGTAATTGTGGCTGCTGAATGAAGATGAAACTCCTATGTAAGGAGTGCTGGATGTTTTTTGCAGTCTGGTATTTATCATTTTCTGAACCAGGGACTAAGCCACTATATGTATGCACTAACGCCTTATTTGTTTGAAAAGCCCTCACTTCTACTGCACCACCCTAATCACCTCCTCCGATGTGTTCCCCAGATCTGGATTCTCTCATTGACAAGACAGAGGCAGAGATCAAGGACCACATAAAGAGCATGGAGCGCTGGAAGAACATCGAGAAGGAGCAGAATGATGCCATCAACCATGACACCAAGGAGCTGGAGAAAATGACCAACAGGCAAGGCATGCTGCTCAAGAAGAAAGAGGAGTGCATGAAGAAGATCAGAGAGCTTGGATCACTGCCTCAAGAGGCATTTGAGAAGTACCAGACCCTCACACTCAAACAGGTGCGCAAACACACAGACACTGCTTAATGATGTGATACATGTTGCCCTCTGGCTTCTACGTTTAATTTCTCCACCACCGTCATTCAGAGGTGCAGTGTTACCATGTTAGTGTTTAATGTGGATTTATATATTACAGTAGATATTGTTCTTCAGTTGAACTTAAAAATCTATATCCTCCATAGAAGTCAGAATATCATTCAAAGCTGTAACAAATTATTTTTCTCTTGGGCCACTTGGGGGCAGCGGAACAAACTGTAAACACAACGTTGACACGTCATTGACTTGACAAGTTGATATGGTGAAAGTGCTAGCAAACAGTAGTTTATGTACATAATCAGCCGACACAGAGCAACATTAGCTTTCATTTGGAGTCCTGTTTTGTCCACCTGATGAATTTAGGTCCAATATTCACTTTTTCCTTTTTGCCCTGGTCCGCTGCCCCCCTGGGGTGTAATATCTGACTGTTTAGTTGCTAAATGCTCAACTATATTCACCTGCTAGTTGCTACCTCTGTCTATGCATGCATGTGTGAAAAAAGAGGTTTAAGAGAACATTGAGACTACCAAAAATGGTAAATTTAGGAGCAATAATACCAAAACAATAAGCTGAAAGACGGCGAAAACACATTGTAAATCTGAGGGGGACCTGCAGAAGGGGTGATAATCCAGTGTGGGATTGTCATTACAGCCTTTTTCAATGTACATAGTCATTTGAGCAATTGTTCATATAAAACTAATGATGCAGCTTTTGGCCCTTTACGGTGCTAAGTGCTATGAACAGCAGTACTAACAATAACTATGTAAATCTCCTGAAGATGAGTAGATCTTTTTCTGTGTGTCTTCTCTTACTACCTGAGTCACACTTGGGCTCTATCTGTGAGTATGCACATACAGACCCAGATAGACCCAAGTCTCCCAAGGAATAAGACCCAAGGCCATCACATCCCACCCACTCACCAGTGACTCAGACACTAGTTAGTGCTCTGTCTGAGTTTTTTTTTTCTTCAGCCAGCTGCCTCTGGGAGTGTGAGTTGAGTGGACTTGGCTGCATCTTTCATAAGTGGCTGAGCATGTACATTGTGTGTGTCTGTGTATGTGTCATCTCCCCTCCTTGACAATGCTGAAAATAGCCTCACACTTTCTCATAAACACTCCACATAGTTAATCTTTCTCCACAGGACACTGCTCGGGGCAAGATGGTGCCATTGATTGCAGAAGTGGATAAGAGTACCAAGTAATAATGGCTCTTGCTCATGTTCCCTCGGTCATTAGTGATTCAGATGGATAAATTTATAGTTTGAGAGTTTGGAGAATTTTAGCGAGATGAAGCTAGTTGTTAATTAATCAGGTCATGTAATCTTCAGATATGAATAGAATCTGACAAAGCACTTAAATACTTGTTCATTATGGATCTGAATTTATGTCCCCGTTTAAGCAAGTGGTATCGATGTGCGCATTAATGCAGGATACAGCTAACTTTCCAGCACTGCAAAACTTATCTGTCAAAATGATACACAGGTTTGAAACCAGAATCTTTTCGGTGGGAAAAAATAATCATGAACATTTGTAGGGCAGCTATTAACTATTTTAATAATCAAGTAAACTGCCGATTTTACTTTCTCGATACATCAATTAGCTGTCTTGGCCAGCAATGTTAGAAAGTTTAAAAAAGATCAAGGTTTTCCGGAGCCAAAAATCTTAAATTATCTGTCTTTTCTTTGACCCACAGTCAAAACCCAAAGATATTCAAGTGACATTGATATAAAACAGAACGGTAACAAATCCTCACATTGTGGGATTTGTATGAAATGGGTAAATGTTTAGCATTGACAACTGGTTAATCAGTAATCAAAATAGTTGTGGTCAATTATCTCTTGATCAACTAATCATTTCAGCTCTAATAATGTACATGCACAACATTTGCTTGCAATATGGTAGGACTGTCCCAAAGTCAGTCCATGCTTTTTGTTATATATATTTTGTGTTTTGTTTGTTTGTTGTATATTTTTATTAACCTTCAACATCAGTACTCATGTCTTTATCTCGAAATATGACGATTATAGCATTTACTCCCCCCCATACATGTAGTGTTGGTTTAGCTCCCACACACCATACTCATACTCATACTCTGCATATATTTATGCATCATCTGGGATTTGAAAACATCAGATTTTCACACAATCAGGGAAAGTAGAAGTTGGCATCTTGGTCATAGCTCAGATCCAACTGCACTGTGGAGGGTCTCTCCTGCCTTGTGCTATCTTCTGTTTCCATCACCCGTCTGCACTTCCCTCAAGTGTGTGATTCGGTCAATTTAAGACAAAACTCAGTTAAGTTTACTGCCTGCCACACTGTAGCTCGTGTATTGCACTGTGTACTGTGAGGCAGTAACTAGTAGACTCTTGTAGTCGTTTGATGGGAATCCTTAAATATATGATTCAAATGCCTCTCTGTGTGTACCCTAATTCATTCTAGGTCTAACAATGATAATACAGCACATTTTAAAACCTCATTGCAAGGAAAAATAAAAGGGAACAAATTATACAGAGACCATTAACAAAATACAAAACAGTCTTATTAATATGGATAAGAAGGGAATAAATGAATAATAAATAAATCATTAATATATTATAATAAGTCACATTATAGACAAGGGTCATGAAAACAAGCTTAAGTAATTTTGAAGATAAAGACAGTCTGTCAGCCTGACTTCACCCGGAGCTAACAACAATAATAATCAAATTCTCTCTTTTTTTCCAACAGTTGTTCCGAAAACTGGAGCAGTGCAACACAGAGCTGAAGAAGTACAGTCATGTCAACAAGAAAGCTCTGGACCAGTTTGTCAACTTCTCTGAGCAGAAGGAAAAACTAATCAAGCGTCAGGATGAGCTCGACCGTGGCTACAAGTCCATCATGGAGCTCATGAACGTCCTGGAGCTGCGCAAATATGAGGCCATTCAGCTCACCTTCAAACAGGTACGTGGCACATCACACCCTGTTCAAAGTGTCCAGAGGGACATACATCCAGCAACATCACTTAGCCTGTGTAAAGGTCTGTGGTATAAGTCAGTGAGTGTGTATTGGAGACTCACAGCTTAACAACAAGATGAGCCTGGTTTTGCAGAAGATACTGTAGTTTGTCAGTAGTTACTCTCTGTGCATGTAGACTGCGTCCCTGCCTTATTGAAGAGTTCTGAGACATGCAAGTTTTTCTGTGTATGGCCTAGCAGTACAACCTGAGAATATGAGCCCTAGAGTTAAATTAGGGAGTATAAGAGCAGCCTAAAAGAGAATTAATGGCAATCAGTTTTCAGTTTTGACAGTCAGCACCATAATGGTAAGCTTTCAGTGATCCAGATGTTGCAGAAACATCATAGGCATCTGTATTTGCACATAACCTCACAAGTATAACAGATAAACTCTAATGATAGAAACTACTTGGTGTTGTACAATCTATCGGCCTTCCTTTATATCAATTACATCTAAAAATAAAGTTTTCCTCTTTTAAAAAAATTATTATTATTTTTTTTTTTTGCATGATGCCTTCAAATATGCAGCATTTTAATAGTTATAATGTTCTGTGTTTAATAGTAATAATGTGCTTTGTTTAATAGTAATAATGTGCTTTGATTAATAGTAATAATATTCTTTGTTTAATAGTAATAATATGCTTTGGTGGGGTTTTTTTTTTTTTTTTTGACAATCATAAATCATTTTACTTAGTGTTTCATCTTCCTAGTACTTTTAGAAATGTGTAATGTTTCATTTCTAATCTAACTTGACTAATATTAATTTTGTACCTCCCCTTCCACACTTTGTCTCCCTTAGGTGTCAAAGAACTTCAGTGAGGTTTTCCAGAAGCTGGTGCCAGGTGGCAAAGCTACACTGGTGATGAAGAAGGGTGATGCTGAAGGCAGCCAGTCTCAGGATGAGGGTGAGGGCGGTGGAGACAGTGAGAGGGGCTCTGGCTCACAGAGCAGCGTTCCTTCAGTGGACCAGTTCACAGGAGTCGGCATCAGAGTAATAATCTTTTTTTTAGTTATTCATTTTATCCCCTTTGACTGTAGATACTTGCTCTGTACAACAGTTGATTCTAATAAAAAATATGGGTTTATTATTATAGGTTTTTAAATCAGAGGCAAAGCTGAAATCATGTTCTCACCTTGATTGCGTTTCTAAATTCAATCAAAATATATTTGAAAAATGTTTTCATATATTTATATAATATAAGACAGTCTAATGTAATGTGAACAGTAAATGACCAAAAACTTTGTGGTGTATTTCTTGAATTATTCACATTATAATTCACACATTCAATCAGAGCTACAATAAGCATTAGAATGATGTCATGTTTCTTAATATTTTCTTTTCTTCGCCAGTGGTGGAAAATCAAATCTTATTTTGTGTCACCATGTGCCTCTAGTGTATGAGAGTTTCCTTGAGTTTTTTTCTGGAAAAACATGAATGTGTATTTCTGGAGTATTGGCAGCATATCCTTGGATAGCTGATCCATCCCCACAAAACAGAACCAAGATGAATTTGTTCATGCGATCAGCAATCCACAATTCTCTTCACTCTAAATTTATCTGCAAAGCTTTCATGATGGCACAGAGGCATTATGGTCATCTGTTGCATCATCTGTCTTCCCAAAAGAGAATCTAATAAAACAAATCAATTTTACCAAAAATAACAACTTTCTTTTCGTGTTTCTGCTTTGGGTTTCATTTGACAATCTAAACTCTGTCCATGTGTCCTGTGTAGGTGTCGTTCACAGGGAAACAGGGGGAGATGAGAGAGATGCAGCAGCTGTCTGGAGGTCAGAAATCTCTGGTCGCTCTGGCTCTGATATTTGCCATCCAGAAGTGTGACCCTGCCCCTTTCTACCTGTTTGATGAGATCGACCAGGCCCTTGACGCCCAGCACAGAAAGGCTGTCTCAGGTAAAGTGCTACCGTAAATATGTGTAAAGATACAAATAAGTACATCTCAAACACAAATTAATTGCTCTGAGGAGCAAGTGAAATAGAAACGCGTACAGTTTAATACAGTCTTTTTGTATTAAAAATGTTTTCACGAATAAATGTAGCAGAAAGTCCCAGCTCTCATTCTTTGTTAGAAAAAGAATGATTCATCTTTCAATCCCTCTCTGTATCATGTTCATTTCAGACATGATCGTAGAACTGGCAGGCCATGCCCAGTTCATCACCACTACTTTTAGGCCTGAGCTGCTCGAGTCTGCCGACAAGTTCTACGGTGTGAAATTCAGAAACAAGGTGAGTTTTCTGCTGAAGGTCAGGATTTGTGCAGTCCACAAGTGTCGTTCAAGTTTAATTTTATTATGCCTCTTTGCTGTCAACAGCCGGGACCAGAGGCTTTATGTTTTCAGGTTGTCCATCTGTCTGTCCCAGCCTTGTGAACGCAATATCTCAGTAACAGCTTAAGGGAATTTTTTCAAATGTGGCACAAAAATTGACTTGGACTCAAAGATGAACTGATTAGATTGTGGTTGTTAAAGGTCAAGGTCACTGTGACCTCACAAAACACTTTTTTGGCCATGACTCACTAATTCATACAGCAGTGATGACACAATTCAACACAAATGTCTAATGTTATTGTTAATAATAATGTTCTATAGAAACACTTCTGACCATTAGTCAGTGCTGTAACTCAGGAAGGGCAGATTGTGACCATATTTGTTGCAGCTTGGCGGAGGCCGACAATCGCAAGTAATTCTAGTTCTGTGTAAAACCATTTTTTGGGTCAGCAGAGGGAGACTGGCTTTACAGTTAAAAACATGGGTGTAAACTTCCAACCTGCTGTTGTGTCCTTAAACAAGGCAATAAATGTTCATTAGTGTTAGTAGTGCTCTCACTTGCCATACATACATAACAGAATTTCTTTCCCTTCCCTTTCAGCAAGTATTCCACAGTTCTCATTGATTTGTTATAGAAATGAACATCCTCACAGGGAGGACACTGTTTTTCTGTAAATTAAGGTTGGCAGGGAACAGACTAACGCTGACATTTTTTTTTGTCTAATTTGTGACTGTTGTTAATTTCTCTTACTGCTGTTGGTGATTCAAGCCACTCTTTTCTGTCGTCTCCTTCACATTTTCCCCCTCTAGACCAGGGTTTTCTGCTGAGCTGCCTCAGTGAAAGAAAAAACCTTCCCTTTGAGTTTTGAGGTTTCATAACATAAATGATTATAAAATGATACTGCTTAGTCAGAACAGCTCAATGGAGGCACTGATTGGTCATTAACTGTGTATTTGTGTTTTTAGGTGAGTCACATTGATGTGATCACAGCGGAGCAGGCCAAAGACTTTGTGGAGGATGACACCACCCATGGTTAATGGTCATCAGCTCTTCATCATCCCCCTCATCCCCCATCCTCCTCCGCCGCCGCCTCTACAGTGCACTGCGTAGCTCGAAGCCTTTCACGACAGGGCCCAAAGATAGAAATATCTCACTCAGTCCACCAGCCATTTTTAGTTCTTCTGTTAAAGATAAACTCAGACTTTCTCTAAAGGTGGGGATTTAATTGGATATATGTTTGCTGTTAAGGTTTGACATCATTTCATGCTGATAAAACTACAAATCTGAGAAATTAGTTGAAAATCTGCAATCAGAGACATTTCACATTTTCCTGTGTTGCAGTGCCTCTGTGTGGATTTGGCAAATAACAGAAGTGCAGTTCTTTTACGCTAAAAAAAACCCTTCTGTCTGAAGAGGTCCTGAGGAGAGCACTTGTTACCTTTTGTGTTACTGTGATGAATTTTTGTAACAAACAGTAGTTTTGAGCTGAGAGTTGTTGATCTGCCATATGAAATGAAAAATGCCAGAGAGGCTCTTAAAAGTAACAAAACTTCAGGACCTTTTCGGAAAAAAATCTTGTGTACAGTAAAAACACTTTTGATATTACTTAGATGAAGATTGTTAAACTGAAACCTTAAAGCTCAGTTGAGATGGACAGGTCTTAAACTGATAGGGGTTTTTGTTGGCACCCATGGAGTAAAAAAAAAAGAGTACTTGTTCACTCTGAGGTTTCTGTAATGTATACTCTTTGTACTCATGAAACAATGCTAACCTTTATCTGTCATAACCAGCCACATGGCTTCAAATGTTTAAAGGCTGTGGTTCCTTTCAATGGTTGTTGCTATACTGTGTATTTTCCTGTTTTTTAGGTAATTTAAATATATGAAAGGTTTAATTCCAAAACACCAGATATCCATTTTGGAAATCAACACAGCCTCTGATTTGATATTTCAAAAACAGAAATGATTCACTGGTGGATAACTGTTCATCTATTTGGGTCCTCAAATGACTCAACTTCATTAGTAAGCCAAGTTGTAATTAATCTTTTGTTTATTTTCTAAATGGATATATTGTTTGGGATTAAGCTCCTCATATGTTGTACCTTGGTTCAAACCTGCTTTTTAAATGTTTTTGTTAATTTTTATGTAATTAGAAAACATACAAAAATAATAAAAGATTTAAAAATAAACTGTATGACACAGTTAGTATTACATGACATTTTTAAGGACCACTGGGGGGTGCTGTGCAACTGATACCCGACATAGCCTGTGACATGGTTAAAGCAGTGTTCATACAGAGAAAAAGTCTGAAGTTAGGTGGAACTTTTGAGGATATGTGACGCATTATTCCACAGGAAAAATGTGTGCCTAAACATTTATATTTTTTAATTGATACACAGCAAATATGTTCCAAATTAATCCTACATAGTTTAAAAACAACTGATATATTGGGAACATCTTTGACTAAATTCAAAATTTTAAATGTCAACATGTGTTCTCATTGATTGGCCATGATAGTCTGTCATTGGGTTTTGTTATTTCTGTATTTTTGTTCTATGGCCTGCTTTCTTTTTTTTACATTATGTGCGTGCCTGTATTTCATCCTTCAATTTGACCACCAAATTAACTCAATTAGATCAATTATAGTTCATCTTGAAATATCTAGGGAAGGAAATTCCATCCACAGCAGCTGCACCTTCAGCATCAAGGCACACAGGAGACACAAGGTCAGCAACTGTCTGGCATCAAGGTCAGAATCTGGCACACATTACACAGCCCTTACACCTGTGTTATATTTTGTTGTTGATATCAATGACCCTGTTGAATTACAGGGAGATCCCACATGGCACACATGGCGTGGCTGTCATTTTGGTGTAACATCACCTTGCACTGGCGGCATGTCTGAAAGGTTGTGACCTCCTGAGATGAATTCGTAGATCCCCGTTGTAATACGGCAGACCTCTAGAGCATCTCATTCTACACTGTCCGCCAGGGCTTGCACTGTGCCTTATGTCAGAAGGTTTTAACCTTTGAAAGCAGAGAACCTACTACTGTCTTTTGTAAGCATTGTGCCGCACTTGATGATGCCAGTGCAGATGTTAGAAGTGATCTAACTGTGGGAGATGACTCGTTAGAGTGAAACCTAAGCAAATCAGTTTGACATTTTACTTTAGACTCATTGGCTCTGCTGTATTTCTGGAGCCAGTGCTTCACATCACGCTCTCTCTGTGGTACCGCTCTCCTCCAGCTTCTCACACAAGTAATTCACACCTCTGAGGTGAAAATGGAAATAACAACCCACAGCATCCGAGTTCTTCGCTGTTATTCCTCTGCCAATTTCTCTACCATAGGCAATATTCTGATATTTAAAGAACATTTATTTACATTTTTACCATTTTACGAGTCTGAGGAGAACTAATTTACATGTTTATGTCACCTTTTTATTCCTGTTTGTCATAAGGTAATTATACAATTGCAATCAAGTTATTCTGGATGAGAGCCTCACTTGCCTTAGATACAATAAGACTATGACTTCAGAAGTCCTTTTTCACTCTTATGTTTTTGTATCATCCATGTAAATACATACAGTAATGTTGTTATCACCTGTACAGTCTTCAGTCAATATAGGTCTGACCTCATTACATGTGAACTGCACTGCCCTCAGAGTCAGTTGGTTAAAAGAAAAAGGTGCCAACACTTAACCCGGTAGGCCTGGTGCAATACTGACAGCACACCTCATCCCTCTGTGCCCTGGGCCTGCCAACAGAGAGCAGATCTGTTGCTCTGTCTGCCAGATATTAACAACTCTGCATGTTATATGTTGCCAACTCAGCTGACGGATGATGAGGCTCAGAAGACCAACTCTGCTTATTACACCTACCACATATTTCACTCTCTTGCACCCATCTATATCCTAGTGTCCTCTCCTCTCCTCTCCTCTCCTCTCCTCTCCCTTTCATGTAAAATGTGTACAATAATGTAAAAGTTTTGGTTCGATCTGGAAATTTTTATTGTTTTAATAGACATGACAGCCATTTCCGCCAACACTTGATAATTCACCCAATAAAATAATAATAATAATAATAAAAAAGTGCGACCTATACACTAATTTCTGCAGATTTATCAGCTGCACATTCATGCTGCCAATCTCCTGTTCTACCACATCCCAAAGTGTTGAATTCAGTTCTGGTGACTGCTGAAGTACACTGAACTCGCCGTAATATTCTTGAAACCTGTTTGACATGTCTTTTTCTTTGGGACATGTTGCATTATCATGCTGGAAGTAGCCATTAGAAGTTGGGTAGATTGTGGCTGTATTGGGATGCACGTGGTCAGCAACAAATACTCTCATAGGCTGTGGCATTCAAACAATGATTGATTGATATTAAGGGGCCCAAATTAGACCACCACCACCACCACCATCCTGGACTGTTGACACAAGGCTGGGTGGGTCCATGAATTCATGCTGTTGATGCCAAATTCTGACCCGACCATCTGCAGCCTCAGCAGAAATCCAGATTCATCAGACCAGGCTGCATTTTTCCAGTCTTCAACTGTCTGAGCCTGTGTCCACTGCAGCCTCAGATTTCTGTTTGTGGCTGACAGGAGAGGAAGCTGACGCGGTCTTCTGCTGTTGTAGCTCATCCGCCTCAACGTTCAACGTGTTTTTCATTCTGAGATGCTGCTCTGCACACAACTGTTGTAAAGAGTGGTTATCTGAGTTACTGTAGCCTTTCTGTCAGCTCCAACCTGTCTGTGGTCATTCTCCTTTGACCGTTCTCCTAAGCACTTCTGTCTGCAGAACTGCTGCTCACTGCATGTCTTTGGCACCATTTTGAATCAACTCTGGAGACTGTTGTGTGTTAAAATCAAAGGTTTCTCAGTTTCAGAAATACTCAAAGCAGCTCGTCTAGCACCAACAATCTTGCCAAGGTCAAAATAAGGGATTCTGATATTTGAGATAAACATTAACTGAGGCTCCTGACCTGTATCTGCATGATTTTTATGTATTGTACAGCTGCCACATGACTGGATAACTGCATCAATAAACAGGTGTACAGGTGTTCCTAATAAAGTGCTTGTGAGTGTATATGCTAATGTTAAAAACCTTTCCTGTTATTTATCAATCATTGTTTGAAATCTGTTAATGTCAGTGGATTTATTAGTTATGTTTTTTAAAGATGACACCTCTTGTATTCTCATCTTGCCCACCCCCCCTCGAGTGCTTTCACCCCTGGCATCCCCTCTTCGTTCTATTCTCCGACAATAAACACCATATCTTTTCAACCATCTGCCCGCCCTGCTGTCCTCTGGTATCAGAATGTGGTGTACAGTAATGAACAGATAATACCAACTCCCATAATCAACCTCCTTATCATAAAAAACATGCATAAAACTGTCCTGGTTTTTACAGTCAACAAGTTAATTTGTTGTCTAGCAGGTGTTTGTTAACTGCAGTGCAGAGTGGGAGGAGGAGGGACCCCTGTGAACAGATTGGCACTGTCCTTGCATTTCATGGTGGTCCATCTGCCATGCAGGCCTTCACGGGCTGACTGGCTATCTGTCTCTACTGCTCCAAAGTCATCTCCATATCATCTGTCTGGTTTAGCTGCCTGTCAGCTCACCAGTCTGTCTGTCATCTGTCTACTTGTCTCACTGCCTATCACAGACATGTGATTCTGGTCTGTGTTGAAGTCCCTATATAAACATTTTACTGTCTGAAAGAGCCCTAGATAGAGCCTGGAAGTGGTGGTGAGGGATGGGCTGCAGGCTGCCAAGAAAAGAACAACTGATGACAGTTGTGGTTTTGTAAGCAGCTCTGGGGGAAAATAATCTCATTCATTAAATTAAATCTCAATAAGCACAGCCAAGGTTTTTCTGACATACATTATGACAGCCCAGGTGAATATAGGTACAGACAATTCTTAGGAAAAATATTTTTAGCTGACTCCCCCTCATTATTAACTCATTAGTTTAGACAAATTCAAAGAAAAGTCAGAATTCCTTTAGACCTTGTAGCAATAATCTATCTCCAAACTAGTCTTACATCTTAAAGCATTCAATCAAATGTAAGTCCAATGCATGACTATTCCATACTTTGGAAAGGATCTCTGGATAATATTGGAAACATAGGCTAACTTTGTTTTAGTTAGGCTGTTGGTGATGAATTGGCAAATTATATATAATGCTACCCCTTAAGATAAACTTATGATTAGGATAATACAAAGCATGAATACTGACAATGTGTCCTCTATGCTCTCATGTAGTATTACATTATCTGATAAAATATGTAGCCTTATATCAACAACTCTGCCAGGTACTGTTAAGAAGTCCAAATTCCGTTTTCCTGCAAACGCAACCCAGTGAACTGCTCAAAATCTAATGTTAGCATGACTTAGTGCTTTTTTCCACAAGAAACCTTCACGTAGTTCTCATGTTTAAATAACTGAGCGATTCCTTCTCTCATAAACTCTTACTTTGTTCTGCTCTCTTAAGATTCAGGAATAACTTTATTCAGTACATACACCTCTACGTTATCAAGCTGGATACTGTTGTCATGGCGGTCGTTAAGGTCAGCTAGTAACGTGAATTAGCCACTAATGTTAATGCTAGGACAAACAGCACACTCTATTGGTCAGTCTGGTTGGTAAGCTAATCAAAAAATCCCAAACTTTTGTTAATATAACATCTCTTACTGAGCAATGCAGCTGCTGCTTTCCTGAAAGAAAACAATTAGAAAACACACACAAACATACAAAACGAATGAACTAAATAAGTCATCAAATGAAGAGTTTCACAGGCAGTAACTGGCAGTCAACGCAAGAAATTACTCTTGAGACAAAATGGAGTGAAGTCCTGGGTAAGTTGTCGCGAACAACACAGTTACACTCACTCCTAACAGAGACACGTATTTAAAATGTGTTGCTGCATACATTTATGCAGTGGAAATGATGAAACTATAAACAGGTGAACTCAATTAGGCCTTTTTCACAGTGTTTCGACTCTGTCACTCTAGGAAAAAGCACAGGTGTCACTGATAACATGAACGATATCCCTAAACTATGTCAATACAAGGATCCTGAAACTGAAGTAGCTAAATGAAATTCAGCACCACTACATTTATTATATACAGCTGTGTGTTTTTTTGAATTATGACTAATTAAAATGTATTGAATGACAACGACCCATTACTGCTGCAACTATGTTGCTAACATGAGCAAAAGGCAAAAACTTTGAGCCTTTTCAGAGGAGGTAGGGGAGATAAAATATCTCATGTGTATTGTAATATCCAGACAGTTTACCTTTATTTCAGCCATGTTGTGTTCAAATGCAAGTGGCTTTGGTGGCATGTGTGTGTGAGGGATTTTAGAGAGCAAGCTAGTGCTCACTGTAGAGTTTGAAGGTAGAGCAGCTCTTATATTTAACATATCCTGTATGGTTCATTACTAGCCTAGTTGGGTTGCCACAATATCCTATAGCTGCCATGGTAAACTACTTCATTAGCCAGTGACCTTCCAATAATATGTTAGCTAGTTAGCTACATTAGCCTCGTAGGCCTGTAATAATATAGGTAAAGTATTCAGCCAGACATTTGACCCTCCCTATACTGATTTCTCAGCCTTTTGCCAAAATCAGCATGATGCCTAACATCAATTAAGTATGAATATACATGAAACTATTATGGACAAAATACTGAGTAAGATTTTAATTAAAGCATAATATTTGTTTTGTGTCTCAGAGTAATGTTTATTTAGCTGACACAAATCAGCTGACAGGCAGACAGACATTAACCCCCATTGGCCTGCTGTTGAGCTGTTGGAGCCCTGCAGGAGGCCCTGGCTCAGACTCCGTGGAACCAAAGGTCACCAGCCGTTCTGGCAAGCCAAGCTTCTGGCCTGAGGTAAAGTGTGATATGCTTGAGATGGATTGGTGTTGTTTTAACAGCTTATTCTGTTATTTGCATGGCTTTTCAATCTGGATTTAATTTGAATTGCTGTAAAACTAGCAGGGATTCTTTAACAAAACGTGTTACTGAGTGTAGGAATGGTCTGAAGTGGTAATCTGTAATAGTCCATTGTTCATTTCTTTTATTTTCTAGTTGTAGTCATTGTTTTTTTGCATGTTATTTCGCAGAGAAGTGTCAAACAACCTGGACAGAGGTGGTCATGCTGTTGAACTGTGTTGTGTTATATGGACAGGTGTTTCTATTATTTTGTCCACCCCATTCATATCAATGAAGGTAGGCTAGAATAAACACCTCACTGTATAATACAGTACAGTTCAACAGCACCATAAACTACATCCTAAAATTGATCATAATAATTGAATAAATAGCTCTTTAAAACAATTTCAATAAATCTGAACATTACAACCTTCATGGAGAAGGATTTGTTGCAGAACTGCATTAGGTTTAGATAGGGGTTCCTAATAAACTGACAACTGAGTGTAAATGCTTACAGTCAGGATTCCACTTTAATGAATGAATCAAAAACATTTTACTAAGTAACTGAATGCAGCCTTCTACACAGCTACTTTCTTAACTTTCTTTTTACATTAGCTATTTCATTTCAGCTGGAGTAATATTTAAGCCAAGTAATAGTACTTCTACTTCAGAATAATGTTCTGATAGTCTTTTCATCCCCAACAGGAACTTGATGGAGTAAACTGTGTGTACTCAAGTTTTGCCTGTCAGAGGATTATTTTTAGGTAAGTGTGAAGTCCTGAATATACAGTTTAATTTGTATTTACCTGTAGCTGTTAGGCTACCCATTTAATTACAAGAATTTGTACTATCCTTTTACCAGACTTGCCACTTAGTTATTTGCTAGTTAATGTAGGTGCTGTTTAAGTCTATAAAATGTGAATGTGTTAACAAACTCTCCTAATCTCAGCTGTAAAAGCTTCTAAGGTTTGTGGTGAAATCCATTAGCACATGATCTGATGTAGTTTCCACTGTTAATGTTGTTCAGGTCTATAAAACATTAAGTGTTCATAAACTTTATAAATTATTTTTGGCTGTTTAAAATAGGCCCTTTTCTGCTTGTTCTCATAAAGCCAGTGACATGATTTGATGATAGCGACTCTAAATTCTGTGGCACGGCTGTGTGTCACTGTGTAATTTTAGTTCAACAATAAAAAAAAAATGCAACTGCTGTGCTGTCGTGAACAATGGAATTTACAGGCTGTTGTTGTCAGCGATTGCTGGTGCCTCATTCCTTTTTTAAGCTCTTTTTATGAGGTCATGTGTTCTCTGGATCCTTGGCCAAATGCTGATGGCTGATCTTTACTAGGACTAAAAAACCTGCCATGAAATCTACCTTCCCTTACTTTACTGAGATAGCAAGGAACCTAACAATATTTTTTGGCATTGGAATAAAGGCGAATTTAAGTTTTCTTTGACTGTGTAAGTGCTCTGTTAGAGCCTGTTCCATCATGCAGAGTATACATTTCTATGTAATCCACTCTTTTTGACACAAAATTAATCATTTAAAAAGATAAAATTATCTTAAACTGCTTCAACCCAAAACCAGATAAACACTTCTGTATGTTTGTGTACTGCATGTCACTGGTGCTAGCTGGTGGGCCTGTTCACAACAAAAGAGGCCTGCTGAAATAGATACCTACTTCTCATGCAATGTCCATAATCACGTTTGACCTTCAGTGTGTATGTAAGTGTGTCACATGTGTTCGTGAATGATTTTGTGAGCTTCGGCTTGTCACACACTGTGGCCTGCTCAGTTCTCGACATAGAGGTCTCACTATAATGAGGCTAAAGGTAGAAAATTAGAACAGTTTTAATTAACAGACTAAGCCCGCTTAATGACTTCACACATGTCAGCTTAAATCCTCTGCAAAATAAACATTCCCCACTTCATGGGAATGCTCAGCTCCAGAGTGGCATTCTCAGCTGCACTGGGAACATTTTCTGGAAAACTGATCGCTTGGAAAGGGAGCTGCTTTTCACTTAGCACAGTCTTATTTCATGGTATTTCAATGGTATTGATTTTTATAGTTGTTGTTGTTTCACTGAATTAATGTGTCCCAAAATATAATGGTGATACTGATAAGGAGAGGTTATATTTTTAATCCTACAAGATTAGCACGTGAGACAAACCATCTCCCTGTTTCATTTGATCTGAAAACTAGAGACTCTATAAAACCTCTTGATTTCCTAATATTGGCTGCATGCATGGTAGCACACACAAAGTTCTCGCCCTATATCTTTAAAGTCGTTTCAGAAGTCTTTCATGATTTTCAAAATTTGATCTTATATTTCAGAGAACACAGCCAACTTCTCCCATCAAATAAAACATGTAGTACTATCTCGCAGGGCTGTACATCCTATTTTTAGTATCTATTACCAGTGCTAGATAGTTTGGACATTTTGTAGCATACACCGATTTACTGCTGGACTGACATAAAATCTTTTAAAATCACGTTTCTTCAAAAGATTAATCCCCATAATATGTAGATTTCATAATTTTTTTACCCTCAATACACACATTAATAAGTAAAGGACTGACACAACTTGAAACGCATTTAGGAACAAATATTGTTCAGTGGTATATTGGTTTGAGAAGTCGTGACTTGGACTTACTCATTTTGTCATTAGTTAGGTCTTTACGAGGCCTCATGCTGCCACTCTTAATCATCAAAAATGACTTTTCATCACTCAGCTGTTCACCCACAGCTGGCTACTCAGATCTCAGTTTGCACGAACTGAGAGCTGGCGAGGCTGCAGTGGTGAATTATGGTTATTGTGGTTTGATGGCACCCTTTAGAGGAGTGAGAAGGCTTTACTGGTATTCTGATTGACTGCAACTACCATAAACAACAGGAACAGACAGCGTTTTTGCATAGGCAGCACACAGACGGACTCAGGCACACAGACTCACTCATGATCGTGAAGTTCTTTCACTGTGATCATTTTTTAAAGTTGGATTAAGAACAATAATGTTTTCCCATTCCTTAGATTGCTGTGGCTGAGACGTAGTGGCACATATTTTTTCATTTCAAAGAGGTTGGTGTAATGTATGTGACAACATACAACTGCAATGCGTACATTTTAAAGTCTGAGTTCCTAAATAAAGTCTCTTCCATTGTTCAGTCCTGCCACAACATCCTATGTGGATACATGTCGGTCCAATGAAGGAAACTGAAATCTGACATTACCTTTCTCTTGTTCATCTTAATTTCATTTAGATTGGTGCACTGTTCTCCAGAAAGCC
The DNA here is from genome assembly GCF_021018895.1 of Seriola aureovittata. Classification (NCBI taxonomy): domain Eukaryota; kingdom Metazoa; phylum Chordata; class Actinopteri; order Carangiformes; family Carangidae; genus Seriola; species Seriola aureovittata. The sequence continues at coordinate 11,187,011 of NC_079366.1, forward strand.
CTTGAGAAAAGAAGAGAACAGTTTCACTGTATGTATAATAAACATCCTCTCAGAGCAATTTGCCAGTAACTGTTGTGTTGTGGATATCTAGAGGTGCAGTGTAAGAATTGGGCAACTGTCGAATTCATGCTCCAAACATATAAGGGGCAGTATATTACCAGAAAGTTGGAGAGTCCATTCCTGTTGTAAGAAACAAGGAAATGCACCTTTTGGAGCCTCCTCCACTCTCCCTTTTCTCCTGTGCCACAGTCGTACTGGCCTTCAGGCATACCTGGACACATCCTGGTAGGCTGCCGCATCAGTGGGCCAGTTGACCATTAAAACATCCACAAAGTTTTTATTGGCCATCTCTGTATACCTGTCATTCGGATTGGCACAAGAGTGTGCTGTGTGTGAATTCCTTACTGGCTAAACACAACCAAGTTTCAACCCTCACCCTCATGTTGAGCTCATGTTAACTTGAATAAATCTAAATTCCCGAGTAGTTGACATGTTGCCAAACCTGCATGGATTGGGGAATAATGTTTACCATCTTTGGTTATTGTTAGACTAAAAATGAAGATTTAACACCCAGTCTGCCCAGTCAGAGAGACAGCAAAGATGTAGTGGTGCTAGGAGTAGAAGACGAGGTAGGAGATGTTGAGGAACGCGAGGGAGAGGGAGAGCAGCTGGAGCAGCAGGATCAATAGCTGAGCTGGAGTACAAAGTGAAGGGATGATGCCGGCAAAACAGGTTTATAGCATAATCACAGTTACTAGGAGGACTAAGGGCTAAAGTGACTCACTATCGCCTCTTGAGGTACAAGGTGGTATTACGAGACGGGACAGACCAGGGCTAGCTGGTTAGCATGCTGATCTCTTTGGAACACAACATATCGACACCCTCTTAAAATAATGGCCTAAGTCATTTTTTCAGGTTTTTCAGGAAACACAAAAAACTCAACAAAAGAGTCACACTTTTGACATAGGCCATTATACAACCGGGGGTAGAATTGCATGTTCCCCTCAACTGAGGATTCAGGCGATTTTACCAGAGGTGGCCAGCATCATGAGGGGGTGATTTAGGCAAAAAAAACATTTTTGTCAAAACATGACTTAGGCCATTATTTTAGGAAGGTGACGATATAGACGTCTTTGACATAACGTCAGAACAGTTATTTCTTCACATTCTGTTGTTAATCTTTGTTAATTTTTTTATTATTATTTATTTATAATTTTTTTATACTCTAAAACTTACATATTGCCCCTTTAATTGTAATTCACCTCTGTTACTGCCATGCCTAACTGAGTCATTCAGGCATGCACCATTATAGAAACCACTTCATGCTACAGTGGTATCTGCTTTCTCCCAGGGCCAAAAATAAGTGGGGGGATTGTTATGTGGACTTGTGACATGAATATATGCACACGTCTGCACACATGCAACAGTTTCCTGGTGGTTGTCAGCAAGGAAACTGTCATATATATTTTTTTGGAATTTTGCCATTCATCATTTAAACAGCCAGTGTGAACATGGAGGGAATGCCTCCTGTCTTGATTGAAATATCCATTGTTTTAACATGATTTATAATTTAGGTCCTTGTCCACTGCTGGGAAGCAGCATGTTTTGACAAGTCAGTCGTAATAAATAAGGTCAGTGCTGAATAATGTACAAGAGTAGAAAAAGACCGACCGACCTTTATGCAACCCTAGCTTTAGATAAATTCTGTTGCAAGTGAGAGCTGTGTGTGTAAGACTCTTTGAGTGCTAAGATGTGAACTACACACTTCTTGCTGCCACTTTTAATGAAAAGACCATAAGTGTGTGTTCAGACAGAATGCAAAGCAAATTTTTGGCTTTGCCTTGAGACTGTCAGTCTTTATCCGCCCCAGTGCGCCCAGCCAATGTAGCAACAGATGTTAGCGGTAAGTTAGCAAAGGACTCACCAACCATGCGTGTGGACTGATTCTACGTGTGGGACAGCTCAGTCTCTGACTGACCTCAGAGCTTATCAGGGAACTCCAGTCCCTCTGGTCTTTTTCTTTTTTCCTTTCATCTCTGTAGAGGAAGAAGTCCAAATCTCTGATTATGTCATAAAAATGCTTGAGTTATATAAACTAAAGCCACTTGTCACAGTGTTTTGTTCACATCTGAACATTTTGTAAAATCCATTCATTAACTTTTACACCACTTTTTAGGATTAAAGCAAAGTAGCCAAATGTCTTGCTATTTAGTGAACTGGAACTTGATGTATATAGTGTATATATCCTTGTTATTGTTAATATATTTTAAAATCTATTTTAAAAAGCAAAGCAAGTAGTTTCACATGATTGTTTTCTGTGGAGGCAGAGTTTAGGCTTCTGAAAATAGCGTTTTCTTTAATGTTCTACCAACCTTAAGAGCAAAGTCAAATTAAGATCCTCAGGTTGATCCTTTGGAAACAGTCTTCACTCACAGTCACAATTTTACCCTACCAAATGACAATTTCCTATCCAACCAAAATATATAATTAAAAATCTAATGAAACAAGACTTGAAGCTAGACCCTGTCTCTTCCTTTTGAGGTGTGGTGTACCATTGAAGGATTGCTGACATGCTCTCACTCAGTACTATTCTTCCCCTAACATTGATTTATTACCAAACCCGTCCTACCTTTTGGCTCACAGATGTGAAACCCCAAACTGCCAGACCATTACAAAATGTGAATAATCTGACACTGTGCTCCAGGGACTGGAGACTGGACCCCTCCAATGATTCAGCAGCTAAATTGATCCCGACACCTACTGAGTGACTGATGGCATTCCCAGAACCCCAGTGCATCCCTTCATTGGCCAGACTATGTGTGGGTGAGTGTGTCTGTGTGTGTGTGTGTGTGTTTGTGTGTGACTGTAGAGGTGATAATCAGCAGTGGCCGGAGGGACTTTCTTGTCCCTGTTGTTGTGCCGCGTGGAGCTGTCCCGGACTGGGTCTCCCAGTTGGTCCCTTTCAACTCACCCCCCTTCTGCCGTCCCCTGAGCCCACCTCCTCTGTTATTCCCTCTTAAACTTCTCTCAGTCAACCTCCTGTTTCCCTTTTGAAGAGGCTCTGCTTTGATTTGCCCATTTTTGACACTGAAGAGAAGAGTGGAAGTAAAGGAAAGTCGTGGAGGTGTACATAGTGTAGTTTATAGTAAACGAGTTGGAGAGAAGAGGCTAAAGGGGCTTTGCTGGCTTTGCTGCTGTCGATCAGGAGAAGCTTTGTGGAAGAGCCCCTGCTGAAGCACTCAGCAGCCGGTCTCTTCCCGCCTGCTGGCCTTTCTGTCATCTGTCCATGTAGTAGGGGGAAAGAAAACCAGAGCAGGCTAGAGAAAGTTGCCTCATCAGGATTTGCTGTCTTTAGATCGTGGTAGTTATTTTTGAGGGGGAGTGTTTTTGGAGGTTGGGGTGTTAAGGCTGCAGGTGGTGCTAGGGAGTTTGTTTTGCCATGCAGCAATCTTGGGATCGGACAAGTAGCATTGAGAGTGTCAAGACAAGCCATACAAAAATGCTGGGGAAAGGACAAAGTGGCGGATATCCACCTGAGACAACGGGTGAACTCTTGCAGAGGTAGGAGGAAATTATGTCCACCATCAAATCAGAGGTTATATACAGTACACGCACATGCCTGGTGCTCACATGGCTGTATGAAAAATTCATTTGTTCCACAGGGATTTGGGTGATACCATTCATGAATACACATAATTTCCAAAAGTAGCCGTGTTGGTGGGAAGTGTTTCCAGAGGATGAATTATTTCTGTGCTGGAATGTCCAGCCGTATGAAATCTCCCGCACTGTATCGGGTCTGAATTTGATGTCTGTCTCAAAACTAAGTATTTGGATATCTCCTATGAAGTACTGGAGTATTTAATGCAGCACCGTGGAGTTGAACTGGACTCTGTTAGTCTTAAAGTAAAAAAGCAAATATGCAAAAGAGTGTGAACAAAAAGTATAAAACTTTAACTAATTATTCCTTTTTAATAAATGTTGACTTATTTTGAATGACAGAAAAAAATAGTGAAAGCATATATTTCATTTCTGATGAATCTGATTTCTTTTATCTAAATTTTTTCAGTCACATCAATTTTGAAACAAGGATTTAATTAAAAAAAAGTGTGTTTATATAATATATATATAATAATATATATGTATAAAATATACATACATAATTGCAGTAATTTCAACAACTCCTATGTTCCTAATTTATTCTACCACTAAATAAAACCTTTACAAAGAGAATTTGGGACACGTTACGTTTGAATCTTTTTTACTTTTACAATGGTTACATGTATTGCAAACATCAATAAGAAAAAATATACTTTTTATGATTAATTGTTTTAAAAGTCATAAATGTTAATATTTACGAGCACTTTATTGGAACACTTATGATATAAGGGTATTAAAAACGTTATTATTATTATAAAATTATTATATTATTAAATATATTTAACTGAACTGCTTGCTGCCAAGTTTTCTCACTTAAAATTTGCATCTTTGCCTATAGGTAAATTGTATGTTCACACAGCAATATGTATAATTGAATTTGTATAACTTTGTTAAACACAAGCAATGATACAAAATAAGATATTTTTCAGTATGTACTAAATACATAAAACCACTCATTTCATGTTTGACATACCATACCTTGTGTCTAAGATGTATAGATTTTGTTGCCTTTTTTGTGTTTATCCAGAAGTGGGAAATTCTGATGTAGTGCTTATAAGAAAAAAATGCCGTGGGTGAAGTCATTTGAGTCAGGCCTCTTGCTGTGAAAACATGTCAAGGCCCTATATTCAATTTCTCAGCTTCACTGTATAGCTGTATGTCAGCACTGGGTGCGGCTTTCACACTTAACACGTCTCACAGCTGAAAAAAAAAAAGGTGCTGTAAATGCTATCTAACAAATCCGAGCGTTATATTTTGCCGTATTCAGTGTATTCAACAGATGTTTTGTAAGACATGAAGTATTGTGTATTAAGTAAGGACTGAATCTGTTATTTTTGATTACACTTTTCGTCCACATTAGCAAACAGCGATGGGAACAAGAATGTAGTTTGTCATAATTTTATTGTTAATTATATATTATATATTAAATTATCATCATTTAAGAGTGCAGTTCCTTGGAGTCTAACTGGATCGTATGCTACTGGAGGCTGACTGTACTGGTTAAAGATTTGTCATGGACCCAGGAGAGATAATGAATAAGAATTAAATTGTGTAGTAAATTGTGATTTTATGTTTTGTGTGAATGTGTTGGTGATTACATTTTATTTGATTATTTTCTAAGCGACAAAGTGAAAGTCCATACATAGATTTAGAACTGCTGCTTATTTTAGTTAAACGAATTACGGATATACTGCCCCACCTGATATAAAGCAGGGGTTTCTAAGATTTTGTGTTAGCCAATCTTTTCTACTGTGTATATCTTTTGTATAAAGATCTGTTCATACACAATTGCTTAAAGTCATATTTACAAGGTTACATGTTACACTCAATTAATTGCACACTGTGATTAATTGATTGGCTTTGCTTTTCTTTCTTAGTTACATAACCAGTATCTGAAAATGCCAAAATTTATAGATTTAAAGTAAAGCTGGGCTTCATACAAGGGATCACATAATGTAATTATTCTACAGTGTATTTTTCATTATTTAAGTTTATCTGTATAGGACAATATTATAAGGCTCACATTTTCAATGGTTCCTGACCCAACCCGGGATTTCTAAGTCTAATGAAAAAAATTAGAGAAACTTTGTTAAGAGATAAACTAAAAAATATCAAGACAAACCAATTTAAATCACATTAATCATATAAATCACATACATTTTCAGAGAATAAACAAAGACCTTGTTGTTTGTTCTGTTTGAGTCAGAGTTTACATCTGTAATCACAGTTGCCGTCTCAACACCTGTCAGGGTCTTATACTGTTACGGGATAATGTCTGGTCTTAACTTCTTCTTCGTCTGCTCTTATATGATATAAAAACCTGTTCTTTGTTGTCATCCTCTGGACAGGTCATCAAATATAAAACTTGGGTGTCTGTTGCATTAAATATGTAATTCCAGATGTCCATCAGGACATCTATCAACATATCAGATGTCTCCCACAGTCAGCTGGATTTTCCAAATCTTTTTTAAATACCACTTTACTCAGGTTAAAATGCAGTCAATCTAAGGCCTGGGTAAAATACAAGTCACCTGTAAGCACAGCTCTTAATATAGTCCTAACAGTGAGTGAAAATGATCTACTATAAGACCTTTTATATATCTTTGTTATAGTGGTTTTGGTGCTTTGACCATTGCTGTAGCATGTTCATGTATGCACTTTGCTGACTTGTCGTTAACTACATACACTAATGTGTAGTGTGTAAAAGTAAACAGTTATAGGTGTAAGGTAGGGGCAAAAAAAACAAAGCATGGAGTTTGACAAGACTTGTGTCATCATAAATAAATCCACTGGTTTTATAAATGTAAGTCTTTGTTTTGGATCCAGGCAAGCAAGATGTAAAAAATAGTCAGAGACATGCGGTATGATGAATAGTGACGGGACTGAAGGATCCAGGTGGCTAGAGTTATAGTTTGATAGTCTTGTTAGTTTGGTTTTGATTATTTGTGATGAGTTCACTATGATGGATTGTACTACTGATTTGTAGTCTAAGAGATTAGTTAAGCATGGTTAACATGTTTTGTCACACCATTTTCACATTAGCATTCATCCTATTTCACTTTCCTCTTCTTGCTGCTCATTCCCACCTGCTGGCTCTATATCACTTTGACGGTCTGGAAAGTTGTCTAAACAAATTTCACCTGGTACCGCGGTCCCTGCATCCCCTCATCAGTACACTGATACGTGAAAATGTCACAGGAGTGGTAAATTCTACTCAATTGTGCTTTTCATTCTGCTTTATTTGTGGTCACACTCTATGTGCTTACAGGTTGGTTATATTTTTTCTTGAACTGTGGTGTCAGCAAATCCATAGCTACATTTCATGATTTAACCTGAAGACACCAAGTGTTATATAGTCTTTCTGACACTCAACATAATAAAAGGTGCCATTTGCTGTAAAGCAGTAAAGAATAAATCCCTCAGATTTTATGTTTCCTTTTCTTTTTGTGGCTAGTTGTAAAAACTGCTAGTTATTTCACAGCACTCCAGTGTCTCAGGCTAATTTCATCAGCATTAGTAAAGTTAAGTAATTCTAGTCATATGACAATATTAGTTATTACAGAAAGAATAGAAAAAAACTGATATTTAACTCCATATTGAACTGTCCATTTTTTGCTCATCTATCTATGTCTGTCTGGCTGAGTATGTGGTTAAATCTTTCAAAATATTACAACAAATCTCCATAGGTAACTTAAACCGACTGGTGAAGTGAGAGTTTCAGTCCTGTCCCACCAAAGGTCATTAACAAGGGCTTTCCCACACCTCATATGGCTCTGCCCGAATGCTTGTCTGGACTTAGATGTGATGATTGATTAGAGAGCTGGCTTTACAGCTCTTTGACAAGGGGGGGGGGGGGGGGCACCATTTATTTTGTTATTTGAGAGAAGGACAAACAGATGTTTTTGTTTTTTTGTTTGTTTTTTATTCCTGCTACTGAACAGCGGTTCATAGTTTATCCATAGAAGCTAGATGGTTGTATTAAAAAGGAATGGCAGTGTATACTCACTGTGTCGGTTGCCAACTACAAAATGTACTTTGAAACACCATTAGGAGGATTTTGTGGTATTAACATAAAATCCTCACTGCCGCAGGGACTAGATGTTATCTCTTGTTTAGCAACAGATCTCATCAGTACAGCTCACGACAAGTGGCAATAGATTAGCTGTGTCCTGGTCGTGAGAAGATTTTTCTCCCCTTTGCTTTGCTTACAGAAATTGTATATTTATTGTGTCACCCCCTGTAGTCTTACAACCATCTCCCTCCCCCACCACCACCTTAAGCACCAAGTGTTCATTGCTGTGTTGACACATGGCAGCAACTGCTAATCTTGATGTTAAACGGCTGACAGTTGCATCGCACCAGGCAGGGACCTCTGAGGCCTCATAGTTGCCATGGCCATGTTGGCGCCCACTTTTGTGGTGACATAAGTCAAGTCTAGGTGCACCCTTTAATCAGATAATTAAATCAGCATAATGTTGTTATGTAAAACACACCCATGATAACAGCCTAAACCACAATGAGGTGCAGTGAGAAGAATGACTGATTACATCTAACCTAGATACAGTAAACCTGCCTTGTATGCGCAAATGAAATTCTAGTGGCAGGTACATAAGCCTCCCGGTGTATAATTCAAAGTGACAGAGCATAATAGCAAAACATTAATTTGCAACACACCTCTCTAGCATGACCTTTATGCAGGAGGGTTGCACTTCTAATTTTGATGACATCTAGCCCTTGTTCCACTTGAGTTTGAATGCACTTATTGTGAGTTGCTTTGGACAAAAGCTTGAATGAATGCGATGTTATGTAATCTGAACAAACACTCCATCCAGGAAGGCCGAGTTAACCGGCGTAACCCATTCGGATTCATCACTCCACACACAAAAAGTCTTCATATAGTCATGGTGCATGGAATAATCTTCTCCACTGGAGCCCAACTTTGTGATTTAAGGTTTAAAGGAACAATGATTTTGTGCAATGAAGCATTAAAACATTTCAATTGATTTAACACACGTCATTCCACACCTTGATTGATTTCATTGCCAAAACTATTAAATGCACATTCTTTGACACAATAATTTGAGCATACCGTCTTTAAAATATGTTCATAGAAACACCATTATGCCCGGGATTTGTGGATACACCCCTCAAATAGTGAGAAAAAATGCAAGAGAAGGTCAATTTTTTTATATAGAAATCTTGGCTACTGCAGCTTTATTTTTAAGTATATTTTTTGGGGGCTTTTTATGCCTTTATTTGATAGTATAGTGGAGAGAGACAGGAAACGGGGAGGCAGAGAGGGGGAATGACATGCAGCGAAAGGCCGTCCGATGCGGGATTCAAACCGGGGCCAACTGCAGCGAGGACTGTAGCCTCTACACATGGGGCGCCTGCTTAGACCACTACGCTACACGATGCCCCCGGCTACTGCAGCTTTAAAGATGCTGTAACCGTTCTTCTTTGATTCTGTGGTTTGTTTCAACTGATCAGATCTGCTGTTTTATTGCATACACCAAAAACAAGTTCAAAGTCAGTTTTGTCTTTTGGCTTTCTTTTCACTATTATACCAGTGATTGTGCAACCCTAGGATGTCAGATTGTATCAGTAAACATCATCAAATATCTACCAGTGCTGTAAATGTTTGTCTGTGGTTCTCATCCTGCAGCATCGGGTATTGTGTCTTTGTGGAAAAGCGTTTACTGGCGTTGAGTTGGTCGACTTAGCAGGGCTAACTATCTGGAACAATGGGAGTGGCCAGTGTTAAAGAGGCTTAAATGTCTTTATACACTGTATCAGCATTAAAAGATAGCAATGAGAAAAGAGTGCTGTCAAATATTTCCATCTGTATATATTTACCAATGAGATTTGCACATAACTTGGACAGGCTTGAGTGGGATACACCAGTTAATCCTAAAATCATCACAGTTTCAGGGTTTAGTTCTGGCGGCTATAAATGACCCCGTAATGTGACTCAAATGGTCTGATGGCCTTCTGATATGATGCAGAAAAAAATGTGAGCTTGTGCAGTATTAAGTAAAATGAGAAGCTGTGATATAGTTTGTATGGCTTGATCACCGTCACTCAGTGTCATCAGCAACAGCAGCAGTTGCTGGTCAGTTATCTATTAATGCTAGTGAACTCTTGCAACACTGAATTGAGTGTAGTTCCATAACACTGTCCGAAGAGTTCACTTTATGACACTTTGATTCCCTGAAACATTAAGCAGCAGTTGACCTTAGCTCAAACCACAGGACACAATCAATCAAGTCCTTTGGGATCAGCTCTTCATCACTGCCTTTCCAGTCCTTAATGCTTAAATACATGAGCTGGCACAGTTTAAAGGTCTCGGTGTAAACACAATCTAAATTTAAAGGGTTGTTCATATGAAACTAATGAAGTACTTTGCCTCTTAGGACACTTTAAGGTGCAGGCTGCAAGACTCATTAAAATGAAACAAACTTACAACTGTGAAATATTTTAGATTACAGGAAAGTTCTTAAATTCTCTGTGTGTTTGCATAGTGAGTGTGTTTGTGTTAATGTGTCTGTTTTAATGTGTTTCTGTGAGTGCCTGTGTATTTTATGTGCATATATGAAAATCACATATATTTTACACTTGAATTTTGAGTCCAAATCTACATAATGACAGCCCTAATCATCAGTAATTTTCTCATTGATTATAATAATAAAACAAAACCCTGCAATCATTGCATATCCTTTTCTTAGTGGCAGATTTTTTGTGGAAATGAAGGGAAGTGACATCCATCTAGTGTTTCATCTGTCAGTTCTCGGGGACATGGTCCCATATTTTATAAAAAAGTCTTTGAAGAGCTTACTATACAATTAATCTTGTCTATGTCTAGAAATATTATGAGGTCCCAACTTTGCATTTGTTATTGCATGGTCATCCCCTTAGAATAAGTAATATTAAGGTCAGAAGCATAAGACAAGATCTTAAAAGTGGTAGACAGAAATGACACCAGTGTTTCACACTTCCAAACCATATGGTGCAGGTATTCCTGACGCCGCATGCAGAACTTTACGCATTGTCGGATTAACAGAGACCAGATGTCTTTCATTCCGTTAGGATGAATAAATGGACATTAATGGACTAGGACCCCTTGTGGCCATTGTTTCCAGACTGTTGATTTTATTTAGACAAAGGAATTTTGAAACAGATTTTCATATAAAAAAACTTTCATTATGGTTTTCACTTGTGATGTTATTGATGATAATAATGTAACATGCCGTAACTTTTTCAAACCATTCCCTCCCATGATCATATAAATCATTTGCCACTAGTTTTAGGATTTGGTTAAGATAACTGTCTGCTGTTGAGTCAGAAGACAGGAAGGCAGGGATACCCAGCTGGCAGTTTCATCCAGCAAAGCGCTCTGCGGTGTCAGTGACAGAAATTTCATGGTTAGCATGTAACACTGTATATTCTGGACAATATATTATTTCTTGAATGAATAATAAATTATGTAACTGAAATCAAAGCTGGATCCAGGGTTTGTACATGTTGTACTGTTCACATAGTTTAAATCAGTTTTCCAGTTCTTCACCAGGAACCTCCGTTTCTTGCTTCTCGTTTATTTGTAAAGGGGATAAAATTTTACATGAGTGAATCCTGTTTCCCTGCCCTCAAACTGGAAAGGGTAAATCTGTCACTGAGACTTTTGGGGGATTGGGAGGGAGCTGGTTAACCATTTAGCAGAAATGAAACATTTTTTCTCATAAATATGCTCTTGAGTCATTTTGTTGATCAGGTACTGTAGGTAAGAGGCAGTGTAGGTGAGCTTGGGTACGTGGCCACTGTTTGAATGCAGCATAATTAATCCCCACATTTGGTTCCATGAGTCACAAGTGAGTCAGATACTGTTTTAAGATCTTGTCAATATTGCCACTTCTGAGCTATTTTCTTCTGACAAGGCTAACATGAGTAGGGGGGGCCCTCTGCTCCTTGTTGTCGATTAGCTGTTTGTTGGTATTTGTTCAAGAGATATTCAAGGGAGGGAAGAGGGAGAATTAAAGGCTGCTGTGACTTTGCAAGCCACATACAAAGTTGCTTTTTGGCACTCTATACATTGTGCAAAAGCAGTATAGTGTATTAAAATTATACTTTTGAGTATATTAAAATAATAATTTAGACTTCAATAGAGAAACTATTTACAAATCAAAAGAAACATTTTCCACCAGGGACATAACTGCAGAGAGACCAAACAAAGTAGAATTTAGATATTTTTGTGATGTGCTTAAATTCATTCTATAACTTGTTGTGTAGTTCCAGATATAATACAAGAGCTTCTTTTGATCACTCTAAATAAAATCTGGGGAAATTAAATGAACAAGCTGAATTTATTTAGCATTGCAGTTAATATTTCAGCTGTGTGTGTCAACCTAGAAGACATAGCACTTGATGATTAGCTAAGTTTGACCTGGAGGTAAGATGTTATTTTAACCAAGAACGTTGGATAGACTAATATTACTAAACAATTTTCCTAACTAATAGAAAAAGATCTTGATGTTTTGATCACCCTACCGTAGGGCTACGTCAGACATCGGCACAAGGTCCCACATCACACACACAGTTCAGTGAGCCGCCACAGCTATGAATTTGGAAAATGTACTGAATGCATGTTGCCCTACAGGTTTAACAGTAGGACATTAGGGGTGTCTAAGTGACACATAAAACCCACCTCCTGTTTTAAGTCCCACACAGCCACTCTGCTCTGCTCTGTTAGGCCGGCACCAACAGCTGAGGCCAGGGGAGATTGTAGCACGTGTGCTCACCCCAAAGGCATCTTGCTTTCGTCTACATGGTGAGAGGGCCAGAATACAGGAAATCAAATTTACTGTACCTCTGTAGAAGACAGGTGCAGTACACATGTGTACACAGGATCACAGAAGGATCAGAAATTATGTTTTACCAAATTAAAGGAACAGATAGATAAGAAATTGATTTGTCCATCTTCTTGAGCAATTTGTTACCATCCCTTTCAGTTGTATATGAACTCAACTTTGAAAGAGATTCCACCACGCTAAGTTATTCATGGCAATTACTGTCTTGGCACTTAAGCACACATTCATACTGGCAGAAGCTGGGAACAGGCCATACAAAAAAGTAATGTGCCCTTTTCTTGCACACTCTCTCTCTCTCTCTGTCTCTCTCTCTCTCTCTCTCTCTCGCTCTGCCTCTCTCTCTCTGTCTCTCTCTCTGTCTGTCTCTCTCTCCCTCTCTCTCTCTCTCTGTCTCTCTCTCTCTCCCTCTCTCTCTCTCTCTCTCTCTCTCTCTCTCTGTCTCTCTCTCTCTCCTCTCTCTCTCTCTCTCTCTCTCTCTCTCTCTCTCTCTCTCTCTCTCTCTCTCTCTCTCTGCTCACCCTCTGAATGACCGTCCTCCACTCCACAATTTTGTCCATATGTAACCTGTGCGTTTGGAAACACGGTCTGATGCTGCATACTTTCCATGACTACTGTCCCCACTGAGTATTGGCTCAGAGAGGACAGTAGTCACATGCACATATGAATGTGACATTAATTTTGACATATTCATTGAAGCTAATTTTTAACAAAAAATTTACACCCATTTTTTTTTTTTTTTTTTTTACATTTTATGTATATTGTATGTGTGTATGTACGACTGTATGTCCAAGGGAGCTCATGGCTATAGAGGCAACACGCTGTAAACTAATCTGGGACAAAGTATTACTGACGATAAATTTATGTCACTGCATGGCGATAATCAGTGTTAATACAATCCCTTCTTGTCTTGGAAGAGGCAGCGCCCGCTCAAGAATGTGTGACAGGAATGGAAGCAGGCGGACCGAAAAACAGAAACAGGACACAGAGTATCAGAGGCAGATACAGTCTGTGATATATTAAGGATTTACTTTGATTTACTTATGATTTGAAATTGGTTCGTTACATAAATCAAACCGACTGTTAGTGGTTATTGAATTAGGGCTTGAATTCTATCACTGTCAGGGTGTGGATGAGCAAGTGGCCCCCATCCCATCAGCAGGGGACTGGCTATGTATAGGTCCCTAATAGCAGAGATGCCAGGCCTTGAAAGAGATGAGGCTGTTCAGGAGGGAACACCAGGCAAGCAGAAGAGAGGCGAAGGGTGATAATTACCTACCTATAATTATTAATAATCACCAGATAAATGATCCGTGAGTGAAATACGATTCATCCATCCTGACGTCAATAGGTAGAGTGGCAGTGTCTGATTATTTTTGCTAACTGCTGTAGGCCAGAGAGATGTTTATGTGTTTGTCGGGCCACTAAGCTTTTAATTATATTCCCATAGGAGAAAAAGTCAGCTGGTGTAGGATTTAGCTGTATTAAATGGTTAATATGATGTCAAGCCTACTCATTACTTTATCAAGTGTTAAGATCTTGGATACGTCTGTTTGATGCAGTGACAGCGTGATGTACTGTGTGCTAAGAACTTGGACACAATTCAGTGACAAGGCTGTGTGCCCCCCTCCCACACTGAATTACATATACCATGGATGGATGCGTAGATACACACCTAACTGTACCTCTAAGAAATACACTCAAGTCCAGAGTGGCTCAGACTCCCTACTGACAGATTGGCTTTTATGTAAAGCGAATATGTAACCCACGGGTGAAGGTGATAAACATTGGTATTTGACCCTAGCAGTATGGTCTGGCCGCAAGGTTAACAGATGTATCTTAAGCAATTTTGGAACTTCTTAAAAAGGTGTTTTCACACAAGTAAGTCAACTATCAAATTGCTGTGAGTAGATAAACTTAACACAAAGTATTAAAAACTGTTCAAACATGTTGTCTAAGCCTTTAGATAAGATCTTTGATCTTTGGGGCTTCCACCCAGAGGAGTTCATGGCTAGTTTACTTTGGAATTAGCATGAGTTATATATATATTTCCTCATAGTGTACCTTTTGTGCGTTTTGCACATGCAGTTTAAAGACTGCAGCTCAGTAAAGTCTGGCAGTTCTTTCAGTGTGGGATGTTTTTCAGAAGCAAATAGCTTGAAGTGGGTATGTGACTGGACATTTAGCACTATATCATGCATGGCAAAGTCAGACCTTGTGTGATTACTCAGTTGAATCTTTTTCTATCTTGTTTGTGCACGCGGACTTGTTTGTTGTTGAGGTAGTAAAGCAACATGTGTAGGTTCTATAACTAGATTTTGTATCGTGTTGCTTGTCTTACAGATCCAGATTTATGGGTCTGGGGTCAGCAATTTCTTTTCCATCAAAGGAAGGCCATTACCACCATTAGTCTTGCTCAATGTAATTAAATGCCTCTGTGTTTTCACCAAATCATTGCACTATTTGTAGGAGAACCTAATGAAGTAGAGGAAGGGTAATCGGCACTGTTCACACATCTATACATATTTGACTGTATGTAGCAATGAGCTTAAAGAAGCTTAGTGATTTGTGGTGGTATTAAAATACAGTTAGACATGTAATGTGGTTGGCTCATGTTGCATTTTGACCCATTCCTACTGTTATTTTTTCCTTCTAAGGCGAAAGGGAAAGCTGGACTGAGGGAGTAAATAGTATAGGCTGTTCTCAGTCTGGCACATTCAGATCATATGTTTTCTGCAGGGCACCAGGTGGGAAGTTTATAGATTATCAGACAGGCCTTGTCCCCAGCCCTGTAGCCCTCCCCAGCCTTAATAAGTCAGAGTTAGGGGTTAATAAATAAGTTTAGAGCTCAGCAATTGTAATTGTAGATACAATCTCCACCAATGTTAATGGATAACAATCCCTGATATCAACTGTGGAGTATTGGGTTTTAATCATGTGACCAGCCTTTGTCAACAGAGGAAGCAGGTGAACAGAACTATTGACATTGTTGTTGACAGTCGAGAAACAAGTCGCCTTGTATCCTGTGTCAAGACAAATGAAGGTTGTTGCTACTGTGCCTCATGGTTGATAAATACGAGTCGTTTCTCTTTGTTTGTTTGTTTTTGGCCACATATTAAATATGATGACTTCATTTAAGTTTGTTAACTTACTAAACTTTCTAAACTAAACTTTTCATTTAAAATTATTAATCCAAATCCAAATTAAAAGTATTACAATATATAAAAGGGGCTTCAATTCTTATACAATTTCCCTAATGTGTATATGAACACCTTCAAATTAAAGCTTAGACTGCACTCTAACCTCATAGAAACTGTTTCATTTTACTGTGCCATTTAATGTGTTGCTGTTCAACTGCAACATGTTGTGTGCTGGTGGCTTCAAGACTTTTTCAGCTTTCCCTTTGTAAATAAACATGCATTTGACTTGTCTAGTTTCAGTTTGCTGAAAATGTAAATTGTTGATGACATTGTTTACAGAGTCTGTCAGTTGCTGTGGTAAGAGGAGAGTTTTATGTTGCAGTTTATGTCTCTTAGGTCCTGTACGCAGTGAAACTTCTGCAATACACAAACCCTATTTTGAAGAAACATTGCAGCTACAGTTACACATTAATCTAGCCACTCTTCCCCTAAACTAGTTCACACTTCAGCCACAGATTTTACACCAGTGGGATCCCACAGAACTTTGGAACAGATTTACATTCAGGGATTAGATTTAAATGGGCTGAGAAGGATGGCAATAGGAAGAGAGACTCTCAAGAGACCACAGTGCCACCAGTGAGAACCACTCGCTCTGTCACCAAGTCCACTTTGTATTATCTTTCCTGTAATCAAACACCACGGCACCTTGCCAAACTCTCCGCACTATAATAATAACTGATTTAATGGCAGTCATTCATGAATATGTTTCCCAAACTCTAAAACTAAGGAGATTTCACAGTGCATCCTGGTAACAGTAGCTTACCATCTTTGCGTGTGTGTCTAATGTTTCATCATTACGTCAGAAAATGATTCCAGGCTATTGGGAGAAATTTGGATAAGGGTAAAGGAAATTAGAGAATGTGTTTACGTACCATGAGTTAACACGATTATAACATGGATTTACATGCAGTGGGTCAGTAATCAGATGTTCCTGAACCCTACATACTTTGAACTAATACTGCTATGTTTTATAAATTACCTGTGGTGATATATGACTCTGAAACTTGAGGATTTCTATTTTTCTATAGGCACAGACTATTTTATCTAGTGTTCAGGCCACATCATCAAAAATACATATTGACTGTATCATCATAAAACATATCACACAGTGATTGTACAAAAGCAGTTTTAGATAGGCTTTCAGAGCAGACACTGCTCACCTGCACTCTTGGTTGATGGATGTATGAAACTAAATTGCAATACAGGTAAGAGAAAACCCGAACCTTCAATAGTTGGCCATTAATAGTTCTTGCAGTCAATCTAGTTTAAAATCCTCCCTCAGTTGCAAGAGTGTGATCTGTGTAACATTAAGGACCATTGAGTGTACCGAACAGTGGAGCAGCAGGGATTCATAATTCATATTTTCGGTGTAGCGGTGAGTCATGTAAAGGCTTGTGGGTCTGGAGTGAGTCACTGTCTGTCAGCACAGACCTTACATAACACTAAAGCAGTTACTTTGGAAACTGGGTCAGGCATCATCATTGTGTTGATGTAACAACAGTTTGCAGTTCAAAGTAAAAAAGTATTGATTATTATTTAAATGTTTTGCGCTTTTTAGCTTTAATAGCAGTGTCATAAATGTTTTTCAGTTCAACCGTCATGTAGGTTAATGACATCATGAGTGAGTGATCGCAAAATAATCCTCTTCATTTTATTTTTACACTTCACTCATTGCTGTTATTTAACTCTAACGTGCATGCACATTTGTGTGCACATTCATACACTAGGTAAGATGTATCGATCACACCTGTTCTTTGGTCCAGACTGTCTAGGAAAAGTTTGCAGATTGTTACTGCATATATGCATTTGTTTTTTTGCGTCTCTCTCGGGTTGACATTTTGGTGGAGGATGTTCAATCCATCAAACTTTCAATTAACTTTTAACTAAGCATGGTGGACTTGTCCTAAGTCTCCCCTCTCTGGGATTCATTCTAGACAAGACTGATGTATGTGATGTGATGATGTGGCAAGAGGTAGAGCTACAGCTGAGACTGTCAATGGAAACGAGCAAGTTTGCTGCGTGACAAAGCTCACAAGTCCTGTATTGAGACTGTATAAATGTTTGCTAATTAACAATAATAATATGATAGAAACAATTATTTCTAAATTCTTTCAGGTATTACAGCACAAAACATGCCTAATGGACATGAACATGGACATTAGAACATGTTTGTGGCTCTGCCTGGAATAAAAGCTTGATGAGATAACGCCTCTATATCATAAAGACAACTTTGCCTTTCCAACATTATCTCATGGTGCTGGCTCCAAGGTAGAAACAACGCTACATCAGTCTCTATTCCTGGCCTCTGCAATCAGCCTCTGTATTACTGGTATCATCGAGTGTCGGGGATGAATGAAGAGATCTCTGAGTGTGTGTCTCCTGGGGGTGGGGGTGGGGGGTTATGGAGAGAAAGAAAGTGGGAAGCCAGAGTGGGTAAAACAGAAAAAGCTTTATGCAGGAAGAGTCAGTGACAGAGGGGTGTGGATGCATACACAAACAAAGAGAAGATAATAGAGCAGTGCTGTCATGCCTGGCAGTTTGAGAAACATTAGAAATCAGGCATGCTAATGGACCACATAAAATACTCACTGCGATGAGGGAGAGTTTCTGTTTGTCAGCACGAAGTCAAAACCCATACAGAAGAGCTTCCTGGCGATTAACCTCCCAACTAATCAACTGCACTTTAGGGAGACTGGTGGGCACAGATGGCGGCTTCTGACTTCCCCTTAGAGACAACTGTTATTAAGTAACTGGCTATAATTGCATCGCTGATATGAATCTGTTGTCTCCATTCCACGTTTCTCTGAGTAACATGAACTGTTGTAGGTAAAACCTATAGAGTTAGAGTGTACGGTGCCCATGAAATAAATAAAATTGCATTCATGTTTTCGTGTGTGGGTCTGGAACAGTTCAGATACAGCTGTCAGTGAGTCATAAATGCGAAGATAGCAGGGCAGTAACTTTCCTGCCTCCCCGCAGCGTGTGGATTTGCCAGTTTACCCTTGTAAGATAAAACTTTAAGATGGTCTACTGATGCTTTATTTTCTCTGGCTCTGGTGGACTACAGCTATGATATTAAACATGCTTTCTCTTTTATCTCTGAAATGCTGATAGCTTTTGGTTTTATTTGAGACTTCTGCTGATAAAATTCAACATGTCTTTTCAGAAAGTGTCTTAGTTAACACTGAGTATTCCTCAGACCCTTGTTTGAACAGTTTTTATTAGAAATACTTTTCAACCAAAGAAAAAGTTCCTACAAAAATTGTCGACTGCAAGATCTGTAGATTATTATAATGATTATAATGACACTTGATCAAACAAGCCTCGGTTTCATAATCAATAACTAAACTGTTTGAAATTGAGTATTGAGCATATGAGAACAGTGTGATTTGCTGATCAACATCAAGTAAACAGGACTAATCAGTTTACAATACAGTCATTTAAAGTCTCTGAAAGTTGGTGTGCAGTCTTACCTAGTGTTGTTAGTTATCAGTTATTGAGTTATTCATCAACATTGTTTCATGTTTTTTGACTGTTGTTTCACAGCTTTTTCACTGGTTTTAGTAATAATCTAATAAACTGCAGTTTACATTTCTTAACTCAGGAACTCTAGACGCACTCTTACCTGCAGTAATTTTATTTCTTTGGTCGTTGGTCTGTGAAAGACAAACTAACAAACGAAAGATTTTTTTCACATTGGTGTCTGTTTAGCCAGTGGTGATAACCACAAACATTTCCCAATGGGAAATTGGTCTTGGGCTTTTGGACCACACTGTATATGTAACTGTATATTGTGTAAATCTGTGAGATATATGAAGTCAGGATTTAGGATAAGGCCTTTACTTTTATATGATTATAATTTTGTGTTCAGTGGCTGTGGTCTGTTTATAACACAATCCTGTATTTGCGGTTATACATGTACAATATACTGTTTATCTGTATATACTGCACATATATACGTATGTGTGTAACAGGTTTTTCAAAATACTTGCCTCTGAAGAAGGGGATTATACAAATTCCTCTCTTATAATGCACTCACTTTTTTATGAGCACTTTCTGAACAAAGCAAATCCTACCATGTAATTTTTCTTCAGATCTGACATGCTCAACCTTCGTCTCTGGTTTCCCCAGTCTCATATGTTGTGTGGGAAAAAAAATTATTTTAATAATTTTTTTTTTAATTTAGTATTATATGATCATGAAACTAAAGCTAGGTATTGATACTATATATTAGTGGTAAAATAGTAAAATACAAAATGAGAAGTCTTATTATATCACTTCTGTTTGCATTATGTCAATAACCAGGCTCCACAGAGAAATCCCTTGATGGTCATTACTCCAGTGCATAGCCAACCCATTCTGTTCACCAGCTTTGATGGGGATTTCTCACTTACACTGGAGTTGTGCTGGAAGACTTTCTCTTTTTCCTTTTATCTCCTTTTGTACATTTGTCATTTTGGGGACTGCAGAGCAGCTGTTGGAAGAGTTGCTGAGTTCACTCACTTTCATTGTTTAGGCCAATTTGTACTAATGGCTATTTGAGCAGCCTGTAATGCCAACAGCTTCCTGGAATGAGACATGTTGAACCATATGGCCGCTGTGCCCTCCCTGTCACTGTCAGACCTGCATTGTGTCCACCATGTGTGTGTGTGTGTGTGTGTGTGTGTGTGTGTGCGCGTGCATGATTGGCTGTTTTCCCCTAAATGCTTTACCCATCTGTTGTCTTCACTTTGAACAAGATGCTAATGTGATTTCAAGACACTCGAGACAACCATATTAATTCATTTTCATTGTTAATAAAAGATGACTGAACTGTTGTCAACACAATTTTAATTGAACGGTTTTCAGTATTGGAATTTAAACAGAAATGAGCGGAGAGCAAGAGATTCTCACATCTATTATTTAGTCCTCATAACCTCCTTACTCTGTCATTCTTTAACAGTCAGTTGCCCCATAAATAAAACTTATTTATTTGACTCAATAATAGGACATACAATCATTTATCATACTGAAACTTTGTCTGTCTCTGTCTTGCTTTAGATCTGTGTGCATGGTACTGATGTTACCAAGAAACGTATAAAAGCAGTAGAGATCATCTGTAATTTTAAAAGTAGAAGTTCAGAGCTAATCACTGTATTTTGTTGAACCTGAGGCCCTGAAATGATCCCATGCGAGTTAAACTCAATTATAACAGTGATAACTTCATCTTAAAATATTGACATTAGGCACTTTGTGTACATAATTCTTAGTTGGGAAAGTGTGAATGTGGCTTTTGTTTTTCTTTTCTGTGCTTTTCATCTCACACTGAATTAATTGCTTGACAATAATGGAAAGATGTTTATACGGAAACGTGTTTATTATTTTACCTGACTTTTTAAAATCATCAAATATATTTAAATATATATATAATTTTAAATATATCTCTTCTGCTTTTTTCAAAGCAACCTTTCAACCTTCAAGTAGGGAATCCTGTGCAGGCTTGGTTCACTATCATTGTCAGCCACGTGCTTGGTGTAAAAACAGAATTGCTAGGGGTGAGTGGCCGTAAACCAGCATGGAAGTCATATGACAGGTTTTACACTGGCCCAGGCACATAGACATATCATAATGAAATTTCCTGCAAGAATTGATGGGAGCATGTGGAAGCTGGGATATAGGATAGCACTCTTATTTGGGGTTTATTACACTGAGTGAAGATGAAAACATACATTGACTACTGTTGCAGGGATGATATTTGTGCTCTTCTGTTTCCTGAACAGTCTTTTGAACCACAGGGCTCCTTTTGGCACTCGCGTTCAACCACCTGTCGTAGTGGATATAGGCTTGGACTGGATTTATACTCACAACACATTTTTTGGATTATGAATGCTATATTTTGATTTTCTTTCAGTATATACATTTTTGCTGATTCCCCACAATACTCTAAAAATAGAACAGGAAATCCTAATGCTAGCCTAAGCATTGCTCAAGGGCAGTGAAGTAATTTAAAAGAATTATTGGGTGGTGAGAAGGGAGCTGTGCTGCTATTGGTTAGATAGTGAATGAGTGTGACAGCACAGCTGGGTTTGATTGGTATTTGTAAGCCAGCAGCAGTGACAGATGGTAAAATGCGATGCTTGCTTTGGGCAGAGATGGAGGAGAGTAGGAGTGAGGTAAGAATGAAGAGAGAGAGAGAGAGAGAGAGGGTGAGAGGGTGATACTGAAAGGAAGGAAGGACAGAAGGACTGAAGGAGGGGTTGTGGGAATCATCGCTACGTCACCATGTACACCAATATAGCTCCGATGTTGCTGACCACTGTTGGGGAAGACTCATTTTAGGTGTTCCTTACTGCAGCTACTCATGAATAGTGAGGCTGTGGTCCATAATGGTTCATTTATATGTTTATATTTGGAACTGCAGAATTTCATCAAGAAAAATGATAGACTCTTCATGTGTCACCAGGCAGCACAGCAGCAGCATTGCCAGTGAAAAAGAAATTTACTGTCTACACCCAGGCAGCAGCTATAAATAACTATTTCAGAGCAGCAGGAAAAATGGCTGCTCAGGCTCAGTCGTCAAAGCCAATACAATCCTCACCCACTCCTCATATTACTTCACCTCTGAGTCTTGTGACGCTTCCTCTGCTTTAATTCCTGCCTCACAAATATTTCTCCAATCCAACTTAAACAACACTAACATGCTAACGAAAAGAACCTTTCTTTCTGTTTTTTTTTTTTCTTTTTACCTGATTTGGGCTCACCATGTAATACTCCCACTAATGTAGTTCACTCTCCCTGTTTTTTGACTGACCAGAGGATTAATGGACAAGGACCTTTTTTTGTCAAACTTGTGGCTTCTGTAACAGGAGCTATAGCTGCTGTAAGTTTAGACTTTCCCTGCAGCTTGTGCAGTCGCCATCCTTCTTTTTTCCCCGCAGCAACTTTGACAAGCCAGATGGATCTCTGATGTCACTCTGTCCTAAGTCCAAGCAAGCTGTTCAGAGATTCAGTCACCTGGCCCCGAGCTCTCAGCACCCATTTTGACACTCAATGTCAGCGGATCCCAGGTAACTGAGGGGCTTTTCTAAGCTCTTGTCAGCACTCTCTCATCAAAGCTGACCACAGAACACCTGATAAGAAAAGATAGGCAAGTGTTGATAATCTGTCAGAAAAATGGTAGTGTTGGAATTTATGGTTTACATTTGAAGGCTTTGCTAGTTTACTTTAGAAAAGTGCGTCATGCATTTTCTTGAGTCTTGCTTCTTTTCATCTTTCAAGCTTCCTATGATATTTTATTTCTTAGCAAATGACTCAAGCAGCTGTCACTCTCAAGTCCTAAAGCGGGCACTATGTCAGCAGAACCTTAACGACTAATTGCAGTTTTCCTGCTAGGGGACATATTTGAAGGATTGCTCGCTCCACAGTTGGAAGGCAGCTGTCAAGTCAGAAGGTTTCTTTTGACCTGTATGTTTCTCTTTGACCCCAGTATCCCATGTTACACCACCTCAATGGGTGAAACAAGATCATCTACAGCTACCATAAGAGAGATGTGGGGAGAAATGTTTCTCCAGCATAAACCTCTCTGGGTTTAGTTGCATGTCTCTTGGCTGAACGTGTGCTTGTGCGTGACTCAAGCAGTGACTTAATGTCAGGCATGTGCACTTACAGGTTTATTTGACAGTGAATGGCCAAAGCCGGGTACATGCGGTTCTAGTTACCTCACAAACTTTTTCGTTTACCTTGTGATATCACTTCATAAAACCCGTGACTGATCCACAGTATAAATCCGCCCATTTTACAAGCATCATCAGAGAAACACGGTATGAATCAAAGTGATGCATTACTGTGGACGGGCCGGTCTAATGGGGGTCGTGATGAGGCCAGACCCTATGTCTCTGTGGCCAGGATACCTCACCCATTGCTAGGGTGCCATAAATCAGGAACCACTCCCCCCCTGCAACTGTGCCAAATGTGGAGTAAAGCAAGCTGACCCTGCATCCTCACCCATACCTCGCCCCATGCAAGCGTCTCTCATGGCATGATGGTGGCTATGTGTTGACTTTGCAGGTCACAGCTACGTGTCTGATTTGTTGAAAAGTTAAATTAAGGCTCTGGCATGTCAATAACAATTTATGCCATATTGGGAAGAGTAAGGGTTACATGGTCTCCTTATGATTTCCTTATGATGATCCTTGAGTCACATATTCTGAAGTTCATGCATATGTCCATTTGTCTCTGTGTATTAATGAAAGTGTCCACATTTGCTTGTGAGCATTTATTGTCTGCCATGACCATTCTGTCTGTATGGCGGTTTAATCAGCGTTTTAGACAACTCTGTATAAGGAATTCAATTCAAAGTATTTCTCAAGCACTTTCATCTTATTCCAAAAGTGACATTACATTATGAGTCACTGTATGACAATAACTCTCTGCTAATGTAAACATTGTGACTCCCATTCTAGCAGGTTGGCATAGGACTTGCTGATTAAAATGAATACAGTGCCCTCATACGGCAAGCCAACACATCCCTGTCAGACCTCCTGGGGCCAGTTGTGGCAGCATATGGCACCACCTAGTGGGCCATGGAAAAAGTGTTTCATAAGACATCTAGTGTGTGTGTGTGTGTGTGTGTGTGTGTGTGTGTGTGTGTGTGTGTGTGTGTGTGTGACTTAAAGGGAGGTTTCTACAGCTTCATAGAAAGAAAGTAGGAAGAAGTTGAGAGGTTTTTGGTTTTAGGTTTTACGAGTTACTTTTCTGCATATAAGATTTCAGATTTTCAAAGCTCTATTTCCGGCTGTAGTTCTGAAACAAAAACTCCCCCGAGCACTTACCACCACCTACACTACTTGCATTTCCAGTTGCTCACCCAACGAGGATGGTGCTAAAACAGAGCATCCAGCATCACAAAACATTTCCGCTACAAAAGCTTAAAGAACTGTTAGGACCTGTTAATTTCTCAAGTGAAATTAAAAAACTAAGAAAACAAACTAAAAAATATATATATGTATATATATATGTCAAAAAAGGATTACATCGTACTGTAACAAACAGTATTATTCATTGCATTTAGATAAAAAAGATATCTTATTGGTCTCAATGTCAGAAATGTATTTATAAAAATATACCCTGGCATACATAATTGTTTAATAATTATAATTATAATAATGATGTTGGTCATACAAGTTCATATATTAGTATTAGTATTGGAACATAAAATTGGGCCTGATGGTTGTCGTTATTGATGCAACCGTACACCTTTCTCTATGTTTAAATTAGTTCACTGAATTAGTGGGCATAATAATGCTGATGATAATAATGATGATGAAGATGATGATAGCAATAATAATGATAAGAAGAAAAATAATGATTATAATAAGAAGAGGAAGATGAAGGAGGACATACTCAGATAATATCCCTTTTGATGATCATATAGCACATATGGTCGCGGTACAGGATAAAAAGTGACTTTTTCACTCTTTCCTTGTCTGAGTGTGACGCTAACAGATGGACTGACAGTAAATC
The DNA here is from genome assembly GCF_021018895.1 of Seriola aureovittata. Lineage (NCBI taxonomy): Eukaryota > Metazoa > Chordata > Actinopteri > Carangiformes > Carangidae > Seriola > Seriola aureovittata. The sequence goes on from NC_079366.1 coordinate 11,212,227, forward strand.
TGTCAGTGTGATGCTTCTTTGAAAATTAAATTCTTGTGTGCTTAGATAAAGCACTCATTTACAGCTGTTAAAAATCTACAGATAGAGCTCTATAGAAGAAGGCAGAAAAGAAAAATAATAGATACAGTAGATAAAGTTGTAGGCTTATATTTATTATGCTGTAAGATTATTTTATTGTGTGGTACTGTTTTACAATGTATACTTGTTTTATTGTTGTCTGCAATGGCACTGTTTAGAGAGGGGAGATAATGAGAAAAAAAAGGGAATACAACATATAATATAAATCCTATCAGTACTTTTACAAAATTAAAGTTAAAACAGGGAAGAAATTGATTACACATTTATGCAAACATATTACATTATTATGTTTTCATATAAAAACTATAAAACTGTATATAATATTTAATAATCTCAATTTGTTTACACAGTGCAGGAAGACAAAAACAAGCAGGTACTGTTGTTGCAGTGTGTCTCAAACTTGCTGTCCTCCGTCTGTCAGCATCCTTTGGAAAAAGCAGAAACAGCTCTGCATATGTTCATATCATTGCATAAGAAATAAAAGAAATGTGTTTGTACAAAAATATAACCATAATAACCATTTTATAGCTCCAGCTTGTCTAATACATCGCCTGTGATATTTAAAATTATTATTGTTTTTTTAAGGATTTTACTTGCACTACTATTTTAAATGTTGTTCAACATTCAAAAAGTATCTTGTGTAGTCATTCGCACAGAAGAGGCAATTTAAAAAAAATAATTATTTAACAATAAGCCAGCATATTGTTAAAAAATAAATGTTTTTTAATTCCTCTTAATAAATACCCATTTTTGTTTGACTGTGTTTGCATTTACATCTTTTACATCAAGCAGTTTTATTTATTTATTTTTTGTTAGATTTTAGTAAGATGTCCTAAATATTGATAATGATTTGACATTTTAGAAGCACAGCAAAAAACACATTCCATCTCCCCAGTGTTGAGTGCCCCCGTCCCACCGGTGGACGTGCCGACTGCCACCCCCCCACCCCCCCCACCCCACAGCTTCACTCCACTTCACTAGTAATAGTAAATAATCGTCGTCAACTTTATTTCTAGAACACATTTAAACACAGCTTGAGCTGACCAAAGTGCTGTACAAAGGACATTAAAATAATTAAAAACACAAGAAAGCATACTAAATATAACACTATAATACTAACAAAAACAAGAAAACAACAATAGCGCATCACTAATTATACACACACACACACACACACACACACACACACACACACACACACACACACACACACACACACACACATGGATCCCCCATGAGTTTTGTCCTTAATAAAGATTGAATTGAACTGAATATATATACATATATTATCTCTATATATATGTTTGTGTGAGGAAATTTTAGAAGCACAACAATGTCTGAACTTATGAGGAAATTTTTCAATTTAAAATGGATTTGCAATTTGATGTCACATCAGTTTTTTACTGTAGTTATTTAAACCTACAAGGAGGAATGCCAGTTTATTATTATTCATATTTAGATAAATTTGTGCCAGTCACCCAGGTGCTCTTCTCCTTTTGGCAGCATAGTTGGTGATATCAGAGCATCTCACAGGGAGAAAAGAGGCCATTTGTAGAGTATAAACAGTTCCAGAGAGCTGCAAAATCCATTGCTCGAAGCTGTCTGCCAGTCACCAGGCACACTGAAAATGAAAAGCTCTACCAGCAAAGAGTCCATTATAACCCATGTTGTCTCATAGAGTAAATGGGCTTCATGGCTGGCAGGTAGCATATTCTTCAGTGTTCTTTAAAGAAAATTAATGTTCTATAGTTTAGAAGGAGTGGCAGAACATTTGATTTAATATTTTATGTGAGTCAAAAGATGGATGTGGTAGTTGGTCAGTAGTAATCAGATATTTAGTTGTTTTCTACTCTCCTCCTCTACCCCCGTCCTCACACACACATGCTGAGCACTTGTGACTTTTCATCACATGTGTCTCTTCTGCCTGTCCGGTTAAGACAGGGAAGCAGCGTCACTCACATAGGCAAAAGACCACTAGCAGTGATGTTATGCTAGTGTACATGTGCTAGCACTAGTCGTCATGTTAAAGGGAAGAGACATATGTCAGTTTCAGCTGCTGGGCAGAGGTCAGACTATAGAGAAGCAGTGCAGTGTAGTGTCAGAGGTGTAACTTGGACCTCCGCTTCCTGTCTTTTCAAGGTTTGTGTGTTTCTTCCAATACCACCAGGTGTGCTTTTCAATATAAGCCTGTAGTAGTGTAGTGAATGTGGTAGTAAGTCTGTACAGCTGTACTGTGTTGGGGCTCTGCATAGAGGCAGGATTTATGGTTGTCTGTGGAATTGCAGTGTGTTTGGACGCTGTGGGATATTTTGTTGGATGTTTCTCTGGACTCAGTACAGGGCTATTCTGTAGAGTCCACTGGACTTGAATCCTTCCTCTAATTTGTTACTTCCTCCGATGAAGCTCTGTGGACTGATTAGACCCATGTGGCGTTTTTGTTATGACTGCGGACCTGTTTTTGATCTTTGTGAAAGTGAGGACAATGGGGCTCAGCCTTGGACTGTCAAATCAGAATGCGTTTGTTTTTTGGCGCTGACTGAAAAATTTTGAAACAGTTTGCCAAAAGTATTTTCATAATTTATACTGTGTTGTTAGGCCACCAGGTTTACATTTGCAGAAATGTGTAAAAGAACTTGCTGAACTCTCATATTGGTTGTGATGTTTGTTAGTGTTAATGCATATTTAACTTTAAAGCTGAAGGTCTGCCATGTTTTCAATGTGTTTTTTTTAAGTACACAGTAGGAAACAGTTATCCATTAATTTCAGCCGATTTTGACATCAGCTGTTTGTGACCCACATTTAGACCGTAGAAAATCCCAGTCAGATAATTATGTTTTTTTGTGAAATGAATGATACAGCAGTGAATTACACCTGTCTTTGATGATTGTCAGTTGTTGTCAGTCATTAACAATAGTTGTTTTGTTGATTGTGGAGTTATGGACGTGTATTGAGAGGTGAGGTGAGTTTTACGAAAATTTAATACTAACAAGTTTTTTTTTTTTAATGTAAACATCATTTACTTCTTATGCTTTATTTTATTGATATTGACTTACTATTGATATTATATATTTTATTATATTTCTCAAGTACTCTGGGTTGTTTACAGCGTACAGTGTGATCACCATTCTCTGGAAAGCCATAATTTAAAATACAATAAGAAATTGAAAGCATGTGTTGAGCTAAGTTCCTGTTGGACACTTGGACTATCACACTTTCTCGTCAGGCTTTGCACCTGACATTAGGCTTGGCGCTGGATGAGAAATCCTTGCCTCAGGAGCAGATGGGAGTAGAAGGCCATTTCAAATATTACAGCCATTTCTCCATGTCATGTGATTATTTGTTCAACAGATCCATAAAATATTAGGTGTGTTTTCACAAACACACGACTGACAGGAGCCAGGACAGTATCACTTATAAGAAATTCTTGTTACGTTCACAATCACTCATGTTGTTTTATTAGATAAGTCTGTAAAATCTGGCCAAACGTTTAAAAAATAGTATCTGACAGGCAGAATTAGCAAGAGATGTCAGGTGTCAAGTAGAAAGAATAAAATTTATGTTTCAGAATCTATTCTGAAACTGTCCTTCACCTTACACTCCGTTAAAGCCTCTGATTGACAGGTGTGTCCTACATTAAAGCCAGAATATGTTTTAAAGTAAGTCATCACTTCTTCTTCACTTTAAATACACACAAACTGTGTTTTTAAACATGCTCAATAAATAATTTGACTTGGCTCATATTATCTTTATTTTTAAGCCTCATGAACATGTTTCTTTATCTTTAAGCTTTGTTAACCTTATTCCTTTTTATTTATGAAACAAAACAGAAACATGTTGAAGTATGTAAATTTGGAAATCTGGTAACATGCATGAGTTTTTAAAGTGACTACGAGTCTATTCTTAAGACTGAGCTAATACTGTCTGTTGGAATCGAAGCTCTGTCGTGACATGACTGAGTGTGACACTTTTTTCAGCTGTCAAAGGTACAGTATAGACCTTAATCCAAGCGCTATTACGTATTTTCCGCAAAGAGTTTATAGAATGTATTCACCCTTAAGACAGTTCTTTAGTATAGAAGAAAAGTAGAATATCCGCTTTTGCTTATGTGTTTTAAATTATGTGACTCTTAACATGTTAAAATTAATTTGTTTCCTTCGTCAAAAACTAAGTTAATTGCTCCTGACAGGTTCCATTCTTCAGTAATAGTTTTTTGTCTGCTGCCAAAACCTAATAGCAGCCGTGGTTCCCTGCATCGCAAGAATTAGCAAATATCTGATGTATAATATGTTTTTTTGATTGCTCAACAATTGACATGTCAGTGACGACGATTAATCACAAGATGTTTGTATTCCCAGTTGGTGTAAAAAGAGTCTGTTTTACATAAATAACACTTTGCTACGCTGCTCTCTGCTCTTATGCAGAGACTAAATAATGCTCATGATTTAGCAGATCTTTGGTCTGTTTGAAGAGTGGGTTTCACCCAGTGTCTGAATCATTGGGTTTATCAATTTGTAATTTAAATTGTTGTGTTATTTACACCTTACATTATACATACAAAACATAACTCAGTTTCTCTCTCTGGGACTCTCAGTGCATATAGTTACATATATTGTAATGCATTTAAAGTGCATGTATCATAAATTAACAGAATGATAAGCACATCCCATGTGTGTGTCCTGGGAGGTGTCCTGGTAGTGTGGCTGTGAGGGCTGTTTCAAAGTAACATCATTAAATCACAGTGAAGTGTCTTCATTATTACATTTGCAAGCTTTTCTCTCTTGTCATCCCTGTGTCACTCTTTTAAAGTCTTCCCTTTCACACCTGGTTTAGGTTTGTTTGACACCTATATTCTCTATCGTCATCACAAGACTGGTCTGAAGTGTCTAGCACACTCTGCCAGCTGCCCAAGAGTCCATATTAGTCTATTAAGGACACTGTGTCTCGGGATGGCAGAGGCCAACTCTTGTATTTATAGCTTTGAGTCATAAGTTGGAATGGTGTAAGTGTATCTCTCCATCAACATGCTTGTTCGCTTAAGAGTGTGTACAATCGGCAGCAAAACTGGAGTTTGTCAATTGTTCAAAATGCATCAGGTATCATAAGTACATTTGCCACATCTTAGATTGTCAAATGTTATTTTGCACAAGTATGGGCCTATTTTAACTTTTTGTTGATATATCTATCACAGATGCATAAAACCTAAACCATGCAAAAATACCCATGTTGTCCTTTAACTTATTTCTTAAATAAAACTTTTCTGAACAAAAGTACAAAGTGCCTTACAGTGCAAACTTAGCAAAATGAGGTTTAGTCTAAAACGTCTACCAGATGTTTGATCTAAAACACTTGCACTCAATCACATACATATATATAATTTGAAATAATACTTTTTAAGCTTTAAGCTTTTATACCAGTCATACCTTTAGTGACTGAAGTTGCCATAAATTACATTTTCCTAAAACATGCTACAGCATTATCTATTATATTTCAAATTAGTGGGGCAACAGTGTGAAAGTGATCACGTGGTGAATGGTTTTAAAGAATTTGAAATTAAAAAGCGTAATTTTCTTTGTAATCAGCAGCTTCAGCAGATTTGATTTCCACTGTTGCCCTAAGTTTTAACTGGTGAGCAGCCTGTCTGCGTCAGAGTTGACTGGACAAATATTATGGTAGTAAGCCATAACACTGAGTATGACTATTAAATGAAACAGGTATACCAAAAATAAAGGTATATTGGTGTAACTATGTCATTGTGATGTAGAGTTGCAGACACAGAACCAGTTGTTGGAAAATTAGATTCTTCTTCTGTGACAGAATTACAACTGTATTGCTAAGCTGAAATTGCACAACATTCAAAAGCCTTGACTCAATACATTGTTGTAACAATAACATTGAGTTTCTTAAGTCAGTATACAGTATATAAGTCTTTGTATTTTCAGTCATCTCAAAATGCAAAACAAACGTACATAGTTTAATTGCGTTTTCGTGCTCTAGCTCAAGAGTGTGATGGCAGTTTATGATTTGGCAGTGAAATCACAAGACCAATGACAACTATAAAAGCCAGCCGGGAGACTGACCTGGACGTTCAGTTGCGTAAATTCATTTTTATGTCTCTTGAACTTCTTTGTATTTTAAAGGGACAACCACAACCGGCTTTGTAATATATATATTGTTTTTGAAAGATCTGTGTAAACATGAGTACAAATAACCATAATGTGTCAGTATCTCCATGTGCAAAAGTTTATGGCTGACAAATCTCTGTCTAACAATTTAGAATTTCACCCTGCATAATCGGATTGGTCTGTCACCTTTCATCAGGGTTGGTAGGAGCAGTGGCTAGATAGAGGGGTGTCAGGTGCTTAACATAGATGATGTGATGAGTAGTTGAGTAGACTAAGTTTAGACAGCATGTGAGAGCATTCATCAAAAATTGAAAGGACAGACCAGTCAAACAGGGTCATGGCACCAGTGGGCGATGTGGTTTTAATTGGTTCTATTACAGCAGTTTGTGTTGTAGGAAGCTGGTGTGCAGTACAGTATACCAGTAGGAAAATAGAGGCTTGGGCCACTAACCTTTTGATATTTGAACCATGCCCTATTCAGCTGTCTCTCTGTTACTTTAACTACTCTTTCTTTATTCAAGAAATTTAAATTATGTCATACCATCTGTCCGTGGTAGAAATGCTGTGAAAGATTAAATCCATTATTTTCCACTCTGGCGAAAAGTAATTGAAATGATTAGAATTGCTCCTGTTATATAATCTTGAGACATCTTGTTACGATGTCCCATGATAGCTCTGGTTTACACAGAAAGCTAGCAAGAGCAACAAGACTGAATAGTGGAGCGGACACAGAGAGTCTGTTCATGGTAAATGGACCAGTGTAATGACACAACGTAGGTGGTATCAGGAGGCTACTGTCTGCTTATGTCTACGGTTCCCTGACTTAGCGGGTGATTTTTTTTGTCAGTAAACTGGAAAATCATTTCTGCGAAACCAGGAAACAGACAGGCGGGTTTCAGTATTTGTTTTACAATTACATCATGCCCTCCATATTCACATCATTCCCAGTTCAGTATACCTAAACCATTGTCCCGGGTTTTATTGCATTGGGTGGTGGTTGATAGATTTACCAGAGCAGGTGTAGGAAAAAATAAATAATACAATATAAGATATTATGGGCGTATTGCAAGTGGAAATAATGAACATTTGCTTTTTCCTTGCTACTTTCATCAGCCATACCACCAAAGGATAGGTTGAAGAACAACTTCATCAGCAAACTGCTGTGTAAAACATCTTGGCACTGATTACTTTCTTTTGTTTGTCCTAAACCCAGCAGCACTGACAGCCAACTGATGGCTGTGCCCAACTGCCCACCATCTGCTGGTTGATCAGTTTGATTCAACGTGTTTGCTTATGCTAGCTGTGGAAACAGTTGTGTGAATATGAGGAGCTGAAACTGAAACTGAAACAGCCAATCAACAAGAATAGGAAAACAATGGTGCACTGAGTAAATGTCTATTTGAAATACCAGTAATTTATCTTTTTCTGTAGTTTGATGGTTAGTGAAAGTAGCAAATTTAACAGACTCATATGCCAATTAACCCTTTTCTACTGTACAGAAGTGATTGTTGTTGGTGTTTTGTGACGTACATAAAATTGTCTGCACAGCCACAGTTTTTCCATTAGCAGTCAATAATTCTATTGTAGTAATGGTTGAAAATGGTGTGAAGTTAAATGTGAGCAGGACAATGTTATTTCCTCCTATTGAATGTTGAGGAAAAGTTTTGCTACTTTAAATACAAGTCACATTTGAGACTGATATAACATTCACAATAACGACCATGCATTGCCCTTCTGTGCCAGTTGCAGTAGGCAGCATTAAGTGTATCCAATCGGTGTTTAAAATTTCGAATAGACATTTGCTCTTCCTCCACAACCCACGCTTCCATAACATACATAGCTTGTATTAATGTGGCACCACCCAATCTCATTGACATTGGTTGCTGCTGGCATTGTTCCTGCATTCATGTTTCCTCCAACTCCATTGGAGGGTTGCAGAGAACTCGTTGCTGTATATCCTACTTACATTCCTGAGCTGGCAAGTCAGAGTGTCTGAGCGTCTGCAGACTCAACTGACATTATGTCATTTATAATAAGAAGTAGTGAGAAGCCGCTGGCTCTGATTTAGAGTCTGTTAAAAGTGCCTAGTCTGAATCCCACCTCCTTGCTTATGATCACACAAAACCTCTCAGCTATTGTGTGGCAACTAGCAAGTGATTCAAGTGGATTAGTCCTTTGAGATTCATGAAGTATGTGATGTTTTTGTTTCCTACAGCATCAGTGCGATACCTGTAGACTGCACCGATAAGAAAGGCCTCCAGGTCGGTGGCCAGTTGCCAGGCAGTGTGCAGGCGGTGCCTCAGCAGCAGAACCAGCAGCTCCTCCTGACTCCAGCCAGCCTCCAGCTTGCTCAGCTCCAGGCCCAGCTCACCCTCCATCGCCTCAAACTGGCTCAGGGGGGCAACACAGCCACTGCCGCCACTGTTCTCAATCAGGTTCTTTCCAATGTCGCCATGTCCCAACCCCTGTTCAATCAGCTACGGACTTCGACTATGGTTGGGAATCCACAGGGTGCCTTCCCCACGGGAGTGCTAGGATTTCCCTCTTCAAATTCAGCCTTGGGGGCCTTAGTGGGTGCGGGATACCACCAAAACCCAGGGAATGTAAGACTGAACCATCCTGGTGGAGGGGGCACAGTGGGCCAACAGGGTGCGGAGTATGGTAAAAAGTCAGGTTCAGCTTACCCCTCTGATACTGACAGGCGTCTTCAGTACAACTTAGTTGGAGGGACATCTGCAGCATCAGCCACTGCTAGTGATGAACATTACACAGTGATAAACACTCAGGCAAAGAACATGAACAATGTTGGTTTTCAGAGAGATTTCTATGGGCAGGATATACAGGGGCAACAAGCTGGATTTAGTGTCAATGAGCAGAACATAAATGTTTATAACTCCCCTGGGCAGAAGGAGCAATGGAAAGGCCCCAGTAGCATGAGTCACACTGGAAAGATGGATATGGTTTCTAATGCTGCCACTGTGTGGACAGCAGCTGGGCAGCCAATTCGTTCCCAAACGGAACTATATAACCCAGAGGAGCCAACCCCTGACCCCAAGTTCAATCACAGTAGTGGGGGTTCCTCGTTGGGTTCAAGTGGCACACAGGGATTTGGGGGCTACCAGCCCCTGCATGGAAGTGAGGAAACCAGAACACTTCAGCCCTATCAAGTCAATGATTACCATGCCATCACACCCACTCAACTGCCACACCAGTGTAGCATCTGTGACAAGAAGGTTTACAACCTCAAGGTGAGTCAACTGATCAGTCAAAACATAAATGCATGCTTCTTTTGCAAATGTTATTGTACACCACAAACTATTTTTTACTATTTTTCAAACTATTATTCACCACATGTGAACATTTGTCAGCTCATACCTTAAAAATAGACAATAGAGAATAAAACAAGCAGGCAACCCAGTTTCACTAACTAACTAATCCAAGATGTTGTCTCTTTAATTGCTTTCAGCCATGAGCTTATACAGGGGGTATGTAAGAGCTATCAGGGGGGTGGGCAAGCAGTGAGCTTCCAGTGTGTCCAAGCTGTTTGAGTCTATGTTTGGACGGTGTGTTTGTGTGTGTGTGTGTGTGTGTTTGTGTGTGTATTTGTGTGTATGTGTGTGTTTGTAGGACTGGGACCAGCACGTGAAGGGGAAACTACACCTGCAGAATCGAACATTGTACACAAACGAAAGGTGAGTAATTTGCAACTCTAAAATTCACTGGACAGAGTTTAAATTGGGTTGTGATCGCAACATGTGCTCCCCCATGTCCTTTTATTACCCTGCAAGAACTTCAGATATTCACAAAACTAGTGGCTTCACACAGTCTATTCAGTTTTTTGTTGATTGTCAAAAATTGAAGTAAGATGTTTGCTTTTACAACTATCTCTTACCATGGTTTGGTAATTTCCTCATTCTCTTACAAGCTGTGTTTAAGTGTGATTTTTTTTTTTTTTTTTTAGATTAACAATATATTGATCATTCCAGAGCAAATCTCTCTTGAGTGTAGGAAGCAATTTATTTTCCTTTTCCTTGCTCTATATACAGCTGTCTTAATGTTTCTATGAATATGAGCTCTGTCACAAGATATGAGTGAGCAAGGCAGGGGAGCAGCAGCTAAAATCAGCCTTCTATGATTGTTGCAGCTCCGCCGTGGTATCAGCTGGAGCTGTTCACTACGCTGTCAGCAGGCCTTCTGATGGAGGTCTGAAATCCGGAGGGACAAACTCCATGGTCTACTCTGCTGCAAGTCAAGGTAGGATAACCCATTCGTCACCACCACCTACCAAGTGTCCCTTTTTGCTGGAGATGTTAGAGTGATGTTTTTCTGATGGCTGGAATATGTGAAACGGAGTGATAAATGGAGGTCAGGGAGTATTTTTAGTTGGGTGAGAGTACTAGGCAACATGTTTTTATAACGTGACGCAGTCTATTTTGATATATTGACTTATAATAAAGTGTTTTGAAATCCAAAATATCAAGACCACAGCACTAACCCAAACCTTCATTCATACTTGTTGGGGGTTTATGACTTTTAGTGCACATATTATAACTGCAAACCCACAAAGCTTATGATCTGTGTTGTGCTTTTCTACACATAAACAAACTGAGCACCTGTTCTCTATCATAGCAATCCTATCTCTCTACTGTATTACATATCCCTGTGTATAATTACTTTAAGACATACATCTGTGGGTGGTCCAGACAGCAAAAAACTCTCATTGTTCACAGTTTCCATGGAGTGGATCTTTTAGCAGCCTCAAGTTGGAGAGATGGTCTCTCACTCTGAGAACCATGGTTACACATGTAACCTTTCAATAGCTGCATTTAGCTGCACACGCTTTTTTTCCCATTCTGATTGAAATCATTCGGACTGAAGATTTCGGGTTTACTGTTCACATGGGATATGATTTACTATGGTCTAGTGTTTACATGCACCGGTGCATGTAAACAAAACAGCTGTGTGACATGCACAGAAGTGGTGAATACATCGTCCATTTGTCTTCCTTAGTGGCTGTATTAAAACAAACTCTCTGTAGAGGGCCAAATCAGCTATGGAGCCGCCATTTTTGGGAAGTGGAGAAACGTATGCCCCCCACCCATTTATGTCATGGCAGAGGGCGTGCGCAGAAAGAACGCAGTCAGAAATCATTTACGTGGTACAATTTTTATTCTGATTGGTTTATGAAAAGGTTTAATCTATCCCCCTCCAACCACTATAGAGCATTTTAATTCTTTTGGGGCTTTTAAATTGATAATAATCTGAATGTTAGTCTCCATGGAAACATATTTGTTGGGTCTTTGTCCTCCAGTTAAGTATTCAGTGTTTAGAAATAAAATAAGAAGTGTCTTCTCCCCATCCGTCAGCGCTGAGAACATGTTTTGAACCCTTTTCTTTCAACCTAGTGTTTTCAAATAAAAGTAAGAGTTTGAGTGAGACATTTCGTTAGCAATATTTATAACATTGAACTAATGTAACTTTTCCCCCAGATTTGCTTTACTATATGAGGACAATTTCAAATTGTTTCCACAGATGTATCCTCAGGAGCCAATACATCATACTTGCCAGCTGCAGCCATGAAGACTTATCCCATGTCAGACACAGGATTTGCCTCACACCAGCCAGAGTCAAAGGTCAGACAAATGTTTGGATTTTTTCACAGAATCATTAGAGTCTGATCTTAGCATGTAAATCAAATTTTGTGACAAGTTCTGAAGAATGTTAGCGACAAAGGAACCTCTGTCGCTCTCGAATTTAATTATTCTATTTAATTAAAAAGTGATTTGTAATGTTTGACCCGTGTCTATGACTCTTGTAATAATATACTTGGGGGGGGGGGGGCGCAGTTTTCATTAGTATTCTAGTATTCTTCAGTGCAGAGTAAGAGGGTCAGACTGAGTGGGTATGTTATCATATTTTATCTCTGTTTAGGTTTTCACTGAATTTTCCTGTACACTGCATCTCTTCCATGTATCTTTAAAGACGTTGCTCTGTAGTAGGAACACGTATGTAAGGTGTGTAATGAATGGATGCCAAATGTGTTTTGTGTAATGAATGGACCCGGACCCCCTTGTTGACAGCTGCTGGGGCCCAACAGCAGGCTTTGTCCGGGCTTGACAACTCTTTTCCAGTGAACTGGATAGCCAGGCAAAGTGTGTAATTAAATACTGGGTAGAAACTAGGTGTTGAGATTTTTCATTAATCCGTAGTTTACTACTTCAGGATTACCCAGCCCCTGGATGAAAATTTAAGCTGTGAAATATGGCTATAACAGGAAAAACCTCTGTATATAGGAACATTTTGTTTAGCAGTGAACATTGATGAAAATATTCATACTTTGTTTTGAACTTTTTTTCCTTTTATTCCTACTTGCATTAACAGATTCAGTTCATTTTAGGCAGGAAATATATTTAACAATTCTACTGTAAAAATTTGTTAGGACCAGACACAACTCAGCTGTGTCTTTAATTGTCTGCCTTTCAGAACAGAAACGGTTTCATGTTAACTAAAGCAGCAAGTTCTGAACAGACCGATGCTCCAACTACGTCACACGCATGTAACTGCATAGCGAACTGCATTTCAAAAATCTTATTTTAATTCTACTTACAGACATAATCAAGACGATGTATAATCACTATGGCTGAAATGTAGAACTTTTGTGGACACTGAAGAATTTAATAGGCTGCATGGTTGGTTAAGACTTTGAGTCACAGTAAAAAGAAAGAGATGAAAATGTACACAACAGCACAGCAACAACAAATTATGGAGACATACTTTATATAACAACAACTACAACCTGGAAAGACGCTGAAAATGTACCACTTGGATTAGAGCAGAGGGTGCAAACTGTGGAGGGTTTCCAATAATGAAGCATAAGTAAATGTTAATCCCTTCACTTTGTCTTTGGCTTCAATTAATAAGGAATATTCATAAGAGCTTATCTGTCAATACTTGCAGCCCAACAGTTAGTTTGTCTGTCCAGAAATGTTGGCTCTTGACTAGAGCTGAAAAACGGCAGCTGTCGATAAGCGCCCATCAAGACGGCAGGTCTCTTAAAAAGCACAGTGCAGATAGTGAGCGAGGTGAAAGGGGGTCCTAGCAAACCTGGGGAAAGCTTAGTCTGGTGCCCAGCACATAGATTTAGGCAATATATTGTTTATTTGTCTTAGCTGCTATTTTTTTAAACTCTTGTAACATACCCTACCGCCCCTTGAATTTCAATGTCCAGAAAATACACTGAATAATGTGCATCTGTATCTACTTGCAACAGAGTTTATATGAAGCACATTAATCTCACTGCTCAAATGTAAGATTCTATTTTTAATGTTGCGTTACTAAAATAAACATTATTCCATGTTTAAACATCTTGGGATTTTCACAGAAATGTAAAACAAAACTCAGCAGAGTACACATATAATAATTACTACAACCATTTATACAGGTAAAATAAAGCTCAGCTGTAGAGTGAAAATAAGATATAAAGAAATGTGTTTAAGACCTGAGATAGGGGGCTGTAACAGATTCTGTAGTTCTTGTTTAAATTATATCCCTTCTTCCATTCCAACAAACGTTTTGTGTGGCTTCGCTTTTTCATGTCAACCATTTGTTGTTCTCTTCCTGGCACTATTTAACAGGAGCCTGATCTCAGTTATGTGAAAGTCATGGTTGGTTGGTTATTGACAAAGGGTTTTATTGGATCAGTGGAAAAATATTTATAGGCTGTGCTACATGAGCTAATGTTAGTTGCTATAAACACACACCTGTCTAAGCAGAACAGGTGGAGTTTTATTGTTTGAGGTTTGAGCAGAGCACTCACACAAAAGTGCACGCACAAACACACACAATGATAATTTGTGAACTTTTATTTGTACGTGTGAAAATTAAAATGTAAACACATATAACATAACATTTGTAGAAACAGACTGTAGAAATCAAACTAGAAGAAAACTCCTTTGGTAAAGTAAAATTGAACATGAATTTCAATGAGACTGATTTTTGATCGAAATAAAGAAAACCAACATTACTATAGACCTGTACATGGAGGCTCACATACATGTGCCTAAGCACATACATGCAAGCTTGCACATATGCATGCTTGCACATACACAGACGTTCCTTAGTTTGGACTGCACTGTCCAGCAGCCCAGTTTTTAAGTAACACAGTAGCTACATGTGAAAACAGAACTCAAACAGAGATAAACACAGGATTACAGCTAACTGCTGTAAGGAGCACAGACCTAAAGACCCCTGGGTCGCACCCCCGGGTAGCGGTGTAAAGTTTCAGGCTGGTGAGAGACTGGTAAAATGATCTGAGGAATTGGCGTGCAAGCACTCTGTGTAGGAACGTGGGGAAAAACTGTGAAACCAAACTGACCATCTTCCTGGATCCTCCAACATGTATCCTGCTTTGTACAAGTAAACAGGCATGTCCTTAGGACAGATTCCAGCTTATGTCAATCAGCATGCTGTCAGTGAAAGCACCATGTGAAATGGTTGTTATACTTTACACCATCTGGCTCTGAGTTGCCAGGTCATGCTGTTGTCATAACACATATGGCTGAACACACTGTGGCAGGTAAAGCCATTAACTTTGACTGTAAGCTGTAGTCTGGGGGTGTAAATTGTCTAATCAGAAGATTTATGAAAAAGTACATCACAGGAAAAAAAATCTGTAAATTATCATAACTGTTTTCTTCAGGTTAAATTGAGAATAACAACTGTAAAGTCAAATAATGTATAGATGAGAAACTGTAATTAACTCATAAGGGTGCAAGGTACAAGGTGTATTTCAATCACAATTAATTCCCAGTTAAATTAAAATACTTTTGACAATTATTTGGAGCTGACCCAGCAGATTGGCTTAGTAGATTGGTTTGTGAGTGTGCAGTTACATAGCATAACTGCACTTCTGGTTTGCGGTCAACAGAAACAGCTACTGTTTGAAGCCTGAGCCAACCTCGACAGTGATATCAATGCTGTGGTCAAACTGTCTGGGCTTTCAGACATAGACAAGGTTTTACAGGTCAGACATTAGTGAACATAGTGAGCAAAGAAGGAGACTCTTGTTCTTTCTAATATTCCAAAGACATAAACAGCCTATTTCTGGATCTGTTTATTGAGCCCAACCTGCATTGACCTTTATATATTCTGGTGGTGGCAGTGGCATTGGCACAGAGCTGTTAATAGAATTATCACTCCTGCATCTGAAGTTGTTAATGTCATCTTGCTGGCCAGAAACCGTTAAGTTGTGGCATAACAATCCAGTAATCTGGCTCATCTAAAGCCAAATCATCCAGGTCTCTTGTTTGGTATTGAATGAGCAGTAACATAGCCTTTCCACAATTTGTGAATAGAAATACCAGTTCAAAATCTAGAGCATCCAATTTGTAAGGGACAAAAGCACTTTTTAAAAAGAAGGTATGAGTCCTCAATTTATTAACTACTTCACCATTTCGGTCTCAAGTCATCATTCAGGATTTTGTGATATAGAATCACATGTTATTAATAGATTATTTGTGATCAGTGTTTCATGTGTTCTCTGAATATGGATACAGTTGCCTCTGATTATGTTTCGACATGCATAGTGCAAAGTGACTTTGAGATCGTAAAAGTTTCCTCCTCCCCCTTATATAGTTCATACTTCATGGCTATTGGACCCAGTGTGAAGTGTATGTTAGTGTTGGGTTTTCCCTGAACAAATTCCCTGTAAAAACACAGACCCTGGCTGCTGGTCTGAGGTGGAATTAGGACTCCCAGTCTGTCCCTGCACATGGGACTGTCCATCAGGTCTGTCAGCCCGAGAAGCAGGAAGAGGAGGAGGGGCACAGGGAAAACTGCAGTTGCAGCATAATGGTAGCAGAAATAAGACGCCGTCATATAACAAGCTGAATTTACAACTGCTTTCTACAGCGATGTTAAAGGAACACGAGGTATCAAATGGTATGTGCAAATACTAGTTTGATGATGAATGTACTGTAGATAGACAGAGCAAATAGTCAGTGGTTGTTGCCTTTGTGTTTTTAAGGTGATATGTAGATATATTGGGGGAGCTAATGAGAAAGATGAAACAACCACTAAAAGGGAGTCATGCAGCTCATCAGAACAGTAAAGATGCACACTGCTCTTCTTTTCCACATATTTCTGAATCACAACATCCAGAGTCCCCGCTACAGTGGAGCAAGTTCTTTAGATTATTTTTGTCAGCTTCATTGTATGTCTGTTCTTTAAATTCTAATTTTGGCAGAGACAGATGTTGAAAAAAATTGTTGGTGGTGAGTCAAAATAGGGAAAGATGGAGCTAAAGATTGCAGAGATTTTAGGATAAATAGTTAAGCAGGGAGTTGGAAAAAAGAGGGCAGTAATAATTGAGCTGGAAATGAAAATGGAGAAAGAAAAGCTGAAAGAGAAAGAACCAAAGACTTGAACTGTTAACTTTATTTGTTATAATGCAATAAAGCTATAAAAGTAAATTATGAAAGTAATAAGCAATAGATTGTCAGAAATAAATAAAACATGGCTACTTAATATAACAATTTGGTTTTACAGTATCTAAAACCAAAATGGATGATTTTACTTTCACCTTCTCGGTACTATATCTCTGTAGCCTTCTTCAACTCCATGAAAAAGGCTCGACTCATTCCTGTGTTACTCATCTTCATATTTCCTTTAAGATAAAAAAGGGGGAAAGACAAATGGATGTTGAGCAGTGCAGGTGTCAAATGTGGGAAATGTCTGGTCCCAGTCAGCTGACAAGTCTCCAAATCCAAACAAGAAAACTTCCATTATCACTGCTGCTCTACTGCCAATTAACTATTAATAGATGCAATGAGTTGGGCTGTATCAAGGAGGGAACATGACATGACATCCTGTATGATAGTGTTGCATTGATGTTAGACAGACTAGTTTCCTACAGTATTCTTGACTGAGATTTTTGTAATTCTCCTTTTTTTTTTGTTATCAGTCCAACAGTTAGATGAGAAGGTAAATATTGATTTCGAGGGTTAAGCCTATCTTCATATTATTACTGATAACACCGTCAAAAGTGGTGGTGTTTTAAACAATGCTTATGGTTCAAAGTTTGTCTTTTTTTTATTTTTATTTGCAGCCATTTCCACCCAGAAAAGCGACCGTAGGGCGTGTTGTTCACATCTGCAACCTCCCTGAAGGCAGCTGCACAGAGAATGATGTCATCAACCTGGGACTACCCTTTGGCAAAGTCACCAACTACATCCTCATGCGCTCTACCCATCAGGTACAATAGATTTGGTCAATTATTTGTTATTCATATTTATATAGCAATAGCAAAATGTAAAGTCTGACCCACATTATTTTTATAATGACAATATATAAAATTGTGGCGATGAACCTACAGAGAATTATCACCTGAATCTGCAGCTCACCATGGCTTTATAGTACTTTATAGCGAGTTTCAGCTCGTTGTTTAAAACTAGACAATGAGCTGTTGTCGTTTTCAGCCTCTGCAGGCTGTTGTACAAGTTGTTGCTGTTGTCAGAGAAAAACTTCTAAAAACCCACTGTACACTATCTGCTCAGCACAGAAAGATAGACAGACACAGTTAAAGAATATATAGTGGAGCATTTAGCAGCTGAAGAGCCAGATATTTACCTCAAGAGTTGATAGAGACCAAAACAAAGCTAAATGAGAGCGGACATTGGCTTTCCAGGTAAACAGAAATGTGACTCCAAATGAACTACAATGTTGCTCTGTAACTGCTGGATTTCTAAATAAGCAACTGTTTGCTAACATCTTTGCCACTTTAACTTAAAAGGTCATGATATGTCAATGTTCTGTTTCTGCTGCCTCCAAGTGGACAAAAATCAGTTATTGCAGGTTTAAAATCATACTAATGATGTAAAATTCAGGCAGTTTAGTTTGTATGGTTTAATTGCATCCTAACTGAATCTCAAAATCATCTTAATAGTCCTTATGTATTTGCACAGATTTCTGTCCTGATGTGCTCGAATTGCTGTGACTAAATTACCAATGTGCATGTTTATGATTATCAACAGCTTTTTTCAGCTGTAACTGTTATGTGGTATCACGTACTTCGCCATAGCTTGCTGGCGGTTTAACTGCCAGTATATGACAGCTCACTCAGGTTCAGAGGTTTCATTTATCAGGAGTGAACCGCACCATTAATATCACCCATATCAAATTCAAGGCATTCATACTAAAATCATGGTATTGGTTACGGAGACTAAAGCAACTGTTCTGGTGATTTATTATAGTAATGAAACTTGATGCCTTGTGATAATAATTTTCAAAGATTCGCTTGCATGCAGTTTGACAGATATGAAATACTGTATGTTATACATCCTGCATGAAAGAACATATAACTGTCAGGAGGACATTATTGTTTACAGCAAATTTCTCTTTTCCCATCAGGCATTTCTGGAGATGGCATATGTTGAAGCAGCTCAGGCCATGGTTCAATACTACCAACTTACTCCAGCTATGATTAGCAATCAGAAACTTCTCATACGAATGTCTAAGAGGTACAAGGAGCTGCAACTCAAGGTAAGACTTAAAAACAAAGTGAACAGTGTGATGTCCCTGAGGGGTCACTATATCATAACAGCAGCTGCTGTTTTAGGTGATGACTAAAAAAAACTTTTTCCTGTTTAGAAACCAGGTAAAGATGTTCAAACGATCATCCACGATATCAACTCTCAGCGGGAGAGGGATGAGATGCAAGAACTTGAACAGTAAAGCAACTTTTAATTCTCCTTTCAGTCACAAATGGTTGATTTTGTGTCACTGAGTTCTTTGAAGCACCAATAGAAATTTAGTGATATGAAAACGTCATAGATATTAACTTAATTTGAATCGGTGCAATATTTCTGAACAAAAAAATTCCAGCACAGTTTTACACAGAGTAGTTTTAGAAGATTCCACTGTGTAATCTGCCTATCATCTGTCTGCAGCTACATACCAGAGAGAGCTCGCTCCCGTAGCCCTATCAGCCGCTCTCTGAGTCCTCATTCCCATAGCCCTAGTTTTACATCATGCAGCTCAGCTCACAGTCCCCAGGGGGCACCATGCAGAGGTCCAGAGAGGAGCAACGGCTTCGGCCCCTGCCGGGGCTCTTGGGATTGGTCATCACACTTAAGAAGGGGTGAGGACGAAAGGGAAAGGGATGACCCATGGAGGAATGGGGGAAGCGTGGATGACGATCGGCCTAACGGACGGGGAGCTGACCGTCGAAAGGCCTACCAGAAACCCATGGATCATATCAGCTCGAGATCTGCAGATGAGCGAGGAGGAGGTGAAGATCGGATGAGGGGCAACAGAGACTGGCACCCACGAGGCAGCCCTCAGGGGATGTCCTTTAACACTTACAGGAACATGGAGGACGACTTCTACATGAAAGAACAAATGTACAAGTCAGACAAGCCGCCCAGACCTCCATACCAAAGGCATGACACAAAGCCAAAGAGGAGGGATGGTGGTGACTACCATGGTAGGCCAAGGCATTCTGAGTTTGAGATGAGTGAGGAACCACTTTGCAGAACACCAGAAGAAAAGAGGCAGAGTTCGCCGGGCAGGGGCAGGAGCAAAAAGACAAGCAGGAGGCACACCACTGCAGAAAAACACGAGAGAGAGAATGCTACTGAAAATACCGTGAGTAACTTTTGTAAAAGTACACTATTGTTGTATACCTGCTTTATGTGACACATTCTTCTAGCAACTAAGTCAATTCTTTTCTCAGGATCGCCAGTCAAAAGAAAAATCGGTTTCACCTCAGCGAAACAATAAACCAAAAGAGGCTACTGAATGTAGTAAAGATAGAGAGACTGTAAGTAAACACTTTGATCTGTATGGAGTCAGACTCTTATTTAACCCTTAAGTGTAAATGTGTTTGTACCCTCTTAACAAGTCTTTTCTTGATCCATTTCCCAAGGAGAAAGAGTGGGAAAGTGGAGTTGACACTGATGAGGAGTGTTGGTATCCTAAGAACATGGAGGAACTGGTCACTGTTGATGAAGTGGGAGGCGAAGATGATTCCATTATTGAGCCAGACCTTCCTGAGCTTGAAGAGTACGTGTCCTGCCCCAAAGAGTCTGCCCAGGAAGAAGCAGTTGAGAAGCATGAATCACCACCTGCGCAACCCTTGGAGGAGCAGGAGACATTTAACAAGAAGTCTAACCAGGAAGAGTCCCGCGGGGCTGCTGGAGACCAGGCTGAAACATCTGTGACTGAGAAAGCAGAGAATGTTTTAACTGAAACCAGTCATGAAGAACAGAAACCCAGCCAAGTGACTCCTGAGCTGCCAACCACTAACCTCAGTGACTTCCCCAGTGAGGAGTTCAAGGCTGCACTGGAGGAGGCATGTTTAGAGGATAAAGTAACCAACTGTGGGCCATCCGAAGAGCCAATGGAAAATCACAGAGTATTAGAGGACAGCAAGACCCAGGAAGTAGGACAGGTCACGGAAATAATCACAAATGGGGCACAACTCAAGGATGACATTCTTAAAAAAGGTACTTTATATGAGAAATCTTTGTAGCTTTGTGAAAACTATACAGATTTCTTTTCAGGATGGTCAGTTAATTGTTACACAAACATGCTTCAGAGTAAACCACAAAGAAAGCCTCTTTTGAAGTATTCTTAATATCACTGGCCTGACTCACGGAACAGATGTCACATTTTTTTTGCTCTAGCATGCCACTTCAAACAAATGTTCCACCTTTTATATGTTATGAACCTATTAATAGCATCAATATTGATTAATCAAGGCAGCCAGTACCGCATAAGAGTGTTTTGATTTCGTTATAGGCATAATAAAATAAAATCAGTGAATCAGTAAATTAAAAACAGCTGTGGTATTCCTATATATTCCTCATGGATCCTACTTGAAAAAATATTTGTCTAGTAAATTTCTCCAAGTGGTGATTACAGAGTCTCAGCGACAGGTGCGCAGGATCAAACACTCTTAACTAGAGAACAAATGGCAAAAATCCTGCACACTGTCCATCACTTGTACTCACTTAAAGAACAACTTTTCGGTCCTCAGCCCCTCATGAGGCAAAATTCAATTCAGTTGTCTTTAGCCTGCTGAAGACAGTTTGGTCGGTTGCTGTCCGCTCTGTTTCTGTACTGTTAACAAACAGCTGGCTCTGGGGACCGAGGCGTCCAAACTGAGGTCAGAGTTGATGTGGATTAAATGGATCGTTACTTCAAAACTGCTTACACGCCGCTCATGCCTCTTTTTATGTGAATTCCCAATGGGCTCTACTTCATAAAATGTGATTCCTTTTCTTTATTCATTGAGTGGTAGTAAATCTTCTTTTCTGATAATTTAACTGCCCCAAAATTTTATGTTGGAGCGAGCCCCATCCCTCCACCAAGTTCAAATCAGTTTGCTGCATTTGTGTAATCCTGCTGACAAATAAACAGACTGTGATAAAAATATACTGTCGGGAAAAGTAAGTATAATTTCTAAGGGGGTTTTGTGCATCCTGCCTTTCTCATAAGTTGTATGCCTTTCACAGAGATGGAGGCCCCCTCACCATCTCGTGAGCAAGACAAAGCTGTCAGTGAACACAGCATCCCATTGGGTAAGCATAACACATTTTATTACTATTATGAGTGAGTGTTGGAGAATAGAGAATAGACAGAATTACTGAGGATGTTAAAACATAGTCAGTAAGGTTCCTATTTTGTCAGCAAATATAATCTTACATGAAATAGACTGAGCATTACAATAATCTGATGAATGATGAAAATTGAATCAGGTTTCTCTGGCTGTAGTCATCCCAGCGTCCTCGGGCTGGTCTATATTTAAACGTTGTCACAGACAAGTCTTGAGCCTGTGGTCTTAGTCCTAAAGATACAGTGTTATCATGTACACCATTAATAAGTGCACTGACAACCTGGTGCATTAGCACTCTAATTGACTGGAATTGCTTGGCCACTTGCTGACCTATTTCCGTGAGCAGGTTGTGAAATGCACCCCGGAGAGATGAGTATTTATATTATCATTGGGGCTAGAATGACATGGCCAAGCACATGGCCGGTGTTGGACCTGCTGCATGGAGACTTACATAAGCTCTGATGCAGTGTGGCAACAATAGACCACAGTACAGACTCAAGAGCTGTGTGTGCCGTGAGCTGTGTTGCTATTTCTGTTGTATGATACCCCAAGAGTGAGTGTGTCTGTCCAGAGCAAACTGTGTCCATTGATACCAAATATAAAACGCTGAAGAGTCGTCTGGTTGTTGTTGTTGCCATGTTGGTCATTTTTTATTGTCACATTGATCTGGAATGGGAATACTGACAGCCAAGTGTGTGTTGTTGAAATGTGCTCACCAGAACAGTGTGTTGATGAAGGACTGAAATATCATGCATAATTGATCTTCCTGTCTAATTTCATGTAATCAAGATAAAGTAATTGTACTGTGTGTGTATATTAATACACACAAAGCACACACATAGAGTCAATCACATTGGCCCCATGTTGTGGTTGAAATATAGAGCAGAGTGGTGAAGTGAAAGGTCACATTATTCAGCCTGCTGTTGACAGAGGCATTGTTTGGTTTAAATAAATAAGACTGACAAAAATGTGAATGAATGAGAAAAACAGATTTACAGTAAATAAAAGAAACTGTGTTTTCTTTACTTTCCTTTTACTTTGGTTTAAAATGGTTTGTTTTCATTTCCAAAGTAAGACAAAAATTGTATCATTGAATCAAATGGATTCCAGTGTCACTTTAAGTTCTACTCACTGGAAATACCCTTTGTGAGTTCCCTCATGTGTCGTACTGATTTCTGGGTTTGAATTCTAATTGTTGTGTTCACTGTCTAATAGGAGTGGAGTTCATTGTGCCAAGGACCGGTTTCTACTGTAAACTCTGTGGATTGTTCTATACCAGTGAGGAGAATGCAAAGACGATACACTGCCGCAGCACTGTACACTACAGGAACCTACAGGTACACACTGCACAGTGACACGCCAGTCCTTCAGCTGACAATGATGACGAGGGCAAGTTTGAGTTAAACAGTTTCCTGAATTATATGAGCATACCGACCCTCAGTAAATGAGTGTCTGCATCACTCACTTTTATTCTTGTGGGTGGTGTGTCAAAAATTGAAATCTATATGCCTCCACGCTCGACTGTACTGAGGGCACTGCTGGTGGCAAAACTCAAGAGATTACACCACCTGTTTCTGGGTTGGTGAGTAATCACTGTGTTTCATACTCAATATGTACAGTCCATTCAACAGTTCATTTAGTTTAATCAG
Organism: Seriola aureovittata; assembly: GCF_021018895.1. NCBI lineage: Eukaryota > Metazoa > Chordata > Actinopteri > Carangiformes > Carangidae > Seriola > Seriola aureovittata. Next base: position 11,235,689 of record NC_079366.1, read on the forward strand.
TGACCAGTCAATAGGCAGAAGTTTTATAGTATTATTGATATGATAATTGAGATTAACACTCATTAATCAAGGAAAACACTGGTTCCAGGTTCATAAATTTCAAGCTTTATATGAATTTAGATTGAATGTCTTGGTGCTTTGTTCTGTTGGTTGAACAAAACAATTTAAAAACATCTTGGGCTGTGGTGTGTTTTAAAAAAAAAACTATTTTCTGACATTTTAGAGTGTAAATGGTTAATTGAAAAAATAATTGATAGATTAATCAGAAATGAAAACACATGAATGCAGTCAGATCACAGCAATATATAGCAGCCATATATACCCAGCACACACACATGCCTGTAAACTTGCAACTGTATTAGGTTTCTGATTATTGGCCATTCAGCACCAAGCCATCTTGCATTTCTCTCGTCCCCGGCAGCTGAGCCAAACCAGATGAGCGGCAATTCCCTAACATTTGATGGATTACATTCCAAGAGGAAAAAAACAGTTTTAAACAGTTGTGCTGTCTGTCAAAGCCCTGTGTGTGTGTCTGTCTGTCTGTCTGTGTGTGTCTGTGTGTGTGTGTCTGTGTCTGTGTGTGTGTGTGTGTGTGTGTGTGTGTGTGTGTGTGTGTGTGTGTGTGTGTCTGTGTCTGTCTGTCTGTCTGTGTCTGTCTGTGTGTGTGTGTGTCTGTCTGTGTGTGTGTGTGTGTCTGTGTGTGTGTGTGTGTGTGTGTGTGTGTTGTGTGTGTGTCTGTCTGTGTGTGTGTCTGTGTCTGTGTGTGTGTGTGTGTGTCTGTCTGTGTGTGTGTCTGTGTCTGTGTGTGTGTGTGTGTGTGTCTGTCTGTGTCTGTGTGTGTGTGTGTGTGTGTGTGTGTGTGTGTGTGTGTGTGTCTGTCTGTCTGTGTGTGTGTGTCTGTGTGTGTGTGTGTGTGTCCTGGTGCTTAATAGTTTTACTTTACTCATTCTTCTGACCATAGTTTTAGTTTTACTAGTTTTAATTTATTTACTCATCTACACAGGTGAACCTCAACATTGTTTCTGCATTTTAAAAGGATTAACTGTATCTCATTTAGCAGGCATTCTGCAACCATGCAAGTTTCTATGTCCATTATTATAATAAATTCAAACCTAGAATTATCTTTCTATGTTGGCTCTGACAGTTGTTTTAAAATCAGATATATAATTTCTATTTAGTTTCAGTTTAAAATCAAATTGTCTTCTTTAACTGATTTTTGAAAAAAAAAGTAAACTAAACCAAACCAAACCATTATTGAGTCAGAACCTATTCTCCAATATTGAACTGAAACTCGTGGACATGGTTTTACCAACATGACCTTTTGGGGGCTAATGCATATATTTTTCAGACTGAAGCTGGAAATCGTTGATATTAAATGCAGATACCTAATACACACATTTAACAGATTATAATTTGTCACTTCATAATTGTATTTGTTGAAAATCATACCAAAAAGTATTTGCACTTTTTAAAAAAATTTCAAGTAGCCAAAAGTGTTTCGTAAAATCATGCAATTATCTCCACGATGAGGGACGTGGAAAAGACGGACCAGATAGTTGTTTGTCTACAATGGTGACATTTGAGATTCTGCTTTCTTGTCCTTTTCTCTCTTGAAAAAGACCGTGGTCCACTGGTTCTAATTTGGAGAAAACACTTAATCTTATAAAAGACCTTTTCTAATTATTCACAATGTCTGTTACATTTTGTATTGTTGTATAAAATATATTTAGATATATTTTGGATTATAGATTTTAACTTTTTCTTTTCTCCCACGCAGAAATATCTATCTCAGCTGGCAGAGGAAAGTCTGTCGGACACACTTTCTGAACCCTCAGCTGCACAGTGACATAAGCTAGACCTCTCACCTTTTGGAAAGATTCTTGTACGTGTGATGTTGGTGCCAGGCTATGGTCAACTACAGCATAGATAATGTGACACATGAAAGATAGAGTATGTGGACAATTGCACTGGTTTTGATATTTTGGGGGGAGAGACGACTGGATGTCTAGAATGGCATTGATAATCCCAGCCAAAGATGCTCTCAATTTTGTACATACCTAAAGTGTCATGTATAGTGAGGCTACAATATTTAATTTCAATTTGTTGCTTTTTGGTTTATCAATTTTCTTACTGTTTATTTTATTTGGTTGTGTGTGAATTATTTTTTCATTTTTTGGAATGGAAATGTTTTTGCATTGAAGTCTATTTAGTGAAAAGACTTATATAGTATGGGTTTATGTTAGTCTATTTTCTGAGTTTAAATCAATTATTCTCATGAGATAACCTCATTTTTAATTTGATCTGTACATTGTCCTAGCAACAATGACACATTTATAGCTGCAAAATGACTTGAAATATCAGTCAAGGAACCTTATTACTCAGTTAAAAAGCTGAGGCAGACTCTCAGGTTTGTTGTATTTGTTGAACAGATTTCGATGTATAGCACGATAAACAACATTTACATTTTTATTTATATCTGGGGCTTTAAAGGCTCTTGCCATTTTTATTTAATTCTGTGCCAGTTTGTGCAATACATTATCTGTCAGGTAAAATGTTCATCATTTGGACAAATAATGATGCAACTATGCAATCGATCTTTATTTTATTGAAGATTTACGTCAGATTTAATTCATAAGAAAATCTCAGTCATATCTGCCAACATATAATGCCTTAAATATTAAAGACCTTAAACTGGACCATGTGTTTAATTTATCACAGTTAAACATGCAGTGTTTCATGTTACAGTGATTTGTTTCAGAAGGATTGTCAAGCCAAACTCTGTTTTTGTATACTGTGAATATTGATCCTGTGACATTAATGATAGTGTCGTTTTCATATGATTTTTCATGTGATTTTTTTTTTTTTGATGGAAAAAAATCTTGAATAAATGTTTCAAATACTTGAGTTGCCTCATCAATATTTCAACAAATACTAATCATGTCATAGTGCCTGGAACTAGTTTCAGAAGGTATTTCTGCTTCTCTCTAACAGTGTGTATGCAATGTGGTATAATGATTATACAGTCATGAACACCCCCACAGACAGAGTTCAGTGCACCATCCATTTTCTCTACCAGCTTGTAATAGGACTTTGAAAGGACTGTAGTAAAAGAGCGCCCCCAAGTGTTGTGGCAGAAAACATCTGTGTGCAAACCTAAATCCGAAGGTGTAAATACTTGTGTAAAAAAATCAGTTTGGATGGACAATTAACATTGATCGTGCCCAAATTATTAATAATAAATTTTCACTGTCATACATTTAGTCTGCTTACCCGCACAGTCTGCGCATTATAACATCACATTATAATCGGAAGTGAAATAACGGTTCAGGATGGTCAACATTGGCCAAAAAAAAGGCAAAAATCATTATAAATACTTGACAATTTATAATGATAGTCACAATCATCATCATCATCAACTTTAATTAACCAGTGTGTTGTAGTTGATGGCATAAACAATAACCTAATAATAGGGTGCAGTTCTACAGTACCAACGATAGGGGGCAGCCCTTCATAAACAACTCAGACCCCACAGAACATGCGAGAAGAAAATCCCGTGTTGCATTTTCATTGGTTCTTTGTTTTAAAAACCCACGTCCCTCCAGCCAATCAAAGAAGAAAAACACGGAGCTACGTGCCAGAGTTGCTGGGTAGGTGAAACAAAAACAGTGTTCGTGTCGGAGTTAGAAGCTCGGACACAACAGACGGTCAGTGATTTGACAGTGAGTTATTTAATCGACGGGCAAAAGGAGATAGAAATGCATGTTGTATATAACAGTGTTGTTAAGGATTTAACGATTTTATCGTTATGGCTTGAAGGTGTACACCGAGCTAGCGTACTCTGTGCAGTTTGGTTTTATCTTCCACTGACGTTTGTGTCTCTACAACAGATAAATTGCGAGTCAGCGGTGTATAAGAACGACCAAACAAACTGTAAACTGCATATTTTAACTTTGAATAGAGGAAATAACCGTCTTATATGTGCATTTAGATGCCCTGGAGTTTGGTCCTTTGACGCAGCTCCTTCCTTTGACAGTGAACATTCAAGCTAACGCAGCGTCAGCCATTGTTTATCAACACTGTGACTTTGAATGAATAGGGGGAGGGGAAGCTGTTGCGTTGCAGCAAGTCTGGGCATATTATCAACGCATGTCTGCTTATTAAATTTCTTTTTTTTTCTTCTATATTGCAGGTATCATTTGAAACTATTTTTTTGCACGTTGTGCTGCTGCAAAATCTATTTTCTACTGTTAAACATGGCAACTGATTGCGAGGCCTGGCTGAACGCAAACCCTGTTGGTAAGTGTGTGTCTGTCACAGCGATTTAAATGTTCATCAGCTGTATCTGATGTGGAGCACTGGTACTGTTTTCACTGCCTGCCGGTTTAGTGATGTTGCATTTGGCATTGATTTTATTCTGCTGCTCATCCTACAGTTAGTGAGTGACAACAGATAGAAATAGATTATTAGTATAGTTTCTTTTGACATAAACTATCTTATCTTGTATTTACACATGGTTCACACAAACAAGTATAAATGTTTGTATCAGTTTTAGTCTCCTTGATCTGTTCTGCACATAAAAGCTCATTGTCTGGTAGCTCAAACATAAGCTTTTGCTTGTAATCCAACAGAGGCTGAGGACCTGAGTGACTCGTTTGCATCTGGAGATGAAGACAATGGCAGATCGGCTATTGCCAACAAAAACATAAACAATGAGGTCAATGGCAACTGGCTGTCCTCGTCAAGCAACAGCATCCATGAGGCACGCCTAAAGGCGAAGGCCAAGCGGAGGCTGAGAAAGAACTCCTCCAGGGACTCAGGCAGGGGGGACTCCCTCAGTGATAATGGGGACGTTGTCAGGGGAACCTCTGCGGCACCCACCAGCCCCAAGAGCAAGCTACTGGACAGAAAGTCCCGACTTGGAAAGGGCAGAGGCCTACCAAAGAAAGGTAAGAGGACCTGACATTTTGAGTCAGTGCAGTTAACAGTAGGATAATTTTGTGCTATCATGTTACATTATGACCAAATGTATCAGTTTCTCTTGAATTTCAAAGGGTAACCTTTTGCTGGTCATTACCTAAGGCGAGTAAAAGTTAATTGAAGAGCCACTGGTGTTGGTGCCCAGTACTTCAAAAGGAAGAATGCCTTCATCACTGTGTGACCTACTGTTGTCATCACCTGGTGGCTTTCCATCTTGTAGCCATAAACCAATTAGCATGTAAACAAATGGCTGGGTGATCTTGAGCAGTGCATGCTCATTTAAAAGCACGGTTTTCTTTTCGTGCCATCTGCTCAGCCAAGCTTTTCTGGAAATTTCCATTAGAAGTTAAATCATTGTGTTAAGTTTAAGCGGAGTTGGTGTTAGTTACACAAGGTTTAGGGATCATTTGTTTGCCTGTGTTTGATTTTGATGTGTCATCTCTCATTGTGTTGTTGTTAGACGATCAGTGTGCCAGGGCACAGTGATAGCTATAGATATAGATTTTGTTATTGTGTGTGACACCACTGATAAAGCATCAGGCATTCAGCTGAAAATGTTGCATAATGTATTTCTGTGATTCCTTATCCAATATTTATATCAAGCCATAGATAGCTCTTATGACCCGCTTTCTCCTTTGCCTCAAATTGTCTTTTGTACCCAACACCAACACATCAGAAAGGTATAAGTGTGTCAACCTCTTGTGATAGTCGAGCTGTCTATCACTGCGGGTCTTCATTCAGTGGTGTAAGCACACAGAGTCTAGTTATGTCCCTGCAGAAGGAAGTACAGTTTAGTTACTTTGCTTTTCCCAGGGGCAGTAAAACTGGAGCAAATGTAGTTTCTCTTGGCATCCGTTTTTCTGGTTACATAACAGAGCTGTCATGCCAGTGGTGCCCTGTAATTTGAGCTGTGAGCTCTCCTGCATAAAAAGTTTATGCATTGCAGTTTTGAAAGACAAATACAGTGGATGTGCAGAATCTCTCTGGTGAGTGCAAACTAGTGGATACCACGTTTTAACGCTGAAGTAGGACGGGTTCTCACAACTAGTGTGGCCTGTGCTAAATACAGTGGTATGTTATATGTGACATACTGGGTGGGTTTTAATGGGGGTTTTAAAGCATGACACACAAGCTGCTTTGGTATTGGGCTTCTTAAACTGTCTGCAATCTGTTAGTGGTGACCCAGCAGATGTTTGTTTGTGTAACATGTACAAAGGTCTCACCTCCCCAAATAGAGGGATTATATCTCAGCATGTTGGGTCCTTGGGTTAAAAAAATTTGCATGGGGATTGGTAGAGATCACACACAAAGCTAATGATCCATATTAACATTGGTAACATTATAACTATAGTATTAGTATATATACTCTAGCTGAGAGTTCCTGTTTGAAAGAAGGAAGTCAGATTGTGTGTGTGCGTGTGTGTGTGCGTGCGTGAACTGTACCAATACTTGAAAACAAATTGGTGAGACTTGACTCTATAAGGCCTATAATGGAAAAATTAAACTGAATTGGATGAAAAAAGTATCTTGCATATTTGAAAACAATCTGGATGTCTCTGATGTTTGTAGCTGAAGACAACAAAATAGCTTATGGAGCCCCAGCCCTCTAACGGCACAGGGGCAGTCAGGCTCTTAGTGAGTGGATTCAAAAAATTTGTTGAGGATTTGTATTGGTCTAGTTTTTAGTGGGCATTTGGGTATTTTAGCCTAAGTCATTCATAAGAAGGAAATCAACGAAAAGCTTTTTAATCTGACGGATGTTAAAATTTTTTTGATGAAATACAAGATATTTTAATGGTATAGATCAACACTATCTTTCTGTTTCTGTTTCTTAGAACTTGTACAGTTGATACACTACACAACGACTTGATACGTGACTTCACGCTCTGTAACCCTCAAAACTCCCACCAACTTATTATGTTTTCTTTGAAAAGGCTTTCAGAGCTTGTATATCAGGGACATCATGTGAAGAGCCTCTAATGCTCATAAAAGCTGCTACTTCACTTTCTTTCCTTAGTAACCATGAATTGTGAACTATGTGTTAAACAGAAGTCACAACTGTTTTCTTTTTTTTACAAAACATCTCATGTTTCAGGTTACCAAGATATGTGGGCCATGAAAAAGACACTGCATATTGCTTTAACATGATTGTTTTTGATGTTGTCAGATGTCATGTATTGCATTGTCACTGCCCTTCGTCCGCAGGTGGGGCTGGAGGCAAAGGCGTCTGGGGCCGATCTGGTGAAGTTTATGAGCCGGAGGCGGTAGATGAGAAAGACCCCAACTATGACGAAGCTCAGGTAATAACTGTTGTGTTTTTGAGTGTTTTGAACAGCACAATCACATGTAAAATCCAATGCAGAGGCAATTAACATTTCTTATGTGGAGCTTATGTTTAATTTTGTGGATGTTGTGTGGTAATTTTTTAAGGTGTAGATTGTAGCACTGCTGTATTAAATTGAATCACATTGTATAAATGTATTTTCTATTAGGGGATAAAATAAGAAAAAAATGTTATTAATGTAGCACTGGCAAAAACACTAGACCTGGAACATGATTGTGTTTTGACAGGAAAACTGTGTGTATGAGACTGTGGTCCCCCCACTGGATGAGAGGGACTTTGAGAAGACAGTCACCCCCATAGTGCAAGAGTACTTTGAACATGGCGACACAAATGAAGTAGCAGTAAGTGGCACATCATCATGCAGGAAATGGCCTGTGAAAAGTAAAATTAATTTAGAGACCATACACTTGCGTGAAGACATCAATCCATGCCAACACCTCTTTCCATATCCAGGAGCTGCTCGCAGAACTGAACCTGGGGCCCATGCGGAGTGAGGTGCCCTCACTGGCTGTGTCTCTGGCCCTGGAGGCCAAAGCCAGTCACCGAGAGCTCACCTCCAGGCTGCTGGCTGACTTATGTGGGCCTGTTCTGTCCCGCAGCGACATGGAAAACTCCTTCGACAAAGTGCTCCAAGAGCTGCCCGACCTGGTTCTGGACACACCTGGAGCCCCACAAGTGAGTGCAGATAAGTGTGTGTGTACACACCTGTAGCTAAGTTAGCAACTTATTGAATGTGAGTGTGCGACAGCGCTGAATATAAAGCTTAAAATTACCTTAATTTATAATTAGGATTCAGGATGGCTGTTTACTTCAAAAATTCAATCTATGATCCCGAATGAAGTGGTTTTCACTCAGGTTTGTCAGATGATCTGGGTCAGTTGGTCTGATAAACAATTGTTTAAATTTAATGCAATCAATAAAGGAAGAACCTGGAGCTACAGTAAATCCATGTCATATTTATGTTTTAAGATATTTCAACTTTTTGTTACCATCAAGAAAATTTAGACAAACTGATCTGCACAACCTTGGTTCACATATGACAGACCCTTTACAGTAAACACAAAAGACTCTTTAGACTCTCAGCTTAAGTTTCTATTTGAGATTGCATGTTTGAGTTTTCAGTCTGTGGTGGAGCACAGGGGAATAACGCTGTGGTTTGATTTGTTGGTGTGTAGGAGAGAGTTGGTGTGTGTATTTGAGCTCTTTCCTTTTCAGTCTGCACAGACATGAGATCTCTGGCCATTGTCTGTCTGTGCTCACAAAATGCAAGCTCAGCGAAGGACGCTCAAAGGGTTATTGGTCATCCTCCCCCTCACACCCCTCCTCTCACTGTCTCATTTAGTCCCACTAGTCAGTTCTGTCCCTCTCACAGTTCTATGTGGGTTTAAATGGGTGTTATGGCTCTGTCCTGCCCCCACCTGCCTCCCTTCACCCTTTCACTCTCTTTCTCAGTTTCCCCATACACACACTCCTCTCTTTCTTTTCATATGCCTGCCAGTCTAGCCACAGCCACAGATTAGATGAGACGGAGCTGCCTGTTGTCTGTACAGAAACAATGACCAGTGATGAGCGCAGGCTTTGTGGGGGCCAGAAGAGCAAAGCCAGCTCTTTCGTTTCTCTAAATCATGCGCTTACACTACTGTAAACAAACACACACACGTGCCCCTGAGGCCACTGTCAGTCGCCGGTCATGTCAGTGTTTTTGTAGGGCCTCTAGTTCTTCAAACTGAAAGAATTTTGTAATTGTGACCTAGTAATCTGTAATAGCAGTATTGCAGGACTTTGTCAGTTCGCTTAATTTTTTAAGCAAATTTTAAACAAAACTAAAATATACTTGAACATTCTGAAAGAAGTGGTAATCAGTTTAAGTTTAATGGTTTCTCATCATACCTTTTCTTTCCTCCTGCAAGGGGATGCTATTCCTCAAAATAATGGAAAATGAATTGATTATGTTAATCAGATTTTCACTTGACTTAAAGGTTTAATGTGCAACTTTTTTGCATTGAAATGTACAAAAAAACAGCTAGACCTATGTCATATATTTTGAGTTCTGTACTTGTATTATCCCAAATGTTTCCAGTACTTTTCAAACTCAGAGAAGTGTGTGATTTTAATCATGGTAATGGTCCATTTCATCTGGTTGCCTGTTGTGGTTGTCTGCCAGAAGTGGCCAAAATTGAGTTCTTATCCAGTTTTAAGCCACATTTTTACAATACACTTTTTTGATCTTACTGTTTCTCACAATATATTTTAATCAGATGAAGGATTTTAGTCATTGGACTTCTGGATCTGAAGTTATCAGAGACAAGCTGAGCAAACGTTAGCAGAAGCTTGGCTCCTAGCCCCTCCCTGACTTCCTGTTTTCAGTGCTCAAGAAACACTGATTTTCTAATGTGGAATGTATGCTGCCTGTAAAAACCTCCTGACTATTGAACACTGAAGGAATCCCAACCATTAGAAACTGACTGCAGTGACTGGCAATGGTGATGAAGATAACTCCCATGATCCCACGCTACTTCACAACATCACCAAACTCCATAATTTTTTATTGTTTTGATACAGTGACCCATAGTGGCAGAAAATGACATATCATGTGTTTAATACCAAAATATACACCAAAAATATACTCAAAATGTATACAAAATGGTGCTGTGCAATCTGTTTGGCTTTGTTTCCATTTTTCCCTCTTTTGTGCTTCTCTTCCAGTTGGTGGGCCAATTTATTGCACGTGCTGTTAGTGACCAGATATTGTCCAAAGGCTATATCGAGGGTTACAAAGGCAGAGTTGACTGTGAATACACAAGGTATGTGATTGTTGGCAAGGCTGTGCTACTTGTGATTATAATTTCCTGTTTCAAACTCTTATCATGAAAATCTCTTATGTCAGGGTTTTAAGTGTCTGCATGAGGTGTTAATGACTGCAAGATAAGAGGGGATTCAGTCAATAATAATATGCAGAAGCTTTCTTATATGTACAACTGTTATATCATTAAATACGGATTATTTATTTATTTATTTTTATTATTATTAAGAATATGTTCACAATTTTCAAGTCTGTTAAACAATGGTCAGGTGCCCATTTAAATGTGGAAACAGGCTTTTCTTGCTTTAATCATTCCTCCTGTTCATACTGGAAATTAAGCATCCTAATACATGTTGAATGTAAATGATGGGGAACAATTTCCACCTTCCTCTTCTGTGTAAAAAGTTTATTTTGTTATGTAAGCTAACCCTTGAGAAGTCCGAGTTAAACAAAACAAGTGAATATTTAACAAAGTTACAGTCTTTTGAGTATCTTTGTGTTTCCCTGTTAAGCTGCAGTGGAGGGCTAGTAACAAAAAAGGTAAGTTTGCACTAAAAAGACAGTAACTTTGGAAGATATCCACTTAATTTGTCTAAAGCTGGTGTTATACTTTCCAAAAAACGCAAGGGTCTGTTAGGATTCATGTGATGTAAATTTTGTAATCACAGGGTGTACAGGAGGCTCTGTGTGGACATCTGTGTACCCACCAATTTGTTGTGCCCACACAGACTTGTCTGCACAGCTATTATGCTACCAGGGCACCAACTGTGCATGCGCTCCCCCAAGTGGACTAGAAAGAAATATAATAATAAGAACTACACGTCCATGGTGTCTGCAGCTGTCCATGTGCGAATCCGCAAAGGAACATAATTGAGGCCTAACTCAGCGAGCCAGTCTTGTTTTAGTTTCAGATAAATTATTCAGTACATTTTTGCATGGAAAGAGGGCTGTGGGTTTTGTTTCCAATCTCTTACATTGAAAGTGCATTAGGAAGAGATCTTTTAATGGCCAGTATGAACAGGAGGAATGATTACACGAAAAAAACACTGTTTCAATGCTCAAATCTAACTGTTGTTTTATGACAAACTTGAGGAATTGTGACACTATCCTTTATAGAGAGTGGCCACTTCAGGAAGGAAGGTATGACAGAGCAGGAGAATCTGAACTTAACTTGCATGTAAACAAGAGTGGAATGCTTTAAAGGTAAAGGAAACAGAATCAAGAGACACCACACCAAGTGCCTTTCAGGAAATATAACAATGCAATGAACAAAAGTTTCTTTGTAACAAATACATGTGAAAACTTTTGCATATTAGAGCAGAAGCAGCCTGATCACTTGCAGGCGGGGGAGGGGATAGTAATGACAATGAAAGTTGGTGTTGCAGTGTGACAAGTTTGCCCCACAAACCTTGCTTGTTTTATATCTTCCAGGGAAGCACTGGATCGGGCAGCTGTGCTGCTGAAGATGAATATGGGTGGGCTGCGCATAGACAACCAGTGGGGGACAGGTGGGGGCCAGAGACCTGTCATACAGCTCATCAAAGAGGTAATTTTACATATTGTAGCTCAGACTTAAGAAGACGCAGGTGGGAGACCAGGTCTTTGTGAGCACTAGTCAAGTATTCTGTGTTAATATCTTATTTTAATTTTTAATTTTTGAGTTATTTAAAATGTTCTGTTATATAAAGCTTTAAATGATTGAAAACATTCACCATCTTGAGAAATGCAATGTAGATAAGGAAGTTTTGGTCGCTGGGAACGTTGTAAACAGGTCCACACAAATACGTTTTCATTAAAAACGAAAACGATCTCGGTCCGGATGAGCGTTTTAGCTCCGTGTTCAGAAATAAACTCTGGCCATACTAACACCTGAAAATACATATCACATGACCATTCACGTACACTCGGCATGTGCGTGCTGGTGTAAACAGGATATTGCAGATTGTCTTCTCTGCAGCTCATTGCTTAGTTGCAGAAAATACTGCAAACGAGGAACAGAAATGGCGACGCATGGACCAACGATGAGGTGGAACTGTTACTGAAAGTAGCACATGAGTATAAGGCAGTCATGGTGGCGGGAAACATAGATTGTGAGTCGTGGGTCTCTTTTTCCAGAAAAGGGACGCATAATAGGAGCATGATGAATCAGGGAAGGATACACGACGGATAAGACTGAATCAGGGAGTGATGTGGGTGTCTATGTCATCGTTTCTAAAAGTCTTTCTCTGCAAATCTAGACTAAAATGCAGCCCTTGCATTTTCAAACTAAAATGGGGCCAGCAGCGTTTCCAAAAGTCTCTGTGTTAGGGCCTCAAAAACTCCAGAGTAGTGTGACATAAATGTAGCAAAAGTGATGGGTTTTTAAAACTAAAATGTATTAGTGTGTGTGTAGTCTGAGAGTCTTTTTCTCACAAACACTGCTCTAAATTTAATCAGTGCAACATCCCTTGAGGAAAACAGTTTTCAGTTCTCTTTTTCTCAAATGCTCAAGCACATCTGATTGTTGCTTTACAACTCTTTGTAAGAACAAAAAATACTGTAGGTTAATAGTTGTTATTACCTGTTTTGTTTACCCTACCAGATGAACCTCCTGCTGAAGGAGTACATCCTATCTGGAGACAGTAAAGAGGCTGAAAGATGCCTGAGAGATCTGGAGGTCCCCCATTTCCACCATGAGTTTGTGTATGAGGTAAATACTGTGCTACACTTGATATCAACAACACAAGCAGGTGTGCAGGAGGCCAAAGTAAAATTGTGAAATATTCCAGAATGGTTTCAAGCCAATCCGTCATCTGAAATATCTTGTTTTAGTTTATCTTTTTTAGCTTAGTTTTTTTTTTTTTTTTCATTTTCATTCATCTTTCATTGAGGAGTGTGAACATCTTGTGCCATGAGGTCTAAACTAAAATCTGTAGATAAATCAATATGTGTTTTGCACTGCAGTATGTGCTTCTAGTAGCTACTACCAAAGTTTTTGAGCACTAATACGGTGTTAAGAATATTGTGCAATTTCCTTCAGGCGATAGTGATGGTGTTGGAGTCCAAAGGAGAGAAAACATTCAAAATGGTCATGCGACTACTCAAGCTGCTCTCTGTGTCCTCCATCATCACTGTGGACCAAATGAGAAGGGTAAGGTGCCACCTGGTGTCTGACTTATGTACTGCACAAAACAATTTCACCTAAAGGCAGCTCATTTGTTTGCTCTCCCTATGAGATAATGTTTTATAAACAGTGTTTTCTTTTCTTTTAAAGGGCTATGAAAGAGTTTATATGGACATTGCTGAAATCAACATCGATGTCCCTCGTGCATACTTCATCCTGGAGCAATTTGTTGATAAGAGCCTCAGTATGGGAATAATTGATGTAAAGTTAAGAGATCTTTGTCCCTGTCGGTAAGTGCAATAGTTTTCTCAGATACAAACCTTATATTTATCTCTGTAGGGATAAATCATGTCCTCTTAGTTATGGTTAATTTTACTTTGAAATTTTTTTTTAATGCGATCTGTCTCTTGCCAGGGGCCGAAAGAGATTTGTCAGCGAGGGAGATGGTGGTGTTGTCAAAGTCGAAAGCTACTGAGGAATCCTTTTTATGTACCAGGAAAGAAGAGGATGAGGATAAAGCTACTTTTTTACATGCATATTTTTCAAAATAGTTGGGTACAATTTTTTTCCCTTCTAACAGTCAAGAGAATGTACATTTCTGAAATTGAGGTGGGCTAAAAAAAAAAAAAAACTGCACTTTCAATTGAGACTGAAGATCACTTTCTCTAAGGTGTTTCAATATAAACATTTACATAAGCTAACCCTTAAAGTGCCACACCTCTCAGTGTCAGTCATTCCATGTTGTTTTGTACAGTATTTTCTTGATTTCACTGCCACTCCTTTTGTGTTTTCTAGAAAGCAGTGTTTGTACAGAGATGACTGGTTTGTGTCAAGAGCTTTATAAAGGGGTATAAAAATAAATAAATAAAAGGGAGCATGTTGGTTCAATGCAATACTGGCTCCCCAACTAGCTGCTGTTTCTATGCTGTGCTTGTCTTATTTTTTTCTTTTTACCCTTTAAATCACACAAAGATGTCATTACTGAAGGTATCGATACACGAGTACAGTGCAAAAACAAATACCAGTCGTGTAACTTCATAAAGTGGTGTTTAGAGTGTTTATTTTTATATCTGAGCAATACTGGTGTGTGAAATGTACCATGTATTGCTCCTTGTTTGTTCATTAAACCACTATTAAATAATGCAAGACTGTTTTGTGAATGTCACAATATTAACACATGCTATTAACCAGGGTTGCAACTAAGCTCTTGGGTCGGAAAGGGCAATTGCACTACGACTCAAAAAGAAGGCGGTTAACTAACATTTTGTTGTATGAATTGAAGCCATATTGCAGGGGTTATAAATGAAATGTCTGTAGAAGCACACAGGTCTCAGTAGTCAACCATGCTTGAAAAGCTGGCAAGCAATAAACTTAATCCCTATTGATTACATGCAGTAAATCATTCAACAATGCTTATACAGGAAGAAGAGCTGAATAGTGGTTAAGCTTAGATGACTACTTTTACCACTTCCTTAACTCTTCTGCTCTATGAAGCCAAACATCAATTACTTCATGTTGCATGTCGCTGTCCATAAAAATACTTGATCTATTAGTGCTTGAAAACACTATTTTTGGGCCATCCATCTAAAGGAATTTTGTGCCACTCTGGCTGCCTCTGCTGTTGCAAATCCTCCATTGGGCGTCTACTGCGACTGCTCTTTCATTGCCAGTTCCTGCTGTTTGACGGCCTCTTGAGCCTCCATCTGCATCTTCTCCAGTTTCTCTAGGGTGACTGATTTGAGTGGGAGCAGCTTTGGCTTACACAGAACCATGGTAGGGACATCTTCCATGGAAAGCTGCCCTGTGGAAATAAAAATCAATTCAGCATGAGCTCTCCCATTTCTATAACTAATCTTGATTTAAATACAAAGAGAAAAGAAGAGTTGGAATTAGTTGGCTATCTTTCACAAAAACCTCCAGCACATTAACAGTGAGAAATGTTCTATCTACAATTGAACTTTTAATAAATACTAGATCTGCGAGAGCATCACTGCCAAAACTGCAACCCCCAGGAAGTGGGGCCCAAGGTCACATCTGCAGGCTTTTTAAATCTGTGGGCTCTTGGTTGTGGTCAATTGCTTGCCAATATTTTTAGTTTCTGTTGCACTGGTGGTCCGTTTTTAGCAAATAGACTCACTGCATGAAACATCTGGACGTTTTACACAGCTGGTGCATTGCCCCTGAACGACTTGTACACATTAAAAGGCATTACACTTTTGACACTAAAAATCCATTGATATCCAGCTATGGTACTTGTCCTAATTATGTAAGTGTTTATATTGCAACAATGTCAATGATGCTGCTCTGTAAGAGACTAAAGAAGGCGCACACAGCACAGAGCACCCACTGACTAATTTTGCAGGCTTTTGCAGATTTCTGAACAGTTCACATGTTGTATTGGGCTCCACAAACAGCCTTTTGTTTGAAACTACTGCTGTCCAAAGACCTAATTGCTGCAGTACAAACCTTGTTTAGGCAAAACTTCTCTGAATATTGACTTGACTTCTGGCATTGTGTCTTCCTGAATGCCCGCTGAAAGGTAAACACATTAGTTTATTACATTTTAACAGAATTTCAGCAAAAATTGATGAAAACAAAGTATTATGGACAATCTACTTGAGGAATTGCATAGGGTAAAAACCCTGACACTGTTGGATCGTGAAGAAAGCTGCTGTTAATAACAAATATAGCTGGGTATTTTCTCAGCTGATAATGAATGGTGATCTGACTCATGAACTACTCACGAGAGTAAGCAATTTGATAGAGACTGTATTTAAGCCGGATCTGTGGCACAAGCTTAGTATGAACTTTAGCATATTTACATACAGCCACTAGAGGTTCAGTAACAGAGACGATATGATCACCCTGAAGGAAAAACATTTATAATCAGTTCCTTTTGTGTTGCATTTGTTACATATGGCTGTTGCAATGTTGAATGTTCACGTTTTTTTTATTATATTCGGTATCAATTTACACACGATTGTTTTAATGTAACGTTAACGTTTAACCTAACGTAACCATGATCCTTGTTGGAATAACTTAAAAGATTGGGAGTAAAAATAGTTTTTACAATAGCTAGATTCAGCTAACGCTAGCCATGTTTAGCACGTAAAAGACACAACCTCGGCTAGCTACAGGCCCAGCTCTTCTTTCTTTCAGCGAACTAACGACCAACTATAGCTACTACTTAAGTCAATGCACTGCGATATATCGTTGCTGTCGTGTGTGACCACGTCGAATCAAAAGCAGATCTTATAAAATCCATTCTTTAATAACCCACCTTTAGCACCAGGCAAAGATTACAGCGGTTGTCAAGCCAACGCGTCCGCGAGAATCACGTGACCTTCTTCTTCGCTTTACCTCTAAAGCGACGCTTTACTGACATCTGCAGAACAACTCAAAATTATGACAATTTTTTTGTTTTTTCTGCTGCCAGTTTTTTTCAAAGTAAGAGTTTTTGCAGAATTGTTGCAGTATTATTTGTGACGTGAATGTAGTTAGATATATACAACAAATTCAGCAGACACTCAGTTAAGCCATCACAACGACAGTGTCGTCATTTAAAACTTTGCTTTCAAAGTGTGTCTTTGAAGTCTTTTTGCTGCCACTATGCACTTGAGAAGTTTTAATTTGAATTTAAGCATCTTTAGTGTTTTGATGTATTTGAAGACAATGTATATCCAGGAATATTTGATTGTTTCAAAGTCTCGTGATAACAGTGGTTAGGCGTGCGAATGACGCAGTTTGGTGTCAGGAGAGGGGGGGGAACAGAGCAGCAGTGTAGGAAAAGAGGAGGAAGCAGCAAGGATGGCGGAGTCACACCTCTGAAGGTAAAACAGTTATATTATCACAATAACAGTGGACGTTTCATCCCTCACGCAGCACTGTAACGCATCACTCCAAAGTTAACACACTCCTCTGTCTCTTGTTACGGCGTGAATAAGGCCAAAGTGTCATTTTGCGATGGCGAGTACGAACGCACTCTTTTGTTCAGCTTCGGAATGGCCGCTGTTTTTCAGAGTGTTTTCTTTTTTTCCTCGGCTAATATTCAGCACGGGCACCGCGCTTAGATACTATGATGCAGTTAGTTGGCACCTTGTATGCCTTCAGTGGCCGCTGTGAGATACAAGGCACCTCCACCGGCTGTGCTCCTCGGGTGTCTGCTGCCCGATTGCGCTCAGCTGGCTGCAGCAGACGTTTCCTCTCTCGGTCGGACTCACGGCGGACGGGTCGGTCCTCGTCCGACAGCCGCTTTGCTCGGGCCTACACACAGTTAGCCGTGCTTCAGATAAGGCTAACCGATGGGTGTGAGTAAATGTGTCAGGGGAAACCTCCACACCCTTTGCACCTTCTGATACGTACTATAATAGCCGTTTGTTTTAATACTTCATCCCGACCGTGACGGGACTCTTGTGGTTTGATTGCTCGCTGAAATACAGCTAGCTGGTGGGGTAACTTGTCCGCTAGCTGACGTTAGCAAGTTAGCAGTCTGGCATAACTGACGTTTGCTTTGCTGTTGACGTTTAGCTTAGCTGCTTTTATTTCCTGCCTTGTTGTCAGTCGTTTTCGCAGGCTTAGCCCGTGTATTTTTCTCGTTTTGAGTATTGGTCGCTGGCGATATGCAGTGTTGATATTTTATCCCAGTCAGTTTGAAGGCTGGCTTGGCTAACATAAGACATTTTCAGCCTACGTGAGTTGGCTAACGACCATTAGTTAGCTAGTTGATGATGGGTTAACAGTCAAACCGTAACGTGTAACATCAGGACTGTCCGCTTCAAGGTAGGCTGTGTCACACCAGTGACCATGCACTATCGCCAGCCCTGGTGTGTTTAACTCAGGTGTTCATATTATGTAAATTGATTAATCTCGCAAGGCGACTTGACTTTCCGACCTGGTACCGTTTTGTCGGTAATCTGTTTCCAAGGATTTGTCATTGGCGTAGCCATCAAGCTAGCTGCGTCCCGTGGAGTGCTGTGTAGCAGCAGTAGCTGATAGCTGCCACCTCACCTCTGTTTTGCTATTTAACCTCTCATATTAACGCTACACAGATACCCATTTAAACTGACAAGCCCAGATGATTTCTGGTTTGTTGATTCTTTTGCTTGAGCAGTAGCGTACTGTCAAGCAGCAACACAGGAGCTGGGTTTTAGATATATTTCCTGACTCTAAATCTGTAGGGCATTTTGTCATAACCCAGCACTTCGTTACATTTGCTATAAACACGTGCTTGATTTATATTCTCTGATTAGCTAACGTTGATGCATTTCTAATTTGACACAGAATGCACTGTAATGGATAAACAAAAGCTGGAGAACATTAGACAGTTCTGCTTAGGCCTAAATGCACTGGCATTATCAGATGGGTTCAAGATATCCTTAATGGAAATTTCATTAGTCTCTATATGGGTTGCATGTGCCATGAAGTCCAAGTGTAAAGTAGCACTTAATGGTGGTGGGGTTAGCATTGATGGACATGCAGTAGATTTTCGTCAAGGTTGTATACCAGTTGATCTTTATATTTACATCTACTAAATGGCTAGTCCTAACTCAATGGAACTCACAACATGTGTGCAAGTTTTGTTACCTGTAAATTTAACATTATCCCACAGCTTTGGCAAATGTACAACTGACATGTTTAAAATGATTTTCCCCACACCTGTGTGGTAGACCGTTGTGAAGGCCAATGTAAGGACTTTAAACAGACACTGAGTGCCCATCAATAGTGCAGTTTTCTGATCAAAAAGACATTTAATGCATGGTCACAAAGTGATTACACCGTTTTGTGCTCAACTAATGGATTATTTACATCTCTGCATATCCCTTTTTCCTTTACTCAGACTGTTAAGGCAAACCAGTCATTGCATTTATGAACAAGTGCACACTTTCTTAAGCCTGCCAGGGATGGAAAAGTTACTGAATCTCACAAACCCCTGGTTCTGTGGTTTTCTAACATAGTTATTACCCACACTTTTTTCTTGTTCCTTTTGTTTTTGTGAAGTCAGGGCTTAATCGGTCATCTAAATATTGAACCTCTGTGCTGCTTTTGCAGAAACCACTGCATTCATTTGAAAGATGCAGCGAAGGAACATGTCCTCTTAGTTATGGTTAATATTTTGTTTGCACAATCTGGACAAAGAAAGACAACAAGTTTTGTATGAGCTACTAAGCTTGTTATCTTTGATTAAAAATTTAATTATTGACATGATAATTAAAAATTACATTACAAATTGTAATAAAATAACTAGGAAATGAAATGCTCCAGTTGGGTCTTAAACTCCTCATCTGGTCTCATTTGGTCTTTCATTAGGTTTGAGAAGCAAACATTAGTCTTTAAATATAGAAATAAATCAATACAGATAAGGTTTACATTCAATTTGTTATAAACAGAATGATATACCAGGGCAGAGACATAGACAGTACAACCATAAAAGGAAGTTGCTTGCACAGTTTGGTTTAGATGGCCCCAGCAATTGGGTTGGTCTGGCTATTCTCATTTTATGTTAATAATTATTTTGTGAACATGTATACATATTACATCCAGTGTTAGAAGTTCATCTCCTTATTTATGACAGGACGGAGCCTTTTTTGTTTACAGAACTCATTCTATCATGTAAGGGGTGCTACTATTGACCCAGCATTTCTTTTACCTAAAAGGTCATATGACCTGTTGTTGTGCGGACTTCATGCTTTGAAGGCCACTTCTAAAGATTAGTCTCAGCAGTCCTAACCTTTTCACTTAGCTCTGATCCTGAGCCAAACCTGCCTCTCTTTTTGCAACAGCTTAGCTTGTACTAGTGCTGGAGAGCTTTAGACAGTCACTAAGGTACAACAGCAACCGAGACTAAACAGAGGAAGGCCGCCAGAGACATTCTGGCTCAGTCTGTCATATAAAGCTCCAAAAGGTTGTGTGTTTCATCTGGCTACCTTTTGAGATGTAAATATTCAATGTGATTGTTGCATCACAGACTTTATTAGGGAAGGCTAAATAGCTAAATGCATGTTTAGGTGGGGCTGTAGGCTTAAAGTAATGTCAACACCCGCTCGGCCATGTTTGTTTAGTAGGAGTAAGTTGGTGTGAGGTTATGCTTAGTACATTCAACAGATTTGCGTGGACTGGCACATCCAGTACCACCTATCTCATGGTACTGACAACCCACCAAACCTGTGGAATTTTTTTTTTTTTTTTTCTGTCGCAATGTATGAGGTAGAATATTGTTAAGGCTCCTTTTTAATTCTATTTCTTTATTCTTTTTACACATTTAGCCCACAGTAGACCAACCTTAAAATAATATTTTATTTAAATGCATTGGTAGTGTTTTTTTTATTGTACCTGTGGTATTATAGCATCTATTGCAAGAGGAGTGTCAGTTAGGATTTGGTGTGGTGGGCTCTTTTTCAGGCTCATTTTGTTTCCAGCATTAAAAAGTTTTTCAACTAACTGCAGTTCTTTAGAGGTGGGGTTTTTCTGCAAAATGTCACTGACACAGACGAAACGCGCAGAAACATATTTGAAATCACTGACTTCTGCATCAATTTCAAAGGATTGAAATTGAATTGGGCTTTAAAATCAGAAACCTATGGGTGGACCACTCACCTGTTGAAATTCAAAATGCTGAAAATGTTTAAGTGTGAAAATGAAATTGTAAATGTGAATGAATTTTTTTTCTCTCTCCAAAAAGCAAATCTTCGAGGGATTAAAAAGAACCTTGATGACCTTTGCAGCCTGAGAGAACTTCTATCTGAAGGTCCTGGGATTGTATGCAGTTCAGACACTTAAGCATGTGGCCCATGGATGCCACAATCCAGCTACTTCAAAGGATTTTTTCTCCCATGGCATTTTAACAAAGGGACAAAGTATCAAAAGTATCTAAAAAACCTCTGGATCACAAGGCCTTTATTTCAAGGATAATAATAAATGTGTGGGCCTGCACAGGGATGTTTTCTTTAAAAGCCTCCTTGGTTGTCTGTGTCCCTTTTTTCCCAAATAAGTAACCTGACAAGAGAGACTCCCATATGAGCAACTCTGCAGGAGGCCCGATAACGTCGACATGAGTAGTACTTTAGGCAAAGAAAAAGATTCAAAAGAAAAGGACCCAAAAGGTGGTCCAGCGGGGAAAGAAAGGGAAAAGGAGGCCAAGGCTCTGACTGGCTTGGTCAAGGATGGTGGTAAAGAAACGAAGACCAAAGGGAAAGATGCCAAAGAAGGAAAGAAGGACACCAGCAGCTCAACACCAGGTGTTGCCTTCTCTGTTGACAATACGATAAAGCGGCCAAACCCAGCACCAGGTACACGCAAGAAGTCCAGTAATGCTGAGGTGATCAAAGAACTTAACAAGTGTCGAGAGGAGAACTCAATGAGACTGGACCTATCTAAAAGGTCCATTCATATGCTTCCCACCTCCATTAAGGAGTTGACACAGCTGGCTGAACTGTACTTATACAGCAACAAGCTGCAGAGCCTGCCGGCTGAGGTGGGTTGCCTATCAGGCCTGGTCACTTTGGCCCTGAGCGAGAACTCCCTGACCAGTTTGCCTGACTCCCTGGACTCCCTTAAGAAGCTTCGAATGCTCGACCTCCGGCACAACAAGCTGAGAGAGATACCACCTGTCGTCTACCGGCTGACATCTCTAACCACGCTGTACCTGCGGTTCAACCGTATCACAACAGTAGAGAAGGACATCCGAAACCTATCCAAGCTCACTATGCTCAGCATCCGTGAGAACAAGATTAAACAGCTGCCTGCAGAGATAGGTGAGCATAATGGATGTGTAAAGACAGTACAAATTCCCCAAATTGATGTAGGGCAAGAAGCAAATCGTTCTGCTTAGTGGCCACAAGTTATTTTGCTAGATAGTGGGCTACCATTGGGTTTACAACATTTCACTACTGTTAATTTTCATCCAGAGATTAGGTCACCTTGTGCTCATAATGTTATTATAATGTCAATCATTCTCACACTATGCTGGACCATGAATCCAGCTGGCCATAGTAAGAGAGAGTACTGACTAAAATTTATGATTCTGTGAGTGGGGAATATGAAAAATTTGTTGGTGGCTGTATTACTGACTGTGGGTTACTAAAGGCACTTTCATCTTCACTTTCATCAACTAAATTTCTGAATTTTGCATGCATCTTTCTGTAGGGGAGCTATGCAACCTTATTACTCTGGATGTTGCCCATAACCAGTTGGAACACCTACCGAAGGAGATTGGGAATTGCACACAGATAACCAACCTTGACTTGCAGCACAATGAGCTCTTGGACCTCCCAGAGACTATAGGTAACTTCAGCATATTTTAGGACTCAAAAGCAAACGTATTGTGTATCTGTCAATGCATAATGTATGTTTTTTGTCTTATTCTACCAGCCTGATTCCAGCTAATTCTTATGAAATTTACAAAGGTAAAAACGTAACAGTAAAATTTTTGGTTTTGTTTCAGGGAATCTGGCGAGCATAAATCGCTTAGGTCTGAGATATAATAGATTATCAGCTATTCCGAGATCATTAGCCAGGTGTCGAGAACTGGAGGAGTTAAATCTTGAAAATAACAACATTTCAGTGTTGCCAGAGGTAAGTAGAGTTTGGCATGTAATCTCAAATATAAATGCAGACTAATACTGAATAATGGAAATAATAAGTTTCAGAATTGTTTTCTATTTAGTTTACATCAGTTGTTTCCTGCAGTGCTTTGAAAATGGAAACATCAAACATGAAATTAATTTTGAAACCTCAACTCTTCTGTACCTGTGCTCTAAAATTTATATACTTATACATACATACACGCACACACGCACATATATATATATATATATATATATATATATATATATATATATATTCATGTTAAATTCACTTATGCATTGGTATTTTAGCCACAATTGTTTACACCAAAATCACAGTCTTTAATCACAGATATTTTTGCACTGCAGACTGTGCAGAAACTCAGGTTTATCTTGAATACTTGTTTAACATGTATATAGCTTATCCACTTAAATTCCTCTTTATGTCTTAGGGCTACTAATACACATTGTGTACAAATCATAGCCTTTAGTGAGTCCTGTCCTGATCATATTGTCTGTCCTTTCTCTTTTTCTGTACTTGATCAGGGCCTACTTTCAAGTTTGGTCAATCTGACAAGTCTAACACTGGCAAGGAACTGCTTCCAGTCTTACCCTGTCGGTGGACCATCCCAGTTCTCAACCATCTACTCCCTCAACATGGAGCACAACCGTATCAACAAGATCCCCTTTGGTATCTTCTCCAGGGCCAAAGTGTTAAGCAAGCTTAACATGAAGGTATGAATACGTGTATGTTTATCTCCTTGAGGTAAATTCTCCAGTCAGCTATTGTTAAAATTTCTAAAAGATTAAGAAATGATATGATCATCACAAGATATCTAAATCTGTGAATAATAGGCCTTTTTTTATTATTTATTTATTTATTTTACAGCAGACATTTTCACTTGTCATAGTAGAAAAGCATGGGTGTTAACAACAACATTATCAGTGGCTCTGTTTTATTCAAGTGTCCCAGTAAGTCATGACAGCATCACAGTGAGCAAGCATGTACAATACCAGGACCCTGAAACTGAGGCAGCTAAATGGAATT
Source organism: Seriola aureovittata (assembly GCF_021018895.1). NCBI lineage: Eukaryota > Metazoa > Chordata > Actinopteri > Carangiformes > Carangidae > Seriola > Seriola aureovittata. The sequence continues at coordinate 11,259,524 of NC_079366.1, forward strand.
GAATTTTTTATTCACACCTGTGCTTTTCCTGCTGTGTCACAATATCCTCAGTGAAAAAGACCTATGGGATCATTTGAGCTTGAATCAGACAAAGTTTTAGGTCTTAAACAGCTGTCCTGAGAAATGTAGATCTGAGGAGGTAACTGTCTTTAGCATGTTGGAAGTGTTCAATATAATTGAGCCAGCACTGTAAAGGTGGATATAATTGTACACTTCAACAGAAGAAGGTCTTATGATGCATCTTTTATTTAAAAAAAGTTTAGCTGTAGACACTTTTTTTTTTTTAAACAGCTGTCCTTGAGGGTTAGGCAAAAATCTTTTTGGCATGGTGAGAAGTAGTTTTGGAAATAAAAAATAAATACATTTAGCACACGGGTAGCTGCATCCACTGGTATATGTTAAATGTTAATTGTACCTCTTAAGTTCAACATGATAGAGTGAAGCTATAGTGAGAGAGCAATTATGGATTTTATTTTTCCCAACCATTGCTCAAAGCTAAGACTGTTGAAAAGAGCACCTCCATCGAAGTTTGTATTGGCCTCTAACCAGGCATGTACTGACAGGCATTAAAAAGCCCTTAACTTGTTACATTGATGTATGTCTATACTGGATGTAGTTTGGATTTAAATCTCCATTGGAAACATTTTATCCTGGCGCCAGGCATGGCTGATATTGTCCACTGGTCTGCTCAGTGTCATGAACAGCACTGTCCTTGTGTTGACCCTGTGAATTGTCAGTTATTTTGCTAATAATGGTATTCCATTATCTCCCTCAGGACAACCAGTTAACGTCTCTGCCGTTGGACTTTGGCACATGGACTAGTATGGTCGAGCTTAACCTGGCCACTAATCAGTTGACGAAGATCCCGGAGGACGTCTGTGGACTAGTCTCTCTGGAGGTGAGTATTCAATACACACAGTGTATAGTAGAATTGAAATTAAATAAGTAAATTGTACATTTTGTGCAATCAATATGTGAGAATAGAAGTGACGGGAGACGTTATGTCTACACGTTAAGGCCCTTATCTTGTGAGTGAATCTTTGAGGCTAATGTCTGATGTAATAAACATGGATAGCAGTAGAATTTTGCTTAACAACTCTGACTCAAGGTTGTAGGTTTTGAGTTATTTGGGTTATTATTACTGAACAAACCTATTTCCTCAAAACTATAGTGCCCTAAATGTTGGTTGAAGATAGGGCGCTGCAAATATGGCTGAAAAGTAAAACTTTTTCTAAAGATGTTTCAGTCAGTATTGTTTCCGATTTCTTCATTGATTTTTTTTTTTGTGACATCCTTTGAAAACAATGTGATAATACCGCTAATACAGGAGTGATTGCTGTATTGCTTTGGAAAAAAAAAATCAGATCAAAAAGATGCCAAAGTTTCACTTAAGAATTTTCATTGTCTTCACAGGTGTTAATATTGTCCAATAACCTTCTCAAAAAGTTACCACATGGTATTGGGAACTTGAGAAAGCTACGAGAGCTCGACTTGGAGGAAAACAAGTTGGAATCTCTACCTAATGAAATTGCTTATCTCAAAGATTTACAGGTAAGTTTTCCAGACATGCAGTTCTCTCCCGTGCTACTTGTGGCTCTTTGTTGTTGGGTTTTTACAGGGTTTTGTTTTAGAGAATCTGGTTTGTTTGAGTTGCCATTGGGAACAACAACTATTACAAAGACTGGGACACATTCCATAATATTTTTTTATCCACATTTACTTCTCACTACTCAGGTCTTTGTTGCTTCTTGTTACTTTTCATGGTATTTGATAAGGCTCATTTTCAGTTCGTAGCTTAGGACTGAGATGCCTGTAAGTGGATTTGAAAAATTCCAGTGGTAGTATTATAAAAGGCACCGCAGAAACCAGCGATGGACGTCTTTAACAATCCAGTAAATAAAGGTGTTTTTTGCTTTTGATATATTTTCAGTTATTTGGTTGCTCAAATTAACAGACCAAGAATTACAACCAAGAACTAATGAGAACCTGAATCAATGACCAAAATCAGAATTGGTATCAGTTTAATGTAAATGATACATAATCCCTGAAGCTGACGGAGTGGAAAGATACTCAAAGTTATGTTATGTCATTGCAACAACCTAAGGAATCAAGAGCCATGTCTTTCTGTGATATGCAAATTATTTTGGCTTTAAGGAACACGTTACTGGACATGCTGTCTACCCTTAAGATAATCATCCACAGTTAGCCTCTGCGAGGAGTGGACATTGCTACTGCATATAACTTGATGATAAATGGCTTGACTGACAACCAGAGAGATCCTTTTCACTGTATGTTTGGTAACTTGGAATATTGGTCACATCCTGTCTTGCTGAGTTTTTTTTTTTTTACTTTTATGCAATATTCAGACTTTCACCATGTCTACCATGTAAATTAATTTTTATCACTGAGTAACAAGTCCTTCCAAAAACATCCTGTCCTCTCACTCTCTGTATTAGAAATTGGTGTTGACAAATAATCAGCTGACTACGTTACCCAGAGGCATCGGCCATCTCACCAACCTGACTCATCTGGGATTGGGGGAGAACCTGCTGCAACACCTTCCTGAGGAGATTGGTAAATACTAATTTCAGCAGCTACTGTACTGTATCAGTGACACGCTCAGGGCTTCACACACTATCAAAATAATGTCAGTGAGTGATGGTGGGGAACCAGAACTGATCCAGGGACATTTCCCTGTGAGTGACTTGATTCTGTGTCTAGAAATGGAAATTCAGAAAACTTGACTGATTGTTTAAAAACACAACTTTGACTTTTGGCACATAATGTTGTTACTTTAAAACACCTTGTATCATAAAACTAAAGACTAAAACATTTTTTCACATAGTCCAGAACAAGTAAGTTGTTGCTTTTTTTATTTTAAGTGTTGTTTCCTGATAAAAGCTAAACTTAACCATCAGGATTTAAGAGCTTAACAGTTGACAGTATGTCCGTCCTCTGACCCTTCCTCCAAGTGATTGGACCAACCCCGGCTAGGCTGGTTACTGCTGAAGTTAAGCCAGAGATTAAAATAGTTGGAGGAAGGAGCTAAAGGTGGTTGTATTTTTAGAGTATTCAGACTGGGCACAGAATTGAATGATACCTGTTGCATTGTCGCTAGTAATTTGCTAATTTTTTAAGATTTGTGTCCTTACTGACGATCTTGAGATGTACCCGAGACTAGATGAAGGTCATGGTGGTCTCTTCAGCATCACTTCCCCTCGGCTGGTGCCATAGTTGAACTTCTTTCAGATCTCATCCACACATCTTTATCATGTCTTTCCAGGGGTGGAACAAATAATTGATACAGCAATATAAAGAATTAGAGCTAACATGATTAGACAGAAAATGAATCACAAACTATTCTAATTAACAATTGTCGTCTTTTTTAAAGCAAAAATACCAAACAGTGAGGAGTTGCTGCTTTCTATTGTTATATGAAATAGTAAATATTATACTATACTACTTATACTACTTATGTTGGATCCTCAGAATTTTGATGTCCATCCCCCACCCCACTTTTTTCCCCTCATATCATAGACTAAATGATAAATTATGAAAAAGGGCAGAATAATCAATAGTGAAAATAATCATTATTTGAAGATACACTGAGATTCAAAAGTCGGAGATTACTTTCCCTTTCAAGTGAATGGGAATTACTATTCACAACTAACAACAACTTCCTCAAAGTTCATGTTTAAAATGATCAAATTTCAGGAAAATGTAGTATAACCATAGAATCGAGTCTTGAGAATCTTGTTGACATGACAGCATCAGCTGCAGTTAACACCTTAACTAACACTAGCTGATGTCTGTCCTCAGGTACACTGGAGAACCTGGAGGAACTGTACCTCAACGACAACCCCAACCTGCACAGCCTCCCGTTCGAGCTGGCCCTCTGCAGCAAGCTGTCCATCATGAGCATCGAGAACTGTCCCCTCAGCCACCTGCCACCCCAGATTGTTGCGGGAGGCCCCTCCTTCATCATCCAGTTCCTCAAGATGCAGGGTCCATACCGTGCCATGGTCTGAGCCAAGAGCAGCTCAATCCCAGTCCTACTTGACTCCAAACCCTCCACTTGCTCTGCACCCTCTCGCCTGCCGGCCCCCATTACGTGTACCATACACTGTAAAGAAAACAGACTCGCCACAATCAGTGTCAGGGGCAAAAGAAAGGAGGAGGAAGAAAAGGAAAAGTTTTCTTTCACCATCCTTGGGCAGAAACAAGGTGAATTTTGGAGACTTGACTTCTGTGTTACTCCAGAGTTTATCACGGTCATTTTAGGACCCCAGCCACCCCCTGCTCATCTTTCATTCCGAATCATACAAGAGGAAAATATTTCCATCTCTTTGCCAAAACTGAAGATATATAAAGTTATATATATTGAGTAACTGTGAGCTAAGTGGCAAGTCTTTTAACCATATAAACCATGCTCCCATTGCCAATGTATTTACAGTAATTACAAGCATCTATTATGTGAGCAAGGATACAATTGTATGCAAAAACAAACAAAAAAAGTCTTTTGAACTTCACATTTACTGCTGCTGCCGTAATTTTTAACTGTCATCTTTTCTTTATTCCCTTTTTTTTTATCATCTTCCTTGAGATAACTTATGACAATTGCTTCTTGACCATAGAGAACAAAGGTCTAATGATGGTGTGTTTATATTTTTTTTTTTTTTTTTTTTTTTTAATTTTAAAATTATTATTTTATTTTTTTTTACCTTTTTTATGTTTTTTTTTTTTAAACTGTGCCTATGTTTAGAGTGATCCAGTGGTTCATTTCTAAACACAATTGTCCATGATAATACAAAGATATAAATTATTTCAATAATTCTTTTTTTATTACTGCTGTTTTTTTTTTTTTTTTTTTTTTTTTTTTACTTTTGCTCTTGCATTAATCTGTTAAAGCAGGTGATATCAGTTGTAAAATAGGGTGATTGGAGATCTTTTTAACAAATAGCAGCAGTAGTTGTTCAACATTAAGCTAGTAATGTATACATATGAGAAATGCCAATCATACATGCTTGGCGACAAAAAAAGAAGCAAGTTGGACTTGAATGGGTGTCGCTCCGACCCCCGTCTATATTGCTTTTGTGTGACAAAAAGGTATTGAAAAAAGTCAAACATGGTGATGGGATAAATGATAGGAGATGCTTTTATATATGTAAACAAATCCTGGTTGTTGCCTTGAGTGCAATTTTTAGTTATGTTTACTTGTTTGATATTACCTTCAGTGTTGGGCTGCATAGCTGTCATCCAGTTGATCATTGACCAACATATCAAGCGTTTTTAAAAAGACGTTATTTGGGTCTCTGGAGCAAGTGGTGAGTGTATCAGAGCTTCAAACAAGGTTTCATAATAAAACATTGACAGGTAAATTCTTCTTGACACTTCTTTTTTGTTACTATCTTTAATTTTTCTGCAGTCTTTTTTTGTTTGTTTTTTAACAGGGCCTACCAAGAATCTTAATCACATGATGGAAAATGTTCCCTTGATTTAGATAATTTTTTAATATCTCCTTTTGTCCCACACTGTCCTTGCAATGCTGCTGCTCTTATGCACTTTTTTAAAAGACATTGGCATCCTCTATATTAAGACAAAAACACAGTAGCCTCTCATTGGTTATTTTGAATGGGGGCATTTTTGTTTCATAAAGAAGTATTTTATCCGTTCAACAGTTTATCAATTAAATATAAATGTTGAGTTTCACGGGCTCAGAATATACTAGTAATTTTCTTTGGGGAGGTTTTATCCTGTCAAACTGTAAAAGGGTTTGTGTGGCTATGATATGGTTTAAAATTCCCATATCCTGCTTTCTCCATCGCAAGTAAAATGGCTTAATGCAGTTCAGATCAGCATTGTTTATTTGAAATCTATTTACATTGAGTGTTTTTTTGTTTTTTTTGTTTTTTTTTTCCTAAATGATGAAATGTATATTCAGTTAGTATTATTTCAAGTGACTGTACATTAAAAGTCCCAACAAAAGGTAATCAAACCAAACATTTTTTTTTTCATTTTTTAAAATGTGTTGCATCCCAACTCTATATTCAATCATGATTCTGTTTTGTATTGAAATGTGTGGGTCTACTATTTCTTTGCAGCAGCTTGGTGTGTTTTGTGTGGGCTGTGATCCGGTCTCCTCCACAGGAGGCCTGAGTGATGAGAGCACCACAGCTCACCTCTGCGTGGGGTCGGGTATGGGGGGAAACAATGTACCGCTGCTTCTAATTTACCAGCAGAACCTGTTGCTGCTTTTCTTGGACTGAAACATATGCTGTACAAGACGGGAGGGGAGGAGCTGGGGAGGGCAGGAGGTGGGAAACGATCCACTCCCAACACTGATACAGACTTCACTCGAAAAACCTGACGAGGAACAAATCCACTGACCTTTTCGATTTGGCCCGGTGGTTTTCTCTCAGATCAAATCGTTTGGACACAACGATGAGACAACACAACAAGGTGCATATTTGAGCTTAACGCAGTTACAGTACAAGACTGTCAGAAAAAGACAAAAAAAAATTGTAAAAAGGGCTTTCTGTGTTCATGCTCAACAACACACCGGAGGCATTGCATTCCTGGGTTTTATATAAAAGCTTTGGAAGTTTCTTTTTTTGTGTATTTTATTTACTTTTAGCTGTAAACAATTGTGTGAAAAATGCCTTCAATGAGTACTCAAGGGTGAGATGTGCATTAGGTATGCAGCAAGAGTGCTGTGACCCATTTTTACATTCAGTCTCTCTGTTTTTACTTTGTTCTTGTGCCATTCTGCAAGGTTGAGAATGCCAGTGTATGAAGACGCAGAGGATGATGGGGGGGTGGGGGGCAGAAACTGAACTGGGCTAATTGACCAGAGAGCATTTATCAGATCCTGGAATGTAGTTTTGATGTGCTGTGGAGGAGATGGAGATCACCGACTGGCCCGTTCAGTTAAAGGTGTGACCTGTTGTTGGATCAAAGTGATGACGATGTATTACATAGTGGTGCATCCAGAAATAATTGGAGTATAATTGGTGTTTATTTTTCTATTGTCTGTGATTTTAGGCCATGGAGAGCATCGCAGAATCAAAGTCATTTTGCACCTTTTGCTTTTCTTTCTTTTTTTTTTTTCCTCCTGGATCATTCAGCTTGTCTTTTTCTTGCCTGGTTATTTTGTACAGGAAACAAGCATGTTGAACACATATTTGACATGATTTGGCTGGGTCAGAATCGGGCGTTTTTGCATAGAGGACTTCGAAATAGTGGCTCTTTGGTGTATCTGCAAATGCTCCCTTTTTGTATATTGCAAAGGGTATCGAAGCATTGTGTGGCAATGCTTATCCTACTTAATCTACATTGACAAGCAGCCTTAATGGTCTTTTTTTATGTGTTTGTTTGGCTATTCCTTGTGTCTATGGCCACTGACTGTACTTGATGACAAGCAACTGGTCGTTACAATGTAAATTTGGGTCTAGATTCTTTCTGTCTTATTTTTCCTTTTACTCTGTACAGTAATCTGATGTTACGGTAGACTCAGTATTACAAAATCTGTAATGTGATGAGAGTTTTACAAAAAGACAAAGAGTGCAATGGAAGATAATGCCATTATGCTACCAAGTGGATGTGCATTAGCTTGCGTCTCACTTGTCTTTGGCATTAAAGGGGAATTCCACCAAAACTGACTTGCATTGTTATTCTGTAACGGCAGATCTTTTTTTTTTCCAACTTTTTCAACCTTTTTTTTCTTTTTCTTTTTCATAAATTTTTCTTCACAAGTCATATCAGATTTGAGTCATGAGATTGTAAGATCGGGGGAAATAAAATTATGTGACATCAACTTTGATAGTCTGAGATAGTTGAAAACTGAAGACTTTTTTTTCTTACCACATCTATATAAAAAAATGCAGTTTTGGAAAGGAAGGAAAAACACTTTGTCTTGAGAAAAGACACAAACACAACTTAAATTTTTTTTTAGTTTTTTTTTTTAGTTAGCTTGATGTTGTCGGATCACTTGTTCCGTCATCTTGAGCTCACATAACCACATAAATACCCACTTTTTTCTGATTAAACCAATCCAGCTTTGGTGGAATGGCCCTTTAATGTGAAGCTGCCTGCTCTCTCCCACTGCGTACCTACCTGAAACCCTGAATCCCACCCACAAGAACTCCCACACACACCCCACTATACTATCTCCATACATTTACTTGACTGCCTTATGCGCACCAAGCAGAACCTTTATGACCGTTTGATTTCATCAACAGAGACAGATAATCACTTTTCTTTATTTCTTCCATTAACGTCAGTAAAGGGATCTGGGTCCACGGATTGTTGAAGCAAAGCTTTCGGGTCAGTTGTCTCTTGACTGGATGAGCAGATGCAGACATGACTACCTCTATGTGAGTCTCCATTGCTAACCACAGTGACCAAGATCCAGTCTGAGGTGTTTCTACCTGTGTACATACTGTACAAAGCCGCAGGTTGACAGCAGGAACTTGGATTTGGACCAGCAATTCAACAACAATTTGTTTTTATTTTGGTTAGATGCCTTTACTGAGTATTATTTGGCAAATGAAAAAGAGGAAAAAATACACTGACTTATGTGCTTGGTTGAAAATGACAAACTTTATCAATGCCGCCCCATTGTAAGACAGTTATCCTGAATCCAACTAGTTGCAGAGTGCTACTTTGCAAATGAGTGAAAATGACCATGTTTGGTGATGTTCTGTACATACATCTTTTTAACTGTAATAAAACGATAAATATTTACAAATTTATGATGTGTTGTGTGTGTATATATTTCAGTTAATGCGAAACAAATCTGAAGTTATTTTTGTTGCCTCGTATCTTTTCATGCTGCCTCACAGAAAAGTTTTTTTTATTTTTATTTTTTAGTCTCAATTAAGATGGACACTGGAAGTATTGACTTTATTGCAAAAAGAACTAAGTGGATATTTTCTTAATGTAAAGGATAAAAATGCTTTGTTACTTAAAAAAAGTAACCATTTACATTTTTAATGGAGATTTATTTTTAATAGTAAAGTTGATATTCAGCCAAAAATCTTTTAATGACTGATAAATATTGACCTTTTTGTTGTTGTTGTTGTAATTATTCATTTTGATGATCATCAAAGCTTTTTGTCATAATTCACAGAGTAGTACTTTTGTTGTTCAAAATCAACAAATTTATGTGATGTTGGCATGCAAGCGGGGCAGCTGACCAACAGGTGTTACCACTGACCTGTGTCTGAGCCGAACCTGTTCCTGGAAATATTGTTGTGAATCAGTGTTCTTCCTGCACAGTTACAAAAATATAATTCAGAGAACAAACTTGCAAACACTACTGAGAACCATATGCAGAAGTAAACACATGATCGCTCCTGTCCTGCCTGTTTGTATTTTCCATCCAGCATTTCTCACATATAATTTACAGCTTTTGTCATTTAGATCAATGAGAAAATAAATATAAATAAATATAAATATAAATAAAAAAAACTATTTTGAAGGTGTAGTCTAAAATGTGTGTTGTTGCTCTTCTCTTCAACTTGATCACAGATTGTTGAAATAACAGCAAAACCTTCTCAGTCAATCCTGCTCCGTTTATTGATTTAAGTTTCCGTGGTTACTTTCCTATCACTCTCAATACAGAATGTGTAAAGAAAGATTGTTTACAGGGCAGTACGCCACCGGTATACTTTAAATAAATGTTTTTATATTTATTTCTGTTGCTACTTTATTTCTCAGCAGTGGCCTGAGCTGTGTCTCTGCTCCAGTGCAGCACCGCCCCCTGCTGGTGAATCAAAGTAGTTAATAGTTCTCTAATATTCAGAGCCTCACCCGCCACGGAGCATGATGACTACTGTAACACTGCCACCTGAAAGTCAGTGATGTCACAGGCAAATGAACACAGTCAATCATCTTGTCTTGATTCACCAAACTGTTGAGTTGTGTAACCCCCTCCCCCCCTCTTTTTTTTTTTTTTTTTTTTAACTAACTTACCTGAAAAAACAACAAAAGTATGTTACTTAAAAGAGACAAGCCTGAGCGCACTGGCCTCCCCATCCTCTCTGACTTGTCATATCTCTCTGTAAGCAACGTTTTTATTATTATTGTTATTATTCATTTTCCCACGGACGCGTCCGCCGGAAGCTGGGAGGCTCTTGCAGGAGACGACAGGTGTCACTGTATCCTTGCGCTTTGTCTGCGCCCTCATGCATCAACAGGCGCCAAGACAAGGAGATGTTTACCCAAAAACAGCCAGCCAGTGCAGCGGACATGCGGCTGCTGTTATTTTACCAGCCTGGACAGACAGGATTATCACGCTGAAATGAGGCGCGTGCGTGTGCGTGTGTGTGTGGAGAGTGAGAGACAGAGAGAACGCTGTCTCACAGGTGGGCGCTTTAAATATTCATTTCCAGGTAAAAGCCTTTCACACACAGCTTTCAGATACTTTGTGGTTCCTGAACTCAGCTGGTAGATGGATATCAAATAATCCACCAGGTTTTATGTTATGCAAAGTGAAAATGTATGTCAGTAACACTCAGGTTTTGAAAATCCTCCTCAGGGTCAGGTGACACGCCTCCGTTTCCTGCAGGAACAGGTGTGTGTGTGATCCTCCACAAACTTCAATTATTTCGTTTTGAGGTGTAAAAAGAACTAAAAGATTAGAGGTAATGCTGTATTTCAGATACTAAGTTTCCTGGAAACACAAGTTACAGGAAAAAAAATTCCTTGAAAGAAAAGCTCCATTTAAGCCCAAGTAAATTCATCTATTGGAATTTGTCCTATGTGTGTTGAGCTGTATGTTTAATTGTAGACAAATTTCATGTTTATGCATATTTAACTAACCTCTACTGACTAAAAAATGTATTGGAATTAATTAAGTGGAAAAGTTCCACTTGAACACCGTCCTTCTTATTAAGAAACATCTCGGATGTCAAGTGTTCGTAAGAAGAGATCGCATCTAACATCTAAAAGAGTGATTTTTAAATGGTCTTTTTTTCAAATCATTCACATCATAATTTCTTAAGAAAATTCTGCATACTTACAGCAGAAATTGAATAAATGTAATATTAAAGGAATATTAAATTCATAATCAAGGCCAGACAGAAAAAGGCACAACTGAGATAAACACTACTTTGAAAAAACAAGTTGTAAAATTGTACCACTGATCCTCGGAGGACTTATCTTTTTTCTCTCTTTTGAGTTCGTTCCTGACCTATATTTTTAATATTTTTATTTCATAGACAGCAGTATAAACACTCGCAGTAAACACCATCAAGTCATTGTCGAATTTGTGTGTGAGTAGCAGAAACTACATTAAAACAAAAGTAGTGGGCACCATGCTGAGTCTTGTACCGAATGTGACCACGGTGAGGAGTGTACGCTGTGTCCTCCCCAGTTTCTCAAGAATGTCCCCCTCGAGTCGAACCTCCCTGAGTGAGTTTTAATTTTACCACAGAAGAGAAACACAAACAGTCGATTGAACTGTGTAAGTGAGAGTCACAGCCTTTGTGGTAAGAAGGAACTCCAGTTACAGGAAATTTGGAAAATTACAAATCCCCTGATGGTCTAAAGAAATGTTGTTTCCTTTTTGTGTATTTGCTGGAAACAATGATCAGTTATCCATCTACAAAAGTGGAGGGAATTAGAGTTGGATTGTGATTTCAAAGTGATATTGGCTACAAGCAAAACCATTTAACTTGATCACAGGTAAGCTACAGAAAACTTTGCTATAAATGATGAAACTGAATCTTTTTGTACATTTTTTGTAACACGTAGCAGTAATATTTAACTCAATACATATTTATTTAGTGAGTTTTAAATCACATTCAGTTTTATAGTGACTTGTAAAAGTGTAAATCTCCTGCACACTGTCGCTTACTGCTGGTCAGTCAAATTGAAAACTCAGTCCAGTTTTCAGCTAATAAACAAGACAGTTGAACTGTTAAACCTCGGCTATCACCTGCCGCATCTTAATTATGTGGGCAAATTAAACAAGATGGAGCTATTCGTGGACATGATGTACACATCACATGACAGCTAAATATGATCTAGTTAAACAGCTCTGGGCAGATCAGTGTTGACTCCACGGATTTCACCAAATACACATCATGCTGTGCATGTGAAACTGTTTACACACAGAGAAGGCCTGTGTAGCTTTAGAAATGTAGCCCTACGCACAGCTACGTCATGTGATGAACAGTAAAGAAATGTTACAGCTCCCAGCCAGTCTAAAAGCGGGTTGGACCTACAGGCCAACCACAATCATTCAAAATACACACTGTGGGAAGCTTCCAGACTCCCCAACAAGAGATTACATTTCTTTAGACGTAGACCTCAGCACTGTGAGGGTGAAATATAACCTGCGCCTGCTTGTATCGCTGCTACCAAGTCACACCTGTAAACCCCACAGTACCCTCTCAGATGTTTCCTTTAGGCAAACCTCCCTCACATACAGGTCTGTGACTCAGTCTGAGGTCTGCTCCAGACCATGTCCGGGGACTCCCACCTGTGTTACACATGAAGTGTAAAAGGTGGATAGATAAATTAAGTTTGGACAAAGTAATAAAAAGCCTCTGCTGATATCCAGGTGGTGTGGCTCTGGTTGCTGCTTAGCAACGGAGTCCAGCTGCTGCACTGCAAAAAATGTCTGTCCCAACAGTAGTTTGATCTTTAAATAGTAAAGTCAAGGAAAAAGACAAAAGCCAACTTGTGCCCCCCCCCCCCCACAAGTTATTTTCTCATCTTAATAAAATAGATACTGACAGTTCACTTCATTAGAAAATGAAAACTGATTCCAGTTTTCCAGTTCTGAGCTGAGGAAGTTAAAGTTGAAATATAAAAAACATTTTTAATGCTCTCCAGCTTACCTATTTTCAAATTAAATAAGGCTTAAACTGATGACACTGAACAGTGTGCAGCAACTGACTGATGAATGGTCACATATACTGTAGCTGGACAAAAAATTCAGACATACTTTTTTTTTCACTTAGAAACTAAATTCCTGATGATGTTTGAAAAAAATCTATTGTAAAACAAAAGCTCTGCTGTTCTCATTTGACTTTGATTGATGAATTTCTCTATTGAACTTTTATTCTCCTAATTAGTTTCAGACTACTTATTACTACACTGGAACTGTATTTGTCTTGTTGTATTTGTATGTTGATCTACCGCATTTCTTCACCTTATGTAAAGCACTTTAACTTGCCTCTGTGTTTGAAAGCTGCTGTGCAAATATACTTACCTTGATCATCTAAATAGCTCTCGGCGATTGTCTCGGTATTTACTTCTTCTTCTTTCTTTCTTTCACTTTCTTCTCTAGACATAATGGCAGAAGCACCTACAATATGACAGAAAAAACTAAAGCAAAACACCAACAACATCAACTATAACCTCAGAGAGGACCACTTTACTGAACACTAACACTGTCAACATGATGTAACTGATGCAATTAATTTTTTTCATCAAAATGTTTTATCATCACTATTATATATGTATTGTTTTTTATTATATATGTATATTTATTTATTATCATTATGTAGCCTATGATGTATGTAGGTAAACGTGTGTATACATGTTGATTTATACGCGTATAGTTAATATAACAAGCAACTTACATCACATTGTTTTACTGTAGCTGTGTGTGTAGCTGTTATTTCGTTCAGGAGCTGTACCTCTATGTGATCTATGTCTTGTATGTCCACGTGTGCATAGACACATTTACATGGCTTCGTTTTTTTCATTCTTGTCCTGCTTTTAATCTCCGTCACTGTTCTACTTCCAGCTGATGTTATTGCCTTCAGTGTCCCATGTTATCAGACCCACATGTCTGTCGGTGTTGACACTCGGTGGACGCACAGTGACCCGGTGAGCGGGACACTTTTTGCAGCGTGCGGGCTATAAAGAGAGGGAGTGGCGCACTGGTTAACACTGAGGAGAGAGACTCCACACGCAGACAGCAGCACGGCAGCGCCCGGGATAACATGATTAGCTCTCTATTAGGTCCGCTCCTGAGCACAACTAGATGCAGCACAGGGATCATAGTGTGTCCAGAGAGAGGAGACACAGAGGAAAGAGTTGACGCCTCAGCTGCCACATGGATCTTCTCTGCTTCCTATTGATCTGCCTAAAGAAGTTACCCACTGACAGTTTTTTTCATGCCCGTGCGTCTCTGGCACTGGAGAGGTTGTGTCACCGCTGGTTGCCCCAGGTAAGATTATTTCACACTTCAAATGCTTTCTTTTCTTAGTGTTTTTAAGGGAGAGCGCTGATATAATGCTTGAGCTCATTATAATAGTCATAGCATAAAAGACACGTTATAAGTGTCAATATAAAGTGTAAGTATGTAGCACCGACAGATCTAATTTCTCCTCTTGTTTCCTCATATTTTCAGATGAACTGACAGCACTTTAAATAATTAGTGCTTACCCTTGTGGAGGCAGTGCACGATGAAAGAGAGAAATCCGGCTGGGAAAGCTTCAGAGGAGTGATTCAGTTCCTGCCTTTCTCAGCCCTGCTCTGTCCTTCCTGGTGGATGATATTTGTTAACCTCTTCTGAACCCAGGAAGTGGGCCAATCTGCTCCAATGGAGTTTAACAACGAGACCAACCTGACTCTTCCAAAGGTGGCCTCTTACAGCCTCCAGATGTCCCTGCCGCTCACTGTGCTGGTGGGGCTCATGATCCTGCTGACAGTGTTTGGTAACGTGCTGGTGGTCATAGCTGTGTTTACAAGCCGAGCCCTGAGGGCTCCGCAGAACTTATTCTTGGTGTCTCTGGCGTCAGCGGACATTTTGGTGGCTACACTCGTGATGCCATTCTCCTTGGCCAATGAGCTCATGGGATACTGGTACTTTGGCGAGGTGTGGTGTGAAATATATCTGGCACTTGATGTTCTTTTCTGCACCGCCTCCATTGCCCACCTCTGTGCCATCAGCTTAGACCGCTACTGGTCCATCACGCAGGCCATCGAGTACAACCTAAAGAGGACGCCGCGCCGAATTAAGTGCATCATCTTCATCGTGTGGGTCATTGCAGCAGTTATCTCTTTCCCGCCACTAATCACCATGGAGAAAGAAAACAACGAGAAGGACCGTGTGTGTAGGATCAATACTGATAAGTGGTACGTCATCTCCTCCTGCATTGGCTCTTTCTTCCTCCCCTGTGTCATCATGGTGCTGGTCTACGTGCGAATCTACCAGATTGCTAAAAAGAGGACGCGGGCCCCTCCAGGAGACAGGAAGCAGAAGGAGATGCCAAAGACGCCCACCATCGCTGCTGCCAACCCAAAGGAGAACGGTGTGGGCGCTGATGACCGCCTCTGCCATGAGAAACTGAACGGCGAGCAGGACATCGAGCTGAAGAAGGAAGTGGTGGAAGGAGAAGGAGGAGCAGATGAGCAGAAAGGAGAGGTCAACGGGGTGGACATTGATGAGTCGTCGTCGTCTGACCACAAAGTGAACAATCCCTGCTCAATCAAAAAGAAATCAGCCAAGGGGAAAACCAAACTGAGCCAAATCAAACCGGGGGACAATGACGTCCAAAGGCGGGCGCCGAGCACCAAAGGCAGCCGCTGGAAGGGCCGCCAGAACCGGGAAAAGCGATTCACCTTCGTCCTCGCCGTGGTCATTGGAGTGTTTGTCATCTGTTGGTTTCCCTTCTTCTTCACGTACATGCTAATGACGTTGTGTGAGTCCTGCCCTGTACCCGACACCTTGTTCAAGTTCTTCTTCTGGTTCGGTTATTGCAACAGTGCGCTGAACCCCATCATTTACACCATCTTCAACAATGACTTTAGGAGGTCATTTAAAAAGATACTGTGCAGGAGGGACACCAGAAGATATGTATGACGGACTCCATCTTCATGTACATACTTTTTTTTTCTACTGTTGTACATAAATTGTAAAGTACATAGACCATTGTGCATGGATCACTGGCTTGTGAATGCTCTAGGTGTAACTGCTTGAAAAGGCTTTCCCAGGATGAGCTTTACGTGCAGCATCTTCTTTTCAGAACATCCACCACCCACAGCCTCGACACCGACCACGATCACGCACAGAGAGGTCTGAACTGAACAGAACACCACAGTGAAACCATGTTTTTATTGTAAATGTTATTTTTATTTTTATAAAAGAAACAAACATTGTGAAGTCCATGATATGTGTTGTAATTTACCACAGTATGCTATATAAAATAACCTGTCTGAATATTTGTGTCTATTTTGATTTTGGTGGTGATGATGATGATGATGATGATGATGATGATGACAAAGTGTGGGAAAAATGTCAGCTCTTTAAAGAATAAAACCCATTACCTGAACTGGTCTCAAGGCTTCAAAGCAAGCTAAAACATCAGGTTGGTGACTTTATCTCATTGTATATGTTACACTGTGTTGTCACACACATATCCACACACTCATGCACACACACACACACACACACACACACACCCACACACACACACACACACACACACACACACACACACACACAAACAAACAATAGAAGCTGGGAAACAGAGAAAAGGGTAGCAATAGAGTCAGCTATAGGTAACATTTGAGTCTAAATTTGCTCTCAGTAAAAGGTGTTAAGTGAGAGTTTTGAAAATGAAAAGCTGTTTTGATCCATGTGAAGGTGTGAAAAGGTGGATGAGGAGGATAAACCCACAAGTCCTCTTGTACCGTGAATTGGAGAACAGAGTTTAGCCCTTCAGCTGTACTCCAACAGAAAAGTGCAAATTCTCCGGTCTGTTGAATCTGACCTTTGCAAGAGCTTAGCTCTTAATGAGCCTGAATGGAATATGTGCAAATGTTCTTTGGTCCTTGGTTTAATCATGTTTGTGATTAGATAGAGGTCCTTTATCTGAGATGTCAGAAAATTAAATTACATTTTTAATCTTTTTTTTCTCTCTAGTGTGTTTGCTTAGGCTTCAGATTTCAGAGTCGGTTCATGAATCAACTGTGAATGATGAATACAGTTGTAATGCAAGGCTCAGGAAGAGGAGAAGTAACGGTTCATTTGCCGTTTTGTGTTACCACGGTATGCATCATTAAGTAAAGACATGGAGCCCGTCAAACCAGAACCTGATTGACTGGTCTCTCTCCCTGTCTTTACTCTGCCCTCTCTATCGGCTCAAGGAGAATGAGTGAATAAAACAAAGGAGAGACTATCATCTGTGCAGTGAATACAGAGACTATATCTTTTCCCTGTGGAGGTAGTGTAAGTAGATGCATTCCTTTTGACAGTCAGGAAGACTGCTGAGCGGCACTATCCTCAGAAAGCTAAGCGGCTCTTCTGGGAGTTTCTCTATCAGTATCTCCACCGCCTCGTGCAGCAGAGCCTGGTGTGCGTGCTCGTACTCAGTTGTTTCCCTGCACGTTTACAAAGTGTGTAAGTGTGTTGAGCCTGTGAGAAAGAGCGAGTGTATACGTGTGAGAATGTGCATGTGTATTTGCAGCACATGTAAACACATGGGGTGAGCTCCCACTGGACAGACAAGTTTGCTGAAGTGGCTCCGACGCTCCGTGTTCAATTTGAATTGGAGGAGAAATTTTGTGGGAGACTGTGGGATGATGTCAACAACAACAAGGGGGGAAAAAAACACGATTACTTAACAGAAAAGTCAAACATCGGGATCCAGCTTGAGAAGAGATGAAGGTGTCTGACAGTCGGAACACATTCACATTAAAGAGATGCCATCTCGGAAAACTTAACAAAGGTGAAGTTATTTAGAAGGAAAGACCCTTGAATGTGTTCCTACCTAAACTGCTGCTATTTATTTTCAAATCAAAGGATAGGTTCACATTTTTAAACTCTGTCACAATACAACACTCACATTTTACATAACATTGGAAGAGTTATCGGTTGGTGTAATCACTCCCTCTCTCCTTATTTGTCATGTGCAATTGCATTCCTAGTGCAACTCATGATGGGGGACAAAACAGATAGTCCTCATTCTGAGCAAAAATACTTTCTTAAAGTGACAGTGTGTAACTTGTAGAACAAATAATTACACATTCCTCCTCTAACATGAGAAAAGTAGAATTCATAAGCAATAAAACATGAACTTCTTCTCTTAGTTACACTCAGGCTTCTCTGACACAGCCTGATGTGGTCTGGTATGACCAGTAGTTTATGGTGGCTAGTGTTAGCAAACTTTGGATGAATACAGTGTTGTGTAACTCACATTACTGCGTCACTTTGATGAGTATGACTCTTCACTACTTATGTCTTACTCTGCATTTTAGCAATGCTTCCTTGCTGAGCTGTGGCAGAAGGATAGTAGACTAGTGCAAAATGAGAAATTCACACTAAAAACAGAAAAAAATGACAATAGTCAGTCAGTTCATTAGGTTAATTAAACATTGAAGCCTCATTTTAGATTCGACTGAGTTCATCTTTGAGCAGAATGCGTACTGTGGATTTATACTCCCATCTCTAACACCTTCGATGTACGTATTAGCATGCGAGTTTTGTTCTAAGACACCCTTGAAAAAAATGTGAACCGGTGACAGGGTTTTTCAATGGACACTGACTGATAAATATTTGTATGTTTGTCTCCTCTTGCCCTCCTCTCCCTCTCTGACTGCCTTTCTGTACCTCGCACATCAACAAGCAGCAGTGATATCATTAGGCGGATGTGCTTGCTGACAGCCTATTGGAAGAAGCCAGCTGTTGAAGTCAGCAGACCCCTCACACACGCATACACACACACACACACACACACACACACACACCACACACACACACACACCACACACACACACACACACACACACACACACACACACACACACACACACACACACACACACACACACACACACACACACTTAGCCTCTGGGAATTGGGGCATGGATCATCAGGTTAGAGAGCATATCCGTCTCCAAAATGCTAAGCATGGTGGCTAAGTGCAGCTACCATTCAAAAAGACAGAGACAAAATGTCAGCAACCAAAAAATCATACAAGACAAACAATCATTTGCAGTTGGATGATGCAGGCGTGGGGTGTGGGGGTGAAGCAGGATTTGACTTGATTGCCTCACTTTTGAGATGACAGTCTTTGTTTCTTAATGTGAATCTGTGTGTTTGACTGTGATTGTGTGTGTGTGTGTGTGGGGGGGGGGGGTATTTTTTAAATGTGGGTGTGGGAGGATGGGCGTGTCTGCTTTATATATGTGTACTGTAGGTGTCTGGGGTGAAAAGGTAACGATGATGGTGAATGTTGACTGAGGCACCCACGTATTACAACCTGTACATCTTTTTTATTATTATTATTTTTCAGAATGACATCCGCCTATTTGAGGTGGCCGCAGTAATTACTCCCAGTGTTATGACTCACTGTTGTTTTCTCCTACTTTTATTTGCCTGTCTTCAATGTAGCACTTTCACAGGATGTTTGTATTTGTCATCTAAAATGTACTTTACATCATCCGAAAACATATTATTGAAGTAGCATCATATTTTCTAACAGTCAGCTTGTAGTTGTCTGCCTCCTCTTTGATGGAGGACTCTTAAAAGTGTTTCAGAGGTATCATTTGAAATGGAGTCCCAGTCTCATTAATGGTTGGCTGATTAGCTGTCAGGCCTCTGGGACTGATTGGAAACACAAAACAACGCTGGGCAGCTGATATTTCCCTGGAAAATAATTTGTCTAGACAAATCTATTTTCCAGGAGCTCATTATGATCGAGAGCAATCAGCTCCCATCGTCCCAGAGACCACATGGCATTATGCAACATGATTATTAGACCTGCGAGGTAATTCGTGCTGGCTGAGGAGAGAATAGGATGCAGGGTTTGACGTTCGAGTGCCCTGCATAAAGAAAACATTCAGGAGTTGGAACAGCAGGGGAATGATATCCCAAATAACCAACTTTGTACCTGAAATATGTCTTTTTGCAAACTGGATTAAGAATTTACAATTGAGGCAAGAAAAACTAGAAGCAGTCCTTGGTTTCAGAACTTCCACAGTTTGAAAGTAATAGTGATGCACATGGTGCAAGTGTTTGAGCAGCTTTTCATGAAAATCATAAAAAAGGATTTCTGTCTGTTTTCATGCTGCTCAAGTTCAGTTTTAGTGACAGGACTAAGCAGCACTTTGATTCATTGATTCATCAGATGGTCTGTAAAATGTAATAAAACAGTGACTATGATCAACACTTGTCAAAGCTTTTCAGTTTATGTGATTTTTGACTTTTTTTTAAAAATCACTTACGACTATAATGTTGGACAGATGTTCAATTTTGTCTGGAGATAAATATTGTGTTGACATCAAAATCCAACATTGGCTAATTGACTTTTTGACGTTGAGCTGATGTTGGATTTTGCTCATGTCGAGATGTTGGCATGAGAAATTTGGGAGATGCTAGATTTCAGTTACATAACAACACAACCTTAAACCAACAAAATATCAGGGACAGCTGCCGTCGATTTTCTACGTCGAATTGATATGAAAAAGTTTGAAAACCCTTGGAACAAACAACCTAATCTAAACAGTCATTAACTCAATTTCTGTTGACTAACTGGCCATTTCCATTGATTAACTTAACTTGATTAACTTATTAACTAATGTCCCAGTGGTGTTTTGGCACAAGAGTGGTTAAAAGAGTATTATGAGGGAGCGTTTAACAGAGTTTTTTAATAGAGGTGGAAGATTAGAAAAACAACCAACACACTTCCAGCCCCTAGCACAATGTGTGGCTCTGTAATTATTCCAGATAAAAGCAACAAAGAGTTGAGCGCTTTCTCTCTCCATTATTCAGTCTCTTTGTGCTGGAACTCCCTGTCTCTCCACAAGTGACAGACAGCAAAGAAGAATATCTGTTCGGTGACACGAGAACAGCAAAGTGAGTGTGAGGCAGAGAGGGCAGCTGAAGTGGGTTGCTGTAGTGTCTGTAATAACTGTCTAGTGTGTACTGATGGACAGGCCGGTGGGCGTTTGGAGGAGATTATACCTGAGCACTCCACTGTTTCATCGCTGCGGACCTTAATGACGATGACTTCATGAAACCAGCTTGTTGTGTTCATCATGAATTTGGCAAAGTGTTTGTGTGCGTGTGTGTTTTTAAAGAGACAGAGCCAAATGTAATTTGGTTTTGATGTTTATCTTTAAGTTTATCATGCTGTAACTCTGCAGTTTATTTCTCTAAAGCCGACTGGGCTGCTTCAGTTTGCATGAATGCAAAATATATTTCAAACTGAAAAAAATGATTTTGTATCGTTGTGTGCTGGTAAAAAGACTTTTCAGGAGGCGTGACTGTGACTTGATAAGGTGATTTTTTTTTGGCTATATAGTGCAAATAATCGAGGAATATTTGCTAAAGGAACATGTATAGACCAAACTTTGTTAATATGGTGCAACTGTGGCACCGTGAACAGGAGAAGTCACAACTGCAGTTTGATGCTGGTGCAGAAATCTTGCAGATTACTCTGGAAGGATAATCTAATGTACAATAGCAACATTGTTCATCACCATTTCTGTTCATTGATTAACAAAAAGGCATTGTTTCCTGTGCACATCTTCATGCCATATAATAGCATAAGGAATTACTAACTTCAGTTTCCAGAAATCCTCTGAGGTGTTTTAAATAAACCACACACAGTACATAACCTGACAGGGCTGTAGTGTTTTATACCAAACAAATACAACATGCTAAAGACCTCTTGATGAGTCCAGCTCACTCACTGCTGCTGCTTCACTTTGTTGTAATGGATTGTTCTGTTTTGTTGTTGTCAATGGAAAGATTGAGTGAACGCAGAGGACTAGTTGTAGTAAGTTGTGTTGGTGGTAAATTTACACCTTCCCAAACATTCATTTATATCCCCTATTCTGCCACTCTCCACGTCCTCTATACCATGCAGTGTTAGAACTGGCAGATGGGGATGTCGGATGGTGTCATGTTTGATTACGGGATACCTTCAGAAACACCCTTGCCTGCACCTTTAAAAAACAAAAAAGAAAGGAAAAGGATGCTTCGGGACATGTCAGTGAAATGCAAGTTGTTGTCGGCCAGTATAGATGTTAAACAAAAGGTACATGTGTAACTACGTTTGCATGGATTCTGACACACATATCTGGGTGCTAAAACATCTGAAAATGGCTGAAACATCTCAGACAGCAGCTGAGTGACTGGAGAAACAATTTGATATCTTGTGAGCATCTGTAGGGAACTGTGGGGCAGGGGTGTAGACAAACACAGGTAGGCTATCTCTGGTGAAATACACCAAACCACCATTACTTTGGCAGGAAGTTGTGTGTTCATATAGGAGCCCATCATTCATAGTAAGAAAGTCGTCGAAGATGATGGAGGTTTTTAAGGGCCTGCCTCAGATGTAGCCTCATGTAGCTGTAAGGGAACAGAGCTATAGTTTAACAAAAAAGTTGCCATAGCAACAAATGTTTTGTTCAATTACTTCTTGTCCATTGTTAGTCTCTTGTTCATTGTTCAAGCTGAGGTTGTAAATTATAAAAACGCCACGAAGGCCTTATATACCTTATTTCCAGAGTGCTTTTCTACTGTGGCCCTTCAGTTATCAGATATAGTCGTGTCCATTCTCAGCCAAAAAGTCAAATCACAAATTTCCCTCATTATAAGTACAAAATGACACCTTTTATCCTTTGACAGTTTATTTGGAAAAAGAAATTCTTCTCAAAAGAAGCAGCAGTGGTAGAATCACAGTGTAAAGGAACAGAATATAAATATCAGGGTCACTGTACTGAATGGGCCCAACAAGTGTGGTCATGCATAAAACTATAGAGAAAGTGTCTCTGTGATCACTTTCAGTAGCTGCTGTGTAACCTAGTTTCTGTGGTTTGTTCCACTCCCACATTATTATTCGTACTTTCATCTAACAGGCAGCAGCCTCACAGTTTTCTGATCTGCTCTCCTGCAGTTTTGTCTGAGGCGTTATCTAAATTTGAGAGATAATCTCCTGTTAAAAGACCACACTGTAAGAATGTAATTATACACATTTGTGGAAGCAATTCAAGCTGTCATGTCACGTCAGGTAGAGTCCCCTCGTTATCTCAATGGCACTCCCACTCTCATCTATCTGCGCATCACCTCTACAGCACCCAAGCCATGTTTCTGCATAGGTGCTCACTATAAATACATCATCAGCACAATAGTTACGTCAGCGCCTGGTAAATATGGATAATTCAGAAGCATGGTATTTTATGTGTGGTTTAAAGCTTTCAGTGCAACTAAAGTGGAAGCCTGCAAATCATAGGAAAAGAAATGCATTATAGGCAATCAGTATCGTGGAAAATTGGAAGGGGTGTGCCAGTGAGCATAAATCCAAATGGTGTAGATTATGATCTAATATGTGGGTGTTATGATGACATGGACCCCATTTGTTTTATGGGAGATGGATGGATGGATGGAAATGTTAGTGGAAATATAATAACGATGAAAAAGAGACGGTGGAAAGGAAGAAGTAAAAAAACAAACAGCACGAGATAGAGACACAAAATGTAGCATGGGAGCTCCCGGGATATTCTGAAATTGTCAAAACAAACAGCTAATTGAGACTACAGCCAAAGGTTCGCAAGCATTAGGTGTGTGTGTGTATGTGTGTGTGTGTGTGTGTGTGTGTGTGTGTTTTGAGTCTCAGAGAGAGTGGGTGAAAGAGACAAAGAGAGAAATTCAGAGAGGAAGAGAGACGGTGAAGAGAGTACACAGACCACTTTGGGGGGAAACACATCTCCATCTCATGTATATGCTAAAGCCTTCTGCTCTATTTGCATGACAAGATGAAACCTCTACAAATTCTGCCCTGCTAATTCCTGTATATATTACATCCTACCCAAACTGCATTCTGACTGTCATCTTCTCATGTAGCAGTCCCCTTTTTGTCAAAGATGATGTGATTCTGCCCCTTCCCATTGTTGAGAATAATCCTATTTCCCTGAGACAAAAGGCTCATCTTTCATATCAATGCCAGTGGTAAATTAGTCTGAGGCCCAGACATGGAAAATGGACATGATAGCCCATATTTATAGGTGAATTGGGTTATGTGGCTGGCAAACACAAATGGAAGAAAACCACTGGTATTCTCTCTGGAACGTTCCCAGCAAATCAGACGACAGCAGCCAAGCAGTGTGTACATTAAACAGTGGAGCGGCTGGGAGCGTATGGGTTTGGAACCCCTGGGACATTGTGCATAATTGAAAAAGTCATTACAAAAACAGCTGCATATTGTAATGTGTCAAAATAGAGCACCAGCAAATCTGTGCTTCTTCACTTTGACTGACTGCTTTTATGTATTTCCCTCAACACACAACCACAGTGCCTCACATTGTGTTTTTAAAAAAAAATGTAATAAAAAAAAAACAACTCTTTTTCTCTTACTCTTTCCTGCAGCATGGCCTCTCCCAAATAGCGCTTAGCCACAAATTGAGTTCAATGCTCTCCTGAGAGCACGCATTTGTAAATGTTTGAGCTGTGAAACGTGAAACATAATTGCACAACAGAAATCGGGTGGGAGACAAATATTGCTTTGTTGAAACAAGGGGAAAGTGGCAGCTACAGCTGGACTTTGCGACCATGTCGGCATTGTTCCTTCAAATGAAGTGATAACAAAGGCTGGTTGCAGCACATTAGACTGCATTATACTGTATGAATAGCTTGCTATTTGTGAAAGAGAACATAAGGCATTGTTGCACAAACCCAGGGCTCTATATGTAGTACCGTTTTAAAAGGAGAGGGCCCCTTATTACACAATACTATTCTAACCTTATATAGACAACTATATCTGAGAGACTTTCCTCTATGAAGCCTCTGCTCTCTGATCTTTGCTCAGGTTGTGCTCAGCAGAAATGCTTTTAAACTATGCCAATGAATTCATAGCATCTCTTCTCAACAAAGGTCAGCCTTAAAATGGCTCTCTGAGAAAGTCTGCAGGGAGCCGGATTATTTGCTCTCAGTTTCGCAGGGCACTGTTAATCAACACAGCATGGTGTCTTGGTGTGCGTTTGTCCATCCGTCCGTCTGTGTGTGTGTGCACGTGTGCGTGTGTGTGTGTGTGAGTGTTAACTTGAGTGTAGGAGTAAAACTCAAGACTACCACACATTTTGATCTCAGTAGTAAGACAGAAAAGATTCTGCTTCCCAGATCTGTTCTGAAGGCTCCACGTTGTATTTCCCCTTTAACCTCTCCTCCATCTGCCTCTTCCCCTCTCATCCCTTGTGGATATATTTTGAGGAAACTACAAAATACCCGTCATATACGAGAACAGATTTAATGTCAGACTTCTGCTTTCTTTTATGTAATTCTTTCATTCTTGAATTTATTGAGACTTTCAGCGGGGCATTGGTGGTGGGCGGAAAAACAGATGCAGAATGTGAAAAATGAGACAGAAAGAAACGGCTATGCATGGGCAGCAGAGAGGTAGACAGCAGCGGGGAAAGGGCCTGGCTGTGAATACTGATGGGATAATCATTTGTGTTTCGATTGTGCATGAAAAAGCCAGTCAGCATTGGTCTGGAGAGCAGAAAAAAAAAGAAAAAGAATAAATGGGAGCCAGGCTCAAGAAGGACGACATCCGGCGTGGTCTCTCGTTCTCTCCTGTTTGCGTTTTTCGGGTTGTTGTTTGTTTCTGGGGGGAAATTACTGAGCCCATGGGGGAGTTAACTGAGGGAAATACAGACATCAATCTCTCATAACATGCAAGAGAAATAGAAACACATCAAAGTAGTGCTCTCAACATGATGTGATGCTTAAAATCCAAGTCCTTCCTTTAGAAATGCATGGGAAACAGTTCTCAAACCTTGTCCCCATTTTATAAAACATGTCACAAGTCAATCAAGCTCAGCGAACGGATGTTTACATTCTGGCTATCAGTCATCATTGTTCATCATCAAGATCCTGACAGTTAGAGAAATCTATTTCTTAATGCCATGAAAACTGTCACTGAACATATTTCCATGAATATCTCTGCTGTCAGAAAGGTCTTTGATTGAGCAGGTGGCAAGCTGCTGTGTAATAGTCCTCAACATTTAGCTCCCTGCTGAGTTATGATCATAGCTGGCTCCTCCAGACTGTGTGTGTGTGTGTGTGTGTGTGTGTGTGTGTGTGTGTGTGTGTGTGTGTGTGTGTGTGTGTGTGTGTTGCCTCTCCACATGGAGTCTGTCCAGGGTTCAACAGTAGTCAGTTCTCACCGGGTTTCAGCTCTCCTGAGGGGATTAAGTGATAAACAGCCAAGATTATTCTGGAACTGCCCACCCCCTCTCCTCTCCTCTCCTCTCCTCTCCTCTCCTCTTCTCCTCTCCTCTCTTCTCCTCTCCTCTCCTCTCCTCCCCTCTCCTCCCCTCTCCTCTCCTCTCCTCTCCTCTCCTCTCCTCTCCTCTCCTCTCCTCCCCTCTCCTCTCCTCTCTTCTCCTCTCCTCTCCTCCCCTCTCCTCCCCTCTCCTCTCCTCTCCTCTCCTCTCCTCTCCTCTCCTCTCCTCCTCCTGCCCACTGTTTCGTCCTTTTTCCTAATTCAATTTCCTGTCTTCATCTCCTCTCCTTTACTTTCCTCTTCTTCTCAACTTCTTTCCTGTTCCTTTCTCTCTTCTTTCCTATGTGTTTTCCTTTTCTCTCCTCCTCTCCTTCCCTTTTCCTTTTCTCTCCTTTCTATCTAATTACCTTTAGCCTTATTTTTACGCTCCTCCTTTCTTCTCTTCTCATCTTATCTCCTTATATTTACACCCCTCCTATCCTTAACCCTTCCCTCTGATTTCTTTACTTTTCCCTTTCTGTCACTCTTCTGCTCTTCCCACCTTTCTAACGCCTTATTACCTGCCTTGTTCTTGTCTCTCTTTTCCTCCTGTCTTATAATTTTCAGTTTTTCTCCTTTCCTTTCATTTCCTTACATTACTCATTCTCTTCATCCTCTCTCCTCCTCCTTGTCCTCCTCTTGCATCTGGCGACCTCTCCTCCCTTGTGACTGTTTGACTAAGTGGGAACTTGTAGCAGAAATATGAAAACAACAAGCCAGACACAAGGCAGGGGGATGTGACTGCTGCCTGGAGATAAGAGACAAACTGCAAACGATTTTTGGAGTCCCTCCTCTTCAAACACACACACACACACACACACACACACACACACACACACACACACACACACCCTCGACCCTTGTCTCCCACACATATGGTAGCAGGCAGGTAATCACTGCTACGTTTCGGTGGACAGGAATTATAGTATTACCAGAGGGGGATTCAATTGTAGGGACCTTGTGCGTAATTTCAGGGACCTCCCATAGGTGTTGGATCCTTACTCCCATTACAGTGTTATTTTGCAGGCGGATGATGAACTTTCACTTTTCATTCGGATGTGACACTGGGGAGATGCAATACAAACAGGAACATTCACAAACAGTACAATTAATATTGCAGCACTTCGCCGTGCTAAATCTGCTGCTGTGGAAAAATAAATGCAGCTCTCTGGATCCAAGCATTGGAAGGCTACAAACGACAGCCCAAAAAAGATGGAACAAACAGGAAAATAGACTTTTTCTTGTTGTCTGGAGCAGACATAGGTTTGTTGGTTGTAAACAAAAAGCAAATGAACATAGGTGGTTTAAGGGAGTATGGAGGTATGGCCTCCAGACATGGGGCCTGCGGCGATATTTGATCAGAGAGAGATTACAACGTTTACTCAGAGGAAGGTCTGTCCATCATAAAACAAAGATAATAAGAGAGACAGGGACATGAGCTGAACCCCATCACTGACAGTAATGTGTAGTAGTGTGTGTGTGTGTCTAATTCAACTGGTGTTGAAGCAATAAAAAAAGTCCCTCTTAAAAGAACACATTTTATACCCTTGTACCCCTTAAGAGTACCCTTTTTTATAATTGCTTTATTTCTCTCTCTGTGGTTCTTGCTGCTTGTGTCTGTCAGTGTTACCATGGCTTTAACTGACTTTCTTTAAATGGGTTTTGGTTTTCAATTTGAATCTGTTGTGTGGTTTTTACCTAATTTTATTAGTGTTGCTATATAATCCCATAACTCTGTGAAGTAAGCCGTTTATTAAGAAAATCTGTCAAGTACTGAATTGAGTATTCATGAAATGTGCACTTTCACTCTGCAAACTGAAACACCATTAAAGGAATAACAAGCAGACGGTTTGAACAGGGGTGAAGATGAACTGCAGCAGCTATACTGAGGTTTTGACTTTTTAAAAACTTAACACTTTAAGTGAGAAGACATGATTCATTTCTGTGCTACTTCAGACAGGAGATAGAATAGGCAAGGGAAATGTATTTGAATAGCACACTATCATCTGAACAGAATGATTTTTTGACCCTGTAATTTTTTACCTTGATTATTTAGTTAAATTCTACAAAAAAATTATATTTAAGTGCTTTTACTTTAAAACGTCGTCTTCTATTTAATCTGCTACTTGGTGTTTGTTTGTAATTATGTGTCCTCATTTCCATATGTAAATCTGATCGTTCACACCAAGTAATATTAGCTAAACTACTGTACTGACTGCACAACCTGACACAAGAAAGAAAAATTTACTTGGGTGATGGGACTGAACCTGGCAACCTTGTACGCGCTCAACGAATGACGTCAGAGGAGAGTTTTTCGTTTTCCCCTTCAGAGTCACCTAAACAACAGGACCTGGCCTGGGACCACAGACTTGAACTGCGGCTGGTTTTGTCGTTCATTTGATGAGGAAATTCATGGATGCGAAGCCACGGAGGTAGGTTGTATAATTAACTTTGTACATTCCTATTGTTTCGTCGGTTAAAGTCAGTGTTTGTGTACTGAATACTTAACATTAGCATTAGCTGTTTAGTTTACCCTGCTAGCTAGCGGCACATGTGCTGCTCTTTGCGACCCTGCCCTCTGTCTGTATTTTCTTATTTTCTCGTGAGTTGCTTTACTTCGGGGATTCCGGGCTTTAGCATGGTTGGCAGTGGTGTGTAGCCCCCAACCAATACAACAAGCTGGTTGTGAGGGCGGGACGCTGCAAAGATGCAGCGACCCATGGTTACAAACCTTCCTGCAAATTTTGCGTTTAAACTTATCTTGTAGGATTTTACCTTCAAGTTACACCCTTCTCAACTTGTCTTGTTAAAATAATGTTGCAGAATGGCTAACACTCTGTTTCCATTTGTATTGTGCAGTTACAAATTGTTTTCTGCTCTAAATTCACTTCTGTCTAACAGCAACATGTTGAAGGCAGAAGAGATGTCAGCATCCACTGCTTGATGGAGTTACTTGGAGAGTCTGGAGAGGAACTTATTAAAGACCACCAGGTAAATTTTGAAAATTTGGGATTTTCTGATATTTATTCTGACCAAAATGAACTTGTCTTTTTTCCAACCTAATAATCCAATTTTAATATTTATATACTAATATTTTACAGGTAAGTAGTCACGAACATACAGTACCAGTTAAACGTTGTATGCTGTAAATTAATCAAAATCATTAGTTAACTAAATACTTACCCAGCATTTATCCAGTGTCTTGCTCTGAGCATCTTACTTCTGTTGTTTAATTTATGTGTAGACTATTGATTGGCCACTTCTACCCAGTAAGTCACCTACTGCATATACAGGAACTTTAGAAAATATGTGTAGTACATTGACTTCTGAGCACTGATTCATGTTTTTGACAGGATGTCAGCAAAGAAACCATCAAAGAGGACTCTGCTTATCATGTCTTTGTTGTGGAAATTCAGCACAAGAAGGCCACATCCCTGCCCGTGTGTCGATCATCATCTGGGGAAAAGAGGTTCTTGGTGACTGTAAAAGTGCAGCATTGGCTGCTCATGGACTTTATCCACACAGTGAACTGGAGTCACGAACCAAAGTTTCAGAAGCTCTTTCTTGAGCTTGATGTTGTGAAGCTGTCTCCTAAAGTCCAGTCTTTGCACAACAAACTTCTAGCGTAAATGTTTCCACTCAAGATTCTCAACCAACTTCATTGTGTTTAAATCTTTGAAAATGTTTTGTCTTTTAATGACAGTTGTTAAAACATTTGACAGTACTGGGAGCAGAACTAACTTATGAATGTACACATTATTTTTTATTATTATTTCATGTTTAGTAGAAGCCTTATGGTAATACAGTCTTATTGACTAAAAAGTAGCCCATAGTGAAAATGCAACAAATCCATATTATAATAGTGTTGTAGGGTAGTGGTAGATAGAAAAAATATTTTGTAAAAAATTACAAAGAATTTTAACTGGAAATTGTTACTGGGCTTTTTTTTTTTTTTTTTTTTTAAGTAAATGCCATTCCAAATTTCTTTGAGTGCACAGAGGTCATTCAATGTGCTTGTTCACTAATAGACTAATAGATATCTGCCTGATTATCATTTACATTTACTCAAGTACTTAAGAACTGAGCTTCAGAAGGAAATTTTGTAATTCACTCTACTTATCAGATTGCTGTGGTGACTATAGAGATCATACTAAAGTCTGAACATTTAGGTTTACTTAAGTATCAGCAAAAAAACACAAAAAAATTAAAGTTCCTCTCCAGATATTGTTTTAAACTATGTAAAAATATTCTGCCATGAGTAATATTTTGTTTAACTTGGTTTTCCCAAATAAAAAGTGAAAAAAAAATGGAAAACTTGCGACTGGGAGCATGTCTGTGATTGCTTCTTCATTGAGAAATCCTTGATCAGGCCACCAATGCTGGTGCTAGGGTAACAGGTGAAGGAGCAGTGCGCATCAAGATGGTTAAGAGAGGAAACATTGGAGAATCAACTGCACATGTTTGAGCCTCAGACTCAGGAGTTTTTGAGGAGTGAGGAATTCTGGTGACTAAAGACGTATCAGAATGGAAACTGTAGTTATTTGTTTATTTTGTTTGCTAGCTTGTAACTGGCTGTGGCTAACACAGTGTTAGCGGCTGTGCTAATCCAAACTCTCTCTGTACCAACATGGTTTCAGTAACTGGTGAAAGAGCAGTGCGTATCAAGATTGTTGTGTTAGAAGAAACATCAGAAAGACGCAGCCACATGTTTGCGGTTCAGTTGGACCAAGACTCGACAACTTGCAGGCGTATCAGTTTTTGTGTTCACACTTGCTGCTTTGCTGCTGCTGCCAGCTCTATCTCTCTACATAGAGTTTGTCTACCAATTCCTCTTCAACTGTTAAATGCTCCACTATAGTCTCTGAATTTGTCTGTCTGCTGTTTGGTGGTCAGCAGGTTGTGTACAGTGGGTTTATCAAAGCTTTTTCCACCTGCCTCCTGCAGCTGAAAACAACACTATGAGAGCTGTGAGAGTAAAACAAAACAAAGTGGTGAGCTGGAAAACCAAGAATAATGAGCTAGAAAATGCTATAAAGCGAAATAGAGGGTCTGAAAACGTCTTTCACCACTTTTGATTTGGTATTCCAATAATTGTAGCTTGTTAACGATCTAACCATCCCTATTTTGTAAAAAGATTTGCATCTGATTTGTTATTTAGTAGAAAATGTAGGAGCAAATTTTGTAGCAGCTCTGTTTGTTTAACTGAACATTTTTCCATTTCAGAGTGACACTCCAATCAGAGGACATGAAAAGGTCTAAAACACTTCTTTACACTTTACAATTTTTTCTTGACATCTGTATATTGCAGTAGTTATGTGCTGCTTGTGTACAGCGCGGTTTTCTCTGGACCTCCATGAATTCACAGATGGTGGTTGCTTTTGAGATGCAAATGCAACTCTGACATAAACCTCAGGGTTAACTGTGCCAAAAATGGCCACTGTAAAGTTTAATGCATCATTTTATTTATTTATTGTTTTATTATTTATTTACTTGTGTATAAGATCCTGTTATAGGTTTGTCAAATTACTATCCGTAATGAGTCTGTAATATGATAAAACACAGTGAATGCAACAGTGTCGGCAGTGCTGTGTGTTCTGAGCTGGCATGAACACCTTGTGCCAACATCTAATACTCCAAACGCTATAATGGACTTTATTTTTATTGATGGCAGTAATTTGGTGGTTATGGTTATAGTGTTTTTAGGCCACAAACATGTTCAGTGCAAACCAAACCCCAGGGTCTGTTCTCAATTTAGACATTATCATTAAACACTGTCTGGTCTGTGCTGTGAATCCACATTACATCAGACTCTACCTATCTGCTCTATTCTGTTTTTCTCCCAAAGATGAGTAAATATCTAATTTGCACAAATGGTTTCATCTTATAAGACTTCGGCCTTTGCAATATCCGCTTGCCACTTGATACATTGTATTTCATTCATCCCCCCAATGGGAGATTTTTCCTGGTTAGTGTTTGCTCCTAGCATTAGCAGCCCCCTTCCCTAACCCCACTCCACCAAATCTCGCCAATGTGAACAGAGTAGATACTAATAAAACACCTTGTTATGTAAAAAAGCAACAGCCACATGAGTCACTCCAATGCTTTCCTCCTAAATGGAAAAGTTGTCATGACGCACAGAGATTGAGAGAGAATGAGAGGGAGGCAATCCTCCCATAGCTTTACACAGATCGTTGCGTTCTTTTAATGAGATAAGAGGCTGTTTTATCAATTTGTGGCTTTTCCATTTTGACAGATAAATGAAGTATGACAGTATTTCTGAGTCCTGGACTGCCTGAACACAGGTAACAGCTCTTTGTTTATCTGTAAAACTGTTGCTGAAGTGTCAAGTCAAATTTTATTTATATAACCCAATATCACAAATTTGCCAGAGGGTGTGTGACCCATGATGACACCCTCTGACCTTAGATAGGTTGGTGCTTGGGTTGGATCATGTTGATTACATATGTAAATGTAGTCCTGGAATACACATGCAGCATGCTTTCTCGTGCACCCAGAATGACAGGCATACAGACAGGGCTGGTAAAAACTTAATGGGTTGATTTCACAGTCCCCTGGCCCACCGACGCAGTGGCCCACTGTGATTTGTCCCGCTATGCCCAATGGCCAACACACCACTGGACCTGAGCCAGACAACCTCCTCTCACCATGAAGACCTGGAAAGAGGACAGACTACATCAAACATACAAGATGCAAAGCCAAAACCAAAAGCATGGTGATATCTAGGAGAAGAAAGCAAACACGCTGAGGAGGAGAGAGAAAGAGGAGTCTAGGATTCCTAGAAGATGAAAATCCTGGTCTAAAACATCAATTTAGGCACCAACTTTAGCAAGTGCAGTTTCACTTGAGTGACAGGCTGTAAAAAGCACATTGAAAATGGTCAAAAAGATTACTGTTATGTGGGCTGCAAGATCATCTATTTTACTGCTGAAAGAGTCTCTAAAATCATGAGACGTAAAGGATGACCAGCTTAGAGACAACTGCTTTTCAATAAGTTTGGCTACAGTGTCAAAAACAAATCTAGGATTATGTTGATTGTTACTGATCAAGTAAGAGAAATATGCTGCTCTAGCAGTAGACAGAGCACATATGTAAGTCAGTACACACTCGTGCCACTGGAGATAGAAGACTATCAGTTTACACTTTCGCCATTTGCGACCATCTAGTTTTGGTGATAAGAGGTGCAACTGAATCAGACTAAACAGAGACTAAACAGAGCTGTGTTGAAGACACTGGCTCAGTTTTCAGTAGTGCCTGTCGCTGCAGTGAATGGAACCAGGACCACTGGTAATCACTCGCCAAGAGCAGGTTGTATGTCTGTTGCCCTGAGCAAAGCAATTTACAACCGATGGAGATGGTTTTAATACAAGAGCCTCAGTAGAGGTAAATATCCAGTTTTGAGGTTAAATTGTAAATAGACTTGTAGATTAAAACAATGCCCTATCTTGTTTAGTAGCCCTAGCAACATGGGCATTGATACAGTAAGGCGGTTAAGCTGCATTTAATGGCATGAAAACATTTGGTTTAAGCCATGTTTCACATAAACCAATGATATCCAAATTATGCTGAAATATCTAGTCAGGCTTATTTATATTTATCAGGCTTTAGTAGACACTGATCTGATATAAAACTAAATGTGAGAGTCTTGTTGTGGCTGGACTTTTCAGTAATTCACTAATTTGTAGAGGTACTACTTGATGATGTATTTCTTGGAAGACATCTTGTCGTGTTTTAAGTAGAAGATTTTGATGGATGGCCTACACATGTGGCTGTGTTGAGATATATTTGTATGTGATTAGCTACCTAGAGGTGTAGTGGTAATTTGCTGCGTTTCCACCACAGGAACTTTCCCGAGGAACCAGGAACCTTTTGAGGAACTTTTTGTTTAAGTCTCAAAGCACACCTATGATGCATGCATGTGCTTGTTCTGAAGGCCATGTAACCACTGTTCCTCCAGTGGCTGGCTTACATGCATAAGTCAACCATAATGGAGCACGCAATCAAATGTGAATATAGTTTCATCATGTTGAAAATATTAGGCAGTAGTAAGACTGACATCTGGCTAAGTAGTATTACCCGCTATCATAGATGTTGTAGACTGTAATGTGCATGGCATAAAGCAATACAGGGGAATGAACACAAGTAGTCTGCTGTTTTGAAGAATTTAATTTACTTACTTATCGAGCAGAGTTGCATTTGAAACATCCATTCTAATGAAAATTTGCAGTGCAGTAAGAGGTCAGTTCATCTAAAAGGTTAGGCTATGAAAACGTAGCTAAACAAGCATTCATTTCCAGCAGGCACTGTCCAAGTTTAATGGGCTGGCTTTGTAATGTTTATTTGTAAATGCAGGGATGGGATGAAGGCTGGTCGCGGGTAATGGACCAGAGACAAGTAAGTGATGCTGACACATTTTTCTGGCAAACTCAATTGAACAAGCTTGGCTTTTCTTTGTGATCTCTGAATGCTTCATCCTCACGTTATTGGTCAGCACCTTAAGATTAGCTTCTATGTCTGAGGCTCTGGCCCTGAGTAGACAGTAAATAGTGGCTGGCGATGCAAATATAATGTTGTATTACACCTTGTCAGCAATGGCTGAGGAAGCGCATAGGCTACAAGACCACCAAAGAGGGCTGATCATCTGGAAGATGTTTGTACACATTGATCGGAGTCCACCTGTGGTAAATTCAGTTGACTGGATATGATTTAGGAAGGCACACAACTGTCTATATAAGTCTATATCACTCTGACTGGAGCCAGAGATCCTGTGTGGAGATAGAGAAACTTCAACATCAACAAACAAAAAAACATCACTGCAGCACTTCACCGATCTAGGATTTATGATAGTGGCCAGACAGAAACTTCTCCTGAGGAAGAGACATGAAGGCCACTTGGCGTTTGCAAAAATCACCTAAAGGACTCTAAGACTGTGAGAAATTATATTCCCTGGTCTGATGAAACCAAGACTTAACTGTTTCACCTCAGTAGTAAGTGTCATGTCATGAGGAAAACACGCACCACTCATCACCTGCCCAATACCATCTCAGCTGTGAAGCATGGCAGAGGCAACATCACGCTGTGGGGGTGTTTTTCAGTGGCAGGAACAGGGTGACTGGTCAGGGTTGAGGGAAAGTTGAACTGAGCAAAGTACAGAGATATCCTTAATGAAAATGTGATATTTTAGTTTTTCTTTTTTAATAAATTTGCAGTAATTTCTAAAATTCTTTTTTTCGCTTTGACATTCTGGGGTAGTGAGTGTAGATTAATTAGGGGAAAAACAAGGGAAGGGTCTGAATACTTTCTGAATGCACTGTATTCTTTGTAGCTCGAAGCAGACAGTTAAACAGCACTCTTGTATTTAACATTAGTTGTTGAGGCATTTTTCTGTGGTGACTCAGCAACGCATTTTCAGACAGTGTTGTTTTTAGACAATTAGATGAGGTCTGGAGGAGGAGATTAACACAATTAATTACCATGCTGATTGTGTATATATTGCATCATAGCACTTAACAGCCTTTGTTTAAGCAGGCACACTGGAAAAGAACACCTTATTATTTACAGCACCAACCCAGGGGAGACACATTCATACCTGCGAGCTGCCCACTGTAACCTAACCAGTCTCATGCTTTTGTTTACTGGGCAGCTGCAGGTGCGAGGAGCATCAGTGATTCACTTCCTCCAAATGCAGAGCCGGCCCAGGCCTTTATGGCATCCCTACATTGGTAGGGATGCAACAAACCCGCCACCCCTCCAAAACAAAGAGATTGACTTTTTAATGCTTTCAACTGAACAGTTTATTAATATATGACATCTGAATTTACATTTAGAAATGCCCATATGCAAAGGTAATGTATTTAAATGTGTTGAATCTCGATATATGAAATATATGTACATATGATGTAAAATCATATATGTATATAAAGTATAGCCTATTAATGTAAAAATTACATTTGAAACCTGTATTGACATATATGTCTAGCTAATAGAAACATGTATTTTAGTATGTCTGTGTCTGTTTATGTCTATATTATATGTTATATTATAGACATATGTTACATAAATATAAATCCATCCCGAAGCCTGTCAGTATATATTCATTGTATATGTAAATATAAAAGATAGAAAAGTGTGGTTAAATTTAGTAAGAAATTATTGAGAAAATCATATACAAACATATTTATTATATATTTCATATTTTTCATGAACTTATATCTTCATATATACAGAGGATTTACACATGTCATATTAATATATATGTAAGGCATAAAAACGTGAGAAAAACACCATAGTAAAGTATGGGATAAAAATGCACCCAGAGTGAATCCATGTAGGCATAAAATAGAACATGCCAACTCCACACAGAAAGGGCCAAGCCTGGGATTTGAACCCCCAACCATCTCACTTTGAGACAACAGCTTTAACCATTGTACCACCCTATTACCCCATCACAATGTCAAAGTATATACAATGACATAAAAACTAGTAAGGCAAAAAATAATATGATGTCAGAAACTATCATATTATATAAAATGTAATAATGTCGAACAACATCATAGTATATATAGTAAGGCATAAAAAACGTCACAGTATAGTAAGCATAAAAATGTAAAAAAATGTAATAGTATAGTAAGGCAAAAAAAGGTCAAAAAACGTCATACTATATTAAGGCATAAAAATCTTAAAAAATGTCATAGTATTGTATGGAAAAAAACTGCATAGTATAGTAAGGCATAAAAATGTCAAAAAATGTCATAGTATAGTATGGCATAAAAATATAAAAAACGTCATAGTATAGTAAGGCATAAAAATTTTTAAATATGTCATAGTACATTATGGCATAAAAATGTCTAATATACTGATGGATTGCAGGAGGTAGCCAGAGTACCCAAAGAAAACCCATGTAGGCATAGGGAGAACTTGCAAAGTCCACACAGAAAAGCCCCATGCTCAGGATTTGAATAAACAACCTTCTCAGTTTGAGGCAACATTTCTAACCACTGTGCCACCCTCCTACCCTGTCACCAATTTAAACAATATCATAGAGTAAAAACATCATATAATAGCAAGGCATAAAAAGGTAAAAAACTGTAATAGTATAGTAAGGCATAAAAATATCAAAAATGTCATAGTATAGTAATGCATAAAAAGGTAAAAAACTGTCATAGTATAGTACGGCATAAGAATGTCATACTATGACAAATTTTCAGAAGTCATAGTATAGTAAGGCATAAAAATGTTAAAAAATATCATAGTATAGTACGGCATAAAAAAGTTTAAAAAATGTCATAGTATAGTAAGGCATAAAAATCTTAAAAAATGTCATAGTATTGTAAGGGGAAAAACTGCATAGTATAGTAAGGCATATAAAGGTAAAAAAATGTCATAGTATAATAAGTCATAAAAATATAAAAAATGTCATAGTATAGTAAGGCATAAAAAGGTCAAAAAACGTCATACTATAGTAAGGCATATAAATGTTTAAAAATGTAATAGTAGAGTAAGGCATAAAAATGTTAAAAAATGCCATAGTACAGTAACGCGTAAAAAGGTAAAAAAAATAGTATAGTACGGCATAAAAATATCAAAAACGTCATAGTATAGTAAGGCATAAAAATTTCAAAAAATGTCATACCATAGTAAGGTATAAAAATGTCAAAAACATCATAGTATAGTAGGCATAAAAATGTCAAAATATCTTAGTACAGTAAGGCATATAAATATCAAAAATGTCATAGTATAGTAAAGCATAAAAAGGTAAAAAGAACATCATACTATAGTAGGGCATAAAAATATAAAAAACGTCATGATATAGTAAGGAAAATAAATGTCATAGTAAAGTAAAGCATAATAATGTTAAAAAATGTCATAGTATAGTAAGGAGAAAAAAAAAAAAAACGTCATAGTATAGTAAGGCATAAAAATGTCAAAAACTGTCATAGTATAGTAAGGCTTAAAAATGTCAAAAACTGTCATAGTATAGTAAGGCTTAAAAATGTCATACTATGACAAGTTTTCATAAGTCATAGTATAGCACGGCATAGCAAGGTATAAAAAGTTCAAAATATCATTGTATAGTAAGGCATAAAAATGTCATAAAATGGCATTCTATAGTAAGGCATAAAGAGGTAAAAAAAAGTCATCGTACAGTAAGGCATAAAAAGCTCAAAAAACGTCATAGTATAGTTAGGCATAAAAATATCAAAAACGTCATACCATAGTAAGGTATAAAAATGTCAAAAACATCATAGTATAGTAAGGCATAAAAACGTCTTACTATAGTAGGCATAAAAATGTAAAAATATGGCATGGTAAAGTAAGGCATAAAAATAACAAAGGCACTATTGTATAGTAAGGAAAAAAAACTGCATAGTATAGTAAGGCATAAAAATGTCATAGTATAGTAAGGCAAAAAAAAGGTCAAAAAACGTCATACTATATTAAGGCATAAAAATCTTAAAAATGTCACAGTATTGTATGGAAAAAAACTGCATAGTATAGTAAGGCATAAACATGTCAAAAAATGTCATAGTATAGTAAGGCTTAAAAATGTCAAAAAATGTCATAGTATAGTAAGGCAAAAAAAGGTCAAAAAACGTCATACTATATTGAGGCATAAAAATCTTAAAAAAGGTCACAGTATTGTATGGAAAAAAACTGCATACTATATTAAGGCATAAAAATCTTAAAAAATGTCACAGTATAGTAAGGAAAAAAAACTGCATAGTGTAGTAAGGCATAAAAATGTCATAGTATAGTAAGGCTTAAAAATGTCAAAAAATGTCATAGTATAGTAAGGCAAAAAAAAGGTCAAAAAACGTCATACTATATTGAGGCATAAAAATCTTAAAAAATGTCACAGTATTGTATGGAAAAAAACTGCATAGTATAGTAAGGCATAAAAATCTTAAAAAATGTCACAGTATAGTAAGGAAAAAAACTGCATAGTATAGTAAGGCATAAAAATATAAAAAACGTCATGATATAGTAAGGAAAATAAATGTCATAGTAAAGTAAAGCATAATAATGTTAAAAAATGTCATAGTATAGTAAGGCAAAAAAAAAAAAAAAACCGTCATAGTATAGTAAGGCATAAAAATGTCAAAAACTGTCATAGTATAGTAAGGCTTAAAAATGTCAAAAACTGTCATAGTATAGTAAGGCTTAAAAATGTCATACTATGACAAGTTTTCATAAGTCATAGTATAGCACGGCATAGCAAGGTATAAAAAGTTCAAAATATCATTGTATAGTAAGGCATAAAAATGTCATAAAATGGCATTCTATAGTAAGGCATAAAAAGGTAAAAAAAAGTCATCGTACAGTAAGGCATAAAAAGGTAAAAAAAAGTCATCGTACAGTAAGGCATAAAAAGCTCAAAAAACGTCATAGTATAGTTAGGCATAAAAATATCAAAAACGTCATACCATAGTAAGGTATAAAAATGTCAAAAACATCATAGTATAGTAAGGCATAAAAACGTCATACTATAGTAGGCATAAAAATGTAAAAATATGGCATGGTAAAGTAAGGCATAAAAATATCAAAGGCACTATTGTATAGTAAGGAAAAAAAACTGCATAGTATAGTAAGGCATAAAAATGTCAAAAAAAGTCATAGTATAGTAAGGCAAAAAAAAAGGTGCAAAAATGTCATACTATATTAAGGCATAAAAATCTTAAAAAATGTCACAGTATAGTAAGGAAAAAAAACTGCATAGTATAGTAAGGCATAAAAATGTCATAGTATAGTAAGGCAAAAAAAAGGTCAAAAAACGTCATACTATATTAAGGCATAAAAATCTTAAAAATGTCACAGTATGGTATGGAAAAAAACTGCATAGTATAGTAAGGCATAAACATGTCAAAAAATGTCATAGTATAGTAAGGACAAAAAACTGCATAGTGTAGTAAGGCATAAAAATGTCATAGTATAGTAAGGCTTAAAAATGTCAAAAAGTGTCATAGTATAGTAAGGCAAAAAAAAGGTCAAAAAACGTCATACTATATTGAGGCATAAAAATCTTAAAGAATGTCACAGTATTGTATGGAAAAAAACTGCATAGTATAGTAAGGCATAAAAATCTTAAAAAATGTCACAGTATAGTAAGGAAAAAAAACTGCATAGTATAGTAAGGCATAAAAATGTCATAGTATAGTAAGGCAAAAAAAGGTCAAAAAACGTCATACTATATTAAGGCATAAAAATCTTAAAAAATGTCACAGTATTGTATGGAAAAAAACTGCATAGTATAGTAAGGCATAAACATGTCAAAAAATGTCATAGTATAGTAAGGCTTAAAAATGTCAAAAAATGTCATAGTATAGTAAGGCAAAAAAAAGGTCAAAAAACATCATACTATATTAAGGCATAAAAATCTTAAAAAATGTCACAGTATTGTATGGAAAAAAAACTGCATAGTATAGTAAGGCATAAAAATATCAAAAATGTCATTGTATAGTAAGGCTTAAAAATGTCAAAAAATGTCATTCTATAGTAAGGCATAAAAAGGTAAAAAAAAGTCATAGTACAGTAAGGCATAAAAAGCTCAAAAAACGTCATAGTATAGTTAGGCATAAAGATATTAAAAACGTCATACCATAGTAAAGTATAAAAATGTCAAAAACATCATAGTATAGTAAGGCATAAAAACGTCATACTATAGTAGGCATAAAAATGTAAAAATATGGCATGGTAAAGTAAGGCATAAAAATATCAAAGGCACTATTGTATAGTAAGGAAAAAAAACTGCATAGTATAGTAAGGCATAAAAATGTCATAGTATAGTAAGGCAAAAAAAGGTAAAAAAACGTCATACTATATTAAGGCATAAAAATCTTAAAAATGTCACAGTATGGTATGGAAAAAAACTGCATAGTATAGTAAGGCATAAACATGTCAAAAAATGTCATAGTATAGTAAGGCTTAAAAATGTCAAAAAACGTCATACTATATTGAGGCATAAAAATCTTAAAAAAGGTCACAGTATTGTATGGAAAAAAACTGCATACTATATTAAGGCATAAAAATCTTAAAAAATGTCACAGTATAGTAAGGAAAAAAAACTGCATAGTGTAGTAAGGCATAAAAATGTCATAGTATAGTAAGGCTTAAAAATGTCAAAAAATGTCATAGTATAGTAAGGCAAAAAAAGGTCAAAAAACGTCATACTATATTGAGGCATAAAAATCTTAAAAAAGATCACAGTATTGTATGGAAAAAAACGTCATACTATATTGAGGCATAAAAATCTTAAAAAATGTCACAGTATTGTATGGAAAAAAACTGCATAGTATAGTAAGGCATAAAAATCTTAAAAAATGTCACAGTATAGTAAGGAAAAAAACTGCATAGTATAGTAAGGCATAAAAATGTCATAGTATAGTAAGGCAAAAAAAAGGTCAAAAAACGTCATACTATATTAAGGCATAAAAATCTTAAAAAATGTCACAGTATTGTATGGAAAAAAACTGCATAGTATAGTAAGGCATAAACATGTCAAAAAATGTCATAGTATAGTAAGGCTTAAAAATGTCAAAAAATGTCATTCTATAGTAAGGCATAAAAAGGTAAAAAAAGTCATAGTACAGTAAGGCATAAAAAGCTCAAAAAACGTCATAGTATAGTTAGGCATAAAGATATTAAAAACGTCATACCATAGTAAAGTATAAAAATGTCAAAAACATCATAGTATAGTAAGGCATAAAAACGTCATACTATAGTAGGCATAAAAATGTAAAAATATGGCATGGTAAAGTAAGGCATAAAAATATCAAAGGCACTATTGTATAGTAAGGAAAAAAAACTGCATAGTATAGTAAGGCATAAAAATGTCATAGTATAGTAAGGCAAAAAAAGGTAAAAAAACGTCATACTATATTAAGGCATAAAAATCTTAAAAATGTCACAGTATGGTATGGAAAAAAACTGCATAGTATAATAAGGCATAAACATGTCAAAAAATGTCATAGTATAGTAAGGCTTAAAAATGTCAAAAAACGTCATACTATATTGAGGCATAAAAATCTTAAAAAAGGTCACAGTATTGTATGGAAAAAAACTGCATACTATATTAAGGCATAAAAATCTTAAAAAATGTCACAGTATAGTAAGGAAAAAAAACTGCATAGTGTAGTAAGGCATAAAAATGTCATAGTATGGTAAGGCTTAAAAATGTCAAAAAATGTCATAGTATAGTAAGGCAAAAAAAGGTCAAAAAACGTCAT
The DNA here is from genome assembly GCF_021018895.1 of Seriola aureovittata. NCBI lineage: Eukaryota > Metazoa > Chordata > Actinopteri > Carangiformes > Carangidae > Seriola > Seriola aureovittata. Next base: position 11,301,993 of record NC_079366.1, read on the forward strand.
ACTATATTGAGGCATAAAAATCTTAAAAAAGGTCACAGTATTGTATGGAAAAAAACGTCATACTATATTGAGGCATAAAAATCTTAAAAAATGTCACAGTATTGTATGGAAAAAAACTGCATAGTATAGTAAGGCATAAAAATCTTAAAAAATGTCACAGTATAGTAAGGAAAAAAACTGCATAGTATAGTAAGGCATAAAAATGTCATAGTATAGTAAGGCAAAAAAAAGGTCAAAAAACGTCATACTATATTAAGGCATAAAAATCTTAAAAAATGTCACAGTATTGTATGGAAAAAAACTGCATAGTATAGTAAGGCATAAACATGTCAAAAAATGTCATAGTATAGTAAGGCAAAAAAAGGTCAAAAAACGTCATACTATATTGAGGCATAAAAATCTTAAAAAAGGTCACAGTATTGTATGGAAAAAAACTGCATACTATAGTAAGGCATAAAAATCTTAAAAAATGTCACAGTATAGTAAGGAAAAAAACTGCATAGTATAGTAAGGCATAAAAATGTCATAGTATAGTAAGGCAAAAAAAAGGTCAAAAAACGTCATTCTATAGTAAGGCATAAAAAGGTAAAAAAAGTCATAGTACAGTAAGGCATAAAAAGCTCAAAAAACGTCATAGTATAGTTAGGCATAAAAATATTAAAAACGTCATACCATAGTAAAGTATAAAAATGTAAAAAACATCATAGTATAGTAAGGCATAAAAACGTCATACTATAGTAGTCATAAAAATGTCAAAATATGGCATAGTATAGTAAGGCATAAAAATCTTAAAAAATGTCACAGTATAGTAAGGAAAAAAAACTGCATAGTATAGTATGCATAAAAATATCAAAAAATATCAAAGTAATTTAAGGAAAAAAGACTTCATAGTATAGTAAGGCATAAAAATGTCAAAAAACGTCATAGTATAGTAAGGAAAAAAAACTGCATAGTATAATAAGGCATAAAAATCTTTAAAATGTGACAGTATTGTATGGAAAAAAAACTACATAGTATAGTGAGGCATAAAAATGTTAAAAAATGTCATAGTATAGTAACGCATAAATAGGTAAAAAAAAGTCATAGTATAGTAAGGCATAAAAATGTCAAAAAATTTCATAGTATAGTAAGGCAAACAAAAGGTCAAATAACGTCATACTATATTAAGGCATAAAGATCTTAAAAAATGTCATAGTATAGTAAGGCAAAAAAAAGTCAAAAAACGTCATACTATATTAAGGCATAAAAATATAAAAAAATGTAATAGTATAGTAAGGCATAAAAATATCAAAAAATATCAAAGTATTATAAGGAAAAAAGACTTCATAGTATAGTAAGGCATAAAAATGTCAAAAAACGTCATAGTATAGTAAGGCATAAAAATGTCAAAAAATATCATAGTATTGTAAGGAAAAAAGACTTCATAGTATAGTAAGGCATAAAAATGTCAAAAAACGTCATATTATAGTAAGGCATAAAAATCGTTTAAAAAGGCAAAAAAAGGTCAAAAAACGTCATACTATATTAAGGCATAAAAATGTTTAAAAATGTGACAGTATTGTATGGAAAAAAAACTACATAGTATAGTAAGGCATAAAAATGTAAAAAAAATGTCATAGTATAGTAAGGCATAAAAATATAAAAAATGTCATAGTATAGTAAGGCATAAAAAGGTAAAAAAAAGTCATAGTATAGTAAGGCATAAAAATATCAAAAATATCATAGTATAGTAACGCAAAAAAATGGCAAAAAATATCATAGTATTGTAAGGAAAAAAGACTTCATAGTATAGTAAGGCATAAAAATGTCAAAAAATGTCATAGTATAGTAAGGCATAAAAAAGTCTTACTATGACAAGTAGTCAGAAGTCATAGTATAGTAAGGCATAAAAATGTCAGAAACTATCATATTATATAAAAGCATAAAAATGTCAAAAAATTCCATAGTATAGTAAGGCATAAAAATATAAAAAATGTCATGGTAAAGTAAGGCAAACAAAAGGTCAAAAAACGTCATACTATATTAAGGCATAAAAATCTTAAAAAATGTCATAGTATAGTAAGGCATAAAAAGGTCAAAAAATGTCAAAAACATCATAGTATAGTAAGGCATAAAAATATCAAAAATTTCATAGTATAGTAAGGCATAAAAATATCAAAAACGTCATAATATAGTAAGGCATAATAATGGTAAAAAACGTCATAGTATAGTGAGGCATAAAAATGTCATAGTATAGTGAGGTATAAAAAATGTCACAGTATAGTGAGGTATAAAAAATGTCAAAAACATCATAGTATAATAAGGCATAAAAATGTCATACTATAGTAGGCATAAAAATCTCAAAATATCATGGTACAGTAAGGCATAAAAATATCAAAGATGTCATAGTATAGTAAAGCATAAAAAATATTAAAAACTGTCATAGTATAGTAAGGCATAAAAATGTCAAAAACTGTCATAGTATAGTAAGGCATAAAAATGTCATACTATGACAAGTTTTCATAAGTCATAGCATAGGAAGGCATAAAAATATAAAAAATGTCATATTATAGTAAGGCAAACAAAAGGTCAAAAAATGTCATACTATATTAAGGCATAAAAATCTTAAAATATGTCATAGTATAGTAAGGCATAAAAAGGTGAAAAAATGTCATAGTATAGTAAGGCATAAAAAGGTGAAAAAATGTCATAGTATAGTATGGAAAAAAACTGCATAGTATAGTAAGGCATAAAAATCTTAAAAAATCTCACAGTATAGTAAGGAAAAAAACTGCATAGTATAGTAAGGCATAAAAATGTCATAGTATAGTAAGGCAAAAAAAAGGTCAAAAAACGTCATACTATATTAAGGCATAAAAATCTTAAAAAATGTCACAGTATTGTATGGAAAAAAACTGCATAGTATAGTAAGGCATAAACATGTCAAAAAATGTCATAGTATAGTAAGGCTTAAAAATGTCAAAAAATGTCATAGTATAGTAAGGCAAAAAAAAGGTCAAAAAACATCATACTATATTAAGGCATAAAAATCTTAAAAAATGTCACAGTATTGTATGGAAAAAAACTGCATAGTATAGTAAGGCATAAAAATATCAAAAATGTCATTGTATAGTAAGGCATAAAAATGTCAAAAAATGTCATTCTATAGTAAGGCATAAAAAGGTAAAAAAAGTCATAGTACAGTAAGGCATAAAAAGCTCAAAAAACGTCATAGTATAGTTAGGCATAAAGATATTAAAAACGTCATACCATAGTAAAGTATAAAAATGTCAAAAACATCATAGTATAGTAAGGCATAAAAACGTCATACTATAGTAGGCATAAAAATGTAAAAATATGGCATGGTAAAGTAAGGCATAAAAATATCAAAGGCACTATTGTATAGTAAGGAAAAAAAACTGCATAGTATAGTAAGGCATAAAAATGTCATAGTATAGTAAGGCAAAAAAAAGGTAAAAAAACGTCATACTATATTAAGGCATAAAAATCTTAAAAATGTCACAGTATGGTATGGAAAAAAACTGCATAGTATAATAAGGCATAAACATGTCAAAAAATGTCATAGTATAGTAAGGCTTAAAAATGTCAAAAAACGTCATACTATATTGAGGCATAAAAATCTTAAAAAAGGTCACAGTATTGTATGGAAAAAAACTGCATACTATATTAAGGCATAAAAATCTTAAAAAATGTCACAGTATAGTAAGGAAAAAAAACTGCATAGTGTAGTAAGGCATAAAAATGTCATAGTATAGTAAGGCTTAAAAATGTCAAAAAATGTCATAGTATAGTAAGGCAAAAAAAAGGTCAAAAAACGTCATACTATATTGAGGCATAAAAATCTTAAAAAAGGTCACAGTATTGTATGGAAAAAAACGTCATACTATATTGAGGCATAAAAATCTTAAAAAATGTCACAGTATAGTAAGGAAAAAAACTGCATAGTATAGTAAGGCATAAAAATGTCATAGTATAGTAAGGCAAAAAAAAGGTCAAAAAACGTCATACTATATTAAGGCATAAAAATCTTAAAAAATGTCACAGTATTGTATGGAAAAAAACTGCATAGTATAGTAAGGCATAAACATGTCAAAAAATGTCATAGTATAGTAAGGCTTAAAAATGTCAAAAAATGTCATAGTATAGTAAGGCAAAAAAAAGGTCAAAAAACATCATACTATATTAAGGCATAAAAATCTTAAAAAATGTCACAGTATAGTAAGGACAAAAAACTGCATAGTGTAGTAAGGCATAAAAATGTCATAGTATAGTAAGGCTTAAAAATGTCAAAAAATGTCATAGTATAGTAAGGCAAAAAAAAGGTCAAAAAACGTCATACTATATTGAGGCATAAAAATCTTAAAGAATGTCACAGTATTGTATGGAAAAAAACTGCATAGTATAGTAAGGCATAAAAATCTTAAAAAATGTCACAGTATAGTAAGGAAAAAAACTGCATAGTATAGTAAGGCATAAAAATGTCATAGTATAGTAAGGCAAAAAAAAGGTCAAAAAACGTCATACTATATTAAGGCATAAAAATCTTAAAAAATGTCACAGTATTGTATGGAAAAAAACTGCATAGTATAGTAATGCATAAACATGTCAAAAAATGTCATAGTATAGTAAGGCATAAAAAGGTAAAAAAAGTCATAGTACAGTAAGGCGTAAAAAGCTCAAAAAACGTCATAGTATAGTTAGGCATAAAAATATTAAAAACGTCATACCATAGTAAAGTATAAAAATGTCAAAAACATCATAGTATAGTAAGGCATAAAAACGTCATACTATAGTAGGCATAAAAATGTCAAAATATGGCATGGTAAAGTAAGGCATAAAAATATCAAAGGCACTATTGTATAGTAAGGAAAAAAAACTGCATAGTATAGTAAGGCATAAAAATGTCAAAAAATGTCATAGTATAGTAAGGCTTAAAAATGTCAAAAAATGTCATAGTATAGTAAGGCAAAAAAAAGGTCAAAAAACGTCATACTATATTAAGGCATAAAAATCTTAAAAACTGTCACAGTATTGTATGGAAAAAAACTGCATAGTATAGTAAGGCATAAACATGTCAAAAAATGTCATAGTATAGTAAGGCAAAAAAAGGTCAAAAAACGTCATACTATATTGAGGCATAAAAATCTTAAAAAAGGTCACAGTATTGTATGGAAAAAAACTGCATACTATAGTAAGGCATAAAAATCTTAAAAAATGTCACAGTATAGTAAGGAAAAAAACTGCATAGTATAGTAAGGCATAAATATGTCATAGTATAGTAAGGCAAAAAAAAGGTCAAAAAACGTCATTCTATAGTAAGGCATAAAAAGGTAAAAAAAGTCATAGTACAGTAAGGCATAAAAAGCTCAAAAAACGTCATAGTATAGTTAGGCATAAAAATATTAAAAACGTCATAGTATAGTTAGGCATAAAAATATTAAAAACGTCATACCATAGTAAAGTATAAAAATGTAAAAAACATCATAGTATAGTAAGGCATAAAAACGTCATACTATAGTAGTCATAAAAATGTCAAAATATGGCATAGTATAGTAAGGCATAAAAATCTTAAAAAATGTCACAGTATAGTAAGGAAAAAAAACTGCATAGTATAGTATGCATAAAAATATCAAAAAATATCAAAGTAATTTAAGGAAAAAAGACTTCATAGTATAGTAAGGCATAAAAATGTCAAAAAACGTCATACTATATTAAGGCATAAAAATCTTTAAAATGTGACAGTATTGTATGGAAAAAAAACTACATAGTATAGTGAGGCATAAAAATGTTAAAAAATGTCATAGTATAGTAACGCATAAATAGGTAAAAAAAAGTCATAGTATAGTAAGGCATAAAAATGTCAAAAAATTTCATAGTATAGTAAGGCAAACAAAAGGTCAAATAACGTCATACTATATTAGGGCATAAACATCTTAAAAAATGTCATAGTATAGTAAGGCAAAAAAAAGTCAAAAAACGTCATACTATATTAAGGCATAAAAATATAAAAAAATGTAATAGTATAGTAAGGCATAAAAATATCAAAAAATATCAAAGTATTATAAGGAAAAAAGACTTCATAGTATAGTAAGGCATAAAAATGTCAAAAAACGTCATAGTATAGTAAGGCATAAAAATGTCAAAAAATATCATAGTATTGTAAGGAAAAAAGACTTCATAGTATAGTAAGGCATAAAAATGTCAAAAAACGTCATATTATAGTAAGGCATAAAAATTGTTTAAAAAGGCAAAAAAAAGGTCAAAAAACGTCATACTATATTAAGGCATAAAAATGTTTAAAAATGTGACAGTATTGTATGGAAAAAAAACTACATAGTATAGTAAGGCATAAAAATGTAAAAAAAATGTCATAGTATAGTAAGGCATAAAAATATAAAAAATGTCATAGTATAGTAAGGCATAAAAAGGTAAAAAAAAGTCATAGTATAGTAAGGCATAAAAATATAAAAAATATCATAGTATAGTAACGCAAAAAAATGGCAAAAAATATCATAGTATTGTAAGGAAAAAAGACTTCATAGTATAGTAAGGCATAAAAATGTCAAAAAATGTCATAGTATAGTAAGGCATAAAAAAGTCTTACTATGACAAGTAGTCAGAAGTCATAGTATAGTAAGGCATAAAAATGTCAGAAACTATCATATTATATAAAAGCATAAAAATGTCAAAAAATTCCATAGTATAGTAAGGCATAAAAATATAAAAAATGTCATGGTAAAGTAAGGCAAACAAAAGGTCAAAAAACGTCATACTATATTAAGGCATAAAAATCTTAAAAAATGTCATAGTATAGTAAGGCATAAAAAGGTGAAAAAATGTCATAGTATAGTAAGGCATAAAAATATCAAAAATTTCATAGTATAGTAAGGCATAAAAATATCAAAAACGTCATAATATAGTAAGGCATAATAATGGTAAAAAACGTCATAGTATAGTGAGGCATAAAAATGTCATAGTATAGTGAGGTATAAAAATGTCACAGTATAGTGAGGTATAAAAATGTCAAAAACATCATAGTATAATAAGGCATAAAAATGTCATACTATAGTAGGCATAAAAATCTCAAAATATCATGGTACAGTAAGGCATAAAAATATCAAAGATGTCATAGTATAGTAAAGCATAAAAAATATTAAAAACTGTCATAGTATAGTAAGGCATAAAAATGTCAAAAACTGTCATAGTATAGTAAGGCATAAAAATGTCATACTATGACAAGTTTTCATAAGTCATAGCATAGGAAGGCATAAAAATATAAAAAATGTCATATTATAGTAAGGCAAACAAAAGGTCAAAAAATGTCATACTATATTAAGGCATAAAAATCTTAAAATATGTCATAGTATAGTAAGGCATAAAAAGGTGAAAAAATGTCATAGTATAGTAAGGCATAAAAAGGTGAAAAAATGTCATAGTATAGTAAGGCATAAAAATATCAAAAATGTCATAGTATAGTAAGGCATAAAAATATCAAAAATTTCATAGTATAGTAAGGCATAAAAATATCAAAAACGTCATAATATAGTAAGGCATAATAATGGTAAAAAACGTCATAGTATAGTAAGGCATAAAAATGTCAAAAACATCATACTATAATAAGGCATAAAAATGTCAAAAAATATCATAGTATTGTAAGGAAAAAAGACTGCATAGTATAGTAAGGCATAAAAATGTCAAAAAATGTAATTCTATAGTAAGATATAAAAACGTCAAAGAATATTAAGGTATGATACGGGGCTTGAACCACATCTTCTCGATTGACAGACATGTGTCGAAACCACTACACTACCATGTTGAACATTCCACTTTCATATTTAACTTGCTACTTAAATGTCAAAAACACCATAGTATAGTAATGCATAGAAGCATCATAGTATGGTGAGGAAAAAAAAAACAAAACGTAATGGTATAGTAAGCTATTAAAATGTCAAAAAACGTTATAGTATAATGAGGCATAAAAATGGCAAAACATATCATAGTATAGCAAGGCATAAAAAATGTCATACTATAGAAGGCATAAAAATGTCAAAATATGTCATGGCAAAGTTAGGCATAAAAATATCAAAAACGTCATTGTATAGTAAGGAAATAAAAACTGCATAGTATAGTAAAGCATAAAAATGTCAAAAAAATCTCATAGTATGGTAAGGCATAAAAATGTCAAAAAACTTAATTGTATAGTAAGTTATAAAAACTTCAAAGAATATTAAGGTATAAAATGGGACTTGAACCACATTTTCCCGATTGAAAGACAAGTGTCCAAACCACTACACTACAAGTCAAACATTCAGTTTTCACATTTAGTTTGCTATATAAATGTCAAAATCATCATAGTATGGTAATACATAGATGCCTCATGGTCTGTTGAGGCAAAAAAAACCTTAGTGGTATAGTAAGCTACAAAAATGTCAAAAAAACGTCATAGCATAATGAGGCATAAAAATGGCAATGAATGTCATAGTAAAGTAAGGCATAAAAATGTCAAAAAATGTCATATTAAAGTAAGGCATAAAAATATCAAAAAATGTCATAGTATAGTAAGGCATAAAAATGTCATAAATGTCATGGTATAGTAAGGCAAAAAAAAAAAAAAATCAAAAAAACGTCATAGTATAGTAAGGTATAAAGACGTCAAAGAATAGTAAGGCATGAAATGGTCAAAGTGGGACTTCAACCGACAACCTTCTGATTGACAGACATGTGTCCTAACCACTAGACTACCATGATGAACCACTCAATACCTTTATCTAGTTGGGCATTTAAAAATCAAAAACACCATAGTATAGTACGGCATAGAAGCATCATAGTATACTGAGGCAAAAAAAAAAGTAATTGTATAGTAAGCTATAAAAATGTCAAAAAACGTATTGGTATAGTAAGGCAACAAAAATCAAAACAACGTCATATTATAGTAAGATATAAAAAGGTCAAAAACCGTCATGGTATAATAAGGCATAAAAATGTCATATTATGACAAGTAGTCAGAAGTCATAATATAGTAAGGCATAAAAATGTCAAAAAAATGTCATAGTAAGGGATAAAAATGTTAAAGAATGTCTTTGTAAAGTAAGGTATAAAAATGTGAAAAAAATGACAGCATAGTAATGCATAAAAATGTCATACATTGAAAAGTACTCAGAAGTCATAGCATAGTAAGGCATAAAAAGGTCAAAAAATGTCATAGTATAGAAAGGCATAAAAAGATCAAAAAACGTCATAGTATAGTAAGTATAAAAATGTAAAAAATTGTCATAGTATAGTAAGGCCTAAAAATATCAAAAACGTCATAGTATAGTAAGGCATAAAAATGTCAAAAACATCATTGTATAATAAGGCATAAAAAGGTGAAAAAATGTCATAGTATAGTAAGGCATAAAAAGGTGAAAAAATGTCATAGTATAGTAAGGCATAAAAATATCAAAAAATGTCATAGTATAGTAAGGCATAAAAATATCAAAAATTTCATAGTATAGTAAGCATAAAAAATATTAAAAACTGTCATAGTATAGTAAGGCATAAAAATGTCAAAAACTGTCATAGTATAGTAAGGCATAAAAATGTCATACTATGACAAGTTTTCATAAGTCATAGCATAGGAAGGCATAAAAATATAAAAAATGTCATATTATAGTAAGGCAAACAAAAGGTCAAAAAATGTCATACTATATTAAGGCATAAAAATCTTAAAATATGTCATTGTATAATAAGGCATAAAAAGGTGAAAAAATGTCATAGTATAGTAAGGCATAAAAAGGTGAAAAAATGTCATAGTATAGTAAGGCATAAAAATATCAAAAAATGTCATAGTATAGTAAGGCATAAAAATATCAAAAATTTCATAGTATAGTAAAGCATAAAAAATATTAAAAACTGTCATAGTATAGTAAGGCATAAAAATGTCAAAAACTGTCATAGTATAGTAAGGCATAAAAATGTCATACTATGACAAGTTTTCATAAGTCATAGCATAGGAAGGCATAAAAATATAAAAAATGTCATATTATAGTAAGGCAACAAAAGGTCAAAAAATGTCATACTATATTAAGGCATAAAAATCTTAAAATATGTCATAGTATAGTAAGGCATAAAAAGGTGAAAAAATGTCATAGTATAGTAAGGCATAAAAAGGTGAAAAAATGTCATAGTATAGTAAGGCATAAAAATATCAAAAAATGTCATAGTATAGTAAGGCATAAAAATATCAAAAATTTCATAGTATAGTAAGGCATAAAAATATCAAAAACGTCATAATATAGTAAGGCATAATAATGGTAAAAAACGTCATAGTATAGTAAGGCATAAAAATGTCAAAAACATCATACTATAATAAGGCATAAAAATGTCAAAAAATATCATAGTATTGTAAGGAAAAAAGACTGCATAGTATAGTAAGGCATAAAAATGTCAAAAAATGTAATTCTATAGTAAGATATAAAAACGTCAAAGAATATTAAGGTATGATACGGGGCTTGAACCACATCTTCTCGATTGACAGACATGTGTCGAAACCACTACACTACCATGTTGAACATTCCACTTTCATATTTAACTTGCTACTTAAATGTCAAAAACACCATAGTATAGTAATGCATAGAAGCATCATAGTATGGTGAGGAAAAAAAAAACAAAACGTAATGGTATAGTAAGCTATTAAAATGTCAAAAAACGTTATAGTATAATGAGGCATAAAAATGGCAAAACATATCATAGTATAGCAAGGCATAAAAAATGTCATACTATAGAAGGCATAAAAATGTCAAAATATGTCATGGCAAAGTTAGGCATAAAAATATCAAAAACGTCATTGTATAGTAAGGAAATAAAAACTGCATAGTATAGTAAAGCATAAAAATGTCAAAAAAATCTCATAGTATGGTAAGGCATAAAAATGTCAAAAAACTTAATTGTATAGTAAGTTATAAAAACTTCAAAGAATATTAAGGTATAAAATGGGACTTGAACCACATTTTCCCGATTGAAAGACAAGTGTCCAAACCACTACACTACAAGTCAAACATTCAGTTTTCACATTTAGTTTGCTATATAAATGTCAAAATCATCATAGTATGGTAATACATAGATGCCTCATGGTCTGTTGAGGCAAAAAAAACCTTAGTGGTATAGTAAGCTACAAAAATGTCAAAAAAACGTCATAGCATAATGAGGCATAAAAATGGCAATGAATGTCATAGTAAAGTAAGGCATAAAAATGTCAAAAAATGTCATATTAAAGTAAGGCATAAAAATATCAAAAAATGTCATAGTATAGTAAGGCATAAAATGTCATAAATGTCATGGTATAGTAAGGCAAAAAAAAAAAAAATCAAAAAAACGTCATAGTATAGTAAGGTATAAAGACGTCAAAGAATAGTAAGGCATGAAATGGTCAAAGTGGGACTTCAACCGACAACCTTCTGATTGACAGACATGTGTCCTAACCACTAGACTACCATGATGAACCACTCAATACCTTTATCTAGTTGGGCATTTAAAAATCAAAAACACCATAGTATAGTACGGCATAGAAGCATCATAGTATACTGAGGCAAAAAAAAAAGTAATTGTATAGTAAGCTATAAAAATGTCAAAAAACGTATTGGTATAGTAAGGCAACAAAAATCAAAACAACGTCATATTATAGTAAGGTATAAAAAGGTCAAAAACCGTCATGGTATAATAAGGCATAAAAATGTCATATTATGACAAGTAGTCAGAAGTCATAATATAGTAAGGCATAAAAATGTCAAAAAATGTCATAGTATAGAAAGGCATAAAAAGATCAAAAAACGTCATAGTATAGTAAGTATAAAAATGTTAAAAATTGTCACAGTATAGTAAGGCATAAAAATGTCATACATTGAAAAGTACTCAGAAGTCATAGCATAGTAAGGCATAAAAAGGTCAAAAAATGTCATAGTATAGAAAGGCATAAAAAGATCAAAAAACGTCATAGTATAGTAAGTATAAAAATGTAAAAAATTGTCATAGTATAGTAAGGCCTAAAAATATCAAAAACGTCATAGTATAGTAAGGCATAAAAATGTCAAAAACATCATTGTATAATAAGGCATAAAAAGGTAAAAAAAAAACGTCATACTATAGTAAGGCCTAAAAATATCAAAAACGTCATAGTATAGTAAGGCATAAAAATGTCAAAAACATCATTGTATAATAAGGCATAAAAAGGTAAAAAAAAACCGTCATACTATAGTAAGGCATAAAAATGTCAAAAAACTTAATTGTATAGTAAGTTATAAAAACTTCAAAGAATATTAAGGTATAAAATGGGACTTGAACCACATTTTCCCGATTGAAAGACAAGTGTCCAAACCACTACACTACAAGTCAAACATTCAGGTTTCACATTTAGTTTGCTATATAAATGTCAAAATCATCATAGTATGGTAATACATAGATGCCTCATGGTCTGTTGAGGCAAAAAAAAACCGTAGTGGTATAGTAAGCTACAAAAATGTCAAAAAAACGTCATAGCATAATGAGGCATAAAAATGGCAATGAATGTCATACTATAGTAAGGCATAAAAATGTCAAAAAATGTCATAGTATAGTAAGGCATAAAAATGTCAAAAAATGTCATATTAAAGTAAGGCATAAAAATATCAAAAAATGTCATAGTATAGTAAGGCATAAAATGTCATAAACGTCATGGTATAGTAAGGCAAAAAAAAAAAAAAATCAAAAAAACGTCATAGTATAGTAAGGTATAAAGACGTCAAAGAATAGTAAGGCATGAAATGGTCAAAGTGGGACTTCAACCGACAACCTTCTGATTGAAAGACATGTGTCCTAACCACTAGACTACCATGATGAACCACTCAATACCTTTATCTAGTTGGGCATTTAAAAATCAAAAACACCATAGTATAGTAAGGCATAGAAGCATCATAGTATACTGAGGCAAAAAAAAAAGTAATTGTATAGTAAGCTATAAAAATGTCAAAAAACGTATTGGTATAGTAAGGCAACAAAAATCAAAACAACGTCATATTATAGTAAGGTATAAAAAGGTCAAAAACCGTCATGGTATAATAAGGCATAAAAATGTCATATTATGACAAGTAGTCAGAAGTCATAATATAGTAAGGCATGAAAATGTCAAAAACATCATTGTATAATAAGGCATAAAAAGGTAAAAAAAAACCGTCATACTATAGTAAGGCATAAAAATGTCAAAAAACTTAATTGTATAGTAAGTTATAAAAACTTCAAAGAATATTAAGGTATAAAATGGGACTTGAACCACATTTTCCCAATTGAAAGGCAAGTGTCCAAACCACTACACTACAAGTCAAACATTCAGTTTTCACATTTAGTTTGCTATATAAATGTCAAAATCATCATAGTATGGTAATACATAGATGCCTCATGGTCTGTTGAGGCAAAAAAAAACCGTAGTGGTATAGTAAGCTACAAAAATCTCAAAAAAACGTCATAGCATAATGAGGCATAAAAATGGCAATGAATGTCATACTATAGTAAGGCATAAAAATGTCAAAAAATGTCATAGTATAGTAAGGCATAAAAATGTCAAAAAATGTCATATTAAAGTAAGGCATAAAAATATCAAAAAATGTCATAGTATAGTAAGGCATAAAATGTCATAAACGTCATGGTATAGTAAGGCAAAAAAAAAAAATCAAAAAAACGTCATAGTATAGTAAGGTATAAAGACGTCAAAGAATAGTAAGGCATGAAATGGTCAAAGTGGGACTTCAACCGACAACCTTCTGATTGAAAGACATGTGTCCTAACCACTAGACTACCATGATGAACCACTCAATACCTTTATCTAGTTGGGCATTTAAAAATCAAAAACACCATAGTATAGTAAGGCATAGAAGCATCATAGTATACTGAGGCAAAAAAAAAAGTAATTGTATAGTAAGGCATAAAAATGTCATAAACGTCATGGTATAGTAAGGCAACAAAAATCAAAACAACGTCATATTATAGTAAGGTATAAAAAGGTCAAAAACCGTCATGGTATAATAAGGCATAAAAATGTCATATTATGACAAGTAGTCAGAAGTCATAATATAGTAAGGCATAAAAATGTCAAAAAAATGTCATAGTATAGTAAGGGATAAAAATGTTAAAGAATTTCTTTGTAAAGTAAGGTATAAAAATGTGAAAAAAATGACAGCGTAGTAATGCATAAAAATGTCATACATTGAAAAGTACTCAGAAGTCATAGCATAGTAAGGCATAAAAAGGTCAAAAAATGTCATAGTATAGAAAGGCATAAAAAGATCAAAAAACGTCATAGTATAGTAAGTATAAAAATGTTAAAAATTGTCATAGTATAGTAAGGCATAAAAAGGTAAAAAAAACCGTCATACTATAGTAAGGCATAAAAATGTCAAAAAATGTCATAGTATAGTAAAGCATAAAAATCTCAAAACATCATAGTATAGTAAGGCATAAAAATGTCAAAAAAATCTCATAGTATAGTAAGGCATAAAAATGTCATACTATGACAAGTAGTCAGCAGTCATAGTATAGTAAGGAATAAAAATTTCAAAAAATCTCATAGTATAGCAAGCTAAAAAAAAATCAAAACAACGTCATATTATAGTAAGGTATAGAGATGTAAAAAAACATCATAGTAAGGCATAAAAAACTGCATAGTATAGTAAGGCATAAAAATGTTAAAAAAACATCATAGTATAGTAAGGCATAAAAATTTCAAAAAATATCATGGTATAGTAAGGCATAAAAAGGTAAAAAAACATCATACCATAGTAAGGCATAAAAATGTCAAAAACGTCATAATATAGTAAGGCATGAAAATGTAAAAAAATGTCATAGTATAGTAAGGCAGGAAAATGTCAAAAAATGTCATAGTATAGTAAGGCATAAAAAGTTACAAAAATCTCATAGTATAGCAAGGCATAAAAATGTCAAAAACATCATAGTATAGTAAGGAAAAGAAACTGCATACTAAAGTAAGGCATAAGAATGTCAAAAAAACTCATAGTATAGCAAGGCATAAAAATGTCAAAAACATTTCATAGTATAGTAAGG
Organism: Seriola aureovittata; assembly: GCF_021018895.1. Taxonomy (NCBI): domain Eukaryota; kingdom Metazoa; phylum Chordata; class Actinopteri; order Carangiformes; family Carangidae; genus Seriola; species Seriola aureovittata. The sequence goes on from NC_079366.1 coordinate 11,317,059, forward strand.
CATTAAATGGTCAAAAAATCTCATAGTATAGCAAGGCATAAAAATGTCAAAAAAATATCATGGTATAGTAAGGCAAAAAAAATCAAAACAACATCATATTATTGTAAGGTATAAAAATGTCAAAAACCGTCATAGTATAGTAGGCATAAAAATGTTAAAAACATCATAGTATAGTAAGGAAAAAAAACTGCATACTAAAGTAAGGCATAAGAATGTCAAAAAAACTCATAGTATAGCAAGGCATAAAAATGTCAAAAACATTTCATAGTATAGTCAGGCATTAAATGGTCAAAAAATCTCATAGTATAGCAAGGCATAAAAATGTCAAAAAAATATCATGGTATAGTAAGGCAAAAAAAATCAAAACAACATCATATTATTGTAAGGTATAAAAATGTCAAAAACCGTCATACTATAGTAAGACATAAAAATGTCAAAAAATGTCATAGTATAGTAAGGCATAAAAATTTAAAAAAATGTCATAGTATAGAAAGGCATTAAAAGATCAATAAATGTCATAGTATAGTAGGCATAAAAATGTTAACAATTGTCATAGTATAGTAAGGCATAAAAATGTAAAAAAACATCATAGTATAGTAAGGCATGAAAATGTCAAAAAATGTCATAGTATAGCAAGGCATAAAAAGATCAATAAACGTCATAGTATAGTAGGCATAAAAATGTTAAAAATTGTCATAGTATAGTAAGGCATAAAAATGTAAAAAAATGTCATCGTATAGTAAGGCATGAAAATGTCAAAAAATGTCATACTATAGTAAGGCATAAAAATGTCATACTATGACAAGTAGTCAGAAGTCATAGTATAGTAAGGATTAAAAATGTCAAAAAATGTCATAGTATAGTAGGCATAAAAAAATCAAAACAACATCATATTATTGTAAGGTATAAAAATGTAAAAAACCGTCATACTATAGTAAGACATAAAAATGTCAAAAAATGTCATAGTATAGTAAGGCATAAAAATTTCAAAAAAAGTCATAGTATAGAAAGGCATTAAAAGATCAATAAACATCATAGTATAGTATGCATAAAAATGTTAAAAATTGTCATAGTATAGTAAGGCATGAAAATGTCAAAAAATGTCATAGTATAGTAAGGCATAAAAAGGTAAAAATGTCATAGTATAGTAGGCATAAAAATGTTAAAAATTGTCATAGTATAGTAAGGCATAAAAATGTCAAAAAATGTCATAGTATAGCAAGGCATAAAAAGATCAATAAACGTCATAGTATAGTATGCATAAAAATGTTAAAAATTGTCATAGTATAGTAAGGCATGAAAATGTCAAAAAATGTCATAGTATAGTAAGGCATAAAAAGGTAAAAATGTCATAGTATAGTAAGGCATGAAAAGGTCAAAAAACATCATACTACAGTAAGCATAAAAATTTTAAAAAATGTCAAAGTATAGTAAGGCATAAATAGCTCAAAAAACGTCAAAGTATAGTAAGGCGTAAAAATGTCAAAAACATCATTGTATAGTAAGGCATAAAAAGGTTGAAAAATCTCATAGTATAGCAAGGCATAAAAATGTCAAAAAATGTCATAGTATAGTAAAGCATAAAAATGTCAAAACATCATAGTATAGTAAGGCATAAAAATGTCAAAAAAATCTCATAGTATAGTAAGGCATAAAAATGTCATACTATGACAAGTAGTCAGCAGTCATAGTATAGTAAGGAATAAAAATTTCAAAAAATCTCATAGTATAGCAAGGTAAAAAAAAATCAAAACAACGTCATATTATAGTAAGGTATAGAGATGTAAAAAAACATCATAGTAAGGCATAAAAAACTGCATAGTATAGTAAGGCATAAAAATGTTAAAAAAACATCATAGTATAGTAAGGCATAAAAATTTCAAAAAATATCATGGTATAGTAAGGCATAAAAAGGTAAAAAAACATCATACCATAGTAAGGCATAAAAATGTCAAAAACGTCATAATATAGTAAGGCATGAAAATGTAAAAAAATGTCATAGTATAGTAAGGCAGGAAAATGTCAAAAAATGTCATAGTATAGTAAGGCATAAAAAGTTAAAAAAATCTCATAGTATAGCAAGGCATAAAAATGTCAAAAACATCATAGTATAGTAAGGAAAAGAAACTGCATACTAAAGTAAGGCATAAGAATGTCAAAAAAACTCATAGTATAGCAAGGCATAAAAATGTCAAAAACATTTCATAGTATAGTAAGGCATTAAATGGTCAAAAAATCTCATAGTATAGCAAGGCATAAAAATGTCAAAAAAATATCATGGTATAGTAAGGCAAAAAAAATCAAAACAACATCATATTATTGTAAGGTATAAAAATGTCAAAAACCGTCATACTATAGTAAGACATAAAAATGTCAAAAAATGTCATAGTATAGTAAGGCATAAAAATTTCAAAAAATGTCATAGTATAGAAAGGCATTAAAAGATCAATAAACGTCACAGTATAGTAGGCATAAAAATGTTAAAAATTGTCATAGTATAGTAAGGCATTAAATGGTCAAAAAATGTCATAGTATAACAAGGCATAAAAATGTCAAAAAAATATCATGGTATAGTAAGGCAAAAAAAATCAAAACAACATCATATTATTGTAAGGTATAAAAATGTCAAAAACCGTCATACTATAGTAAGACATAAAAATGTCAAAAAATGTCATAGTATAGTAAGGCATAAAAATTTAAAAAAATGTCATAGTATAGAAAGGCATTAAAAAATCAATAAATGTCATAGTATAGTAGGCATAAAAATGTTAACAATTGTCATAGTATAGTAAGGCATAAAAATGTAAAAAAACATCATAGTATAGTAAGGCATGAAAATGTCAAAAAATGTCATAGTATAGTAGGCATAAAAATGTTAAAAATTGTCATAGTATAGTAAGGCATAAAAATGTCAAAAAATGTCATAGTATAGCAAGGCATAAAAAGATCAATAAACGTCATAGTATAGTAGGCATAAAAATGTTAAAAATTGTCATAGTATAGTAAGGCATAAAAATGTAAAAAAATGTCATCGTATAGTAAGGCATGAAAATGTAAAAAAATGTCATGCTATAGTAAGGCATAAAAATGTCATACTATGACAAGTAGTCAGAAGTCATAGTATAGTAAGGATTAAAAATGTCAAAAAATGTCATAGTATAGTAGGCATAAAAAAATCAAAACAACATCATATTATTGTAAGGTATAAAAATGTCAAAAACCGTCATACTATAGTAAGACATAAAAATGTCAAAAAATGTCATAGTATAGTAAGGCATAAAAATTTCAAAAAAAGTCATAGTATAGAAAGGCATTAAAAGATCAATAAACATCATAGTATAGTATGCATAAAAATGTTAAAAATTGTCATAGTATAGTAAGGCATGAAAATGTAAAAATGTCATAATATAGTAGGCATAAAAATGTTAAAAATTGTCATAGTATAGTAAGGCATAAAAATGTCAAAAAATGTCATAGTATAGCAAGGCATAAAAAGATCAATAAACGTCATAGTATAGTAGGCATAAAAATGTTAAAAATTGTCATAGTATAGAAAGGCATTAAAAGATCAATAAACATCATAGTATAGTATGCATAAAAATGTTAAAAATTGTCATAGTATAGTAAGGCATGAAAATGTCAAAAAATGTCATAGTATAGTAAGGCATAAAAAGGTAAAAATGTCATAGTATAGTAAGGCATGAAAAGGTCAAAAAACATCATACTACAGTAAGCATAAAAATTTTAAAAAATGTCAAAGTATAGTAAGGCATAAATAGCTCAAAAAACGTCAAAGTATAGTAAGGCGTAAAAATGTCAAAAACATCATAGTATAGTAAGGCATAAAAAGGTTGAAAAATCTCATAGTATAGCAAGGCATAAAAATGTAAAAAATTGTCATAGTATAGTAAGGCATAAAAATGTCAAAAAATGTCATAGTATAGCAAGGCATAAAAAGATCAATAAACGTCATAGTATAGTAGGCATAAAAATGTTAAAAATTGTCATAGTATAGAAAGGCATTAAAAGATCAATAAACATCATAGTATAGTATGCATAAAAATGTTAAAAATTGTCATAGTATAGTAAGGCATGAAAATGTCAAAAAATGTCATAGTATAGTAAGGCATAAAAAGGTAAAAATGTCATAGTATAGTAAGGCATGAAAAGGTCAAAAAACATCATACTACAGTAAGCATAAAAATTTTAAAAAATGTCAAAGTATAGTAAGGCATAAATAGCTCAAAAAACGTCAAAGTATAGTAAGGCGTAAAAATGTCAAAAACATCATAGTATAGTAAGGCATAAAAAGGTTGAAAAATCTCATAGTATAGCAAGGCATAAAAATGTAAAAAAATGTCATAGTACAGTAAGGCATAAATATGTCAAAAACATCATAGTATAGTAAGGAAAAAAAATTGCATACTATAGTAAGGCATAAAAATTTCAAGAAAATGTCATAGTATAGTAAGGCGTAAAAAGGTCAAAAAATCTCATAGTATAGTAGGCATAAAAATGTTAAAAATTGTCATAGTATAGTAAGGCATGAAAATGTCAAAAAATGTCATAGTATAGTAAGGCATAAAAAGGTAAAAATGTCATAGTATAGTAAGACATAAAAAGGTCAAAAAATGTCATAATATTTTAAGGCATAAAAATGTCATACTATGACAAGTAGTCAGAAGTCATAGTGTAGTAAGGATTAAAAATTTCAAAAAATGTCATAGAATAGTATGCATAAAAAATCAAAACAACATCATATTATTGTAAGGTATAAAAATGTCAAAAACCGTCATACTATAGTAAGACATAAAAATGTCAAAAAATGTCATAGTATAGTAAGGCATAAAAATTTCAAAAAATGTCACAGTATAGAAAGGCATTAAAAGATCAATAAACGTCATAATATATTAGGCATAAAAATGTTAAAAATTGTCATAGTATAGTAAGGCATGAAAAGGTCAAAAAATGTCATAGTATAGTAAGGCATAAAAATGTCATACTATGATAAGTTGTCAAAAGTCATAGTATAGTAAGGCATAAATAGGTAAAAAAATCGTCATAGTATAGTAAGGTATAAATGTATCAAAAACGTCATAGTATAGTAAGGCATAAAAATATCAAAAAGTCATAGTATTGTAAGGTATAAAAACGTCAAAAAATTGCATAGTATAGTAAGGCATAAAAATGTCATACTATGAAACGTAGTAGTCAAAAGTCATAGTATGGTAAGTCATAAAAATGTTAAAAAATGTCATAATATAGAAAGGCATAAAAAGGTAAAAAAAATGTCATAGTATTATTGGCACAAAAATATCAAAAACGTCATATTATAGTAAGGTAAAAGTAACATCAAAACATGTCAAAGTATAGTAAGGCATAAAAATGTCAAAATATGTCGCAATATAGTAAGGCATAAAAATCTCATAGTAATGTAAGATGTAAGAAGTCATAGTATAGAAAGTTATAAAAATGTGAAACAATGTCATAGTATAGTTTACTACAAAAAGAGTATATAATATGACATAAAATATGTCATAGTATATGATATATGTAACAGTAAGGCATAAAAATGTCAAATAACATATTGTCTTTGCAGGAGGTAGCTGGAACCAATGTAGGCATAGGGAAAATATTTAAATTTCACACAGAAAAGGGACATGCCCAGGATTCAAACCAACAACCTTCTCAGTTTGAGGCAACAGTTCTAACCACTGTACTACTCTGTTATAACATCACAATGTTATAGTACAGTAATACATAAAATCGTCATATTATCTTCAGTCATTAAAATGTCTTGATATAGTAAGTCAAAAAATGTCAAAAACTGTCATATTTTATAAAGGCATAATAGTGTCAAACAACGTCATACTATAGCAACGCAGAAAAATATAATTTTATTATAAGGCATCATTGTTCAGCATCATTAAAAACCTCAATTTGTGGCTGATATTGCTTATTAGTGTATATTTCTGCTGCTGCTGATGACTAACCAAACATATACATACACCATACCAAAGTCATCACATGGATATGGATACATGGACATATTTCCAGTGCAGATGTAACAGCATTTAGCAGTGTTTCAGGGGTCTAAAATATCAACAGAAGGGTGCAGGGTTTGGTGTCGGCACTTTCAAATGAAAGATCACTAAAAACATTCAGGGGAAGCAGGGGGAAAACCTATTTTAGGTCACTGGTTTAAACCCCAACTGGAGAGGCCGCTCAGAGGCGGTGGTGCGAAATGGCTAGAAATGATGTTTATATACAACTGATTTGCAACAGAAAATAGGTTTTGAGGGAAACATATCTGGCAAGTGGCAAAAATGTTGATACTGAACATATCAGTCCAGTGTTTACTGACAACATATTTAATTTGTTTATCCAAATAAAATATCCAATCTCACAGTAAAATAACTGCTGTTAGTGTCTGCAACATTATTAAACTTTTTTATGGTTATGTTTAGACTCTCGCAGCACTTAAGGTTAGGGAAACATGATCAACTGAAATAGGAGGCACCTGATCTAAATTTTAAGTGTCATAGCAAAGAGTCTGAATACTTATGCTCTAAGGTCATGATTTGAAGCTCCCTTCTCTCCCTTCTAATCTTTTATTGTAAACTGCTGCTTAATTGTCTGTAAGTTTATTTCAAAAGGAGCAGAAGAAAATGCCTCCTAAACTCTGTGATTACCACCAGTTTACATCGTTATTTTTGGAAACTATAGATCCATAAAATAATAATTAACGTTTCATTTCCCAACATAAAGGTCCACAAGCTGTTTCTAAGCCCTCTCCATGCTGAGCTACTGTTGTTGGAGATCTAGTCAATACTGATTAAAAAAAAAATGAAATAAAATAATTTCTTTTAAATACAGAAGAACTCCCCCAAGGTTGCAAAAACTCAAAAATTGTAAAAATACAGAGGACATGGCCACAGAGCCCTTACACACATATTTTGTGTTGTGGAAACAGCCACCATCATGCTCATCAACGATTTTATTACACTCTATGTCCACATACCCACCTTTGAGTAAAAACAACAGGTTCATACAAATCATGTGTCTCATTTATTCTGGGCCATGCAGAAAATCACAGACTGAGGTAAAAGTCAATAATGCAGGTGGAACAAAATGGGAAAAGGGGGTGTACCAGAAAATTAACACTCTCTGGGGAAAAACCTTCTGAAAAAGACCAAACATCACAGACTGTTCTGATGTGAGTGTGAGACTGAGATTGATAAAAAACCCCTCTGTTCTCCTTGTGTCCTTTTTTTTATATTATTAGTCATCTATGTCATCTGGTGTTTTAACATCAAACAATCACAGGACAACAATGGAAATTAAATGAGGACAGCGTTTGTTTGCTGATGCTTGTCACACGGTGATAGGTTTGGGTTGGACACTCCAATTTGCTTTTATTGCTTGTTGCAGTACACACATTAGACTTTGGTCAGAAGTACAGAGCATATAAAAGCAGAACCACACAATTGGAGGTGGGTAAATAAAGTGTCAAGAGTATGACAGTTCTGAGACGCAGCAGGAACAAGCTGAAAGGTGATTGCACAGTCATTTACATGGACTTACACTGGTTCATTGGTTGTTCATAAATTAATGAGTCTTTTATCACAACTGAGCAAAATAGAGTTTCTGTTGCTGATTATGAATTCAATAAAAATGCTCAATGATGTGTGTTTACTGTCTGTGTTTGTTCGTGTATTATTTCCAAGCTAGACATATATAAAAACAAAATCACTTCATGGTATGAGATTGTCAGATCACTGAAACTTCACTATAATGTATTTTTTGTCTTTTCATAACAAAGAATATCAGACATAAAAAAACATATATTAACTTGCAGTGTAAATTGTCAAGGTAAAGTAAGATTAGCATAGCACACTGTTGTGGCTTGATATTCTGACATTGTTTAAATTATTTTTTTCCCTTCATCATAGATGTATGGAAAGCACTGTATGCAGAGTTCATCAGTGAAGTTATGAGGCAGAGATAGCTGTGTAGTTTCAATGATCAATGCAAACAATTGCACTTTTTGGAAACAAAGGGGCAATGAAAAGGCATGATGTAAAAATGTCAGCTGAAGAGGATAACCCAAAACATTTCAAAATGTCAAGAAAAATACTCCTACAAACAACATCTTGCTCTGATTGAACCACTGCTATGAAAAGCTTGTTCCTTTATTTTCTGGTCATTTCTGTGATAAGAATTTTTTCGTGGCCCGAGGGCCTGTGACATACAGTAACTGACAAATGCAATATTTTCCATCATCTTTTTAACACCGTATGTCATGCTATAGCTGACAGATTATAGTGTCAGACACAGCGATTCGATATTACGGCCTCTGTGTAGGAGACTCTAAATGTCACAGTAAAATTTCAGCCATACATCAATATGAGCACATGGCTGTTTTCCCTGGTTGTGAGAAAACAGCCATGTGAGATGAAAGCTTTTCACGTCATAGACAGCGGCAGCCAGTCACTACCTTGAGAATGAGTAAAGTTAATGCCCTAGAACACTGTCTGTACGGTGTGCACCTTACCTCTGAGAGTCAAGTTTTCTCCATACCACAAGGAGACATTTATACAGGGCTCAACCTAATAAAGCCTGAGCTGTGAGGACTGCCATTTGTCAGCTGCGGAGTATTTCATTACCACAGGATGGTTTATCTACCCTCGTCATCACTCATATGCGTGAGAACCAAAGCTGCCAGTGGGCGCATAATCAGAGCAATTGAGAAGAATATTGAAAGAACAACAGAAGGCAAGCATTTTATTGATGCATCAAGTCTTTTCTTGAAATGACTGCTATTATTTAACCATAGAAATTAATCAATAATGCTTTGACATCCATCATTGCAGGGTTTTATTGTGTTTGAATAATGGCCTCTGAAACTCCTTGACGATTTAAAAGAAATGATGGCGCACTTTTGATGGGACTATATGAAACTGGGCTTTCAATAAGTCGGAAACAAGCTTCTCTCATCCGAGTTAAACTTACAAAGTTTATAAGGGTCATGTTCCGCCCCTCACTTTAATCTTCCGTCAACAGTTTTATGACAACTTGATGGCCTGTTTTGCATAAATATTCACTTTTTTGTCTTACTTTTCAAAGCTCGCTGGGTGATGACACCTCAGAGTTAACCTGGATCCATCTTTATTCTGTTCAAATGAGTCTTGTTGTGATGCTCTCTCATCCTCTGCATCCTCATCCTCTCCTTCTAATGCTGGCAGACTCAGCCCTGGGAATTTCTCAGAGGCAGCTTGTAGGCTAATTACCCTTATCAAAATCATGACCTGCTTAATGATGGCTGTCTTTAATCGCCTGCACCCTAGCCAGCAGCTACTGACATTTAGTACAATTAATTAATGCAAAGACAACAGGGAATTGGTATCTGCTCCGCTTGGCTAAGATGGCAGCTTTCATTATGTAACACGGTCAGGGGAGGCCTCAGAAAGGGGGGAGGGTTGGCAGATGATATATCACTATCAGAGGCTCGGCTGAAGCAATGGAGATGCTCAAAAGCTTGTTAGTTTGACAGGAAGGTAACACTGGAGGAGTTTCCATGGGAAAACTGTGTTTGGTGTTTTATCTGATTATCTTGCAACATTTTGCTCAAGCTTTATCCACACAATAGTGATGATCTCCAAATGACCATCCTCTAAATGAATTTTCAATTATAGCTTAGTAACCATTAGTCCCACAGATACTAGGATCGGAATGGTTATTTCAAAACACAAGAGCAAAGTTGTATGATAATAATAACAATAATAGTAATAATAATAATATAGATTTTATTTGATTTAACATTTCAGCACCCCTCACCCTGAGCACACAGCCAAGAGAATGCAGGAGTGTCTTAGGAACAACTCTCTGAATGTTCTTAAGTGGCCCAGCCAAAGCCCTGACTTAAGCCCAATCGAACATCCCTGGGGAGACCTGAAAATGGGCGTCCACTGACGTTCCACTTCCAACCTGACAGAGTTTGGGAGGATCTGCAGAGAAGAATGGCAGAAAATCCCCAAATCCAGGTGTGTAAAGCTTGTCGCCTCATACCCAATCCCCATACCTCGTACCCAAGAAGACTGGATGCTGTAATTGCTGCCAAAGGTGCTTCAACTAAGTGCTATTGAGTGCAGACTGATGAGTGAAAAAAATTATCAAATCTAAACGATTTTAGAAGAAGACATAACAAAATGTGACAAATGTGAAGGGGTCCTAATTCTTTCTGAATGTGCTGTATGTGAAACTAAAGGCTGTCTATGTCAAGAATCATTAGGAATTTCAAGTAATAAATCTGCCACTCTGCTCATTGTAAACTGAATATATAAAGAGTGCAATGGTCAGAGATATAGTGCTTTGAAAATCCTCCTCCGATCTGAAGCTGATCCAAGAATAAAGACAAGTGAGGAAAGACATGAAATGTCTGTTGAGGAACTGAAGCAGGAAAAGTCATTTTAATTCAACATTTGAGCAATTCATATGGGTTACAGGAGAGAGCAGATATGAATGAATAGCTATGATTCACTGGGGAAATTAGTGTGACTCCTCCACTTTAACATTACAACCACAGCCCTGACACTGATGCACTGTAGGAATCTGTTCAGAAAACTAAGAAATAAACTTTCACATTAACAAAACAGCAGCTGAAAACCCTCCAACACCCAATTAAATGATTGTAGACTGTTTCATGTTGAACAGGTGTAATTAGTGATTAATGCTTCACCGCTTTTCTGTTTGTTTCACTGTGTTCTGGCTGTGTTTGCTCCTGCTGCTCTCCATCTGTCAAAAACAAACATGTTTTCCCCTCAGGTGTAAGTGGCCTCTCAGGTTATTTGTGTTTGTGGTAGCTATCTTCTGCTGCTGCCTTTATTCTGCTTTTTCCTGTTGTCCTGCTTATATTCGTGCTGCCGATCTACTTTTTTTTGCCAGTTGCTTGCCTCGTTGCATCATCTGCCTGTTATGCTCTGTCTACACCACAGTCCCCTTCTCCCTTAGCTTAGCGTTTTATTGGTCTTTTATTTGAATCCCAACATGCTGCCCGCTGTGGGGAAGCCCTTTACCGCCCCGGGCCGTCTTTGTCAAATAACAATTAGTTTTTTAATCTATTTCCCTGTATACTTGAAAGTTTTTAAATGTTTTACAATGAAAAGAACTGCTGAATTCACGTCTGCCTCTTGTCTGTGGACAGGTTTTTTTCACCCACTCAAATGCACTATCAGAGCTTCTTTTCTGCAGTTCGTAGCTACAAATTCAACCTAGATGCTGCTAAAGTTTTTACCAAAAGGAAGATGCAATCATCTGCCATGCTACATCTTGTATTTTTCCGAGCTCTTGTAGTCTCGCACAGCTAACCAACGAAGAAGCAGCCTGTCCTGCATATATTCCACAGGAGAGGGAGACCATCCTGGTTTGAATGTTTCAGTAACACAAAACTCATATTTCTAAAATCACTGGTTGTCGAATGATTTCTTGCCATGGCTGAAAATTAAGGCGAAATGAGGGCACAGTCTAAATTTTTATAAAAATAAAAACAATCCATGCACTGCACAATATAATGCAGCAAGAACAAGGTGAAGAATTAAACCTGAGCGATGGATACAAACTGTATAGTTACAGGGCACAATTCTTTCAAATCAATACACCAAACAAAAACATAAAAACAAACCACAGATACAGCATACTGTGTGTAGGTATAGATGTTGAGCTGTTTGTTGTAAATCCCAGGAAGACAGATGGCTTATAAACAAACAAGAAAAAAAGAAACAGGACTACAAGTAAAAAACCCAGCTGGCTGCATCCAGCTGCATCAGTCGTGGCTTGATGGTGGCTATCAGGTCAATCTAAATGGGTTATCTCTTTGGGATGAATTTGCAAAATACATTTCATAGCAATCTGCCATCTACAGAAAGCTACAAATTGTTGCAAAGTTAAAGCTACACAAATCCGTATTTTTATATTAACAATGGCTCAATTTACTGTTTGTAAAAGGAGTTTGTCGCAGGGACAAACAGGCAGTTGATGATACACTACCTGGAGACCATGAATGTCCACAATAGTTTTTACTACATTTCAGCAGCAGCAGCAGCAGCAGCAGCAGAGATACCAAAGTATAGGGCATAACTTCCTGACCAACTGGACAGATTGAGTGACTGATCAGCACTGCCCCGTCGCTACCAGGACAAAAACAAACAAGAAAACTAAAGCGTGATATGATGCAGAATGGCAGATTTAAAAAAACAAACAGCACTAAACATGATGATAACAATAACATGTAAAGCTTCATCATATCTGCTCTGTATCTGATAACATGAGAAGAAAAGAGGAAAATGTTATCCAGGGTTGTCCATGATGTTTTGCTCCAATATTGTTTTCTTTGATGATACCCCCTTCACAACTTACCTGCCTTAAGAGCTCTCCAAAGATGATGGGAAAAAAACAAAACAAACATGATCAGGCCTAAATGAGTCTATCTCTCTCCACTGTTGTTTCTCTTGATGTTGTTATTTCACCAGCAGCCAAAACAGACACATTTTTGCCAAAAGCAAGACTTCCAGGAGAACTGCAGCAATGAGCCCACTAACATTTAAGGATGAAATCTTGGATTTGAATGGGAGAATATAAACAATTGCAGTCCAACACTTTTTTCATTTCTTGTTTTCTATTTTTTTGTGGATTGCTTTTGCCAGTCGGGAGGCTGTTTCACACTGAGGTGTTGTTTTCTTTGATTTTACTGGCTTGTGGCCAATAATAAGAGTCAGATATTATATTTTAGGAGTTGGCGGAGACAAAAGGACAGCTACCAGCTACATGAATATTGAACCTACATTCGTCAGGTGGCCAAAATGACATTTCTACTGGGATTATAATATTGCTTTGTTTCTGCTGGAGGACCACATAGGAAATTGTTTACTTGCACATTAGTTGTAACAACTTGATATGCTAAAAGCTAATAGCTGTGAGTTTGTATTGGAAACTTTCTGCTCCCTAGTGGTGACTGATTTACTAATGCAGCTGTAACAACCAAAAGCAATTTGTGTCTACATGATTTAGCTAACAATGTGAAAGCATGCCCTTGGAAACTTGCCCGTCACAGCCACCCACATGTGTTACTGGCATTGAAACAATGTTTGTTTTCTTTTTCAGCATGCAGAACTTCATGCCGGTCAGCAACAGTAATTATTAAATTACCCAGGGATACATTTTTCCACACCAGTATTCAGAAGTTATCTTAATTAATTCAGTCAGTCTAAACTTCATGCTGCATCTGTACATGATGTCTTTGCATCAAGTTCGTGTGTGTCAGAAATTCCACAATGTTTAGTCTGTACTGAATCAGATGGATGGAGCTTGATATGTCCACTATGGTCTTACTGAGGATTGCTGGCAGCATCAGAGGAGACATCCAACTGCCTTTTAATTATGTCAATACATCTGCCTTTGTACTTTGGCAGGCACTTCCTCTCTGTTTTCATCACTGTTGTTGGCTACTCTCTGTCTCTCTTTCCTCTGACGCTCTTTTCAAAATTTCAAATGGTTGTAAAACATTTCTTATCAGATGTTGACACATTCAGTCAGTTGGTCGAGCACAAATGTGACATCAGTTCCACTAGAAACATGACTTATATGACGCCGCAGAACCTCGCTGAAACTACAACAAACTCGGCACGCTGATGGAGACAGAAGCGTTAAATTGTGAATCAAAGCGTATTGTTGAAAAATCAATACATGTCTACACTTAAAGATCAGGGAGAACATGTAAACATCTCTGCTGGTAGACCAATAATGAATTCAAGTCAGGGATGAAGTTTTTTGTTCTGAAATTTGTCTAAAGGAGAAGAAAAGACACAGTTAAACTGTCGAACTTATTTCAAAAACAAAACAACAGTCAATCTGTCTGCTCGCTGAGGACACTTTAAAAAAAAGTTGCATCTACATTTTCAAAGCAACACACATAAAAGAACTACTTTAAAATACAGTCACATTTCAAAATAAGAATGGAGATTAAACTTATAATGATATATAATCAAGGTTATGAATTTTACTTTTCAATAACAAATAACCAAGTTTTATATTTCTAAAAAAACCACATAGCATTTTTTTTTTTTTTTTTTATATTGCTGATAAAAAAAGAAAAAAGCTGGCTTCTGAATCAGGCTGGCGGAGAACCCCATTGTGACCAGTGAGTAGGTCAGCGCAATGGGTCTGCAGAGAAAAGCTTTTTTCCCAGAATGCCTGGAATCGATCTCGGAGAGGAGGGAGGGGCAGAGCAGAGCAGTGGAGGGATCACTCAGACTGGGAGAGCAGGTGGGGTGGGAAACAAAGGTTCATCATGTTTTCATAAACCCAGAGAGCAAACTGAGCATGAATGCCCTCACTTATCGGCGGGTGGCTCTGCTCTCACTCTGTGGGCTCTGCAGAACACCAAATGAGCTTGCTGTGGTCTGAAAAGCCTCGTGTCTCACAGAGGAGACAATCAGAGGAAAGCTTCTTAGACAATGCAGGGTTATCGTGGGCTGTGGGTTGCTCAGGTAGAGGATACAAAGAACATGTCTGGACTAACGATTGTGCAGTTGAACAAAATTTTTAAGTGTTTGGAAAGCTCTGATGGAGAAAAAGTGGAAGAAAAGGGGAACAGGAAGAGTAAGTTTGAGAAAACTTTCTAGGGATTGCTGTTAGTTATTATTTCATATATCAGGTTTTAGATTTATGAGGCCATGTATGCAATGTGGGCAGTTTGGATAGTGTAATAGCCGACATATTTAATTAAAGGTTTAATAGTTTGACATTTTGGGAAATTATTATTGTCTTGGCAAGAGGTAGATGAGAACATTAAATATAAGGCTATAGCCAGTATCTTGTTAGCTTAGCTTAGCATGTGTACTGAAATACCAGTAACTTCAAAGAATCTCTGCTGTTTGTAAGGCAACTGGTCCCATCCAAGAAATTGCCTGGCACATACAAACGGCAAATTGTCACTTTAAGGCTTCAACTCTTGTATCGAACAGGTGCAGGTCGATGGATTGTGTTACCTTTGGAATGGGCCAGGCTTACCGTTTCCCACTATTTCAAAGAGGAAATATTTACTAACCCAGGGACTTTGAGCATGTGTACCTCATTAACTATACTGTACCACACAACTGTCAAAGCTGTAGTTTGTCCTTGAAATATTATTTTAGAAAAGTGGATGTGTAAATGAAAATTCTGCAGCCGGTTAAACAAGCAGCTTAGACCTGCAAAACTGAGGCTCCAACTGTAAATAAAAGTAGAAATAGGCTTTCACAAAGACAGCATGGAGTGCACATAATCATGCTAATGTTACGACTGAACATCCACCAATAGTGATCCAAATCACTGAAACAAGACGCCAAAATGCCTGCAGGTGACATATTTACTTTCTCTGTGAGTTCACATGTTAATAACCTCAGTTCAGCTCAAAGGTGGTCATAGACTCCTCTGCAAACACACTGGACATATTGAAATGCTGGAAGGATATCTGGACATACAGAAGATGATGTATGGTTAACGCTGTTCTTCGACCTCAAAGATGTGAACTTTTATGTGTAAATGTAAGAAACTATGAGATACAGAAACTAAGAAAAAAATATAATTAAATGATTAATTATGCACAGTTGTATGTTTGTAATTACATTTCATTTATGGCAAGGCATTTTTGGGAATAATAACTAAAAATAATTAACAGCATCATAAGCCATTCAGGTATCACACAAAATGTAAAGTTATATTTTATAATAATTGAACTAATTTGACGAAATATGCCTTCACAAACCACAGGAATCTATCAAAATAAATATTTGCATATTTTCATCCCCTTGAATGTTACACATTAAAAATTCTTTGAGGGAGGGATAACACAGAGAGGGATACCATCACACACTAACATACACTCACACAAACACACACACACACACACACACACACACACACACATCTCTGCAGCAGAGAGGCCATCTACGCGTTCACTGAGAAGGCGTCATGTAACTTAATATTTTGCTTGTGATGCTACGCCTCTCACTGGCTGAAGTACGGCAAAATGGAGGATTCACCTCCGATGTCACGTAGGTATACATGAATTTAAGAAACATACACTGCATGTGGGATGAATATAGACATATCGACTGTGGGGGAAGAAAATGTTGTTTACTCACTCTTCTACACTTCTACACAGGATGCATTGGTTTCTCCTTTTCAAATTTTTGCATAATGATGCATGATTTTTTAAATATTTCTCTCTTGCTGCAATTTATTAATCTGGAGTCAGTTTTCTGGATGTTTGGATGGAACAAAAGTGAAGTATGAATCGTTTTATTGTTTTGTTAAAAATTTGTTGAACGGTTTTGTTTATCCTCTGCCTCTGTCATCTTTCTCTCTTATCAGTGCTGTTGAGTACACTTGAACACTCTTTGTTTTCAGCTCATGCATTTTTAATTCACCTGTGGTGAACCTGAGAGAGAACATTGACTGAATTACAACACATAAAAAAATTTGGTAAAACATCAAAACATTCATACTCACATGCAGTGGATTGACCTTGCATTAGGAGTCCATGCGCTCACTAAAACTGAGCAGTAATGAGTTGAGTGGACATGCGTTGACTGCAGTATTATCGTCAGAATGCAGCAGCTGACACCTTGGCACATCGGTCAATGTTCAGATTTACATAAGACTGTTAAAATTCAATTGACTATGAAATCTTTTAATATTTCACAGTATTTTCAAAACATTATCAGAGCCAATATAATAATTTAAACAAGTTCACCCTTTCTCATATCAAATGCTATATGTGTTGCCGAAGTGGGTCAATACAGCAGTATTAACCAACAATACATAGTACGCAGCCAAGTGGAATTAACATGATGATTGATGATCACGACTGATGACTGATTTCAGATAACCTTATCTCATCCTAACAGCTGTGAATTCACATTTGTTTCTAGATCTTGATGTCCTCAGTGCTGACATTGCAAATTTAAAACCTTTCTTACTTCATTGTGATTTATTGTCTCTAGTTTGATTAAATGTATTCAGTCTGGAGCTTTTAATTTAAGTTCTTCATTGCATATTTATTCTCATGTGACAGCAGCACTAATATAAATTTATATCTTCATAATGGATCAAATATGACTGCAGTTCCCTTCAACTCTGAGGAACATCTTTCAGCTCATTGTTTTGGTTTTATGAGCCATAGCTTAACTGTTTAAAAAAAAACAAACATTAATGCTGTTTTAAATGTTGCCATGCTCATTTTAGAGCAGGCTCTGATGTTACCACGACACTCTGTACTCAAACTGTATTATTTGTCTTCTTGATTATTTGTATTTGTATGTGTTTTTGTTGCTTTTTATGATTTATAATTGCAGTCACTTTGTGTTTCTCGATGAATTCTGGTTAAAGATGGTTAAAATAAGATACTGTTTGTGATGCTTTCTGTATCTGAATGCCAGAAATACATGTTTACATATACCATATTTTAATGCTGTCAGGAGACAATGTGGACTGGTGTTTGATAGGGATTAAAGGATGTCAGAAAGTATCAGCTTCTGTCCCCAATAATCACTTGTCAAACGTGTGCCTGGTCATTTGATCTATGAATAAAATTTTGGTTGGTGTTTGAAGCATCGACTGTATTTTTAGAAGTCTGAATAAAGATAAGAATGAACCAGTGTTGTTAGCTGCAAAGCATTTGTTTAGCCACACTGATTGAAGATGAAAGATAGAAAACAGAAACAAAAAATAAAGAACTTTTCAAAATTAAAATGGTGCCAGAGTTTGTCCTCGATTGCCAGACTGAGTGCAAGATTTTCTACAAGCATCAATTTTAAGATATTTTCAAATAGTACAGGGAACATTTGAAGGGCGGTAATCGAGTTCTTGTCACATCAGCAGGGAATCACATCTACAAATTTAACTGGCCTTTGATGGCAAATGTAAACAGCTTGATAGTGAGTCTGAAAACAGCTGTAAAAAAAATGAATGGACTTCTGGTGAGATCGTCATTGTGTCGCTCACAGCATGATTTCACAGCAAGTTTCCTGTGCTTATAAAAATAGAGGAACATGAGGACTATAAAATGCAAAACAATGTATAACAGCTAAAATCTGGGTTATACTATAAAAGAAAAGGTTCATTGGACGTGTTGTCTGACCAAGTCAGAAATCAGAAGTATTAATACCTGGACAGCCACACATGAAACCCAATACATGAAATGCAATATCATTTAAACACATTTTCAGACTGTCTCTCCTGGAAGACATTCACAGTGTTGCACTTGGGTGTTCACATTAAAAAGTATCAGAAATAGTTGAAAAAAGAGCTAGAGAGAGAGGTTCAATCTTTGACTCTGCTCACCTCCACACAGCTGGTCGATCACAGCATGAAGTGAGTGTGAATGTCGGATTGTCAGTGTTGGAAAGTCAGAGAAACAGATCTGATGTTGGAGAGGTGAGGGTTTAGGGGGTTCCCAAAGGTATTCAACCATCTGACACGCAGTTCCGACGGAGCAAACTGGCCCCTTAAAAGTCTACAGTCATGCTAGTGGCTGTAGACTTTGGCACAAATGAAGCTTAGCAAAAGTTCAGCCAGCAAGACTAAGACTAACCTTTCCCGTTATCTATAAGCTCCACCCACTCATTCACATCTTCACCCAATCACAACCTTACACGGTGGCCCTCGGCCAATTACCTGTAAGCTGTCAAACTTTAAAAATTGTTCTCTCTCTCTGCTGTCATTCAGCTGTCATTTCAGCAGAATCTGTGACCCACCTCTATCCCTTCTCCACCTCAACCATGGACGCCAGACCACCTCTAATCAAACCATCCAATTAGAAGTTTCCCTCATGAAGACGTTCCCATTCTTGAGCTTCATTCTTCATCATCACCACCAGTGTTTACACTTGAGGGGAAGACTCCTCTTATTGGAAGGACCTTACACCTATGGATCTTGTCCATGGTGATCCACTTCTTGCCGGGGTCTAAGTGCCTCTGTTAACAACAAATTTCATTTTACTTTAATTCTCTTACTCTCTTGTTCTTCTTATTAGTCTCTCCTGATTGAACTGTGCTTTCATGAAAATGCTAAAATTAGCATGCAAATAAGCTAATTAGCCCTAAGTAGAGCTGAGGCTGTTGGGAATATCTTTAGATTTTCAGGTATTTGATCATAAACCAAGGCACCAACACCGAATTGAATTAGCCTAATCATGGTGCCAGAGGAAAAGCAGGTTCCCAAACTCATTCAGATCCATCCTCTGGGAAACACACATGTCCGCACAGAATTTAGTGCCAATCCACTGAGTAGATGTTGAGGTATTTCAGTCTGGAATAATGTGGTGGAGCAGCAGACTGACATGAATCCACTTTTAGGAATTTTTCCTTCCCCAACTTCGTGACTAGGACTTGATCCCCTTTGCTATTTTTAGCCATCGTTCACATGTTGAAAAGGTCCTCCACCGTCACTAACACTGGCAACTTAGTGCACGTATGAAGTGTGGGTATCCTCTTCAGGCTCAATGTCCTTGCTCACATGTGCACTAACATGTAATCATCATGCAAGGTCAAAACGGCAGCTCAGGAAACCTCATGACTCCTACTCCTGGATGTGCATTCATAGTGGGTCCTTTAAAGAGGTCAAGAGTTAATTGGTTGTAAATATGGCATATTAGTGAGATTTCATGACTCTGATACTTACATGTACCAGAGCCAATGATGTATATATGAGTTCATGCCAAACTCATCTATAAAGTTGTTAACCTTTGAAAGCCAGTGCTGAGATCTGCTGTAAGATGAAAACTCACAGCTCTGAGCTGATCTGTCTCACACTTACATTTATACTGAAACTCTGCCAGGCACTGCAGACAAACCCATTCCCCAAATTGTCTCCTCTATTTGCTGTGCTGCTTCCTGTTTAAATGCAGCTCTGGCCAGAGAATAGTCTATCTCTCACTGTCTCTCCAACAGTAGGAAAATTGAATTTGCAGGAATAAAGAATAGCGTTAACACTCCGATGAATCAAAGTTAGTCTCAAAGTGTATGCACAAAGAGGTATACGGATACTTCTACCACGAGACTCTGTCTGGAGTATTTCCATACCTCTTTCACCACAGTTATGGGAGGTGGTTTCCATGACAATGATACACTTTTGAGGGATAAATGTGAGGGAACTTGAAAATTAACTTTCATATATCCCCCTCTTGCTCCCACCTCCAGGCAATGAACTCATTTTGATTGCTTTTGTCGCTGTGTGAGGAGGAAGAGAAATGTTTAATTTGCAATCAAGATGACATACTGTAGCTTCAGAGGACTCTATGCATACAGACACGTTTTCAAAATTGGGTTTCCTTTGAGTTTTCCCTGTATTTAATCATGTAATGTTTTCTAACTTGTACTAGTAGATCCTAAATGACTCCTTTTGGCTCTGTACTTTCATCTCAATCCTGGTATAAACTGAAGTGATTTTCTACAGCCTGTGCCTCTCCATATTTAACAAGTGGAAGTAAGACTATTTAACGCTGCACTAATCAATATGTTACATCAACAGAGGATCACGTGTCTATTAAATGTGCAATGTGAAAGGTGTTGCTTGTACCCAGAGGAAAATTCAGGGTACAGCCAATCAATAACTAATTTAACCCTCTGATACGACCCATAGGAGTGTCCGCTGAAATAGTGCCCTCACAGCGGCCGGTGTACTGGACCTTGGTTGTCATGGTTACAATAATAAACACGCACACTGCAGCGTACCAAACTTTTGTCTGCATGATTGCAGTAATAAATGGTCACAGCTTGCTTCGGTTTACGCACAGAACCTACTCGGCAAGTTGTTTTGGGTTTAAATAAGTACTTCCTTAACAATTGTTGTCATGGTTACAGTAATAAAAACATGGTTAACTTTGTTGAACAGTCATGGATAAAATAAATAACAAAATGCCACTTTCACACAGGAATCAAACAGCTCTCCCCTGTGGGATATCCCTGTGTTTTGCTGACCCATCCATCCTCCTCCTAACGTGGACTTTGTCGGTCTATATACTACATCACCAGACTTTTTCCTTTGCTCCTGTCATGATTATTATGGCTGTAGATGTCGCCTAAGAACAATAACCTTCTGAACGGATGAACTATTGGCTAATTTTTTACAGGAGGTCAGTCTTCCACAAATGTACAGTTTGGTTCACTTTCACTCTTTCTCAACAACCTTGTTTGAAGCAGCGGCAGGCAGCCGTTTTCAACACAACCCCCCCCCCCAAAAAAAAACCCCAAAAAACAAATGCCTATGGTGAATATAGTGGGTCATTTAGCAGTTGCATTTACTCAGAGGTTGGTGGAGAAAAAAAACAGAGCTACAAGTAAGTGAATATTAGACTTTGCCAGGTGGCCACAACTCCATATAATGCTAATATTACTCTCTATCTCCTGTTTGTGTAAATATTCTTGCTTTAGCAAAATAGCTTTACCTGTTCCACAACACTGACTTCAACAAAAGATACTTATCTTGGTTCTGATTCTAAGCACACATACACTTTGCCATCCATATGGCTAAAGTCACCTCTCGGAAAGAAACGTCTGCAGTCTGAAGACTTAGAAAGATGAGATATGGGGAAAATGGGTTACAGTTTTTCAGGAAAAACCATCTACTTGGAGGATGTGGAGAGCGAGAAAATGAAAAAGAATTGGCGAGAGAAAGAGCATGAAAGGTAGAAAAAGGGAAAATAAGGAGAGTCAGGAAAGGATTGTCACTGTGCCATCAGGTATAATTTCTATACTCCTGGCAAAAGTGTCAAAAGATTGAGAGGACAGCAGGCAAGATGAATAGTTTGAACCTGTGTGTGTGAGAGTGGATGATGGGACACAGAGAAGAAAAATGTGGGCAAAAGAGAGAGAGAGAGAGATACTGGCGGAGAGGCCTGCTTGTTAAAAAAAAAAAAAGAAAGGGAAAAGACACACGCAGAATCCGAATCATGTGGAAGAAAAATGGAGGCAAAACCTGCAGGCTAATAGTCACCACATTAGCCAGCCATCATCCACCTCAGCTGACCACACAAGTGTCTCCACAGGAACTGTCATTAAACCCTCCCAACAGGTGTCTGGGTGAGTGATTTTAACCAGAGTAAACAGAGCAAGATTAATGGTGCGAAATAGCACACAGGGGCCACAGAGCTGGTGGCGCAACGGTGACCGTGTCAGTGAAAAGGTTATTAATGTTTGTGTAGGTGCAGACAGTGTCTCTGTCATGCGGCTAAGTGTAATGCGTTGTACTGTTTGTCTTTAATTGTGTAATAAAATGATATATTAGGACATGCAGATATCTCATTCAAGCGCATGTCACTCCATCACTGTTGACTCACTTTATTAAAGCAGAAAACCCAAAGACTGAGAAAAAAAAATCAGTTGTTATAGCAAAATTAATCAAAAAACTTTATCATTGTTCCCTTCGACAAACCTCCAGATATGACAGCACAGTTCCAGCTCGGCCAGATGTGTCCAAATCAATAGCAAATTTAGGATGTCAGTGCTCAGCCTGCAGCTCATTACATGGGCTGGTGTTATTTACAAGCTTTGGACTGCCTCCTCCTCTGTCCCTCCCTTCCTGCCTCTCTCCTCCTCCTCCTCCTCCTCCTCCTCCTCCTCATGGATAGTATTTCATACAAATACTCCTCCACACAGAACAACCTGCTCCCACTCAGTGTCACCAGGAGACATTTCCTCCAGAATCCGGAGCCAACCAGTCAGCACTGCCGAATTAGAAATGTTATTGCCAAGATGCCCATCTCGCAAAAAATGTACAGGGCCACATCTGTTTCTACAAACTAAGATCTCTGTGTTCCCGCAAGATTAAGGCAGGGAATGTGAACTATTTGTATTGTTATGTTTTCCAAAAAAACCTGCTAGCGCAGATAAGAAATAAAATAAATTTGATGTAGAAAAGTAAAGAGACATGGCTGTGAAATCAACAATATCATTAGCAAATGCTACACTGCACAGCATATTAACCAAAATGCAATTTTTAAATGAGTCCCAGGGAAGTGAGGTGCAGCAGGAAAGAAAGGTGCAGTCAGCATGCGGTATAGTAAATCCTCAAACAGCAGTTGTTTAAATTCAGCAGGATCAGGAGCCTGATCCAGGCTGACACAGAGCCTGACTGAACAAGCATGACTGTCTTTACTGAGCAGGAACCTGTGCAAACATCTAAATCTACATTATGGCTTTGCACTTAACCATATCTACCTGTTTGGAAAAAGGCACACCACTCCAAAACTCCTCTGTGCTTCTAATTGGTAGAATTTAATTAAGTACACTTACTTATGTACAGCACTTAGTTAATGCAGTTTTAAGGTACTTGTATTTTATTTATATGTGCATTTTCTGCGGCTTTATACTTCTACTCTACATTTCAAATGGAAATTGCACGTTGTATTTCACTTAATTCATTTGAAAGTTTTTACATACACAACACAATTCACTGCCCAAGTTAAAATTGGCTCTACATCGGATGGCTACAACAAAAAAATTGCTACTTGCACATTCATGCATCACTAATGATCATGCAATAATATTATACATAATAACATAACACTGACAGCGGCCATTCTGCAGCACACTTTAATTTTGCTGATGACACTTCTGCCCTTTTACTTAAGTGACAATTGCCATGCATTACATTTAACTTGTAGTGGAGTATTTCTGAATGTTAGCACTTGGAGCATCAGCTAAATGTCAAGAACAATAAACTGAAGGATAGATAGTGCCATCCGTTTCCTGAAAACATTTTAAGTTGAAACAGTAATTAGATTTCAAACGATTGATATCCACTTTGAAAAAGCTAGATAATTGTATTGTCAAATGTCACCGGTTTGTAAGTTAAGGACTTCATGGCTCAAATATCATCTATCAGAGAGCAGAGTGTATTGCTACTTTATGGCTTCATCAGATCTAATTTTGATATTCATCAAAGATACAATGAGAAATAAAATGAGCCTTCAAAAGCGTTTGTTTGAGCCCAGCACCTCTGTTACCTGAGCAGCTCGGCCTGCTGTGTAATGAACATCAAAATGTTGTTGGAGGAGGAGGCTGTGATTCCGCCTTCTCTGTGTTTACCCACAGCTGTTTAACCAGGGAACGTGGGCCCACAGAGCGGGCTGCCGGCAGCATGTTAAAGGGAGGCTGGATTATTCTGCTTTTGCCAAATGAGGCAGAACGGGGCTAATTCTATTTGAGCTTCACCACTTGAGTCAACTTTACGGCCCAATTAGCTCCCTGAAACGAGAGAAGGGTGAAGGAGAGAGGAGGGGGGCTGTGAGAAGGTGATGGCAAGAAGGCAGGAAAGGCCAGTGTCTCCTCCTGACGGCAGATAATACAGTATCTTCATGTTGCTGCGCTGCCGGGGCTGTTGGACATCCTGATATTATCATTAATATTAAGTGCTTTCAATGGACCCTGGAGACTTTATTGGAAAACAGTAATTTCTACATTTTGGCAGAAGAGGAGCTGTATCTCCAAGTTTTGTAACTTTTCAAAACTGACTGATAGTAATTGTTTTGTTTTTTTGCATTTACTAATGTATTCAGTGATTTCTGATGAGACACGTTTTATAATGGGGTTTTAAGATGTAATTATTGTCTTTGATAATAGTTAATACCTGCTTATGCTTTATAGACCAGTTAGGAGCCATTGATAAGAACAACCTTTTGATTGTCAGATTGTGAAAAAACCTAGCAACTAGCTCTTTAATTCTTTAGGACTACAAAACATCTGGACCAAAAACGACTTGTTAACAACTTATCAATATTTACATCTGCAGGCTTGATGGATTATTGTCAAAACCTTTAATTAAAGATTTGTTGACATTTTTGATTGCATGTGACCAACCTTTACAGCACTTTTCCAGTATGTAAGTGGTTGAACAGTCCTTTAGAGAGGTGTCCCGTAGAGCTGCTAAAAAGACAAAGTGTCTGCCGGAGGAGGATTTTCTACAACCTTGGATCCCAAACGTTGTTCCTTTCAATGGCTTATAACTGATCTATAGTATCTATAGCATTAGTACATCATTTAGCAACCACAATAAAGCCATTATCAATTGCTTTATTTATTGCTTTACTTATAAACCATTCATGAATGGCTTATTGGAAAGTGGCATCATTATGAAAACATTTCAAAAGTCAGTAACTAGTCTGACATTCTGTCACTCTCTAGACGCCATAACTGTGAAGTTGTGAGCAGACACCACTGTCAAAACCACAGTGGTGAATTTAAGGAATGTTTGACAAAACCCTCATCTGCCAAACAGTATTGTACTGAAAAATGACAGTGCCATACAATTAAATCTAGAGAACAAATGTTGATGGAAATTCTGTATTTGGTCATTGTGTGCTTTTGCTATTCAGCTCCTCAGACTCAAATCTAAGATGTCATGATGTCCTTGGACACATAAACAGGACACGTTTTTAGAAAAACAGTCCATCCTTGCAGCTGCAGTATCTCATGATGATATTGCAGCTATGGCACAAAAATAAAGGCCCTGAGCCAATGATGATGTACCAACTCTCAAGCAAGAGTGAAGCCTCTGTAAATTGACTTTCATGCAGCACACAATTTTGAAAATGCTCTCTGCTTGCAACAGCAGTAGGCTTGCCACATAATAAAGAAAGAAACACAAAATAATAGTAATGAATAAATTTAAGTGATCTTTAGGAAAGTTTCAAGTCCTCGCAGGGTAATTTTCATTGCACACTGAAATAAAAATGAAAACAGCTGCCTGGGAGGAAATCAATCTACAATCTTACAATCTTCTTTGGAAAATGATCAGCAATAATTTTAAGTGTGCAATTTGTAATTAAACAGAGTGAAACAAACAAACCACAGCAATGAATAAAACAAAGAGAAAAGTGGCCACATTTGCACAGAGCGAGTATAGATATTATGAAAACAGAGTAATCAGAGGAAGCATTTGCATGACACTGCAGTCTGTTGGACAGAGTAAAAAACATTTTTACAGAATTTGATTTGAAAAGGGACAGTTTATTCTCAGTGAAGTTTATTACACAAGGAATTATTCTCATTATTGGTGGAATAAAAGGCTCAGTGTAATTGCTGCTGCCAACACAACAGGCAATTACAAAGGTCAAAGCCACAGTGGCCAAATAACAGATCAATAGATGTGACAAACATTTTGTGTCACACATATTGAGGTATAATATGGCTGTACCCATTTCTGTTCACTGATAAAACAGATCCATCTTCCAGTTTGATGTGCACAAAAAAAAAAAAAAACAGTATCAGAAACAGAAAATTGCAGAAAATTGTATTTACCGTTGTTCTCTCACAATACCAGCCTCTGTTGTTCGACCTCAGCATTTATTCTTGGAAACTGACCAAGGCGGGGCAGTGAGGAAAATAGTTTTTCTGTAAAAGCAAGTGGTTTACCACATGAATGGTAATCATGTTGCTGTTGGTTGCCTGGCTACCATCACTTGAAATCAGAGGTTGTGGAGGGACAGGAGAGGGATTTTTGATCCTCTGGGGGTTTGTGTGCTCCAATGCTTAGTTTGGTGCTTTGGATAATGGCAGCCATGCTTAGACTGAGATTTCTTTTTATTCACAGCAAATAAGCCCCTGTATGATATCTATTTGGCTGATATGTGTGGTGCATTGTAAAAAGAAACAAAAAAACAACAACAATGCAATTTCCAGGTAAGGATAGCTGAGAGGAACTCGCACGTCTATGACAGATTTTGCGCTCCTTCGAAAAATCCAACATGCCCAGGCGAAGTTTCAACCAAGCGGGGGAGGTTCAAATGGATTTTATACAGGTTAATGTGGCAGCCTGAGGTCTCAGTGAGTTCCTAATGAATGCCATCATTTAACTATTCAGCAATATCTACATTTCTCGCCCTTCAAAGAAACAATACGTCAGCTTTTTTGGATGGCTACAGGCACAGTTCAATAACAGCTACCAAGTTAGAGGAAAAACTTCCACACACTGATGAGAACTACCACTACTGCTGCATCCATGCAGCACCCTGCACACTCTGGACACATGGGCTAAATGAAAGAAATAATGAAAGAGCATTTGTTAAGCTTTAACAATGCAACAAACTTCTATCTTCTCAGTAAGGCATTTGCATTATCTCAACAATGGACCACCAATTGAATGGGGAAAAAACTATCACTTTTTTCTATCAAAACGTCAGGCAAAGAAGCATAAAACCCAAGAGAGTGGGCTGATTAAACTAACTTCGATTCACCACCATTCAAGGGAATTAAATAGTCTAAAAGTCCATTCGTAATCATGAATCACACTTTTCAAAGACTGCGGACTTTGGGTCTTTGTGTTCCGACCTTGAAGACATTAGCGATTAAGTGCAACAAACCCCTGATGTCTTGGCTGCAAAGAAAGCCTGTCACTTACACAGACATTTTAAGAGGTTCAGGCTGAACATCTATTGACCAGAAAGTCTCCCGTCACAACATGCCACACACTCAGTTATCAATCGTGATCACGTGGCTGGGACTTGCGACCAGGGATGTGTGTCTAGACAGACAAAGTTGCGTTAAAACACAAGTTTGCTTTGGTGCTACAGGTACAGGTGGGACAATGAAATATCATGTATACACGTTCGTATGATATGTTGCCTGGCTACATCTGAAAGCATAAAATAAATAAAAATAAAAATTTCAACATTGAATCATCGTGAGGTAAGAGAGGTTTCAGACATTGTTTGACCATCCAACAAGTACTTTATTTGAAGTGCACAGACCCCTTTAGGGTTTTTGCAGCCAGGGATTCCTCTTTGTCTTATGTTTTCACTTAGCTCTCATATACTGTATATCCTATATTGCCTTTTGAAATGAAAGAAATCTGTGCTTAAAAAACACACAAGGCTCAAGGCTTTAGGATCTTTGACTAGTATAAATGTGTGTACGATTTACAGCACATTGCTTCTCCATCTCCATCAAACTTGAAGGACACTGGTACTGTTACCATCATCATCATCATCATCATCATCATCATCATCACTGCACTTGTGCTAGACTGGTATTTAGCAGCACTTTTATAAGCAGAGTCCTCTGTAGAAGAGAAAAAAAAAACAAATGGTGCCTTTGGGAGTTTAGCAATTCTCCTCTGTTTTTCTTTCCTACTTTATTTCTTTTTTTCCTGCCCCACTTGAATAAATGTATTTCATTTTTGTTGTGGAACCAGTTATGAGAGGATCGTCTGCCACATTGCTCTTCATTGAATTGTCATTTGCAGATGCAATGTGAGTGAGAATCATACATTATTACCTGCCAGTGGCACAGATCAAATGAGCACACTTAGGGGACTTTGTGGTATAACCTAAATTGACAATATCCTTTATTCATCTAATTTACATTTTAGGGCACTCTGGGGGACAATGACCAGTAGAGGCCTGAACCATTTGCCTAATGGGAAAGTTCACTTCTGGTTGGAAAGGCAGAGAATCGTGTTTCCTCTATGAAAGAAAATAATTATCAGCAGTAATTTGGTTGTTTTCTCATCTCTGTGGATCACCGTGTGTTGAACCAGGAGAAATCACAACAGTCCATCACATCGATAAAATGCTTGAAGCTGCAGCTGGAAGACGACCAGTCTCACTGTATTTTCTACTTTGGCAGGTTGAGCTTGTATTAGTCACTGTGACAGATTAGTGAACACTTAATACAGTAAATACCATGTTCTGCCTATTTCTTCCATGATAATGAAATTGTCAATCATACGTACACACTATTTTTTTTTTCCTACTTATAACCAAAGTTAATTAATGTAGTAGGCTAGGTAAGTAGGCTTAGTCGAGACTTTATCAAAACCTATATCAAAAACAATCAAAACTGATAAAAACAGATTAATGAGCCACACTGTTGCACATGTTCCTTCATTCCTTCATCCACATACAACATACTAGTGCTGTAGCCAACCCTATTGGGCAAGACCGTCAATAATGGAAAATTCTGCAATGGCTTTGCAAAGCGGTTACGCAAGACTAACTCTATTTTAAGGTAAAGTAAGACAACCAAAGCACTTGGTGGAGGTCAGGATAAGATTATGGTTATGGTTGATGAAAAAGGCAAATGTTAATTTCATGTCTGTGACGCTGGTGTCTTGCATGAAACTCAGACGCTCTACACATCCAACCATCACCCCAACCTCCCGTCCCTTACCTCTCGCCTTGCTACATAAAGGACATGTTCCTTCCTGCTTTGGCAATAAACATTGCCACTGGATGTAAATCATAAGTGAATCGTCCAATTCGTGTGTAATTCCTAGCGATATTAGGCTGCACTAATGTGTGTTGACATGAGGCTGAAAATAGTCCCCAACATGCAGCATTTTCACCAGTTTGAGTAACATTTGCTAAAATGAATATAGTGCTTAGCTGTAGGAAATTACTTTTTTTTTTTTTTTTTTTAGATGAAACTATATTTAAGCCAAAAACAAGCAGACAGAAAAGGTGAAAAGCATGGAGAGACAAACTAATGTATTGTTGGTTTTGAAGAAAAGTATAGAAAAACATTAGACTTTAACAGAAATACAGCACCTGTTCCTGATTCAAATTTTCTGTGTATCTGACCTGACTGAAGAAAAAAAAACGCTGAATAACATCACAACAAGCACAGACCCGAACCTGGCACATTGTCATTGGGAGTCAGTCAGTACTCCTGCATCCTTGGCAGCGAGTCAGCCTGTGCTAGGTAATGTCTTCTCTACCTTGAAACCATTTTGGCAGCAATGAGATAAAACTGGCTGGTGAAAGTCA
Organism: Seriola aureovittata; assembly: GCF_021018895.1. Lineage (NCBI taxonomy): Eukaryota > Metazoa > Chordata > Actinopteri > Carangiformes > Carangidae > Seriola > Seriola aureovittata. Next base: position 11,346,859 of record NC_079366.1, read on the forward strand.
GAATCCATTACTCACTGTCCCTGATTGGTGAAAAGTTTTTTTTTGCCATGAAAACTAATTTAAAGGCAACTGTTATTCGTCCTTCTTTTTCTGATTACAGTTTTCATTTTCATTTTAGGGAATTTAGCTCATGCAACCTGCAGTGTAACCACTCGACTTTTTAGTTTCACTGAAATTGACCATTTTTTATTTTTTATTTATAAGGCTGCCTGCCACCATCATACGCTTGAAACACAGTGACAGCTAACAATTCAAAAAGCTTTGGTGGCCCTGAGAAGAAAGCACTCCTTCCTCCACACTCGTTATAATCATCCGTCACCTCGGACTGTCTCTTCCTTATGTCTGTCAACAAGCACACGGCTGCTGACTGAATCGGTGGTCACATCCTTTCTGCTCTCTCTGAGCAGAAACTCAGCACCATCTGTGGCTGGATTGTGAGTGCAGGTGGGTGATTTCCCTGTAAATGTTAGTCAGTTGGCTCCAGACCTTCAGAGCTCTGCCAGGTCTCAGTGTAGAGGATTTGGCTGAGTTATAACCTGCATATGTATGTTGCTCTGCTGCAAGACTGGACACCATCTGTAGAGTGTCAGCTGTCCCTCTGAGTCAGGTAGTGTGTGTGTGTGTGTGTGTGTGTGTGTGTGTGTGTGTGTGTGTGTGTGTGTGTGTGTGTGTGTGTGTGTGTGTGTGAGAGAGAGATTTTCAGAATGATTATTTGTGGAGCAGTCATGATTTGCTTGGGCTTGAGAATGGTATTATAATTCCTGATGGACTTGTGAAAGACATTTGTATTCTAAGGAGGAGATCCGCTTGTACTGTGCTTTAACTAAATGGGTGACAAATTTTATTCTGACCACATAAACTCTTTCAGGGTGCATCACCCTTCCTCTCTTCTCAACAAGTCATTATGATCACACCTGGTGAGATTACACACAGTGTTATTGCTCTCTGCTTTTCAGTGCCATTTCAAGAGGAAGCTCTGGCACAATTAAACCTGTTCAGACAGAGAGCAAAGTCAATTCTTGAGGTGTTGCGACTGCATACAAAGTCAATAAAAGATGTGATTAGAAGTTAATTTGCATTTGGTGGTGCAAACTGATACAAAGACAAGTCCATGTGGGTGTCCTAATGCAGACAACATATACCACAATGTCCACTGTTCGATTCCAGCCAACGACCTGTGTTGTATGTCATACCCATCTCTCTTCCTAAATATCATTAAATACATTTACTGAAGTGCTGAAGTACAACTTTAAGGTTATTGTACAGGAATTAGAGGAAAACACTGTATTTTGTGCTGTATGTTTTTGTGAATGTTTTGCAAAATATGAACTGTTTTTCTAAACTACCAGCACTATGTAAAGGACTTTAAATTCCACGACCATCTGCTACAAAAATAAAATGTATAATTATTATTAAAATATTTTTATTTTATTATTTACTGTACTTAATCATACAGGGCTGTGAGCAAGCACATTCTGCATATTGAGGGCTTTTAAAATACATTTTGTTGCCAAGAATTTTAAATATAAAGATCTGAGTACTTTTTCTGTAAACTTTGGTAATATATACATTTTAAAAAATGTATTTCCTTTTTAATGATTTTTATGGGCATGTGATATAGAAACTGTCATTATGTTATTATCACTATCTGCCTTTGTGACTAAATTTCATCCAGATGACATGGCCCATGTAATGACTTTGCAGCGCTCCACCAGTAGATTACCGTGATGACTCAAGCATGAATCATGAAAAAACTAATGCACATATACAATGAACGAGCTCATTGTGGATCTCACAAACACTTATGAAGGACGTGAGGTGACCCTGGCAACATAATTAGAAGCAGGTTGAGGAAGGCAGTGAACGGGGTCATTTGCAAACCAGCTGATAGGCTCTGGTTCAACCCTCACCTCCTTTCCACGCGGCACATAATGGCTGTACATGAAAAGTACGTCAGATCAGTGGAGAACATCTGAGCAAAACCGGTTGAGAGCAGAAGCAATGTAGGTAATGGAGGCCACCCATTCTTAACCTCGGCTCCCCATTACACATCCACTCAGTGGGCTATTTCAGCAGCTGCATTCACGGGGACAAACACATACGCACAAAAACAGAACTTAAAACGGATATGTAGGGTCTGTAAAGAGTGGATAATGGTGGGTTTTAGATGTACTGGGTCCATTATATCTTCCATCATCTGTTGTTGGGTGTTTGTATAACTATCTCGGAAATGCTGCGTGTTTTTGTTTTGGACCAGGGGCCTTTACTATAGGTTGAGGTACTGTCTGAGATAAAACCCTGTCTTTTTTTGTTGTTTGTGTTGTCCTGTTTCAATCTTATAAACAGAAATCTCTGAAATAGGCTTAAAAAAATTCTGAAAGATTCAGGTGAATATTTTTGTTTTGTAGTTTTGGAGTATCATTTTACTTGTACAGGGCCATACCAGTGCATGCACATAGTTTCAGACCTTTGAGTTTTTACACCTTCCAACCACAATTGGTTTCCACATATTTCTGTATTTATGAGAATAAATAGCAATAAATGACAGTTTCACATCCCAATTAAAAATGATTTTTCGTCCATGTTAAGACTTAACGAAGCATTTTGAGAGGGTTACAACTAATAATAATTTACATTATTAAGTAATCTGTCCATAATTTTCTAAATCAATCTATTAATCTTCAATCAAGGAAATGTCCAACTACTTGTTTTGTTTGACAAACAGTCAAAAACCCAAATATGTTTAGTTCACTGTCATATAACAAAGAAACTGCAAATGTTATAATAAAAAAGACTTTGATCGATCATCAAAATAATTGCCAAATCATTTTCTTTCAACCAACTAATTGCTTAATTAGCTAATTGATGCAATTAATACCCAGTGATAATCAGGTGATAATTAGAGCTGTTCCTTTGTTTTAGTTCACTGCCTTGGATCCGTGATTTTTCATGCCACAGTGACAGTTTTACATTATTGAAATGTAACAAATTGATTAACAAAACATTTCATGGGAAACTTTCCACTGGCTGACTGGAGAGTGTAAGAGTGGGAAAAATGTACACACAACCACTGGTCACACAACAAGTCTGTCACTAATCCCTGGTAGTATTAGAAACAGTATCCTCCAACATGAACAAACAAGAACATTCATGCTCAAATACACTCCCTCTCTCAATGCAAATATAAACAGAAACCCAGTACCGCAGGCACACAAACACGCAAACTGGAGTCCCGCACATAATGAGTAATGGGACTTGGTTGACGGATGTCGAGCCGGATCTCTTGCCACCACTGTGTGATACCACTGTCCACTGAGTAAAGGATCATAAATCAACAGAAACTGCATACCGTGTGAGCCAGTGATCACACAGGTTAATGGTGAGCTGTGGAGCACAGCTTCTAGGATCACAAACATCTGAGCAGTGTGTTCGTTTATCTAACAGGAGCCTCTGAGGGGCGGTCAACGGTGAGTGCCACATTAAACACTGAGCTGAGTCTCTCCTGTCCTTGTTATTGTAAGCAGAGACTCTGAAGACAGTCAACTGGAAGCAATGAAACAGGAGCAGAAACAATATGAGAGGTGGAAGTGGATAATGTTTCCTCTCTTTTTTTAAGTAACCTACACTTTACAAACTACAGTCTTTCATTAACATTTTAAATGTTATTACCTTCCTAATGGCTCAACCTGCCCAAAATGTTGCTCTAACCTTTCTAATGGCCTATCAAGAGTGAGTTTAGTTCAAATGACTCTGCATATGTTGTTGTGGCTGAGTGACCTTTTAAAATGGGAGCTGGAAGAAAAAAAAAGACTGCAATAATGTGTTCGATGTTTGGAAAAATCTCTTAAATTCCTAATGTTCAGGTTGCTGGAGTTGAAAGGCTCTGAAGCATTACACGGCATGTAGGGCTATGTATTAGTGTCAGCAGTGTAGTGGGTGTTTTTCATTTCCATGGCTATTATGCCCTTATTGGACACACACAGCGACACACAAGTAATTAGAGAAGTAGACTGGACCTCTCCTGACCTGCAGTGTGCCTCAGTAATTGCACATTTGCTTCTCTATTGTACCTATAGCTGATGATGACACAGTCTGCTCCGACTCCACTTCCACACAGATCAATCAGACTATTCATTTTGGGGCCTTGCTTGTGCCTGCTGATGAAGCCCGTCTGTTAAAGAGGACAGGTCAGGGCCAAGGGCCCATAAAGTGGTGTAAGCAAAATTGGACTGCCAATGAGGATTAGCCTTACAGATTCAACAGATTCAATAACTGTCACCTCACTGTGAATCTCAAATGTTTGTGTGAAATCCTTTATGTGGAGAAAGTGTCATTGAAGGGTTTTATTATTAACTCAGTGATGGTCCATGCTGACAGTAAGCCTTTTGTGGCTAACTTGTGAACTTCAGACTCATCTAAACGCACTTAAAAAGACTCTGGTAAATGAGAAGAGAATCATCTGGAAATACCAGCTGAACAAACATTTTTAGAGGCATGGCTCTAAAATGTCAGTCAGCCCAAGACCAGAGTGAAATATCACAACTATGACAAGGCCATGAAAGTCTGTGCAGACACTCATTGCCCAGAGGACCCTGAAGCTGTTCGCGCAACCATGAGGTCGACATGTATAGTTCTGAGTGACATGAAATTTACTGGATGGATGCCATGAAAATTGGTACAGGCATTCATGCCCCCTCACAATGAATTGTCATAACTGTTTGATCACACGGCTTTTCATCTAGTGCCATCATCAGGTCAAGATTTCAATTTGTCCAAAGTTTTGGTTGGCATTCCCTTCAGCTGTACTTAGTGTTTAGTGCTAGTTAGCAAATGCAAGCCTTCGCACAACATGAACTCGGTATATATTCTAAAATCAGTAGTTTAGCATTTTGATTGTGGGCACGTTAGCATGCTGACATTAGCATTTAGCTCATAACACTGTTGTGCTCAAGTACAGCCTTACAGAGGTGCCAGTGTGGCTGTAGACTTGTAGCCTTGTTTAAACTATTGTTAATCTTGACAAAAACTGTGACAGAATTTACTCGTCAACAACCTTTTTCCCATGACGAACACACATCATCAAACAATAAACATCACTAAATCTCCATACAGCATTGTTGATGGAAAAGATGCAACTAAAACTGAGTTTAAACATAAAAACAAACTCTATATTTGACAAAAAAGAGGAGACAAAATGACAGTTTTTTTAGTGTGCAATGCTAAACCAGGCTTCTGCAATGATATCATCAATATTACTATATCCTCACATCTGTATGCATACCTGGCATACTTCATCATCTTCTCTTTGAACATTGAGAGACAGACCTGAAAACAGGCATGTAATTAGTTTATCACTCTCTGTCAACATCTTTTGCCTGTGGCTTAATTTAATCTTATGCTTTAGGAAAAGCTGTTTTTAATCCTGTTTAACTTTTTGCTAAAAGTCACCCTCTGTGAAAAGGTAACAGGCTCAGATGGGGCACCCATGTGGGGAGATTTTCTTGGATAATCATAGAAAGGAACAATATGTTTTCTCCAGGGGGCTGTGTGGACATTTTTTACCCTTGTCAGCCAGTAAGAGCAACGCTAATTAACTGCAACATCTATCAAAATAAAGTAATGGGATGGTTTCCTCTATTTGTGCCCTCCAATCTTCACCCATGGCTTTCACACCTCATTTCCACATCCGCTCACCGCATTCATGTATAACCAATACATCATGTACCCATTTCAGCAGCTTCTTATATAAGAGTTCATGTGATGCAAATGATGAATAATAACAGCCTTTTTTTTTTCTTTTTCACAGATGGCAGATACTGTCTGAGGTCGGTGTGTGTATGCCTGTGATTCAGCATGTATATGTATATAAACATTATTATGGCCATATGCTGTGCCAATATGTTTGAGCCTATTTAAACAAGCATGTGTCACAGAACAAGCCACTCAGCAAAGTCATAAAGTCTCTTATTGCCCATTAAGTTCTGCTTTTCTTGTTCCTAAATAACAATGTAAATTTGACAGCGCAGAGCAGTTGTGTACAGTATCATAACAGTTTATGAAAGACACTGCAGAGAACTGGCCTTTCCTGCTCATTCCCCCACCTGTCTGTTCGGAAACCAGATTCACTTTAGTCAACATGTGTAATAAATATATGGAAATATATCCATTTCATCATCCATTATAAGGTGAAGAACTTATTGTGTTTGAACAAAACAAGATTGCTTCCCAACCTGGGGGTTGCAACATAAATCTGAGGTGAAGAAGAAAAAAAAAAGAATTTAAGCAGCCCTATTTTTTTCTCAGACCTCTAATCTTTGCTTTTTTGTAAAGTAGTCAATAATTATACCTCTAAAACTTATTAAAATAAAACAAGTAAAATGAATCACTCATTGCTTGAACTGGTCCAAACCAGTAGAACATCGACGAGGTGTCACTAGTAGAAACTGATGTGTTTTTAGTTAGAGGTCACAAGCCAAGAAGATTGAGAACCACTGTCTTATTATCAGTTAAAGCAAAACTTGGACATAATATGCTTATCCACAATATGTGGATACAGCAAGCAGCAAGATTAGCATGCATAAAGATAGGAAGCACAGGGCTTGTTCCAAATGTAATGAAATACACAGCCTAATACACTAATTAACCCTCCTATTATCCTTGTACACTAATTAATTGTAGCAAGTGTTCAGAGCCAAGAAATAGTCCAGCACACTATCCTCTGTAAAACAGGGGGCTTTGATATTTGTACAGAAGAAACACAAAAGATATAATATGTTATTGAGTGAGTTTTAGGTGTGCTTGTAGGCAGATTATGGAGCCAGTATACTCCCTCAAAACTGCTTGCCAGACAGTCAAATTGCTTCAGAGACCCCTTTCCCCTTCACCTTTCCGACATTAGATTAGTGATTTTTTAAAAACCACTGAGCCAACATCAGCAACCTCTTCATGTCATGGGTTTGAACTTCTCTCTCAGCTCTTGTTTTTACTCAGGTATTTCTGTCACGTTTCAAATGAGCAACTGAGTTCAACACCATGAATGTCTTCCAGGAGAGACAGTCTGAATATTTAAACAATATCACGTCTCCAGCCTCTTTCTTTGATGACCAGCTTTTTGCCCCATGGAAAACTTTTAACATCAGATTTCCAACATGGTTGGACAAGACGTCAGACAAACTAGTTCTGCTCAGTCGGTTAATCTTCTCATCTTACTCTCCACCAGAAAAAGAGTAAACGTATTCTGAAAATGATAATCCATTTTGAGACAAACTGTATGGCATTAATGTGAGCTCGTCTGGGGTGTGGGGTGGCTAACACAGTTATATAATTATAAAATATTATAAGACATTTTTTTCTTCAATGACCTAATATGACCTTGTACTCCTATAAGTCAAGTTAAAGCTGCTGTGAATTTATTCAAAATATATTTATGTGGGTGTATAAAAAGAAAAATCTGCTCCACAGATTTCTTCCTAGCAGACAAATATAGTGTGAGAAACAGAGAGAACATGACAAAGAAAGAGAAAGACAGAGGGGTGGAGATTGAGAAGCATGGAGGGGAGGACAAGCATCTCTCATCGGTGTAAAGAGGATAATTGGGGGCTGACCCTCTGACGTCCATCATCCTCTGCTGAATAGCAGGGTGACAGTGACTAACACTGTTCCTGTGCACTGGGAGCAGCTGCATCACGTGCACACACAAGCTCCAATGTACACTGCAGTTCACACTCCAACCTCAAAAACAAACACACACCCACTCACACTCTCACACACACACACACAAACACACACACACACACATGCAAATTCTCATACACACATCAAAACCTGTAACCTTGTATACAGAGTCTTATAGTACCCACTCACTGGAATCATCACTCGCTAATGTGTGTAATTAGGGCTCTTTGATCAGGCTGAATAAGTACTCGATAAGTACACTGAGCAGTAATAAAAGAGGTTTTCAAGCTGTTTGTTGTGTGTGTGGTGGGTGAATGAGTGGGTTCATGCATGCATTTACTGATGTGTTTTTTCTTTCCTGCTACATGCTGCACAGAGCAGAAAGTTAACGGTCAGAGCATGTAAAATAACAGGTTTCTCTTTAATCAAAGTTAATATAAAGTGACTGGTAAATGTGAGTTCCATAATATTGAGGGATTATCTGTATGTTTGTGGTTGAAACACTAAAATAAATAGTGCTGCAATCAGCTGCTTAAAAGGAACATCAACATGAGACACGTTAAGGCTCAAAACAAATGAAACCACAGAGCCACCAGGCATCGCAATGCCACATGCCTTTCTGGGCCTTTTCTTCCTTGGTGACTGATCAAACAAGGAGTGGATATTAGGTCAGGGGAAAATTTCTGTATGTACACTTTGGGTGTTGGCATCAAACAAAAAGCTTGTCTGTGCATTCACCGTTTCACACCAGTGTTTGAGAATCATCCATCAGGCAATGTAGCCGAAAGATAAAGGGTTTCTATAATGGCATGACCAAATATACTCAAATGGAAAACCTACTTGACTATCATCAACATTCCACCTACATAAACTCAAAAGCTCGACCCCTCTCAGTATTGACTTTTTCCTTTTCACAGAGACACTGTGTCCAGCACTAATCGAGGAAAAGTACCGGCTGCTCAGTGAATTTCTAAAATGATTCACTTGACAGTGTGCATTAATTTCCATATGGATATTTCTGAAGAGGCATCAGTTGTGGATCAGAAACACTATAATCACTGGAACTGTTTGGATTTACAATCACATTGCACCAAGTGCAGTGACTTAAGTCTTCCTGATGTGCACCAAATGCTTTGGGATTGAACTCATTAACGCTCTAAGATTTACACTCTTTAAGATTTATCTGGTATGTACTGAATTTGAACACTCAGCAACACTCTCTACTGTGCATTATATACTGTATTAAGCACTGTTCATTAAATCCTTTATACAAGGTAGACAGTGATTACCCTCTTACTTTGAAACATACACTAACAAACACTAATAAATAAAAGTATAAAATTGTCCTCAAGTCAGAAATATGAAAAAATAAAAAATATTTTAAAAGCACAACTGGAAAAACAACTGATTTGAATAATACCTTAAGATTAGTGAAAACACAAAAACAAAATAAAAAAAAACATAACCCCCCAAAAAATACTAAGACTAATGTTGGAATTACAAGGCCACAAATATATTAAAGAAGCCTCTGTTAATTCCTCTGGTGTCTGAAAAATTTGCATGATTTGTCATGTCTTTCTGTTCAATCATACAAAAATGTTGTATGAGGAACACAATGATGATTTTACTGTTTTTAAAGCCTGTCCAGTAACTAAGATTTTAAGTAAGCGATGATGTTCGGTGTTAGCTAGGCTAGGGCTAGATGGTTGTTGCTTGAGGAAAGGTAATATAGAGGACGCTAGAGGGAAGGTGTAGATGATCATCATCGTCAGCATTAGGATTAATCCTTTTGTACCATGTATATTCACAGCAAATTTCAAGACAATTGTCAGACTATCTTTCTCTGTGTGGTTTTCAACATCTCATTGCAAAACACAGTTTAGCACTGACACTGATTCACCATCAACACTGTCATTTCTGTACTCATGATCTTGTGTGCAGTTGTTAAATGAGTTTTATTTTAGGCATGTTCATGTGACACTGCTGAGACTTTTAAGGCGACAGGGTTTGAAATTGCCTCGACTTTCTGCTGTCTTTGTCATTGACTGGCAGTCAGGCACAAAATTAACAAATCTCCGTACAGCGTCTCCTACTTTAACATTTAGGCTCAGTTAAATCTGGTGAAATTGGAGGGTAGAACTGACTTTAGCAATGTAATTTTCTTATCACAACAGGGAATTTACACTCGGCCCGTCTTTTCCTGCGCAGGCCTACGTCAGAGTCCCAGCATGCTCATATAACCATTAGACTGATAATTGGACAGACTAGTGAGGCTATTATTGCTGATGATGCTTCCAGAGCAGGCCCTCAACTCTTTAATCACAAAGGACGGATGAGTAATTTTTGACAGTGGGGTAAGGTAGCCACCTCCAAACACCTTGACGTTCATTATTAGAAGATGACTCACAAATCCCCGAAGCAGAAACAAGTGTTAAGAACCTCTAATGATAAAAAGAGATCCTTGTATTATTGATGTTCAGTGGGTTAGTCAGCCGTTCCTGTATGAAGACACAGAAGACTGATTCGGTCATTTAAGAAGTTTTCAAATAGATTCAAAAAGGGAACAAAAAAGAAAAACTTTTAAATGGTTATTTCTTTTTACGTGCAGAAAATGTATAATTTGACAGCAGAGAACTGTAACTGCAGGCAAACTGATGTTTCATCAGGTAGAAGACACAGACTCAGCAGCATCTGCTATCGTGCTGCTGTCTGTTGTGTGTTTAGTTATTTTATACTAAGTACAGGTCGTATATCGCCTTAAGGGTGCCACTTTCCACATTTCCAAGTGTTTCTTAAGGTACTTGTCACCAAATACACTTCTGCTATGAAGCAGCGAGAGCGTATGCTGAATGATTAATAACACAGTATAATGTAGCTGCAATCATAATGATGTCACATCAGAACAATCCTTAGAGTGTGTCCTGTTATCAGCCACTCATGAACTCACAGTGAGCTTGAAGATTGATTTAAAAAAAGAAAACTACTCATGCTCCCTGAGCTTTCAGCTGCTCACTGCCTTTCAATTGTTCATTAATAAATACAATGAATGATATAATAAAATACAATATGTCCTGTGTTTTACAGATCTTTTACATAGATTAAGTTGTTTATAAAAACATAGATTTAAATAATAAATGTCCTTATCTCTGCTTAAAACTACATTATAGTGAGTTATAGTGTATTAGAACCAATATTTATTATTTATATACTGCTTATAAATGCAAAAAGGCGGGTGAGGGCTGATTAAATAAAGTGTAACTTTGTACTATCCAGTTAATTGTTTTAACTGTTATCAGAAAAACATTTAGATTTAAGGACAAGCAGGAACTGATGAGATAAGAGCAGTGCTGCCTCCATCTGCTGTAGGACAGTAAGTACTGCACTGTCCTACAGGAGCATTTAAACAGACAGAAACAACCATTTAAATTACACTCCAGCAAGCTCTCACCAACACTTTAATTTCAAAATAAAATATATTATATTTATTTATATTTATATAATATATTTGAAAACATCCATGTAACATGCACTCTTTTGGCGCATGCAGCACTTGATAGGTTTAATTATTGAGTGATGAATATCAGGGATTCATTAGCCACCAGTATGCTTAATTTCTTAATAGAAAAGATATGTTTGGTAAGGACTATATGCTCTTTGTACTGTTCAATATGCATTTGTTTTGTCATTTTATTGCTGCTATCTTATTTCTTTATCAAACCAAGCATCCAACATCAAATAAGCATTATTTAGTGCTTTGTTTTATTGAAGAGGGCGACAGAGAAGCAATAAGAAATACCGCTACATGAGGTGTTAAGAGGTCTCCCTGACTTGATTCCCACAGTACCATAGCCTAAATCCATGCTTACTATTTATTTTAACCTGTGTGACTTTTTTCTGTATTAGAACAATGCAAGTAAGATGTCAATCAGGGGATCTACAGTAAAATCCTGTAATTTATTGTATTGCCTGAAGCCTACAGTAACATCGCAAGTTAAAAACAACTTTGGAAATCATTTCAATGTTATTGGCATAATATTCCATGATTGGTTGGGTTAAGATTAAAACAGTTCTGCTGCTGCTGCTGCTGCTGCTGCTGCTGAAGGGAGCAGAATTTGCTTATCCTGGTGGGTTAGCCAGATGTCTACTCCACTGGATTGGTCTTTAGTGCCAGAGACCTAAAAGTATCAAAGATGGTATCTGGTGTGTCCGTCATCTCCAGTGGAGCACGTTCACATAGTGCAGTAAGAATGAAGTTCACAAGGTTTGTGATGCCCAGTACTGGGTACATGGTGTCATTTGTGGTTTAATAACTGAGCGATAAACATCACAAATTAATTTTCCACAGGTATGCTTCATGTCTCAGTATAAAGAACATGTTTGGTAAGGATTAAATATTTACATTTAACTACTGATATTCATTTTTTTTTTTTTAACTCTACGTTGTATTTGTTTTTCCTGTTGTTTTTGCTCAATTCATCCATCCAAGCATCCAACTCCAGGAAAGTATAGTATTATCAATGCTTTTAATTGATTTTATTGAAGTGGATGACAGAGATACAATAGAAAGCAGAGACCAGGCTACATTAGGTGTCACTGAAAGGTTTCCCTCACTTAGTTCTCACTGTCTCTGATTTCCCTCCGATAGTCTAGATTTGATCTCACTGTCTCACCATCTTACTATTTCCTTTAACCTGTAATACCATTGAGGTGTGCAAGTTTTGCCCCATTACAACACTATAAATACTGTTGACGTGACATGAGTGAATAGGTGGCTATATCGTGGCTCCAGATGTTTACGCCTCTTTCTTGGTCTTCACGGCCAGAGACAATTCATGGGCTACAGTAGCAGTTACAGTCTCACAGCAAAGGTAGAAAAAACATCTGTGACAAAACCCACTAAGTAAGTAAATATCTGGGTTAAAACATATCATGTAAAGTATTTTCAGAATCTATTAAATCATGGTTAAATACCTGATTGAAAAGCATCAACTGGTCCACACCAAAGGTCTGATTGCCACTAAACCCATAGTTTCTGACCCGCATCCTCTGTCCAAAAGCATCATAGGTAATTGTTCCTGTCGACATGAGGAGTCCATTGCCAGCCATCTGAAAAAGAGAGACGGAGTAGAAAGTGAAGAGAAAGATGCTGATCGCTTCACATGGGTCTATCCAGGAGAGATTATAAGTGAGGAAGGTTTATCTGTAAAACAGGTCAGTGACTCACCACAGTTATTATTAAATTATTAAGATATCAGTTTTGTTAGTGATCTAAAATAACTGAAATTTATCTGCCTAAGTTGTATTTGCTGGTAAATACAATTATATGTGCCAAAAGTGTATGTGCCATACATTTTAAATTAGGCTACACCAAATTCCAGCTTTGGACACATGTAAAATAATTCCATTAACACAGTCACAGCCATCAGCATTAAAGTGTCTTTTCAAACTAAATAAACTGATATAAATACGACTAAGTATACAAATGATAGTATAGTATAGATTTTTTCCTTCTAATTTCAAGTCAACACAAACCTGCCAAAAACTGAAATCAGTTCATTTACAGAAAAAAAACCAGCAATCAAACAAAACAAAACTATAAACAGTACAATAACAATATTACAAAGCACTTGACAGTTCATGTCCAGCTGCTGTTTATATATGTCAGTATCTTGTAAGAGAATTCAAGAGCATGGAAGTGAAACCATCCACGTACTTTATTAATTTTACAATCAGATTTTTTCTTTTGATGCTCTTATAACCACTTTCTTTTTATTTCTGCATCACGTACAACTTGCATCTCATCTGCAGCAACACTCTAAACTTTCTTCATTTAAAATCTTTGTGTAAATTCACTTAAAATCCAGTTTGACGCACACAATACAATGACATCAACACTCACCGCATGGTTTTGGTGCCTGGGCGACAGCAGCTGCCAACAGCAGGCCGAGGCAGGACAGCACACTGATGAAGTTCATGTTGAGAAGCCGAATGAGGAGAACCCGTGAGTGCTCTGGTTTGAGGGAATGACACACACCTCCATATATACCTGCTCACAGTTGGCCACGCTCACCTCAATGGTTGGCCCCTGCTGCATTTTTTTTTTGACTGCTGCCATAAATTATAAATTGGGAATAATTAACAACCCTCCTTTGTGAAAGTTGGTGTGATTTATGACCATATCACATTTTTCTTTTTATGTTTCAGCTCATCAGATATTTCAGTTCATGGATTTAAACAGCTCCAATTTTGACCACAGGTGTAAATAATCCCACGCAGCACAGAATAAATCCACCTGCTTCTTTCTCAGCCTGCAGGGCTGAGTTTATCTGAAGTACCTCTGAATGTACAGTGTATGTGTCCTTATTTTTGTGTTATGTCATCTGGTTCTAAAACAGACGTTTTGGTCTTTCCTGGTTTCCTTTGTTGTTGATATGAGCTGAAAGCTTAAATCATCGAACTAACAAAGTATTAAATAAGTGAAGTAGAATTGTCCTGTTACATTCATTTGGAGTCTTAATGAACAATCTGTGAAGAGTTGTGTGCAAATGTCACAAATGGCCCTGAGTCATAGTCAGGTGCACCATCCTTATCTGCAGGTTAAGAAATAGATACAACGGACAAAATCATTACAATGACAACAAGAATAATGTTAATAGCAATAAAGGAAATTATATTACTGATATAATCAGCATTAATTAATATACATTTGATGCATTTACATATACATACAAACCATAACTTCATATGGACAGGAAATAAACCAGGGTATGTGTATATTATCAATACTTTCCTGTCTCATTGCCTTGATACTTTAATAATATTTAATAATAATAATAATGATCTAATGATAATAATCAAAAGAGGACAACTGATTTCAATCGTCTTGTTTCTACTTTAGATTTTATTCTTGTGATACAGTTTTTTTTTGTTTGCTTTTTCTTACATTGGTGTTTTCTCATTTAAGTGTTTTGTCTCATTTACCATTTGTTCTCTCGCTCACAGGTTTGGTTTTACATTTACAGTTTAATTTGATCATTTATGGGTTTCATTTCACATTCACAGTTTGTCATTTTTTTCTTTCAAATATCCTGGCCCTAAATTACATACATAGTTATCAAGCATATCAAGCAGTACACATGCCCACCGTTTTTGAAGAAGAAAAACTAAAGTAAAACTTACAGGCTGCATGTCCTTAAATGACCTGTGGGACTACTCAGTGGTGGGTCCGAAGACTTTTCCTCTTCTCCTGCAGACGGATGGAAAAGCAGAGTTGGCAGGACCTCCAAAACTCTCTCTCACCTTTAGCAACTTAACAATTTGAGCATTGTCTCAAACAAAGTACAGTATAATCAAAAATTGATTTTATTGAAAAGGATGACAGAGATACAATAGAAAGCAAGGACCAGGCTACATTAGGTGTCACTGAAAGGTCTCCCTCACTTGGTTCTCACTGTGTTCCTCTAATTTCCCTCTGAAAATCTAGATTTGATCTCACTTTCTTACTATTTCCTTTAACCTTTAATACCAAACACTGAGATTGTTGTTCAACAGGGGGCTATATCGTGGCTTAGCTGGTTAAAACAACCTTGGAAATCATGTTAATTTAAATGGCTTTATATCACATGATATCCATGATTACTGGATCATTTGGGTTCAATTTAGCAGCCCTAACAAGAGCAGCAATAGTGATTATTTTAGTGAGATACTCCACATGTTTACTCTTCTTTCTTGGTCTTCTCAGCCAGAGACTTCAAGGCAGTGAAGAAGGTATCTGGTCTCTCTGTCTCCTCCAGTTTAGACTTGGCACAAAAGAAAGGTGGGCTGTAGTCCATGGGGTTTGTGTTGCCCAGGACCCAGTTGAAGGTGCTGAAATGTAAACAAATTTTTTTTTTTTTTTATGTCAGGCTTCATATTGGGGTCATGCATGTATACTGTTGCACACAGCATGTCAAATACAGTGATCAACCACTTATGTGGATCAAAAATCTTGACACAGAATCATTCCTATACAAATGCTGTAAAAATATATTGATTGTTGTAATCAAGTAGTCGGATTACAATGTTCATTTTGGGTGTTTTCATACATGACAACATATGGAAAATAAAATTAAACAGTTGTATCCTACTACTGCAAGCTGTCATATTTGTACCTTCTTCTTCTATTTTCGACACTGTGGCTCAGCAAGTTATTTGTCCGCCTGTTCCAGCTTTGCTCTGTTTTGGGATGCTTACAGTATGTAATTATCATCTCTGCGCACTCGCAGCAGGTGTGTTATGTATGTTAGATGGGTGGCGTGAAATGCTTTCACCTTGACTATTCAGTCTAGGCTTCAAGGAAGAGAGCGCCACGGAGCAGTTTGTTATTTTATCTTTAAATCAGTCAATCAATTTGACCTGGATACAAATGATCACTATGAGTAGTTTCCACTGTATTTCCATCTGATGGAATGATGCATCTGTAAAAAAAAATAGTGTTTCTGCTCTCCTGTGGTTTTGTTAGTCCAGGTTCTCACCTGATGGTGATCCATCCAGACTCTGGAGTGTAGCTGGTGTAAGTCATCGGGATGCAGCCAATCTCAGAGAAGACGGTCATGTATGTGCCTGAAGACATAGAGCAGAGGTTACATGATGTGATTATCTAATCATAAACAGACTGACTGAGCGGCACAGAATCGTCAGAATCCAGCCGAAGGTTATTTTGAATGGAAGTATGCGCTTTACACAAAGAAAAAGTACTGTTCGAAAAAAGCTTCATGAAACATACATGAAAAGTAAGTTACAACTATCCACTAATTACAACATTTTTTTTCACATTTTGTCCCAATCCAAAGCTTTGATCAGAGCTTAGATTAGTGCCCTCATCAGGCCAGTAATATGGAAGGCTGGATTTGTTGTCAGCGACAGTCACAACCTTTCATAGTTCAAGTTTTGGCCTTTCATCAAAACTGCAGCAGCAGACTAACAGGACAGTTCAGTGTAGCAGAGAACATCATCACCACAGGTTTTGTCAAGATAAAGCCAGGTTTCTTTGTCTCTGGCACAATGTTCCCACTTACCGTTGTGTGGCAGGTCTCCATACCAGGTGTTGACTAGCACACCCATTCCAAAGGAGGAGGAGGAGCCCATGAATACCTGACCCATCAGTTTAGCATCAGAGGGCACATGCATGGGAATGAAGGAGGTGTCGAGCGCCTTCTTCTTGCAAGACAATTTTTTCCAGTCGATCTCATAATAGACTTTCTAAAAGGATGAAGAAAGAAAATGAATGCTCCCTTTTCACATCATTGTCTGTGTCTTTTAATATGTTGAAAGTGTGAATGAGTAGTATTGCGTTTATATGTTTTCCACATATACTGTTTTGTCATTATGAATGTTTTGCCCTTTTTTTTTTATTAGGTAATTTGCTGAACACTGAAGAAAACTTTCTGAAAGTATCTGTTTGTGGTTTAGGGGGTTTTCATTCATTCGTTATCATTTATTTTCAGACTTTATTTTAAAGGACTATTTTTTAATTGTTAATGTCATTACTACAGAAAGTAGTAACAGGAAAATCACCAGCAGGTGGCAGTATCACTGTGTGGACAGAATGCATGGAGGGAAAAACGTGTCAGTGGAGAATATTATTATTAATATAAGTATTATTTTCATACTTCGGAAGTAAACTAGGGATACTTAGATATACATTGCTGTAATTTGGTTTCATTGTGTTATAGGCTAACTGTGTTGCTTTTTATGTCTTTTGAATATGTCATGTTAGCATGTTAGCCAGACAGCACGGAACTCATACTTGAAACTTGTAGTAGAAGTACGGGAGGAGGCCATGATGAAAGTCGGCCCTTAAGAGAGCAAGTGACTGTGACTCATGTTAGAAAATTACTGTTTTACTAAAGGAATATGATAATAAACTGACCAAACATATCTGACATAGCAGCATTGAGAGAGGATGTTAACTTCATTTGAGCAAGGAAGGACATGTTATTTGTGATATTTTGGTGTAATTCTGAAACAACTGGTTAATTAATCAAGGAAGAAAATAAACTGACAACAATGTTGGTTAATCTGATAATCAGATTCATTGATAACATTATTGTTCATACATATACACAAATATTATTTTCATACTTTACACAAAATGCCAGATCTGCATCATTCTGCATACACCTACATGCTGCTTAATGCTTTTAAGTTTGTGTAAAAACAGTTTGTGTTCATTTCACTACATCTGATACTCCTCATTGTTAGGAGTAAATCCTGGTTGAAGCTGAGATTAGAGACTGTCATTGGTGGTCAAGGGACACTGACTGTATTGCCAGAAGAGTGATTACATACTGAAGAGAGAAAGAGGGAATGCAGGGAAATATAGGGAACAGATTTCTAGTTCACCAATTCATGGGCTACAGTAGCAGTTACAGTCTCACAGCAAAGGTAGAAAAAACATCTGTGACAAAACCCACTAAGTAAGTAAATATCTGGGTTAAAACATATCATGTAAAGTATTTTCAGAATCTATTAAATCATGGTTAAATACCTGATTGAAAAGCATCAACTGGTCCACACCAAAGGTCTGATTGCCACTAAACCCATAGTTTCTGACCCGCATCCTCTGTCCAAAAGCATCATAGGTAATTGTTCCTGTCGACATGAGGAGTCCGTTGCCAGCCATCTGAAAAAGAGAGACGGAGTAGAAAGTGAAGAGAAAGATGCTGATCGCTTCACATGGGTCTATCCAGGAGAGATTATAAGTGAGGAAGGTTTATCTGTAAAACAGGTCAGTGACTCACCACAGTGAGGCCTCCATTCATCAGTGCAGGAGAAACTGAAGAAGAGGGAATTTTTAAGAAATTAGCTCTGTTAGTGATCTAAAACGTGCCACGTACTTTATTAATTTTACAATCAGATTCTTTCTTTTGATGCTCTTATAACCACTTTCTTTTTATTTCTGCATCATGTACAAATTGCATCTCATCTGCAGCAACACTCTAAACTTTCTTCATTTAAAATCTTTGTGTAAATTCACTTAAAATCCAGTTTCATGCACACAATACAATGACATCAACACTCACCGCATGGTTTTGGTGCCTGGGCGACAGCAGCTGCCAACAGCAGGCTGAGGCAGGACAGCACACTGATGAAGTTCATGTTGAGAAGCCGAATGAGGAGAACCCGTGAGTGCTCTGGTTTGAGGGAATGACACACACCTCCATATATACCTGCTCACAGTTGGCCACGCTCACCCCACGTGGTTGGCTTATGAAATGATTAAAAATGTCAAGTCCAGTCATTTTTTATTTGTATAGAGCCAATTAACAGCATACGTTATCTCAAGGCCCTTTCCAAACAGGGCAGGTCTAGACCTTCTCTTTATAATAATATTTACAGAGACCCAACAATTCAGAGTAATTGTATATTATTTTAGGATTTCTGAACATTTAATTTATTTGCCTTGCATGTGTCATTCACACTAACTGTAAGATTCAGTGCCTTGCTCAAAGGGACAATTAGCTGTATATCAAGAATGGATTTGGACATTTGGACTGGACGGCTCCAGTTTTGACTGCAGGTGTAAATAATCCCACGTTGCACAGAAGAATTCCACTGGCTTTTTTCTCAGCCTGCAGGGCTGTGTTTACCTGAAGTACCTCTGAATGTTATAGTGCATGCTTCCTTACTGAAACAGACCCTTTGGTCTTTCCTTGTTTGCTTTGTTGTTCAGTTGAATTAAGTTATCAAGTCTTTTTAATATGAGCTGAAAGCTTAGATCATCAGTATTAAGTGAGTGAAGCAGAATTGTTCTATTCAATTCATTTGGTGTGGGGGGTGTGTGCTGAGGTCATAAATGGCCCTGATCATGTGAAAGGTGTTAAAATGTTATAAAATAAAAATGGAGTCATAGTCAGGTGCACCATCCTTATCTGCAGGTTCAGAAAGTCACTGAGATACAGCGGACCTCAAACTCAAAGTCATCACAATGACATCAAAAATAATATTAACTGTGATAAAGGAAATTATATTAATGAAAATCAGCACTAATGAATAATGGAAACCATAACTTCATACGGCTACATGAGTCTCTAATTAAATTTGAATAATTTCTTAAAACTGTGTCCTGTATTATTTGTTGGAATCTTTGATGTTCATTTTAACATGAAATGTAATGAGACTAACTGAGATGATCTGTCACAGCTTGCTCTCTGTATGAAATCACCAGAAAGAATTTATAAAATTTGAAAACCCAAATTGTTCTAGTGTCTTTTTTTGAAAGAATCTCAGCAATTGTCCCAATTTAGTTTTGGTTTGTTAAGCTCTTTTCCTTTTTAAATACATGATTAAAGATGTGAAATGGAGCTCTGGAACAGGTGACAACAGTTTATAAACAACACATCTACAGTAGGTTACACATCAGAGGCTCTGAAGAGGTTTGAATTGATGATTTTATTGATCCAATGAAAGAAATATTTTTTTTATGGCACGACTCTACAGCAGGGGTATTAAATTAAAATTCAAAGGGGTCCAGTTCGATAAAAATTTCCTCAAGAAAAGGTCCAGAACATTGGTCCGATGGGGCCCAACAGGACCAATGTTGTGTTTTCAAAGAAAATAAGAGCTGTAATAATTGAACACATATGAGAGCTTTTGAAAAATGTGCATCTTAAAATAAAGTGGTTAATTTTGGAAAAATGTAATAAAAAGCGTGTCTTGAGTTTCTGCTTTTCGTCCTTTTTGTTCGCATCCGAACAGTCTCAGCCATTTTTTATAACAAACAATCTCAACACATCTGAACAAGTGAAAAGGAAAACTGGTTAAGTCCAGGTAAAACGGCGCCTGGGTCCGTTCATGGACCTTGGCTTAGTGACCTCGGCTCTATGGCAATGGTAAGTCTGCTGGTCTACCACTTTGGTCCATACTTAAATGTCACATTAAAGGATTGCCATGAAATTTGGTTCAGATGTTCACATTTCATCTAGCGCCAGCGTCAAGTTCAAAACTTAAATTTGTTCACTAGTTTCACTAAATACCTGTAAAATGATGGCATTCCCTTCACTCCAATTAGTTTTGCTAATTAAATGCTAATTGATAATTAATATGTTAATAAGCTAACGCACTAAACTGTGTGGCAGTGTGTCTTAGGTTGAGGAGATTAAATTACAGCTAGCCTTTAAGGCTGTACCTGCTATTGAAAGGCCATACACACACTAATTGCCTTGTCAGCACAAAAAGCATTCAGGTCTTACCTGAAACCCAGGTGAGCTCAGCTAGCTCCCTGCCATGTCTCACTCAACTGCGTGGTCTGGTCAACCGCTCTGGTCCATCCCCACTGTGCACTGAGTGATTGGTTTCACTTCATCTAGGTTTGCTAGACACCGACAGACCAGACCAAGAAGAGTTCCCTCTCTTTGTTGAAAGTTCCCCCTCTTCTTCTTCCCCTCTTGCATCCCTGGCAAGCCCATTAGGTGAGGCCCATATTCTATGACAAATGAAAACCGGTGACCTGTGTTATATGTTACCAAATGTGGTTGTAGCAGGAACCAATGCCACCATAAAAATTAGAACAATTTGTGGTAATCTGATACTGGTTAATATTTCCAAAAACACTAATGGCATGTGAATTCGTACTTGTGGTGTCACATTAAGAGGGATTTCAAACCAGCCTTCAGTATTCAAAATGAAAGAAGAGACCATCATGTGACGGTGATCACATCAGCCACGACACCTGTTAACATGTTGTCGTTTCAACCCATGAGTACGCAGGAGTTATCACTACATCATTAGAGGACTACTCACTACTTGGACCGAGTCGCACCACACCTATCTTCGTCATCTCGGCCTTTATTTCCATGTGCAGTACAAACCTGTATGGTTTCATGACTATACCTTGCACGGCTGTGATGCAATGACGGTGACAAAACATGTACACAGACAGACAGATAAACACCTGACAAAGTACTCAACTCCAATCTGTTTTAGTTTCCACTACAGTAGTTGACTCAAGGACCACATTTTGCTGTTATGACAGACAGAGACACACACACAGACACACACACACACACACACACACACACACACACACACACCCACGGTGAAAATAGTACCAGCCCCACTTTTGCGGCTGGTAGTGAGGCAAATATGGAATTCCTGTACCTGGGACCTTCCCATGTCTGTACGGAAAAGCAACAGCTGAGCAAATATAGATTTTGCTGCTACGAACCAACCACTGGTGCATCAGGACAAAAGTTTAAGGTCCTTTGATCAATCTGTGACACTCATAAGCTCATGCATTAAACAGTTTAGGAGAGAAAAAAACTCAAATGCTACATGACATGATGCAAATTATATTTATTTCCCAATATGCATATTAAATTAGCATCTCTTTTCATTTAGATTCCCTTGGCATATCAAGGTGGATGGCAATTATTAAACCAAACATCTTCTGAGCAAGGAATACTTCAAATTTTTCAGTGCAAAACAGCTAAAGCCAAGTTAAGTAAAATAAGACAGACCCCACCCCCAAATTAAAAAAAAATCAGTTTTTAAAAGCCCGTAGTTAACATGTATAAATAAAAAAAAAAAAAAAGCAAATCTGGTGACCATCCATAAAAACAGAATGGATTTTAAGAGAGGAAACCCTTTTTTGTTCAGGTGTTGGTTCCCTTGTTCTGCAGCTAAGCATTAACTTACAAATTTCCACCTCATATACATATATGAATATCAACAATGTGTGTATTATAATATAATCTTGTTACAATTTCTACATTAGGTCCATATTAATTAAGTGTTAATAGTTACATGAGGTGAATTTCTGTCCATTTGGAGTTTCGGTTTACTCAGGGTTTCTGCGTATTATCAATGTCAAAATGACAATTTGTTGCCATTGGTTTTGGAGATTTCTATAACTGTTCAGTCAGAGACTCACTGTCATATACACAATATTGTCTACTACCAACTTCTTTTTAAAACTTTTTTTGTGGAGTTTTACGCAGGAACCCTGAGTACTGTGTGTGACCTTGTGCAAACGAAGACGGGCACACACTGGTTTGTTGTGTAGTGTCAGTCGAATGATCACTCTCTTCCCCACAGTCACCGTTTACTGTGAGTGGATCGAAAACTGGTTGAAAAAGGCATCGTCTTTATCTGGCATCATCTCAAAAAAAACAGCTGAAACACAAAATTTCAAGAACGCAGACACCATGTCATCCACTCACTGAAAATCATCTCATTCATCCCTCATTTCCATTACACATCCTCTCCATCCCCCGTTTAGTCTAGTCTACAGCGCATCAAGCTCACTCTACTGTACCTTGTGTGAATTTTAAACAAACTAAAATAACACTTGGCTGATGGGTCCATCTCTTTTCTTGTCTACACAACTTGTCTCTTTATTTTCTTAAATCCACTTCTCAAAACTTCCCACAGTATTCATTAATACGTCTTCCTCTTTCAATATTAATACATCCTTATTCCTGATTCCTGACATTGGTCCAGCCTCTGTTCATTCAACATAAACTCTACTTTGGTGCCTTCATGAACATCTGTTCCTTCTATAGCTTCCCTACTTCACATCTACTTTAAACTTAGCTAACCTACTAACTACAGTTCTACTGTCTGTATTTCTTACTTTTCTTTTCAGTGCACTGCTACTATTTCAACAAGTCACAGCTTTGCACGTTTGTGCAGTCACACAGGCAATACAAACACATACACATACACACACACACACACACACACACACACACACACACACACACACACACACACACACACACACACACACACACACAAGAAATGAATGGACTGCAATGTGTCAAAATGTCTGTGACGGAGTGCAACAGAGCTGTACGTACAGAGACGTACATGCAGATTTGGAGATGCAGGTGATTTGAATTGGTGAATTGGAAGTTTACAGTTTACATGTTTTCTTGTGTTGGTTGCTAGGGGAGACCTGGTTTTGGCAGGTTTTGGAGTTGGCAGGCAGGTATTCTGGCAACGAATCAGACTGATGCAGAAGTGATGAGAAAAACATTGAGTGGCGTAAACCTTCGAAGACCATTATTATTTGGGGCCGCACATAATCATTTTTGACAGTGATGTCAGAATGTCAACAGATGAAGCCAGTGTGAGAGCGAGGAGGAAGCCACTTGATGCAAAGAAGGTTCAACAGTTTAGAGGACGAACCGTAATCCCCTCCAGAAAAAAAACAAAAACAGTATTTCAGAGTTTCAGACATTGCAGGAGCTTAGTATGACGTTCAGTCTCTAGCCTTGACTAATAATTTTGGACCCTTGTTCTTGCTTAAACTCCCTCTACT
Source organism: Seriola aureovittata (assembly GCF_021018895.1). Lineage (NCBI taxonomy): Eukaryota > Metazoa > Chordata > Actinopteri > Carangiformes > Carangidae > Seriola > Seriola aureovittata. The sequence goes on from NC_079366.1 coordinate 11,370,836, forward strand.
TCTCAGTGAGGCCCTCTGTCAGCAGTCGGAGACTTCTGAGGTGTTGGAGTCACTCGTGAGTTTCCTCCGTTGCCTCACAGATTTCTCCTCATCCTGCAGAGCAAAACAGAGTTTTTATTTTTAAAAAGCTGAGGAATTTCCAGCTGCCACTGTACTTATGTTACTCAAACAGGAGTAAAAAGTGTGTTTTTTAGGGACTATTTTCAACAGCACATTAATATGTACGTTCAGTGCTTATATCAGGCTTTAGTTACTCTGTACAATACTTGTTAGTAGGATTCATTAATTGTTGGCCTTTTCATGGGATTTGTGGGCAATAAGAAAACTATGGGATCACCAGACTTAAGCTTAAAAGGTAAGGCATGTACAGTATGTGTTTTCATTTGAATGAATTTAAAGAGGACATATTCTTCGGCAGGTCCTGATTATTTATGTTTTTTGTTTTTCTTGTTTTGTTATTGTTAGTGCTTACAGTCTGGAAGATTCCATTCTGCCCCCACTCTCCAGGGGAGTGGTCGTCAGGGTCCTCGGCCTCTTCCTCCTCTTCCTCCCCCTCTTCCTCTCTCACTGTGTCCATCCCATCTTCCTCATACTCCGTCAGACAGTCTGACTCCTCTGCTGAGTGGAAAGATTTAGAAGAGATATTACAGTGAAAATTTATAGAGTGACTGGCCCACCAGGTTTCTATAGCATCCATAAAATATCAGGGACATCTGCTACTGTATTTCAACTAGAATTACTGCCTCGTGGTTGTAGGCCTCCACCAACCAGCCACGTTGCAGGAAATATGGTCTCAATCTTCCTTTCCTGAGTTACAGCGTTGAATAATGGCCAGAAGTGTTTTAGCAGAACATAATTATGTCATAGTGAAGTTGACCTTTGACAATTTGAATATAAATTGTCATCATTTCATCCTATTAGATATTTGTGTTAAATTGTGTCAGAGCCAAAACTGTGTTTTGTGAGGTCACTGTGAATTTGACCTTTGACCACCAAAATCTAATCAGTTTATCCTTTGGTCCAAGTGAATGTTTGTGCCTAATTAGAAGAAATTTCCTTAAGGCGTTACAAGACGGACAGACAACTTGAAAAAATAATGCCTACAGCCCCGGCTGTCGTCGGAGCGGAGGCATAATAAAACACACCAGATGAAAACTATGACTCATTTATTACTCTGATTAAATCCAACATGATCTTGAAGGGCATCTGTGCATCTAGTGGAGGAGAGAGCTGTAACAACGGTATGGTACGGTCTGACATCATGAGAAGAAACATTTTAACTACTACAAAAAGAACTGATCTCTCACCATCTGCTGCTACATAGGTCTGGACTGGCTCTATCCTGGAAACAATCTCTGCGAGGTCAGTGAAATCAGCTCCTGGACACGTGCAGGACTGTAAGGCAAGATATTAGTATTATATATGGAACTATTAAGTTTAATGGTGAACATTTATGTAGTTATACATCGACCGCATCATTTATGGTGTAAGTCTGTATATGTGCTCTTCTCACGTCAGTTCTCTTGCTGTCATTGTAGTCGGCTGAACGGTGGTCCTTCAGCATGTTCTCGATGATGTCACCTCGGGCCCAGCCAGTGAACACCAACTTGCCATGCTGGAAGCCCACATCCTGAGATACAAGGTAGTTTAAATAGAAACATTAGTGTATTTAAATAAAGTGGGTAGACATGTTTTGAGTAAATATTTACCAGGTACTTATTATATAGTGCACTAGGGCTGGGTGGTATGACTTCAATCAATATCACAACTATTTCAAATCTTTACCTCGATTATGATTAATGAACGAATACTCTGGCGCTTACCTGTCTCTCTTTTTGTGAGCCATGCACTCTTCATATTCGGCAATGTGATTTTGCTCCAAGGGATTAAACAAATTGGTGGTGGTACTTTTGGTTGCTATCCATGTTGCATTCACCACTGTCTGGTAGTCGTGAATGATTAAACCCAATCGGGGGCGAGGCAGGTGTCTGCGTCAGTTTCCAAAAGTCCAGACTACAGCGCAACCCCAAAAAAACGTGCCAAAAGTGACGCCTTTTAAAACTAAAAACTATAAGTGTGGATGTAGCCTGATGCTCAGTGTTTACGCTCATGTTATCCATATTACCAAGTCTGTGAGAGGTTCTAAATGTCAGTTTTGATACTTTTTTATTTAATTGCAGAGCATTATAGTGCACTTCATTTACCCCGACTCTTTTTATTGTGTGCCCCAATTGTATCAATGTGTGGAATTTTATACAGTATGTAGTGCCCTCAATAGATAATGATGATTACGAAGTGTCTTTAATCTCAATTAACTATTCACTATATATGTGAGGTGTGATTTCACACACAGCAAATGCGCCACTTTCCTAAATAATTAAAATCAGGCAATATTGAGGAGGCCACTCACATAGATCTCGTCAAACTTCCCAAAGTCCATTGTCTTGAAGCGATCGATTGGTGGTCTGATGTACTCGCAGTAGGCACTCTTCTTCACCACCTCTAACTGCCGCACACAAGACACGTATGCCAGCCGAGACTGGATCTCTGCCATGTCTGGCACCTGCAGAAGTGGGCGGAGTGAGAATCACATTTTGGCCACAGGATACCAGAATTGACCAAAATGGACACCATACGAAATATTGCTCAATCTGCTGATCAGCAGAACCATCACTGCTACATGTTGGTCAGAGGCATTAAAGACTCAAATGTAGCACTCTATACTTTGTAAGTTGCTGAGTCATCAGGAGTTACAAGTGCATTGTGCTGCCAACCCACTCTGTACCTTTACTTTCTCTGCCCAAGGATTGATCCGTTTCCACAGCAACCACCAGCCAGACAGGCAGTCGCCGTAGTTACAGAGGTCAGTCTCATCTTGGCTTCCCACGTCGATGGCAATGACAGTTCTGGCACCCATGTTCCTCGCAATGTCGGCTGTTGGACGCGTAACGTATCCACCAACATTCACACACATGCACAGACGTACAAACACAGCACGAAAAAAATCCAGCAGCAGAGATGGTAAGACAATGAGTCCTTGTTTCAGGATAATCTCTGTTTCTTTAAACCTTCATTTAAAAAAGGAGCCACAATGTTCAAACAGACTTGCACCACAAAAATATCAGTGTTTTAACTTGTCAAACACATTCCAGAGCATTTATGGCAAATTAGTGACAGAGAGCACTGCAATTTAAAAAAAAAAAAAGAAAGATGTATACTTTGCCAACAAGCATAGGGCCTGAAGTCATAAACTTTCTCACTGAACTTGGTAAGTGTTAAAAAGAGCCTTGGGGCATTGAACATTTTTGTGGTGCTGAGCCTATTCAAAGACAGAAACGGGACGACATCCCACAAGCCCAAAGCACTGATCCACCGTGCCAAGAACAACCATAAATGCAGCTGATCGAGCACAAACTCTTCGAAGAGAAGGCAGAGTAATAAACTTCAGAAATGAAGGATGCTAATTTCACAAGGCTCCCTTTGATTGGATCAATCTTTGGGCCCAGAAAGCTCCATATTTCACAAACTTCTGAAACATGTATCGCTCTGTAGATAATGAGACATGATTCCCAACCCAAAGAGAGAATTACAATAGTTCAGTCCAGAGCTTTGTGAAATATGGCTGTGTTTCATCAGTACAGAATACTTTATCTACAAACAGTCAGACTCAGGGGAGTTTTTGTCTGCACACCATAATGAAAGCCAAAAATTGTTTATTATCATACAACTTTGTATGAACATTACAGGAATGTGTGAATTTGGTCTGGTGCAATTTCAAATACTTTCAAGTTAATGAGGATGTACTTAATAGTCCACAGACAAAAAAAAACAGCTCCCCTCTCCTCTTTCTCCACTAATTTTTCCTCTGGTTGAAATGGAGGCAAATACTGATTACAAAAGTAAATTTCAGCACAAGAAAGAGAAATGTAGGGCTGGGCGATAAGGCTGAAATCATTATCACACTATTAATTAGGATATTATCCAATATGCACAAGTATATATCAAAATAGGGAAAATGTATGCAAAAATCAAGTAAATGAAACTTGTCTTCAATAACCAATTTTGGTAAGACATATATTATAATTTGCTTTTGAATGACTTTGGACAGCAGAAACTTGAAAATCAAATCATCACCCAGCCATACAGAAAAGTACTAATTTCAACATGAGGGGAACCAGACTTTAATCTCAAAGCAGACTGGTGTCCTGTGCCTCAAAAATAATTTAGGAATTACACTTAATGCTTTTAATTCTTGGGATCTTAAAAATCTACTTTTGACTTGAAAAATTAAATGAAATTGTTGAAGTGTCAAAGTTCAAATGTGAGTCCTCTTGCCAATTTTTATTCTATACCTATCTGACACCAGGCTGTTTGACAGACAAATACCACATTCCCCTACTCAATGTTGTATTTCGTCTTTTAATGTTTAACATTTTTATACACCTGCAAAACTGCAATATTGTCTTTGTTCAGAATGCAGATTTTTCCCCATCTCGTAAAACAGAATATTTCAGGGTTTCACTGAGCTCACTCAGTTTTTACCATTATTTTTTTCATTCAAGTTAAGTAATTTAATTTGTCTGACCAGATGAATTAATTAATGGTCTGAACCAGCTCCAAATTCAGACGGGGAAAACTCAGCAACACCAGACTTCCCTCCACCAGCATTAGGACGAGCTCACAACTATATACTTACACGGCCTATAGAAATTGCTTTCTTGATGAAAACCCCTCCTAAAAATCATCCACATCCCTCACTTCACCTCCCCCCTTTTTTGGGGACAGGAGTTTGTTGGACATTAAGGACTCTACAGTAAATTGGTGGAGGGGGGGAGGGTACCACCTCTACTTGCCTGGCAGGTTGTTGATGTAGCCACCGTCCATTAGCAAGTTGCCATCTTTGGGGTCACAGAGTGGCGGCAGGTACCCTGAGAGGGTCATGCTCGCCCGCACATAGCGCCACAGAGAGCCTGGCACACCAGGGAGGGAAGGAGGGAGGAGGGAGGAGGAAGGGGGGGAGGGGGATAACAGCTCAATATTGTTTGCTAAACGTTTCAAGTTAGTGTTGACAGACCACAATCCCAACTCCAGTGGGACGCTGGCTGAAGGAAGGTAGCTGATCCCTGCAAAGGCTAGGACTGTGGCTCTGCTCACCTTTGGACTCTGTTGTACACCACTGCAAACCTCATTACCTCGCACAGAGACCCTGTGTGACTTGTGCATTAGGTAAAAAAGTAAATGGCAACCATCACAGAGCACCAAGGCTGTTTGAATCTCCAAACTATGTCCCAACAATAGCATTTTGAAGCACGTAACCAAAGAATTCTCTCAAGTTTCTGCAAGATCCACAGATACTGTATGTTGAAGCTGAGACTGCTCATTATAAACAGAGCTTCAGTTGTAAAATATAATGTCAATATGTCAAGAGAAGGCTCAACAGCGCTTGTTGTGACAATGTTTGGAGATATGTCACCGTGAACATGGCAGGGAAGCACCAAGCCTGCTCAGTCCTGCAGTAAAGCTCAGTGCCAGGAGGGGGCAGGAGCAGGCCGGGCACTGCATGGGTTGGAAGGATAAGGAGCACCGCAGAGAAAAGCAAGGGGTGCAACTGTGCGTGGAGTATACGTAAATGCTGAGGAAGAATCGTCTTACTGATTTTAGAGGAATTACTACCACCTACACATTCCATTCCTGTACTTTATATTTATGTAACTTAAGGGCTTTCAGTTTGTGCAAGGGGCTAAAACAGGCAGGATCCAGAACACATACCCCCAAAAAATAACTTAAAAAATGTTATCAGTAAGGTAATACATGCAATCAATATATATTTATGAGAAATATATAGATAGGCTCACTGTCTAACACTGGCATGCACATAAAAGCAAGCAAAGCCAGGGAAGAGGACAGGGGCTGTAAAGGAGAGACTGAACATGTTCCTTTAGGTAGAGATGATTGAAATGAAACAGAAGGGAACATGGGAAACAAGCTGCAGTTCAGTCCAAAGGAGAGAGACATTTTGGCCCACCGAAACGCGCAATGATCCACGACAACAACAAAAGACAGATGTGATGTGATGTTGACATGGTGCAGCCCTTCACTCTCTCCTGTTAGGCAGAACTATCACCCAAAGCTTACAGTATATACACCTTATCAAATCTATACCTGATCTCACACTGAAAATCCAAACCGGTTAAGTCTGATTGGCTGAGCTACCTGCAAGTTAGTAACCAACTGCCCTTTCATAAAGAAGTATCACAATAAGCAAGTACAGTGGTGCATGAAGACATCAGTGTTTACAAGCCACATCCAGAACTTTATAAACAAGAAGGGAAATTTTTAGCAAACACAGAGGGCCTTAAAAAGCCAGACCATCATGCACCTCTCTATGACCCATAGATGTCCTGACATGCATGGGCAAAACCTCACACCCAATAAGAAAATGAAGATCAGCAGTCATATTCAGAGGTGGCGATAAGCCAGTTGGGGAAAATGTGTTGTGTATGTGAATTACAAATCCAGTGGGAGAGAGAATAAGATGTGCTATTGGTCATTATTTGGTAAAATATGAGGTACTGAATGCATCAGCCCAAAGATATATGTTGGAATTAGTCTTTCCTTCCAAACCATGGGCTCCCAATGTCCACCTGGTCAGGGTGGGGTTAGTTACGAGTGAGAAATTGGGAGGGAGAGGACAAGAAAGAGGAGGAGGGAAGCCAAGAGGTTGACTGTCGACTTAGGGATGGGGGAGGAGGTTCTGGTGAGCCGGTGTTTAAAATCTGACCTGGGACATTGTTAACATAGCAACCATCCACAAGCAAGTGGCCATCCTTGGGGTCGCACAGGGGAGGTAAATAGGGGGTGTAGGAGGCGCTGGCTCTAACATAGCGCCAGACACAACCTGTCGGGAAATGGAGATGGAGAAGGAGGAACACATCAAATATGGGCCGGACTCCACGTCACAGATGGAAAAAGAGAGAATGACAGAGAGAGAGATGGAGAAGAACGAAGAGAAAGAGAGGAAAAAGGAGGGAGAGAAAAGAAATGCCCGCAACAAAGAGAAGAAGAGTGCAGGAAGCTGCCAAGAGCAAGACAGAGGAAGAGGAATACAATGTCAACAGAATTACTTACTTGTGCCTATGGTTTCTAACCAATGGAGTAAATTCTAGTATGAGGCCAATTTGCTCTAAAAGGACTGGCACAACTCCACAGCCAATTAAATTCAACTGTTTGAAGGCTAATTAAGAAATTATAAACAACTTTGTTCAGAGTAATGGCAAGATACAAAAATGTCAACGCAGTATAATCTTCTGACTGTGTTAAAACAATTCAAGCTAAGTAAAACAATCCACGGTATAAATAACAAATATGTTGAATGAATGACAACAGATGTGTGTAAATTAGCTTTATAACCTAAAAACAATGATGCAAGGTTCATTTGATGTGTTGATTAAGAATATTAAAAATAGTATTAGCGCTGTTAGATGACTGGCTCAACAAGCAAGGTCGGAGGAAGACAAGCAGAGACAGAGAGAGGAAGAGATAAAGAAAAAGAAAGAGAGAGGTAGAGAGAGATAGAGACCTTCACTTTAAGAAGTGCTGTGGGGTCTTTGAGTAAATTCTGCAAGGGAAACTGGACAAGGATTTACAGGAAAGAGTTTCGCTTACTGTTTAGTTTCCTACCAGTTTTCTCAGATCTCACTCTTGGTAGTGTTTCCCAGTGGATAAAACCAAAGGATATAATTCAAACCCGTGACACTGTGTACCTGTACACTCATCAAAATGGCATACAATTACGCTTTTCTTTCAATACCTGTAGTCAAAATGACATACTCAGAGTAGCACCACGCTAACGATGTTTGATAAAAATCACACCAGAAAAACTACAGAAAGCACAGAGTGGAGGTGAAGGAGTGAGGGAAGCAACGTGGGATGTCATTAAAGAGCAAGGAGGGGAAAAGCAGGGTGGAGTGTTCTGGATCCTACATGTTGACATGGACATGGGAGGGGAGTCAGCATTTTGGGGTCAGTGACTACACGGGTTATTTTGTCTATGCTATGTCTCTCCATGTGAAGAAAGACCTGATGTAACAGATATATCTAGGGAGAGTTTTAGACAAAAATGTGATGAAAAAAAACAAAACAATGGATAAGCTTCAACTTAATTAAGCATGTGAAAAGGAAGAAGTCAAATGGAAGAAGAAGAGAAGTTTAAGATATAGACACAGTCAGAAAGATCTTTTGCAAGAAAGAAAGAAAGAAAGAAGTGCAGCAAAAGTAAAAGAGGCAGATGATGGGAACAATGAAACTGAGAGAGAAAGAGGCTTTGCTCCTGCAGTTAGTTCATACACATGCCAAGATGCAAACATAAGCATTCAGTGTTTAACTTCAGGACTCAAGCCTGCAAACCCACAAACCCCTCAAATCCAGTAATCACCCTGAATTATAATAATTGAAAACTTTACAATGAAACTAGCAATGTCTTAATTTGATGCACAACATTGTAAATTACATGGTTGCATTACACCGAGTACGGTATAAAATTAAATTGCTTTTAAAATGGCACGCTAGATTTGTGGGGTTCATGGGGGGTCATTTCAGACTACACAGAGCTACTTTAGCTAATGTTAGTGATGGTGCATTTTTTATGCAGGTCAAACAGAACACATTTAACCATCAGCAAATACAGACACAAGCATAGAAACATCTACACAGTGTTTTCTTATCTATTGAAGTGTCCTTCTAAGCCCTAGGCTGCAGCATACTAAGCATGTTTGTGAAGCTAAAATAAGTGGTCTGTGAGTAAAGTCAAGCAATGCGTTTGGCCTTGATGGCTGCGATGTATGCAGGCAGGCCATTCAAATGTTTTTTGGTCCTTTTTGACTGTTCCCTGACATACTCTTGTTTGCAAGTCGTCAGTAATGTCACGTGAATGGCTGCAATTATTGGCCTCTTGTTTTAGGCGTATATCCATTAAATTTTATTCCTTGTTTTTGTGGAACTTCAAGTTGTTTACTTCCAGCACGACTCACAGGGTTCTCCAGCTGGTGTGGACACTATTCAACTATTCAACATCAGTTTGAGAACACATTCAATTTAGCATTAAACCATAAATCTGAAGGCATGGAGTCTAGCTACTCTAGACGATGCAAAAGCCAATTACATTTTTGTGTATTGCCCCAAGTGCCTACCAATACAATATTTATAGACTTGTTATATAAAGAATAAGAGACATTACAGTGCCTCAAGAAACTTCTGAGGGCTGATGCAACAACACGCGGATATATTCACATAGGTAACAGTTTTAGTCACTGTGCCATTTTACTTCTGACTGACTGCTGCAAGCATTACTCACTGTTTAATTACCTTTGAAACATGTATTCATGATAATGCCAATTTCACACATTAGTTCTCTGTCATTCAGAGCAGTATTATTAGATTGAGTTGTGTTAAATGTTGAGAAAGACTTAAACAATTACTCATGCCCTTTATTGTGTATGTATGTGTGCTATAGCTGTCAAATAATCCTGGCAAATGTACTGTACTAAAAGTACTATTAAAGTACTGACTTGAGCTTGTTTAAAGCTTTTTATCAAAATAGTATAATCATAGAGACGGGTGTCGGCCCCTGCAGTCAGCTCAGCTGTCACTCACCATCCTGATGAACACGCATGGCTGAGGCTGTGATGTCAGTAGTGACATTGAAGTATGGCAGCCACAGGTCCTGAGGACAAAAATGATGTCAGTGTCATACCTCATTATTATTTTTACAATGACTTCTGACAGGCCCTACTCCTTTGGTAAATAAATTCTTTGTGACCTTGAAACAGGATTTTGTAGCACAGCCTCTCACCTCAGCTTGCTTGTCCTGGAACACTTTATAGATGCTGGTGTTGAAGGCAGAGCCGGAGAACATGGAGGTGATGGGATAAGTCAGGTCCAGGACTGTTTTAAAAACTGAGTTCATGGCCTAATAATAAAAAAAACAGAGAAATTGGGAAAGAGTCCTATTACTAATTCTTTTTTTGAATCATACCATAAGAGTTTTGTTGTTACTGTTTTCATTTTAGGAGTGAACCCTATACATATGAGCAAGATTGAAATGACCAATGAACAATCGCTAGAGATGTGTGCTGTACCTTTGACCACTCTCTAGCTCTTTGTTTGGTTCTGACAGCACTCCTCTCCTCAGCGTACAGTGCACCAATGAATGAGCCAATTGAGGTCCCACCCACTATGTCAATAGGAATCCCCGCTTCCTCCATGGCTTTGATCACACCCACATGAGAGCAGCCTCTGCACAAGGGAAAACAAACATGTTAAGACTCCCAAGCAGGTGCAATAGATGACTTCATATGCCACAAACTGCACGTGGTACTGAGAGGTAAAAGAATAATGTAAGATGGTCCTTTTGTATGAAAGATTACATTTTCATATATAGTTGAATTATGTTACTGAAATGGGCATGCTTTTTTATTGCAGCTTCACTTTGTATATTTGGGTAAAGAGACGGGGGTATTTACACATTGGAAATCTGCCCCTGTATTATCTTTCATAATGGTAACTGAAGGGGAGTTCAGGGCTGCTGAGGAATTATATAATATTCATGATGGGTGTTTAGCAAGCATTGCTAATGCTACATTTTAAAATGCTAAACCCTAAACACAAACTTTTCTCTAAATGACTGTACGGCTAGTTCTAGTGAACTGTTCTCACCTAGCTCCACCTCCTCCCAGCACCAGGGCGATGCTGTTTCCAGTCAGGACTCGGGCCAGCCGAGAGAAATCACTGTGCCTGTCTGCTGTTTTCTCAAACACCTTTTCATATACCTCTCTCTGTGGAAACATAGAAAATACACATGAAAATACAATAAAAGAAGACTAGTGTTGTTGCACAGTTTTTAAGTTGAAGTGCCATTGATTTACCAGACCATTCTTTCATGACTGCACTATTAGTTTTAAAACAGCTACAAATGACAGTACAGTTTGCTTCATACCAGTTTGCTGGGACTGCGTCTAGAGAAGACCCTGCGAGGACACTTGAGGTGCAGATGCCCAGAGCACCAACTACGCATGTTGAGCCACTCGACCGTCCTGGAGGGGCCTGGCCCATCCTCTCTGTGCAGAAGGACCAGCTGCTTCAGAGCCCGGACTGCTGTGTTCTCCAGCATCTGCTCCAACTAGAGGACAAGAGAGGAATAAGAAGAGAGACGAAGACAGTAAATGTACTGTATTGGTATCTTGAAGGTCAGTTGTTACTGTCATGTTCCTCCCTTTCACATTCCTTACACACACACACACACACACACACACACACACACACACACACCTCTCCCAGGGTAGGTTCTTGGTCCCCTAGGCCAACAATGAGGATGCAGTCAGCCTGGCGGATGCAGCGCTGAGTCCACGGGGTCATGCTGTTGTCAGTCTGATACAGGACAATCCGATTGATGTCCTCCTGCTGTGCCAGCCAGCCGGACAGACGGTACTCATGGATACTGATGGATAGAGAGGACAGCAGAGATGAGGGTTCTGAATAGCCTTTTAACTCACCAAAACATACAAACACAGTGACTGAGAAGTTGATGAGGTAGAGATAGATTGAGTGGAAATGATAATGATGAATAGAAACAAACTGAAAAGGGAAAAAAATAATGGTTACAGCTGGGAAACCTTTATGATGATGCTTGATAAGAATGAGAACTGAGATGATTCTCTGATTGTCAGACTCACCTGTCCAAAGCAGAAGCACCCAGTCGCTCTCTGATTATGTCACTGGTTAATAGCAGAGTGGGCCCTGCAAGTGTCCAACAGGGGTAGTGTAAAATATATGAATACAAAAAAACTGTTAAGAATGTAAAAGTTACACTTGTGTATTGCAGTCCGTTTTACTTTAACATACTAGGAGTATTTCATTTAACCTGCAATACAGGGGTACAGATCAGGTTTGATGTAATGTTATACTTCTGTTATAACCAGGGCTGAGGGCTTTTTTGGACAAAATAAAAGATTTGTGGGCCTACCAATGGCACTGAGGGCATGGCTGAGCTCCAAGTTGAACGCATTGATCGGCACCTCATCACATACAGGCAGCACAGCCACAGTGGAGAGGTTGCTGGCAGGGTTGGTTACATCAGCACTAGTTGTCATACTGGGCAGACTCAGGGCTGAGCCTGGAAGACAGGGACACAGTGTGTAAATAGAGTAAGTGAGAAAGGCATTAGGCTGACATGGGGATGTTTGTGTGCAAATTAAGAGATCCTCCTCATCACCTCACCTGAGAATGGTCCGCGACCTTGCTGCAAGTTGCCTAGGATCTTCTGGCCTAACAAGTGGATCAACCTCGTCACCACCTAAACAAAGAAAACAAGCCTCAGTATTATTTCATTTGAACATGACACCTCAACCAGACTAAAAGGTTTCACTGATGAAATCATTGACCTGTGGGTATCGTCTTTTGATGTTGTTGAGTGTTCCCTCTGGCAGTTTGACCAGCTCTGTGTCTCTCACAGCATGGACAGTGGTGGCTCTTGGCTGCCTGGTCAAAGCCTCCACCTACACACAACATATAGGGGTTTGTAGAACTCAAAAAAGTAAAGATAGCAAAATCGTTACTTCTTGTGTGAAATGGCAATAAAGATGAATAGTGATCAATATTTAAAGCAGGATGAGTGAGTGTGTCATTTTATTCACAACTATGCACAATTATATCAAAAGATAATGAAAGACAAAATGTATTTGTTTCAACTAATTTAGTATTAAAGAAATTACACCTTAACCAAACTGTCTAAATGTAGAAAACCCACTCATATCGCATTATGACCAATTTAGAAACAAAGACTGCACTACTTGCAACAGTAATTCATCAAGCTCTGACACTATAAGCCACTCAATAGCAACTCGATAACTTTCATCTCCATTTCATTTTCATAGCTGAGGTTTATTTTACACTCAGTCAGAATGAGATTAGGACAGAGAGGGAAACGGCCCTGTTCTCACCACACCAATGAGGTCTCCTCTGCCATATTCCCCAACTAGTTCTTTCTTGCCATTTGCCTTGCGGATGACTGAACGCAGACGTCCATTCAGAACAATATAGGTGTAGTCTGACTGATCGTCCTGTCTATAGATATGAAGAGAAAAACATCACAGCTACTGTTACAAATTAACTGTAAATGAACAATATTGTGATGGCAAGTATAATTTGCAAAAAGTAGCAATAAAAAAAAAAAAATCATAAGTAGAGTACCTATAGAGGGCTCTGCCAGCCTCCACAGCCATCCAGTCAATAGCAAAATCCATCTGCCTGACAAATGGGGACATGCGGATGGCCACTGTGTGGGCTGCACTCAGCACCACACTGGGCTGTTCCCTCATGATCCTGCAGGTGGCAACACACAGCACAAGCACAGATATGACAAATACTGGATATGCAATACTTATAAGTAGATGTTTTATTGCAAAACTGAATGGAAGATCCATCAGTCTGTACAGAAAGCATCAATTTGAAATTCAAATGTCAAAGATTGCTTGAATGTGTAATTGCACTGTAGGACACGCAGCGGAATATTTGTTGCTTTCTTGATGAGAGCTCATATGTAATGTTAGACTCGGTTGTATACCTGCTTAAATATAAATACTTGTCAGTCTGGCTTGTCCACATTAAAGACAATCGACTTACTCGTAGAAATCCGACTTTGAGATCTTGAGGTAAGTACAGTCTCGGACGGCCTTGATAGTGAAGATCAGGGGTTCTCCAGTAAGAACAGCGAGTTGGCCAACCATCTCCCCTGGGTGGGTCACAAACAAGCAGACAGCTTCCTGCTTGTTGATCATCCGCTGGTAGACATGCAAACAACCAGACAGGACAAAGTGCAGACTCACGTCCTTGAGGGGTGAAAAGGGGAAGAGATAGAGAAAGCAAAAACAGAGGAGGAAAATAACTTTGTTGTATTATCTGACACATTCAGATTTTGCTCAAGTGAATGAATTACAAAATTTACTATTAAGAAAAACCTAAGCATACACAGAAAATACACTGCTTGGTAATATCTTACCTCAATTATTACACTCTCAAAAGCAGAGTGCAGTATCTGCTTTAAGTAAACTACATAGATTCTATAGCACGGATGTCTGTGGGTAAAACAATGAGCCTAAAAAGCCATAAAACCCTAATTAAAACCATCTATCTGTTATACAGTATGAAAACTTTAAACCCTTTTTTCTCAACTTCACTGTTTCTGTAGTTACTGCACTCTGCCATTGTAGGGCAGTATATAGCTAAAGGGGGACATTTATCAAAGGGTCAAAGGGGTCCTGTATGTCTTGTTTACAATACCTGGTCTCCCTGTCTGGCTAAGACAGCTCCAGCTTTGGCGTGGTGAAGAGTCACTCTCCCATTCAACAAAGATGGGTCCTGGGTTTAAGGAGATAGGAAGCAGATACAAGTCCAGCAGAGGTAAGATGGTACAGGCAAAGTGGAGGAACAAAATGGATGAAATGTCTTCATTCTCCTTTGTTCACCGTTGGATGAAAGAAAAAGCCAATTCTGCAACACTTATTTCCTTGATAATGCTTTGATCTAGTTACACCAACATGATGTTTGGAAATATTACATGTTGCAATGCCTACTAAGAGAAGCCCAGAGAGCGTTTACCACATATTGCATCAAGTACATGTCTACACATTTGGATACTTCAACAACAGATGTAGCACTGACAAGGTGAGTTTAATTTTTGTCACCACAGTGCTATCTACTGCATCTGGACGCTGGTTTGTCATTATGTTTTTTTTTCTGAATTTTGAAGTATGCTTGTAAGCTTATTGCATATTTTGTTATCTCCTTTTTCTTATATATTTCCAAACAGACAACAGCAGCTCATGTCTCAGCCTCAGAGACCATGGTTTGACACTGCAGCCCTCTCTCCCTCCTCATTTACAGACTGAGCCCAGCTCCTCTAGAGTGAGCCCACTGACTGACCTCCTTTTGACATCATAATCAGTCAACAGATGCTCCAGGGAACTCTACGACAATGTGTTCATTCATGCAAATAAATAATAACAATGTGAAGAGTCTATTATTGTCATTTCTTAATCCATGACAATTTGGTCCCACACTAGGAGAGCCCTGCACTGACTGTACGTTTTAACCCTGCTTCACTTTGTTTCAGCTGAAGTTGCTGAGAAATATGATTATATGGAAACTGATTTGATAAAAACATTTATCACAGTAGAATGCATCTAGTACCATGGTCACAGCCAGCGGGTAATGATTTAGGCTGACATGTTTCTTAAGCTGTATTTTTTAAAATGGCGAATGATAAGAAAATGTAAATTACTGAAAATCTATGTTTGTACTATTCCATTACACATTTTAATTTATGTACTTTTTTCTGATGTAAACGGTAATAAGTTCTACAAAATGCATGTCTTTAATTTTAGAAAACTAGAAAAAAAATATGCTTGACAAGGACTAGCTTTTACTCAACAATCCTCTCTGGATTTAATTCCACATGGTGCCTATATGCAAAAATTTATAAATATTTGCATTTTGGAAACAGGTTTGAACTACAAGCTTTCCTTTGTTTGAAACACTATTAGTGAAGACATTTTTTTTTAACAAACCTCAATCCTCATGAGTTTGAGGACCTCTTTCTGAGCTTCTTCGAACAGCGCAGCACTGGATCGACTGGATATAGGTGTAAAAATATTGTCCACTCCCGCCTCTTCTTCTGGATACAGGTAGATCCCTGAGGGAACCTCATCTACTGTCACCCTCCTCTCCCGCTGGTCCTGGGACACGGACTGTAATAATGTACACGTAAAAAAATATTTGATGAGTCTTATTTTGAAAAAGGACATCTGCCCCTGCATCCATGAATTGTCATGATGACACTTCATGGAAAGACTTTTGCTTTCAACAGAGGGGAGCAACAAACAAAAAGTCAAGGCTGGAGGATGTTCTTTCTTGTTCAAAGGATAAAATTATTAACAGATAATCACTGATAGTTGAAAAGAACAAAAACATTTTAGTAGCTCTGGAGAAACACTTAATTTTAGATATTCGTAGTGTTTAATAAACTGGACAACTTTTAATATTCATGCCCTGTGCCCTGTGTTCTCAAATGCCACTTTAGCTGCTGCTGCAATTACCCAAATCTATGTCAGTGAATCAATAAAGTCAACCTTATCTGATTTGCAGTGTACTCACCCGAGTAAAGTTGGGAGGAGTGTTGCCATCTTCTGCAGAGACAGAGATCCGCCCCCTTTCATACGCCATGTCAAAGTCTGATCTCAGACCTTTCTGTATACCTGCACAGACAACATTTAGATAGCGCTCTTCAGTCTTTAAACATTTATCCTTGTTTAGGTAAATACATACATCTTAACTTTGGGTGGTTTTCATGTTTGAACAGAACAAATGAATAACTTTTTGCCTGATCAATAAAAAAGGCAAAATCTGCAGCATGTTTTAAAACTGTCATCAAATTTTCCATCTAAAAACAATGATACCGTGAAGATTAAAACATCCGTCTTTAAGTCAGAGGCCAATCATCCTTCAAGCATTTCTGAGAGCAACAATGTCAGAAATCATCTGATGATTTTAATTGTTATCGTGATCATACCTGCATTCACTTTTTAGAGTAACAACGATAGTAAGATAGCTAACTTTGATTTAGTTTGCCCACACTTCATTCACAACATTTGCATCTTCATAGCATGAATCTCTCTGTGTTAACGTGTTGTTACCTGCAGATGGTTGAAGTAGCTTTGTCTGCCTATCTAACTGCACTGTGCTTCACTGGGAAGAGAACAGAGACCTGTCTTTTCAAGCAGCTAAACTGAAGTGAATAACTGTTCAAACCTGCCGAAAAGATGCAAACTAAAGCGCATCGTAGCTTGAATAAAATGCTTTGATTATGACTGGTGTGAACACGTCCAACGATTAGGTACGTGCAGTGTATTGTAGACAGGTATCACATCACAGGAGCTGAGTCATTTGGTTTTAGGTCACATGTGCTGAACCCTTCTGTGGAGTCACAGTCACATGGTTCAGCTAATCATTTTTCCACTTTCTCAAAATAGCACCACATGGTACTGTATCCTGTTTATTGGTAAAACTAAAGAACATTAAGAAACCATTATGTCTGTGAACAGGAGAGAAGTCCCTCACCAGCAATGTCCACAGGCATAGAGATAGTCCTACTCAGAGTTGGCACTGTTGCTCCCTCCTTCCCTTGTTCTCCTCCTGTAAATAAATCAAATGTATAGCATTAAGCCAGCAACAAAACACAGAACTAACACTTGTGGGAAATGGACAGTCAAGATATTTATAAGCTTTAATGGAGTTAATCATTTTTCGCCAACCTGTAGCTTCACCCTTAATGGCAGCTTCCCGATGCTCCTCAGGCACTGTCAGGCTGCCAAAGCGCTTGCCATGGCGGATGGGACTGGTGCGAGTTGGGTGGGGTGACTGAGGTGGCAGACGCGAGGGCTGCATTTCCTATAGAAGACATGTGAATGGTATGTAGTGTGATTTGTGTGTCGCACACAGTATGTTCGTGTGTGTGGTGGGAGAGAGGAAAGAGAGAAACAACATTAGCATTTAGTGACTCAAATAAATCATAATAAAAACAGTGTGTGTATTGGGCTAATGATGCAGAATTCCACATAAATGCCAAACCACATTACCCACAGATGTTTGCATGGGACTCTTTGTATGTGTGTGTGTGTGCATATGAGCATGTGCATGTGCATGTGCATGTGATCTTACATGGCTGAAGAGCTCATTGGTGAGTCCCAGATAGTTGTGCAGGGCTAGGACTGTTACTCTTTGGAGACGAACCATGATAATCTGAACAGATACAACAGGAAGAGAATAGGAAGAGAGTCATTTGACATATCACACGCAAACAGACAGGTGACTTTATCGAAACCACTTCAGGTTTTTGAGTGCATACGCAGCCTATAGTAGAGGAAAACTAAATATACTGTATGTAACTCACCTGTACGACTCGCACCAGGCTCTCAGGGTACTTCTCAAATATAGAGAGGAAGGCCTCTACAGGTAATCGGAGAACAGTGGAAACCTCTGCAGCCCGTGCTGACACCGTTCTGTAAGGCTTCTGGTGGCCCTGCACACACGGATACAACAGATACTTCAGAAAATTTTTATTCTTTATGAAGTGAGTTTTTATGGACTGTAAATTTGTGTTTTTTTGTGGGCAAAATTCGTGGACAAAATCAGAAATCTTCAGTGTCATTTCAACCTTCCTTATTTAAGACACACTTTGATGTTATACTGATTCCATCCAATTTATGCAGGATTTTCATTGAAATACAACTAAAGATTAATGTATGGGTAATGTGTATGCCAGTGGATAAGGTTTGGTGAGTCAGCTGGTGAATGTGAATGATGTGAGGAGCAAGGAATTCGTGTTAGGCAATGAATAGACCCAACATCCACACCTCATTCCTGAAGGTGTGTGAATTATATGAATGTCCGTCTGTTGGGGAAACCTGTGTGGACAACCTCGTCTGTGCAGATTTGTGTGTGTGGCAAGGGGTGTGACCTACTGTGATGACATCCAGGATGCTGAGGAGGCTGTGGACGCTGTCTCCAGGGTAAACCTCCTTCACCACACTTTCTTTGCCATCCTAGAAGACAGAAATAAGCAGCAGCTTACATATCAAGCAACAGAAATTGTTTTATCACTAAATGTTTTTCTTGAGAACTTGAGAAATAAAAAGACACTAATATTGGCCGAAAAGGTGTAGGCTGAAGTTATAGCTTATTTCACCTACCCTCTCTACATAACGTTAAATTAAAACTGCAACCCTCTCACTAAAGACCAATATATAGTCAGCAAAAATAGGAGTGAAAACAGAACAAAATCCACCAGAAAGAAACATTTCACCACTCAAATTAGACACTGTATTATTTACAAACAAAAACTGAACATTGAAGAGAACATTGAAGGACCGCCTACACAACTGACATCCTGGACTTGTCTGTCACAGTCGGTTTGACTAAAAACAACAACGCATACGTGGTTATTTGCATATAGAGCGGGGAAGTGAGTTCCAATCACATGTCCTCTGATATCCTCATTGAGACTTGTTAAAAGCCCCTTGAAACAGGCTTTAAGATACTTATTTGTCATTATGAGAGTAACCTTTGCTAACAGGCAGCCCCCCTAATGAGATTATCTGAGTCAAATGTTAATAGATACTAATGATCTGTTAGAGCCTGAAATCCCACAGTTAAGCCGTTTGATAGATTTTCTTCCTTGCGTGCATTAGTTTGTATCAAGTATTCACTATTACACATTTTAGACCATATAATCCGAAAATATAAAAACAAGTGTTACATTCATTAAAAATCTCAGGTAAACAGTATCAATGGGTATGCATGCACAAACAAGATTGCATACCATTCCAGTAAGGCACAATTCTAGTTTTCCATCCTGAACCACGTAGATGCTGCTGTCAGGCTGGCCAGGCCTGAAGACGTACTCCCCTTGTTGGAACTGCAGAAACACCATGTGTTTACACAGCTCAAGGAAGAGAGGCTTCTCAAAGTGACCCAGTACACTGCAGTCAAGGACAAAGGAGAGGTTAGCTGGTTAGGAGGTGAACACACACCAGCCAACAGGTGTACAAATGAGCATTGTACATACATACTGAAAAATGTAGGTTTTTTTAAGATCCGATTATAAGCACTTCCAGGCAATCGCTTCACAGCAGAACCACACATCTAACACGCATGTGTGTAGGAGCACATGTTTTATTACTCGTGCAAATAACACAATTACACAAACATCACACAGAGGATGAACTTACCGAACATTTTTGAGCATGTAGAGCACCTCAGAGGGGAGGTGGGAGTTGGCCACATCAAATTCGGTGAGGTCCGCCTCCAGCACTGAGGGAGGGGGCTCCTTAGCCTGAAGGGTGGGCACCTCCTTCTTAAAGCGCAGGATCCTACACAAGTGAGAGACATGGATATAGTTGGATGAGACAAGGAGATAGGATAGTGTGCTAACTACTAGCTGCACATGACAGTAATTGAAATTGATGAGAGTGAGTTTTTTTAGATGTACTTTTTGGCAATGTTAAGCATCTTCTGCTTCTTCTTGAGGCGTGGTCGAGAGGAAGAGGATGTACCCACCAGGGAAGAGGTAGACTGGGAGACCTGTTGGGAAATACATTGGTTTAAATTATCCCCATGGTATTATCCTTGCATTACGTATTATCCTGGAAAGGCAGACATGACACATGATTCACTTTGAGTCAGAGCCACAACTATCATTAATGTTTCCATTTCATGTCAGCAAACACACTCACTTTACGCATGATCTTTCGCCCATAGAACATGACTTTGTCCCTCTTGCGGAAGCGGTACTTGGGTGCCTCCTGAGCTTCTAGGTCTGTGAAATATAAGAAATGACAAATTAGTAAGTCCTCATTTTTCATGACTATCGTTTTAAGTTCACAGCACAAGGTGAGAAATGCATTTACTGACTTCGAAGCTGGATCCTCCGCAAGATAAAGAAGATGAGGATGGCGATGAGAACTATGGCGATGCCTGCACCAATCACCATCCCCACCATCTGAAGAGAAAAGAACAAAAGAGGAGGAGACTTGATGCGTATACAGGATCAAAGATTGCATAACAACAAAATGTAATTGCCTGTGCTGGCTGCAGCACAAAAATTATATATTATGTGTTTTATTATGTGTTTTTAAGTATAATTCATTATTTCATCTGCTTGCTTGTGCCCTCTGAACAATATTGAACAAAACTAAAATTCATATTTTCTAACTTAAGCAAAGGTGAAACATGTATGGTAGTGATACAATTCCCTGCTGGAGTGACTCAACAGGAGCTAAATGAAAGCAATGAGAAAAGCCAAAATATCTCGATGAAACCTCATCGCACACTCACCATGCTCGTCTGTAGTTCCTCCTCCACAAATGTCTTGATGTTATTAAACCCGTCCTAATGTAAGAGAGAGATACAGAGACACATTACTAATCTGAAAGAGAAAAAAAAGCATGCTAACTGCTTAAAAACTTGTCCGATGGCTGCTATACCTCCTTCGGTATTTTCAGACTAAAATGCTGTGTGAAGTTGGGCCTGAAAGCTTCAATTCCACTGAAGTGTAATGGAATGTGGGAATAAGGGATTTTGCCCTGGGGGCAGGAATGTCTGGCTATCAGTGCTTGGGAAACAAAAAGAGAAGAGAATGGAGATGTAGCATCTTATCTGACCTTCTCCAGGTTCATGCTCATGCATTTGGCTTCCAACTATGTTTCCCAGGCCTTTACTTCCACTTTCCACACAGTCATAAACAGTATACCACACAGAAGTTTGCTGCTCTGTTCCCTATTTATAATAACTTGTCATGGACACAACTATTTATAGATTCAGCATTCCAGGTGTAAAGCTGTAAAAGCAACAAGAGATCACATGAATGGGACAGATGGCACGATGGCACAGAGGCATAAAAATCCCATCAGGCTGGTCTCTTCTGGAGTCCACCAGAAAGGCCACAGTCTCCAGTTCACACTGTGCTGAATATCAGGACAAAGAGCTCCCCTAACTCCTGACTTACTCTAGTGATGGGAACAGTCCAGTCAGGCTCTGAACAGGCATAAAAACATAGAGGGTGACCGGATCGAAATTGACTTCCACCACTGTGCAGGGTGGCTATATTCATTTCAATCACAGACATATGTTAGAAACAATATGATTTGCTGCTGTGGGGGGATGAAACTTCTCTACTTATAGACAAGGTTCATAGACTGAGAAGAAGATATAAAGAAAACTGGTGGAGCTGGAAGTATGGAGTATGTGACTAAGCATGAAAGACACCACGAAATAAAAGAAAAAAGGATACACATATTTAAGATCAGGAAGGAAATGCCCTGGTGCATTGTCTTCACAAGACTAGGTATAAACTTAGTATATGGCTGGACTGTGTTTGGGTGTTTGCATGGTGTTATTTGTGAAACAAAAAAGGTTAAATGCTAATTTAACATGCCAGAATTAAATCCCCCCTCAGGCTAGCCTCAGTTAGCCACCTAGTTAGTTTCAGAGCTCACCTGCTGGAGTAATCCTGACACGCTAACACATCATAAAACCCCAGTCATCACCGGATGATGCTGAATAACAACCATACCGACAGTGTGATAGAAGTGAGAGCACTTTTATGGTGCTTTCTCTGTGAAAAATCCATGAACTCCAGACTGGGAGAAGCTGTTCTGTGCTTTCATATAATTCACTATAAAATCTTTAAATGTGTCTAGATTGGTTTACTGTCTAGACTCCAGCATCTGCTTATTCACATGAAACTCGCTACACTTTATAATGCAATGATTTGCTGGCTAGCGAACTACGGTTGAAAGTAGCTGTACAAGATGGCGGACTTTACACATAATGTTTATGCTCACTCAACTCTACAACTCACTCACTCAGTCACAGAGTGAGCAATGGCAGATACAGTGTTGGCCCATGCACAGTACACACAAAAACAAGCAGCTAAACAGAGGAAGATTAAAGGAACCTACTCAGAGTTAGCAGAGTAGTTTTACTTCTGGCTTGATTAAGGAGACTTTTATCACGCAAGTTCAGTAACATCAAACAAAGCACTTCTTTACTCATCAAAACTAGACTGTCGTGCAGGGAGTGGAAACATCCTGTGGCCAAGATAAGGTTGTTTGTGTTACCTTGCGTGGGTGCATGTGCGTGCGTGTGTGTGCGTGCGTGTGTGTGTGCGTGTGTGTGTGTGTGTGTGTGTGTGTGTGTGTGTGTGTGTGTGTGTGTGTGTGTGTGTGTGTGTGTGTGTGTGTGTGTGTTCCGCTAGCTAGCCATCAGATACAGTATTGTAAGAGCAAGAGTAACAGGGTTTTAGTGTTCTGGCTGACAGCCACTGGGACTACATGTCTGTTATCAGTGGTTATTGATTAGTGTGTGAGGAGCCAAGGGTTATTTGGCAGTAAAAGGTCTAAGATGGACACTAGGGATATTGAAAATGGGGCTGTAAGGTGGTGAGTGCATAGGCAGCATGTGCACACAGAAATATACTTAAGCTGAAGGTTTCAAGTGGTACGCAACAGAGTTTGTAAATCGAAGTGTAAGTGGGAAAGTGTTCATGTGTGCAGTCGTGTACAGCTTTAAGGCGATGCCTACAATATTGTCACAGACAGTTCCAGACAATGTATTGGTTTTTCTGTTCCATACGTTTAGTTATCTAAAGCTTTGGTTTGATTTTTGTTATTTTAAAAGTAGGGGAAGCAATGTTTGGTTGGAAACAAAGAGAAAGTTTACTGCAGTAAATAATGTAAATAATAATTTAATAACTTTGTTTCAAAGAGAAGCTCAAAATCCCAAATGACTCAGAAAAGGCTTTTTCATTGTTGGGATATCATGATCTATGACTGTGGCTGTTCGACTATCATCTTTGTTACTATGAGCTGCTCTTCTACTGTGTGCTGCTCTTTGGCTGAAATTTATGTAGTGTTATTATCACTAAACATATTAGCCAAGAGAAGTGGCTTACTGGCTATGAAAAGCTGCTGGCGAGTCACTGTGCCTTGTTCTGTGTAAGTCCACTTACCAACTCCTGATGGTATACTCATGTACCTACATTTACATATACTTGTATACCCAGGTTTTGATTGACTCCTTGTGTTTTATCATAATGCAAATAAATACAGTCAACAGACTAACCTCGGGGTTGTCTCCTTGGACCTCTTGTTCCGAGGTACTCTGTCCCATTGTAACCCTGTTTCTTCATAGGGATGGTCCATCAACGGCCACTGGAAACAAAGACGATGCATGTTCAACGGACAGATATTTTAACATTTCACAGCAGGAAAAGCACGGGTATAATTAATAAAATAATGATGACTGTATAGTATTCCATTTTATTCCAATTAGGTGCTTCACTTTCAGGGTTATGGTATTGTGCATGCTGGCTCACTGTCGCACTGTCATGGCTTACTGGGACACTTAAATAGAGCAGGGCAATTGTTAATGTTATTAGCAATGCCTGTTCTTTTTCTACTATGACAACCCAAAATATCAGCTATGAAAAAAGTCTCTTAAGGCGAAAGGATGCCTACGTTCACACGTGCACAAACACATACAGAGATCAAAATCTTGTTCCTGACTTTTCACCAGCATCTGTGGAAAGATGCGTACCTTACTTGTATGAACTTGACATCAATAAACATCCCCTCACACCTCAGGACTCAGGAGTTTGCGCGCGGCTTTTCCGCAACATCTGGCTATCAAGGCCTTTCTCATTCCATGTGAACTACAAAATTACCTCAGCTAACTTTTTACTATTAAGACAATGTCTTATTGTTACTATGGACACGCAGAAAAACAATAAACTGCTCCAAGCTACTGCAAAACCATTGAACAGAAACCAGCACATGTGGTTAAACGAGAAGGAGACTATATGAAGTTGTTAACACACAGCCTTGCCTTAGGGCAGAGAGGTCCCTTTGTAAACTGTGTGTATGCTCATCTGCTTGTAAGAACCATACTTAATCTCTCCTTAAAAATGCTTGCCTGAATACTAAAATTAGAGAAGAATCAAATTATAGCATCCTACAGTAGCACACTGCCGAGGAGACTGGGCCAGGCTGTTGTCTCTGTCACATACACACAAACACAGCAGACTCTCGGGATAACAGATAAAAACCTATCCAGATGGTAACCTCTTCCCCTCTTTTATCCATCCATCCCTCTCTGTTCACCTCCCTGTGGGATGATCTTCTTATTGTCCCAATAAATTGGAGCCACTTGTATTGGGGATTTAGACAGAACATTTAAGGCAACACAATATGATGAAAAGAAACCAAAGTGGAAAAAAGGTTTGTGGGAATACTTTTCACACAACCTTATTAATGTGTGAGCATGTCAATTCAATGTGTGTATGTTTGTTATTATGTGTGAACTTGTTTATTTTCAACAGGATACAACTTGATGGCTTTACAAGGAAAGCTGTAGAAGATCAGAACGTTTTGTTTTCGAGAGTCCCTGAACTGCCAGTCTCTTGAACAAACTGCTGCATTAACAAAATATAGTATTTTTGTTTGATTTTAACTTCCTTCCCTTCAACTACTCCTCTAAACACTTACTGGGGGCAGTCGAGTATAACCACAATCTTCTGATGCTGCACACTAAGCTACTGCACTGAAGTAGTAATTCCTAAAGTTCACCCAGGCCAGCAGCATACCACCTCCCTGCCCACATCTGCCAGTACAGTCTGATTCAGCTGACACAGGCGTATGTGCTCTAGCTGGGATAACAAGCATCACTCACTGTCTATGGTCAAGTAAACAGCTATGCTAGCTTAGCTCGCTGAGGTCCACCGATTTCCAACTCCAAATCTAACGACTCTAGCAAAAAGCCAAGCTGGAGGGAGGGAAAACAAGCTGGCTAACAACACAGACTCTATGTTTGCTGAGGGCATACAAAGTAGGCTACAGCACAAGCATGAAGAAGCACATAAACAACCCAGCGTTGAATGGCTAATAGACAAAACTTCACAACCATTAGAGAAAAGGCATTACCACAAACAAAGGATAGACTGTAAATAGGCTTCTTTAAAATTCATGGCAGCACTGATGCATTGTTTTCTTTGTCATTTAATTTATATAGATCAATTAATCATTTAGTCATGTAAGATCAAAATATGTCAAAAACAATGACCATCACAACTTCAAATAGTCGAAGCTGACCTCTTCAAATGTCAAAACACTTTCATTATTTTTCTGTTGGCTAATCAATTAATCAGCTAATTATTTTGGCTCTAATCTATCTGAGGTTTGGTTACAAATAAAAACAACTATGTGTTGTGCTGACTGTGTTGACTTCTACAATTTGCACAACATATCTGCCAGTAATAGCAGTAAAGTGCTAATATTGTCCTGGCTACATATAAATTAACAACACATAGACTGGCATCAGCTGCATCTGGGGTCTAATGTATTTTCTTCTTAATCTATGACATCAGTGACTGGGAGGGGGTGGCTGAACTGCTATATTGATGAAATGCAATCAGTGAAAGGCTGAGGATGGGGTGTCATGTTACATGAAATAACCCTAAGGGACACACAGTTTCAAAACCAAAATATATAATCTTTAGCATTAATAATTCTCTGTTCAACACCCAGTTATAACATTAAATCGTGTGTCTATTAAAATTTCATCATGTGACTTGATTCCCCTTTATCTATATTTATTCATATATATTACCAATGGTGAAATACATTTGTAAATAATATCATAATGCCGCAAATCACAAAGGGAGTCAACTAATGGAAATGTGTGTTCACCTAACCTGCTACATGTCTGTCAAGTTAATATTAGCAAATTAGCCAGCCATAATTTGCAAGTCCAGAGGCTGGCTTGTGGATTTGGGTATGTGACTGTTACTGTTGTCCCTAGTGCTGTAAAAAAAATTCTTAGCCTGTAACTTGTGCAGCAGCCTCTGTAACAGAACTTTCATCATTCCAGATACGAAAGTTGACCAAAAGTTGTTGCTACACAAGACGCTTTGCCTCAGATCATCTATCTTTCTCTACATTGCCTTGTGTGTGGTAACAATGCTGTAAGAAAAGCACAGGCCTGCTATCCCCCAGAGATGAGACAGTAGCCAACCTCTAGTCTCCTAGCAGTGCCTCCCTCAGTGCAGGCCTACTCCCATTGTTCTCTGTGAACAATGAAGCTAGTGTTGACTCCACTGTCCAGGGACAGACCTGGGCTGATTACGAACACAACAATGTCTGTTTTCACCCGATGCAATACACACTCTAAGCCATGAGATTTACAATAACAATACTAGTCCATGAAATGTGTTTTAAGTATAGGCTGTATATAATGATACAGTTTTTATATACGGACTATGGTTTCAATTAACATTAAGATGATGTGCAGTTGGAAGTTGTTTGACAGTACACATATTAACATAACCTACACATATCTTTAATGATTGTGAAAGATGACTGCTACAAAGAAACATATCCTTGTTTATGAATGTGCAACTTTCAACAAAAACGTAAGCCAACTAGTTTGGAGCTGGCCTGTCACCTTTGACTTTGGAAGTCAAGCCAAACTGTTAAATTTCCCTTTAAACTATACCTATTCAGAAACACTTCTTATGGTTTGGGAAAATAGACGTTTAAAAAAGGAAATGAAAATAAAATTAGCCCTAATACAAACGGCAGCAAAGTACTGACCAAGGTGAACTCAGAGGGCGACATCAGCTCACATTTCCCTCCAGCCAAAATAGTTTTGCATATTTTGCACCCACATAGGTGTTGCCTTACTGACCTCTCGTGAAGCGCTTATGTTGTAAACACACCGGGCCGTGACCAGAATACTAAAGAGTAGAGTTTTCTTTCAACTAACCCCAAGCTGGTACAAAATTGAGCAAATTCACACCAGCAGAGGGTGTTTTGATGCAGAGGCGTACCGTTAGCTAACGGGTACATTAAGCCTATAGGTGACTGGCTAATACATTTAGTCAGGCCTTATTGTTTATACTCAGACCAGGGTGAAATGACTACCTTCTACTCGGAGAAACATCACGCGTTTAGAGTCATAATAATAGTTGACTTTGGTTAAATTCGTGCAGTTGAAAACAACAACATGAAACAGCTCTCCGCCATCCAGGGCAGAGGGCACCAGGCTGACTGTCCCATCCATAACGTAATCTCTGCTGCTGGCTAACGCTGTCACTGATAATGTTAGCTAGCTGTCGAGTCGGCCGATGGCGGTTTGCTGTAGTCATCATCACGTCCAGAAAGTGAAACAACTCCAAAGCATCACGAATGCTGAGGAGAAAATGGTTTGTGATGATTTCTTGTTTTCTCCTTTTGACCTCCACAAGAGTAATCTGACTAAGCTCTACGGTTATTGACACACTACAGCGGATAGCTCCTGTTTTCAACACCGGTTTACTCACCAGTGCTACGGGAAAACCCTCGGTAAACCACACGCCCGTCAGCTACAACAAATCATACCGGAAACATGGCACTAAATTATCCGTAGGCTTTTAAAAGAGACATTTACCTGAGCTGATGGTCTCCCGTCAATCGTCACTGACTGTCAAATAACATACAACGGAAATCATCTTTCATGAAGCCCCTCCTGTTTTACTTCTACAAGAACTCTGGCCAATCAGCAACCGAAACGCTGTAACGGTGGGCCAATCAAAGCACAACTATGGGTCGAGGGTCTGATATCCCACCCACTTTAATGTAAATATATATTCGGCGACCAATGAGGATTGAAGGATGCAGCCAGACGATTTATTATTGGATAACAGTAATTATTGACATTTTACGTTAACCGGTAAATGCAGACGAATAGTTGAGCACTTCTACATATGATGCTGCATTTCTGTTGAGATGTGTAAATATTCAACCTACAATATGTTAGTATGTAATTCAGGCTTTATCATTAACTCCGTGAGTAAGGTGATAATGTCAACTCTTTCATTTAACCCATCTCTGCTCAATGATATCTCAGAACTGTCGCTGATTGAATCAGTCTCACCACGACCGATTGAGTGCCCACAGAATCACATTAGCCTCAGGTAACACTTGTCTTCCGTTCTACAGTAGTTACAGATATCACCTGAGAAACAGTAGAATAACAATGATGTATGTCAAAATGTTAAAGAAAACAGTAGTTTCAACTACCGGGGGCACCCTTCAATTCAAAACTGCAGCAACACCGCCCCCTCGTGGGCATTACCTACAATATCACTAATTTTATTACTCAGATACAAGTATTTATCAAATAAAGAAGTCATCAAATATTTCACTTTAAAATACATATTTTTTATTGTGAGGTGACAGTCCAGTAATAGGATTACAGTTCGGCAATGGGCTTGTGGGGCCAGAAGGGATGTTTGACCTTGTCCAACTTTGTCTCGGGGAAGGTGTCATTGAGGTCCTCGATGGTCATCTGATCGAAGGGGATCATGTTCTTAAATTTATCCAACTAAAAAACACACAAAACAGAACAGAATTAGGGAAAGAAAGAAAAGTCTGTTCGTTAAATGCAAATTCCCTTGTGGTGTTCATGAGGTATTTAGCAACCAATGCAATTACAGTCTCACCTCTTGCTCATACTGAGTAATGCGAGCCTTTGATCCTTCAATGTAGGCTGATGCATTTTTGTTCTGTTAAGAGAAAAGTGAAATAATTATGTCTGGAAAATCAAAACAACAGCATTCCAGCAGTGGGATCTTTCTTCTGTGTATTTACAATATCTGTTTTAGCATTGAATTTTGTGATCTTTTGACAATTTGTGCACAT
The DNA here is from genome assembly GCF_021018895.1 of Seriola aureovittata. Lineage (NCBI taxonomy): Eukaryota > Metazoa > Chordata > Actinopteri > Carangiformes > Carangidae > Seriola > Seriola aureovittata. The sequence goes on from NC_079366.1 coordinate 11,400,178, forward strand.
TTGCAGTAGTTACAAATATATACATATAATATGACCAGGTTTTTTTGACATTCACAGAATTCAAGACAACAATTTTCATTTTCTTAAGTTAAAGCTGAAATTAATGCAATGAATGGATTTGTTTGTTGTAGTCACTTACAGCCTCAGCCTCCTGTGCATTGATGGAGTTTGTCTGTGTGTCCACAGGCTCAGGGATCTGCAGGGCTTTGAACTGTGTGTAGGAGGAACATATGAGTTACCAGTTAAAAGCAGACCAACAGATGTTGAAACTATCTCATGAAATGTCTATTAAATAAGATTATTGTTGCAGAGGGCATCCTATGTCTTGACGATTGATACAAAGGAAATCAAGCTGCATACATTTATTCCCTAGTACTGACACCATCAAAGTTGTTCAAACAAAAAGCAATTTCATCATTTCTAAAAATGACCAGATAAGATTTGTCTGTTAGATTCGTAAGATTCTTTCCTCGACAATGGACTCCAAAAGATTCTTCCCACGCTGAATTTACAATTTATTTGGATTTGGGAAGATTCTAACACTATTTGGAAAAGTCTCACAGCAACTGGACGTTGCTATGAAATCATAATACCAACCATGCCTCGCCCGGGTGCATAAATAATGCTCCCATAATGTTTGAGCTCACCTTCTTCTCAAACTCATCAACCATCCCGGCTTTGGCCACTGCGCTCCTGTAGTAACTCCAGTCAATGGCTGCAGGAGTTTCGGGCAGGGAGGTTAGTCTGGTATTAGGAGAGAAGATGAAGTTTGAGTAGTAAGAAAACTACGAACACCACGAAAGAGTCAAAGGAATACAAAAAGTTAACAAGACTGAGCCAATTTGTCCAAAAAAATAAAAAAATAAGTGTGTGCAAGCCTAATACTCTAGAAAGATGATCAACTTTCAAAGAGACCACTTAATAGCCCATTCAGTTTACTGATAGTGAGAACCTGATAAGATACAGTAAAGAAAGAAGCAAAGAATAAACCAACAGGCAGACTCACATGCATGCCCCACTGTGGCGAGCGCACCTAATCAATCTGTCAAACTATTTCCTAAAAATGTTCAAGCAAACTATCCATAATTAACCACTGACAATTGCCCTGATGAGAAGAAAAAAGACCATCCACACACAATGAACTGTACACTGCAAATAAAGAAATCCGAGTGTGCAAATGGCCTTATGTTTATCTTTCAACTTCTTGCAAAGCCTCTCAGCCAGATGAGGGACACTTATGCTCTATAGCTCTGATATGTCCCATCCTCATTGCATGGAATATAATTTCACATGAGACCTCTTTGACACTTTCCTCACATTAATGTTGTCTTACTTATGATCAGTAAACTACTGATATTTAATTGCACTACTGAAAGCAGAAGTGAAATTCCCATGCTAAAAGACATTAGTTGACTTATGTTGACCATTTCTTTCTAAAGCCTGTAGATGGTGTATAACTAACTTGGCAGAGATGGCATCACTGCGAGTCTTCAGTGCATTGAACATGGCCTTCTGGTTCGGTGGAATCCGCTCGGCAAAAGCCACCCAGTCAATGGCCTTCAGGGCAACACGACGACCTGCCATCCTGACTGTCTGAGAGGCAGAGGAAAATTCTGTTCAGTCCAGACAAACCCAAAATGAAGAACATCACAATCATCCAGCTTACATTTGGCTGAAAATGATTTTTTTCTAAGGATAAATATGTTGTCAGGTTATACACACACTCTTTTCATGGTTTATGGTCTAAATAATGTTCAGTTTTGATTGAAACTGTGGAAGAACATCTGCCAAAAGAAAGAAATAAACTCAAGGTCCACTTACTAGCTGTTTGAGTTCACTTGTCAAACTAATGTTTCAAAGGTCAAGAATGAACTTTCACACTTAACGTTGTAGTGATCAATAGATCTTAATTCAACTTTACAGTGATTTTGGATGGTGTAGATGTTGATGAATTGTATTGTTGTTTTTTCTATTATTTTGTATTATAAACACCTCTCAGTATAATGCACTGCAATTTGACAGCATCAAACCCTTAGATTGACTCAACAGCTAAGTTTTATCACAAAGTGAACATTATAACCTTGATGAAGGAGGATTTATTGCACAGATTATTCAAATTGTATTAGTTTTGACTAGGTACACCTAATAAACCACAAACAGACTGTATGTGAACAAGGTTATATGTAACCACTGTTGCTTCAGCATTTCAATGACAATATGAGTGTGTGATGTCATAATGGAGATCCACCTCTGCATTTACATCATGTTATTTATACTATGTAGTGATATACATGTAAATACATTTACATGTTGCTAACACAATGATTACATATACATGACGTGATTTTAAAACAATATGACGCGTAGAGTTAGCCTAGACAGACAAAGATGTGTTCACCTCCTATTTAATGCACTCTGAGATGTAATTTTATAACGCATTAACTCAGTTCACCGTTAATGATTGATTCCAGGATTTCTGTCTCATGATGAGACACTATTAAATCTTTGTTAAACCAAACATGAATGCAGCGCAGTCACTTTAAAATAAGTGCCAATAAACACCATTCGACCGCAGGAGCTATATGGTAAAGCTGTTTTAATAACTAATATAGAGAGTAAAAACATACATTTGGCTAAAAGTAACCAATGACAGCAAGTCCTTGACAATTTGTTCAATTCAGGACCGCTGCAAAGCCAGCTAATGGTAGCTAGCAATGTTAGCTGGCTAGCCAAGGTCAGAGAAATCTCTCTGTAACGCCAGGGTTTTATAACACGGAGAGAACGTAGAGTTCACATTTTCATCGCATGCACAATAATAAATGTGTAGGCTGAGCAAATAGTCGCTCAAAGTTTATTTATTATTATATGTTGTGTCTATCAATAGCCCGCTCCGCTAATGTACTCACCTCGCTGTTCCAAGAGCTTTCTGTGACAGGACGGATGAGCGGAAGTAATTTTCTTCTTCAGGCCCTGGAGCCGCAGCGAGGCCGAGAGCGCCCTCTGCAGGACTGACAGAGCGCCTGCAGTGATCGGTAGCGTCAGAGAGGTCTGACGCTACAACAGGCTACATCTGCAGCTTTCTTAACCTTATATCTGCACTGTGTGCTTCACTGTAGGCTTATATCTGACACTGGGTGCTTTAATGGGAAATAATGAACCAAATATACCCTTTAAACTAACTACAAGTTACGTTTGTGGAATTTTATTTAGAAAGGAGTCACATGTTTGCTCTAAGTGGGGGCAGAATAAGGACAACGAAATAAAAATGGGAAAATAATAATAATAATTTTAAATAATAATGTTGTCCAATACTGGCTTATATAATTACTATAAAAAACTAACAGCCTAACATACGGAGTGAAAGTGTAGTCCACAGCAGTGCGTGTCAAGCGTAGGCAATTAATCGGACACAATCAAATACATTACTTTTAAAATCGTCAGGGCCATCAAAAATGATTTCCCCCGGGTTTATTGAGCTGTTAATGTGTACTCATCTCACGGTATTTCTGAAACGTTATGTGTTTTTGGCATGGTAGGTTCCATAAGTGCCCATATTTGCGTTATATCTGACTTAGTTGAAATAGGCTGATTGTTTTGAAGTGTTTTCATTTTTTAACTAGAGAGTAGGTATGTATGTGTAGGCTCAAGCGTCCGTTTCTTTGCGTTGGTTTTCAACACATCTGTCAAATGGCAAGATAGCCTACTGTGTGTTGGATTAAAATATTCTCAAACTGCTGTGTAGAAACGTAAAAGAAACGTGTACTGTCCCAAGGAAGACCTGAAGAATGTGTCACACAATTGTGGTTTACCGAAATTATCTCATTACTTTTTGACTAAAAGCTACCAAATAATTTACTGCCTAAGTAACTTATACTCCATACGCTATTTTGAATTAAACCTATGCGAAGACAATGACAGAGCATCGGAAAAAAATGCCATGATTCTTTGGACATTTTCAAATAATATAATAATAATTAGGCCTAAGTAAATGCATGCCAGGAGGTTTTTGGCAACAGTGGTTGAGTTTTGATATGCTTACCAAGGAAATATTTCTTTAAAAAAATACACAAACAACAACAAGTAAATGAACAGTTATCTGTAGATTACAATAATCTATCCTAACATAGCCTATATATGGTACCTTTTTAAATATATCAATATAAGTATTATATATTTCTTGGAGAAGCACCATATAAACCTCCAGACTCCCGCACCACTCATTGATGAGACCTAAATTATTTATCTAGGAAAAACAGTGAAACTTCCAGACGTTGTATAATGTTTATTTACTAAAAATCAGTCTTTACAAGTAACTGAACATTTAGAAAGGGAGATGTATGTACACAGTACAGATACAAAGATATTCAATAAATATCACTTTTCCCGCTGCTCTTCAAGCGAGGCTGCAGGGCTTTATGAATACTACACATTTTATTTACATTTACAGCAAAATTCCCCAAAGAAAATCTATTATCACTCCCACAAAGGCCACGTTGAGAGTAAAATAATATCTAATACATGTGTTTTCTAAAATATAATTTTGCTCCATGTTTACAAAATATAGAAAATGTGAAAGGAACCGCTGTAAGGAAATACAAACATTCAAATAGCAAGTCTGGAAAACTGCAGTTTTACCCGATGATGACAGAAAACAGTCAATGCTGAATGAGCAGAAAAACTTCAAGTGATACACTGGTCTTAAGGCACTGACACCGTTTAAGTACTTTTCTGTTGCTTTTAAGGATTTTTTCCTCCGCTTCAGTAGATTATTGTCTCCATGTCTGGACACTCTTTAAACGTCCAGTTTCACAAACTACTGCGGAGCACGGTGGATGGACTGCAAAGAGATATTTAAGGCATGTCGTTTAAAAACCTGACATTTACATTTGGAGTGTTGCCTAAAAAGGCCTGCGAATCCACAAGCCACAGCACTGGACACGATCTCAAAATGAGGACAGTAAGCGAAAGCACTCAGTCCGAATACGCACACACTTGTTTATCAAAAATGTGTCCGAAATTTTATTTGTCATAAATTCTGGAGGTTAGAAAAAAAATTTATCTCAACTCCAAATTGGAAATATATAAAATGGTTCTTCAGGATGTAAATAAAGACGCACCATCCTCATTCGCGTATTGCAACCAGAAGACATCATTGTTTTCTCTTAAAATCACACACACACACACACACACACACACACACACACACACACCCACCCACATACACACACACGCACGCACGCGCACACACACTTAAACACAGGAATACTAAGACAAATAGTACATCCCATAAGTAACGGGTCCACTGAACAGTCCTGGGACCGGCAGACTGGGCCTCGGAAAGGCATTTGACGGGCCCCATGTTGGAGAGCCCATGTGCGCCCCGATAGGGAACGGCAGCGCGAAGGCGGGCAGGACAGGCTTGGAGGCCAGTTTAAACTTTTCCAGCTCGGCCTCCTGCAGTCTCTTGGCTTTGGCCCTCCTGTTTTGGAACCAGATTTTGACCTGAGTCTCCGTCAGGTTGAGAGAGTTGGAGAACTCGGCTCTCTCGGCGATGGAGAGGTACTGCTTCTGGCGAAACTTGCGCTCCAGTGCCAGCAGCTGAGAGGTAGTGAAGGGTGTGCGAGGTTTCCTGTTGTTTTTGTGTTTCCTTAAAGTACACTGAGTTGGACTGGAGCTGCCTGTTAGAGAAAAAATTGCAAAGAAAAATAGATGAGGTCAGATTAAAATGAAGCTTGATCATCACAGCAGGCGAACAGATGAACATTTAAGAATAAAGACAAACATGATGCCACGGCAGTAAATAAGCTTTATTATATTTTGTAGTTGTCTAAAAAGGTGCTCTGTCAACCTGTGCCAGAAACTGATCACTTTCAGTCGTGCCATCATGAGTTTCACGGTTTAAAAACATTACCATCATCAGATTTAATATCTGCTTGCATATAGGATATTACCCGCATAAGTAGGTACTGTATATTTAATATATCAAGAATTATACAGGCTAAGAATACAAAAAAAATCTGGCAAAGAAACAATGCAGCAACCAAATATGCGCTTCACATGCACAGTGGTACAGCAGTCTCTCATACTGTATCTGCAGTTTGCTAGGCATAAAGGCCAAAAGACAAGACAGAAAACTGACGCACAGTCTCTGGAGCGATAGGACAACATTAACATTACTGTGACACATCTGGGACATTACAGTTTCGTGTAACCATAGCCAAATGCCATATAGGTAGCCTATTCTTACAGCCCCTATTATTGACAGTAAAAATTATGAATAAATGCAGTGTGTCCTTGTTTGGGAGCTCACAAAACTCCGGTAACAGCGGAGGGACGGACTTACGAGGAGGAGTAGAAAAGGAGGACGTCTGGAACCAAGTGCTCTGATCTTTCTCACAAAACTGCGGACTGTCCTCGCTGGAACTACTGGAAACACCCTGCGAGCTCTCCGCGGGGACCTTACTCTCCGCGTAAAAAGTCCTTGGAGAGAACTGCGCGCCCTGCCCCGCCACGGGCTTGGGCAGCACCAGAGCTAAATCTGAGGGGGAATAAGAAGTCCGACAGGTGGTCTTCTTGGAAATCAACGACTCAACGCTAAACGGGAGGCTGCTCCGCTGCAGTTTGTATCCTTTCTCAGTGGTCATGTCTTTCGGCTGAAGTTCCTCTCCCTCCGTGTCCGTCTCCTCTTTTTGATGAAGCTGTTTGGCGTCTTGGGACGGCGACCCCTGCACAGGATTCATCACGATACAAGGGGATGGGGCCATGCACCTCTGTGTGGCCCGTTCAGAGGAATGGAGTTGCCGAGGTGTACAGTGTCCAATATGCGTCTGTGCTCTGTGTCAGCGGTGCCCAGTAGCTTGTACGCGCTGGACGGGGTCGTCTATAAAAGGACAGGGGCTGTCCCCCCTTCCCGCTCCCACCAATCAGCTCGTCAAGCTGGCCTCGTGACGTCTGCGAGTGCGGTTTTGATTGGGCAGCTGCCTTTGAAGGGAACATCAAGAGGCCTTTGAAAGGAAGGAGAAGTTAATCATACAGACCCCATGCGGCGCGCGGCTATTGATGGCTCTCACAAAGTAGCTTAGACCAATTTTAGCGCAATTAACCAGTGGGGAGGACTCTCTTGACCATTTACATCCAATAACCGGCCACTCTATCGGTACTATCCGCAGAATTATTCTCCTACTGTAAAGCTGAGAAGGAACTATGGAGTCATGTCAATATCAAAGTGATACCTTTATCAAAGCAGACAGAAAAGATACAGTGAAAACGTTCAGATATTTCAAACCCATATTAAAATCTAACATTAGAATTTACATTAGGAAATAAACAGGGTGCATCCAATAAAGGAGTAAAATAATGAAAATGACCGCAAATAAGGAAACGCGCAGCCAGGGTAGAAATTGGTTAGGTAGCCCGTGAGTGTTGGTCACACAGCATTACTGCAATTTAAGGCCTGTCATGAGCTCTTCTCGCTTCACAATGGCCTCAGTTGAGAAGCAACAGGCGTTTTCTTTCTCCAGGTCATACTATTTAATAAGCCAGACAAGTTGTGTTTTGCAAGGCGCCAGGCTCGGCAGGATCAAAAAGGAAGATACCTCGGGGAGAAAAGGCAACGGTTAACTCCACTTAACCAATTGTCCTCCAAATATTTCATAGTCCACTGCATGGAGCTGCTAGGAAGCAGGCGCTGACAGTTAACTGTTTCATGTCTAGTCTGAGGTCGGTGACAGCCCGTTTAATTTAATTTTGACATATTTTATTAAAATGATCAATAATTTAATATTTCTAACATCATCACGGTCCCATGGCAACAGGAGAAAAATAAGTCCGGAAACAATTCAGTCGAGATAAATGTGAATATGTTTGAATTAATAGTGGGATTTCTTTTTCTTTATTATTATTGTGCTCAGCAATTAGCATTAACAGTATATCATCTGCCGTAATTTCTACAGCTTACTTACAATGATAATTACTTATCAAAACCACAGTGTAAAAGTCTCCTACGGAGAAAAGTCCTGCATTCAAAATTTCACTATAGTAGTAGGTAGAGGAGTAGGCCTATGCCCCTCAGCAACATGTACTCAAAGTATCAAAGGTAAAAGTGCTCTTTATGCATAATGGCCACATTCAGTGTTACATTGTCATATTTATTACATTAATGCATAATTATTGTGCCCCTAGCCCTCAAACTAATGTTACCTACTCTATATACTGTTAAGTCTATAATCATATTTTAGCAGCTGATCATGTTTTGTAAATAATCTGTTTTGCACTTAATCTGCAAAGCACCCAGTAACTAAGACACATGTAATGGAGTAATAAGTACAATACTTACCTGTCAGGTGCAGTGAGGTTGAAGTATAATGTTACATAGAAATGAAATATACAAGAAAAGAAAAATACCCTAAAAATTGTACTGTACTGAGAAAATGAAATTTGCACTTTTCCACCACTGTCTGTAGCCCACTTCTTTTTCTCATAATAATTATTTCCCTCCGAGAGGCTTATCACTTTGCAATGGGAGACATAAACTCCCCCAAACTTCATGATTCATAATCTAAATTCTTCCCTTTCAACATGTTCGGGCAGCAAGGTTCGGCCTCCTGGACTTCATCAGTCCAACCCAACGCAAGACCCCACTGAGAGCTCCACAATCATCAACTCTATCCAGATCACCACTTTTCCACCTTCTTTTATGCCACCAAATGACTTTATTAGCCCCCTTCGTGCTTATTTGCTTTATTGGATGAAACAATGAATAATTAACCTAATCAGACTTGCCTTGCTCAGTAACCACAAGTAATTGGTTATGTTTTACAGCCCCATCACTCAGCACATGACAGTCACGCAACTGAGATAGTTAAACGACAAAAAAAAAAACACAATTGTTTGACTGATGAAATACTCATTTGAGATCACTGATGGTTGGCCTCTTGACAGCCCTCAGGTGCAAAGAATAATTTACCCCTCATCAAGTGAGAGGCACGACTTTTGCCTGATAATTTAGTTTGAGTAAATCCTGATGTTGGGTCTGTTCCTTCATTTCCTATCTGACAAAGCCAGCCCTCTGTCTCCTCACACAGCGGGGGCCTCTCGTCACCCAGCTGGTTTGGGTTTAAATCCCAGCGATGGTGTACCCCTTCCCTCTATCTCATCTCCATAGTGTCGTGCAAAAAAGGGATGAGAGTCGGCCCTGTGGAGTGCACAGACTCATACGGACATTCATCCGATACAGGTACACCCAGAGATAGATCTACACAAGAAGTACAGTTACCTCTCCTCCCCTGGTGTTCGGTCCAGTGTATTTAGCTTTGGGCCCCCTCTCCCCTACCCCAAAAGACATTTCTGTAACAGCATGCAGGCGAGTGAACTGTGTCAGAAGGTGTTACTGAGTTTGAAAGCAGATCTGTCCTTTCAAGGTCGGTGCAAGCGCCATGGGAAGCACTTTCCCCTCAGCTGGCACCAGAAATGAAAACTTTTTCACATGTATGTGCGGGGGCCAATACTCTCATGCATCGATGAAACCACTTAGGCAGTTCATAAAGTGCGCGGGCCAAGTGGCGACACGACAAGCTACGTGAGAAAACAATTTAATATGCTTTTAAGTTGATTCTCATGTCACACATTTGTTTCCCTGGCCTGAGGATGATCCAGTCAATCTCTAAATGATGTAGAGACTGAGCAGCAGTTGATGAACTCAGACTTTGTGGGAGTCCAGGTGAGCTGGTGTCCATCCTCCATCAACAATGTGTGAATTCTCCGCTGTAGTGAGGCCCACTGACAAACAAACAGATCATTTAGGGGAGTGAGCGAGCTGTGGAACCCAATCCCTGTGAGATGTGTCGACAGCGGCACAAAGACCTGTAGCTACAGGCCTCAACGAGAAGGACACTTTGCTGACACGACATGAGTGCACGGAAGATAGGGACAAGTGAGTGTTCTCAGCAACATCCCGGCATCACTTTGCCCTCACTTTTTTTTTTTTTCTGAAATCGGCAGGAGGCTCAAACGTTGTGGAAGAGTTGCTCAAGACGTTAACACATCTGCAGGAAAATTTAGAAGCAGTTAACGATCTATCTTACTGTGTATTATTTTCATTTGGTCTCTGTCAACACCTTGACTCGCTCGCTTCCCTCACATAAGGTGACCAGCATGGCACTCTTCATTTAACAGCAGTTTAAATAGCAGCTCTTTGGGTTGCTCAGTGCTGTGGAAAAATATCTTTGACCTTTCATTTGACTTAACAAGTTGATCCAATCCACATCAGACTGGCTTCAAGCCTGCACTTAAACGCTGGTTTGACATTTTCTGCCAAAGCCACTTCCTCTTGTGGCATCAGAGTGCTCTGTGTTTGAATGTTGGGTAATGAGGGAAATATTCTTGCCATGCTGAAGCGAATGAAGCAAATTGCCTTCATCATGGCTTTTCTTTTGGACTGTAAAAAAGCAATCAAAGGATGGAGTGTCCTGCGGCGTCATAGCTGCTGTTTTTGACTCAAACCTAAACGCAACAGGGTTTATTTCATTTGTCTGTGGTGGTGGAATTTACATTTTGAACTCAAGCTGAAATTAATGTTTGCTACTGATGGCTACATTTTTAAATAACATCTTTAATGCTGTTCCCCTTTCTGGTGTCTTCAAAAGCAGATGTTTTCGTTGAGAGGGTTCCTCCTGAGCTCTGCTGCCAATAGAAATTGTTCAGAAGAAAAACCACAAGAGGTGACAATGCAGTTGGCAATTTCGTCTGGCTTGCCGTCGGCCATAGAAATCCACATTCTTGAGGAAAGTCTAGAGACAATGCGAGTGGGCGAGTTAGGTTGAGGACTGGAGATGAGGAACTCTGTGTGGCTACTCTGTGGTCTCATTCACAAACCGAAGAATGTCGCCACAATCTCATACGCTCTTAGCAGCCAAAACTGTGATGCAGTGTATTTGAGAAAAAAAAAAAAAAAAAGAAAAAAAAAAACCCAAGGCAGCAGCATCAATTTTCTCTTTTACTGCTGGCTTCAAATCGCAGTGACGCCAAAACCAGTAACTATTGTATAAATTACAGCAATTTGGTACACATTATATGAAATCTTGTCTTTTTCACGTCATAAAAATATATTAGCTGGTATTTAAACTATGTGAGGAAAAATAGAAAATTTGTTGCAAGGAATTTTCTTATTTTGTTTCATTTCATCATTAGATTTAATGAGACTGTAACTGAGATGATCTTCATGGTTGAATGCGGGGAAATTCACAGTACTCACATTGTCAAATTCCTTAAAATTAATAATTTGCAGATGTAACCCTTTGTTGCAGAAAATAAATGAAAACAAGAATCATTATCACAATAATGACAAGCACAAGTTCCACTTAATATATTTTTTACAAGGAGAAGTCTTGATATCACATGCCTAAATGTGGCACAGTAAGTATTGTTTTCTTTAGAGAATTGGTTCCAGTTCTGAAGCTCTGAATACCAACTCTTTCATAAAATTTAAATCATGTTATTTGTTGCAGGACTTGCATTTTTTAAATTTACTCAGACCATAACTTCCTCTAATTATTAGTTGCAGCCCTCATTTCTTCATCGAACTCATCATATAAATCTGTTGTAAGTGGATGAAAGCACCACAGATCCAAATTGGCAATGCTTGTCTGATAGTAATAATGTTATTGCATGCATCAAAGGTCAGAACAAATGTGCGTGTTTGAATGTCCTGAGATTACAATTTCAAAGTCCTCCCCATGAGAAGTCGAACAATAGAGAGGGTGGGAAGTTAAAAAAGCGGGGTCTCTTTCAAATAAACAAGCATGGGTTGATCCTGAATAGGGCTGCTACCGAGCAGCCGGATTGGTTCTCAGAAGATCGAGAGCAGGGAGCGAGCAGTCTCTCCTCCTCCTCCTCCACCGGTTCCCAAACAAACTGATGTAGTAAACACGGACAACCTGATAGAGCCTCACAACTGTAATTTAGCACTTTGCTCCATTTCTTTATCCTAGCTTTTATCTCTTCTGTGCTCGCCTTTCTCTCCTGCTGAACAGAGCGTGGACGGGAAAGTAGATGGGGGGTAAGAGCTCCCCTTTTTTGTGCTATTGCTTAATGAGCCTGAAAATACAATTGCAGTGTTCTGACTGTGAAGGTAGCCTGCAGGCTAGTGTAAATTAGCAGCGCAAGGAAGCCCAGAGGGTTGAGTCTTGCTGAGCGGCCAGAATAGAGAGGTGTGGGGAGAGGGGAAAATCCTGTTAGGGCAGTGCATGCGGAGGAATCACGGTGCATTTTCGACCCGACTGGAGCCGACAGGGACACTTGTTGCAGCGGCGAAGCCCACATCCATGGCAATCTCACTGCTGATGTGTGAGATTTATTGAGACTGCACCACAGCCATGAGTTCTGGCATCCATTATGTGAGATGTCAGTTGTTTGTCACATTTCAAACCCATAATTTCAGCCAGTTCCACACAATGGTTCTTTTGAGCCGCTACTACAATCATCATTCAATTTAATTTTCTATTCTTCTGTTGGTTCCAAGGCGAGGCAGCAGAGGCGAGAGTCTCCCACATTGCATATGTCCTCTCAGGAGCTGGAGGTGCTCTTTTGACCGCTCCGCTAGGCATCTGCTGCCCATAGCCTGCCCATATCTGCATTCTAATGCACATATCCTGCTGGGATGTTAACTTTAGGCCCTCAGTAATTGATGGCTTCCACACTTCAGCCGAGTCCCCCCTTTTTCCTTCTCCCTGCCGATTGTTGGTATATCTCTGTGGTTTGGGGGTCTTTCAGTCAACCATTGTTCTTTTATGGAGGAATTATAATAGACTAAAGGACAGGGAGAAAAGAGAAAGAGAGGAGGGGGCAGGAGAGGGGAGGGGATAAAAAGAGAGTCGCTGCTGATATTTAGTGAACTCCGAAGGGGGAGTTTTCATTCTCATTCTGCAAGTTTGGCACATGCCTTCTGTTACTAAGTGGCAGTGCACTGAAAGAGCGCCTTGCATTTCCCATTCTGCGACTCTGCTAGGTGCCTAGACTTACAACCCTGGCAGCTGTTGGGCCTTCTATGCGGCTATAGACTCCTCTCCACAGGTGAGCTCCCCTACCAAACTCCCAGTCTCCACTTCACTCAATAGGGCCTTTCTCAAGTCTTTTATCAGTGGGGAGAGGCTGACTTTATGTGTGCCACTCACAGAAGTGCAATTCATGGTCCTCAAGATTGCAATTAATGTTATTCATTGTGTTACACATGCAGTTGAATTCAACATCAGGGTGATTTATATCTTGTTTCAGCTCGCTTGGATGCAAGATGTTCACATAATTTGTCTTTTTGAAAGACAAATTATGTGTGTCTACAGTAACTGCAACATCCACAAACAAACACAAGCATCACAGAAACAGACGTGTTGTTGTTGTGGCAGAGATTGGACCTTTTCTGAGGCTTATCGCAGATAAACAATGAACAAGAACAAATCTGCTGAAATACAGTGTAACACATTTGAAGAACACAAGTCAACAACACAAGTTTCTTATCTAATTTCTTTCAAAATTGCCACGATATAATGTTGTATACAGTATGTGTTTATATGATACGCTAGCCAGTGGTTGAGTCTGTGTTTCTATAAAGGCCACAGTTACTTTAAAAGCTATCGGCTGGATTGGTAAACCACTCTAAATGATGTTGTTGTTTTGGTTTGGGCATGTTTCAGCACCTTTTTTCTTCTGAACTCAGTGGCAGAATACTCTCTTGTTTATTTTCTTCTTCTCTTTTTTTTCTCTGTGATGCGAGCTGTTACATATTACTTCTGAGGTGTGGTGCCTCTTCCCTCAAAGGCCTCCACTGTTTCCCCCAAACTGCTGCCAAGCTGGGCTATCTATTCATTTGGTTACTTAAGTGTAATTGCTCCCCTTTGAAGCCTCAGAGAGGCAAATCATTTGCTTTGGCCCCGGGGCAGTAATGGTCACCGAGCCAGCGACCCCCTCCTGGTCCGAGAGCGTCGGAGAGACCGCGAGAGGCCAGCTCCCATACGGAGAAGAAATAATATGGCCAGGGCCGCTCAATTTCACCTCCCTTTTCATCCCATTCTTTGAAAACTTTTTATTAACAACAGCTTTCTCTCTCATACCAGGGCGCCAGGAGAGGGGAGGAGAGGAGGCAGAGAGGTGGGGAGGGAGGGGGGTGGTGGTGGTGGCATGAGAGGATATCGGCAGCAGGGGTGGAGGGGGTGGCTGTCCCCCTGTAGATGTCTGCTGGATTCTCACACACTCACATGCACATGCAAACACACACACACACACACACACACACACACACACATCATCAATAGTGACAGGTCAAGGAGGCATTGAGAAAACAGCCCCCCCCCTCCCGTTCCCTCTCCCCCACGGTTCACACTGCTAAACAGGGACTCATGTTTCATATGCCACAGGCCTCAGTGCTCACACACACACACACACACACACACACACACACACACACACACCACACACACACACATACACACACACACAGGGATGATCCCTGCTCCATGGCATTCTGTCAGTGTGTTAGCACTGTATATGTGTGTACTATATACACATGTATCTGTATACCTGCTTATCTTATTGTACACACAAGAATGTATTTGACTTGTTGCCAGAATTCCCTCTTTCAACCTATGACAGGCCATGGAAATATACAGCAACATTGTACACAAAGACCCCATTTAATGCTGAAAATCACTCCACCACTTACTGTAATTGTCACAATTCTGAGCACGTTGGCATTGTAATCTCATAATAAGGTAATGGAGGCTGAAACTGTGTACAGGAGTGCGATTAGAAGGGTGTAGCTCAGAAAAAAGGGGTTAAAATGTCAGGGGATAACATTTTCATGTCAGACAGAGGGGATTGCATATTGTGTGTTTGTGTTTTTGGGAGGTTGCATTGATGAAACCAACTGGACAAATGATACCGGAGTTCTGCTTCCTACCTCATCTCTATGGTATTCAGTAACTAAAAGGATTGTTGTTTTAGAGCAAAAATAACAAATTTCACAAAGAACACATATAACACTGTGTTTGGACGCTGTAGTGTCAGAGCGGGTTAGTGAAACCTACCTTTTAGAAGGAAAAAAGATTACTTCTAAAGAGCCCAAGTTATCTTCAAGACACTGTGGAGCCAAATCGATGTGGACAGGCGTCCATAAAAAGCCAACCTGCTTATGAATGCTGCGTTTTACTTGTATCATTTTGACTTTGAGGTTTTTAAGAGAGTAGCATTCCCTGCAGTCAAGCCAGATGGTAACAATTCTTAGACATATTACGAGCTGCTCTCTGCCAAATAGCATACCTTTGGGCTATGTTTTCAGTGGGCTATAAAAGCCAATAATGTAATTTTGATCTATTTTATCAGATATCACCCCGGCCCTGGCTACGTTTATATAAGACAAAGTTTAAAACAGGACAAGAATTCTCTCTGTTTTGCTTTTCACTCTATAAGTGCACCATTTTCAATATCTGACCCGCTGTGTGGCTTTGCTTGTTTGACTTCTGCACTGGACTGAAATGGGGAGCGGGCCAAAACGGTGAGGTTAGCCTCCATGTTGTCAGTCATATGGCACTGGGTACATGTAAAAATACACTTTACTATAGGTGCGTGGTTGTCCACAAAATGACTTGTGCACACCAGCACAGAGAGAATAGGCGATTCTTTGTGGAAGCACTTAAAAAGCTCAACCTTGACATCTCTTAATGTAACGATGACACAGTAGCAAACTATCCCAGCACTGCTCCCCAGCGGGCTGCCATCAGCTCCGTGACTCAACGCTGACCTTGCAGTAACTTTCCAGCACTCCTCCAGACCCATTTAGGAAATCTTAAGGGACTGTCACACGTTTCAGTATTCCATATGAGCTGCTATAACGCTAAACACACCTGAAATTCTGTGTGAGCCTGCATAAACACACACACACTCCACAGGGCAGCAGAGCCGAGGGATTTTATCCCATCTGCGGGCATTTCTCTCCCATAACGTCGAAAGAATGTAATTGCCCCAGAAAACAACCACAACAAGGTGGGACGATCAAGGACATTAGCTCAGGTTTTCCATTGTGAAGCTTGTTGTTTTCTTCTCATCTGATCACATGCACAACTGGAGGCCTGCTGTGTGGAATTACTCGCACTAATGGCGCTACACACTTTTGTTGCAGGAAATCGGACAGCCGCACTGTAACTGCTAAAACGGTGATTAAAAAACCCAAATTGCATCATGATGTTGGGCAATTTAGCAGAGAGAGAGAAAAAAAGGCGCTCCAAATGAAGCGAATGGGATTATTGACCAGTTATGGGATGTGTAAACTTGTCTCATGGAGCTACATCCAGGTCTATTGGATTTCTTTGGAAAAATAGGACTTTAAAATAACTCTTCCAAATCTGAAGGCAGCTAGTAAAGTCTAATTAAAGATTGCAGTATTAACTCTGTAATTTGCTCGTCTGTGGGGTCATTAAGTATCTCCCTGGCTTGGTTTAATGAGATACAAACTGCAGTTAATGAGACAAATAGTTAGCTGTAGTTATGCCTGACTGACTGTTGGCCGAGGACGCTGTGAAGACTAAACAACTCAATTTGAAATTTCTTTGTACTCTGAAGGTGAGAATCACTGGCTGATTGATGTGCTTTATGTGTGTTTTAGATTACTGTGTTTAATGATAATTGAAGGTGGACCATGAATACCTAAGCGATGAGGAAAAAAACAGATGATATGCTTGATTAAAAAACGAGAGAAGAGCCAATCTTGCATCAGTTTGGTGCCACTGAAAACAGGGGAAAACAGTTTGTGATCATAAAGCAGCAGCAGCTTTTAATCATATCTGACCTTTTTAAAAACGTGGTCTTAATTTAACATCAGAGGGAGAAAAGTAGTGTGTGTTATTCTGATGTTTTATCTTCTTACAGTCATATCCCCTTGTTGCTTGTGGTGCTTGTTAAAAGCCATTGTCGATAACAAACACAATTTTCCTGCGATAAACTGAGTAAGACAGGAGAGCCTTATTGAGCAGTCTGCACAAAACTGTCTTTGTGTCTCATCTCCAGCGGCCGGTTACAAAGCCGAGCTTCCAAGCGACGACTGAAGTCTGAGTTAACTAAACATTTTTTCTCTTTATCCCCTTTTCTCTCTGTGAATTTGTGGTTGTGTGCAATCCTTTAACGAGCTCCATCTTTGACCTGGGTTGTATGTTTCCAGAGATGTCATGTCTTGTAAGTCAAGGAAAGACTTTAATGTCCACATGATTTAACATTAAAGGGAGGGATTCCAAAAACGGGGCTCGGTGCCAGAGAGGTAATAATATCCCCGTAAATGAGAAATTGTAAATGCTAAATACATCCTTCAGATCATGGGAATAGACTGGGAGCAGCTCTTTGAATCCACATCCAGAAGGCTTCTGTTATTTTTTTTCATAAAATTAAGAGAATAGGCTAACTGTAATCAGCATTGACTCAACATTTCTCAGTCCTTTCTCACTTTCTTTCCGTCAAATGATTTCTAAATCTGAACATTTAAATGTGTATCTAAACATGAAAGATGACGTAATTGCTGAGTAGGGATTTCACTAACGCTACCCAAAATTAAAGCCCCTATATTCTGCTTTTTTGTTTACATTACACAATTCAGGATCAATGTTTTTCCTCCATGCAGCTCAGTTGTTTTGTTTTTTTTTTACTGTAAATTTGTTCTGCGTGTTTCCTCTTAAAACACATGACTTATGTCTTTATTCTTAACTTCAGACCATAAGGATGAAAAGAAAGAGAGAAAAAGGAAAAAAAAAACACACACACACACACACACACACACAGACGGACTTTGGCTTGTGACCGTAAGTGACATGCTTGCCACGGCATTGTTTGAGGTTTTTGCAGACCTGTAATCAAATTTGGGAAGGTTTGGAAACCTATCGTCATGGTGCGCTCTCCAAGATAGAATGATGTCCAGTAAAAAAAAAAAAAAAAAGGAAGAAATAGCCTCGCACACATTCACCACGCAGTGCTACTCTATGAGAAAAGCTTCTTTTTTTAAAAAGAAATATGCCCCACAAAAAGCAATTTCCATGCACCATGAAAAACGTTCCTATGACAAATACAGTTGTTATGTCCCTAAAACTGTTTGTTTTGTCATATTGCTCCAGGGTTGTGCTTTTTTTTTTTTTCTGGAAACCCTGCTTCAATTAACTGTGATGGAACACATGTGTCCCTTATCGGGGGCCAACATCTTCTACTGTTGGCCTTTGAAACGACACCGGCTCCACGGGATAATTGGGTTTTAAAGGGGGATTCTCCCGGGGTGCTGCTTCTTGTGCCTGTCGGCATGGATCAGCTGACGCCCGCAGTGTCTCTAGACTTGTTGTAAGTGATCATAAGTGGTTATGCATGTAGTCGTAGCTGCGGGGACGATAGTGATCCCAGGAACCAACTCTCTTTTTATTTGTGGCCCCTGGCGCACAGACAGACACAGACAGGCCCCTCGTAGGAGTGTGACTGAATCTGATCAAATTATATGGTTGTGACTAAGTGCAGGTTCATCGCCAAAATGTTACGCTTTCTGCACAATAGATGATCGAGATGATCGCGGTGGTGATTGTATTTTTGATCAAAATGTTGACCTCACATTAAAAAATACACAGTTAAATGAGTGTGAGGGTTATTTGTATGCTTTATGATTAAAGCAAAAATTACAGAACAAGAGCTTAGTGCTTACTTGTACAGTTTACTGTCATACATACACACATGCACAAACACACACTCGTTAGCTTATGACTCAGCTGCTGCTCCTCCTGCCCCTCACAAAGAGTCTGGTGATCTCCAAACCTCTGTCGACATCCCACAATGGACCAGTGTTTACTGTTATGCTCCGTTTGCGTCACGTCACAAAAACAACAATTTGCAGCCGCACGTGAATAAAAGACTTCATATTAAAAGCTTGTGACAGCATGCACTTTTTTTTTTTTTTTTTCCTTTTTGACTCACAGCACAGGGAAAAAGATAAAAGTTTATCCTCCGCGTTGCAGAAGATAGGTCTGCTCTCGGAGGCCATTGTGACAAGGCAGGCAGAGCAGAATGGAAAACTGATTCCCTGCAATCATCTCCTGTCGTCTTTTGTCTACACTCGGCACCACTTTGGCCTACACCCCAATCATCCCTGCACAGACTGCTCCTTTGAACACATGAACTCATTTTAACCCTTTTTGATTTTGTTTATTCCTCTTTATGTTGTGTTTATCTTTTTGCATATGCTTTCCAATGACTTAGAAGCTCAGAATAAGAAACTCAATCACTGCATTGCACCGAACAACCCGTGTGCAAGCTGCTCACAAATACACATGCTTTGACTTTTTTCAAAGTAATTTCAGCTAACTATGGAGACCTCCTAAAGTGCTCTCATAATAACACAGGACTTAGAATAAGGTTTTACACCGGCAGAGTGAGGAGCTGCCGGCGGCTCAGAATAACTGCATGAGCCGTCAACAGGAAGAGCGCGCTTCATGACTACAGGCCAAGAGCTTTAATTGGCTGTCTGCAGGAATTTCTGCTGTGGCAAAGTAATTGACCCACAACTCCCTGGTGCTTTATCAACACAGGGAAATGCCACTGGGCCGATAACCAGCCTGCCTTGTAAACCAATCTATAACCAATGGCCAATTTGAAACACGTGTTATTGGCTATTTTACGACAGGTCCCGTCATCTACTTGACTGAGATGTTTTTGGTGCGTAACGCAGACCTTTTCAGGTTTGCACTTTCAGATTGACAAGCACAGACCTGGTGGTAAGAGTCAACACAGTGTAAGGATCAGAAATAATTTCTTCACTGGAAAAAAAGAGATTTCCAAAAACTACTAATTACTTTACCTGTTGTGGGGGTAAAGTGTCAGCTCACCAAAATGAAAAAGTATATATACATACCTGTATATATACTTCCTTACCTCTAGTAGTACTGTATCTAGCTGTGGAGAATAGTTTAGTATGTAATTTAGTAAACATCAACTTCAAAACCAGGGTTACAAGGAGCTGTACAGTGGAAACATTAAAGAAAAATACAGTTAAAATACAGATTAAAAACAATAACATTATAAAAATACTAAGAAATACAATAAATGTTACATAGAGGGCATTCACACATTATAGGGTTTAATGCATTATCAAATAAAGTACATATGAAACAGGTGAGTTTTCAACAACTTTTTTAATTGTCGACTGAGTCAACACTTTTTGTAACTAAGGGAAGATAGCGGGGGCTACAAATGCAAAGACACGGTCACCTTTGATTTTAAACCTAAATCTAAAACCTAAAAACAGCCAAAAGGCATTGGTCAATGGACCAATGTAGTTTTGGACCAACTGGAGCCGAGTTCAAGATTTCTGAAAGCTGCACTTAGGGGAAGTGTGCATGAAGATGTTATTAGAAACCTGGAGCAGAGCAATTTCAGTACTGTGCTTCACATGAAAACCAGACTGGAATTGATCAAAGCTGTCATTGTTGTCAAGGACCTGTACATGTTGTTGTACAAGTTGTTTACATGCTACTTTTTCCAAAACCTTTGAGATAAAGGGAAGTTTGGATATGGGTTGGTAATTATTGGGAAGCAGTGGGTCAAAGCTTGGCTTTTTAAAAAGTGGTTGAATAATCTCATGTTTACGCTGATCATGCACACAACCACTGCTAAGAGAACTATTTACAATAGAAACTGAATTTGGTCCTAATGAACTAAAAACAGCTCTAAAAAAAAGAAGTTGAAACAATGTCGGGGAGCTAGACGAGAGGTGCATTTTGGAGATGATGGCTCTGAGGTCTTCCAGTGATATTAGGCTAAATTGGCTCAATAAGGAAATATGGGCTGGACAGTGAATCTCAGGGGCAAAGGAAGGCAATCTTTAATATCCCATATATCTTATATCATAATTATAAAAACTATTCATAGTCATCAACATGTATATTGGAATCACCATTGATAAAACTTTGTCAAGTTGAACAACCATAGAGGATTGGAGGTAAATCAATACACAGAAAAAAGGATTAGTCAATCCAATCGTGAGCATACACACCTCAAAGGTATTAAACTCACAAATGTCCATAGAGTGGTAGTCAGGTCGTAATGGCAGTCATGCTCCCATACATCATTCATTGCACAGACACTGTAGGTAAATGTAACACTGGCTTCCCTTTTGCCTCGAAGAAAAAGTTGATCAGATGAGATTCAAATAAGTCCCTTAGCATAAAGGTTTTATTTTAAATAAAAATGTAGGCTTTATTTCTCCAAGTTTTGGGATACCGGTCAGGTGTTTGGCCCCAATACAATGGAGGTGAAAAGAACTTCTATCATGGTGGACACAGCAAATAAAAAACGTTCTGTAAAAGTAATATTCTTTAATCTCTTTCCTGAAACATTGTCCTCATTACTCTGAATTATCCTCAGAACTCACTGTCAACTGTTTTAATAGGGACTATTGTGTTTCAATTAAAACACATCACAATTCAGTCATAAAATATGTTTTGTTTAAATTTAGAATCTTAATCTTTTCTTTTTTTTGAAAGTAACTCTAAAGAGTTTGTTCAGCTTTTTGAATGATGTGGCAGTGATACAGCCGCTCCACCTGAGCAGGGCTACTGACCATTGTTTCAAGTCCAAGTCTTTTTTAAAGACAAATGTTTAAAGACAGTGACACAGTATGCTTTGACTACATGCCGCTTGTTAGTTAGTAGAATCAGTTGATTGTTGGGGTTTTCATTTCATGGTATTTCTTGACAATAAAAGAAATATTTGCCTTTTAAAACCATGTTGCTACATGACCTTTTGGTAGGTTTTGTTCTTTTTTTCTATATATTATGTGAAAAATTAAAAATAGTACAAAAGTTTATATTACTTGAAAAAAAAAAAGCGGTATGGACCAGATTTGCAAACCTAACACATTAAATTAACAGAGGCTGTAAATGACCTGTAGGGCCTACCTGAGCAGCAACACATTGACAGATCACATGCTGCTAAAATGACATGGTGAAAAGTCACATCTGAAAGGTCTGTGCTCACAGACCTGGTACTCACTGTGAGAGTGAGCTTTCCCAGTTGACTGCAAAAATTATGCCATAAAATCTCTGAGTAAGTTTGACAGGTCATGATCAAAACCAGCTGCCAATTAACTTAATGACTGGATCTATCACATTCAATTAGAGGGAGTCCATGAGCTGTCAATCCAGCTCGTTAAACAAAAACACAGGCAGAGAATGATCACTTTAGGAGGCATGTCTCTGTCTTTGTGATTCTTATCTGACGGGCCCTGTGTACCATTTGAAGCAGTTGGCCCTGACAGGTCCCACGGATAAACCGCTGTATGAAAGGGGTCACCTCAACCTCTGGAATCCATCGTCAGCTTTCTGTCTTGCACAACTGACAAATGGTTTCAAACAGCATTCAGGGAGCTTTAGAAAGGTATTCCCTTATGTTTGTCTGCAGAGAGAATAAGAGAAAGAAACAAAGAGAGAGAGAGAGAGAGAGAGAGAGAGAAGGGAGAAAGAGAAAAAGATTAGATAGAAGAGAGAGATCCAAGTGAGATAAATGAACCAAAACAAAACAAAGAATGAGAACCACTTTCCCTCAATTGGCTCCTTACTTTGGCAAAGGCCCTACTGTAATCCCCCAGAGGAGCTGCTATCTGGCAGGAGTTTGCTCCATGGTCAGTGTCTTTAACCCCAGATGATAACACTTAGCCCGGCCATAAAGAATAGGCCCTTTAACTGATCCATTAGCGTCCAATCCCCGAGAGTGGACCCACTGGTGTCTACTGAAACTTACCAGGAAGCCTTGAAGGAAAACAGCATGGCAGACATGTAGTGAGATCAAAGACAAACCTCCACCCTCTCCTCCTCCCCATCCAGCTCTATCTCTCTTTCTCTCCCTCCCTCTAAGAGTGTATCTGCACACGAAAATGTATCTTTTTCTCTCCTTTCTGGCCTTCTGTCTGCAAAGCTCCTGGTTTTCCTACTTGAGAATTAAGCATTTATTAAAATGGTTTTTAAGAAATTATGCAAATAACAATAAACTAAATGAAAAACAGACAGACAGACTGAAACATTTTCTCCATGTATGTAGTTATAAGATATAAGCTGTTTGGACCCTAAAGCTGTTATTATTGCAATTTGTGATTCTGTGGTGACTTCCTGTTTACATAGCCAAGTGCTTTTGATTGGATGGTCCCACAGATTTTTCCTAGCAACCGAGTTACACATTGCTTATGTCTTTACAAGCCAAGATATTTTAAGTTTAATGGCGTCACTTGATTCAGTAAATCTGCAGTTTGAAACATCATTAGGAAGGACTTTACACAAAGATTTAGTAATAGATTTACAAATAGCCCCCAACCCCCTCTACACATGTGCAAGATGCTGAAAGATAATGGGGTATGGGCAATTTGTAGTTAGTAGTTTTCTGCCTCTTTAGCCCCTTTTACACGGGTCAAAAAAACCCTAAAAATTGTCGCTTTTTTCGGCAACAGAAAAGGGTACAATCAGCATTCAGTCCCGGGTCAAATGACTCTACAGTAGACGCAGGTGTTTATTGGCTTTGGCTCCAATCGGCATTGATGTAAACACAATACCCGGGTGAGCACGTGCGTGTCCATCTCCAAACAGAAAGGCAAACTTTTGAGTCTTAAAAGGAGTCGATCGCCTTATTTAGGAAGTTTTCTCATGTTTAAAAAACTTGCTTATTCGTACAAATTTTGGTTTAAAAAGGCTATTTTAGTAATTTTGTCTCATTTTTGGTCATTTTGTATCAGTGTGGCTGTTTTGCATCTCTTTGTAGTCATTTGATTTACTCTCCAACAGGAAATGTTGACAGTCACTTCAGAGGTTCTGGCACAGGGCTCCCCTGACCCCTTGGGGACCTGGGTCTGTGCCTGATGGGCCAATTTAGTAATCCATCCATGGATGCAACCCAAGCCTGAAGTTTTAGAAATCATGCTGTAAATTTGTTTTGATATGCTCTTGGGTTGTGTAACAGTAAAGTGAAGGGGACAAATTGCTATCACCAAAATAACTGATCAGACAATACAGGTGTTGTCATTAGCCTGTATTTTATATTAATTATGTCAGCTACCTTTGCAATCATACAGTAGTTGTTCAGTGTCAGCACTGGAAATACCATTCAGTCCTTACAAGAAAAAAAAAACAGCATATGCTGTTTATTGAAATGACTGATATAACCTAGACTTTTGTGTACTATGACTATGACATTGCATCTGTGAGAATGCAAAGGTTTGCGTAGCGTAACTTTTTCGCATCAGAGAGTGTCGCTCGCCAATTTGTGACATCCGCACGGCCACCATGCTACAAGGATACCAAATGTGCATGCACTCCACTGGGTACCATAGTGCGCATGGGTATACGCACGTATGATACGTAGACGACGATCTACTGCACATATATTGAACATGTCCTCTGAGGAGAGTGTAAATGAAAACTACGACGTATTTGCAAGCGAGCATAACTTAGTCTGTCTGTCAGAGACGAAGGCAGAAATAGCATGACATTGTTTTCTTTTAACCCCGACAAGTCTTTTCTTAACCAAGTCATTTTTGTGCCTTAACCAAACCCACAGCGAAGGCAGATCAGAAAACAGTCATATAAATAATTATTGTTAAGGCCATAATGTGTTTTGTCATTTGGTCTGAACGACTTGTTGGTTCGTCTAGTTTACAGGTTGCATGTATGAGCCATGGCTAAACAGCGTTTTATTGGCTGTCCAGTTGTCTAACAACAACAAGACATAGTGTATAGTATGAAATAAGAGATGTAGTTGTTTTCCCATTGTTTTGGGATTCTTCTGTCACAGAAATCTCAAAAAAAAAAGAAGCTATCTGCAATTATCAGTGATGTTGTTTTCACATGTAACCTATATTGGACATGTCCAAACCTCCTCTTGCTCTATATGATCAGATACTGCTCCTCCTCTCCTCCCTCTTCTCCCTCTCCTTTCACTCTCTCTCTTTCTGTTTCTCCATGAAATTCCTCCTCAGCAGCCTTTCCTCCCTTTTCTCCTATCAGCATCCTCTTTACCCCGTCTTTTCCTCTCCTCCTCCTCTATCACCAAAACCTCTTCTTCCCCCTCCCTCTGCCTCCTCCCAACATCCCCCCTGTGCTCCGTCTCCCTCCTCACAGGCCTTTCCTCCCTCTCTTTACTACTAACATCCCCCTGTCTTCCTCCCCCGGTGTTTTCAATTTAGCGCCACTATGAACCAGTTCAGATTGTAACGCTATCAATTAGTCAGCGACTCCAGCACGTTTATTTAATGGGGCCGAGAGTGAGCTATGGTGATTTACAGGCTGCGAGGGAGATGTAAGGGAGAGATGTGCAGACATGGGCTGATATGGTTTTTTTTCCACGTCTGTGGGAACGGAGCCTATGTACTGTGTACCTTGAGGATTTGGTCCTGCGGTTTAAGGTCCCTGCAGTAATGTGGTGAAACCTCCATAAGATGAAAAGGTTCGGAGAGGAAGAAAAGAAATGCAAAGGAAAAAGAAAATGTTTGAGATTTTCTGGAAGGCTAAATGCCCCTTTTCACATGTATTGGATTTCAACCGCAGCCTTTTTTTTGTGCAAGAGCTGCATTCTTGTTATATACTATGGAAATGTTGAAGATAAAAAACAGAAGGTAAAGGTATAAATACTGTATATTGATTCAGTATTATGCTTTCAAAGAAAAAAAAAAAAAGCAACTTAAATCACCCTCACTTTAAAAAAAAAAATTGTCTGTTTGTTGTGATTTTCCTTAACTGGCCAAAAGTAGATGATGTAATGTCACAGGGAAATATTTCCAGTGTAGCTACAAGAGTTTAAGAAGAAAAACACTGATTTAAAACTACTATTAACAACTATTATGTTTGGCGAGAATAAAAAAAACAAACAACTTTTTCTTCTTTGTTGTTTCGAGGCAGAAATTATCATTGAAGACAAGATGATATTAATAACTGATCACACAATGTAGCTACAAGACATGTACTTTACTGAAGTGGTACAAGTTTTTTAATCAGGTAAAGTTTACATGTCCAGAGTATATCACTACACTGAACAGCTATATGCTCAGGCCCATTGTCAGAAGTTTTTTTTCTTGAGAATTCTGGGAAATGTAGGAGATGAGTTTTAATACCTGTTGCACAAATTTTGTCCAAATTTCCAAAATATTTGGCAAAAGGAAATGTTAATCGCTTTGTGTTTAACAACTGTTTTTATGTGAATACTCTGAAGAGGCTACAACATTATGTAATTAAAAAAACAAACAAAGTTTTCCTCCTGAATATTGAACAGCTTTACTGCATTTTTGTTTTTTACTTTCAAAAAATATTTTGTCTCTTTTCTGTCTGGCTGCAGTGTGGACGCACACCTGCTGATGTCAACACTCCTGGAAATAAAACCGTTGAAAAAGCAGATTTATTCATCTTTTATTCAAAATGTCTTTCCTTTATCACATGCTAACTAATTTTCCTCATCCAAACAAAACCCAGTTTTTCCTGGCATGTCCAAAAAAAAATTCATGGTCATTTTGGATGGATACTTGATTGATGATGTGTCAGCTGGTACTTTTATCCCCTTAAGATCAGACATATGCATGACACTTTTATGTTTTGTGTGTTCACATCCCAACATGCATTGATATATACACGCAAATTTCCCAGAGATGGGATTTCCTCACATTCACAGGTGTTACTCATTACCATCGAGCATACAGCAGCTTCCACACACACGTTACTGTCGTACCTGGAGATGGTAGATTTTCTTACATCACCATTGACATCAATGACACTCAGCCACAGGGGACACAACAAGACACACCTGTCAGTATAATGAATGAAGTACAATTCAACAGCACCACAAACTGCAGCATCTCCAAAATGATCACTGAATGAACACTTCTCTCAAACAGTTGAAACAAAAACCTTTGCAGCAGTCGTGTTCATTGAAAGCGTGTTGAATTGGTCTGTACTGGCTTTAGCTTTGTGGACCCAATAAAGTGACAACTGGGTGTATTTAAATAAGCAAGATATGTTTGTCAACGCAACATAGAAATTGGCATGTTGAAGTTCTTCAAATTTATTCCATCAAGGTTCTTATTTTCATGACTTGGCCATCGTTACTATTGATAATAATAACATTGCACTCAACAAGTAAAAGCAGACCACTGTCCTTGTTCAACTTTGACCTTCTTTGCTTGCCGTAGTTGAACATGCACAACATTTATTTCAGAGCAATGAGGGATTATTAGTAACTAGTAATTTTATGTGTTTTTTCCAAATACACGTATGTTTGTCGTCCAATCAGAACTGAGAGAAATAATGGCCAGAACTGCAAGTATCATTAAAATACGTAGACTTCGCATTGAAGAAAAACACCGCACACTCACACAGTGTGTGGTGATATTGACTCCCTATAGTGTGTTGGTTACTAACACAGTATCAGTATGTGGTATGTAGTTAGTTGGGGCAGCAGGTCAGGTATGTGTGTGTATATGTGTGTGTGTTTGCGTGTGTGTGTGTGTGTGTGTGTGTGTGTGTGTGTGTGTGTGTGTGTGTGAAACAGTGCGGGGGAGCAGGCTGTTATGAGAGAACCAGAGAAGGGTTTGTTGGCTTGTCGGTACACACAGCCAATGACCTGTCGCCTGTCACCGAGCCCCCGCCGTGCCTCTCAGTGTCTTCCTCTTAATTACCCATCATTCCTCTCACGGCAAGGCCCCTCACAAATTACAGCGCATTGTCCCCCGCCGATCAGCCTGTCATCACGCGGCTCCACGTTTCAGAGCGCGCCTCATTGTGGATGGAGAGCAGAGCTGGGGGGCCCGGGGAGGGACTCACACACACACACACACACACACACCCACACACCCACACACACACACAGACCTTTAATGTGTATCTGCATGCACACTCACCGATTAATTTGAATAGACATGCATGCAACAAAACCATTAGTGTGTCCACATTCAGACACACACACACACACACGCACACACACAGAGGCCAGGCCCATTAGCTCTGGTGCCAGCTGACTCTGTGACCCAGACGGTTTTCTGCCATGTCAGCAGGACCAATTGACAGTGCTATGGTAGCAATACCCCCTCACACTATCTCTCTCTCTCCCACACACACACACACACACACACACACACACACACACACACACACACACACACACACACACACTAATACGCAATACCACCAAGCAGAGAATCAGACGCCCTCTCTGTCGATCAGCTGAGCGACTGAGATGAGCAGAGAAGTGACCCTCTGTTTATACTCTCGTTCAGCGTTTGCAGCAGGATACTCCTCAAAACCACATACACATGGCAGATGCACATGTGCTGCTAAAGCCTTGATGGATGAAAAGCAGAATCAACAGGGTACATTAAGTTTTAACTTGCTTTGTTTAGAGTATAAGGAATATTACCTATGTTAGTCCATTTCTCAGCCTCAAACCCATTCATTCCCATTGAAGATGAAGACATACTTTCATTTTTATTAATAAGCGAAAAAAGATTTCTAAAGCAAGCGGGCACTTTAGTTTTTAGCAAATGATACTCAAACAATGGTAAGCGTATTAATACACATTTGTTGTTGCTGTAGTTAGCATTTACAGCAGCACAACTGTTTATATGTGAGAGACTGAAAGTAAACTATTTGCTCATGTTCATTTCATGGGCACTCAAACAGTTTTTGGATGCAACACAGATGATACTTCTTCACAGATTTATTTAAGATTTGATATTTTGGTCAAAATCCCAGACAACTTGTTTGTTTGTTTGTATATGTACAGAACTGGTTCAAAATACATATATTTTTACGTATATTTTTTTACATCTCAAGCTCCTTGTTTCTACTTTTGACCTGGTGAGATATTTTCATCAATAAACTGCCATTTTCTCCCCAGTTCTTCCCTCCTCCTGCTCACCTTGACCGGTTCACAGACACCAGTGAGAAAGATGTTTGTGGAGCCACCGTCCTTCTGCTTCATTCTCCTTCGTTCAGACTCGCTGCAGCTCTGTTTGTCTTGCAGGAGGAACTCTCGCTGCTCCGACTCTGCGTCTGCCAAGTTGTTGCATCAGTTGAACGTTAAAAATCTATTGAAAAACAAACACATAGTAAACTTTAATTGTAGGCATTTGCCTTGGGTATGAGGGCTCACAATTTTACTGGTTCTCTCTATTATTACCTAAAATGCAGGCAAAACACTAATTAATAATCACTAGCATATGCTGGGTGAAGTGTGGAATTCTTTTACTGTGGCATTAGGTGCAAATGAGATTAAAAGTGCAGTAATGGTTGTGCAGACCCTCCATCCAACATGTTCACTTTAAACAGCACATCTGACACCTTGTTTTTCTTGGAATAGGCAGAAATGTTGGTAACAACTTTAATTTGATTTCAAATTACATTTAGAATACATTATCACGTTAATATCCCTAAGAAAAGGAGAGCTTAAAGTATTCTTGACGAACTCTTGAGCTCAGTTTTCGTCCTACATTTGCACTGGAGCTTTTGTCCTACAGTGTTGCTAATATGACAAAAAAGTGCCATGTGTATGAAGAATTTAGCACCCCTCAGTTCCCAAACAAATACCTCTTAATTATAAGCAATTGGCCCTCCTTCCCCTCCGACCGCTGACTGGGACACATGAAAGCGTCAGTAATTGTAAGAGTTGCTGCGTTTATGTGGTGGGTGGGAGGGGAAGGGGGGCACTGAATGTGACGCGGCTGTAAAAAATAAAAATGGAAGGCTCTCATTGAATACTTCCCTCCTCTCTCTCTCACTGCCTTTATCAAGCAGGAGAGCGAGGGAGGAAAAAAAAAAATCTCCATTTGGCACTGATTAGGAAAGACGCAAATTTGAAGGAGGGGGCTTGGGGACCACAGGGGTTACACACATGTATCTGAAGCCACGACACTCCGGGCCCCCTCTAATTTAGATGTCTAAGAATTTGCTGTATGTGCTGCCTCATGCCAGTAAGTCTCAGCCTCACTGTAAATAAATGGCACAGGGCAGTGTGCAGTCACCCCCATTTGTAAGTCATTAAAATATTTTCTCTGTGACATATTAATTAGGGTGTTGCGTTTGTGTCTTCTCGCCTGGGCATGAAGAGAGCTGAAGTTCTGCATGCTTGCTAACAAATGTGTGTCTTTGTTTGTTCGTTTGTGTGTGTGTGTGTGTGTGTGTGTATGTGTGTGTGTTTGTGGCTTCATCAAAAATTACGAACTGAACAGGGACAAGACAGCTCTACACCTCTGTCGGCCATCTGTAACTCCTTGCTAAGGAGACTCGGATGTCTTACGATGGCTCTTACTGGAAGTTTAACTGTAACTGCAATAAACTTTCTTATAACAAACAGGGCAGTGTTGGGATTTTAGAAACACAGAGGTCATGATACATCCACAGAACACCCTCAGAAAATGTTCATCAGAAACAGAAAAAAAAACAAAAAAAAAAACACACTGTCTAATGTTTTCTTTGTTTAGAATTTCAAATATTTTATTTACTAAGTTCACTTTCTGTAAACAATGTCTACATGCTTGGAGCAGAACAGGTTGTTTACAGTGGGGTTTAGAGCTGTTTCGTTGCTCTCAACTACACTGATGAGAGCGATGAGACTTCACCAAAACTGTAAAGTTGTGGCTTGTAAAAACAAAACAATGAGCTGAAAGATGCTCAATACTCAGAGCATTGTATTCATTCTCAGTGGGTACATCACTACAAGTGACACCTCTCACATTGCACACACCCATTTGTTCCAATGTTAACATAAAGATATTGATGAGTGCAGCTTTAAACATACAAAAAATACTTGAATCAGCTTATAAATCACTCGTCATTTGTAAGTTTTAAACTGTTGACAAAACACACAACATAAAGAAAAAAAGAAAAAGGAAAAAAAAAAAAGGATGTGGGCATGTGTTTTGAACATTTTAATTCTTCTCTAAATGGTTGGATACTGGACATTTCAAAGTGAAACTTCTTATATGTATTCAATTATCGGGGTCACTCTGGGGAAATATACTGCAGATATATTTACCTTTTCCTCATCAACTTTTTCAGAGATTAAAGTGTAACACAGTCGGCACGCTAATTAGAATAGCAAAGGCAAATCTATTTCAGCTTTACTTCTCTTAACTGGAACTAATTGAAATTGAATTTCTAGATCTCTGAAACTCTTTCTGTCTCAGATACAAACACAGCGTTGATTTCCCTCTAGCGTATCTTCTCTCTCTTCATGACGATTATCTTTGTATCTCTTGGCCCCGCTGAGAGAATTATGGCTCTAATAACTTTCATTCGAGGCCCCTGTAGCATCAGTAAAATGTTTACAACAAGAAGGCAGAAAGGTCTTTGGTGAAGCCATGCGTTCGTTACAGAGCCTTTGACTCAATTCAATGTGTATAAATATACCCATTTCATTATGGAGGCCAGTCAAATATTTGTTTCAGCGGTTTTCCCCCCATATAATGTAAATTGCTGCAAGCTGTTGCACTTGGAAAATGTTTTCTCATAATGCTTTTCTGCCTTCACATAAATCACAGCTAAATGTTGCATTCAAATGACTACAGACAGGCAATTTATTCTTGGCTTCCCTTGTCCCCCTCGAGAGAGGTTTGTGGCGAGAGGGTCGCTTCGGTTTTTAATAGCGACTGTCATTATTTGTTGACAGTTGTTCATCA
Organism: Seriola aureovittata; assembly: GCF_021018895.1. Taxonomy (NCBI): domain Eukaryota; kingdom Metazoa; phylum Chordata; class Actinopteri; order Carangiformes; family Carangidae; genus Seriola; species Seriola aureovittata. Next base: position 11,431,877 of record NC_079366.1, read on the forward strand.
TCGTTTCCAAATTTATTGTGTTCTCCTGAAAGTATTTCTTTGGTTTGACCACTGTCAAATGAAGTGAGGGGTGAAAACATGTCAAGAATTAGGCCACTGTGAGGCAATGAGCACATGACATGACATCTTTTTTTATAGTGAGGTTAAGGGTGATTCTTATAGTAAGACTGAATCTTGTTCAAGAGATTGTCTTATGAATTTCAATAACATTTGGACAAGAATTTCTTGTTTTCTTTCTTGTCTCACATTTGCCTTCCATGCTACACCATGTAACCAGAACCAGAAGCGTGGAATACCACCTTCTATCGACAGTGACATTTTCATTCCCATTACATAGGAGAATAACTTAAATGATATATTATCTGCAATAAGAAGATCCAGTGGTGAAACTGTAGTCGCCTAATAACCAGAGAACCACTGCTGTCCCGTGCAGTGTGAGTTAGTGCTGCTGCTGAGCCGCTCTGTGTCAGCTTTAACTGAATCTCAGTGGGGTTTGCCGACTGTCGGCTCAGTGTGTAAGCGGCCCTGAGTCACCCCACCGAGGGATTTCAGGGAATCTGTCAGCAGCTGCAAGCAGAGTTAATCCTGCAAAAATCTGCTTCTTAGCTGCCTGTTAACTGATGTTCTACATGATAATGACAATAAAGAGCAGAAGTGCAACCAACAGCGTGTTGAGGTATGCAAAGTGCAACCACCTCTGAGACTGGGTGTAGTGAAGTGGACCCACCTGCTAATTGTGGAAATGCTTTGGAAGAGCCCGTCATGTCAGGCTGCTTGTGGTAATTACATACAGGATATGTGGGATTTAAACACACTTCCAATAAAGGCTGAAGACAGCAGATTTGCCTTTGAGGTCTTTACTGGAAGTTACCGTGAAAATGTGAAAACAGTAGTTCAGTCATCGTTGCAAGTCAGAAAACGATGGGATTTGATAAAGAACAATTACACCAAAGGTACTATAAAAATGAATACAAGCAACAATGCAACTGGATTCATAAAATTAAGGCTGTCAAATATTTACATTTTACATAATTTTACATTTATTTACAATAGACTCACGTCCAAATGTAACGCAACTTTCAACTGAATTTCGAGACAATTTGCAAAAGAGAATGCGAATTAACATGTGTGTCTATCCACTTTTATTATGTGAGCACTAGGATTTGTTTTTTTGAGATAAACAGCTGGCGGTGCTAGTTCCAGTTGGGTGCCAGAAAACCATTGCAGAAAACGAAGGTGCAATGAGAATGTTAGTCAAACATCACACAGTTAAAACAATGTAGAAAATATGGTGGAAATATGTTATTTACATTTGTTCCATGTATTCATCTGAGGATTGTGACAGTCTCAGCATCGCTCCCCTCACGTGATGTTTTCATCCCTATTTTCGGTCTCTTCAGCGGACCTTTACGTCTCGTGCTTCATGTATCTCACGGTTTATTCGCTAAGTCTGTTTCCATTGCACTTTGTCGCATTTTGCTTCTTCTCCAACTTCTCCACCTCAGCCAACCATAAAAGCTTTTACATGATTTTTTACTTTTTTTTTTTAAATGAATGGAAACCGACATACAACACTGTACAACATAAGGAAGTACAGCGCAGTAATCAATCTGATGAACATACACAGTCCACAAGGGTAAAACTAAGAAGAATAGAATACATCAGTTTCAGACAGCATAAGCTAACAGCTAACTTGATTAGCATTAAACTGATGATAGGAAAGCTAAATTCTACTGAATAACCAATCACAGAACAGCTGTAATAATAACTGTACCTGCAGATGATGCTTCTGGGGAGTAGATAAAAGTGGCTTTGCTTGGTCACAGATTTAACAAAATGGTGGATGTAACTGCGTCAGTTAAACCACAGCTGCTACAGAAGCTGCATTTTCTCCCTTTGACATTTTCAACTTTTTACCATTTGTGAGTTTTAATGAAGAGCAGAGATGTCACTTAGTGGCTACTCCAGAATTATCAGTGATGTACAAAAATGTTAAATAAATAAATGATCATTTGGTTGTGGTGCATATGTGATGGTTTTCAATGATTCTTGGATTGTGACGCCTTTTTCGAGAAGCCCAGTTCCTGGACGGGGTCCCTGGAACATGTCAATGATTAGAAACTCGTTGGGGGTTGTGAGATGTTGTCAGGGGTCCCAGAATTTGTACCCATGCACACCCCACCCTGCTCATTGGAAACTGGCAAACTTGTCATATCCCTCAAAACAGCTCTTGGATATATGGTCATGAAGAAAAAGCAAGGGAAATCTGATTTGATTAATTTTGAAGATTATGCTGATGAGTCCTAATTCAGTTTTGTCAGGAATATTTGGCTAATGCAGGCTCAGAGTTGGTTTCAGAGTCAGTCTGTAAAGTGCATTCAGAGCTGACAAGCAGCCAGCTCAATAACTAAGCATGCAACAATATTGGGAGGGAAACAAATATATCATTATCATTTAACACGGGATGCTATAGTTACATGATTGTTGTGTATTTTTAGTCAGAGATGAGTGATGTAGAGGAACATCAAGCACCTTGGTGAAAACAGAGCTGGGGAAAGTTAGCAGAAATATAAAGTTTGGCAAAGTAAAGTCAGTTCTGTTAAAACATGATGACGAAGCATAAGAAAATGTTCTCTGAACATTAAAAACAGACAGATAAACAGACAGACAGATAAATTGAGATTCCAGACATTTACAAATGTAAACAACTTTTTTTTTTACACCCATCAAACATCCAAAGTCAGAGCATTGCATTGTGTCATTGTCAGCATTTTCAAGTAGTTTACACAAATAAAATGTCAGAAGGTAAATAGTGAATTATGTAGCATATAGGGAGAGATTTCAGTATCTTTATTTTCTATGTTATGGACAGTAAAAGAGAAATTAACACTTGAGTAGTCTGGTACAGTGAAAACAATACAGACGTGTTCCTTTAATCAAGCGATGGAAGTTGAAATATCGTTTGTGCGTCAACACAGAGACAGATGAAGAAACACAGAGGGAGATAGAGACAGGTCAGAGAGGACATCCAGGAATAAAGAGAAAGATACAGACACTTCATCAATAGCTGTGTCTCAATTCAGAGCCCGCATCTATCAATTACGTCACAATGGAGCGACTAGGCTGTCCCATTTCGAAGGCTCCTCCGACTGACAAATCTGACCTTCTTTTCCTGGGCAAAGAAGGCTCCAATGGGTGGATCCTTCGTTGCCCAGGAAAAGAAGGCCCAACCTATCCCAAGATTCATTGTGCGCCAGTAATGAATATAAAATGGCAGCAAACAACACCGACAGAGAGCCAGAGGATTACACTTTTAAATGCAAGTATTGGGTTTCAGCTCAGTAGAACAGATTTAACAGTACAACTGTTAAAACCATGGGCCTTAAAACATCAAGCTTTTGCAAAAAAAAGTCACATTTTGTCAAGGTTGCTAGGTGACAGAAGTGGCACTTTGCAACACGAGCAACAACAACGGGCACTGCTGGTGACGCAAAGCGAAAATCCTCCGTAAAATCCGATCGTATTCATTTCTGTTCTGCCTTGGCGCTCTACGACGGTTATGAAGGGCCACACCTTCGTAGACTGCGTCCTCCAGAAGATCCGGCCCCTGAATTCTGACACAGCTAATAAATGTTCTTCATGTCGATATATTAACGTAGGTGACATCACAAACAGCAATAATGTATCAGGACAGACCACAAGCAAAACTCTTTAATAAAATGGACAGAGGTGAAAAAAGTGGTCAATTAATCAAATAGTTGAATGTCAGAAAAATTATTAATTTAGTATTAATTTAAATTCTATTTTATCATACTATTTTGATAATTGTTTAAGTCATTCTTCAAAATAAAACTTGTTCCAGCTTATCAAATGAGAGGATTTATTTGTCTTATAAACTGAATGTCTTTGGGTTCTAATCTGTTTAACAAACAAAACAAGCAATTTGTCACTGATCTGACATTTTATAGACCAAATTCATCTGAACATTATAATGACCACAATCATTAGTTGCAGATATATTACAGTGATATAAGCTACATAAACAAGTCATGTCTTCTGCAGTTGCAGGGACACACAGTGGGTCGGTATTGGACTTCCATGAAGTCGAGGGACAAGAGACATCAAAGCAGCAGAAGTCGACAGACACCGACTTTTCATCTGTAGATTACGTCAAGCTCCAAAAATAGTAGCTCCTACATTTCCCATAATGCAGCTCAATGGCATCTTTCATCTGCGTTATTTTTTCAAACTTTGGAAAGCTCACTTCAGAGCCACAGAAGACCTCACACAACTGTTTCCACAGGATAAGCAGTATTCGTCATGATGGGTGAAATCAAATTTGCTAAACAAAATTCAGAATGTGACCTGTCCAACAAGTTAAATATATGAATACTTCAAAGTTGTAGAAATGAGATGTCATTAGGTTTTTTGACAAGGTCCACTATGATGTGACCACAGTGTAATTAGCAGTGATGATTATAATAGGTGTTATGCTCATAGACAGTATATTCATCTTTATAAAATTACCGATACCACAGATCTGGTATTACGACACACAAACCAGACCTCTGGTCTGATTACGTTTAGAAACCATGCTGATTGAAAAACAAATGTACTGTTTGGTAAACCCACTTCGGTTTTAAGTAACAGTTTGATGTTGAGTTTGTTTTATACTCAGAGTTTCCATCACTCAAACTGCATTTCTGCTGCATCATGCTCTGCATTTTTCCTGCAGATGTTCATTTGTTGATAACTCATCCCCTGCTACGTCTTAGCCGGCCGAGTCATGGATTCAGCAGATCATCATTAATCACACCATGACCTTCCTCTCAACCAGGCCCATCTAAAGCTCATTCATCCCCATTTGCCATGCAGCTCTGCGGGTCGATAATTGGCAAAGCAAAACACAGATTAAACCCAATTTAGAGGGTTTCAACTTGAAGCTTAGCAGAGACAGCCGGGCTCAGGCTGAACTGGAGTTCACTGCGCTCTGGTCCTCTCTGCCTGTCTGAGGCTGCACCGGGAGGGGACCGCAAAACCTAAATCAAACCAGTCTGTCCTCTGTGTTTGTGTTTGCATATGTGTGTGTGTGTGTGAGAGAGAGAGAGAGAGAGAGAGAGAGAGGGAGAGGGAGAGAGAGCAGAGAGAGAAAGGAAAAATGTGTGTGTGTGCATGTGCGTGCGTGTGTGTGCAAGGCATGCAACAGTGCACTTCTCCCTGCAATGCCATCACTAATAGAAACCAACTTCCAGTGTTCAAACTCCATTTGCCTCCATTAACCTATTAGCTTAAAGTTTAATTGCAGGATGTCGTAAAATGATTTGGTCTATGAGTAATGACAATATTTCGGCTCTGTAATGGCCAGAACAAAGCAAACTAAAGTTAAGCTAAGCAAATCCCGTTGTTTTTGTTCCTCACGGCATGTCTGGGCTGCAGCTTTGGGCCTTTACATCTCTGTGTCTGTCAGATAATTGTTTACTGGCGAGGTTTTTGTTGCATGAGGGCAACATCACGGCAGGATAACAAACTAATAACTAATTTCATGGCTTTTGAGTCATTTTAAAAAGACCATCATGAGGATCAACTTTAAAGAGCAACTGTGACTAATCCGACTGCAGGTACTCAAGGTATGGACAGTTCCTTGTAAAGTGAAAAAACAACAATATATACAACTTGTGACTTTAAATCCTTTTAAGAAAATGTAAACCGCTTAAATTCTGTTTATCAAACAAGTGGTTCAAAATAAGCAGAGGAGACCACATTCCTCTCTGCAACCATGGGAGATGACCCCTAGGTGGCAGCGAACCTCATGAAACCTCCACCACTGTAACGACAACATCACTCCTATTACAAAACCTCCTCAATTGTCCGAGCTTTTATTTGCTCCGCACAGCAACGAAACTGGATGACAGTGCGCCCGAGCGCTCGATAAGTTATGATCAGCTGCCCTGGCTCTCGCTGCTGCCCTTTAAACAGCAGCTTGATAGGATCTGTGAGGCACGCTGGGCATGTATAGTGTTACTCCCATCAAAGGGGACTGAATGGAGGATGATGTGTGTACTGCCTCTGCTTAGTGGAGGCATTTCCAGCTGGCGCCAGGGCAGAAGAAACCCACTGAGACACACAACAACACACACAGACACTGGGGTCAGCCTGGATTCACCCTCCTTCTCCTCCTCCACCACCACCACCACCACCTCCTCCATGCCTCTTGGCCTCCACCGCCTCCTCTTCTTCTACCCAAACCCTCACCCCCCGCCTTCACTTCCCAGGCCTGGCCGCCTCTCATCTGCTCTTTCTCTCTTGTTCATCCTTTTTCTTCTGTTTCTCCCTCCGTCTCTCTGCTGTCTCTTTTTCTATTCCTCACATTCACCTCCTATTTATCAAACTTTTAAACAATTACGCTTTCTCTAAATTCTATTCTATAAAGACCCAACTTAAAAAAAAGTTCTTTGCTGAGAGTAAAGAATAAGGCACATTTATACTTAGAGTTAAGTGTCAGACTAACTGCCAAGTAATCACATGATTATTCACATGTATGCATTAAACAGCAACAGCTAATCAGAGACAAGGATTTACCCTTCATCTTCCATTCTGTAAAGAATAGATAATTTTAATACTTAAAACATAAATTTTATTTGTGTGAAATATTTTATATCGCCACCAGCTATTAACATGTAGATTTAACAACAACAACCTAATAATATATTCATAATACATATATATCACTGGATCAAAAGGGATGAAATAATTGGAAATTGGCTTGACTGGAAACAAAAACAAAACCAGTTTGGAACAGGAAAGAATTTCTGGTGCTAGAGGAACATTAGAAAATTCATATGATAACCATCTTGCAGATAATGAATATGTATGGGAAGTGATTCCAAAACAAAATTAATATTAATATTAAGCTTTATTCTTGTGTATCTTTCACACGTGATAAATAACAAAAAAATTGCTTAAACATCCTTTTGAATGTTCAAATCAAAAGCAAATAATAGAGAAAAACTATACTCACCGTTATACACCACACGTTGCTTCTGCAAACTTATTACTCCAAATGACCAACAAATATTTTGCCCGATTGATGTCACTCTCACATCTGTCTGTTAAATTTAAGGGCAAAGAAAGCAGCCACTTAGCCTAGCTTAGCACAAAGAGTGGAAACAAGGGGAAACAACTAGCGGGCATGGCTCTGTCCAGTGGCATCAAAACCAAGATATCACCAACTCTAAAGCTCACTGATTAACTCATTGTATCTAGTTTGTTTAAACTGTTCAGAAAACAGAGTGTAAACACAAATAATTGTCATTTATCAGAAGTTATGCTAAAATCTCCACTGGTTGCCTGGCAACAGCCCCCAACCCCCATGAAATACCCCAGCTAGCTTTTTCCACATTCCCATCTTTATGCTAAGCTAATTGGCTGCTGGCTGTAGCTTCATGTTTATCGTACAGACATAAGAGTGGTGTCAATCCTCTCATCTAACTCTATAAGTGTATTTCCAAAAATGTGAAACTATTTCTTTGAGTTTGTGAACAAATATGAAGAAATATTAAATTTTTACTATTTTACTTTACCTAATTCAAAAACTTTAGTTTTGGCAGTTGGATAAATACAGGCCCTGCTCTTTCTCACACCTTTCTGCCTGTTTTCTACTCCTTCCTGAACCTTTGATCCACATCTTTTGTAATTTCCTTTTTTTGTAAACACCGACACCGTTTCAGAAGGAGCTGCATCTTAACACCTGGCTGATCAGCTTCAGATACAAAGGGAAAAGAAAAAGAGGAAAACAGTACTTACATCACCACGAATCCTCCCGCCTTCTCCCCAACATTTGAGTGACATCAGGGTTCAGAGGAATCTGATTCCGGTGGGATGTTAACAGCTAAATGCCTCTTGACTCGGCCCTCCTTCCCAGTCTTCAGGGGGAGCGCTGGGGAAGGGGGGGACTCCGAATGGTCAGGACAAATTAAAAAGCCAACCTGCTATTTTACTGTTCAGATCTGTTGATGCTATAAAGCAGGAAAATGGGGCTTGGCGGCCTTTACGTGACTACTCGGGTGATTTTACGTGATTTTCCCCCGGCCCTGAATCCAAGCCTTTTGGCACAACATGCTATGTCTTGACCAAGCATGGGATCTGTAAATGCCCTAATAAAGATTTTTTAGCACTTTATTTAGTTCCATGCCCTGGGCCAACAGCATCTTAAGTATGTCACTCAGTAACAGTGGAGAGAAGAAAAAACCCTAAAGGCTAAACAGGGCGTAATGTAGATTTAATTAACAAGCCAAGCATGGGCTCACACACATATACACACACACACTAAGGCATAAACACACACTCTAACAGACACAGAAGCTCAAAGATGCACGTGTTGAAACACAAAAACACATGCACAAACTTTAGCAAACACACACATGACTGTAGGTTAATGATTTCATAGTCATACACACACTTCTAACAAGGCAACACACACTCGTGCAAAAACATCACACACACATCCCTGGGTTTAGAGCAATGGTGTGAAAATATGTGAGTGTAAATGAGATGCAGACAGGCTCTCAGCAGTGAACCCAGCAGAGAGAGAGAGAGAGAAAGAGGATGTGGCTTGGCTTTGAATTGCTAAACTAAAGTTTAAGGAGATGGAAGGAATCATATTCTGAATTCTATGCATACTGATCATCTCTGAGCAACAGAGTGTAAGAGGAGCTGTACATTTTTCTTCTGCTGGTTATTTAGGATAAGATATTCTTTTCGAAAAAGAAAACAACCTACAAAAACATGACGTCGCTCTCTCCTGTAGCTGCAGTAGAGGTGGAATAAGTATTCACATCCTTTACTTAAACAAAAGTTGCAATTCAAGATTGTAAAAATGCATTACAAATTTTTTATAAAATTATGTCAGTTTTATCAGGAAAATGTGCTTCAAGTATCAAAAAGTAATATTGATCATTAAGCAGAACAGCCCTTGTCCTTGTTATATAATACTCAACAATACGGTAAACAAAAGAACGTGTGAGGAACAAATCAGGAACTATCATATTATGAATCATCCTGTCTCTGGTTTGTCATTAAGGAACTAATTAAAGATTATCAGTAAAAAAAAAAAAACAGTGGCTATGTATTAGTTTAATAGGATGATTCTTTATTTTACCTGAGGCTGCAGAAAAAGGATATAAGACAATCATAAAGTAATGAAGGTTTACTTGTAACTCCTCAGGATGATGTATCACTTTACTTGTAGGGGCAAAGAAAGTAACTAATTGAGGTAATTAGTGATTAATTAGTCATTATTAGTTTGTGCCGCTCAGCAGCTGATTCAGAGTTGATGAGGAATGACTCATGAGGAGGGTTTTTAGTAGGTCACTCCACCAGCCAGATTAGCAGATATTAAGATAGTATATCCTGGTGTGTTTTCAAATTACTCATCAATATAGTACCTTATTGTTAAGTGTGTGTTGTAGTGTTTGATCGTCACTATTGACGCATTAATGTGTAAGCAGCATTTTACTTTTACAGCTGGTTGAGGTGGAGAGAATAAAACAATTCTTTATGTTGTTAGGTAATTGAATCTACAACAAGTCATATTTATATTATAAGCTCTGTATCTAATATGTAAAGTAACCCTGTTAAATAAATATATTTCTGTTTAAGTTGCTTTATAGTAACTACTTTACTGCAACACTAAAATGCAAATGGGCACACTTACATAATTAGTGCTTTTTCAATTTTGAACGCAGGACTTTTACTTTTAATGGAGTATTTTCAACTTGTGGTTTTGCTACTTTTACTTAAGGTACATCCACCAACTTCAGATAAATGTGGTGGAGTAAAAAGTACATTAAAAGTTTGCCTCTGAAGTGTACATAGAGAGTAGCATAAAATAAAGAGGTCAAGTACCCCAAAGTGTACATATGTATAATAGCTACATGAGTATTTCCAGGCCCTGCATTTATCTGATAGCTATACTTTAATGATTTCACCTACAAAGCACATGATGAACTCATGTACTTAGCTACATTCAACTACTGATAATACTCTAAGTTGTAAAGTTCCTGCAGCATTTTGGTTAAAACAAAAAAAAGAAAAGCTCATGAATGTTTTTTGTTAAATCCAACCACCAATATTTCATCAGTTTCGATGAATCATTAATTCTGCTCATTAGAGGCAATGAATCCAAATCAACGAGGCTCACGGTGAGAGAGAGAGAGCTCAACACTTAAGTCATTTATTCCTGTGCAGTCAGTGACATCAGAGCAGATGGGTCTGATGTAAATGTTTGGCACTTGAACCCGGGGGACAAGCTGTGCTGTGATCTCACATTCCTCCTACTCACATGCAGACTGTTGTTTCAAAATAAGATTTCCGCCATAATGGCAAGACAAAGAGAAACGATCAGTCAGACAAATTACAAGACTTGTCAGGTAATTTTCTCATTTCTGGTTGTTAAAAATCAACAATAGCTGTTTTTTGAGAGATGAACTTCACATGATTGTTTTTCCTCTCTTTAAAATAAATGTATGTAACAGTACCTTCAAAATTTGCAACCACGGGTTTTCCATTCAAAAGACACCAAATAATAAACACATAAATAGTCTGTTAATGAAATAAATAGAAAAATGTAAAGACTATAGACTTGTTTAGGTAGTACATTCTAAGCACTAATTACATCTCTTGCATGATTAACGCAGCTACATTCATATAAAGATCATGACAAGTTAACCCTGTGATTATTACAGTGTACATGTTGATTTACAAGGCTCTTACAGAATACTGACAGCAACGTAAATCAAAAACAAAATTAATGACAAAACTTGGATGGAGGATAATTGGCTAGTTTTTACAGTCACCTTACACACATGAACATATAGCATTACGGAAATGTAGAGGTTTTGTAATAATACATTAACTTCTCAAGTCTCATCCATAATTACAGTAAGTCACACACAGAGAATATAACGTGACAAGATTCTTCAAATGAAGACTTGTTCAGTGGCTTGGGAAAGTATTCAGGCAGCTTTACTTGTTCCACACTTCATTGTGTTTTATATTTAATTTAAAATGGATTAAATTTACTTTTTGGTGATTAACTCCACACACAATAACCCAAGAAAAAAAACACGTTTTACAGACTTCTGATCATTTGATACTTTCCAAAGCCACTGTGTGACTCTATTTTAAAACAGACAGAATGATTGTTGTTGTGTAACTCAAGTAACTTGCTGTGTAAGAGTTGACTTTAAAAACACACTTTCAGCAGACTTTAATTTTACAGAAATGTCATTTTCAGTTTTGAGATAATAAGATCAGGAATCAACTCATTCCATCAAATATTAAAATGGACAATTACAGTTCCTTGTCTTAATGGATGAAGAGTGAGCACATTCACTGCTGATTTCATACATTCCCCTCTAAGACTAAATGAATAGACGGTGAGATAACAAGATGGAGTGATGAGGACTTGTTATCTTCACTTCTTGCTCCGAGGTCTCACCTCGCTTCGCTTCTCTCACCTCCAACTTTCTCAGACAAGTACACAAATCATACAGTGTATGCACACAAACACACACACACTGCACATGAATGTAAATATGCATTTACAGTGTATTTACACGATTGTATACTACACACACACACACACACACACACACACAGAACGCAGTTGGCGGTGTTTTCTCATGACTCAGTAACACTGTAAAAGTCAGGCACATTCTCCAACACTTTAATAACATTCCTGCCTCTAACCACAACAACTCGCCACACACATACATACACACACACACACACACACACACACACCACCACCACAGTTGGGTATTAGCTTATATTAAATATTAACAGAATATAGTGGATTGAAGTTGATTGAACTTCTTTACGTTGTTGATTCAACCGTTTGGCAGATATTCAAATACTTTTAAGGTTTAGGAGCACCACTATAGACAAAAGAGTCAATGGACTGGTCTGGGAGAGGAAAAAGAAAACACACACCCACACACACACTCTCACACACACACACACAAACAAAAAGTAACCTACGTTACTGCCCATCACCATTTCCTCCTCTGATATCTGAATTTCCATCAGACCCTTCACTCCTCTCCCTCCAGCACTCCTTTTGGCGGCTCGCTGACTTGTTTTGCCACCTCAGCCTCCTTCAGAGCGCTGATGACTGGTAGCCATGGCGATGGCAGCTCAGGTCCAGTCCTCTTGACCTGGTTGAGGTGGCTGAGAGCAGCGTACAGCCCGGTGTCGGTGCCGCCATGGACCCCTGGCTCCTGCTGTTGCTGCTGCTGCTCTGTGTAGTACATCTCCAGAGCTGCCGGGGTGCAGTGCTTCTGCTGTGTCAACAGGAAGAAAAGAATATTGTCATTGGTTTCTACTGAGGTGACTGCCCCGACATTAACAGCACAGAAGAAAGTCTCCAGCAGAGGGTCAACACGGGCTCTGTTTGACAAAATCTAACAGCTTGTCTAAGTTAAATGAAGCCTTAGCGAACAGAGAGGTGAAATCATCGTCGTTTGAAGATGCGCGTGAACATTAACAGTTTCCATAGAGTCCTCAGTATATTGTGTTTTAGTTTATGTCAAGGTCAAAACTTTAAAAAAGTCTCAGGGTCAAAATGGCAAATTAATCAAAAATGATTCCAGGTGGGTGTTCCTTGTTCACATTTTATTTGCGGACATGTCAAATAGTTATATGAGTTTGGCTGCTCTATAGAGCTATAGAGCTTTCAACTGTATCGCATGGTCTTCATCAGCGGATGGAGTTTGGTCAGTGGTCATGGACTTAGCTCATCTTCGACTCCAAAACTACAAAGTAAAGTTTCATTTAAGATTATTTTGTCAAACAATCTCCAAAGGCAAGAAGGAAGTTTCAAGCTCATATTAAAAGGTCTGAAAAATGCATAACAGTGCAAGGAAACACAGTATTAAGAAAAGGAAAGACGATTATCAAACATCACGGACTGAAATGCAGAGAGGGACAAAACAACAGTAAATGTTTGTCTCGGAAAAGTCCTGATTTGTTAGTAAGAAAGTTCTTAAATGTTCAGGTTCTTTAAAGTTACATCACAGGCTTTTAAGTTCCTGTGATGTAAAACTGGCAATGGGTGTTTTGTCTTAACAACTTTCAACAGTATAAAATGTTGCACAAATGCTGTTCAAACCACTGCATCAACAGAAACCTGTATCATAAAGTCTTGATGACTACAAAGTCAAAGATGCACTGGAAAAAAACAGATTTTTATCTGTGGGGCCTGTTGCAACTCTCCACCAGCGGGAAACAAGTGAGAACAAATGTTTGTGTGATGGACAAAATGAGTTGTTCTTTAATAATCTGCACAACAAATGTTTCTACAAGTCAGATCAAAGGAGTGAAAATGCCTTCTGACAAAGGAGTTTTTCTTCATCCCAGTGCACAGATGAAGTTAAAGACTCACAGTAGCCTACCAATACACCACAGTTGCCAGGCTCAGCCCTGTTTTCACTTAAGGAAAAAGCATCCTTTGCAAGATATCCCAAGAGATTTTGAAGTGTGGAAAGCTGTGCAGCATGAGAAAGCTGTGCAGCATGAGACAACTTGGGTAAATTAAATAAAGCAAACTCAATGTCCACCCTGTTTATGTTGTATTTTGGAAAGAGCCCACTGAGTTATGCTGACCTCACAGGCGTTTCCCCTCGGAGGATCCACTACCTGACCCTCTCTCACAGCGAGGAGCCGAACTTCTCAAAAGCACAGCAGTGACTACGCCACCCTCCATCCTCACTCCTCTTTTTATGTCTCCAACAACACATTAACAGAAAAAAAATGCTGAAAGCAACTGTAACCGGCAAAAACTTCAAAAGCCTTGCCGGAAGGCCCCCCCCCCCTTCCCCTTCCTTGCTTCCCCCCTCACTGTTAAGCCTTTAATCACAGTTTAGTCACGCTCAGCCCTAATTAAAGACCCCTCCGATTCACAGGCAGGCGTCCCAATCTCTGCCTGACCAGAAAGCGAGCTGTGTCGCTCCCTCTCCCTCCTTCTTCCTCCTCTTCTCTGTCTCTCCCGATCTCTCATTTTCCTTTGCGAGACAGGCTCTTTAACTAACATGCGTGGCAGCGCTGGCTCGGTACATGATGCCTCCAAGGTGTCATTTGGAGATAATGAGTTTGGGTTTTTCTATCTCCAGTTTTCTGAGAATCCTCCTGAAGTGACTGATGTGAGGGTGTGCCGAGAAACAGGGCATCAAATGAGTTGTATTGTAGACTGTGTGAGTGCCCTTTGAGTGGATGTTGCACAGCCTACTACAGCCTGAATAATGTAATAAGAAGCTGATGTCCGAGGACGACACTGATGTGAGCTGCTTTTGTTAGTCTCTGATTTTCTACAGGAAGACAATGTGGCAGAAAGATATTTATCTTTCCTTTGATCATGTGAATCTACAAGTTTATGCATCTGTGTGCATGTGTCAAGTCAATTTTTATTTGTATAGCGTCAGTTCACAACATACGTTATCTCAAGGCACTTTCCAAATAGAGCAGGTCTAGACCCGCTCTACACTCAGTTCTAGCAGGTATAGTGAACATGACATCCAAAAACTCACCAAAACTGCAAAATGACATGAATGACCTGTGTATGTGAGCTTATCTTTTTTTGTGTGTGTGTGTGGGTGGGAGTACAAGTGTGTGTGCATGCCTGTGTGTGCTTACCCTAAGGATAAAACCCTCTGGGCAGGTTAGTTGGTCGTACCACATGGCTTTGTACATAAGCAGGAGGAGCAGGCTGGTCAAGAAGGCCAAAGTGATGAGGATCAGACCTGTGATCTGGACAACATGCACATGAACACACACATATATAATATACACATATATATCTATATGCATATATACAACACTTCAGCAACAAACATCATCAGTACTTAAAGGCTGGTAAAATAATTTTGGTTACTGTCAAATTCCACAAAAAGACCAAAACCTATACTTTCTGATTTCCATAACCCCAACCCCAGGGGTTTCCTACGGAAGATGTAAACATTCAAGAACAGGCAATGAATATAAAATGTCATTCATAAAAACAGTTGGATACCTCCATATACAGAGAACACAGTGTTCTGTTGGGGGCAATTTTCAGCTGCAGATTTATACCTCTTTGGTGCTTCAGTGAGTATTTAAGGCTCTGGTACGGCATATGTGGGACTGACTCCATGTCACCCAGTGTAATGCTGTGAGCCACACTGATGTGTTTTCCATAGTTTTTGAAAAACTATGGAGCTGTGCGGCACAGAGGAGATACCCAGACAATACTTGTTAATAGGATCAATTAATTGATGGTTTCAGTCTTTTTGTGGAATTAACAAGGAAAAAACTTAAAATAATGCCAGACTTATCCTAAAATAAGAATTTGTGCAGATTTCCTGTCGTCAAGTTGTTCTTGTACCTTGGCTTTCTCTGAAACATCACTGTAGAAGTTGATATTCAGTTTCTTTATGTTCGGAACGTACAGCTTGTTCTTCCTCTGCTGCAGCTGGTACTGTGTCGATGTCTTCACAATGATCTGAAGAAGAAACAATGATCTCTCACTGTGACTGTCCTGGAAAAAAAAATCTCAGATTCCCTAATTAGCAATTTGTTTATCCACTGAAAACACTGTTGTGGATGTCTAAAAATACATGTGCATCATTTGCAAAAGCAACCAGTTCAAATTGGTGCCTTAAACACATATTTGGGAGCTACAAAGTGTTTTTTATGTTAATGTGTTAACACCTTCTAATCAGCCTGTGGAACATCCTGTGTTGCTGAGTACATCATCCAGCCAAAATATGATTGTGAGAGCTTTCTTTGTGCATTATGCATTCGATGAAGTGCTTACATCGCATGGGCTGATGCCATGGTTTTAACCCGGGACAGTAAGTAAGGGAAGGTAAATACAGCAGTCTCAGTGTTGGGGCTTATGCTGGAAAGGTAAGTACGCCCACATTAATTTTAATGGTGTGTGACCAGACATGTTCTGCAGCGAGACACAATTTGTTGGCTATTTCTGTAATGCTGTAATGCATGGTTTTGTTGTGGTTGGTGTGCAACTTAGAAACACAGTGTTTCAGTGAAAAACAAAACGTAAGTGGGCAGGCACATAAACACACGCTGTACTTACCTTGTCTGCGAATGGCTGCTGGAGCTGGTTGACCTCCAGGGGTGTGATGAGGGGGATGTTATCAAAGCCGTCGTCCGCAGACGGCTGCTTCTCCAGCTTCTCAGACAGATTACTGCCCAGTTTCACCATGGCTGCTCAGCTGCCTGAAAATGCCTGGATGGATCTGGAAAGCAGGGATGGACAGCTCAAGTCGGACTGACTCAGACTGTGTGTGCTGTGACCAAATGTGACAGCACTGCTTGAACTGAGGGTCCTGCCAGGATATGTAGGACGGCAGATAAAATGACAGTGTGATGTGTAAAAATAGGACACGGTGGGAGTAATATAGACCACACCAAAAGAAGAATCCAAGAAAAAGTATTTCTGAAAACAAAATTCAGTTTTCAGCAATGCTAGGAGAATGGCTCTAGAAATAGCAATGTTGGTTAGTCCACCACTTTGGTCCAACAAATATCTTACATGGACTGACTTTTTATCTGGTGTCATGAACAAGTCAAAATTCAGATGTATCTAGTACACTAGACTAGTTTGTGACCAAATACCTGCAAAATTAGAGCCATCTCCATCAGCCTCAGTTGTACTTTGTGTTTTGTGCTAATTAGCAAATGCTAGTAAGATGGGAACATGATAAACATTACACCTGCTAAATATCAGCATCTTAGCATTGTCATTCTGAGCATGTTAGCATGCTGATGTTAGTATTTAGCTCAAGGCAAGCCTATGCACAGCATCACTGAGCTGCTATCATGGCTGTAAAGTTGTTAGTCTTGTTAGCTTGTTAAATCAAACAATACATTCTACATAATAGAAAAACACTGTGTATATTTGTAACTTATTTGTATCTGGTACTAAAACTGAAGTATAAAAATGACTGGGGAGAAGTCTCGCGCTGGTTGCCTGGCAACAAGAAAAAGCCAGACACATAGGCTACTGTATCCATCCCGTAAAACCACATTGTATTGTTTTTACACTTTAGTTTTAGCATGGATTAAACAACCGAGATAGAGTGTACTGATTTGTGATCTTCAGAGGTCCTGAGAGGGGGATTTTTTTATGTGCGAGCAAAGCAAGGCTAGCTGTTTTCCCCTTTTTTCAGTCTTTATGCCAAGCTAAGCTAACTGGCTGCTGGTTTCATCTCTCATAGCCTATTGACCATAGAGACAAAAGAGTGTCATCTAACTCCTGGCAGGACAGCAAACAAACACAAGCATATATTGAGCTATTCCTTTAACAATTGCCTAGTTACTAATTCAATCAAGTTATGGTAAGCAGAATTCTAATTATGTGTATTAAAGTGGAGGCGTATTTAAATAACTACAGACTTCTGTGTTTGCGGCCCTACTCACAGAGAAGCCTGTTGTCTTCCTGTTTATCAAACCCATCAGTCTAGAATAAACATGTTTCATAACTACTGTGTGTGATTCATCTTGTATAACTCAGCCCCATCTCCTCCACCAGCGTCTTATTAATGTTTGTCATCAACATGTAAATCCAAATCCAGCACCAGCACGACTCTGAACGCCTCCCTGCTCCGCTAATACTCCATTTTCTCTCCTTGATCAAATGATCATCTAAAAGTGGAGGGAAGAGGTGAGGAGCCACTTATCTCATTCACACACTGCAACACAACACCTTCCCCCAGCCAAGGACCCCACGGGCCCACTGACGCCAGTGACTCACAGTGATGATACACACACCAGGAGGCAAAGAGCTACAGTTTTTATGCTGCAGGAGAAATCCCCGGTGCACAGGAAATGTGTTTTTGATAAAGGAGATGCAGGATCATTAACAAAGGCCACGGGACATGTCAACTGAGTGATTTGCTAAAGAAGTATATACAGTTTATAGGTTGTCATGAAGTGGAAACCCTGTATGATAACATTGATGATTTTATGTTTTAATTTCAGGCTTTTCTGTTGGTTTAGAAACTATATGGCATTATTTCATAAAAAAAAAAACAGAATGTAAAAACGAGTGTTAATTCTGAAATTTTGATATTTTGGACTTTTCACCAGACCTACAAACCAATCAATCAAGAATACAGGTGCAAAATAATCACCTCTATTGTATATTGTGGAAAAGACAAAGATGTGTCTTCCTTTGCAGAATCTGTTCATGTATTTCTTTCAAATTTTGATTTCAGTTTGAAATAAATGGATATTGAATTCGGTATATTACTCAAGATTAAATTGTCCTTGGTTTGTGTGGTGAGTGGGCAGTTTAAGTGGTCATTTGTGCTCGACCACCATTTTTCTTCCCCACAGTTGGAGTGAAATGTGGGTACGATGAATCATGCTGAATCTGTGATTAACAAATGAGGCGAGAGTTGCTGTCAAACACCCAGTGCTCCCACAATCTGACAGGGAACAAGTCCAGCAACTGAAAGAGCTAC
Source organism: Seriola aureovittata (assembly GCF_021018895.1). Lineage (NCBI taxonomy): Eukaryota > Metazoa > Chordata > Actinopteri > Carangiformes > Carangidae > Seriola > Seriola aureovittata. The sequence goes on from NC_079366.1 coordinate 11,450,398, forward strand.
AGATGACTTCTTTTTTACACGCATAGCCACCACTTTTTAATTAAATTTTATCCATTGTAAAAAGGCTGCTGATATCTGAATGATGGCACGACATTACAGTTTAATTCATCAGGGTACCTTCACATACACTCATCAACAAACGGGGCAGTGAAGACACAGCTTTCTGAAGGTGAATACACATGGTGTTAGGAATAGGTAAGAGCGGGCTGTTTGCAGGCTGTGCTTCTCAAAGTTCTTCAGGGTTCACTGGCCATGCATATCCGAACTTGCTGCATTGAAGACTGCTGCAACAAGATACACAGGCTATGTAACCAGAGGAATCAGAGAGCCGAGATATACAGCAGCCACACATGAAATGGATATAAAGGGCTGATAAAAAAACTATTTTCTATGTAATTATGGCTCTAAATGAAGTGTTATATCAGTCAGTCTTTGCATATAGGCTACTTGGATGATTTTCAATCTCACACTGTACATTTTCTAAATTAGGGGGCTTCTTTTGAGGACTTAATTAAAACAGCCCAAAGCCATAAAATCAAAACATACTTATATAATTGTAGCTTCTTATATAATGTGGAGGTACAGCGCAAATTACAACGCAGTTCAGCCTGTCACAGAGACATAGCCTCATCATCCAGATAAAGGTGGCATGCTCGTCCATTCATTCCATAAAGCAGATGAAAAAACATGAACTACCTGTACTAAAGCCATTAAACGCATCATGTGAAGAAACATCTCTCATATATAGCGAAATATTCCGCAGATGTTTGGGCTCTTTTTTTTTTTTTTACCCGTAAACACGCCTCTACAATACACAGAGACACCACTGCAGTCACAGAAAATATACTGAAGAGAAGAGAATATAAACTTACTGTGGTTTTCTGTGCTCTCCGGTCGCCTGTGGATGGGATCGGACCTCGCTGATGCTGACGGGGACTCGGTGTGAGCGCCGGTTGCCGTGGTGATGTGTGATTCACGGCAGGACTGCGCATGTAATTCAGCCTGGAGCGGCTCCGTCCTCCGGAGGAAACTGGCAGCTCAGTGTGAATGCGCATCTCAACGCGGCTCACGGGGATTGTGGCTGATCAGGAAATTGCGTTTTGTCTGGTGGAAAATAATCATATCTGAGTGTTTGTCATCAGTGTGGTACGACACAGCGTGGTTTCCCTTTGAATGGAAAACACTCACAAAAGAGTCTGAATTACAAACCAGAGATTTATTCAATAGCTGCAAAGTATTTAAGCTTTATTTGCTTTTATACTGATGTGTGTTTCCGCGGATCAACAAAACGCAAGACAAAGGCGGAATTAAATGGCAGGCTACAATAAGATAGTTGGCCACATCTTAATATGCAAATGGATTTTTTAAAACCCAGACTCATGCAACAACTTATTCCGTATGTAGAATTAGTTTGGGATATTAAACCTTGTTCTCAATTAAGTTAGTGTTTGTAAAGTCCAGACTGAGTTAACCCTTTTTCAGCATTTCCCTTAGATTGCCACATTACAGTGCAGCATCACGTGTGCTTCTGCTGACCTCTGGAAAGTGTTGGAGAGTAACTTAAATGACATTTACGCAAGTCCTGGACTCAAATGCAGCTTTGAGGTTCTTCTGCTTGAATATTTCCATTTGCTTTCTACTTCTACTCCACTATTTTTTAATTTTTATTTTATAGGGATTCCTTGATAAATACATGAATAAAAACTGATTTCTTATTACAACTACATTATAGATTTCTATTGACCATTTATTACATGTCCTGCTGCTTATAAATGCTAAATAGATAAAACGTCCCAGCAGTATAAGTAATAAGTAGTTGACATTAATATGAAAATTCTGCTTAAATATTAATGTGTTTGTAGTATTAATCCAATAATATAATATAACTCTAAAAGGGACCTTAACTTTACATACAAGTACATTTTGCTGCTGATACTTATGTTCTTTTTCCAAAGTAGAATTATCAATCGTAATTGAGTATTTTTACTCTGAGGTAGTGCTAATTTTACACAATAAAAGACTCTAACTCTTCAACCACTGGCTACAGTTGACTGAAATATTCACACCCACAAGCTGTAGCTGTAGTGATTTTTAATGGTGATACCTTCAGGTTCAAAGGAAATATTCTAGATATTGTTCTATGTATTATTTTAAACACATTTTACTAGAATATAAGATAATGTTCTGGGACTTGGGTTGGTAATGATAGACAGCAGGTCAAAGGTCAGTGGAAGTGGTGTAGCTCAGTGTTGCCTTTGACCTAGTAAAAGATGTCCCGTGACCCTGATGACCTGAGGAATCTTCAAAGACACGTTGAAGCATTTGTTTAACCGTGGGTTATTTACTCCTGAATCAAAAGTGCGTCAATGTGAGGGAGAGTTGGGTGGAGCAGCTTCACCTCACCCAGCGAAGGTGAGGAGGAGGTGAGATGTATGCAGAGGTGTGTGTCAGAGAGAGAAGGGAAAGACAGAGATGTTTGTGTGTATGAGTGTGAGACAAGGCTGTGTTTGAGAGAGAAAGGAGAGAGGGATGTGTTGGAAAAGGAGTGGGAAGAAGGAGCCAAGCTCGTCTACAGATTTAGATCAACCTTTTCATGGAAAGAGGACTCATGCTGTTTTCCTCTTTGGCCGTGCTTGACTGTATGAATTCATTATGCCTTTAGGCGAGCACTCGTCCAAAAATCAGCACTGAACCCCCCGTGCCCCCCTGCCAACCCATCAATTGGGCCTACATTTATTATTTTGACCTTTCCTTTGCGGGGGAGAGACATCAAAGTGAATCCTCGACTTGTTCCTCTGTGAGAAGACGGAGGTGTCATCCTCACAGTGTGAGAGGCAGACTGCTGGCCTGCGCTGGTTTTGTTGTCAGTGAAGAAGAGAGACGGAGTCTGGGTCAACATAATTAAAATGAGAATCAATTAGGCCGCAGTGGAAGGAGGAAAAACTGGGTGAAACCGGGCGTGTTAATGTGGGTGTGCATGCATGCGTTTACTTGTGTGTGTCTGTGTGTTTCTGACATCCTGATTATTTGTCATTTTTTATGATCTATTTTTTCTTGAATATATTACACATTTTCACATTCATTTAGAAAAACATGATTTCTATTTATTGCAAATTGAGTTTTTTGATCATGACCAAACACAATTGGCTCTGTTTCTGTTTTACATTGGGCATCCACACTTTGTGAAATTGTGTGATAGTAACCTAAATATACATTTATTATCTTGAAATATTATTTTGTATGTTTATATGAAAAATAATCTTATTTTTGTTTGTAATCCAAACTGAACATAGAGTAAAGTGCTAATGAGCAGATCAAGCTACAATCTAAAATTACGCAGAAAAGCAGTTTCATTAATGGTAATTTAAGGACCTTTTAGCAACCTCTACAAGCAAGTTTAGGCAGGAAAAAAAGTCTTCCTAGGAAGGACTGGTGAAAAGAATTCTGTTCCTGCAGTTCCCCATAGCTCCACAGTCATTTTGCATTAAACTGGCTTCAAATGGCAACGTGATTGTTGACAATTGAAGAAGAGTCCAAAATCAGGAGCAGTTATGTCTTTAAAACACATAAGAATAAATTATTTCAAATATTATCACTCAATCACTCAAATGATGCATAATCACAATATTAAAATTTACTCTTTTGACATAATATCTTTATCTTTTGACATAAAATGTTAATGTATCCAAAGCCATATACAGTACGTTTACTCAATTTAAATGTCAAATTTATAAGTTTAATGAAGTGAATGGACTTGTTTGTACTGTGCTTTTGTCACGCTGAAGAGGCAGCACTTGAACTGCGGATTAAAAGCCGTTGTCGTTTTATTTGAGGCAGAGTGGTGATGATGTGGTTAAGAGAGAAAGAAGAACAGGCGTTGGTGTTCACCATAAATAATATAGGCACAGTGCTTCCTTGTGTCTCCAGTGTTTTCTGACAGCTGCTAATTTTGTATGAAAAGAATTTTTCATATAATACAAAAGTGACAAGCCCCTTTTAAACATAACTGCAGTTTAAAATGTTTTACTTCAGTTTGATGTTAGGGTAAGTTATTTTGGTTGTGGTGAAGTTTTGGTCGTGGTTTTACTTATTTCACCTAAAATTTACCCTGGGGTCTCCAGCTCCAGTAGAGATGATTTTTATTTTACATACAAATAACTGTAGATTTTCTGTGGGAGGTGATGCATTGATTTATTGAGTGTTATCAAAATACCCAGTGTTCATGGAGTTTTGAATATAGCAACCGTTCAGTGTAACAGGAAAAGCTTCGAGATTGCACAGAGAAAAACAAACAAAGAAAACCAAATAATATAATTAAACTCATTACCCTCATTTCCAGACCACAAATGATGGTGAAGTATACTGGCAAATGGAGGTAACCTAAGCTATAAAGATGCCTATTTTAGCAGTTTACATAAGACACTGGGGCAGGATCAGCAGGATGCACAAAGCGTACAAGATGGAGTCCTACACTGTAGCTGCTGTGCTGTCCGCTCAGCTTTCCTCTGTCATCCACCCTTCAATCTTCTCCACTCTGGCCCAACAAAGCACTAACCATCCATGTCTTCCCTCCTGGACTGAAAACTCATCTTCTAGACAACATCGCCCTCTTCCCACAGAACGATTTAACCTCTGCTTGCTCTCTAAAAATATCCTATCTGGCTCTCTCCTCTGGCTTCATTCTGCCTTCCTCTCAGTATTCACTCCCCGTTCTCTCGTCACACCAGTGTTATAAGGTCACTAAGGCCAATTGCTTTTTCCTATTTCAGGCTGCTTTAGGTTATTTTTGGAGATTGGTGAATTTTATTTTGTAGCAGTCAGCACACAATTATGAATGAGCTAAATGCCTGAAATATAAGATGCATGGTAAAGAAAAACTGGAGTGGGTCGCTTAACAACACTGATGGTTCTCATTGATTTGCTCAATGCTTCCTGTCTGCTGAGCAGGCTCTATTGACATCATAATGTGATTATCAGTTATTGATATTGTCAGGACAGGCCACTCAGTCAATTATCCTGAATACTTTGTATCAGTACATTTCTTGGACAGTTTGGGTGACACACAAATGAAGCTTGAGGTGGGGGAGTCAAAATTACACATAAAATAATATTAAGCACCCAAACTTAAAACTAATCAAACAAGATGATAGTAGCTAAGATATGACTGTAAAAATCCCACATATTATGTTCATATAGCAGAAATGCCTTTCCATGCATTTCATGCTCACAAACTGGCTTTTTTAAGTATACGTAGATTTCTTGGAGCAAAGTGCAAGAAGTTGTCAAAGCTAATTAGATCAGTGTCAACTGCTTTACCAACAGGGCCATCTAGTGGCTGATTATCCAAATAACAACTCCAGCAGAGGCTAAGCCCAACAGGCAGATCAAGTTTCTGTTGTTCTAGTCAGGTTCAGCTTTCAGTTCAACCAGTGAGCAGCTCCACGGTGTGATGCCTTAGTGGAAAGTAGTTAGTATTCACCAAGAACGATCCAACATGGGACTCAAGTGTATGCCCACAACCGTCACTGACTGATCCCAGACCAGCTTATTTAATGTTGTATTTATTATTGTACATTGTACACATATCTCCAAAATTAATGATTTAGAATCTTTCCTCTTTTAAGTTTCCTTTAATGGTTTAACTGAACTCCCACTTCTTAGAAAACCATTTATAAATAAATGAGATACATGAAAAGCTGAAGCTTTGGAGATACATGGTTTTTACAGGACAGCTATGGCAGTGTATTATAAAATATATCTATGTTACTCTTCTCTCAAAGACAATGATATTAGTTTGATTTACCAATCTGCTATAAATTTTAAGGACAGAATTGACTAATTAACAAACACTAATCATTATTATTATGAAGTGTAGATATATAATCTGGCTCTGCCAATAATCACATAGAATCAGACTGAATGGTTCACCAGGTTTTCATGGAGATGTAGAAAGGTGGAAAGGGTGTCAACTCTGCTAATGATTAACTAATAATTTTTCATCAAAGGACGAGTTCGCTGTTTTTCAACCCAGACTTTTATAAAATGCTGTTTTCCATCACTAGCTGAGCACAGCACTGTCTTAGTTTTGAGAATCTTAAAATCATGGAGCAGCTTCTCACTTGGCTTTAAAACATTCAAAGGGGCCAGGTGTTTAGTCTTTTAAAACCACGAAAAACCTTACTTTTGAAAACAGGAAATTAAGTAAATGCAGACATGTTTAAAAGCCAACACATGGTCACAAACTTGGCCTATGCTTCTGATCTGGTTTTGTTGTGTTCATCAAAATAGGTACTATACAGTATGACTTACTGAATTTTGTTAGCCAGATCTGACATTTAGTTTCACCTCATTCCTTTGTATCTATTGTAACTGAATGGCTGAACAAATCTGAGATATGAGCAGCAGTTCAGAGGTCTGGAACTAGGTTAACATTTTGTGGCATAAGCTGAAACTATACAATCAATGTGTCAATAAAGAGAATGAACACTGAGTACACTATTTGATAAATAAAAATTCTGCAAAACAGTAAAAAACCTTAGTTAACAATATGATTAAAATTAAGAATACAGCTTCTGTACTTAAATTATGCTTGAGCATACAGCAGTAAATACACTTAAATGTCAGGATGTCTGAAGAGCAGTCAGTCACACTTCAGACTGTTCAATTAACCTTCATTAAACAGTGATCATTTTAATACTGATGTGGTGTGATGTAGTTTGTTTGGTTACTATTGATCATGTTTCATAAGATAGTGATTGATTTTGATGCATGACATAATTCTACAAAACAAGCAGTAATCACAACAATCAGGTAAATGTTATGTCATAAAAACATACAAAACTGCCCTCTGAGAAGTGGTGAAGTAAATCTATTCATACAATCTGTCACTTTGCAACTTTTAAACAACACAGAGTCCCAAATGCCACAGTCCACTACCTGTGTCTGTGGCCAAAAACTCTTTAAAACCTCTGGAGAAAGACGACCTTAGACCTTAACCAAGTTAAACTAAATGGTTACCAACATCAACAACCAACCAAGATATTATTTAGGACCGAAACTCATAAAGCCATCAAACTCATCAGTGCCTCAGAGGATACATTAGTTTCAACATAGAGAAAAACAAACATTAAAGTTGACGGCTTTGTTGTGTACCAGTGGGGCATGTTAACGCCTTGTAATAATGTCTGATAGCACATTAAACCACAGGTGAATTCCAGTCAAAGGTGTTAATAAACACAGTAAACACATCAACACATGATGCAAACACTATTCCCTTTGCAGATGTGAGCCATGACCACAGCGGACTCAGACAACAACAATGTTGTTGTGTGTGTGAAAAGTACGATGAAAATGTGACAAACGTATCTACAAAGAAGAAAGAAATGCAATTCTGCTTTATCCAAAATTATACAGTTGATATTAGATTCATTAGTTTCATATGAGCTCACAACAGGATATCAATTAATGTTTTATAGATATCTATATTGTTATATAGAGGATGGACGACTATAATTTATATTCACATTGTTTCTCACCAGCACTATGGTACAAATAATAAAAACTGAATTGTTTAAGTGATGGATATTAAATTGTCAAATGTGCAGTACATGTGGAGTACCAAAGTATTTTAATATCCCAACTCTATTAAATCAACTCAATATGCACAGCTGTAGAATCACACAAACACAAGGCCGATGGGCAAATATCCATACACATTTACAAGTCCCAGTTTGTAAGGCTATGGCTCTCAATAAAAACCACCAAGGCTGAAGTCTACTATTGAACTGCACTGTGCCATCAGTATCCAGCCAATCATTCCACACTGACGTTCTTGTGCTTGGGCTGTGGGCCACATGGAAGCCAGTGGCTTCTCTCCTAAAGTGACTAACTGTCCTTCAATAGTGCAGCCACATCGCTGCTGAGAAGTGAACAGGGAGCAGTAAACTCCCCAAACTCTCAGGACTGTGTCCTCTGCCTTGTTTGAGACACAAGGGAGAAAAAGTTAGGGACCTGGGACCAGTGGACAAATTGGTGATTGTAGCTTGCCAGAACTATAAAACCACCTCCTGTCTGTTTTGGGGTCGGCTGGGCCTTTCTTGGTGAAACACCTACAAGCCCTACACCATACACTGTACCTCAACCAACTAAATATACACAGGTTTTCTAGATTGGCCCTACATCCTGTCTGTCGAACTCTGCCAACCTCCACACAAGCTCTGTCCATTTATCAGTCTTAATAATGATGTGACCATAGTAAGCAGAAACATTCACAGGTCCCAGTATGTCAGGTAGTAAAAATTGGCTATGCCTCCATAATAATCTTAAGGGAGGTGTGGTGAATTGGCTTTTTGTTGTAGTTTGTGGATAAAGTGAAGTGTGGCTACAGGGGAATCTAGCATCAGATGGCAGTCTAGAAGCATGTTTCAGATTGACAATAACCCTAGGAAATCCGGGGCTGAAATTAATAATTTAGTCCAATATTTTGATTAAATAATCAACTGTTTAACCTATAAAATGCCAGAAAATTAAAAAGGAAAATGCCCATTTCAGTTTTCCAGAGGCCAAGCTGACAAATTGGTAGTCCAAAAGCCAAAACCATTTGAGTTACACTGATTTACAACAAAGAAATGCAACAAATCACAATAAAAGGGAGAGGCTGGAACCAGTAAATGTTTGGTATGGATAACTGAAACAATCATCTCATTAAATTGTTAATTAAAATTTGTCCTGATTGATTGATTGATTAAATAATTGCAGATGGAAATCCACACAGATGTGGATTGTTGATGTAAAGTAAGTTTTGTTTGCAGGTTGTTGCTGAATTGCTCTTAGCTTTGCTTTGTCTGTTCTCGAGTTCTCACTGATAACATCAAAGATTGATCATGGTTGTCTGCTTAAACCTGTACCTATCTTAAAACTACAACAAAGCTGTAAAGTTCAGAGAAAAGTTTTCCATCAGTTGTTATGAAACCCATATGTTGCATCATGGAAAGGGGTGATGAGAGGGGGGCAGGAAAAGGGAGGAGGGCAGGGGGGGAAAGGGAGAGGTGAAGAAGAAGAGGAGAGAGGTAAGTGACAATGAATAGGCTGGCGGTAGAGGGAGGAGAGAAAAGGAGGACGGAAAAAGAAAAGTAGATAGACATGAGAGAGCAAAGGAAGAAGGAGTGTAGAGGAGAGTGATGAAGAGGATGACTGGGTAGTTGAGGAGGAAGGACTAGGGAGTGCTGTCAGAGATAAATGAGCTACTGTGCGTCTGGTACAATCAGAGAGCGACTCAGCAGGTTCAGGTCATCACCTCTCCTCAGTACTGGATGATGGACGGTCTGAAGGGAGCTAAGCTCTGCTACCCTGAGCTCCACAACTCCTCCTGCAGGGGTTTACTGCGTACTCGCTCTGAGGCCGTCCTCCTCTACATGCTGCTCTCCTCCATCACTGTGCTCACTGTAGCTCTCAACCTGCTGGTTATCATCTCCATCTCCCACTTCAGACAGCTCTACACCCCCACCAACCTGCTCCTGCTCTCCCTGGCCACTTCAGACCTCCTTGTGGGGCTGCTGGTGATGCCGGTGGAAACAGTGAGATTCGTAGAAAGCTGCTGGCTGCTGGGTGATCTCATGTGCGCTCTGTCTTACATTATCGGCTTCACTCTCATCTCTGCCTCTGTGGGGAACATGGTGCTCATTTCCATTGATCGATATGTAGCTATTTGTTACCCTCTGCAGTACCCCAACAAAATCACTCGCAGCAGAGCTGAGGTGTGTGTGTGTCTGTGCTGGGCCTGCTCACTGCTCTACAACGGCTTGATCTTAAAGGACCATCTCAGCCAGTCAGACAGACACAGCTCCTGCGACGGGGAGTGTTTGGTGGTGATTAACTACATCCCCGGAGCCATTGACCTTGTGCTCACTTTCATCAGCCCCTGCTCAGTCATAGTCACTCTGTACATTAGAGTGTTTGTTGTGGCGGTGGCTCAGGCCCGTGCCTTGCAGTCTCATATTACAGCTGTTTCAGGCGGTTCAGTAAGAATCACTGCAAAGAAATCAGAGAAAAAAGCAGCCAGGACTCTGGGTGTTGTCATATTAGTGTTTTTGATGGCATTCTGTCCGTATTACTACCCTTCTCTTGCAGGACAGGACACCTCAAACAGTGCTTCATGGTGGCCCATTGTGTCTATGCTGTTGTATTTTAATTCTTGTTTAAACCCACTCATATATGCTTTTTTCTATCGGTGGTTTAGAAAAGCTATAAAGTTCATTGTCACCCTCAAGATACTAGAGCAGGACTCCTCTCAGGCAAATATACTTTAAAGTCACTGAACATTTTTTCTTGACCCATATCATCTGGCAAGAGAGAGTGTAACAATATTAAACTGCTGTTGGTCCTATGTGAAACGACACAAATGCAGGATGTGATATGTTTGTTTTACTTAATTGACATTTTACATTAATATCTTATTATATATTTTTAGATCAATTGTCTTATTTCATTTGCACCCTTTGCTGACTAGCACCTCAGTCTGTCAGATTTAGTACTCAGCCTAAGTGTAAGAGCTGTTTAGTCTATCAACAGAAATTAATCAGGAAATCTTTAAATGCAATAATTTGCTCCGAAGAAAATAAAATCTGTTTTAAACGTGACTAATTGTGAGCAGGGTTTCCTCTGGGTATCACCTTACACTGTTTCAAGTGTTTCGTTAGGGGACAGAAAATGTTTTATTAAGATTTTGGGAAATGTATTTCATTGCTATGTCAGCAATTCCATTTAACACGGGATTCTCAAGGTAATGTGAATTTTGCATCTAAGCTTCCAGTTGCAATGCAAAACTAATGTCCAAACCATTATCAGTTTGTGAGAAAAATGTTTAACAGCAGACTATTTATTTTTACGTTTTGTGTTATGTCTCCCCTCTGGTGTGGTAAAACTAGCAACACTCTAGTAGGAAGATAATAGAAGTGCAGACATGACATTTATAAAATTACCCCAGGATAACTGTATTAGTTTTTTATTTTTTAATGATTGTGTGAAAACATATACATATAAAAAATAAATTTCAATGAAACACATTCTCATTTATATTTGTAGAAATAAAGATATTTACAATAACAATTTGGTTTATTAAAAAACCTATGTTAAAAATACTTTAAACAATTTCAACCATCAAAAAAACACATTTGATGCTTGAGTCCTCATCTCCTGGACTGAGACTTGGGCCGTCTGACTTCTGTAATGACCAGAACAAATAATGTGTCAAACATACAAGCAGGGAGTGTGTCTTCTTCTTCATGTTACTTGCCATTCATTTTAATTCATGTATATAAAAGACAACACAAAAGGAAATGTAGATGAGAGACAGTGCTTTTCATAAATTCATTTTCTATAAATAATTCAGAAAATTCAAGCAGTAGATCAGAATATTGCGGAAAAAAACTCTAAACTTATAATCACTTGATAAAAAATGAGTGAAATCTCCTGAGAATGGTTCAGGATCAGCTGTTTATTAATTGTATAATAATGAAAAGTGGGACTTAAAACGGACATAAATTATTACTGTGGGAGTAATACATGTGGAAACAACTTTCACAAATAAATAAATATAAATACCAGGGATTTCATGTGGCCAAAAGTCATCACAAGCCGGACATCGCGGCTCTGATCTTCCTTTAAAGTACCTGGCCACACATGGGTTGTGTATTTTTATGCCACATGTAGGATTTTCACAGATTTGGCACTAAAAAAAAAAAAAAGATACAAATCAGATTTAATTAATCCAGTTAGAAATCCCATAAAGAATAATGTATGGTTAGGTTTTATGTACAAGGTTGAGTAAAACAAAATGATATACACAGCTTTCAAAGTATCTATAAAATCATATCATTTAACAAGTGAATTATTGCTCATTTCTATTTATCTAGTTAGTCAATAGTTGTGGCAAGCAATTCCCTTCTTTACACTGTAATAATATATATTTTTATCCTTCAGATGTGTTTCCTTCAAATAGTATACAGTACATATACATATGATTCCAGACTAAATATGAAGCTATGCTTTTGAAACGTGCTCTTAGGGCTGGATCTATCCATTTATAACCACAACCAAAAAACTGCTAATATCAATGGCAAAACTGCTAGTCAGGATTGTCTTCTTAGTATCAGTTATGGATGTAATCATACAACTATGGTAGCCTAGCTTTGATTAAACAGGAAAAAACTGTCTCTTCGGTAAGGCACAGCTTAATAGTAGGAATACTTTATAGTAGTGATTTAATGACATTAGTACAGTAAAGTTTATAAATGAGAGGATAGATTATAATTTCTTTCAGGTATTTATCAACATTTACCTGGAAAGCGATGTTGTGACAGATTTGGCACACTTTGACCTGGTCTTGATACATTGTGCGGATATATGGCTCCATTTCTATAATACACCTGGTGGACAAGGTGTATTCACCCCGTTTCTAAATGAATAAACAGAAATCAATTACACACCAAACCCAACATGAAGAGTTTTTGGACATGTTGTGGAGCAGTGGTTAGGCACAACAGCAAAAACACCAGTCACCTTTTATTTTGCTTTAGAAAAGATAAGCTACTCAACAAAGAACAAACTTGACAAGTTTTGGAAAATATGGAATATTTTCTATCATTTTCTTGAGAACAACAATATGGATGTAGATGGTTGGATGGATGACAAATAGGACTGAGTTGTTTTCATTTTATTTTGATTTATATAGTTATTTACTCTCCGGTCTTTCTAGTTTTTTTTTTTTGTTTGTTTTTTTTTTTTGATTGAAGTATAAATAATGTAATCTTTATGATTGTAATGTGGATTCTGTGTAAGTACAAATCATAGGGCATATTTATGCTTTATTACAAGTCCCCTTTCTGTTTCTGTTTTTGGTTTGTTTCATTATAATGTGCCTTATTGTGCTGTTCTGTATTGTTCTTTGTTTGTTGTAAAATGAACAAAATCCATAATAAATAAATGTTTGAAAAAAAAAAAAAAAAAACACCAGTCAACTTTCATCTGATTACTAGATGATTTATTTGTAAATAAAATTAATTTAGATAGCAAATGTAGTATGATGATTTGTGTTGACACATTTCACATATTGCATGTTCATTATTTGAACAGCAAAGTCTGGATTTGGGAATATGATCAAATCTGTGAAAACTACAGATGGAGTTTCAGATTGTACGGTTGGTTTATTTCTATTGCTAATATTTCCATCTAATCTTTATCTTTTGCCTCACTGAATCCTAAAACTTTTTCCACTTTCAGTGACCTGATTTTTTTTTAAAAGGGAATCAGCTGTTTCATCCTCTGTATATGTATATATTGTATATATGTACACACACACACACACACACACATATATATATATATATATATATATATACAGCCATCTGAATACCAGCATTGCAAATATTTCTCTTAGTGAGGCTGGCTAACTAAACAACAAGTTTAAATCAAATTAAAATTAAAATTCTGTCCACACAAAACGTGCAATTAGTTTGTAGAAAATATGGAGGGAATACAACTTAAATTTGATTTGGAAAATTTGTTGGAGACAATGTACAGTATTTTACCTCACTGAGCCATTTGTCATGCACGAGTCGGTTCAGGAGGTGCTCTGTCTCACTTTTCTTCAGCTTTTTGCTGGTCATGGTGTCTGCGCTGTTCAGGATGTCGGTGGAGGACGCCTTGCCATTCTCAGAGCCCACAATCAGGTCCATCTGAGGTGGAACAGCTCAAGTCAGTCATGACATGATATAGCGGTATTGACGATAATTGTGATATTTAAAAAATGAAATATTGATATTGTGTTAATTATAGATATATGATAATAAAGTGATGGCAAATGTTAGGACTTGTGGATGTTTTGTTTATCAGTTCATCAAATGTAAATGTTCGTTTTGTTCACTTTTGTACGGTTATGGTGACAGACTCTCTCTACACCTCCGTACACTTGTATTTGATTCTAATTTATTTGCCAAAAAAGAGACAAAACACACAATAAACAATGTTAAAGATGAATTTGATTAATAGCATTACTATTATTTATTTATTTCAAATTCCTATAGATGTCGCATTAATATCATTACTGTGAATTCTTTTGACCACAAGAATTGTGTAATGAAAATCTGATATTGTGACAGCCCTAGTCATGACACACTTTCTAGTGGGGAAATCGTTTTTTAAAGCAGCTCAACACTGATTACTGCTGACACCTGTTCCAATGCCATGCGAAATTCTGCCCTCTTCAGATTAATTTCTGTATTTTGATATACAGTATATATAACCAGAGTTTACTCAAACATTAGCTGCCACTCAGCTCTGCCTGGTCACTCCTTATTGCAGTTAAGTGATATTATGGGTGGTAGAAGATTGGTGACATGTGCAATATGTGATCTAATGTAAAGACAAAGGTAGTATTTTATTATAAGACTATTCCACTGGATTGCAATACTATGTTCATGAATTTCTATTCTTTCAGGTCACTCACAAAATGTTGCTATGCATGAATGTCTCCTTCAGTTAACTCACCGTTTTCCTAAACAGCTCCAGCTCATTGTCGGCATAATCTGATGACATTCTGGTGACGTCAGTCTCAGCCATGTTCACCTGCACAGGATTAGAGTAAAACTGTGATTAATAATGCCTCAGGTGGCTCATTGTACTTTTAACGCAGACAACTGTTTTCTTACAGTGTGGCTTTATAAAGCAGTCTATAAACTCGCTGAATTTCAAAACTTTAGCTTCCCTTTTGTTGTCAGTGGCCATCAGGACAGACAGGGAAAAAGAAGTTTCTTTTGTGACCTACTGTAGTTGTGCTTCACATCCCTAAATCTGTACACTGTGACCACACAGGTTCTTGTCCTGAGATGCTCACTATCTTTACAAGCCAATCAAAATTCTAATGACTTTAAATTATGAAACAGGCCCAGTACAGGAACTAAAGAAACTAACCAAGGCGTAGTATTGTTGACCATTATCTTCAGACATCCCTTTTCTTATCTGCATGAACATGGGCTGCAGCTTTGAGTTGATCGTATCAATGAACTCATCCAGTTTGTCAGGAGCGTACTGTGCTGCAAACATAGAAAAGAAATTATGTGTAACCCCCATATTTACAGTTTACTTGTCCAAATGAAGAGATTTCAACAACCAGAAAACCCAAAAACCTGGCAACTCCTGGCAACTTTAATTTCAGATATAACTATGGTTATATGGGCAAAAAATCGCATGTCGGATTTAACATTTACGGAAACATGTGTAAGGCAAATTATTGGCCAAAAACATACATATTTTCAGCATTAAAATTCTGCATGAGATATATGTGTACAAGAATTCACAGTTTATTTAGTTTATGTAGAAAAACAATGGAAATATTCAGTTTAACTTCAGGAATAAATATGAGCTTGCTGAGGGTTTGCTTTTGGTATTTCTACGCTTATCATTCAGCAAACTGCACAGGCCTTGACCTGCTATGAATCATGTCTCCTGATGCACTTTGAATTCAGTTATTTGCAATTAATTATATATAAAATCACTCACTGTTGTGTGTTTCACAGCAATGCTGATAAAGTGTCCTTGCTCCTTGTTCATCAACAATGCCATTGACCATCATGGTCTGTAGAAATCTTCGATGGCTGTCTCCCATCTGTCGTGACATGGCTCAGGTCTGAACTACACATACAGAGCAATGGTGGGTGGATGGTCTTAAACTGTACATGGTGAAATGTTTCTTAAAGTAAAGCACATGAATCCCTACAGAGGCTTCAGAAGATCAGTTAGATTAAGCACAGTTGAGCATGTTTTAAGTTGAATCTTCCTGGATCTTGGGACAGAGAGGACATTTTTCCTTTGTACAAGCTAAAATGCTTAAGACAAAGGACAAACCCCCAAGTGGCTAAATAAAGCTAAAAGTACTGACGCTGCAAATGTCCCATAGCTTGTACTACCGACTTCAATATGATAATAATTACTGGAAATGTAAACACTGATAACTGGCTTTTTAACTCTCAACCACATTGTCAACGTTAAGTTACATTACAACTGAATTCAGCTAACCGTTAACTCTTAACCGTTGACGCCAGCGTAGAGACCTCGTCGGTTGACTTCGGTTATCTGCTGTTTGATCTTACGGTGACTTGCATTTTGAATACTTTGCAGAAAAGAGCCTCTTAACATAAGAGAAGTCATACACAAGTTTACCAGCTCTCCTTCGGCAGTGCGCGCCTTCCTCCCCCTCGTGCTCCTCGGAGATTTCCGGTTGTTTGTGATGCACGGCGAATTACTGCCACCTGTGGCTGTGGAGGGTATATAATCACGTGGAGGGTTTATTGTATCATGGGGAGGGTATCTACCACGTGGATGATATCCCAAGCAAAGTAAAGGTATCTATATTTCTTTAAAATCACAGAACAGCACCTTGGTACCCATGCTCATATTCCCAGAAATGTAAACTCTCTTGATAGTTCTCCAGTGGTAGAGAATAACTGAGTACAGTGACTCAGGTATCATATTTAAGTTAAGTTTAAGTTACTTGTACTTGAGTATATCAATTTTATGTACTCCCTTACATTTTAGACGTAAGTAGTCTACTTTTTACTACTTAATAGTTCATTTTTATTCAAATACATTTCTTAAGATTAAAAAAAACAAAACGTTTTCTTATCCTTTTTGATTTGTGACCTCTGCGGTGTCACTCGTCATTGGTTAGGGGTTTCACCTTTCACCTTCATTTCAATAGCAGTACTTCACAGAAAAATCAAAGAGGAGAGTATGTGTATGTGTCTATGAGAACACAATGAGAATGCTAAATACAGCATAAAATATTCTCATTTCTTTTTGTTTTGTTCCTTCCTTTTGCGAGATGCTATTTTCTATTTTCAACTTCATGTTATTGGATCGATGTAACATAGAAGTGGTAACATGAAGTCTGGAGCATTAGACCAAAAACCTTGCTGTAGAGACTATGTAAATGTAACAGTTAGTCTGGACAGTCACAGGTTTATTTCCCCTTTCCTCTAAAATGTCTAGTTGTTAGTCCCTTGTTTCCCTATAGTCCCCCCACTGTACTTCCATGTAGGTGCCAGTAGAAACCAGTAAGTATTCTATTGGTACCCAATTCATGATTCATCCAACAAAATTACACTGTATTGCTGTATTATAAAATGTTACTGAAATACTTTGTGGAATAGATTTTGGATTTTGTGTTCATTTCAGTCCCAGTGTTAATAGTTTCTTTCTCTGACTTGTTAAACAGTACACAAAACAACCCAGATTTATTCTAAATGCTTTATTACTCTAACAAATTAAATAAGAACATATAATACAAGGTGTCTGAGTCTTTGATTACAATATAGCCTATTATTAACATTATTTAAATACAGTATCCAATGTCATCGAGTTTTACTGCAGCATTTACTCTAATGTTCCTCAACTTTGACCCAAAACTTCGGAGGCTCTTCAAACATTTCAAGTTCAAAAGGTGTCATAAAATAGTCAGGTTATCATAATGATACTTATCAGCAAAAAATAATCATCAGTGTATTTACATACACACAAATAATTCGATTATTGTAAAAAGAATGGAATTAAGGTAATAGTGTGATTAAACCGTTTACAGTACTCTGATTTCCCCTTAAGATGACTTTATATAATTTGTTGTTAAACTGGTCGATGTATGAAATAATCTGTGGCAGTTAATGTCCGTTTTCTGCACTAGTAAAATGAACCAAAACCAATAACAGTAGCTTAAAAAAAACATACAACTGTTATATGTAATTTGGTTTATGGTGACTTTGAAAATAATTTGTAAGAACATACAGTAGATACATCAACAGGGTGTATCAGAGTACTGTCTTAACGTCTTCAATCGAATTATTCATGTTTGTGCAAACACAGTGATATTAAGGATGCATTCAGGAAATCGCCAAAGCTGGAAATGTAAGAACTTAATAAAGAAACAACCACTTCCCAGTTAAAATGCACAGCCCGAGTTAAAAACACTGCTGCGTCCTTGCTTCTTTTCTTTCGTTGGTAAATCCAAAATTTTTTAAATTGCAAACAGGATTGCCTCGGACATATTGACAATGAAACCCCAGTGATGAGATTTATGTAAATGTAAACAGGAGATTTAATGTGCGAAAGTTGCTCCTTTTGTCTGTCCAGTAGGAATAGGGCCTTTATGGTCAAATAAAGCAAGGACAGGGCAATGATCTCAGAAACTGGAAATACAGACACAGGCATTAGTATTTCAACAGTTAATCTATAGTGAACTCAATCACTGCATGGAAAGATTGGGAATACTGTCCTATTTGCAATTTGTACTTTCTGTAAAATGTTTTCACATCACCAACCACTCTGATCAGTTGCACTGCATGAATCTTTGACAGAAACAAATCTCTTTGTCATCACTGTCGAGTCAAAACTGAAAAAACAGAATGTGAAATAAAAATTATCCACGATGTGATCAATCCTTAGTGATATGGTTGAACAGCTAGGCATGTGTCAGTCATTCATCAGTTTTGGCCTCCTGTGGTGACTTAATAGCTTCTCCATTTTGCTCGCACACAATCCAACTGTTTTTTGTTTTTTTTAACCCAAATCTGAGCCCAAACGGGCTCCTTTTTTTAAGCCCACCATTGCCATCACCATCTTCATATTTCTCCAAAGTGCCCTCTGTTGACTCAGTGTGCTTTTTGTTTTCTCAAATGTCTTTTTCCTTTAGTTGGCAGCAGTTGGCTGAGAAAACTCCAAACCTGTAGACATTATGTAAGAAGCAGACATGAGTAAGAAGTAGAGTGAACATGTGACGATGACAAATTGGTTTTTCTTGATAAAACTGGAGGGGATGTTTAGCTGTAAAAAAAAAAAAAGCCATAAGGGCTGCTTGTTGTGAAACTGACAGCTGAGACCCAGCAGTTTCCCTCTGACTGTCTGAATGTTACAATCTTGTGTTTTGCTCGTCGGTTGATCTTGTTAACTGTGTGTGTTGTACCTTGTGTTCTAGTGGCTGGTAGGAAATTGTCCATGTGTGTTGATGGAGTGTTGCAACTTCTCCTCTTTGGCCCTTCTGCTGTGGCAAAGCTGTTGAATAACACAAGAGGCATCAATCTGATAACATTCAGACTCATTAAAAACAATATACTACGACTATCTTCTCACAAATTCTGCACTTTAGGCCTCTCACCGTTCTCTTCTCCATGAAGCTGGTCAGGAATTCATCTATGTCTGTGCGCCCCTCCAGAAAGTTTTCAGCCGTCTCCTCCGACTCCTCCTCTGCCTGGTGGGCTGCAACTTTTAACCGAGCCTGTAAAGTACTAAGACTGCAACTCTAGCAGGGAATAAAAGACACTAAAGTAAGAAATGGAGCAACAGAAATGTTCAGTTTAAAGACATGTTCAAACATGTTTGTGTTGGGCTCTTCAACTTGTTAATATTTTCTCCTTAGGCTTCTTTCATTTGACAAGGTAACAATACAATTAAAAATACTACAACGATTTCTCAAAATCAAAAACTAAAGATAAATGTTAAACATAAAATTGAAAGCAGTTCTTTCAAGAGGTGATCAGAAGCTTCCACCCAATAATGTCTATCTGACGTGTGACGAGTGTAGCCTCTTACCTCACTGAGTTCATGCTGTCTCTGCATCTTTGTCTCAAAGGCCATCTTCATCTGAGTCAGCTGTTCGTACTGTCAACACAGCAGACAGACCCCCTGTTCATTAAGCTCCTAGACAATGACATGAATATGTTTGTTGTGTGTGTGTGTGTGTTTGTGTGTGTGTGTGCATTTAAAAGAAGACGATATAAGAGCGAACCTTGTAGAGCATTTCTTGTCTTTTCCCTTCCAACTGTGGTTCCATCTGAAGATTTCTCTCTGTAAATGACAAAAAGAAATGTACAGGTCTTTGTAAAGCTCAACTTCATTAAAACTTCTCTTTCATGACTGGCCTATGAAGCAGGGGAGGAACTTACTAGCAATGTCCACTATGCTGGTGACCAGCTCTTCTTTATCGCTGGTGACCTGCTTGAGCTGTGGCAAAGTCACAAAGAACTCCAGCAGCACATCCTCGTTTTCAGACATATCTGACAACTGGGTCAGACTGGTGTGGGACGCAGTGGGTAACAGAACAAGAGAACAAAGACATCAATGATGGACACAAAAGAATGTTTCCCTTATCTCAAACACACATTATAACCTGCTTCAACAATGATCAAGATATTTTAAGTTGACAATATTTTGGAATACTTTACTTCATGTCACAGAGTTCAGGAAAAGACTCAGGAATTTCAGGCATCTTGTACATATGTCCGTTCAATCCAGCCTGAGAGAGACACAAGTATTGTAAGCAAGTCACATTCTTTAATGAACCTGGTTTCTATGTAGACACTAGATTTGTCTAAACCCAACAGATCAGTTTCAGGAAAAGATATCTAAACTGCAAAGTCCAGCCTCTTCCATTGAATGGGCTCAACCATAGCTGGATATATTCAGGCTCTACTGCTTGTTTTTATCATATATTTTCTTTATCAGTCTTGGAGAACCTTAATCTTTGCAAATTGCCAAAAGCTTGACTTTGCATTTACTTTTCAAAGCACTGAAGCTAGGGGGTATGTTCCATGTTTACAATACAAATAAATATGTAACTACTTCAAAAGTACCTTGATGGTCCCCAGTGTGTGTGTGTGTGTGTGCAGTCTAGATGGTACCACCCCACTTGTGTACATTATCCATCATCCGTGTACCTGTGAGTCTCCAGTGGGTACAGGCAGCGGCAGCTCAGATATCAGTCCATACGGAGCTGGAGCACGAGGAGGCCCGTGGGGACTATCGACCCCTGGGTGAGGCATGGGAGCTGGAGATGGACCTGGGCCTTGCCCAGGAGGCGGCGTCTGGCTGGGACCCACATGACGAGAACCATAGTGGTAAGCTTGAGTGGGGTAGGGAGCGATGCCTGATGGCTTGTACATACTGTTGCGATACAAGGGGATGGAAACAAGATCAAATGTATTTTTAGAGAAAATAAGAGCCAAAAATATTCTTTTTTTAACAAGCTGGCTCATTATTTTATTCATTTCATTCACCATTATTTGAATTACTATCCAAAATACCTAAATAAGACCCAGGTTGCCAAACACATGAGTTTTCTGTTCTAATGAGGATATAGTGAGACAAGAGTGTCTAATATTCTCCATGAATGCAAGTTTAAACTCACTATGGAAAGCCAGCAGGACCAGAAGACATCAAGGCAGGAGGACTTTTCCAGAACTCGTCCAGCAGACTCTGTACGACCTTACCCAGATCTGAGTGCATCCCAAACTACAATGTACACAACAAGACAAACTTAATTAAACTAACAAAAATGAAATAAGTGGATTTTCTTAATGGAGAAAACAGAAAATGAGAAACAACCAGGAAAAAAACAATTGATGTTTCTACAGCTGAGTAACACTACAGTTTTACTTGATTACTGTAAAACCCAGCAATCAGACCCCCTCTCATCTCCACACTGTCATCTCTGTTGTGATCAGGGTTTTGAAGTATGAGGTTTATTCATTTGTGCAAGTAAACAACACATCTTAGCTTCAGAAACCTAAGTAAGCCCTTTGGCTTTGGTTCACAAATGAGATATAATGCTGGGATGTCGGAATCATGAATAGAGGAGATGGAAAACCAAACTACACTGTATGTTTCTTGTAAACATAATATCCAAAACACTTTATCTGCTTGTCAAATAGTCAGAGCATTATGACTGAGGCTGCATTAAGACAGTTTTTCTTTACTATTCGAGGTCTTGTAAAGACCCTCTGTTCAGCTGTGGAAACCACCTTACTTCAGTTTCAGTTTGATTCAGATGTGATTTAATTATTTGGGATACAACTATAAGTAATGATCTTTCCTTTCAACCCAGCCCCTGTCAGAAGTAATGACCCTGTGCTGAATTTTATTTTCAGTTTCTCTTGATGCTTTACACATAGTGAAAGTATGAAAATCATGTTCACAAGTTGAGGTTATAGTTAACAACACTGAAAGAAAAGTTGTTACTGAGTGACAACAGTCAAAATCATGTCAGCTCACCTCTACCACTGTTTTAATCGTATCACAAAATCATAGTACTACTATTGACTTTGATCAACACAAGAATAACTGTAAAAAATCTGTTTTAGTGTGCACATTAGCTTACATCATGGCCATCTACCCAGCCAACAAAAAGGCAGTGAGAATAGTGGCTTTCTTGAAGGTTTCATATCGTAGATCTAAAATAAATACACCCATTGATATCCTTCCCTTCACCATTCCTGGAATCTCCTCAAAAAACAAACTGGAAACCACCAATTTAACCAAACCCATCAAAAACAAAAAACTAGACGACTACTTACATTAGTGATGAGGGGACTAGTGATCATGGTGCCATTATTGCTGTCAACTAAATGATGACCAACAGGGGGGTAGACACTAACCACCGGCTTCTCCTGAGGGAACTGAGGAGGTAGCAGACTGAAAGAAAGAAAACAGCAAAGTATGCCAATTTATATTAATATTGTAATATGGTATTATGGCAGTGTAACATGTATTTGTCCCTATAGCATAGCCCTATATTCTCTGAGACTTCACATGTGATAAAATTGGAAGCCTCAGCATCACTGGAGGAACTCTGGTAAAGGTTTTCACTAACAGCTCTTAACAGCATAAAGAATTTGAATAGCTCATGCTGTGAGGACTAAAGCCAGTGCCACTGTTGAAGTTGCTAACTGGCTTTTCTTACTTTCGTAGTTCTTCCTATCAAACAGTCTAGTGAAGATATGACAATTTTAATCTAGCTTCTGTTATAATGCTTGTAGTCCTTTGGATTTAGTTTCATGAACAAAACACTGGGTTCACATCCTCTTCTTACACTCCTCGCTGGCATAATTTGTGAGTTGCTGATAAAACATACTTAAATCCTTGTGCTCTAATGCATTTTGCTTTTGATTGATCCCTGATATCTATAAGTTTGTTTGGAAATAAAATAAATAACAAAATTAAAACAAGTTAAAACCATCTACAGTAGCTGCTTCACCTTATATTAAATGACAATTTTATGTTTCTTAATAATAATTAAAACACTACAAGTATGTTAGTTATAAATAGAGAACAAATTCAATGACCTTTGTGTTCTGTGGTTAATTAGTTATTCAACCATAGTCAGAAATCCAACCACATCAGTGGCTGATGTACAAAGTGACTGTGAAGTACCTCCTGCTTTTGATACTCTCACTCTGAGGCTGTTTGTGCAAAGACGTACTCACATGTTAACACTAATGGTGGAGTTGTTGACTGTGAATGGTATTCTATACTCCACATCCTTCTGGATCTCTGCAAGGCTGTTGAGAAAGAGAAACACAGGTTTGCCAGGATATGTAATGTTGAATTTGTAGTCATAGTTGGCACAAATGTTTATTAGAATTCTGCTAGTTTGGAAAGAGAGAGAGATTCATTAAAAGAAGAGACCTTTAAAGCCTATCATCTCTGAGGAACTTTTATCTCTTAGCATGACAACATAACACAGTGAGATGGCATAATAAGTAATTTATTCCTACAGAAGTCAGATATGGTCTGTTGAAAGCTGCATGTCAAGAAGCCCTGGCCTTACACCCTGTCCTGTACGTAGTCTTTGAATTCTCTTTTCCCATCCACTTACTCCTTAACATCATTGCCATGCCATGATTAGCATTCCTCACAGCACATTAGCCATGTGGTCTCTACAATCCCATGAACTGCACTTCCGCAGCAAAAAAATAGTACTATCACAAACATGTGTAATCCAATTTCTGTCACACATACACACGGCATACATTACATCAGGAGGGTGACTATGATTTAAGGCATCTGGCTAACAAGAGATGTTAGAATAGTCTGTCCATGCCACCAGTTTATGTCTAACTCAGTAGAAAGAAAAAACAAATATGTCACTGAGATGACAGGGCTCCTTGGTAAACAAAGGCTAATACTTTAATCCCCACGTCTAATATCAGCCTCCTTCTAAAACTACATGCGTGACAAGTCCAGTCGACAAACACCGGAATGATCACAGAACATGATCAGCCGGTCATAGCTTGTATCACAAACCCTAAAAATAGAAGCTGTAAATGTCACTTGACTTGACTAGCTAGCCAGCTAGCACGGCGCCCTGGGAAACCACATCTAGCTCGTTAGCTATGAGGAAAGGTGGTAATCACCACCCGTTCAACACACACACACTGAGGGATGTCAAAGCAGTGGTATTGTTTTGATATATTAAAAGAAAAGCAGGGACAAATGTGATCGAACACGAGGCTGTGGTCTATTTGTTAGCCTGACGTGTTTCTTCTGACTTCACTGTGAAGTGGCTAGCTACAAGTAAACATCAGCTGTGTACGTAAACCGAGTCAACATGGTCTACTAATTAATGTTAGTTAGTGGCCATGAAACACCGTGTTGGCCATATTCTCAGCTTGAAAAGACAACGTTTATGTTATGAAGCTAACGAGCAGCACCAGGGTCTGGTTTTAGGTTATCGGTCGGCGCGCACATTACCTGGGATGAGCGGCTTTGAGTGACTCGATCTGCCGCTGTCTTTGTTGTTGTAGGCTGTTCAGAGGGAGAGGTCCGGAGCCTTTGGACAGGGGGAAAAACCAGTTCATCCTCTCCTGGCGACCAACCACGGACTGAACTTGGTGACAGAGGCTAAAGGCCGACAACAGACGACAACGAAATGGAAGGGAAAGTGAGCATGAAGAGCGTACGGTGTAGAGATTTCTGGTGCTAACCCCTGTTAGCTGACTAACGACACGATTTGTTGTCCACACGAGGCTTACTTTGTAGTTACGTTACAAAGTCAGATAGCATATCCGCATATGTCGGATAAAACAACAATTCCGTTGTATCTCCACGGGTTTGTGTAATTGTAGCACTGTCATTAACATTGACGAAGCGAGAAATAATTACTGCTCTAGGAAGACAACAACCTTGCGGGTAAAAGCTTGATCAACTTATTTACGTAATACGTCAAACGGCAATTTACGTCAAGCGCAACTTCCTGTTTTCAGCATGATAAAAACTGTAAATATAAAAATGTGATTTGTTTTTAAATAGACATCGAATTTGAAATACACTGTATATGATCGATTCAGAACAAAATGAACATTAAAACTAACATCAAAACAACTTAAAAATGTTTATGTTGTAATGTAATTGCAATGTAATTTTTGAATATAAACCCCGGACTTCAGAGAGACAACGGACTGCATTTTATTTATTGAGTACATTTTTATTGTTTATAGTTTACTGCCTCTTTTGCATTATGTATTGTATATTGTCAAAAAGTTAAAACAACATTTTCCACTTATGTATTAAGACGTTGATGTTTTTTTATTTTATTTTTTAAAGCAAAGGCTAAATTCCTGTGACACAGATAATAATATGCATAACGTATAATATTATTATAATTATTATTATTATAATTATTATTATTATTATTATAGTAATGGGATAACCAAAGGCAATATTTCTATTGTCTTAGATTGCATTGTAAAAAAGTATGCCTCATACAGCTGAAGAGATTTAACATTCAGTGATCAAGTTTAGTGGAATATTACACAGAGATTTGGTGTATTCAAGTTATATAAACAGGACTGTTAAGTTGAATGGGAGATCCTCAACCCTGCAAAACATGCGGACCTGACAGCACAAGGCAGGGGTCAAACATGTTGATAAAAGCAGCGGAGCAACTCGAGAATTCATTCAGAGACCATAGGATGACTGAACCTGCTTTTGCCACTGTTTCAACCACCACAACTGAGTAATGTGGGGAAAAAAAAAACACATAAATCATAGTCAATAAAGTAACATCTGCACATGCCCACACAGTCCTGAGTCTGATGAGTCAAGTGAAACACCTGTGTAACGACATGTAGGGAGAGGCTTTCAAACAATACACTTTTTTCACAGAAGACATTCTAACATGTCATATTACAAAGAGCACAAGTGTAATTGATCAAACGAATGATGGCTGATTTACATTTAGCTGCTTTAGTTTACGGTACTTGCTGTTATTGTTAATGCTGGCTCACTTTCACAGTGTCTCGACTTACTGTGACACTTGAATAGAACAGAGCCATTGTTAATGTTAGTACAAACACCTGTGCTTATACTATGACTAGTCAACAAGTCTGCTAGTTTATTATCACACAAATCTGCTGTCATCATCACTCAAATTTGTGATTAATTTTGTTTGAAAACACAGTGCCTGAGAATTTAAAGGTTTTGTGTTTGTGTGGCATCTAGTAAGTGGACAGCACAATACAAGACAGTCTAGGTCACATATAACCTAAGTAGTTGATTAATTCATATGTTAGATGCAAAATAGATTGAAAGTTATTATAGCTTTGTGTTGCTACATCATAATTCTATGAAAAATAATTCATAGAATTCAATAACTTGCAGGGCTGCTACACACTATTATAGTGTTGAATTACTATACAAATTATTATCTGTATAATGTTTAATAATATAGCCATATTAAACATTTAGTATAGTGCAATTCTTTCTCTTTTTAATTTCATTCTTATTTTCTGTCATTTTAGAAAAACATACACATTACAGTCTGAAGAATGGCACTGCTCATTCTTGTGGTTTGTACCCCCTGAAATAACCTTGACCACCCCGATCCACCAAATTTCTAAATACTTTGAGAATGACGAGTTAAAATAAGTTTCTGTTTTACATCCCATTTCAGATCAGTACAACCCTTTTACAATCACTTTAGTGTTTTCTTTCTTATCTTAATTGTTAGTTTTTCCACTATGGACTACAACCACTCTGATCATACTCCCTCCCTCAATGCTCCACAGAGAAGCAGAGAACAGTCATCAATGACAGAGAACACAGGATGTGAATCATTATTCTCTGTCCGCTTCACGCTCAGAAGGGAATATCGCAACTCATCATCGTGGTTAGCGAGACCAAACACTTTAGAAACACATTTCTCAAGTCAGAAACTATAGAAATGATCCCTGAAAGTATAGTCTTAGTTTGACTGAGGGTGAAAACAGCATGCCATTCACAGGACAACCATTCTCACTCAGGGTTCAGAGGTGTCTTCAACAAGCTCCTCCAGTTGCTGCGCCTGGTTCAGTCACAAGGGTTTATGTAAATAGCACAGCACAGCCAATCATTGAGTGTATGAAATGAAGTACTGAGAAATGCCCATTGCAGGTTTCCCAGAAACTGGACACAGAATGATTACCATTGTTTCATAAAAAGATACCAATTATCTGAGTAGGTTTTTTTTTTTTTTTAATCTATAACAGTCAACACTTTACTAAGTTTTAAATTGTGCCCTTCAATAAGTATACCTAACTTAAATCTATGCTGCTACTGTATATGTGGGTATATATGTAGTTTAATTTATGTAATAGTACAGCATGTATCATTTATTTTCCACATCAATATACTACCACTCTGATCATATTCCCTCCCTCAATGCTCCACAAGGAAGCAAAGAACGGTCATCAATGACAGAGAACTTATGAAATGAATCATTATTCTCTGTCCGCTTCACGCTCAGAAGGGAATATCACAACTCTTCATCGTGGTTAGTGAGACCAAACACTTTAGAAACACATTTCTCAAGTCAGAAACTATAGAAATGATCCCTGAAAGTATAGTCTTAGTTTGACTGAGGGTGAAAACAGGGTGCCATTCACAGGACAACCATTCTCACTCATGGTTCAGAGGTGTCTTCAACAAAATCCTCCAGTTGCTGCGCCTGGTTCAGTCACAAAGGTTTATGTAAATAGCACAGCACAGCCAATCACTGCATGACTCTGAGAGCACATTTGTCATATAGAGAGCTCACAGACAGGAGAGAAAAGTCATATTGAAGTATGACATGGTTTCTTAAATTCCTGGTACAAATTCATGACACTGTACAATTGGATCTTTTTCACATTTGTTTCAAGTGATATATTTTTTTATCATCATTAAACATGATGTTTTTAGATTTGGACACTATTCAACACAGAAAAGATTTTTTTTATATAATAGCATTTTTGCCATCACCATAATCAGAACCCTTTTCTCATATTTACAAATGAAATTCTGTCTATTATTTTTTAATGTAATCATTGAGTGTATGAAATGAAGTACTGAGAAATGCCCATTGCAGGTTTCCCAGAAACTGGACACAGAATGATTACCATTGTTTCATAAAAAGATACCAATTATCTGAGTAGGTTTTTTTTTTTTTTTAATCTATAACAGTCAACACTTTACTAAGTTTTAAATTGTGCCCTTCAATAAGTATACCTAACTTAAATCTATGCTGCTACTGTATATGTGGGTATATATGTAGTTTAATTTATGTAATAGTACAGCATGTATCATTTATTTTCCACATCAATATACTACCACTCTGATCATATTCCCTCCCTCAATGCTCCACAAGGAAGCAAAGAACGGTCATCAATGACAGAGAACTTATGAAATGAATCATTATTCTCTGTCCGCTTCACGCTCAGAAGGGAATATCGCAACTCTTCATCGTGGTTAGCGAGACCAAACACTTTAGAAACACATTTCTCAAGTCAGAAACTATAGAAATGATCCCTGAAAGTATAGTCTTAGTTTGACTGAGGGTGAAAACAGGGTGCCATTCACAGGACAACCATTCTCACTCATGGTTCAGAGGTGTCTTCAACAAAATCCTCCAGTTGCTGCGCCTGGTTCAGTCACAAAGGTTTATGTAAATAGCACAGCACAGCCAATCACTGCATGACTCTGAGAGCACATTTGTCATATAGAGAGCTCACAGACAGGAGAGAAAAGTCATATTGAAGTATGACATGGTTTCTTAAATTCCTGGTACAAATTCATGACACTGTACAATTGGATCTTTTTCACATTTGTTTCAAGTGATATATTTTTTTATCATCATTAAACATGATGTTTTTAGATTTGGACACTATTCAACACAGAAGAGATTTTTTTATATAATAGCATTTTTGCCATCACCATAATCAGAACCCTTTTCTCATATTTACAAATGAAATTCTGTCTATTATTTTTTAATGTAATCATTGAGTGTATGAAATGAAGTACTGAGAAATGCCCATTGCAGGTTTCCCAGAAACTGGACACAGAATGATTACCATTGTTACATAAAAAAATACAATTATCTGATTAGGTTTATTTTGTTTTTTTGAATCTATATCAGTAAACGCTTTACTATGTTTTAAATTGTGCCTTTAAATAAGTATACCTAACTTAAATCTATACTGCAACTGTTTACACGGATATATATATGTATAGTTTAATTTATGTAATAGTACAGCATGTATCATTTATTTTCCACATCAATATACTACCACTCTGATCATATTCCCTCCCTCAATGCTCCACAAGGAAGCAAAGAACGGTCATCAATGACAGAGAACTTATGAAATGAATCATTATTCTCTGTCCGCTTCACGCTCAGAAGGGAATATTGCAACTCTTCATCGTGGTTAGCGAGACCAAACACTTTAGAAACACATTTCTCAAGTTAGAAACTATAGAAATGATCCCTGAAAGTATAGTCTTAGTTTGACTGAGGGTGAAAACAGGAAGCCATTCACAGGACAACCATTCTCACTCAGGGTTTCCTCCTGCTAGTACTAAAACGACCAGTTAATGAATCGTAAAAAAAATAAAGTATAACCTTTCCAAAACCTTGTTAACACCACTTTAGTATAAAGTGCTGTTAAAGCTGTTGATTTTATGACGGAGTTCTGTTCCATCATACCCACAATACTTTGCGAATTGCGTCCCATACGTGTATGAGTTTAATAATTTTAATCGTTTTTTTAAAAAACTGTACGAGCCAAAACCCTCATCGCTGACCAGATTGTTTGAACAATTCAAAACGAGACAAACAGGTAAGACGCTTTAAGTATTGAAAGTATTTAAGTTAGGCTTTACGCTACATCCATGCAAAATACACACTTGGTGGTACGTCGTTTATAATGTTCCTGACTGAAATTTCGCAAAGAAGTGTAGTTCCGTTTACAACCAACGCCAGGCCGCCTCGTTTTGAGGGCTTTCAGTGGCGGTTAGTAATACAAATTAAATCGGTATATATTGACAAAATCTACATATTTTGGTCACAACATATACATAAACAAAGTGGTCTATGGTCGCCACATCACGTCGAAAGCCGTCCAAACAGTTTTTTTTAACACAAGATTTGGTTTTTACCGGTGGTTGGTTTGGTACGACACATGAGGGCAGCATTTCAACAGCTGACAGTTTAACAGGGTAACTAACGAGGCGTGGGTAACTAATGAGGCCAGGTCAGATTGGGCAAACTTTTCCACCTATGTTGTTTGGTACACTGCACACAAACACATATAAACTAAACAAACTACAACGCAAACACTCATGACAATAGATTAAACCACAAGAATGCTACAAGAAAAACACTGCTAACACATTAAAGCTAGTTAGCATTTTGTCCTCCAAATGCACCGTCTTCTTCGTGTCAACTAACTTTATTTCATACTACATTCGTGTCAGCATTTGCATTTACAACTTACCCATATAGCAGGCGTGGGACTGCAGCACTTTTGTTTTTTCTTGCAGGAATATTTAGTTTTCGTGCAATAATTCAGGAGTCACGCTTCGTCAGGAGTCGACTTCGTCAATTAACAAGTGGCTGTGTAAATGGTTTCGCTGCGCATGCGCAGTAAATAAACGGATTTCGCACGTCTTTCTAAAATAGTTTATTCATGCATGAAAAATCATTCAACAGGTCCACTGACGTGACAAATAAACGATTTATTGCAAACATAATGAGAATAATTAACATTATGTTGAATAACTTGGCACAGGCCCAACATCCCTAACACATCTAGACCCCCTTCTTCATTTCAGCATATTCAAATTATATTTCATATTTCACACCAACACATACAGAAATCATTCTACAATTAATTAATATATTACAACATTAAAGACTGATTTGAATCACACATAGTAATGATTATTAATTATATCATTATTGCACGTTTTGTGGTTCTCTTGCTGTTAAAAGCTACACAGTGATGAAATAACTGCTGGAAATCTGTAATGCTATGTGACATTTTTCAGGTGACAAAGGGGATGGACAGAAGGCACCTATATGAAAATCTATGTCATACATGCAACTAACATTTTAAGACACAAAACAATAAGTCAAGACAATAAGGATTCTGTCAGGTAAAATATTGAAATTACATTTAAAAAAATCTTTTTCCTTGGCTTTCATGTTGTAGGTTGTCACTTCCAGGTCAAAAACATCCCAAGTTGTAATATTAGGACAATATATCATTCCTAACTATAGCAATAGTGTTCATATACTCTTGGTGCAATATAACACAAAACTATACTTGCTATTTGAGATTAAACAAAATCAAAAAATAAGAAAGATTGAGGTGATTAAAATCAGCTGAAGACAAAACATTTTCAGAATATGGTCATTTACTTCTGTAATATAATTTTCTGCAGTATGTTAATATATCATTTTATATTGGTGTAATTAATTCTATATGGATAACATGATCACAATGACATTGATTTTATTATTTAATTGTTGTTGTGCTCTTTCAGTTGTTATAGTTTGTAGTGCAGCAGTTCAGTAAATGATTGTTCCTTAAAAAAGCATATATTATTATAGCTTTGATAAGTAACTGATCACATCAATCATTAAGTAAAAATACCTTTCAGTTGGTAGAATTTGTTGTAAAATGTTACAACTTGCTTTGTTATATGTATATAATATTGTTGTAAAATGACTTTGCATTTTAGGCTGGTCAGAATAAGTGAGATGATTAAAACATGTTTTACAGCTTAATGCAAAAAACAAACAAAAGAAGATTTACATTTATCCAAGGTAAAAAATAATTATTAGGTGCAGTTCCACTAACTGTTGTGAAGGTGCCATAATTGGAGAATAAAGTTTAATTCTGTTTGGTTTTATAGTACACTGTAAATCATACTTGAATGACTAGTATCAGATCAAGATGACTGGAAAAACAGCAACCATAAAACAGTCATGTCACTTATTATCAGAATAGAGAGCATCAGTCAGCTGTGTGCAGTCATGCTTTTAGAGTTATTTTCTGCTTTGGAGATCTGCCCTTGAAAACAAACTGTTTCTAACTCGGGCCACTGACTTCAAAGTCAAAGCTCAATCTGATTCATTCCATCATCTGGCTTGTTTTTTTTAATCATCTTCCAAAATTTTTTTCTGCCTTCTGTCCTTGTCCTTGTCTACGACTTCTCCCTGTACCTCCTCCAGAGCTGATGCACTTGTCTTCTGGCCTCAGAGCGAACACAGCTGGAGAAGGAGGTGTAGCGTTGGCCCTTCACCTGGTGAACACAGAGCAAAGGGAGGCAAAGTCATGTTGGGAGCAAGAAGTCAGTTCCTTTTAACTGTGATAACAAGCAACATTTCAGTCACTAGTTAATATCATTTCAGGGGTGGTTTTTCTTTATGTTATCCTGTTTCTGGATGAAAGTGTTGAAGTGAGGGAAAAAAAGTTTTTAAGAGCTCAAAAATAGTCCTAATGTAATTTTGAGCTTTCTCACATTCTGGGTTTCTCCAAAATGAAGACATCCAGGAATCCACTGTTGAAACTCTGTACACCTACTGGTACACTATGTTGAAAAAAGTACAAGCAAGCAAGTACAAGTTACTGTAAATGATGATGTTGATGTTTGTGGCATGTTTCTCTTAAGGAGGTGTATATTCTGAAAGAGACACTCAGGTAAGTGGAAAAGTACTTCCGCTGTAATAATGTGGTTACCACATGACCTAATTCTCATTTACCCATGCTGTTGATGCACTGCACTCGAGTCTAGACTAGTATGATTAACTTAGGACAGCTAAGTGAGAGATGCCAGAGAAATTTGAAGTCATATTGCCCCTTGTATTTTAATATTTCCAGAAGACACTGCAGTGTTATTAGGTTTGAGATTAGTGGTGTTGTCATACTTTCCTAATATAAGGTAAAAAATCATGTTACATTTAATGATGGGAATTTAAAGATCATTTAATCAAAGTCAAATAGTTAAAAAAGAGAAATGAGGGAGGAAAGGTGAGGCGTAGTAATGTGGCTACTGCTGCTATTACTTTCACATAATCAAACTGTAGATATAAAGTACAAGAATAAAATAGAAAAGAATTAACTCCATGAACTTAATCTAATCTTTTTTCTGCTGTCATTCTTGGTTGGCAGTGATACTTATCTGCTTGCCAGCTCCCTCTTCAGACAGGACCTAAAAGAGGTGGCACGCGCCACAGCTTTATAGCCCTGAGAGGTCAGTAGATAGACGTCACGACAGAGGAAAACACAGGGAAGGTTCAGGAGAGAGAAAGGAAGGGGGGTGGGGGGTGGGAGTGGAGAGAAAGGTATGGGTGTTGGCAGCACAGATGAGTGTGGCAAAAAGAGAGGAGATTGAGGATGTAAGTATAACAAGGAGAAAGGGAGAGACAGAGAGAGATGGAAAAAGAGAACATTGTTACGAAGCCAAGACTGTGAAGCCAAGACAACATCCATAAAATACCATACAACGGCTTGTAGCTTTACTATTTTGCATTATTAGTGATTTTTCCAGCATTTCAGGCAAATTATAAGCTTGTAACCACCTGACATGTCATGTTTCACCTCTGTAGAAAATAAGCCTTTAATTTGTAGTAGTGCATGAAAATACACCACTAGAGGGCAGTGTCCCTCCTTGGGAACAACACCATGACATCACTTCATGTAAGTCACTAAAGTTGTTACCAGGTTCTTCCTAAAAATCTGTCCCTCTACATGGCACATACATAGATTTGACCCCCTGAAATGCTCCATACCTTTTCAATATTGTGCCATTGAAGACATTTTATATCCCTGCATCGCTTAGCATTAATCTCTGTATCTGTCACACACAGTTCCTCACCCTGGCTCCCCTGTGCAGCCGGTCCTTCATGATGCCGATGAACTCCTTGTAGGAGAGCTGATCGTCGTGATCTACATCAAAAATCTTGAAGATGGTGTGTACAAGGTGACGTGTCAGCTTCAGCCCAGTGGCTACATACACTGCTCTTGCAAATTCATCTGGTAGGAGAGAAAGTAAAGTCATTTTGCAGGTCTTGGCCACTTACTGCACACCAAGGAGAAAAGGAAAAAACACTACATCTGTGTGTTTAAGAGTAAGTAGAGACTCTCAGTGTCTGCAGTACTTGCTCCCTTTACTCTCTTCCTACCTTGTCCAATGGAGCGAGATGCAAAATTATACATCTGCATGGCAATCGCAAAGTCCTCAAGGTTGTTGAGAAACTGGAAGAAGGATCTGAACTCATCAAAGGTGATTCCCTGAAACAACAGAAAAGAAAAAACACATGTGAAGCAATAAAACTCTAACCAGCCCAGAAACTGACTAAAGGGAGACGTGCTGACAAAAATGTTGTTCTCTTGAAAATGATAACAATGACTGTTTCAGAGCAGACTGCCATCCAAAGTCACCTTGACACACGTGCATTATTACATTCCTTGAGGCACATCAGCTCTAAGATCAGAAATTACTAACCAAACTAACCAAAATGAAAAAAACAAAATGAAATTAAAAAAACAAACAAAACTCAGAGAAAGAAATTCCATGAAATAGACCAATTAATGACACAAGAAGTCATTAATGACAGGACTGTATGAGTGCATGATATGGAAAATTTACCAAACAGCAGTCTTCTTGCAGTGTGTCATGACCCAGAAGTAGCTGCATACAGCAATAAGCTGAAGCCATTCAATATGTAGCTGGCTGTTCAGACAACATGTGATTGTATATTGTAGATGTGACAGTGAAGCTGTGAATGATTTCATATAAAGATATTGTGCTTTCAGTAACAAAATGACTGTGCAAAAGTGCCA
Source organism: Seriola aureovittata (assembly GCF_021018895.1). Lineage (NCBI taxonomy): Eukaryota > Metazoa > Chordata > Actinopteri > Carangiformes > Carangidae > Seriola > Seriola aureovittata. The sequence continues at coordinate 11,485,356 of NC_079366.1, forward strand.
CATGCTCTTTGCTATGAATCAAGATTATTCTAAACCAATTATATTGACGGCTAGATTGTTAAAAAATAAAATCCATTAATTAAAACAAATAAGGTATACATGAACGGATGCAGATTAAGGTAAAATAAACATGTAAATAAAAAGTAACTAGCTAGCTGTGTATCTTAACCTAGCCATCCTTTATGTGGAGAAACAAAAAGAGGTTGTGACCTAAGAAACAGAAAGAAAGACTGACAGATTGTAACGGCAGGTTTTGTGTTGTACGAGGCAGAGACCAACCTCCTGCTTCTTCCACAGCATGAAAAGGAAAGAAGGGAGGGACAGAAATAGAGTTGGGTTGCATAAGGACTACAGGTCAATGTGTAGATAGATAGATAGATAGATAGATAGATAGATAGATAGATAGATAGATAGATAGATAGATAGATAGATAGATATTCAAATTCACATGTGGCTGGAAGTGCTGTCAAGTGTGTGTGAGTGTTTGTGTGTAGTCAAGTGAAGCAGTGGAGCGCTGAAGTGTGGAGAGCCACAACAGCCTCAGGCAGAGACTGTGGTGGGAAATTACGGACACTCTAGATGGCTGGAAGGTGGAGGTAACCCGTAGAGGAGGAGGAAGAAGTAATTGAACAGATAGATAAAGGGCTAGGAAATGTATCCTGTGTTATCTAAAGAAAAAAAAACAATGAATCTTACTGTTAACTGATTTTCATTTATCACATCAGTGTGCTCTTCCTTCTGTAAAGAACTGCGTGCATGTACTGTACCTTCTCATCAGGTATACACTGGCGGACATTCTCCAGGTAGGCGCTGATGTTCTCCACATTGGTGAAGCGCAGCAGGATTTTGGCAAAGTCTTCTTCACTGATTGTAGTCATTCCTTTAGAGTAGGTCAAAAACTCAATTTCCAACACTTCTGTCTGCAGGTTATCCATAAACCTGAAGAACAGACGAGAAGGGAACGGAGAAGAATTAGATTGTAATCAAAGATTCAGCATGTTTCTGTTTTGTGATTTGGTTACGACTGTTCATAGCTCTCATTTTGTGTTATGTGAGTATTTTCAGTACCTGTAGAAGTCATCAAAGGTAAGCTCTGCCTTCCCTTTCTTCCCAAAGAAATGGACCAGAAGGGTGGTGTCGATCGTAACACTCTCATCTGCTCGCTATGAATCATCAGAGAGGGAGGAATAACAGAGAGGATCAATGAGTGACTAATCAATACTCTTAAAGCATTGTGATTGGAGGAGAAGCAGTGGGCGGGATAAATCCATCATCAATCCAACATGGCGACTGTGGTGCCAGGCTAGCAGGAAGCAGGTTATTGCGGCACGTGTGCAGAACGTGCACCGGATGAGCGACAACAAACTATCAATCAAATGAATCAGCTCAGACAAACAGTCAGCGGCCATTGCGACATCAACATACCAGTCTAGGCAGCAGCAACCTTTAAGTTCAACCTCTTGAGTTGGATAAGTATCAATTTCAGTGAAATGAAGTACGTGCAAAACAGAAATGGGGTAAAGAGGTTAAGTGGACAAAGGCTTCTGAATGAAATCAAGTGAAAGGTATCGAGCAAAATTTTCTCCATGCGGCCTAGACTGGCGAGGAGTGTTGCTGCAGCAGCATGAAACAGACCATTAGACTGGTGAATACACGAGAAGTGCTCAGGTAGCAGCACATAAAGATACGGAGACACAGTGGAAAACAGAGTCATGCCTATAGTCACTGAGCCAGGGATGGAGATCAGCAGGAATGTGGAAAGAAGGACAAAGTGTTTAACAGGAAGAAAGAGAAACGAAGAAAAAGAAGATGTTTGGAAGAACAACTAAGGCCCAAACAGACAAATACATAACAGTAAGCTGGCAAACACACACAGACACATTAAAGCCACCACATCCCATGCATTTCTCTGGCAATGCCACATTGACACACCTGAACAGAGCCTCAAATCACAAACAGCAGTAATTAAAAAAAAAAACCCCACATAAGCACAAATGCAGATAATATGAGCCGATTCCACCTTTTTCCGTCAATCGATGACAATCATGGGTGCAACTCTAAGACTTTTGTGCTGTTTGTTTCTTTATTCTTTACTATGTTCTTACATATCCTTTTATCTTCCCTGCAGTCTTTCCGATTACGTGTTCACTCAATTATCCTGGTCATTTGAAACCCATTCAACAGGCTTTGTCCTGTTTATACTAGTTGCTCACGCTATAATCTGTTGACACAGGGTGACATGGGTACTTTTTATGAGCCTTTGAGTTTAAGTGTGTATTTCACTATTTGCCTGTGTTCATGCTCGCTAACATGTCTGTCTCAGAAAAAAGGTGTCAGCCAGCACCAAGGCAGAAAGAGAGGACGTTTTAAGGTCATCATTTTTCTCTCTCCCTGCCGTGCCCCACCCACCCCACACCCTCCCACCCCGTCAAATCCATGGCCATGCTGAGGAATATGCAGACATCAGATTGGGAGAAATCTCATGTCTTTCTAAGGGGGAAGAGCGTTTATGCCATTTCCATCAGCATCATCATAATTTTCATCATTGCCACGATGCCATTCGTGGTTCTACCTCAAGAGTAAAATCCTAAAATCCGATGTGGGACAAGAAGAAAATGTCAAACAAGATAACAAGTTTTACAAAAGGAAAAAAAAAAGAAAAAGTGTGTTCAAGTCAAGACGTTGCAGTTTTTGTTATACTTGTTTGGTGTAATACACTGTCATTTCTATCAGAAATGAGCAAATGAATATGAAAGAGCTGCAGGGATAATAATTGAGAGAAAACTTTGTATGTTGAGCTGAATGAGACGTAAGCATTGTGTAAGGTTCAAGTTACGTTACAAAGATACTGTAAGTTACAATCTTGTGGGAATTTCTTTATTATAATGGAGGAAAAGATATCAGAAGATAATGGCTACATTAAGATGTCAAAACCTGATCAATCAGTGGTGATATTTATCTTCACAGATTATTGAATTTGATTATTTTTCAGATAGAACTTGTTGAACATATTTTCCCCAGTTGGGAACCACTGGGATAGATGATCAGTCAACTAAAAACTCCACTGGCAAAACTCCCTGTTCTAAGCATTCAAGGCAGTTAGCCAAATCAGATTATGGATCTCAGTTTTGGGTACTTGCATGAGCATTAGTAATATTCTCTACAGTGAGATTTAGGAGATTATGGCACTAACCAAATGCCAAATAAAATTCCCTCTAGTAGACCTTACTGTAATGGATGCGGTTTGGTAACTCACAAGATAAAAATATTTATATCATATTAAAAGTAAACCCTGTTGTCTGACGATCAACATCAGTATGACTGTCTGCGTTCTGTCTGTTTCTGATTCACTTTGCGGTCTGGTCTTTCAGTCTTTGATTAGGGACTGAAAGAAGATTTTCTTCATACAAACACAGACAAACTGAAACAATTACACACTTATCATTTCAGTGTCTTGTTTTTCTGTGTCTCACTTATTTGAGGGTCTTTTAATTAAGTCTCTGATTATGGCCAAACAGGACAAAACGGTTTTTACTTCTTTGTCCTTTAAATGACTCATAACTTATGCCTTTATGACACATGAGCTGTTGTAGACAGCAGCCAGGTGGTGTGTCTTTGCCTCTCTTGCCTCCTATTTGGATTTCCCTCTGGTTTTCCCAGTCTGTCTAAAACTGTTTATCTTCAAACAAGAAAATCATTTTTGTTTATCTTTGATAAAATGTGTACATGCAATTAAGAGATTCTCAATTAATCTGATCGCTTGACTTATCGGTCGTTCTAGGAAGTTTAATGCTTTCTGCTAATTGTAATTCCTATTGGAATTACAATGGGTTTAGTCCACATGTTAAAAAAAAAAAAAAATAAATAAATAAATAAATATATATATATATATATATCAAAACAGTAAAGATGAGAATTGTAAAAAAACAAAACAATGAGCTGAATGATGCTAAAATACTTTGTAGACCTGAGGGAAATCCATTGTTAATATAAAAAAAATATTGATTAGTGAAGCTTTAAAGATTAATCATTTCATAATGAACGCAAGTAATAAGATACTGTATCTATTATATCCTTATTAGACTGGCATCTGACAACTGCTTGACATCGGTTGTTGTACAGCACTCTAACATAATAGATGTTTCTTCCTTATTAGAGCTAGACATTGTTATCAAAACATCAGTTAGTTATTTTCATTAGGTTGTCTAACCAGAGGAAAGCTCTGGTGCTGCTGCACACTTTAAAATGCCGGTGCAAATTTAACTTTTTTCTACTTTAGCTCCCTAAGCTAAGTGATAGTGAAGCTCTCAGAGTTTAAGCAGGTTCAGTAAAAAATATTGGTACTAATATTGGCCTTTCAAGAGCCCACATCAGTGTTACCGTGGTTATACGTGATGCCAAACTGATCATAACAAGCTTATCGTTCCTGGAAGTGTGGTAGCACAGGTGTGAGCTCATCACCCCCATGAAGACGTGATGGTTACCACGCCCACAAGGCACGAGCCAACAGCTGGTGTACACATTTGTCCATCTACGTGTGTGTGTGTGTGTGTGTGTGTGTGTGTGTGTGTGTGTGTGTGAGAGAGAGAGCTTCAACAGACTTTGATCACAAAGTCAAAGATAAAAACAGTCATTACTGATGTAAACACTGAACAGTCTTCCTCATCCTCTGTATCTGTGAGTAATACCTTGGAGGAAGAGCTCATTGCTGATCTTTAGTCTAGTCAGTCAGTTTGTCAGTCAGTCCCACCTTCCAGGGTAAAAACAGCTCACCTTCCTTTCCCTTCCCATGGTCTTCTTTCTCCCTGCACCTCCCTCCTATCTTTATCTCCCACCTTCTCTCTCTCTGTTTCTTTTTTTCCCCCTCTCTTATCACTTCTTTCCCCTCTCACCCTGCCCCTGATCTGATTACTCTGATTTCCTTTCTCCTCATACAACACGTCAGTACCCTCTTCACTTGACAAACATAGAGGTGATTTGCTCTTTCATTCCCTCCCTCCCTCCTTCCCTCCCTCCCGCTCTGCCTGTCAGTCAGTCCCTCCCTCTCCAGACAAAAGCAAAGAGGTATAATGGTGACTAATCTGTTGAGTAAACACATCTTTCTCTAAATACAACCTTCTTCTTTCTTTTCCCCTAAATGTGCTTCCCAAACCTCTTTTCTCCCCACCCACTTTGTTCGTGAACATTTGTTCTCCCTGCTGACCTGTGTCATCTTCTTTGGGCCTCTCTCACCTGTTTGTTGTCTCTGATATTATCTCTTCCTTGTTTTTTTGTTTTTTACCCTGAGGTTTTCTACTTATGTGATTAAGACAGATTTACTTGCAGATTTGTTACAATTCCAGGGTTTTATTTCTTTTTAATTTATACCCTATCCTTCTATTGTCACCATTGTCTCACTTTTTTAGTCAATATACTTAATTTTACGTATTTTGTATTTTAATCCCTCACGCTTTCAATGTCGCTGTTTTTCTTCCTTTTATTCCCCCCCCCCCCGTCTGATTCGTCCGTTCTGTCCGTCTGACATCCCGGCAGATGAAAGGCTGCTCAGTGTAAACACAAGGTCAGCCCCATTACACTCCACTGTCATTACCTCCACCTCAGCTTCCGCTGCCACCTCAGTGCACAGCCTGTCATTAGGCAGCTAGCTGCTAGCGCTGCGTTAGCTGTTATTAATCATTACCACCGCCTTCGCCTTGTGTTAGACATATAAGAGACGCAATTTGAGTTGCACATGAAAAAGCCAATGAAAAGGTTAAATGACTGGGAATTTTCTATGAAGCATAAATCGCGTGTGTGAGAGTTTGAGAGTTTGCTAAATGTTTTGATTTTAGTCCTGTTTGTTTTTAACAGAATTTTGGACATGATGACTCAAGGGACTGAAATGTTTGTTGATTGCTTGGTCAGTCCACCACTTTGCTCCCAGCTGAAACCTCTTAACAATTATTAGATGAATTGCCATCAAATTTTAGAGATATTCATGGTAGGCAGAGAATGAATCCTATTGACTTTTCCTCTAGCACCTCCACAAGGCTGACATTTTTTGTTTTTTAGTCAAATGTCTAGGCAATTACTGGATGGCAAGCCATGTCAGACATTTATCATTTCAACAGGATGAACTGTAATAACTTTGGTGACTCCGTACAGGTAGTGCCGGCATTAGGTGAAAATTTAAATTTATCCCATACGTTTATCACTGAATTCTTAAAAAACTAATAACATTCCCATCAGGCTCAACTGTACTCTGTGTTTAGTGCTGATTAGCAAATGTTAGCATGCTAGCACACTAATCTAAGCTGGTGAACATGGTAAACATTAGACCTGCTAAACAACAGCATGTTAGTATTGTCACTGTGAGTATGTTAGTATGCTTACGTTAGCATTTAGTGCCAAAGCACTGCTACGCCTACACACAGCCTCACAGAGCTACTAGCATGGCTGTAGACTCTTATTTTTGTTTTCCATTTAATTCTGTCCTAATTACTTGAATGTGTGATAAACAACATTTAAGATGTCTAATCTTTGACGTAGAAGCTTTTGAGGGTTGATTTAAGGTATCAATAGCCTGCAGGCCTCATTTAGCTCAGGTCACCAGTTGGTGTGGATTGCTCAAGTCAGTGATGAGTAATAAATTTTTTCTCTAAATATATACACTTTTGTGATTCAAAGTAAGCAACTTAGTCACATAAAAGCAAATTAGTCATAATATGTGATTCAGTGTAAGTGTGCAGTGTTATAATGATCAGGGTTTTTGTATGTGCTCTGCCATCAGCCTTCTTATGATTGTCTACCAGTGTCATCACATGTTGTGGAGTAAACTGAGAATGATCTAACACCAAAGCTACAACACTAGCCACAACACGGCACAGATAGTAAGGCACAGATACACATACAAAAGCAGAACGAAGAGGTCAAATGACAGGAGGCAGGTGAGAAACAGAACAGGTCATTAGAATGTGGAGATTAAAATATCTATCATGTGACTAACAACAATGGATTAATACAGTCACACCAGTACACCACACCAAATCAAAAGGTATAAGAACAAATATAAAGATAAATTATCTTGCTATATTTGTTCATCAGTGAGTGACTGACACAATGAAATGGGTTAGAATGGAAAGAAACTTTTCAGACGAAGCTCAGATTATTATCCCATGCAAATTTATCAAATCAAGTCATGAGTGATTTACCAATAAAATTTCTCTCAGCATTAGAAAAGAGATCGATGTGATGGACATTATTATGTTTAAAACAAGGGAGTATTTTAGAGCTCATCTAAGCAGAATTTATTTCATATGGGAAAAAGGGAATGGACTGATCGTAGTTTCTACACTCTACTGAGAGATAGTAAGGAATCTAAACTTATGTGGAGAGGGACTGGTACAAAGCAGAATGAGGTGGGACAAAAAAAAGAGGGGTGCTGGGAAAGATTGGCAGGTATATCTGAACTAACATTTAGGAAAGAAAGAAAGCAAGAAAGATGACAGGTATCAGTATCAAGCCAAACCAGAATGAGTTAGAACGAGAATAGAGTCCCAACACAGTTCTCTTTTAGCCATGAATATTTTTGAAATACAAAATTTTGGTCACATATGAACACTGAGGCATGACTCAGCTTAACTGCTCCAAAAGTCACAGATTAAAACCTTCAATGCTCACATGTCAAGTAAAGCTTTTATTTTGTAATTATTTTTTTTATTTTGTAACACTACTGGTGTTATTCTGGCCAAGCTTGATGCAGCTACATTACTTTGAGTCTACGGGGAGAGTTAGAGGATCTGCATTAACTAGTGGGAGCTGAAGATGAAGAGTGAAGGATGAAGAATGAAGGGATAACGGGACAGAGGACAGTTGGGTCTATGTACCTCCGCCAGGTCAGAAAAGAGGACTTGACTGGCACTTCGCCTCAGAACGTCCCAGTAACTCCGCGCCACAAACTCGTGACTGTCTTTTTTTAGCACCTGTAGGAGCGGTGAAGCAGGGCCAGGGTCAGTTCACCTCCAACTAAACCACTTCAGGAAGTAAACTCAAGCCTCCAGTATTCCCTGTTCTTTTTACACATAAACAGATTCAGGAAGTTGATTTCTTGAATTCTTTTTTGAAAAAAATCAAACTTATTTTAAAAAACAAACATAAACATGCATTCAACAGTGAATAAGCCAAGAACGGCAGAACAAATAGTGAACAATCATTAAACTGTAATGTACAACTGGGGGGAATGACAAATAAAGCTAAAATGCTTGAAATTTGTGTTCAAATTGCAGTGTAGAAATTGCAGTACTATGCATTTGCAATGTTTGATTCAAAAGTGATTTTACTCTATTCCCTGTAGCAAATAGCAAACATAAAACACATGTTGAACAGGGGCATAGATGGAGGGAGGAAAGGTCAGATTATACACAAAACTTGCTTTCTACATGACAAATAAAGCAAAGGACATTAATGAGAGAAAAATAAATTATTTAATACTCTCCAGTGGCACTGTTTAACATAACGATTATTGATGAGAGCTCTGCTGTAAGGCTACTATATTCAAATCACTGAAGTTACCATTTCATTACTTTGCCTTTGTGCTGAGTCAGCAACGACCACAAGCAAAATTTGAATAAGATTTGAATAAAAATCTCTGATCTTTGAAGCATATTCACAATTTTTACACGCGAAAAAAGGTTTTCTTCTATTCAGCCTGTGATATTCATCTAGCTTGATGCATTGCTCCCTGATGTGCCAAATAGAAATATATTAAAAAAAGGAAGCTGGCCAAACCACGTTGCTGAGCTCCTGACCACCCACCTCGTCCTCCTTCTCTCCAGGGAGAAGCAGCAGCAGCCATTTTAACATGACCCTGCACCGCTCTTAACTTCACAGTGACAATGCAGCTATCCATCACAGCACTGACAGGACAGGGAGTGTCCTGTGTGTGTTAGTGTGTGTGTGTGTGTGTGAGAGAGGGATTGTATCTCAAGTGAAAATTAGGAACAAATAGGACGATTAAAAGTGTCCAAAGTTCACCCATTCCATTATTTCTGTGCTGATTATAGTTGTTTCCAGCCTTATATGTGATCAGTAAGTGATCAACAGAATGTGTAATGGGTTTTCCTTTAATAGGAATTTAAGAAAGTCTTTGTATTATATGTAGGAGAATAAATTCTTCTTTCAATTTATTTTCCTTTTCAGTAACCCATTTGATTTTGGACTTCATACCTTTCCCAAATAGCCAATGTAACCTATTTGCTTTCTTTAGAGTGGAAATGTGAATGTGCTCAGACAATAAAAAGCAGCTCCATGTCTGTAGCCAAGACCTCCTTCAATAAAAATCTCCCCTCTCTCTTTGTACTAACAACCCCCCCACCGCAGCAGGAACACACACACTGCCAAACAAACTATCTACAATCTAAAACGGTCTAAAATGAACAGTCTGATTGTGTTTGAAGCTTTAGAGTGTCTCTGCTCATTCTAAATCACATCACTCTCTTTTTGTAAGAGTACATCTCCCCCGACCCCTTAAATCTATTACTCCTTTTCTGCCATCCCTCTCTCCATTCATCCCACCCAGCCATCATCCCTCGATCAATCACTGATCAGCTGACCTGACAGATGGACACCCTGCCTTAAATCTTTCTCTATTGCTCTCTCACTCTCTTTCCATCCATCCGTCAATCCTTTCAATGAGCCCGTGAGTACATTTTACTGACAACAGAGGATCACGGTGGACTGGGTCAGGGCTAAGGCTTTTTCAAAGACCAGGTCAGGGCACAAAAGTGTGTAACAGGAGCATTAAACAGTCCTGTAAGCATCCCTGAGTAATGGTCATTTATACCTACAACAGCTACTAGAGTATTCAGAAATCTCAATTACTTGAATCAAGGTAAATCTGACTTTATCAGCCAGATGCGCACCTGACTGGATTATAAAATTTCCCCATGGCGGTCTTATTGTTAAATTTGTCAAGTATACTGCCTTTTCCTTTCACATGAAAACATGTAGCTAGTAGCAAACCCAACGGGCGGAAACACCTATCTCTTCACCCCTCCATCCATTTCTTTAACATCTAAAGAAGAAGTAGAAAGGAGACTAAGGGGTTATGGTTTTGGATACATACGCTGTTCATTGGTGCAACCTGATATCCATACAGCTGCATACTCTAACACACAGAGAGAGACATGAGGAAGAGAAAAGAGGAGGACAGATCATGCAGTCAGAGAGGAGGGAGGAGGAGAGAGGAGGAGAGAAGGCAAAAGACATGTTAGTACATGCAAGGAAAGAGGCTGCAGATACACTCTGCAGAAGGATGTGTCATTTTCAACACATCTATGATTACATTTCAGAAGAACACACACTCTGAACTACAACACTGTAATGCACTTCCCAGAGATCGTTGTCAAGCTGTGTGTGGGGCGGACACTGTAACTTTGTCCCCCTTCTTTTCAGTCTCTTCCGCTGTGGTGGCTATCACTGGTCAGGATACCTTATTTATTTCAGATTAACTTTAAAGCTTAAATATATAAGACTTGGTCAGAACAGCTAATGTAGAAACCGTATCACGGCACTATAATAATCAAGTTATGAGTTTAAGGTTGTCAGTGTCTTTTAGCTAGAAGAAGAGTTTGAGCTGTTACCTTCAGAAAGGCTGCAAAGCATCTAAGAACAAAAACTATTTATTAATTACTTTTATTAATAACAGTTACAATAACAAAACCCATATTGGAAACTTGCAGTGTAGTAAGAGCAAAGTGGCCAGTGCAGTACCAGTTGTGCTGAGAAAGACACATTTTCTTCTGAGAGTGTATCCGATATAACAAGTACACAGTAGGGATAACTGTCACGGTAAAAAACAGAGGAGATACCACATTGAGAAAAACTGTTTCCATGAGGCAGCATGCAATCAAACATGGTTACGTGAAGGGTTTAGCTAACTCTAATATCTGCTTCAATACAGATGACAACTTGGATGATGATGTGTCATTTTCAATACATCCACGAGTACAGTTTGACACAGCACTCAGCTTCCCCTCTAGCAACCTTAAAGAGGTGGCACACAAGAGGTACTGTGCCGCATTATATTCATGGGTGTATTAAAATGCCAAAAGCTGTTTAAATGCCTTTAAAGTAATGTTTCCTTTTAACTGATATATTAACCTCAATAAAGAACATTTTGGATTTTCACAGTTCAGGTTTACCACACTGATGATAGCAGCATTACTGACGTCCATGTCCATACAGACTTACAATCCACTGTCATTTCACGGTGGGTAGCACTAAGGGTAATTAGCGAAAGAATTGAATTTTACATTCAAATGTTTCCATCCTCACACAAACACACACACACACACACACACACACATACAGAGTCCCGTCCCGTGTTACCAACTTTCTTACCAACTGTGCTGACTTTTCAGCATCACCTTTCCTCCCTTTCTTCTCATTTTTCTTGCGGAAGATCTCCTGAAGCTGTAATGAGAGAAACAATCAGGATCTCACTGACGACTCAAAGCCAGATCTAAAGGCCTGTTTGAAGCTTAAACGCTCATATGTGAAAACATTCACTTGAGTTCACAAGGTCATTCACTCGTTCAGGCTGGTCTACAATGTGATCTAGCACTGGGCTTTTGACAGGATGACTAAGAGAGTGTTGGTTTTCTAGTTTGGCTTTGGGAGTGACTTATGTTCAAAGATATTAAAGGATAAATCAATGCTGAATCACATACATCAGGAAACTGCAGCTGCACAGCAGTCAGTCTCAGGCAAGTAAGTGGTCACTGATTTGTATTTCACAGCAAAGTATCAACTGCAGCTTTTACATTTTATGCACTTAAATTTTTTTTATTATTTTTATTATTCTATTATTAATTTGAATTAACAATGAAAATTGTTACCTACAGCACAAAAACACTGCCAAATTAATTATAAAGGGATATATCTCCAAGAACATTTTTGAGGGGTGTGATCACAACAGACAACCATTATGTGTTCATTTGGGGTTTATTAATGTAATTATATATTCAGTTCCTAACCTTTTTTTCCAACATGTAAATTCAAGACGAGAAGAAAAATCAGAGCCTACTGCTGAACTCTCAATGTGGGAATTCATTTTTGTTCCCACACCTGTCTGCTCCCACAGGATTTTCCACCATTACCACCCACTCCCGCTGATGCACCATCCCACTCCCACCAGCCTCCACAGAGATCCTGATCACTTCCTTCCCGCGGCAGTGTTTTTGATCGAAAATCTGTCTGTCCCCTCCCGCAGGGCAAATAAGGCACATGTAGCTCTCCATTGAGGTTTACAATCTAAAGGAGTACTCAGCTGTTTAATATAATAAGCTGCCTTTAGAAGATCTGAACTAAAAAAATCTGCGTTTTTAAATGCTTTAAATTTGAAATACTTGTTTGCTACAGCTTGAGGTAAAAAGGTAGATAAAGACATTAATTCTATCTCTGTTTCCCCTTCGTTCCTGTCATTTCCAATTGAAACATCAGAGAAAATCATTAGTGTTGAATTTAGAATCGAGAAAGCGTTTTTAACATTACTATTAAACGACTGACTATATGACGAAACAGAAAAGAGAGAGGAAAAATGCACAAACTTGCCAGAGAGATAAACTCAACTGACACGAAGTGTTATTTGGTATCATATTAGTTGTCAGCTGTTAACTGGGGGGGTGATGCATTTAGATATATAGTTAAGGGCAATAATAACAACCCCTCATGTGCTAAACCTGAGACAGTGATGGTGACCCCACATATCAAATACATACAACTGTGTCTGATGTAAATGTAAATGTGTGTTGAGTCCTGCAGGATCTTACATCTCAAAACTGTGTTTTTCACCGAGAAACAATTGCAATTTTTAAGGAAAATCATAGATCTACATTCTATAAACACTCATATTCACTTAAAACTGATTGCCTGTATAATTAAAACTAAAAAAAAAAACAATTCTTTGTTGTGATAGGAGTAAAATGTGATGTGAATATTAACATATAAATTCTGCAGAGGATGGATTTTCTCTCAGTTATCAGCGACTCACCACCATGAACTCCCTCTTGTCCACCATCTGGTTGCCGTCTGCATCAAACATATTGAAAGCAATCTTAAAGCCAGCATGGGGCTCTAGAGAACGGAGAGGAGAGCACATAGAGTGAGTTTGTGCATGTGTGCATGTGTTAAAGGCAATTTTAAATCCAGAAATAGCATGGGAAGAAGAAACATATAGGACAGACAGGAGGGAGATAAATCTACAGTGTATGGACTGTGAGCTCAAACATTAACATTTGGATTTTTTTATACCACTTGAAACTGGTCATGCGTTTACTTAAAGTTAGTTTCCTTTATCTTCCCCTTTGAATATTAAATCAACAATTAAACTGTTCAGACAGCACTAATACAAACCCTCACTAGTTTCCTGATTAATGTGGTCATGATTAATGGCTGCCCTCTCATTTAATGTGGACACATACTGAGCTATAGTAGACGCAAAAAACTCTTACTGTCTCTCGTAGAAAATTTTCCTGTAATTTTAATTTTTAATCACTTAAAAAATATATAGACAGTTTGGTTTCCAGGTCATTTATATAATTTACAGAAGAGAAGAACACTTTGATTCCTAATATTGAGGGGAAGAAGTACAGATATATGTAATGCAGTAAATTGCTGTTCTCAAAGAGGAATAAGAAAATACATTAACTTGATAAGTGCACAATGAGTGGAGCAGTTATTTGCCTATATTTAACTTTTGAAAGGTTACAAATAGAGCTTTTGAATAGTTCTTTTTTCTCTGTGTCGCTTTTTAATTTGTGTCTTACCCCAAGGGGACGGGGAAAACCACCAGATTTGTGTCATGGTTGTGTCTTGTTAAGTTCTGGGTGGTGTAACTTTGTTCTCTCAAAATAAGAATAGCATACTGCTGGGGGAAGTGGGGGAAAGACTGAACAAGAAAGTGGAAGATGAGGTTCAGTGAAAGGAGGATATGTACAGAGACCGAAGTGACTCACTTGTCAGGATGCAGAGCAGGAACAGGTACTCTGTGTATGAGATGATGCCTGGTAATGAGACCAAGACAGAGAGAGTTAAAGAAAAGGTCACATTCAACACACATACACAATGTTTACAGATGTTCAAAGACCATGGGCCTCCTGACACACACACACACACACACACACACACACTCTCTCTCTAACACACATAATCCTTCCTTTCATGAAGATAGCATCTTTAAATGTGTCTTCTCTGAGCTGAGCTGCCAACAGCCATTTGGCCACACACCGTTTCTTTTTCTACACCCCGAGTGTCCACTGGCTGGTAGGGGTGTGTGCGTGTGTATGTGTCTGTGTTTGGATAAGCAAGTGAAAAATGTTTTAGGAGGTGATCCTTTCTTGCCTCAGGCCCATTTAGGAATCTCTATAGCACCATCTCATCTCTCTCTCTCCCTCTTTTTCGCTTTCTGTCTGATCGCTCAGATAGTTCAGGGTGACTCGCTTGAGTGTTACGGGAGACTGCTTTCCCATGTGTGTGTTTATGCATGTGTGTGTGTGTGTGTGTGTGTGTATGTGTGTGTGTGTGTGTGTGTGTGTGTGTAGGTGAACATGACACTAGGTAGAAGCAGTGTGAGCCTTGTGCTTTCCTGATGCTTGACTTCTTTGTACAGAGGAGCTGGTTTGGAACTGAATTCTCTTTTCTCCATGTAGCCTGAGCTGTGCAAAGACCAGGAGATACACTCTGAAACTCCTCAGGTTTCTACAACACATTCTGCATGTTTACACTCTCACACTGTCAGTGATATACTACTAAATAAAAAAGGTTGGTTAACTTTCATCTCACGAGGGAAACAATAGTCAGTGTGAAGGAAAATAATATTGCTAGACTGTTGATTTATGATTTTGGCTGTACTGAAAACACACTCTGCTAATTTACCTGAATTTGATACCATAATCTATGTTTTCCTATATGTTTTTCTTTATATCTAAATATTTATATACTTGTGCAACTTATTCATAGTGTCTGAGTTTTTACATTTTAACCTTTTATTTGCTAATCACTGTTATGAAAAGGTATTTAATCTCCACTATATCATATCCCTAGTTACATGAAGAGTTAAACATGTTTTTGAGAAGACACCACTGTCAAGCATGATTTATGACCAGACGTGACCTCAGTACTGAAATCAAGCTGATCGCAACTTGATTGACATCAACTGCAAATCATATCACTCCTTGTAATTATTAAGTGTTGCTGGTAAATCAGATCCCACTGAGAATCAACATCAGTCTCCTGCAGCTCTCGGCTGATTTCACACAGCAGCTTTCACCAGCACCCCACATTTCTAGCTAGAAAAGTCCCACAACTTACTGAAACAGTGAACTACCTGCCCAACATGAAATGTCACAGAGACAAAGTAAAAATACAAAATAAAAAATGATAGATAGTAAAGAGAGTTAAGGGTCAAGAGGGAAAAAACTTGAGTTGGTGGGAAATAAAGAATTAAAATGCAATTACATTTTGGGCTTGCACTTTGCACACAAGAGCACGAGAGCCATGAGAATTTGATAAGGTGATAGAATACCAAAATATCAAAGTCAGGTTTATTTGTGTAAGCCAATACCACATACGTTAGACTTTACAGGGACTATATCAGTAACTGTTCCAAATTTAGGTAAATCTCTTTAAGAAGACATGAGCTTTATTAAAGCTGCAATTACTTAACAGTGATGTAATAAAGCAATGACAGGCACGTGAACAAATCTCAAAAGAGATACATTTACATTTACTATTAACTGTAAATGTCTGCCCAGCATGTTACGGTGTACCACAGTAATAATCAACTCATCATAAACTCATCACAGCGCTGAATACATCCAATGTTTCTAAAGCAAAGTACAACCATTACTGTGCCCAGTTACTGTCTAAAACAGACAACCAATGCTGACATACTGTGCAGCCCACAACACACACACACACACACACACACACACACACACACACACACACACACACACACACACACACGCAGTCAACAATGTTCAGGCAGGCAACGCTATGCATTCCTCTGTCTGACACACACGTCTGTCATTCTCAGAAATCTAAAGCCATTCCAAGGATTTTAACTGTCCTCGCTCATCATGGCGTGTTCGGACATCAGCACACACACACACACACACACACACACACACACACACACACACACACACACACACACAGCTTATTCACACAACTCTCAAGGATGAGATTATAATAAAGCTGAACTGCTTTAATGTGTAAATGAATGAATGAGAGGTTCAGATGTAATAAAAAAAATTAGTATACATAGAGAGGTATTGCTGAATGCTAACAGTGTGTGTGTGTGTGTGTGTGTGTGTGTGTGTGTGTGTGTGGTCTTGGCAATATGCCACTAGCAGTTTGAATAGACATGCACTGTAATAACTACAATAGCTCTCTCTTACCATGAAGACTTAGGTTGGTTTACAAACTTTCTCTTTTCCCTTGTTTCATTTCTCCTTGTACTTTGTTTTCCTGTACATATCCATTCCTTTACACATCTTCAGTTTCTCTACATTTCTCCACTCCTCTTTGCACTCTCTCCCATTTCATTCCCTCTCTCATCACATCTTGTTCTATTCTATTCTATCCCATCTCTTTCTCTACTCCCCTTTCTCCTTCCTTCCATCTCTTTTTTATTTTCTCTCTGTCTTTGTCTCTTCTTTTTCTCAGTCTGCCTCGCTGATTTAACAAGAGGATGAAGGTAATTCTCCTGTATACTGGCCCCTGAAGCGTAAACATAACAGACACTCACACACACTTGTTACAAGGTGTAAAACATTATCATGATAGAGGAGAGGGAGAGGGGATGCATCACACAGGGTGCGTTATATTTAGCATATCCCAGTGTGTGTCTGTGTGTGTGTAATTATCACTACGGGGACTCACTCCCAGACTGTTTGATTCCTGTGTTACACACTCCTGAAACAAATGCTTTAATTAGGGGGAGCTTCTCTCCCTCTATCTCTCTCTCTCTGTCTCTGTGGTGCTGTATAAATTATTCTGTTCCTATATGCAGGAGAGGAGAGGAGAGGAGAGGAGGGGAGGGGAGGGGAGGGGGGGTGGGATGGGGGGAGAGGAGAGGAGAGGTTTATTTTTAGTTTTTTCAGCAGGTTGCTTGGCTGTAAGTAGGGACAGCATGCTTCCAACCCCGGATTAGAGCCGCCTACAGTGACACACACACACACACGCACACACACACAAGCTCACAAACACTCTTTAGTCACACATCAGCAGGTAAGCACTGGTACACATACACATAAGCAAATGTACTGAAAAGCTGCTCCTCATATTAACAGGACATTAAAAAAGTGCATAAATTGTATTATGTGTTAAGTGAATTAGTATATTTAATATGTTTATAAAGCAAATAAAACTATGATGGTGAAAACCTATTCCACTGACATTCACTGACCTTGTTATTATCTGACTGCTGCTTATTTACTCGGCTAACAATTAAAAGTGTTCAGGAGTCTGAGTGTGTCTGTGCATTTGTATAAGTAAGTGCAAAGGTGCTCAAGGTGCCTTTGCTGCTGTTTTTCTTTTATGTGTGTGTGTGTGTGTGTGTGTATGTGTGTGTGTGTGTGTGTGTGTGTTTGTGTGCGCACTTTCTCTGACCTCTTTCTCTCAGGTTGCGGAACAGTTTCGAGGATCCTCTCCATACTGGGGGAGTTTCTGACAGGATCTTCTCCAGTTCCTGACACACACACACACACACACACACACACACACACACACACACACACAATTACACACATTCAAAAGTAGATACACTGTTAAACACAGACCTTCACCTTAAAGTTCAACTTTTAATGCTGACACGAACAGAGAGAGAAAAAGAGGGTAACATGCCATGGACAGGGAGGGAAGGACACACTACAAACTACTGATGTGTCATTTACTCTAAGAAAAATATTAGTTTTGTGCAATTAACTGAAAAAAGGTTTTTATGTCAAAACAAGAAGTGTATTGAAAATATAGTTTATCAAGTTACATATGACTATGCTTTTAAGAGAAAAGAAATTATATAACTGAGACAGATGAAGGACAAAAAGATTCAAAGAACATCCATTTCACATTCATTGATCGCATCTGGTGTACTACTACATATATTCATTATACTGTATTTGTAAAATTTTTAAAGTGTGACATGATCTTAATGTAAAGTCTATCGGTCGATCAAGAACATAAGGGAGTGAAACACTAATGTGCATGTGCATAACCGCACAGCCCAGAAGAAAACCCAAAAGCTAGATAGAAAACTTTTTTGTGCTTAGGTGCTTGTTGAGCAATTTTTAAATCCATTGAATGGGCACCATTTTGGAGTCTGGCATACAGATCTTATTATGGATCCATGGTAAACATGAATGTAAAAAAATTCAGGTTGCAGGTATTTAAATATTAAAAATCAATTGGCTTTGCAAATGTTATCTAAGAAAGGACATGCATTCAACATGTTTGTTGAGCCTAAAGGACACCCACAATACCTTTGGTGCAAACACGGAACCGAATTTCCGAAAATGTTTTCAAGAAAACTCCCCAGGGTACCTTTAAGGTTTACACTTGTTATTTCCACCTTACTTTACCAAAAGCAAATAAAACTATGGTCAATATAACTGACCACAACAAAGGTACAGTTTTGTTGAAGGAAATCACCATTTCTGATGAATGAATGGATACGAGGCTGCACATAAAATATATATTTTGCTGCTTTTTTAATACACATTTAGAATTAATTGCCAAAAACTAATCTTAATTAATATCATATTGAAATTACAACACAATAAAGTGTGAAAACGTAAAAGGTTCTGGCCTTCTGAAGCCAGTCTCTAAAACACGTCGACTGCTCTGCGTAGTCTAATGCCACAACTTTGACTCAAAGTGTATACATTGTGCACACAGCCTGCAACAGATGTAACATGCAACAGATGCCTGCAACATGGAGGAGCAGAAGAAAGAAGCATTAAGAGTGTGTCTCCCACCTGTTTGGTCAGGGACCTCCAGGGCCTCTTGTCTGCCAGGGAACGAGACAAAAGAAGAGAGAAGAAGAAGGGAAAGAGGAGAAGAGCGTTTGGGTGGGCTTGGTCAGATAGCATCTGTATGATCTAGAAATGGGTCTTAATGTGCCCGGTACAGTCACAACACACACACCAACACACACAGACACACTCACTATATATACACTGTCATCATCACAGGCCCATTTGTACGGTCTAAAGTGCCCTATGCTTGTCTTTGTAGTTTGTGGAATGTCCCTGTAAAAGCACATACTACTTTTGCTCTGTTTTATACAACAAAGTTCATCTAATTCAACTTCAAAGGGGGCATTAGAGGATGTCGGCTGCTGAGAGGGTATGTGCGGCTGTATCGTGTGTCAGTGAGCCACAGTAGATGTAAACACACACATACAGGTGCACAGTTTGCACGCAATACAATCACATGGCTGCTGAAGAAAGGAATGGTGGCTTTTTTGGACGGGTGTTTGTGATAACCTCAACCTGTGAGGACATTTTTAAAACAGTTTGTGCATGTGTGTGCACGTGTATGTGTGTGTGTGACTAACATTAAACTCAGACTAAACAATAGCTGTAAAACCATCTGCTTTGAGGCTGGCTGGCGAGGACTAATCTGTTACGACTGGCAGCAGGCTGACAGAAACAGCAAAGACCTGTTTAAACCCAGGATTTTAAAGGGTTTTAAAAACTTTGTTTCAGTAAAAAAAAGAAAAAAGGGTCTGTTTCACACCTGCCACTCACATCCATGTTGTTACTGGCAGGGAAAGAGAAATTTAATGCATAATGCCAGAATTAAAATCTAGATACAGTCGAGATATGAGCCACATGTTAATGCAGGATAAACATGGGGCTGATGTAATATATAATATATAACAGTATGTCTGTGTCAAATTGAAGCGTAAAAATTGATGCAAATGGAGAATGTAATTTCTTAACAATCTTTATACATTTTCTAACTGAAGTTCATATTATTTTGGGGTGTGACAGCATGTTCCCTACACAGCAACTTTAATGCGTTTGAATGCACTAGGTCTCAATGTGAATACAAAGACCATTAACTTTAGTATATTCTGTTTCTCTGTTTCACGACGAGTGTTTTCGACACAAAAGCAAAGGATGATTTGTGAGTGTGTGATACATACTTCTTGGTTCACTCATGGTGACCGACTCGATGAAGTTCTGCGGAGTCATGTACAGCTGGCCTTCATACTCAACAGAGCTGAACATGCGGAAGCGATGCTCGTGGGACGACATGTACACGTCTCCATCTTCAAAGTCAAACGGACGTGCCTGCAGACATCAGTAAGGCCGAGAGCAAGAGCAGTCATGTTCTGGTTATTGCAATATTATTACACATTGAGAATATCACATTTAGTGATTTGAAAAGTGCGACTTCTTCAGCTGTGATAGTTCTCTGTGAAGGAAGAACTCTGTGCCACTCATGCAGACAGATTTTGAACTGTATGCGCCTCTTCTGTGCTTTTGAACCTCCATAATGAGGAGGTCCATCTATTCTTGGCATCATCTCTCTCCATTTAGCTCTCTGAGATTATAAATAGAGTCAGCACCTCTGGCGCAATGCAATAACATTAAAACAGGGGAACACACACACACACACACACACACACACAAATACTTTGTCACTACTTTCTGCTTGATTAGCATCTCACTCTCTCTCTGTGAGGAGCCAGAGCTTCAACTTGATTAGCTGCAGTGTAGGAGAGCTGCTACGCCAACAGATTGTGCTGCAGGAAGCTGTGTAATTAGCAGAGAGGTTTCCAAATTTAAACCTGTTTGGCCGCAGGGCCCAGCGCACCGAGGTTCCTTCTCAGCTCAGCTAACATGCTAATGAGCACACAGATTCATTCATAAAGCTTTGATGCTGCTTTCACCAAGGGGCCTTTTGAAGGCATGAATAGGAGATGAGTGTGAGGCTTCATAGGAATGCACTGTAATCAAGTCTAAGAGCACAGACACCCATGGCTCTGACTCTCACTAATGAATGAAGTTTACAAAGTTCTGCAAAGGCAGCTGGGTTCACATCCCATGATGCACAACATGATGTAAAAAGTAATGTAAGCTCCTCGGAAAAAAAAAAAGCCAGTTATTTGAAATTACTCACACTGCAGTACACCGTGTTCTTTTGCAGCTTTAATGTCATGTAGCCACAACTCAACCTGTTTCTGTTGCCTAGTCTTGTTCTCCTGGCTGCACAGCAGATGCTCCAGGTGTTTTCCCCTCAGGCAACCTGGTATTCTCTGTTCACAGCTGCAGCTCTTTAGTCCATCTCCTGGGTTTCCTCACAGCTATACTGTCCTAATTCTAACCCTCCTGTGTTCCCTCCTGACATCAAATTGAGTTATTTCAGTTCAGGTAAATTACAGTAACGCTTAGCCAGCCCCTGCAGAAATCAACCACCTCTTGAATCGGAGATGTCAGAGATTGCCAAGGCTGTTTGTCAGCTCCTTTTCTTATTTGCAAGACATGATACAGTTTCAAAGAGGAAGCCCGATGCTGAACCATAGTCACTCTGCCCTCTTAAAGAGTAACTTCAACAGCTTTACCAATCAAAGTCTATTTACAAAAGTTGGAGATGACTACTGCATATATGAAAAAAGTTGTATAAAGCCTTTTATGGCTCCAGAAGGAGCTGTATGAACATTGCATGTCTTCTGGAACAGAGCCATATTACAGTATATGCATATAACAGCTACATATCTAGTTCGAGTCTAGCTGACCTTTGTTGCATGTCATACCCCTGTCTCTCTCTTCCCCTGTTACCTGCCTGCTTATTCACTATCAACAACACTATTCAATGAAGGCCAAAATGCGAAAAGAAAAATTGGCTTAAAAAAAAACAACAATGCACATCTCCTGCTTCTATGTATATGTTTATTTTCATTGAGAATCTTTGGCACAGGAATTTTGTTTAGGAACAATTTAAGTGTGTTCATTAGGTTCATATAAATACCAGCACTTGGTATCAACAGATACCCAGTACCCTAATCTTACTAATCATGAAGCATATCATATGTATAGCTATTGTTTCACTAGTTATTTGCCTAATGACTAATGTGAAGTTAGCAGTCTTCATGACATATGGATGCAAATATTAATGTAAATGTGCTCTGAATATGACGACTGAAATCTTTTTGGAGTTTGCTGTTGGCTTGTGCCATTCATAAGCTACTGGTTAAAAAAAATCTATCACTGACCAAACAGCTGTAGGCTGAAACTGTACCTTCTTAAACCCACCATTCAATTTCTGAACATGCCACACACTCCAGACTGCAGTAAAGATCCATATTTTCTTTCCATTTTTCCACCTCCTTCAGTTCTTCTGATCGCTCCTAATTTACAGACTGCACCCCTCGTACTCACTCTCTCACCTTCACATGGGGCGGTAGTTCTGGTAAGAGGAGTTTATCTTACTCTTTACTTCTCATCCTATGTACATGTTAGTTTAACTTTATTTATACTTATTTCTTAAAGATGGACATGTGCGACTAATTTGACTTGTGTTTTGACTTATTGTGCAATTCCTTTGAGTTTTGGAGAAAATAAACCTTGTGTCATTCATAAGCCCCTGGTTTCAAGTAAATCTTAGTAGATAGCTATCCTTGTCAGTTCAGGTGATATACTATGTGGCTCTGTGGCGTAATGGATAGCGCGTTGGACTTCTAGGCATTAGTGAAGTAATTCAAAGGTTGTGGGTTCGAGTCCCACTAGAGTCACTTTCTGGAGCTTTAGTTTTGTTGCTTTAGATAAATGTGCCTTTTGCAAAGAACTGCACTTTCATGCCTTTATTTCCATGCATTCTTATATGACGACCACAATGATAGTCACCTTTTCATATCCACTAAGAATTAAGTACATTAATTCGAGTTCTTTACAAGATACTTGCTGTATATTTTGCTGAAAACGGCAAAATACTACTTCTTAAAACATCCAAGTACTTCCTTCACCAGTGAAGTCATTAAAAAAGTACATAGCAGTCTGTTCTCAAGTAACTTAACATTATTGCATTTTTAGAAATTGCAGGAACTACTAACTAAGCTATTCAATGATTAAGCCTTGTAGGATAAAGTAACTACCCAGAAATTACTCTACCTCATTTTAAAGTTTTACTCTTGGAATTAAGATGTTGTTGTCTGAAATATCCTAGAATGCATCAACCAACTTAGTACATCTAGTCCATTACTGTACTGTAAGTACAATTTTGAGGTACTTGTATTTTACTCAAGTAATTCCATATTATTGTACTTTAGATTCTACTACAGCACATTTCAGAGTGAAATATTATACTTTTTAAAGTGATGCCTATACATGTGCAAACACTTTAGACAATTTCGATGTTTCTTAACCGTCACACAGTACCATCAGGAAGGCGTTTGATCT
The DNA here is from genome assembly GCF_021018895.1 of Seriola aureovittata. Classification (NCBI taxonomy): domain Eukaryota; kingdom Metazoa; phylum Chordata; class Actinopteri; order Carangiformes; family Carangidae; genus Seriola; species Seriola aureovittata. The sequence goes on from NC_079366.1 coordinate 11,508,803, forward strand.
GTCCCAAATTCATTCTGCAGGATGACAACAACCCTAAAGCGTATGAATTTGTGAGTTATGGTCCAAAATGTGTGAGAGGTCACAATGACCTTGACCTTTGACCACCAAATTCTAATCAGTTTATCCTTGAATCCAAATTAATATTTGTGCCAAATATAAAGAAAATTTCCCTGGAAGCAAACTGGAGATATAACATTCAAGAGGCCAAAAGCATGCTTTGTAAGGTCAGTGACCTTGACCTTTGACCTTTGATGACCAAAATCAAAGCAGTTCATTCTTGAGTCAAAATTAAAATTTGAAGGGATTTCTTTGAGAGGTTCTTGAGATATTGCGGTCACAAGGCCAAAACCGTGTTTTATGAGTTCACCGTAACCTTGACCTTTGAACTTTGACAACTAAAATCTAAACAGTTCATTCTTGAATCCAGTTACATGTTTGTGTCAAATAGGAAGAAATTCCCTGTAGGCGTTTCTGAGATATCACATTCATGAGAACGGGATGGACGGGCATACTAGCCTACATACAGATGGACAACCCGAAAACATAATGTCTCTGGCCCTGGCTGTTGCCGGTCTGGAAGCATAACAAGGAGTCCTACAACAGATAGTATGGCTTCCTTATCTCAACATCATGGTGTCAGACTGGGATTACTTGAAGAGACAGAAGTCACTGAGACAGTCTAAATCCACAGAGGAACTGTGACAACTTCTCCAAGATGCTTGGAGCAAACTATCTGCTGAGTACCTTGAAAAAGGTGTGCAGGTGTAAGGAGAATTAGTGCCGTGTTACAGACACAGCATGGTCACACCAAATATTGATTTAATTCAGGTTTCTACTGTTTACTGCACTTTGCATTAAATTAATTGATGAATAAAACTACTGTACTTGTGACATAATTTTTGAAAGTATCCGCAGTTTACTTCTAGTGGCTTAAACTTGCACACTACTACTTTTGGTGCTTTAAGTATATTTTGCTGCTAATATCTTTACTTGTGTAAAATGTTGAGTTCGTGTCTTTTACTGAGTATTTCTACACCGTGGTAGTGTAACTTTCACTGATGTAAGTAAAAGATCTGAGTACTTTTTCCACCACCGGCATTTACTGTGCTCAGTTTTGAGCAGTCCCTTCACAAAGCGATGCACAGCTGTAAACAGCTGTACACAGCTGCCTGACGGACAGTAACATCCTCGACTCATTGTCATTTCAGCACCAGCTCGAGCGGAGAGCGCCATTCCTGCATCTGCGCGCGCACATCGTCCTGCAGCCAAACAGTGAGCAAACTGTTTCCACTGGGCGTGCTGGGAATGAATGACACAGTCTATCCGCCCGAGAGGAAAACATATAAACTGCCAACCACACCATGGCCACAAAACAGAAGAAGCCCCGTCTGACTGGGCCCGTGAGTCTAATTTTAGTGGAAGAAAATGTGAAAATACCCAGCGCTCTCTGCCTTTTCTCTCGGTGGTCTCTTGTTGTCACCTCCACACCGAGGCCCCCATGTCAACACAACACTTTTCCTTTTCCTGCCAACGACCTAACGAGTCGCTGCGTGTCACTAAAGCCCTGTAGCTTTTGTGTTCTCGTTAGCAGTCTCAGCCCCAGTATCAGTCAGCCTCCTACCTTTTCCTTGGCTTCCACGGTGGGGATGGATGGTAGTAAATCGTTGATGCTGTGTCTCTCCATCCTCTTCCTTCCTCTGCCGCTCGTCATGTCGCTGTAGAAGTAAAGTGCCACGGCGCCTCCCGTTGCGAGACACATCCCGACTGCAAGACACCTCCGCGCCCTTCCTCCACTGGTCTGACTAACGACGAGCTCGTTTCTCGCCGCCGACCAGAGGTTTACCTTCCCAGCCAGCGCTGCCACTCTGCGGAAAGCGGCCATCGCTGCTGCTGCCGCTGTGCTGCTATGCTTGTAACTTTGCAGGCAGCACAAAACTCGCGTTTCCCTGCTTTCATCGCGAGATGTGCGGCCTCTCTGATGATGCTGATGCTGAGAGCAAAGTCCTGCGCAGGGTGGAGAGGATTTGATGTTTCACTGAGGGAGGAATGAAGTGAAAGATAAACCTGTGTGAACTCACTTCATCCACTTTACATGAGCAGGATTTATAACAAACATCAAACAGGAGCAACATACATGTATACATGCAACAAATATGCAACTAAGAGAGTTGGCAACATCTCTCTTGGAAGACACACGCATCATAAAGGGCTCCATAGGGGCTTTTTGGGGCAGCAGTGGTGCCCTTTATTGGAGGCCCCTTTTCCCAATTTTTCTTGGGTGGACCCAAACTTAGCCTGGTTTCTAGGGCTGGGACAGCATGCTTATGCTGCTTTGGCACTGTCACAATACTGGGGTGCCAAGTTGATACATCTTGTGATTGTTAAGTATTGATATAATTCAATTTACTACGATTTTCGTTTACTTTTTTATCGGTAGACCATGGGAAAAACTTGAATCATACACTTCTAGAGACTATGCATCATGCATCATTTCCAAAGACATGACAAATAACATATCAGTCTTTCTGAATTTTATTTCGGCTGAATCATTGCTATAAACTCATTGGCTCTGTCTTTAAGCCATGCCAACAAAAACTCTGTTACTCTTGTAACTCTGTCAAAAACTGTTAGCTAAATGAAGAACTGTTGTAATTGAATTGAATAAACTACTGTTACAATAAAGTAAAATAAAATACTTTCATAAAGTTAAAGTATTGTTATAGTTAAGGTAAATAAAGTTAAACAAAATAATGAAGTAATAAAGTTAAATAAAGTACTGTTAATAAAAGCCACTGATGCTTTTATTCTGAAGGATCATGCTCATCTTGGGCAAGCAGTGTTGAGGAAGTTGTTGTGAACTTGAAGCTTTCAGCCAACACATGGTTGGACAGTGACAGTTAGCTGTTTGCAGTTAGCAGAAAGTCAAACTGTTACTGGTCCTTGGCGGCGTTAAACATGAGGATTTATTCAATGTGCAGGAAATTGACAACCTCTGGCCACTGTTCAAACAAACAGCTCTCTAGTTCTTGCGCTAGCTGTTATTAAACTAGCTCAGTGTAAATAATAAAATGAATATTGATTCAAAAATCAGCATAGCAATTAAAAAAGCATTAAAAAAAGGATAATTCTTTGATGGAAGAAGTTTGGAACAAACATGAATCATCCTAGAGCTGGCCACACAGCCAAACTGAGCAATCAGGGAAGAGGGGCCTAGGTACGAGCTCAGGAGGTAGAGCGGGTCGTCCACTTATCAGAATGTCAGTGGTTCCTCTGCTCCTCCATGACCAAGGATCCTTGGTCAAGGTACTAAACCCCAAACTGCCCCTCAGGGCCGTTCCATGAGTATATGGGCATGATGTTTGAGTGTGTGTGCAAATGGGTGAATATGGCAAATATTGGGAAGAGCTTTGAGTGCTTGATAAGACTAGAAAAACGCTATATACAGTACCAGTCAAAAGTTGGGACAAAGTGGCAAACTGACTTGGACAAAGTGTGTCTAAACTTTTGACTGGTACTTTAAGTGTAGTCCATTTACCACCATGGCTCAGCTTCAGAGATCCTGTCAGGAGAAGGGAGAAACTTTGAGAAGAACCATGTTGGACATGAAACTAATTTTTATAGACCACTGTTGGGTGGTTTAATCTATAAATATGCACAATATTTTACAAACTTATCTCATGCTTGCTATATAAAATCTTAATCACAAGAATAACTAGTGTCATGGCTGTAGATGTAATGAGTAAATAGAACAGTATTACCTTCTGAAATGTGGTAAAAGTATAAAGTAACATGAAATGGGAATACAACAAAAGAACTACAATACCCCTTTGATGTACGCTACCTAAAAGCTGTACTTACCTTCCAGCACTGCATTTACTGCCAAGATAAACTGGCAAACTGACTTCATGCTGATGTGGCACACATGCAAAATTTGCAAAATTTAGCAAATCACATTCAAAACCACTCAGCAAAGTGACATTTGTTAACAGGCTTTTACCCAGAATATACTCGCAACAAGAGAATCTTAGTCTTCACACTGTAATCAACATGACAGTCATCTCAGTTTACATGTGGGAAATTGTTAGTGACCAACAATATCAACATTTGTCAATCTTCACTTTTTATTGAGGGTCAGTGTGGTATCAGATTTTCAGTGGGAAGTGCAGCATCAAAGCAACTAGTGGAGAGCAGATATCAAACGAATATCAAAGATGAACTCTTCATTTAAGTCTTTACATGTAGGACTAATCTTAACCTGATGGGGCTTTTCTCATGACTTTGATGCTGAGAGAATAAAGTAACGAAGTCTAATAGATGGGCCTGTCACCTGTTCACACATGAAGCACTGTGGATCACTCTAACCTATAAGCTCCATTTAACCAAAAGTTGAAATTAGATCAAACAATGACTATCAAAACCTCTTGGTAGAAATAAACCCTTTAAAGGGTCAAGTACAGCAATTAAGCCCTTAATTAGTTCCTTTGATTTCTATTTTGTTCATAACCCAAGTTTGATTAGCCCATTACAGTGACTAATCCTGGCAATATGGTTCCCTAACTGGTTGATTGATGGAGATTATTAATTAAAAATACAACTGATCTGTAAGAAAAGATCATTAATTGTTAAATGTACCCTAATATTAACATCTTTGACAAAGATTCAGTATTGGCTGCTTCATAAAATCCAACCATTTGAAATATTTACATATAACAGAGCTCCAAGCTGAAAGACTTTATAGATCCCGTCATCTAAACACAGTTTGTCCAGTAAGGGACAAAAGGCTAAGCAGCTAAAAGTGGGCACTTATTCATTTTCTAACTGGCAGTTTAAATTATGATTAAATTAAACATGCCTATATTTTGATATGGCCCTTATGAACCCTGCTTTCAAAGACCCCAGGAGTTCCCCAGACCTCGGTTTGGAAACCACTTGCATTAATAACCTCTAGGCTACTTATTCAGTTATTCCATTATCCAGGCATTCGATTAGGTTGTAATTTCTTTGTGTGTGTTATATGTGTGTGTGTGGGTGGGTGCAGGGTGGGGTGGGGTGGGGGTGTAACCCTGGGGGCCTCCTCCTCCTCCTCATTTCCCTCCTCTATGGCTGCTGTGGTGGCTACATGCTTGGCTTCACTCTACTGCCCCATGCCACAATCAGGGCAGTAAACCCATAGAAAATGTATTTTAAAGCAAACCATGTGACCCTGGGAAATGTTCACTTGCTCCTTGTAGAGTGGAAATGTGGCGTTGTCGTTGACGTCTTCATTGTGGCCAGGTCGATATCCAATACATCAAGATCTGATCAGCCCGCAGGTCATTACGATCGATCCTGTCTCCTTTTAAAAAAAAAAAAAAGTTCCTTTTTTTTGCTGGCCATGAATACTAATGAACCGAGGCAAAGAGGGAGAAGGACGCACGCCACTCACGTAGACGCCCTCTTAGTCTGTCTGTCTCACACACACAGACACACAACCGGTGAACACCCACGACATAACAAGTCTCTTTTATAGGCCTCAACAGAAAATGAAACAGACATACCATATATGTGCCGCTGTCTTTCTGTCATGCTGCAGAAATCAACATTAGGCGTGCGTATAGCGACCACAAAAACACCTCTGCACCTTCAACTCATTTATCAACGCGACTCCCAAGGGAGGGGGCAGCTGTGTGTGCGCGTGCGTTTGTGCGCGCGAGCCTGTAGCCTATAGCTGCCAAAATCAATTCCATATAGGCTGGAATCATGAGCCCCTTCGCCCCTGGACCAAACCAGTCCAAATCAACCATGTAAGCTGCGGTTTGACCCCATGGCCATGCAACTCAGACCCGAATGTATAAAGAAAAGTGGTAAATTAAATATCTCATTAAGTCAACCCCTCATATTTGGAGGGAGGTCTTTTGGGTTCATTACTAGCTGGCAATCCACGGTTGACCAAAAAGCTGGACAAGCTTTTGAGTGGGTGACCATAGGCAATTTAATGTCTTATCTTCATATTTTACAACAGTTTATACGAAATACTTGATGTAAAGATTCACAAATGTAGCTAATCTTTTTTCCCTGCCAAAATTTTCATTTATAATCTTTATCTCTGCAATGAGATCAAATGCATTTTCTTGCCTAGATTACAGCCTGCAGTTAGTGACCATATGCATCGTGGACAGATGTTGCTCAGCGTTTGAAATCGGACGATGGTCAGTGGAATATGTTCAAAGTTATGATCAATGAAAAGATGTAAATGCTTAACGACCCCCGTTTATTTACAAAACGAATGAAGAGCCACTGTTCTTTTTTCTGAAGTCCTTCAAGTGTCAAGTGTCGGGGTATTTTCTAAGCTCGCAGTTCAAACAGGTATATTCCCTTCTTCTGGTTATTATTGCCTGATCCCCTTACAAGATCCCCGCACTTTGAAGCCTCTGTAGGTCTTTGATTCGTCTTTTAAGACCACAATTAAGGATATACGGGCTCCCGTGCTGTTCAAAGCATCATGGAAAGATCAATGAAGGGATTGACAGTCAAGTGATGTCGTTTGCACAGGTGTGTGTGGGGGCGTGCGGTGCAACTGTGTGTGTGTGTGTGTGTGTTTATATCTGTGCGGGTGCTGTGAACGTGCGGCTGGGTTATATAAAACAGGGGCAATAAATCAACATTGGAGTGCGAAAATTACGCAAATGGGGGCTTTCCTCTCTCTCCCGCCGCACCTGAGTCATTTCGACAAGGGGGGCGTGGGGCTGTAAAGCGTTTAGGGTAATAGCAATATCACTTTCATGGTGTTTGACACACACACACACACACACAAGCGCGCACACACACACACACACACACACACACACACACACTCTCTCTCTCTCTCTCTTTCTCTCCCTGTCTATGTGTCACACACAAGTTGTTGCGGAGTTGCGCACTCCACTGCGACTCTCACAAACACACACAGTTTAAACTGGCAGGTATATACGCACTGCTGAAGTGCCTATGAGCAATGTGACATCGAGTCTCTATGAGCGTCAGGGAAGCAGTCGTGTAGCTGGAGGGCAGCAGGGAAAATAAGCCTGTCAGGCCAATTTTTATTAGTAGTTTTTAATTTCCTCTCAGAGTCCCTGCGCTCTCGGCACTGAAACTGAACATCAAAGGTGAGGCAGGGGAACGACGAGCTCAGGGATGAAGGGACTCTCTTTCAAACGGGAAACCGAAATGAGCCATAAAGGGAGGAGATCGGGGCGCATTTGCATAAAGAGGCAACTTAGGGTGATTTTCTATACGGAGTTGTGCTTTATATAGGCTGGATGTGGAGCGCAGTGTCCTGGTCTCTCTGCGTTACATCCTGCTGCTGGAGGAGCTGAGGCAGCAGAGGGTACCGCAGAAATACAAGGCTGAAGTGAATTAAGGAGGTTACGAGGAGAGAGAGGGAGGGAGAGAGAGAGAGAGAGAGAAAGAGAGAGAGAGAGAGAAAACCCTGATGTGCACCGGAGTAAAGGGGAGTATCCCGAGGTGATGAGGAGAGAGAGGGAGCGTACAGAGGACAGGAGAGAGGGATAAATAGCAGAGGAGAGGAGGAGACGGGACACGGGCAGCTGCAACCGGGGACACCTGCATACATCAAGATAACGCGGGAGTTTAATCTCAATTAGATGACAGTCTAATCAGCGGTGCTGGTGACTGCGCCAAAACGCGCACTCATTGGGGATTTTCTCCGCCTGCACGTCTAACTTTTCTTTTTCTCCGCTGACCCCGGCTCGCTGGGTCGTACCGAGGCTCTCTGCACATCACTCGGATCTCGACTCGGATCTCCTGTATTACTGCAAACCGGATCGGGTGTCCTTATCTGTGATGGGGGCAGCAGCCGAGGTTGGGAGCTTCGGCAACGGATTTCTGGACAGCTTTGGTCTTGCGGGTGCCGCTCCGGCTCCCGTTGGCTCTCATTTCGTTCTCACCCCAGCCGGGGCGGTGGACTACAACTCGGTAACCGGACTGATGATGGGGGGACAGGGGCAGCAGCAGGAACACATAGTGTCCGCGGAAAGACTGTCCCGGAGCCTGGCGGACCTCAGCCATCTGAAGGGGATTCTGAGGCGGCGGCAGCTCTACTGCAGGACCGGCTTCCACCTGGAGATCCGTCCCGATGGCACGGTGCAGGGCACGAGGAAGGACCACAGCAGATTCGGTACAGACCCTTTAACAACTGAAGCTATTATTGTCATTATTATTATTATTGTTATTATTATTTTTGTGAAATATAGGATATTGTCTTTTTGTAAGATATGTAAGATAGGCTGTTGACAGGTATCCTTATGGTGAGGCATTGAAACACTTTCACACACACACACACACAGACTAAATGTACTGTAATGATTTTATTCTCAATGCTCTTTACTACACATCAGAACCTGGACTAAAATTAGATTTAAATTGCAAATAACTAACCAACTCACTGTATAGGAAGACACAGCTGTACCACCTACTGGAGCACCCACTTTATATAACCATCAAATATATCTATGCTACTACAGCCACACAAGTCACTATAATCATTTCAATATACTGTGATGGCAGCTGGTGCTAAGCTGTAGTCAGTGGTGCTACTAGTAAATGTTATAATGCACCCAGTGAAACATAATTTCTTTCCAGATAAATGAGCTTTCCAGGTGGGACAATAGTTGGAATATTATATGTTTGCACATTCATAGCACATTTCCTCTTTGAGATTAGATTTGAAGCTTTTCTTTACTTTCACCAGCTTATCTTCAGGTATCAGCATAAACACCTGCAGATCAAGAGTATACCTCTCAGAGAGCTCTTTTAGTTGCTGCAAGGCTTAAGCACTTCTGGCACTTGATTTATTCCATCTGAGACTTGGATGTAACTTGCCAGAGGCCATTCCAGACACCCAGCCTAGCTTGTCAGAGTCAGCTGGTGTGTACTGGTGTGTGTTTTTGCACTGAGTGCTGGTACATTTTAGTCTCACCATCAACCTTCCTATTTTAAAAATACACAATATTGTAGGACATTGTGCAAGTAGCTGTGAAACAAACCTGTGATATACTGTGCCCAGAAGGTGCTGTTTGTGTTAATGAGGTTGAAATTACTTACCAAAAATTTATTTGGACAAAAGCATCTGCCAAATGAATGTAATGTAATGTAATGTGTGTGCAGGTATTCTGGAGTTCATCAGTCTAGCTGTGGGACTGGTCAGTATCAGAGGGGTGGACAGTGGCCTCTACCTCGCCATGAACAGCAAGGGAGAACTGTACGGATCGGTGAGTACACACGCTATTGAACGCACCCTAAATTCATCTACACTTGCACAGCGATGTGCATTTCAAAATACAGTATGTACCAGTTCTTCACGTATCTGATGTGTAATCCATTGCCAGCAGGTGGCACATTTGGCACCATAAAATTCATATTTTCTCTTTCTCTGCTCTTCTTTCTTTCTGCAGGAGAAACTGTCAGCAGAATGTGTTTTCAGGGAGCAATTTGAAGAAAACTGGTACAACACCTACTCCTCCAACATCTACCGGCACGGAGAAAAAGGTACATTTTACTTTGTTGCTCTGAACAAAGATGGGACGTCCCGTGATGGAACGAGGTCAAGGCGGCATCAGAGGTTCACTCACTTTTTACCGAGGCCTGTAGACCCGGATAGAGTACCAGAGCTGTACAGGGACATACTGGGCCAGAGCTGAGACTGATGGGGTGTTTCTTTGACCCTGTCAGAGCTGGTCTGAGCTAAAAAGCAAACCCAGTGCACCTAATCTTCTTCTTGAGGAAGATGGGAGATCTTGTTGATCTAGACAAAACAGGATCATAAAAAGTGCACCAAATCAACACTCCCCATCGCTGGAATGGAGGAAGGGACCAGACCTTCTTTAAACCAGACTGCCCGTGGAGTTTGACAGAGCACCAAGGATCTTCTGTGGAAGATGTGAAGGCCCCTTTACAGACACAGAGGCTACTTTGACCTTTCTATTGGACTATGCAGAGGCCCTGGTGGCCAAGCAGATGTTCTATGGATTTCTTTTGAGTTTCCACTAATGGAATCCAACTACCTGCTAGTCCAAACTGCATGTTCAAGAGGACAAAAGTGTGGAACTCATAGTTGAAATTAACACCTGGCTGCTTTATAGCTTTTTACTGCTGTGGCTGTTGAGTCTTGTCATTTTCACTGTTTTCAGTAGGGCTTTTTATTTCATTCTAAACACTACTGTGGCTGCTATGTAAACGATTTATTGAAATGCATAATCCAGTATACAGAGTGGCTGGTTTACACTAAAAGGTAGTTTCATGCACTGGAAAGCAGCCGTGTTTGTTCTGGGAAGCGGGTGTGTATCGGGCTGACTGTTGTGATGACATGGATGGATTCTCCTTGAAACTGCCCCAAAGACAGAAGCTGCTCAGAAAATGTGCATGAGGAATAAGAGAAGAACAGGCCCAGAGGGCTTTTATATGGACTTCCTCTGTGGTGTCCCGTGGCGGAACACTGTGCGTTCTGGTGGAACTCTGGAGACTCAGTCTGGAACCCAGTGAAGGAATTCTGTTGTTCTCCCACTGACTGCACGGAACCGACAAAGACACCTTTACAAACATGTTGACAGATTTTATTCTTATTTATGAGGTTTTGTTATCTAGGACATACAGTATATTTATTTCATATATTTATTTATTTTGAGAATATATTTTTGCAGGTATGAGATAAAATAAAATAAAAATATCCAGAACAAGCCATGAGAGGTTATTCTTGTTTTGTTGTTTTTGGTTTGTTTTTTGCATCATCACAGCATATACTTTTATTTTGAATTCTGCCCATCTGACCAACTGTGTTTACAACTGGAAACTGTAAAATGATAGGTTTAGCTGAAAATGAGTCACATAGATCATTGATGAAAAAAACTCTCTTCACAGTTAAAAACAGCAAAGTTTCATTTTACTGCCACAAGACCTGTTATCTGTATCTGTACTGATTTGACTGATGAGATCTGCTTGTTAACAAACACAGATCAAATTGTTCATTACTTCATCATTTATGTGGTCCCTAACCTTAATGCCAGTGTCCAAAAGAGTTAATGTCTTCAATTTGCACTTTGGAGATTTTGTATTGCACTTCAGTAAAGTTGGGGAATTTGTAAGAGGCTGATTAAAAAAAGAACTCTTCAAGTCATTGCAGCAGAGACAGTGATATGCTGACTATTATTCAAGTGTCAAAAACACTATTTACCAAAAAAATGGCATAATTCCCATGATGTGCATTGCAGACTTTCCATATCCTGTTTTTGAGAAATCGAAATGGGACTGCCCTGGTTGACAGTGCCCATTAAGTGTGTTTAAACCAAGACATTGAGATAAAACGTTTCACATCTAAGATTTGCAGTGGCCAATTCACATAAAGCAGCATGCATGACCTCCACAAGAGCAACACACCCTTATACAACCATATGCATCCTACTACTCTTCTTTTGGTCTTGCAGCTGCAGAGGGCAACCTGCAGCAACACCATGAAATATTAGACAACTAACACAAACAAGCTGTTGGGTTTCTCTATACTGCAAGAACAGTGATGTCTGAAAACAACTGTATGTAAATGTTAAAAAGAGAACATCCTTGTCTAATCAAACAAATAATAAAGAATGGGTCCATGTCTATCCAAATCTGTTAACACATGCCTCAGTCCTAAATTTACTTATGCAAGTAGCTGTTGGTGAAAAGGACTGTGGGCCACCAGTATGACTACCTTGTTAAAGGGTAGATAGTGCTACAACATAAGATAGCACCATCTAGTAGCTCACAGCTCAAATTATATCCAATAAAAATAGAGACCCAGGTTGCATGCTTTGCTTTGTCTCCCGACACCTTAAAGGACCTTTCTTTGTGATACCATGAACTGATCCTTATGGTAAAGTTTATTTTCCAGGCTCAGTTCCAGTTACACACCTCTGAAGCTGGACTACCTTGCAGATACTACAGACTCCTCCATGTTCTACATATATGACATTAAAACTTCCTTTGATTTCCATCAAATCTTTTCAAACTTAAAAGTCAAACCATTCCTCTACATTATTTAGTCTTTTAGTGAAAGACACATGTGACTGTGTTACTCTCTTAGATAACAATAAAAGCCTTGTTTTTCCTAAATTCTTTCCAGTTTCATGCATTTTTGTATTTCCAAATTGTGCTTGTGAGCTGTTTCCATTGAAATGGTTAATAGTATGGCTGAATTAACAGAAATAGACAGAGTAATGGGGAAGGAGGAGAAAAATAACATGAAGTCATCTATGTGAAGAGACAGCACGCGCTTCCTCTGACAGACACTGCAATTAGACAAGTGACTGGCAGGACGAGTGATCTGCTGCGCTCTTTCATCCTCCCGTTCATCATCCCTTTATCTCGCCCTTCGTCTGCCTGGCTTAGGTGAGTCATCCCTTGTTCTTATGACACCTGAGACTGAATTGGGCAGATGTCACTGTGGTATAGGTGAGTGAGAGAGAGCGAAATAAAGCACAGGAAACAGACAAAGTAGTGCTAGAGTTAGAAAATGATGTAGCAAGACAGCGAAGGAGGACAATGAGAAAGACGAAGGTGTGGGATAGTTGTTTTGCAGACAGAAAGTACAGCTGAAGGTATTGTTAACGGGATATTTTTTTAAGGTTCAAGCATTGTGGTATGTTGAGTCCATTCTTTATCTTGGAAACAATTTCACCCAAAGGTCCACTTAGCAGTTGTTCTGCAGCTTTTGATCACACAATCTACCTCAGCCGATGGGGTTTTTCCAGTTGTGGAATTGCAAATGTTTAATTTTCTATTTTTCTGAGCACTTTAAAGTCCTCTCATCCATTTTGGCTTCAAAGTTGAGTTTCAAACGTCCTTCTTTATATAGATTATTCTTAAGTAAACAGCTGTTAATGCTAACGTTGGCTATGTAGCAATAGCAAAACTTACAAATAGCTCCTTGAACCAAAACCACAATATTTTCTTAACTTTAACCAAAGGTTCAGAGTTCAGAGGGTGACTCGTTTCCAAAACCAATAAACACGAAAAAGAATATTCAAGAAATGGATCAAATTGAATGTTTGTCTGCTGAAACATAAGCTGCAAATGTTAGTTTGTCCAGCTAAGTGGCTTATTACTTACAGTAGTAACACATATTATTAGCTAACTACATTATTTTGTGGGGTTACAAGTTATGTTAGAAAAACCCTGTTCAGGACTGGGACATCACAGTGTAGTATTTAATCACTGTGTAGCAGCTGGTTATGAATGCTTTCAGAGTTCAGTGCAACGTTAGTGGCTCTAATTTGCCCTAATTTGGGTAGGTTGACAACCTGAGTCCAGCTGTTATGCAGAAATGTTTGCCAAACACATCAGTTAGCTCGCTTTAAAAAGTATAAAGTATTTAAATAGCGCAAAATAAGTGAAATGTTCCCTTATCATACTTTGCTGTATGTAATGGCTGACTAGCTCTATGAAGTACAAAGCAAAGCTGTCCCTTTATTTCCATGTTCCATTCTGCATAAATCATTAATTGGTGAGGATGCTGGCAGCTGATAGCTTTGTTTCTCTTAGCAATTATATTAAGCATGTAGCCAAGTTCCTTTTTTTTAAGCAAGGTCATGGAGCATGGAAGAATAATTAGCTACAAGTCCGCCAACCTGAAAGATCATATAGGTTGCTTGTCCCTATCCTTGGATACAACGTATGTGAGCATACCAGCGGCAGGTGTACCAGACATGTGTTGCCATGGTAACAATAATAAATACGCAGTTAAGATTGTTCATGGATTGGTTAGGGTTAGGCACAAAAATCACTTTGTTTTTCCACAATTATGATATGATGTGGAAAAAAAGAAATAATAATGAGTATCGGATTCACATTATAATTCAAGTGGGTTATGATTAGTTGAAGATTGTAGAGAAATGGAGTGAAACTGGAGTAAGCATAATTCAGTTACTTGTCAATCTTTTAATTACTTTGGCACACCTTAAGCCCTCTTCGCACGGGACTAGAATTACTTGGGGATCACGTGTGATTTAGGGATTTATCCCCCATGTAATGTGTAGTAACCTTTGCTCTACTTCATACAGGCTAAGTGCGCTAACAGGCTGCATAGAGTTGTGTGAGTGAAGTACAATGCTTGGACCCCCATCTGTGGCCCCCAATGGCCCCTGTGTACTGGGGACGGGAATGAAAAGGCTCAATAAGGCCTGGCTCACCTTGCGCAGAACTGAAGCAGAACTCAGTGCTGCCTGTCAATTTTTCCCCTTCAGCATCTGGCCTATGTTGGACTGACACCGAAGAACCACCAGTTCTGTCATATTCGTCTTGAAATTGTTTTATTTCTCCAGCTGCGTTTCACATCAAGCAGATATTGCTATATAAAGGTTGGTGCCAGCATACAGGCTCATTGGCTCTGCAACATGTTTCAGATAAGATTACGGAACACTGCGGTTCACATCTGCCCAGTGGTACAGGCCAGAGCATGGTTACATTGTGTCTAGTTAAGACATGGTTCACTGTGTATATAATCCTCTGATAGGGGTGTACAGTGTAGGATGAGAGGAAGAGAACATCAGAAAGACAGTGCTTGAGTACCAGCATACGTACACTGAACGAGAGTGTCAGACAGGGAGAGAGAGAGAGAAAAACCAGTCAAGAGAGAGAGGGGTATGACTTGAAAGTTTGTAAGAAACAGGTGGGTTTCCGTGAAGAAGAAATAGAAAAAAATCTGTATGTGGGTTCTTAGTGTTGCCGGCCTGTCAGGCTGCAATCTTCCTTTGAAGTGTGTGTGTGTTTGCTGGGAGGGGGGAGGCATGTTTATGTGAGTCAAAGTGACTGCATAGATTCATGTCAGCACAACGTCTCTCTCTGTGTGTGTGTGAGTGTGTGTGTGTGTGTGTGTGTGTGTGTGTGATCTGTGAATCTGTGTGAAGGTGAGCCAGGGGTTCTCCTGACTTGAGGGCTGTCTGACTGATGTGTGAAGGCCCATGCGTGTGTGTGTGTTTATGTGTGTGTAGTGCCGTGCCTCCACCCCCTTCTCTTCCCTCTGTCTGTCCTCTGTGGGGTTTTCCATTGACTGGTTAGATCTCCACTGCTGGATCCAGCAGGTAATGGTCCATGCAGAGATAACCGGTGCAAAACAAGTCGAAAAAGGAAAACTGATGCTGAAATTCTCTTTAAAACACTTCTCTTCTTTCTTGTATCTTTCCTGTTACTCTCCTCAGCATGCTACCTAAAAAGCTCCATTAAAATTACATCACATTGTCACTCATTTTGTTGTATAGACTGTATGTTGTAATCAGCTGCTTGTACCCCAAAACACCAAAACCTTTAAAGCCCAGTTTCAAATGTATAATTTCTTTTCCTGTTAAAAAATATTGATTTTATGACAGCAAATCTTACAGTTTGAAGTTAGTGTGTGTGTGTGTGTGTATGTGTGTGTGTGTGTGTGTGTGTGTGTGTGCGCGTGTGTGTGTGTGTGTGTGTGTGTGTGTGTGTGTGTGTGTGGTCTTTCTGTTTTTCTCAACAGGCAGGTGTAGAAGTCAGTGATCTCTGCTGGTACGTATCTACGATTCGCGGAGTCCACACAGGTGTTCTTCCTGCAGTCCTCAACACACGCGCACACGCTTATGACATGCGTACACTGTCTGTCATCACTTTTCTGTGCGTGAGATTAATGGTGCAGCAGGAGTGACTCAGCTGTGGTGAATTCAGACAAAAAAAAAAACAAAAAAAAACTATGTGTCCTTCCCAAATTCTTAGACCTACTAGAAAGCTATGAACTCAGCCAAATGGCAAATGACTAACAAATGACTTCAACTATGATGCTACGTTATCAGTGGCTACATTTCTGCTGACCCAAATTGTACAACTAACCACTGTTCAAATCCACACAATTTAAACTTAAGTCCTATTGAATATCCTAAAATTTTAAAGATAACAAATTCAGTGAATTTGAGTTGAAATACAAGATTGTCAAATGTGTTTGTCCTAACTGAAGCATCTCTATGTGAACATGCAAACACCTTAATCCATGTGTGTTCATGACTGAAGTTCATGACTGGTTTTCACACTTTTTGCACTCTTTGCTACTGGAAAAATTTCAAAGGATGGTGTACAAAACAATGAAAATGATCTACAATTCCACATTTCCTGTCAGCTCCACAGAGCATTTTAGCATCTTTCGGCTCATTGTTTTGATTTTACAGCATGCCACTTTACTGTTTTGGTTCACTCTCACAGATGTCATCCACCTCATTTTCTGCCACACCGGGCATCTGCTTTCAGCTTAAAAGCCCTAAAATCCTTCTGTACGCTCCTGGCCCAGCACCATCATAGATAAAGTTAGCGACTGGCTGGCGGTGGAGCATTCAGCAGCTAAAGAACCAGATATTTCCCTCTGGAATTAATGAAGGCCAAAGCAACGCTAAAAGTATTAAACTGTCATATCAGTGAATATTGGACTCACATTCGCCAGGTTGCCAAAGACACAACTACAGATCAATGCTAATGCTCCATGTCTGCTAACAACTTCTACATATTAACCTCATAGGGTGATAATATAAAAGTCTGTTTACAGGTTGCTCCACTGCCCCCATGTGGGAAAAAAAAATCAGTCAATGAAGGCAAAGTATTCAAAGACTGCTAGTTACATGTTTTGTATTTACTATACACTAAATAAAAGTGTTGCCGTTGTTAAATTACTATTTCACACAAAAAAATTTGAATTGCAAAAGCATAATTATATGCAAAGTGATTACATTAAAAAAGAATAGAGAGCACTGTAGAAAGAGTGTAAAGGAGTGTAAGTGGTAAATTATCTCAGAAAGAAAAACAATACACAGTTAAACCACATCATAAGCTGAAGTAAAGCAAGTGTCCCTGACGTGTACCTCCACACCCCCCTGCTATTTTCGCTCGGTCTGTTTCAATGAAAGAGCGTTGCCTGACATATTGCAGATGAAAGATTCATACCAGTGCACATATTTTCAAACCTGTTATCATAGATAGTTCTAAAGCAGTCGCTGAACATGTTGTTGAGCAGAAGGCAGATTCCATGTCAAATACCCATCCAACCACTGTCTTCAGCTCATATTCACAAACCTGAAAACCACAAATTACACACAACATGGTTACGGCATGAAATTGGGCAGAGAACGAAAGCTAGTGCTGTCAGATCTAACTATCTATGTTTGTTCCATACATGATCATGACAATTACAATGCATGTTTATTAGTTTACAGTAGGTGTTGCCATTAAGATTTTGATTGAGGTCACAAAACAGTGCCAGCACATAAAAAATAATGGTGGTGCAAAGGTTGCACATGAAATAGGTTGGTCTATGACTGTTAACTGCTTGTACCTTCTAACTTTAATTAATTTAGCTGACTGAATGATGCTGGTTGGTGCCCCATAATGCATTTTTGCCAGTAGACACAGATGTATAAAACAACTCATTGAACCTGCAGGTGTGATCATACATACAACAGCAGTGGATTTATTTTGAAAGTTGTTCAGGAAACATTGTGGGCGTGAAAAAAGTCAGTCAAAAAAGTAAAAAAAAAAAAATCTGTTTGATACTAAACCAGAAAAACAGATCTCTGGTGCTATCTGCATCATTTGTTTGATAATTTACCAGTGGTGAAGTGAAATGACAAGTAGTGCAAGAGTTGCAAGTGCAAAGAAAGAGGTATTGGGAACTGAACTGATAGGAGGGAAAAGAAGGGATTAGAGATGAGACAGCAGACACCTATTCCCCTGTGGTTCTCCACCCTTGTGGTCTAAAATCATTTATGTGGCTTACGGCGGACATGTTCGTTCAATGCTATGGATTCACAGACAAATTCACTCCTAAATTCTTAATAGGAGTGGAAACAACCATTAACATGCCAGACGAGGGGGGGGGGTTACAGGGAGGGAGAGGGTGACGAGGGGAGGAAGGGAATAATACTGTGAAAGAAGGTAAAGAAAAGAGTATCACATTATGACCAATCAGAGGAAAGAAAGAACATTCAGATGCTTGATCAGAAACGTTGCACGGCACATTAATAGGAGCGGTACCTGGGGTAGGGTTTGTACCAGTGAGGTCAGCATTTTGTAATATGCAAATTCAGGAGAACACAGAGACCAACTGGGAAAATTGGTGGTTAAAATTCAAACAAAAACCGCGAAAGATGATGAGATGGGTGATATGAATGTCTGTGTTACGTCACATTTCAATTGTATCTGGATTAAATACTTTGAGATCTGGTTGTTATGTATGAAGTGAAACACAACCTTCTTAATAAACGCTTACACTCTGAGCATAACTTGATTTGTGTCTGTCGTAAATGAATCGTCTATACTGAGCCAGGCCTACATAACTTTTTAACATTTCAAATAATTAATATAGATACCATTGTACGAGATGAATGTCATACTAAAAAGCCATTATATTTTGCCTTTAAGAACTTGATAGATTCACCAGAGTCAGCCAACCAGGCTCTTCAGCAACAAAGAGCAAACATTATTTACCAACCTGGACCTGACTGAATATTCCAGTCAACATAAAATCGTCTCACTGTTAGCAAGGACATGTGTACATTGCATCTCCTCAACCACTCTGTCATCCTGGTCGTAACACAGCAGTTGAGAGATCACGATAAAGCCTGTGAGATTGGATTGTTTCATTAATATTTGTCCTTCTAGGCTCATTAACAGTGCAAACTTCTAGGTAGCTACATGCTCTTAATCACCGGAAAATTTATTATTTTACTAATAGGATTGCAAATAATATACGATATGAAATGGACATAATGATTAAAAATATTCCATGCTCTTCAAATAAATGACTTTCCCTCCTAAATTCACACCTTGAGGGGTCAAAGCCCCCAGGACTCTCCTAAATACTCAGCAGACCCTGAATTCAATAATGGCCAGAGCTATATTTTTATTATCAGCCTTCATGGGTAGTCTAACACCACTCAGCCTCTGGGGTACACACACACACACACACACACACACACACACACACACACACACACACACACACACACACACACACACACATACAGAGTGGAAGTAATTAAAGCAAGTGGAGCTAAATTGAAGTATATTGAACTCATCTCTCACACGCTCCCACTCTGTCGATAGATCACTCGCCAAGCGCTATCGACCGCTGCAAAGACTTCCCTCTGCAAAACACTCCTCTCTGCAGTGTGTATGTGTGTGTGTGTGTGTGTGTATGTGTGTGACAAGGTATGTGTGTGTGATGTGAGCTGGTGAACAGGAGAAAGGGACAGGCGCATTGAGAGACAGGAGAATTTGGACAGAGACAGAAAGAGTTGCTCTGTGCAGCAGAATTTGCAAAAACTAATTTTAGAATTGTCCTTCATGCTATTCTCCTTCTCCCCCTGTCCCTGCCTCTTCATCCGTCATTCCCCCTCTCTCCCTCTCTTTCTCCTCTTCTTCTCTCACCTCGTCTGCCTTCCTCTCTCCATCCAACCTCCTGTTTTCTCCTTTCTCTCTAAATCCCTTTATCCCTATCTATCTATCAGGAGGGGTAATGATTTTAACTAAATGAGAGTCTTGCACTTCCCCACCCCACTAGATTAGTGGATCAATGGAACAGCGTTTGTGTGCTGATCGGAAGGGGGGGGGGGGGGGGTCTGTGATTGTGTGTGTGTGTGTTTGCCCAGTCCACACAGACTGTATAGTCATCATAAATACCCAGCACCCCAGGTGACTCCGCACTGCACTGAGGACAAAGCCCTGCTGATGAGAAACCACAAGAAAAAAAATGACAGCGGAGATTTTCCAGAAACGGCAGGGGAGAAGGAAGCCATGGATTTTTATTGAATAATCGGTAGGAATTCTCCACAAGGTCTCGACATGACAAATGTGTGTCAAACACACCATCAATGGTAGAGGAGAAGAATGCCTCAGCTGCTCTGTTGAAATGCCTTTCCCCCACTGCTTGATGTGAATTCAACTGGAGTTGAATTGATTATCTCCTATTTGTGATCAATCCTAAGTGGGTTTGCATCCACTGGCTGAGTCCTTCCAATGTGTGACTGAGCCTCTCAGTCCTTTTTCTCCTCCACCAATTCTGTTTGCTCACTTTCTCCACCCATCCCTCTCTCTCTGTGTTGTTTGATGTCATGCATAAGATTGATCAGCAACTAAACTAAGCCCCTAAGCTCCACTGAAGCAAACCAAGATGGAGGGTTAAATAAACTTAAGTCAGCTACAGTGAGTGAAGCATCACTCAAAACACAATGACCACAAAACAAACGGGTCAATGGGGAAAATTGTTGGTTCAGCCTAATTTGAAAAAAACATATACTGTACAAATTCTATTTTTGTTTTTCATTTTAATGGCTTTATTTTTTCGTGATTTGGGCAAACCAACTATTTAAAGATCCCTCGCAGAGTTTTTTCATGGACAGGAGAACTTTTGACCATGTTGCAAGATGACAACCTTCCAATGAAAATTTCTCACGGGGCACATTTGTCAAAATGTTTCTTAGACAGAACTTTGGGGCACATTAGAGTCCATCTCTGGCAAAGTTACATTTACTACCTAACCCTAATCATACCATAACTTTTACCATCCTTTATAACTGCCATGTGCAGATTTTGTTGATAGAAGTTATACTGAACCCATTAGCATGAACACAACCCAGGATTTTGCAGAATCGTACAATATCAACATTCCTGATGGCAAGAGGGTTGGTTTGCATTCAGTGTTTCTCACCAAATCACTTTTATCCATATCTAGGTGTAAATTTCTCAACTTAAACTGATGTATAATATGATATGTTGATGCACAGCATCCTGCGGACATCAAAGAGTCGGGCAGTGCAGTTCAGCATCACCACTATCTAATATACGTTTAGGTATCAACTAGGCTTATTGAGCAATGGAACCTGAGAATATGTAGCACACAGACACACAAACAGATGCGCATGCACTGACACACGTCCATGCATGCTGTGTGCAGATTTCTGTTCAGCCTATCAAAGCATGGTGGTTTCCTCCTGTTGGTGTGACAGCTCTTAAGCCTCACACATGAAAGACTGACAGGGAAGTTTTATTATACCTTTTCTCAAACCAAGTGTGTGTGTATGTGTGTGTGTGTGTGTGTGTGTGTGTTACTGTGTTCTCAGCTGGGAGAGGTGTAGACAGCGGTCAGGCTGAAGAGTTGCCAGATTTTCAGAACAAAACATGACTTCATAGCAACACAACCTTCCTCTGTGCTTTTATCTGTTGCTCTTTTATGAAACATGTTGCTGTCAGTGCAAACACGAAGGATTACTCCTTACACACAAACACCCACATATGCAGACCTAGACAGGGTTTGGCCTAGAGTTTTGAATGTTTTCTCTATTACAAAAAGAAAATAAAGAAGTCAAACAATTGAGCATTAATTCCAAGATTTTATTCTTTAGAAGGGCGGAAATCTTTAGGTAGATATAAATATTTACATTATCCCAAGACATTTGTGTAAACTGCATGTACTGGTCTAATATATGAAAAGAAAAAACTGAGGTGGAGCACATGCCCTAACATCATTAAAAGAAAACGCTTTTATCAAATAAAACTTTATTTTCCAAGGGAAAAGAGTGGTGCTGTTTTACACAGTCAATGTCATGTATTTAATGAGTGTGGCTATTATTTTGAAATACAAAAAAATTCCATAAAAAAAACGTCAGTAACTGAAAATCACTGAATGCACACGCTAACTATAATGATTATGATATCATTCACTGGGCTTGTTGTTGTCAGTCAGAGCTGCTGTACGAACTACCACACATACTCACAGATACAAGGTATTTGGTCATGTCTTCTTTTGTGGTTGTGTCACCGTGTGTCTCACCGATGATTTCTGATTTCTCTAAACAAGGAGAGAGATAGAGAGAGGTGTTTGCCCGTGATGACAGTATCCATACCTGAGGAGTTACGACATGTGGAGGTGACAGACAATAGTTGGAAAAGCAACTGTGTGTGTGTGTGTGTGTGTGTGTGTGTGTGTGTGCAGAGCAAATGGCTCCAGAGCTATGGAATGCTTCTCTTATACATACTGTAGCCGCTCAACTCATGAACGAATACAAACCGTAACTATGGCAATAGAGAGCAGCTGAAACACTGTAAGAACCACACACACACACACACACACACACACACGGACACACACACACACATACACACAAACATGTTGTTATCAGAAGATCGGGATATGAGTGATTACTGCCTTTCTAAGCCAGGGAGTTTCCTTTCCTGGCTGCGGTGCTATTAAATTAGCGTGTGTGTGTGTGTGTGTGTGTGTGTGTGTGTGTGTGTGTGTGTGTATTCCTTACCACTTCCAAGCAGCTTTGACCTGCCATTCACACACACACACACACACTCTCTCTTTTACTCCAGAGTAGAAGTGTATCATATTTTTGCTCTTCATTGACAAACCTTAGAAGTGAAAGAAAGCAGTGTGCTCTCATTCAGAGCGTCACTCAGTAATTCCATCACTTGCCATATCAGAATGCAAAGCTGTAAAAGACACTGTAAATCATCCAAGTCAACAGTATAACTTAGATTTATGAGGGCAAACATCATCTGTAGAGGAGAGTTAACCCACCTAAACCCTAAGCTAGCAGTTTACCCCAAAGTCAGGCTAAACACAACCTAGACTGATCACAGTACTCTCGATACCTCTGACCCCGAGTATGATGCAGAAACCTTCTTATCTGACTGGTGTGTTTTTATCCTTATACCGTTACACCCTTCGTACATATTAAAGGAAAGCAGCTGCCAACAAGAGCATCAGCCAATGGGAAAACTCCAACTCAGTCATGTGGCATTCGGCTGACCAATGGTGGAACTATGATCACTCAACTCTATCACTCAGTCAGTCAGTCACTGACTTGAGACTCAAGTCCCAAGTCTACAGTCTTAAGACTTCACTTAGATGAACTTTAACCCCCTAAACCTTCCCATAAAATTTCTCTGCAACATTACAGATAAAGTGGAGAACACTCCAGCTACAACTATGCACATAAAAATACTCCTCATCACCTTGCTCCTTTTCCCACCTTCTCCAGAGAGGCTGAATTCAGGCCCATCCTGCCCAGCTGTGGTGCATTGAGTCTGGGCATGTCTGGACATGAAGCACAGTGTGCTTTAATCACTGACAAACACACACTCATACACACATACAGGCGCAGACGCAGTGACAAGTGGGGTTTGCAAATACACGTGTATGTGAAAGAGTCCTTCCATGTAGTGTGGGTCAGCATGTGTTTATTTCAGTGTTCATGCATGTTTGTGAGTTTATAAGAGTGTGTGTGTGTGAGTGTGTGTGTGTGTGAGAGAGAGAGAGAGAGAGAGAGAGAGAGAGAGATAGAGAGAGAGAGAGAGTCTATGTGTCCCTGAAGTCAGGTGGGCTGGCACATCTAGGGTCCCCTTTGAAGGTGTGTTCATGTACACACACACACACACACACGCACACACACACACACAACACACACACACACACACACCAGCTGTTTCTCTCTTCCACTGCCCTTTGATGTTTCTACTTTTTCCATCCTACCCAATGTAGTTGCATCTCTGTCTCTCATACACACACACACACACACGCACGCACATTTATTTATTGATTGTTTTTATTTAATTTTTTCTTATTCTCTTTACCATTAACCGAGAGCAGTGGCATTTTAATCCAATATGTCTGACTACCGACAAACTAAATGCTTTTAACATAACAGTTTTTATTGCTTTGCCCAAGAGTGACTGAAGAACATCCTCTATCATCCACAAACCTACTTATGTTAAAGAATTTTCAAAATAGTGTTTTAATGACACCAAACTATCATTGCTGCTTGCGTGTTTTGGACCTTACTCTATCTCGTGCTGAGACATTATACGCTTTCTAAAAGTCTATGAAAGTCAATCAACAAGGGAATCATCACTGAAAACCATGGAAACAGAATAACGTTAGCACAAAGGCAGCATTTTTCTTTGCTGAATAATAAATATAGAATTGTTGAAAATTAAAAATGACAGATGTTTTTGTGGTGAGTCTACTAACAGTGTATTGTTGTTGTGGCAATAAAATAATCTTAATAATCTTAATAATCTATACAATAATCTTTATGAGTTAAAGCAAACAACAAGAAGCTTTTGTGCACACACACATAGACACTCAGACACACACACACATCTGTCTGTCTGTATGTCAGTCAGGTATGGTAATTATTGTTTAGATTCAGCCCTCTGCAGTACGTATGTGTCGGCAGTAAAATGTTCCGAACAATGCAGAGATCAACATGCTTTTTAATTCATAAATATCACTGCTGTTGTTGCATGGGATGTCCTGGCACTAACATCAGGATCCGTTTCATAATCACGCAGAGCTTTTATGTTGGCTCAAATTTTTTATGTAAGGCCACCAAAACAGCCCGAGAAGGCTAAATCACATAAATCGCCAGGCTGACATGACCATAGTGAACTACACACAGCTTGCTGATTAATACTTAATTACATAAATGATTCATGATGAACGAAAATTACTAAACATCAGCAGCTGTCAACAAAAACCTGAGATCAGTTATACAAAGTGCTCCCATGAACCTGCAACTTGTTCACGTGTCTACATATATTGTCTAACAAGTACATAGAAAGCAAAGAAATAACAGATTGGTTAACACTCTGCTGGCACCAGACATCAATGTAACGTCAGAAAAACGTTAGACCCTAATGACTCGAATGCTGGACAGATGTTAAATCTTAGTTGGAAATGAAAATTGGATTGTCAAAAGCCCAGTGTTGGCTAATTGTCATTGTGACATTTAGCTGATGATGGCTATCACCATACTTCACGACTATAAGGGCAGTATTCTAAGTCAATGTGGCGTTGGCATGAGATATTTGGAAGATGCTGGATTTTGGTAATTGAACACCACAACTTCAAGCCAACAAAATATCAATGTCAGCTGTCGTCAGTAATCTACGTCAAATTGGCGCTGACATTAGACGATGTCCTGACACTGAATTTTGGTCAGCCGACGTCACAATCTACATTCAACCAAATAGCAACATGTAGCAATGTTGTAACACTTTGCCTTCCTGCTGAAAGTTAGATGAGAAGATAAATTAGTGTAGCTAAGCACAAAGTCAGGAAACTACCAGCTCCTCTAAAGCTCACGTATTAACACTTTGCCTATATTTTGTTGAATCTGTACAAAAACCAAAGAGTAAAAACAAGTTGTTTGGTGGTGGATTTTTTTGTGTGCTTATATCAATATTCTCATCTCACTCTTGGCAATAAAGAAAATAAGCAGATTTCCCAAAATGACCAACTTTTCATTTAAATTGGTTTTCTTGTGGATTTTATGTTTTTTGTTTTTTTTGTTTTTTTGTTTTGTCTTTTAAATAAAAGCTTGTTGTGTATCCTGCTGGAAAAAGGACATGTATTGCAAACAGAACGCTTATATGGAGAGGGCAGCTCAGAATATGCTGCTGGGAAGGAAAATTACGGGGGAGGAATCCGCTGATCACGCTGCAAATGAGACAGTAATGGTGAAACTGTGCAATGTTCGTGCAACAAATGCTTTAGTAATGAGATTTCCATCTAATTATTTGTGTCACAGTGATCAATGTCTGAGTAACACAATACCGGTATTATAGTTAGCATATTGATTTATTCCGTATGATTTTCACTGTGTTTGTATGTGAAATAAATAAATACCTGAATCACACAAATAAACAAAAATAAACATGTAGATTCTGTGTAGCATTGCCATGTTCTGTTATTCAAAAGGGCTGCATGGGAAAAAGGTGAATGTGTTGACGGTGGAGTCTCAGATCCTGTTTTTAACCCAACATTTTCCCATGTTGTAATCTTCTTCTAACCATCTTCCCTTCATCTTGGGGCCATTAAGACCTTCTAGTGTTACCTGGCCTCTGCGGCTCCACTGCGCCACAGATCCTCAGAGCCCCAGCCTTTGTCCGGGTCCGGGCAGCAGGTGAATAGGATGCCCATGCGAGGGGCCTTTCAGCCCAGATACACCTGATACCTGGCTCATACCCCCACAGAAACACCCGCCCACCATCTCTCCCTCCAAAGTCCCCGCTGGACCCCCAAAGCCCCCAACTCCTCCTCCTCTTGTCTGCCTGCCAGCTGGCTTTTTTACTCACAGACACACAACAAGAGTGAAGGATGTTATTGTTGACAGTATTGGCAGCTTTGTCTCCCCCCCCCCCCATCACCCACTGTGTGTATGTTATGTGTACGTTCTCAGTTCTGCCCTCTCTCTCTTTTTTGTAGTCTATGAGGGCTCTGCCCTGTTGTCTGAGCCTCATATCTGTGTGAACTCTGTGTTCACCTTTGAAGTTCTCTACCATGCATCCCTGCGCCCCCTCTGCCCCTCCCCGTCTCTCCTCCACTGCTTTGATTCCCTTTCTTGTTACGGGGAGTTGGCTGATCCACAGATAATGCCACTCAGTCTCTTCTCGTCTGCATATTGAAAAAAATAAGCACACACGGCTCAGGTGCAGAGCAAATAGAGAAGTATTTAATCTTGTCTGATCTGTTCCTTGTTGCATGTGTTTATTTGTACATTTAGATGTGTGAATATGGGCTGTAGTAATATCAAATAGAGGCTAATGTATGGGAAAGTGCACAGAAAATGCATGGACAGTTTTTCAAACTGTCCATGCATTTTCAGTAACTTTGTTTGCGCTGGTTCATTGGCGTGCTTTCTCCACAAACTGTCTATTGCTTTCACTTTTTACTGCATGTCACCAATGTGCTGAAATAGCACAGTTGCTTTGAAGGCACACAGGTGGATTAAAACAAGCTTCACATTTGCATGTTGATGATAGTTTATCTGGGCTGGCTTAAGGACAATACAGTGAAACCGTTTCATTGCTTTTTACTGCCCTCACAAACAGTAGTAAGCTTCACAGAAGTTTCCTACTAAGGATCCGTCTCATGCTAGTATCTCCAACGAGTTAACTCTCCAGGAACAGTCTTACTTCTGGTTTGAACTGCTGTGCACTTGCAAGGTTATTTAATGAAAATTGAAATCATTTTATTAAAGGATTGCAGAATGCAACCTTACAGAACTATGGGATTCTTTGATTAAAGCCACCACAACTAGCATGCACAAAAAACAAAAAAGAAAACACAAATCCACACATCTTACGTATAAGAGGGACAGTTTCAAATAACAGGAGGTCATATAACTTGGTGTTACTGTGACACTGTGATCTAGAAACCGCACACAGGTGATGCTTTATGAAGATGTGGTCTTCTCTGCCCCGCTGTTCAGCTCAGATAAGTAAACAGTAATTCGAAGTAATTTCATCCAGTGGCCAAATCTTCGTCCATTGAGGATACTCGGTTTCACTGCTCATGTTCTTAGTCCTCTGTGCCCAGGTCCAGACAACTAGGCCTCTCTCCAAACCCCAACCTGACCACTGGAAATTATTTTATACATTTTACATAGCAATGAAGACAATTAAGATTAAATACGACAGTAAACTATTATTTAATTGTCCTGTCATCCATGTTAATATCTCTGAATTAATTCCTCAAATTCAGTTTTTGCAAACAATATTGGCAAGTTTTTCCCTTTGGTTCACAAGCTTTGTATGAACTAATATTTGTAAATGTATTAGCGGTCTGTAAGTGATTCATTTATTCAACTTTGTTTCCTGCTTCTATTGCCCTGTAAACTTTTTATTTTTTGACTGATCTGTATTGAATTTTCAAAACTGCAGGCCAGTAAACGTGTGTGAGTGTATGTGTGTGTGTGTGTATGTGTGTGTGTGTGTCTACAGGAAATGATAAATGGCTTATTTCGATCTCTCAGCTGTTGAGCCTTCAGCCCGTTTATACAAGCCAACGACAAGGGCTTTGTCAGCAGAAACAAATGATCTATCAAAACACACACACACACACACACACACACACACACACACACACACACACACACACACACACACACAGCTTGGTCAGTGTTGAGTATGATGGATTGGACCTGAGGTGTGTCTTGTCTGGGTTATTGATAGACAGGTATTGGAGTGGCAGCATGAAATATTAATAGAGTGGAGCTAAACGCCGATCTGACAAAGAATGAGAAGGAGAATGAGAAGGGCAAAGAGAGAGATGTATGAAATGCAAAAATGCAATGACAAGAGCTGTTCCTGAGGGATTACAACATGAAGAAGTGATGAGTACCATTAGAAAGGCAAAGCACTCTCATACATGTGTCTGAGAATTCAAAATATGTCTGATATCAGTATCAAATTTTTTCTTTTCTCAATGGAAATTCCCTCCATCCTTGATACATTTCACAAACACACACACTCAAATCTTTCTCTCTCTCTGTTTCTGTCACTCTAACCCACATCCTGTTGTGGTTCTTGTTCTCTCCTCTGCTTTGATATCTGAGAGCCGCTGACTTACGTGGACAGACAAAGCACACCTTTGTCTTTGCCACACTGCAAGAGTGTTTGTCATCATTTTGTGCAATCTATGTTTTGCGCGTGTGTTTGACTGTGTCCAGGTTCTTCCTACCATAATGCCAGCAAGACACAAACACACACACACACACACACACACACACACACACACACACACACACACCAATCTCTTACCAACAATTTGTCCTCAGTATTACATCTAAACTGACGAAGAAGGTTGAAGCATACCACAGCTATTAGATGCAGAGAGGGCATATTAATACACAAGTTTGTGTGTGTGTGTGTGTGTGTGTGTGTGTGTGTGTTTGTGTGGTGTGTGTGTGTGTGTGTGTGTGTGGTGTGTGTGTGTGTGGTGTGTGTGTGTGTGTGTGTGTGTATTGACGCAGCACTGCAGCACAATCTATACTAATGATTTCCCATAGACACCTCAAGTTGATCTGGGAACCAGGGAGGATGGGAGGGAGAGAAGTCAAAAGAGGCGAGTGAAGAGATTGAAGGACAGAAATACTAAAGGAAGAAGGAGGCAGCATAGAGAAAAGTAAGGAGGGTATAAGTACCAGTAATGCGAATCCACAATTAACAGTTGAAACAATGTGGGCTAAGATTTTCTACTTTTTGCTGAGAACGTGGCACCTATTATTATAATTTACATATACGTATATATGTGTGTTAGAAAACAAAGTAATTTCATCCAGTGGCCAAATCTTCGTCCATTGAGGATACTCAGTTTCACTGCTCATGTTCTTAGTCCTCTGTGCCCAGGTCCAGACAACTAGGCCCCTCTCCAAACCCCAACCTGACCACTGGAAATTATTTTATACATTTTACATAGCAATGAAGACAATTAAGATTAAATACGACAGTAAACTATTATTGAATTGTCCTGTCATCCATGTTAATATCTCTGAATTAATTCCTCAAATTCAGCTTTTGCAAACAATATTGGCAAGTTTTTCCCCTTGGTTCACAAGCTTTGTTTGAACTAATATTTGTAAATGTATTAGCGGTCTGTAAGTGATTCATTTATTCAACTTTGTTTCCTGCTTCTATTGCCCTGTAAACATTTTATTTTTTGACTGATCTGTATTGAATTTTCAAAAACACACCAATGTCTTGCCAACAATTTGTCCTCACACACACACACACACACACAAATGAAACGCATTATTCCCTCTCTGCATCTAATAGCTGAGGTATGTTTCAACCTTCTTCGTCATTTTAAATGTAATACTGATGACAAATGAATGAATTTGATTAAGTAATTCAGAGATATTCACATGGATATATATATATATATATATATATATATATATATATAAATATATATATATAACCTGAGTGGTACCACAAAATCTGCCTGGCTATGTTTGTGAGCTTTGACTTGAAGCTAAGGTTCCTTAATTTAGTGTTTACACATTTGGAAATAATTATTCAGAATATGAAAACAGAGGGACTTATAGCTTTGATGATTTGGGCTAAAATGTATTTTTTCTAAAAGTAATGAAGTTTATTAATATTAAAGGGAGCATTCAACAGTGTTGCATTTCTGCCATTTTTATGACACTCACTGCTGAAACATGAATGCATTACTTTTAATCCATAATTAATCGATTCTTGAACCTGGAACTCGGCTAGCTGTCTAATGTTACTTTTATTAAAAGTTAATATTTAAAAACATGTTTTAATGTCTGTTTATCCTTGTTTTCATCATATTTATTTAAATTTGAGATCATGTAGCTTAATAGTCTGTGTTTCTGCTAGTGTGTGTGTGTGTGTGTGTGTGTGAGTGTGCGTATGTGTGCTTGAGTCCGTGTGAGTGTTTGTGAAGCCTGGAACCTGCACAGAGGAATTTCCTCCAATCACCTCACATTGTTCAGACTAACAAGGAGTCAAAGACGAGAGAGCAGGACAGAAACACTCCACACCCTTCAGGGTGTCTCTGAGGAACCATAAGCACTTCCAGGTCAAAAGGCCAGCAGGATGATCTCACGGGCAATGAGAGGAGCAGACACACATACTGTACAAAACTCCCCTTCAACAGGTCATTATGCCAGAAATTATATCTTGAAATTGCATATTTCTTAAATTTCATCATCGCTGCCATAAATCAACACCTCTGGTAAAAGCTCACAGTAGCCCAGTCGTCCTCTGAAGGACATTCTGACCTTTACAGCAATGATAATAAAAGATAAAAGTAGCTAGAGAGCATGAGAAGAAATGAAATCATCCATCTGTGTTTATCCTCTTTGGTTTCTCACGCCTGACAGAAGGAAATCACTAATAGTAAAGCATGGGTAAGAAAACAGAACAGAGGTAGAGAAAATGTCAGGGGCGGTGTTGAGACAAGTGAAATTTCCTTTTCCATCCATTTTATTTGATGATTTCAATTTCGCCCTGTGAGATGACTGATGCTCCTTACTTTAACATGGTACTGACCTGCTGCCAAAGTCCTCACTAACGCTATCTTTCCCTTTAACAAGTCACTAAACTGGTCAAAGCTATAAAGCTGTGGTTGTATAGGAAAATACAAAATTAAGTCAACAAATCCAATATCCTGTCAGAAACATTCACAGTTTTCTATGAAAACCACAAACTAAGTTTTCAAAAACGCAGCATGACTGCAGCTTCTTAAAGCGGCATAAATGCATTTTTGGCCACTAGGGGGCAGAAAACTCCTAAAACAGGCTGAGAGATACATCCATCCCTTTGGTTTGAGCCCAGAGCCTTACTTGATGTGAGGCGACAGACAATATGAGCGACAACCACTGCACCACTCTTGACAGATACACAGACAACATCACTGTTACTCTGTGTATGTAGATACACTGGTAATGTTGCTGAGGAAGACCCAAGCCATGTCTGTGAAGGTTGACAAAAATATATCAGTGTTTTAAAAGACTTGTTTTCCCCATCCACGCCACTATGTGAGATTTCAAGATTGATCACCTGTGGAGAGTGTTTCAAAAAGCTAACCTAATTTTTAGAGGCGGACATGAGTAGATAGAATGACAGAAATGCAGAAGTGAAAATGTCTTTTTATTAAGGTTCTGTGTTAAGGAAACAACCATGACGAGGGCTGCGACCTACACTTAGGTAGGTGGTGGTATAAGGCTGCAGAGGGTGTTTATACTGTACATGAGTCTGAGCACTCATAATCACATGACCCTGTTTTGTGCAGCATATGTATGTGTACGCATGTGTGTATGTGTGTGTGTGTGTGCATGCTATCAATAGGAAGCCATTGTAACTTGGTCTGGGGGAAACCTCCACTTTAGCTGCAATTGTTCAGCCCTTCCTGGCTGTTACAGAGGAAGAGCAGACTCCATCACTGTCACACTCTTTCTCTGCCGTGCTTTCTCCCTCACCCGCTTTCTTCTTTTCCACTTGTTTGAGCCACTTATTTTTATCTCCTCCCTTTTTTTGTTTTAACTCATTCTTGACCTCCTCCATCTGCAATAATGTAACTAAAATATCCCTGCACTATTAGGAAGTAGTCACTCTGCTTTTGGCAGATATAAAGATAGAGATACAACATGAATTCAGAAGAAAAATAAAAAATGTCCTCTGATTTTGCATATGTCAGATTTCATCACAGTTACCTTAACACACGCTTACACAGAAATGCTTTATATAGATGTCAGTTATGTTATGCTGCCATCTATTGCCTAAGACACGCAATGATAGGTTACAACAGCAGCATTTGCAGTAAAAGCACGTAACTTTTCAGACTGTGGAATTTCAAACCTTCTTGTTAGTAATTTAGAGGTAATCAGTAATTAATGACATTGAATTCATTCCTTAATGCCTGTAGTTTTATACCATTGTTCTTACGGCAAAGACTGGGACATTTGCTCATTAACACACAGACGTTTAACAAACCTTTAGCTGGCACCAGAGGGGACCTGTAATCTTTGGTTACTTGATTGAAGGTCGCACAGCTGCAGGTGAATGAACCAATAGGGGTGTTACAGCAATCAGAGCTAATTAGATTCACCTGGGGCGGCTCTGCTACTTATATGCTCCCTGCGCAAGTTTTCATCAGTGTGAGGGAAGCAGTTCCGACGTGTTCGACGTGCTTAGGAAAAAGAAAAAAAGCAGTCCACCATGCCCACCAAGAACGTTGTGGACGAGCGGATCGCCAAATTCAAAAACAAGGGGAAAGATCCAGCAGTAAGTTGATGTTAAATTATCAAATTATGTAGGCTTTTAATGCGGTTTATTTTATTTTATTTTTTACCGACACTGCATATTGTCCACTTGCAGAAACTTCGTGATAAAAGGATCGCGGAGTGCGTGGAGCTGCGCAAAGCTCACAAGAATGAAAGTTTCCTCAAGAGAAGAAACATTACGCTGTCGTCTCTTCCGGATGAGGAGGCCCTCTCTCCCGACTACCTCACTAACGAGATGGTTAGTTCACAGAGACCTCTAACAATTGAACTCAAACTAGTTTCAGTTTTAACATATTGCTTAACATTTTATAGATCCCCTCTTATTCCATTGAGGAGATAGTTAAAGACGTGAACAGCGGCCGGATTGAGTCCCAAACCCGAGGCTGTCAGGCAGCCAGGTGAGCCCTCAGTAATGATTATCTAATGTCTGTACTTCATTAGATGTGAATTCCTTTAACCCCTCTTATGTCATAAGTGACTACATTTGAGTTTTAGACTGTTAGTTGGGAAAACGTTTCTCTTGAAGTAAAGTTTCCTCCACCCGTTCCCCAGGAAGCTGCTTTCTCAGGAACGTAACCCTCCTCTGAAGGAGATCGTTGATGCTGGTCTGCTGACCCGTTTTGTTTCCTTCCTGTCTATGGACGATGAGCCGACTCTGCAATTTGAAGCAGCTTGGGCTCTGACAAACGTTGCGTCTGGAACATCTTGGCATACACAACAGGTGTCGACACTGTATTAAAACCTTTGACGCACAACTATAGTCAACTTAATGTTTAATATGACGTAACCATCCAGCTTCACAGTAACTTGGGTTCTCATGGTCCATGATGAACTTATGTCTTCAACATTTTCAATCTCTTTCAGAATAACCTGAAAATAAACCTGTACTTCTGTCATCAGGTGGTGGAACATGGTGCTGTACCTGCTTTCATTGCCTTGCTGGCCTCACCAATGTTGCATATCAGTGAACAGGCTGTCTGGGCTCTGGGAAATATTGCAGGTAAAATGATAAGTTAATGTCTTATGTTGCCATCATATTCAAATAAGACTTGAAATTAATGCAACTGAGTGTTCAACAGAAAAAGTTTGTTTCCAATGAAAAATGTTTCCAAAAGTACAAAACTTAAGTGGTTGCCCACCTTCTGGTGCATTTAACTAGGAATGTGGTTTGTTTCACTGTAAAGGGCTCAGTGTGGAAAAATAAAGGCACTGATGGTGTAGCCAGAATTTGTGCATTTTACTGACTTGCTGTACGACTGTCACCAAATGCAACTCACAGGCGACGGTTCGGCTTATCGAGATGTCCTGATTGAGTGCAATGTTGTCCCAGCCTTGCTGGCCCGTATATGCCCAGACACACCAGTAAGTCAACTTTACAAGACCAGCTCCAACTGTGCACCCAAAGTCTATAATTTGTCCATTTCACTTGTGATGAATTTATCATAAATTGTTAAGAAAACTGGCTTACAAAACATTTTTTGCCATGTGCAGATTTACCTACATTTACACTGACTTCTCAAAAGGCCAACACCTGGTGAAGCATGGTGTATTCCACCAATTTAGCATAGCACTCTTAACATTGTCAAACTTGTGATGGACAGTTTAAATGTCTAAATTGAAGGAGAACAAGGTTAATCCCACATTCTTCTTCCATGTCAACTTGACTGGCAAATGTAGTAGTAGGCCTCAAGATGAGTGGGCTACAGGTTTCTAAGGTCCAAACCTCATTTTATTTTCCAACACGAGTCCTCAGTCCAAACTGATCCTGACTGAAATGACAACATGGTAATTCATCAGATTTCATATGGCTTCCTCTGAAGCCACCAAAAGCTTTAACTTTCACATGTGCAGTAGTCCTCAACACCTGTAAACTGACTTTGTGATCAGTGGTGTATCCCTTAGTGAAGTGAAACATTTCATCAACTATGTGGTAGTAGTTTAACTTATGCTACTGTAGAGTCCTGTTACTTATGATTTATCTCCCCAGGTTGGCTACCTGCGTAACCTAACATGGACTCTGTCCAACTTGTGCCGAAATAAGAACCCATTTCCACCCTTGTCTGCAGTCCTGCAGGTAAGTGACCCCCTACCCATCCCAGCTTAGTTCTTGCTGTTCTCCAGTCCAGAAAGGTGCCCACAATACCAGTGAGATGACTAATATGCTGCACTTGTCCTTCAGGTGCTTCCCTCTCTGATCCAGTTGCTCCATCTCAGTGATAAGGACATCTTGTCTGATGCATGCTGGGCCATCTCCTACCTCTCAGATGGCGACAATGACCGTATTGATGTTGTAGTAAAAACTGGCGTTGTCCCCCGGCTGGTGGAGCTCATGAGCCATGAGGAGCTCATTGTCATGGTAGTGTGTTCTCAAACAGTAACAATCGACTGTCCTGTAGCAACTTGTATCAGTGAGGTAATCCAAGCGTACCTGTCAATGCTCATTTTTCCTGGGACTCTCCTGTAGTTCAAGGTTTCTCTGGGGGGAACTCCCATAATTTGCAGAAACCTCATGAGAAAACAATATTGCAGAACACCACCACCACCTTAAAATGTTGTCAGGTATGAATCTAAATCATGTCTGTCTTTTTTTTAATTTTTTTAATTTAATTTTTTATTAAAACCTCCAGACCCCAGCCCTCCGCTCCATCGGGAACATAGTGAGCGGCTCTGACCTGCAGACCCAGACGGCAATTGATGCTGGAATTCTGAATGTCCTACCTCAACTTATGAGGCACCCAAAGGCAAGTGTGCAGAAGGAGGCAGCTTGGGCATTGTCCAATATTGCTGCAGGACCATGTAAGCAAATCCAACAGCTCATCACCTGCGGACTGGTCCCTCCTCTGGTAGAACAACTTAGAAATGTGAGTACATCATGAACTGGGATTAGTTGGCATGTGAAACTACTTGTATACTGTATAACAAATATGTAAAGGGATTTCCAGATGCATGTCACAGTGTACATCAAAATTGATGGCTGAGCTCATTTAGCTGCTTCAGTTTCAGGGTCCTGGTATTGTACATGTTGGCTCAGTGTCCTGACTTACTGGAACAAAAATGGAACAGAGCCCCTTAATGTTAATGGTGTCTGTACTTCTATCATGAATCCAATTTCTTCAACTAAGTTGCAACTTTATTCAGGGACTTTCTGACTTGAAATTTAACCAGCTACTTAATCTTTCTAAGCTAGAAATTTAAAATCATTGTACTTTGTGACAGCACTACAGAGATGCAATGCCCCTCAAATGACTGACTGAACTGACAAAATGGATTCAAATCCCTAATTGATTAAATTGTAGAAAGTTAAGGGACTGTAAATGGCTGTCTGGAGGCCAGTGTCTATACAAAGACAGTGCACTAGACCATGTGGGGTTTTTCTGCTTGTCTACATGGTGACATCATCTTACATGTTGTTGCACTCCTGT
Source organism: Seriola aureovittata (assembly GCF_021018895.1). Taxonomy (NCBI): domain Eukaryota; kingdom Metazoa; phylum Chordata; class Actinopteri; order Carangiformes; family Carangidae; genus Seriola; species Seriola aureovittata. The sequence continues at coordinate 11,544,834 of NC_079366.1, forward strand.
GACAATCATCTTAAACAAACTTGCAACAGCCAAGAAAAACAGTGGGTCTTTAAATTTTTAGATGTTTAGGGATAAGGAACACTTAATCCTTTTTGAAATTAAAAACGGCATAGTCTTCACTGGTTTTCAAATGTTAAGCAAGCAGGTGAACAATTCACATTTTTCTTTCCCCATCAGGGAGACTTTAAGACTCAAAGGGAGGCAGTATGGGCAGTGACTAACTTCACCAGTGGGGCCACTGTGGAGCAGGTGGTCCATATTGTGCAGAGTGGAGCCCTGGAGGCACTAATCAACCTTCTGCAGGTCAAAGATGCTAAAGTCATTCTGGTCATACTGGATGGCATCAACAACATGTTCATGGTGAGGAGGGGGTGGGCTTCAGAGTTAACACTTGCATCCAAATAGTCTAAAACCTCAACTAGAACTCTGAAATGACCAGATATCAGATGGTTTCAGTTACTGTGTATGACTTCTCAGGCAGCAGACAAGCTCGGTGAGACGGAGAAACTTAGCCTGTTGGTTGAAGAGCTGGGAGGGCTGGACCGCATTGAGATGCTGCAGAACCATGACAATGAAATGGTGTACCAGGCTGCGCACAGCCTCATAGAGAAATACTTTGGTGATGTAAGTGGCTGATACATGGCAAATTGCATATCTAAGTTCTTTGCTGCATTAAGCTCATTTGTGTCTGAAGGTGAAGTAATCCTTGTGGAAGTCTTGGCAGAAGGGCTTTAGAAGTAATGTCTATTTGTAATTTCACGTTTTTTTCTTGTCTTTCTAGGATGACATTGAGGGAGTCAAGGTTGCCACTACTGATGATGCATTTGAATTTCAGTGCTCTGATGTTCAGAGAACCTTTGAATTTTAAACTCAACTTGTGTATTGTATGTGTTTTTTAATTCATGTGGGAAAATAAATAAATCTAAGACATTACATTCCATATTCTGTCTCAAGCTGGTAAATAAACCAACAGTACCAACAATAGGCCTCCTGGGTACAAGACTAAAATGTAAGCTTGTATGTTGAGGTGGAGCTATATGTAAATTAAACTATAGCAAAGTCCTGACTAGCTGCAGTTCAGTTTCTAAGGGGAGTTGGAAATGGTAAAACATGTTCCTGAGTTGACAGGATATTGTCATCAGCATTTATTTTTTGAACTTTTTTTTTTTTTTTTTTTTTTTTTTTTTTTTTTTTTTTTGCCAGCATTGAAAATTCATCTGTTTTTTTGTCAATCTGGAAATATTTAAACCATAAGGTCTGCAGCTTGTAGATAATGGTGGCCTCTGTAGTTGCTAAAACTAACAAAATTAGTAATTGGGTACACCTAGCTAAAATGTAGTCTAATAGTCAGTCTACCTCATGAAGGTTGTCTTTGTCAAGTGTCACTGTCTGTTTGGAGGATGTGGTTTGTCATGTTTTTCTTTAAAAAAAAAAAAAAAAGTGATATGGATTGTTTGGTTTTATTTGTACAGTTATAAGAAATGTGATCAGGGATTTCTGGAAACATTTTTAGACACCATGGCACCACAACACACTCAGCAGTTTCCATGCTGACTTTCTGTGTTAAGTTTTTCTTGCTCTAGGCTTTCAACAAGTTAAACCAAAACATGGATGGATCCCATGTTAAGTGTTTTATTAATTTGTGGTAACTGACCCTTTAACCTTGCAACTTCTTTCTTTCAGAACTGATAAAATAGGTTTACAGGATACATAGGTTTGTTGTTAAAACAAAAAAAACACCCATGCCACCCTTTGCTCTCGCTCGACCTCGCTTTAAGACATCTGTCGTCCAGACTGAACACTTCACTGACTGACAGTTATAGCACCTGCTGCACCATTATCTGGTAAGATCAGTTATTTCATCTCACCTTTAGTTGGTAACATTTTTTTTCTTTGCGCATTTAAGTATATTGAGTGGATGATTAGGCCATAAGCAAACATTTTTTACAGCTACTGTGTCAAATCTGATGAGTGAATTTTTTAAAATTCAGATTGTATTGTAGAAAAAATGTTTCTGCTGCTAATGGCTTTATGGCCTGACTAATGTGATTTGTCTACTGTAAATAAGCAGAAGCCAGAACTGACTGTTCTATTTTTTTCTCTCAGACCCTGCCAATCATGTTGAAGGATAACATGTCTATTTACTGTCTGCTGCCTCTGTATAAGGCCTCTAGATGCAAAAACATTAAGATTACAGAAACATATGCCACTATCCACTGATGTTGATATATTCCCCTAGCTTGTAAAAACCTCTGTACCTTGACTGGTATTTGAAAATGACTTATGCTGATGCCTCCCTACATCCCGGTTTGAATAGATAACATAGCTGCACTTATATCAACGTTTACTATGCTGTGTAGATTCAACATGAATTTGCCCTTTCATTAAAAACCACTTGAAACAATGTGGCCAGCTTTGTGGATTGTCTGAGAAAATTAGATTTCACTTAAGTTCTGTTTCCCAACTGTATAAAGTACATGTTGTTTTTCTAGTTGGATGTTGAGACATCTCCACTGGAGGCTACAATGGAGCCATCTTTAACCTCTGATGATCCTGAAAAGGTTCAGAATATCACAAGACCACCCCACCACCTGCCAGGAGCACCAGGAAAGGTCTGGACACCACATACACAAAACTTTGTGCCCATAAAGCCATGCAGAACATGGAAATGTACGACACTTGTTTCAGTTCCATGCCCTCCACTTCCTGCTGTCGGACGCCATCATCTTGAACTTTTGATATCATCACATCTGTCACTGAATGGTAGTTGAAGTGACTTAAATGTGCAACTCGTACAAATGAAAATCTGGCCAAGACAACTTAGAATATATTTTTATTTACAATAAACTAAGCATAAGAGTGCAAAGCATGCGCAAATATTTCATTTTGTTTTTTAATGTGTTTTATTTGCCATAAAACATTTGAAGACTTTCCATAGACAGAAAATAAAAAAACAAGTTATTTTCCTTAATATATTTGTTTTTCATAATTTATTAATGAGCATTTCTAACAAATGAAAAGTGACATAAACCTACATCACAGCTGTGTAACTTTTTCCATGAAATCAATTTTTTTATTTTACAAAGATATAAACATTTATTTTCAATCTCATAGTCTTGAATAGATCTAAATAACCCCTGAGAGAACCCACAACACTGTTCCTTTATCATCCCCAAGTGAATATCTGGACAATGACATCCTGTGTCTTTACTTGATAACAAATGGTATCAAACATTTATTCAGAAACCAATATTTATTAAATAGTCTGAAATCACACGCTTCAGCGCAGACTGAGAACTATACACCACTAGATCTTTGTCCAATGACAGATAGCTGAATGTCTCAGATTATAATTTAGAAGTTGATGTTATAGAATGCATGGTGAGATGGTCCCTGATAACGGCCAATTAAACCACCATATCGTTTATAACCTAATACAGTCAGAGTGAAAAAGGCCACAAACAGTGATGAGAAGTGAGTGAAGAGTTTTAATCTTAATGCTAATATCGGTTTCAATAATAAAGAGAAAGTGGCCCCATAATTCACTGTTTCGTTCAGATTTCAATATCATGCCTCCCTTCATTTGCCCAACATAGAAGGGAATTCCTAACAGGAAAAGAGGCAAAATACTGAATCAACGTTTACGCTGAGGTGAGGGACAACCATTTAAAATACTATTACTACTGACCTAAAAAAGTCTCTGTCACACAGAGTGATTTTGGCCCCCAGTAAATGATCAAGATGGAGTGTTTTATATATATATTTATATAATAACAAAAAAATAGTAGTGGAGAGTTTTTGAGAGGCAAGGGTCTCCACATAAGCACCAAACATCTTCTCCTTGTCAACTGTAACTGTGTGTGTGTGTGTGTGTGTGTGTGTGTGTGTGTGTGTGAGAATGTCTACATTTTCTCATAGTTGAGTTCATGTCCGCAGGTGGTGCAGGTTTTCTTGTAGAGGTCCTCCTCTGGATCTACCACCTCCTCCGGTCCATACTGATGTTGGTGAACGCTGGTGTCTTTGGTCCACATGCTACTCCTCACCGCCCTGCGCAGCTCTGACACAGACACACACAAATGTTGATGTTTAAACTCCACACAGTGTTACTGTAACTGACTTGGCATTTGGGAGTTTTGTCTCAAAAAGGAAACCAACCTTTGACCTTCTTGTTGAAGCGTTTTTGTTTCTGCACCTCTCTATTCTCTTCCCTCGTCTCCTTGGCCTCCTCGAGAGCCTCCGCTGAACCCCACACCTCCATACATCTCTTCTCCACCTGGAGTGCACACACACACAAACACGTGAAGCAGACTCATGAAGGCATAGCTGGGGCAAGAAAAACCTTATAGAACAATCAGGGTTGTTTGGCCTTTGACCAAAAAGTTTCTGGCTTTAGTTTAGGAATACAACGAGCAATTCATTTCACTTTTGTTTTGATTTTTGGTTAACTTATTGATTATTTAGTCTTGATAAAATGTTGGAAAATTTCCTAGAGCCCAAGATTACATGTTCAATGTCTTGTTTTGTCCAATCAACAACTCAAGTTCTGAAGATATTTTATTTACAAAAAGCAGCAAATACTCACATTGAAACTGGAACCAACAAATGTTGATTCATTTTTTGATTAATGAATAATCGATTAGCCAATTTATCATTTCAGCACAAGACGGACAAAAAAGGACAATGAAAGGGACAGTAACCTCGACCTACAAACTCTTGGGACAAAAGTCAGTCAGAAGTTTTGAAATGCAATGTTTGCATTTTAGTGTTAATTTGCAAAATGTGCAACAGTTACTGTTTGTGATTTAGCACAGTGTGGTATAAGTTAGTGTGCACCTATTTAGTGCAGTTATAATATGCTACATTATTTTTGAGATCATAATGAACACCTGCATTCTTCAGGCGTCAGTCATAGGACCCCCAATACCCCACACACACACCCGCATGCATGCATGCACGCCACCTGTAGTTTGAGGTAGAGCTTCATATCTCCCCAGCGTGGGTTGTGAGGGTTTTTCTTCAGTATAAACCTGAGCGGAGGCTCTCGCTTATCCAGGTCACAGTTCTTCAGCAGGTAGTGCTGCATGGCCTCAGTTCTAGAGATCAGCTTGTGCTTCTCCTCATTGTCTCTGAAGAGAAAGATGCTTAAACTTTTAGTCTATCCAATCAAGAGATTCAAGGAGAAAGGACAGGAAAACAGAAAATGCCACTATGTGCCTGGATATGTGCAACTTTCAGTATTTTAAATTTAAGCCTAAATAAGCAGAAGATTACATGACATGTAGCCCATCTATGATGTAAACCAAATATTCAAATTGTAGTTGCTTTAAAATGGCAAAGACTTAAAGTGATCCGTTAGTCCTTACTTTGCACAAATAATAATAATAATAATAATAAGAAGAAAACATAATCCATTACTGCAGAGACAAAGGACTGTGGTGGGGAGGTTAAAAACAGAGACAATTAAAAAAAAAAAAAAAAAAGTATGTAACAATGACTACACAAATGAAATAATGCGATCATGAAAAACAAACATGCTCATTGTGTGTGTACCTGCATTTGTCACACACAGACAGGTCAAAGCTGTTGCTGAGGTAGGAGTCCATAAAGGGTTTTTCACATTCATCACACACCAAGTAGTCTGGCTCAATCACCGGAGCTGGAATGAATGAATGAGAGAGTGTGTGAGAGTGTGTGTGAGTGTGTGTTAGTGTGTGTTAGTGAGAGAGAGAGAGAGTGTGTGAGTGAGTGAGAGAGTGTGTGTTAGTGAGAGAGAGTGTGTGAGTGAGTGAGAGAGAGTGTGAGAATGAATGAGAGAGTGTGTGAGAGTGTGTGTTAGTGAGAGAGAGAGAGAGAGAGTGTGTGAGTGAGTGAGAGAGAGTGTGTGAGTGAGAGAGAGAGAGAGAGAAGTAAATATTGTATGCATGCACACACACGCACCTGGCTGATGCACCACCTTCCTGGCTTTCTGCTCTTCCTCTCCGTCTTCCTCCTCGTCGATGAAAAACCCGGCTCCGGAGTCGATGGTCTTGGAGACTTTGGCCGAGGTTGCGCCCTCCACAGCAGACAAAGGGCGGCTCGCGAGTCGAGCTTGCCGGAGCATCAACGCGCGCTGCCGGTTCCTCTCGATTTTAGCCCGCATCGCTGCAGAAAGCTCGGGTTTAGGACTCTGCTCTGGGTCGGGACAAGCAGCGTCCACCCCTTCTGACTCTGAGCGATCCATGTTGTTCCCTAAAACACCGATCACCGCATGGAAATGAATGAAGCCACTCTACAAACCGGTCGTTGTTATGGTCCATACAAAGCGCAGCGCCAGGTTGTTGTTACAAAAGTGACAGCTGCACGCTTCCGGCTGCGCCTTCTTCTTCGTTTTATTTTGAACTCGTAGGTGTATTGCCGCCCCCTTGCGGCCTTATGAGGCTACTCGCTAGTGCTACATTTATGTGCTGGTTAATAACACCAAACTAATGTCAGTATAAGGCTTTATATCAAAGCTTGCTTACTTAATACTCCAGTTATGATGTAATCGTCGAAATACCAGTGCAATACATACTTATTCATATATAGGTATTGGGAAACAAGATGTAAAGCTATGGAATAAGGGGGTATCAATTCGCGATCTTACAAAGATCTCATACTGTAGTTATTCTTTAACTAATCTAGGACATATGATTACATTTAATTGAGTACTATACTTAAGTAGTCTATATTTTTCATGTATCTACTTTATTTGAATTATTTTTTGGGAGGGAAAAATTACTTTTACTCCACCCCACTTGAAGACAAATATTGACTCCTCTACATTTTTATGAAGTACTCTTAATCTTAGTCTGTGGAATGAATTTTATTTTATTTTGAAAATTTGATAGACCATACACTGTGTTCATTACAGGGGAAAAACCAATCAAAACCAACTCCTACACTGCCAGTCATCTTTTGACATCTTGTTATAGTATGACATTTTTATGCCTTACTATACTATGATGTTTTTTTGACATTTTATGCCTTACTATACTATGATGTTTTTTGACATTTTGATGCCTTACTATACTATGACTTTTGACGACTTGTCATAGAATGACATCTCTATGCCTTACTAAACTATGACATTTTTTGACATTTTTATGCCTTACTATACTGTGACTTTTGACATCTTGTCATAGTATAAAATTCTTATGCCTTACTGGACTATGACATTTTTTAACATTTTTAGACCTTACTACACTATGACATTTTTATGACTTGCTATACTATGATGTGTTTTGACATTTTTATGCCTTACTATACTATGACATTTTTTGACGTTTTAGACTTACTATACTATGACATTTTTATGCCTTACTATACTATGACTTTTTACGACTTGTCATAGAATGACATTTTTATGTCTTGTTATACTATGATGTGTTTTGACATTTTTATGACTTACTATACTATGATGTGTTTTTACATTTTTATACCTTACTATACTATGACTTTTGACGACTTGTCATAGTATGACATTTTTATGTCTTACTATACTATGACTTTTGACGTCTTGTCATAAAATAAAATTTTTATGCCTTACTATATTATCACATTTTTTAACATTTTTAGACCTTACTATACTATGACACTTTTATGTCTTGCTATACTATGATGTGTTTTGACATTTTTATGCCTTAATGTGACTTTTGACGTCTTGTCATAATATAAAATTTCTATGCCTTACTATACTATGACATTTTTTGACATTTTAGACTTACTATACTATGACATTTTTTTTTTCATTTTTATGCCTTACTATACTATGACTTTTTACGACTTGTCATAGAATGACATTTTTATGTCTTGTTATACTATGATGTGTTTTGACATTTTTATGACCTACTATACTATGATGTGTTTTTACATTTTTATACCTTACTATACTATGACTTTTGACGACTTGTCATAGTATGACATTTTTATGTCTTACTATACTATGATTTGTTTTGACTTTTTTAATCTTTACTATACTATGATGTGTTTTGACATTTTTATGCCTTACTATACTATGACTTTTGACGACTTGTCATAGTATGAAAAAATATATACCTTACTGTACTATGACGTTTTTTGACATTTTATGCCTTACTATACTATGACATTTTTATGTCTTGCTATACTATGTGTTTTGACATTTTTATGCCTTAATATACTATGACATTTTTTGACATTTTTATGCCTTACTATACAATGACTTTTTACGACTTGTCATAGAATGACGTTTTTATGTCTTGTTATACTATGATGTGTTTTGACATTTTTATGACTTACTATACTGTGATGTGTTTTTACATTTTTATACCTTACTATACTATGACTTTTGACGTCTTGTCATAGTATGACATTTTTATACCTTACTGTACTATGAGGTTTTTTTGACATTTTATGCCTTAATATACCATGACTTTTGACGACTTGTCATAGTATATAACATTTCTATGCCTTACTATACTATGATGTGTTTTGACATTTCTATACCTAACTATACTATGACATTTTTATGCCTCACTATAGTAAGATTTTTTTTTTTTTAAGTATGTTTTTTTCGGATTTTTATGCCTTTATTGGATAGCACAGTAGAGAAAACAGGAAATGGGGATGCAGAGAGAGGGGGAATAAAATGCAGTAAAGGATTGTCCGATATGGGATTCGAACCGGGGCCGACTTTGGTGAGAACTGTAGTCTCTACATGTGGGGTGCCTGCTCAAAACACTGCGCCATTCGACACCCAACTGTACTATGACTTGTGACGAATTGTCATAGTATGACATTTTTATGCCTTACTATACTATGACATTTTATGTCATTTTTATGCCTTACTCTACTATGACTTTTGCCTTTATTGGATAGCACAGTAGAGAGAGACAGGAAATGGGGAGGCAGAGAGAGGAGGAATGACATGCAGTAAAGGGCCGTCCTATGCGGGATTCGAACTGGGGCTGACTGCAGCGAGGACTGTAGCCTCTACACATGGGGCCCCTGCTCAACCTACTGCGCCACTTAACGCCCGTACTATGACATTTTTTGGCATTTTTATGCCTTACTCTACTATGTCGTTGTATTCCTTGCCATACTATGACGTTTTTATGACCTTTTATGCCATACTATACTATGACGTTTTTTAACATATTCATGCCCCACTATACTATGACAGTTTTTGGCATTTTCATACCTTTCTCTATTATGTCGTTGTATTCCTTGCCATACTATGACGTTTTTATGACCTTTTATGCCATAATAAACTATGATGTTTTTTTGACGTTTTATGCCATACTATACTATGACGTTTTTTAACATTTTTATGCCACAATATACTATGACAGTTTTTGGCATTTTTAACCCTTTCTATACTACGTTGTTGTATTCCTTGCCATACTATGATGTTTTAATAACCTTTTACGCCTTAATATACTAGAATGTTTTTTAGACGTTTTATGCCATACTATACTATGACATTTTTTGACATTTTTATGCCTTTCTGTACTATGTCGCTGCATTCCTTACCATACTATGATAATTTTATGACCTTTTATGCCATAATATACTATGATGTTTTTTTTTAATGTTTTGTGCCATACTATACTATGACGTTTTTTAACATATTCATGCCACACTATACTATGACAGTTTTTGGCATTTTTATACCTTTCTATATTATGTTGTAGTCTTCCTTGCCATACTATGACGTTTTTATGACCTTTTACGCCTTAATATACTAGAATGTTTTTTGGACGTTTTATGGCATACTATACTATGACATTTTTTGACATTTTTATGCCTTTCTGTACTATGTCGCTGCATTCCTTACCATACTATGATAATTTTATGACCTTTTATGCCATAATATACTATGATGTTTTTTTTTTGTTTTGTGCCATACTATACTATGACGTTTTTTAACATATTCATGCCACACTATACTATGACAGTTTTTGGCATTTTTATATCTTTCTTTACTATGTTGTTGTATTCCTTGCCATACTATGATGTTTTAATGACCTTTTACGCCTTAATATACTAGAATGTTTTTTGGACGTTTTATGCCATACTATACTATGACAGTTTTTGGCATTTTTATATCTTTCTTTACTATGTTGTTGTATTCCTTGCCATACTATGACATTTTAATGACCTTTTATGCCTTAATATACTATGATGTTTTTTGGACGTTTCATGCCATACTATACTATGACCTTTTTTTGAATTTATATGCCTTTATATACTATTTCGTTGTATTCCTTGCCATATTATGATGTTTTTATGAATTTATATGCCTTAATATACTATGATGTTTTTTGAACGTTTTATGCCATACTATACTATGATGTTTTTTCAATATTTTTATGCCTTACTATAGTATGACTTTTGACGTCTTGTCACAGTATGACATTTTTATGTCTTACTATACTATGACATTTTTTGACATTTTTATGCCTCATTATACTATGTCATTGTATTCCTTGCCATACTATGATGTTTTTATGACCTTTTATGCCATAATAAACTATAATGTTTCTTGACCTTTTATGCCATACTATACTATGACGTTTTTTTTAACATTTTTATGCCACACTATACTATGACAGTTTTTGGCATTTTTATACTTTTCTATACTACGTTGTTGTATTCCTTGCCATACTATGACGTTTTTATGACCTTTTATGCCATAATAAACTATAATGTTTCTTGAGCTTTTATGCCATACTATACTATGACGTTTTTTAACATTTTTATGCCATACTACACTATGACGTTTTTTAACATTTTTATGCCTTTCTATATTATGTTGTAGTCTTCCTTGCCATACTATGACGTTTTTATGACCTTTTACGCCTTAATATACTAGAATGTTTTTTGGACGTTTTATGGCATACTATACTATGACATTTTTTGACATTTTTATGCCTTTCTGTACTATGTCGCTGCATTCCTTACCATACTATGATAATTTTATGACCTTTTATGCCATAATATACTGTGATGTTTTTTTTTTGTTTTGTGCCATACTATACTATGACGTTTTTTAACATATTCATGCCACACTATACTATGACAGTTTTTGGCATTTTTATATCTTTCTTTACTATGTTGTTGTATTCCTTGCCATACTATGATGTTTTAATGACCTTTTACGCCTTAATATACTAGAATGTTTTTTGGACGTTTTATGCCATACTATACTATGACAGTTTTTGGCATTTTTATATCTTTCTTTACTATGTTGTTGTATTCCTTGCCATACTATGACATTTTAATGACCTTTTATGCCTTAATATACTATGATGTTTTTTGGACGTTTCATGCCATACTATACTATGACGTTTTTTAACATTTTTATGCCATACTACACTATGACGTTTTTTAACATTTTTATGCCTTTATATACTATGTCGCTGTATTCCGTGCCATATTATGATGTTTTTATGACTTTGTATGCCTTAATATACTATGATGTTTTTTGGACATTTTATGCCATACTATACTATGATGTTTTTTCAACATTTTTATGCCACACTATACTATGACAGTTTTTTAACATTTTTATGCATTTCTGTACTATGTCGTTGTATTCCTTGCCATACTATGACGTTTTTATGACCTTTTATGCCATAATAAACTAAAATGTTTCTTGACCTTTTATGCCATACTATACTATGACGTTTTTTTAAATTTTTATGCCTATGATGTTTTTTGGACGTTTTATGCCATACTATACTATGATGTTTTTTCAATATTTTTATGCCTTACTATAGTATGACTTTTGACGTCTTGTCACAGTATGACATTTTTATGTCTTACAATACTATGACATTTTTTAAAATTTTTATGCCTTACTATACTATGTCGTTGTATTCCTTGCCATACTACGACGTTTTTATGACCTTTTATGCCATAATAAACTATAATGTTTCTTGACCTTTTATGCCATACTATACAATGATGTTTTTTAACATTTTTATGCCACACTATACTATGACAGTTTTGGCATTTTTATACTTTTCTATACTACGTTGTTGTATTCCTTGCCATACTATGACGTTTTAATGACCTTTTATGCCTTAATATACCATGATTTTTTTTAAAATGTTTTATGCCATACTATATTATGATCTTTTTTTGCATTTTTATGCCTTTATATACTATTTCGTTGTATTCCTTGCCATATTATGATGTTTGTATGACTCTTTATACCTTAATATACTATGATGTTTTTTGGATGTTTTATGCCATACTATACTATGACGTTTATTAACATTTTTATGCCACACTATACTATGACAGTTTTTGGGATTTTTATACCTTTCTATACTATGTTGTTGTATTCCTTGCCATATTATGATGTTTTTATGACTTTTTATACCTTAATATACTATGACGTTTTTTGGATGTTTTATGCCATACTATACTATGAAGTTTTTTCAACATTTTTATGCCTTACTACAGTATGACTTTTGAGGTCTTGTCACAGTATGACATTTTTATGCCTTACTATACTATGTCGTTGTATTCCTTGCCATATTATGATGTTTTTATGACTTTTTATACCTTAATATACTATGATGTTTTTTGGATGTTTTATGCCATACTATACTATGAAGTTTTTTCAACATTTTTATGCCTTACTACAGTATGACTTTTGACGTCTTGTCACAGTATGACATTTTTATGCCTTACTATACTATGTCGTTGTATTCCTTGCCATACTATGACGTTTTTATGACCTTTTATGCCATAATATACTTTGATGTTTTTTTGACGTTTTATGCCATACTATACTATGACGTTTTTTAACATTTTTATGCCACACTATACTATGACAGTTTTTGGCATTTTTATACCTTTCTATACTATGTTGTTGTATTCCTTGCCATACTATGACGTTTTAATGACCTTTTACGCCTTAATATACTAGAATGTTTTTTGGACGTTTTATGCCATACTATACTATGACATTTTTTGACATTTTTATGCCTTTCTGTACTATGTCGCTGCATTCTTTGCCATACTATGATAATTTTATGACCTTTCATGCCATAATATACTATGATGTTTTTTTTTTACGTTTTGTGCCATACTATACTATGACGTTTTTTTAACATTTTTATGCCTTTATATACTATGTCGTTGTATTCCTTGCCATACTATGACGTTTTTATGACCTTTTATGCCATAATAAACTATGATTTTTTTTGATGTTTTATACCATACTATACTATGACGTTTTTGGCATTTTTATGCCTTTCTATACTATGTTGTTGTATTCCTTGCCATACTATAACTTTTAATGACCTTTTATGCCTTAATATACTAGAATGTTTTTTGGACGTTTTATGCCATACTATACTATGACATTTTCCAAATTTCTATGCCGTACTATACTATGACTTTTATTGGCATTTTTATGCCTTTCTGTACTATATCGCTGCATTCTTTGCCATACTATGACAATTTTATGACCTTTTATGCCATAATATAGTAGGATGTTTTTTTTATGTTTTATGCCATACTATACCATGACCTTTTTTTGAATTTTTATGCCTTTATATACTATGTCGTTGTATTCCTTGCCATATTATGATGTTTTTATGACTTTTTATGCCTTAATATACTATGATGTTTTTTTGACGTTTAATGCCATACGATACTATGACGTTTTTTAACATTTTTATGCCACACTATACTATGACAGTTTTTGGCATTTTTATACCTTTCTATACTACGTTGTTGTATTCCTTGCCATACTATGACGTTTTAATGACCTTTTACGCCTTAATATACTAGAATGTTTTTTGGACGTTTTATGCCATACTATACTATGACATTTTTTGACATTTTTATGCCTTTCTGTACTATGTCGCTGCATTCTTTGTCATACTATGATAATTTTATGACCTTTTATGCCATAATATACTATTATGTTTTTTTTTTACGTTTTGTGCCATACTATACTATGACGTTTTTTAACATATTCATGCCACACTATACTATGACGTTTTTTTTAACATTTTTATGCCACACTATACTATGACAGTTTTTGGCATTTTTATACTTTTCTATACTACGTTGTTGTATTCCTTGCCATACTATGACGTTTTTATGACCTTTTATGCCATAATAAACTATAATGTTTCCTGAGCTTTTATGCCATACTATACTATGACGTTTTTTAACATTTTTATGCCATACTACACTATGACGTTTTTTAACATTTTTATGTCTTTCTATATTATGTTGTAGTCTTCCTTGCCATACTATGACGTTTTTATGACCTTTTACGCCTTAATATACTAGAATGTTTTTTGGACGTTTTATGGCATACTATACTATGACATTTTTTGACATTTTTATGCCTTTCTGTACTATGTCGCTGCATTCCTTACCATACTATGATAATTTTATGACCTTTTATGCCATAATATACTATGATGTTTTTTTTTTGTTTTGTGCCATACTATACTATGACGTTTTTTAACATATTCATGCCACACTATACTATGACAGTTTTTTTGCATTTTTATACCTTTCTATATTATGTTGTAGTCTTCCTTGCCATACTATGACGTTTTTATGACCTTTTACGCCTTAATATACTAGAATGTTTTTTGGACGTTTTATGCCATACTATACTATGACATTTTTTGACATTTTTATGCCTTTCTGTACTATGTCGCTGCATTCTTTGCCATATTATGATGTTTTTATGACTTTTTATGCCTTAATATACTATGATGTTTTTTGGACGTTTTATGCCATACTATACTATGACGTTTTTTAACATTTTTATGCCACACTATACTATGACAGTTTTTGGCATTTTTATGCCTTTCTATACTATGTTGTTGTATTCCTTGCCATACTATGACGTTTTAATGACCTTTTATGCCTTTATATATTAAAATGTTTTTTTGATGTTTTATGCCATACTATATTATGACCTTTTTTTGAATTTTTATGCCTTTATATACTATGTCGTTGTATTCCTTGCCATAATATGATGTTTTTATGACTTTTTATGCCTTAATATACTATGATGTTTTTTGGACGTTTTATGCCATACTATACTATCAGGTTTTTAAACATTTTTATGCCACACTATACTATGACAGTTTTTGGCATTTTTATACCTTTCTATACTATGTTGTATTATTCCTTGCCATACTATGACATTTTAATGACCTTTTATGCCTTAATATACTATGATGTTTTTTGGACGTTTTATGCCATACTATACTATGACCTTTTTTTGAATTTTTATGCCTTTATATACTATATCGTTGTATTCTTTACCATATTATGATGTTTTTATGACTTTTTATGCCTTAATATAGTATGATGTTTTTTGACCGTTTTATGCCATACTATACTATGATGTTTTTTCAACATTTTTATGCCACACTATACTATGACAGTTTTTGGCATTTTTATACCTTTCTATACTATTTTATTGTATTCCTTGCCATACTATGAAATTTTAATGACCTTTTATGTCTTAATATACTATGATGTTTTTTGGACGTTTTATGCCATACTATACTATGACATTTTTTGACATTTTTATGCCTTTCTGTACTATGTCGCTGCATTCTTTGTCATACTATGATAATTTTATGACCTTTTATGCCATAATATACTATGATGTTTTTTTTTTACGTTTTGTGCCATACTATACTATGACGTTTTTTAACATATTCATGCCACACTATACTATGACAGTTTTTTTGCATTTTTATACCTTTCTATATTATGTTGTAGTCTTCCTTGCCATACTATGACGTTTTTATGACCTTTTACGCCTTAATATACTAAAATGTTTTTTTGATGTTTTATGCCATACTATATTATGACCTTTTTTTGAATTTTTATGCCTTTATATACTATGTCGTTGTATTCCTTGCCATATTATGATGTTTTTATGACTTTTTATGCCTTAATATACTATGATGTTTTTTGGACGTTTTATGCCATACTATACTATCAGGTTTTTAAACATTTTTATGCCACACTATAATATGACAGTTTTTGGCATTTTTATACCTTTCTATACTATGTTGTATTATTCCTTGCCATACTATGACATTTTAATGACCTTTTATGCCTTAATATACTATGATGTTTTTTGGACGTTTTATGCCATACTATACTATGACCTTTTTTTGAATTTTTATGCCTTTATATACTATATCGTTGTATTCTTTACCATATTATGATGTTTTTATGACTTTTTATGCCTTAATATAGTATGATGTTTTTTGACCGTTTTATGCCATACTATACTATGATGTTTTTTCAATATTTTTATGCCACACTATACTATGACAGTTTTTGGCATTTTTATACCTTTCTATACTATGTTGTATTATTCCTTGCCATACTATGACATTTTAATTACCTTTTATGCCTTAATATACTATGATGTTTTTTGGACGTTTTATGCCATACTATACTATGACCTTTTTTTGAATTTTTATGCCTTTATATACTATATCGTTGTATTCTTTACCATACTATGACATTTTAATGACCTTTTATGTCTTAATATACTATGATGTTTTTTGGACGTTTTATGCCATACTATACTATGACGTTTTTCAAAATTTTTATGCCTTTCTGTACTATGTCGCTGCATTCTTTGCCATACTATGATAATTTTATGACCTTTTATGCCATACTATACTATGATGTTTTTTCAATATTTTTATGCCTTACTATAGTATGACATTTGACGTCTTGTCACAGTATGACATTTTTATGTCTTACTATACTATGACATTTTTTGACATTTTTATGCCTTACTATACTATGTCGTTGTATTCCTTGCCATACTATGACGTTTTTATGAGCTTTTATGCCATAATAAACTATAATGGTTCTTGACCTTTTATGCCACACTATACTATGACAGTTTTTGGCATTTTTATACTTTTCTATACTACATTGTTGTATTCGTTGCCATACTATGACGTTTTAATGACCTTTTACACCATAATATACTATGATGTTTTTTTGAAGTTTTATGCCATACTATACTATGACGTTTTTTAACATTTTTATGCCACACTGTACTATGACAGTTTTTGGTATTTTTATACCTTTCTATACTACGTTCTTGTATTCCTTGCCTTACTATGACGTTTTAATGACCTTTTACGCCATTATATACTATGATGTTTTTTTGAAGTTTTATGCCATACTATACTATGACCTTTTTTTTGCATTTTTATGCCTTAATCTACTATGTCGTTGTATTCCTTGTCATATTATGATGTTTTTATGACCTTTTATGCCTTAATATACTATGACGTTTTTTAACATTTTTATGCCACATTATACTATGACAGTTTTTGGCATTTTTATACCTTTCTATACTATGTCGTTGTATTCATTGCCATGCTATGACGTTTTTATGACCTTTTATGCCATAATATACGATGATGTTTTTTTTATGTTTTATGCCATACTATCCTATGATGTTTTTTAACATTTTCATTCCATACTAAACTATGACATTATTATGCCTTACCCTACTATGTCATTTCATGCTTTACTATACTATGATGATTTAATTATGTTTTAAGTCTTCCTATTGGGATGAAAATATGAAAATAAAAAGTTGACAAAATGATCAAGTTGTCTTTGTGTCTTTTAATACCATCTTTGCAAAGGATCAGGCTACAGTCCCAACACAGTGTAATTTCAAACTGAGGTCTAATAAAGAGTTTCCATGCACTTTATAAAGAAAGGAATAAAGGAGACATTTTTATGCCATACTATACTATTAGGTTTATTGGCATTTTTATGCCATACTAAACTATGACATTTCTTGGCAATTGTATGCCTTACTATACTATGTCATTGTACTCCTTGCCATATTATGAGGTTTTTAACACATTTTATACCTTAATATATTATATTTTTTTGACGTTTTATGCCATACTATACTATGACATTTTCCAAATTTTTATGCCATACTCTACCATGACTTTTATTGGCATTGTTATGCCTTTCTGTACTATATCGCTGCATTCTTTGCCATACTATGACAATTTTATGACCTTTTATGCCATACTATACTTTGATGTTTTTTTTTACATTTTATTCCTTACTATACTATGACCTTTTTTTGCATTTTTATGCCTTTATTTCCTATGTCGTTGTATTTCTTGCCATATTATGATGTTTTTATGACTTTTTATGCCTTAATATACTATGATGTTTTTTGGACGTTTTATGCCATACTATACTATGTTTTTTAACTTTTTTATGCCATTCTAAACTATGACATTTTTGACATTTTTATGCCTTACTCTACTATGTCATT
The DNA here is from genome assembly GCF_021018895.1 of Seriola aureovittata. Taxonomy (NCBI): domain Eukaryota; kingdom Metazoa; phylum Chordata; class Actinopteri; order Carangiformes; family Carangidae; genus Seriola; species Seriola aureovittata. The sequence goes on from NC_079366.1 coordinate 11,563,177, forward strand.
TTATGCCGTACTATACTATGATGATTTAATCATGTTTTATGTCTTCCTATCGTGATGAAAATATGAAAATAAAAAGTTGACAAAATGATCAAGTTGTCTTTGTGTCTTTTAATACCATCTTTGCAAAGGATCACGCTACAGTCCCAACACAGTGTAATTTCAAACTGAGGTCTAATAAAGAGTTTCCATGCACTTTATAAAGAAAAGAATAAAGGAGGCATTTTTATGCCATACTAAACTATGACATTTCTTTGCAATTGTATGCCTTACTATACTATGTCGTCTTTTGTCTTACCATATTATGAGGTTTTTAAGACTTTTTTTGCCTTAAATACAATGATGTATTTTTGATATTTTATGCCATACTATACTATGACATTTTTATGCCTTACTCTACTATGTCGTTGTATTCCTTACAATACTATGACGTTTTTATGACTTTCTTATGACCTTTTATGCCATAATATACTATGATGTTTTTTTTGACGTTTTATGCCATACTTTACTATGAGGTTTTTTTTAACATTTTTATGCCATACTAAACTATGACATTTTTTGGCATTTTTATGTCTTACTCTACTATGTCATTGTATTGCTTACAATACTATGACGTTTTTATGACCTTTTATGCAATAATATACTATGATGTTTTTTTGACGTTTTATGCCATACTATACTTTGACCTTTTTTTTGCATTTTTAGGCCTTTATATACTATGTCGTTGTATTCCTTGCCATATTGTGATGTTTTTATGACTTTTTATGCCATAATATACTATGATGTTTTTTGGACGTTTTATGCCATACTATACTATGACGTTTTTTGGCATTTTTATGCCCTACTCTACTATGTTGTTGCATTCCGTGATATATCACGATGTTTTTATGACCTTTTATGCCTTAATATACTATGATGTTTTTTTGACATTTTATGCCATACTATACTATCATGTTTTTTAACATTTTTATGCCACATTATACTATGACAGTGTTTTTGTACCTTTCTATACTATGTTGTTGTATTCCTTGCCATACTATGACGTTTTTTTAACATTTTTATGCCATACTAAGCTGTGACATTTTTTGACATTTTTATACCTTTCTATACTATGTCATTGTATGCCTTGCCATATTATGAAGTTTTTAACACCTTTTATACCCAAATTTACTATGATGTTTTCCAAATTTTTATGCCATACTATACTATGACTTTTATTGGCATTTTTATGCCTTTCTGTACTATGTTGCTGCATTCAATGCAATACTATGACAATGTTATGACCTTTTATGCTATAATATACTATGATGTTTTTTTGACGTTTTATGCCATACTATACTATGACCTTTTTTTGCATTTCTATGCCTTTATATACTATGTCGTGTATTCCTTGCCATATTATGATGTTTTTATGACTTTTTATGCCTTAATATACTATGATGTTTTTTTGGACATTTTATGCCATACTATACTATGACATTTTCCAAATTTTCATGCCATACTATACTATGACTTTTATTGAGATTTTTATGCCTTTTTGTACTATGTCGCTGCATTCTTTACCATATTATGATGTTTTTATGACCTTTTATGCCACAATATACTATGATGTTTTTTGATGTTTTATGCCATACTATACTATGACGTTTTTTAACATTTTTATGCCACACTATACTAGACAGTTTTTGGCATTTTTATACCTTTCTATACTACGTTGTTATATTCCTTGCCTTACTATGATGTTTTTTGACGTTTAAAGCCATACTATACTTTGACGTTTTTTTAACATGCCATACTAGAATATGACTTTTATTGGCATTTTTATGCCTTTCTGTACTATGTCGCTGAATTCTTTGCCATACTTTGACAATTTTATGACCTTTTATGCCATAATATACTATGATTTTTTTTTCATGTTTTATGCCATACTACACTATGACCTTTTTTAATATTTTTATGCCACACTATACTATGACAGTTCTTGGCATTTTTATACCTTTTTATACTACGTTGTTATATTCCTTGCCTTACTATGACGTTTTAATGACCTTTTACGCCATTAAATACTATGATGTTTTTTTGACGTTTTATGCCATACTAGAATATGACTTTTATTGGCATTTTCATGCCTTTCTGTACTATGTTGCTGAATTCTTTGCCATACTTTGACAATTTTATGACCTTTTATGCCATAATATAGTATGATGTTTTTTTCAAGTTTTATTCCATACTATACTTTGACGTTTTTTAACATTTTTATGCCATACTAGAATATGACTTTTATTGGCATTTTTATGCCTTTCTGTACTATGTCGTTGTATTCCTTGCCATATTATGATGTTTTTATGACTTTTTATGCCTTAATATACTATGATGTTTTTTGGAGATTTTATGCCATACTAAACTATGACATTTTTTGACATTTTTATGCCCTACTCTACTATGTTGTTTTATTCCTTGCCATATTATGACGTTTTTATGACGTTTTTATGCCTTAATATACTATGATGTTTTTTGGACGTTTTATGCCATACTATACTATGACGTTTTTTGACATTTCTATGCCACACTATACTATGTCGTTGTATTCCTTGACATATGATGTTTTTATGACCTTTTATGCCTTAATATACTATGATGCTTTTTTAACATTTTATGCCATACTATACTATCACGTTTTTTAACATTTTTATGCCATACTAAACTATGACATTTTTTGACATTTTTATACCTTTCTATACTATGGCATTGTATTCCTTACCATATTATCGAGCTTTTAACACCTTTTATACATTAATTTACTATGATGTTTCTCAAATTTTTATTGGCATTTATATGCCTTTCTGTACTATGTTGCTGCATTATTTGACATACTATGACAATTTTATGACCTTTTATCCCATAATATACTATGATGTTTTTTTGACGTTTTATGCCATAATATACTATGATCTTTTTTTTTTTTGTGCATTTTTATGCCTTTATATACTACGTTGTTGTATTCCTTACCACAGTATGACATTTTTTGACATTTTTATGCCATACTAGAATATGACTTTTATTGGCATTTTTATGCCTTTCTGTACTATGTCGTTGTATTCCTTGCCATATTATGATGTTTTTATGACTTTTTATGCCTTAATATACTATGATGTTTTTTGGACATTTTATGCCATACTATAATATGATGTTTTTTGGCATTTTTATGCCATACTAAACTATGACATTTTTTGACATTTTTATGCCCTACTCTACTATGTTGTTTTATTCCTTGCCATATTATGACGTTTTTATGACGTTTTTATGCCTTAATATACTATGATGTTTTTTGGACGTTTTATGCCATACTATACTATGACGTTTTTTGACATTTCTATGCCATACTAAACTATGACATTTTTTAACATTTTTATGCCATACTAAACTATGACATTTTTTGACATTTTTATGCCATACTATACTGCGACATTTGTTGACATTTTTATGCCTTATTATACTATGACGTGTTTTGACATTTTTATGCCTAACTATACTATGACTTTTCACGACTTGTTATAGTATGACCTTTCTATGCCGTATTATATTATGACATTTTTATGCCATACTATACTTTGATGTTTTTCTGACATTTTAATGCCTTAATATAATATTACTATATTATATATATATCATATACTTTTGACGACTTGTTATAGTATGACATTTTTATGTTTTACAAAAATGCTATACTACTATACTATACTATGAAGTTATGTCTTAATATACTATGATGTTTTTTATGATTTAATATAATACAACGATTTTATTTTTTTTTATGCCTTAATATACTATGACGTTTTTTATGCCTTCCTACACTATGATTATATTTTTTCTTAATTTCAATACTATGACATTCTTTTGACTTACTATGCTATGAGTTTTAACGTATGTATACTTTGACAATATATGCATTACTATAGGCTACTATGACATTTATACGCCTTATTATAATATGACTTTTAATCCTAGTTTTATGAAATGTCAAACACAGAGGACACTGTCAGTAAATGGATTTGGAAAAAGAAAACAAAAGAAAAAAAGAAGTAGACAGTCAGCTGGACTGGTCTTCCTGATTAATTAAACATTTAGCTAAAAAGACAAAAGTGTAAGTGTTATTGGCCTATAAATGATCTAATAAATAAGTGATAAATTATTTATTTTTTCAGTAGGGCCTTAGATTACAGTTTGAAATGTGCAGCATAATTACTCAGTGGTTACACTGTAATCTACTAACTGTGCCCTGTAACAGCAATAAAATAGTTACCCAAAATAATAAATATTAACTAGAAAATTCCAGGGAAATTTTGAGTGCCACGGGGGCTACTGCCGGGATGAGTACATGATTTATTTCCAGTGTTCAAAAGTCACCCTGATCATACTCTGGTTTTGAGAAATGTCTTGATATAAAAGACTCTGATATAAAACAATGTCACATCCCTCCATCATGTATTATGTGGGAAATATCTCATATTCTGTGTTGTTTTTTTTTATAAAACAAGAGGCAACATGTCTTCAAACTGGCATTTAAAGGGTTAAAATCCCGAAAACTAATAAACATTTGATAGGTTTGAGCAGAACTGAAGTGGTTTAAGAGATTTATGCAAAAAAAGTATTGATATATGATGATTTTATAGCATTTTCTTTGTGTGTCCTTTTTTGGACGCGAGGAACCCCAGAGGGTACAAAATGTGTTACCAGTGTATAATAGACCTGTAACAATAACTGACATTAGATTTTAAAAATATGCAAAAAAAGACACTTTCTTGCAGAAATCCATACCTTCAGCTGTAACACAGCCAAAATGATCAGCAAATCAAAAAAGAAAAGTGAAGAAAATGTCCAAAAAAGGACAGAGGGACCCCTGAGGGTTAATAAATCCCATGAACCGCTATTTAAATTACCACTATTATGTTTTTTTCTGTGCTAAATTTAACATTACTGGGGAGGAGAGCAACGCGACTAGAAGTGACAGCGAGAGAGGGCTAGTAGCTTCTCCTCTCAGCGGAGACCGTCACAACTTCATTCACTCTTTTAACAAAACAAAAAAAAAAGCAACGAAGGAAGCAGTAAATGGACTTACATATTTAAGACCTAACTAAATGTAATTTAAGACCTAACATGCGGCTAATGTAAAGCTAGCGGAGCTTGGAGAGTTGGTTATCTGGTTGCTAGGCGCACGCACGCACGCACGCACACAGGTCAGGAGCTGCCGTTGCCATGGCAATGTGAAAGTCTGCCCAGAATTTGGCTTCTACATGGCTTCAAACAACTGCAAATTATGAGAAAACCGTTACTTCTTTTCATAAACCGAAAAGACCGTGCCAGACACTGAAGCCAGAAGTTTCTTACAGTCTCTATTTTATTCAGATATTGAGTAAGCTCAGTGCGAAGACAGAGAGATTCTTTTGAAAAAAAAAGACGATTACATTAGGTGTCAATGAGAGTGAGACAGGTATTGCTGCCGGACTCGGCACCCCTGTTTAAATTTTGTGCAGACCCTGCCTGTCAAAGTTACATTTTATGAATCCCAACAACTATGTCTACATTTTCAGAAGAATTATTTGTCTCCTTTTTACGGTTTGGCCGTGAGCTCGAGTTAAAAATAAAAATAAAGGTTATTTTTTACTGCTTCACGCACTCTAGCCAACTGACGCTTTCACTCTAACTTTGAAGAAAAGGTGATTTGCACTCCTCCTTTGAGTGCTCACAGTTTGAAAAGTTTAGATGTTATGTAAAAACAGTTCCTGTCTTTTTGAGAGAGCAGAAGTTTTCCTCCGTTTTATAGTTTGAATCACATTTCTACGTGCAGGTATGAGAGAGCTGGGTGACTCAGAAAAAAGGTGCAATTTTGTAGAAAAAAGGGTTTCTAAAGAAAATTCCAATGCATTTCTAATGCATTATTTATTCCCAGTTTTTTGGGAATAACTTTGGGAAAAATTGGAATTTTAACACCAAAAGTCATGGCACCCCTTGCGGGATCAAGACGCACGTTTTGATGTATATATTACCGGGGTTTTCTCAAAGCTGCGGGACAAGTTACGCGCCGAAATTTGGCGGAAGAATAATAAACCCGAAACAGAATATTAATAGATGCCTCGGAGCTGAGCACCCGTGGCACTAATGACAGAATATATTCTCTGTTTCTTGGATTATGTAATTGGTTGTTGTAATTACTAGATAGTAGAGGACTTCATATTAAGAAAATGGCTGCCACAAACACTTCTAGTGATAGAATGGTTTGTGTGACATTTGTCTCTACCCTCATGCTTGTCAGACATTTACAGTTTTGTGAGTAGGTATCCTGGGCAGAAATGCAGACAGGTGAGTATGTCCTGGAGGTTGTCTTCTGGTGTCCAGTGAATTCCTGTTGCATCACACTGATCATGGCAGAGAGCCACGCATGCTGCTGTAAGAGGCTTGTGTCAAAGTAAAGCAGATCACATCCTGATAGATGATGCTGCAAATCTTATCGCTGTTGTGAGGAAGCCTGAGAGTTAAGGCGAACTGACTTTTTAAGTGGCTCATTACATTTATAATCTTGTATGACCTTTGCAATTAGACTTAGTCTACAAATGCAATATATTCTAGTAATATAATAATACTGCCCTAGCCATTGTAACTGTCAACATAGAGCCTCTATGTGAATCTCAAAGGCTTTCATACAAGCCCTGATCATTTGCAAATATTCTGTAGTATTTCATCACTCTGTTTCTGACCATCATTAAAACACCAGTGGTGAAAATTTGAGTTTCCATTTATTTGATCATATAACACTTTATACACAGTTGAATGATATATGTTTTTACAGTATAATACATGATTCAAGTAGTACATGAATATGGTTTCATACTTGCATAACGTACACAGGAAATACAAAAGCATTTTACCATTTGTCATGGTATTGAAACTGGTTGAGGATTAATAGTTATAGATATTTCTAAATGCATTCATTCATACACACGTTTCTCACATTCGAATGAGCCATCAAAGCAATAAATGATACTGCATAGACGGGCTAAATATTAAGCAGGACTCAAAGATTATACCTTGTGTTGAGGTTTGTAAACTATGTGCTGACTAATATTACATACAGGGGTTTATGTACAGTCTTGCTTTACAGTTTACAAATGTTTTATACACATATAAAACACACATTTTTAATACTTGGGAATATTTGGGATCAATTTTATGGACAATTTCTTTTCAGGATCATTTGGACAAAAAAAATTTTTTTTATGAAAACAGAAAGATAAAAAAGTGGTCAGGTTAACATAGTGACACAAAAGTTTGATTTTTAAAGGTGGTGTAGAACTGATATTTTTTATGAAGGAAGCTCAATCAGATCCAGTGATCTGAAAAGGAAAAATGTCTATACTGAAAAGAAAACACAAATTTAATGCAAAGGTATACCTGAGTAAAACAGAGTGCTCCCATTCTGTGTGCTAACCTTTCCCAGCTTACAGAATACTAAAAAAGATTTCCAGCAGGACATCAGCTTTTACATTCATTTATCTCTTAAGTTGTTGTTGCACTGGAACCATTTAACATTTTAACAATTCCTAACTCCTGCACTAATATAGGGAGAAACAGCAGATTATTCAGAGAGTTGACAGGAGCTTTACTGAGCATTTCTCCAAGACTGATGGAGCACGTTATTAAATGCTGCTGGCAGAATAAATGATCCCCCTCATTTGGTTTCACTTCATGTATTTGACATAGAAAGCAGCCGACAGGGAAAATGATAAATTATTATAAGTATTTACTAACACTTCCTTTAAAACAGTGATGTCAGCCTATAATCGCATAGTATTTTTTCCTCTACCTACACAGGGAAGCTGTTCTCAACATTTCTAACAAATATTTTAGGACTGAATCAGACTATCTAGTCTTTTTGTGATATTCCAGGCATGGTTAAATAAATGTTTCTGGACTGTTGTGTGTTGTAGCTTGTATGAGGGCAGTCAGGCAGTTCAGCATGTAACAGGTGGTGCAACTGATGTATAAAGGATGGACAACGCTGGCACTGATTTTTTGTTGGGTCACGACTATATCTGCTTCACATCACAAGTATGTTTCCTTCCACCTGTTTTTATAGGCAGTTTATAGACTTTGCTGATAAAACACAAAGCAAGAAGAAGAATAAAACAAGCAAACAAATAAACAACAAAAAAAAAAACTAAATGGAAACCCCATTTATAAAAGGTAAAGAAAAACAATCACTTAAATACCCCCAAATCAGAAAGAGAGAAAATGCAAGATTTTTTGAGTCACAGAGACTTCTTTATTGTGGTATTCTTTAATTGTTTAATCTTTTGCAACCTCTTCAATATATATCATTAGATTAGTTGATGGAAACATACACTTTTTTCTGGAACATTTGAATTGAAATATTGTACACTAATTGATAATTTTCTACTACAGCAGGACCCTAATGATGAATATGCTCAGTGTTATTTCACTAGCAGACACAACTGTAACTCTAATAGAAAGGAATTAGAGGACAACAAAGTTTGTGCCAAAATACTCAAATGTCACAAACTGAAACTCTTCAAATGAGTCTGTTCAACAGTGTTTTATTTTAGAATAAAAATATTGGCCTACCTGATGTTTCTCATACCAATCTTAGTCTAAGATTTCCCACTGCATATCAAATAGTGAACAGAAGAAAGTGGTATGTGAACATGGCGATGATGGCCCCACATTAGGCCTTTTTGATCTGATGCAAAGTACAAAATGCCTACAGCAGTGGAAAATCCAAGACAAAAATATTGCTAGTACATGACAGTACATGAGTTCTTTTACGTCAAAACCTTACAGAAGCCTGGTGATACCTGTTGATATTGAACACACCTTTTTAGTAATACATAATTTTAGAAAAAACCAAACGCTAATCTTTAGTCCACCACTTGTTGTCCCGACTGCATCATCTGCTGGGATGCAAATGTGACACTGACCTCTTCACCACTAGGTGCACTTCCATGCACCAAACCCATCCAGTTTATATTATAATCTCTCTCTCTCTCTAGAGTGGTGCATGTAAAGGCAGACAGAAAAAGACAGAACAGAAAAAGTCACACTCACAAGCTTATAATATGAAAATATAATTGGGATACACTGATATAAGCAGAAATACTGAGCATGATAAAACCTTAGCCAGTTTAATCTTGGTCCATGCTATCTGTCCATACTCTATTGTAACTATTTAGCATTTAATGTCCTCTATTATAGATATTCATGAATTGGAATTAAAGTAACAATTTCTGCCAAATATGTCCTGAAATGCAATGCACTGTATTTGAAAACACACTCGAATCATTAACACTGAGTATTTCTCTTTTGATGTCATTGCAAAGCCATGCAGTTGTTGGAGCGGACATTGTTAAAGGTTTATTAAGCAGCTTTCACACTTATTTGTTTCCCAGGTTTCCCCTCCCTGTGACATACATCTCTCCAGAGCTCCAAAAAAAAAAAAAAAGTCTCTTTGAACCTCCAAATTCAGTTCATATGCTTAACATGGCTGCTTGCAAGAGTAGTAGAGGTACTTCTTATACTGCAGCACAATCCTTAAGTTGAAAAAAAAAAATAAATGATGCTCTTCAATTAACATTTCCATCCTGGGTGGCGTTCAATTCACATGACCATCAGTTGCTTTCAGCTGGTTTTAACCAATAGCTGCTACTGAACGTAGCCACATGGTACAAAGTGAGAGGAGTCCCTCCTATTGGGTGGCATAAGTCCATTAATGACGGACTGGCTTGTCTGCCACTGCTGGAAGGCTCCAGTGCACCAGTCTGCACCTGTAACAACCTGTGTATATTTGTGTGTTTGCTTCATTTGTGTGTGCAGCTTGACACTGAGTGTGTGGATGTATGTGTCTGTGTGTCTGTGTGTCTGCAGTCTTCTACTGTGTGCATGTGTGAGACAGATAAGAGTGTGTGTCTGTGTGTGCATGTTTTTTCAATCCTATAGTAAATCATTATGCGCATGAGCACATTCATGTTTCATTTGAGCTTTCTGAGAATCAGTAGGAGCCGCTCTCTCTCAGACGGTGACAGGGCAACTGATGACTTTGTCCTCCAGCATGACACTGACAATGAGGAACACGAAGTAGAGCAAGAACATGAGAAGGCCCAGGATCTTGCTCATTCTCCACTTGCAAGCCGCAATGGAGATGATGACGAAGAGGAGCATGAGGAAGAGGAGGACGATGGCGCAGAACAAGCCATTGCTGCTCACCTCGACCGGCTTGAAGTCATTGATGATGTTGAAGAGGAGCCAGGGGAATGGCAGACTGGAGGGAGCAGAGAGCACAGCAGAGAAGAGTCATATAGGTTTTCTCTTTGCTGGATTTTGAGGGTTAACACACAGCTATTAGGAATAATGTTTCCTTGTTGTTTGCTGGACTCACCCCACAGTGATATCAAAGATGTTGGAGCCCACAGAGCTGGACACGGCCATGTCACCAAGGCCTTTTCGTGCTACAATCACACTGGTGATGAGGTCAGGGATTGAAGTGCCAGCTGCTAATATGGTCAGACCCATGATCTCCTCTGTGATCCAGAAAGTTTCTCCAACCTGAAAGGAGGAATATGTGTTTTCATGTTGCAGCCACACAAACTTCATAAAGGCAGAAAAACCACCTTCTTACACGGCGCTCAGAACAATCTCGTTGTCTTGTTGCTGCTTTTGCTTCAGATTTGTTTTGATATATCCACCACTTTACAGTCATGGGTTGAAAGGTACAAACACCAACCATCACCGCTCAGTGTGGTCAGGTGTGGTGTGTTCTACTTGTGACCACACTTGACCACTGTGATGAGTGCTCTGACGTAGCATAGTAGTATAGTACCTCTCTGTATCACAGCTGCACACTCTAGGGGGAAGGCACAGTCACCACTAGTTGGTGGCACAAGCAGCATTATTAGACTTAGAGTAGTTACTCTTCAGTGGTGCAGTTTTCATTTGATAGAGTCGCTGAGTGCACATAACAGTCATCCTGTGAATCATTTTGTGACAAGACTTTAAATATTTCCAGAAAAAAAGCAGGTGCATTACTCTGTGACCTTGCACATGCAGTTTGACCTCCTGCTGCAGGCCTGTCTTTGCATTTGCACTGTTAAAATAGAACATTACAGGTTGATCTGGCGGTGGATCAAGGCAGATTAGTCGGGATTAGCTTCCATGGTCACACATTCAACACCCTGATTGCTGCACTCTGATAAGAATAGAATAAAATAGAACAGAATAGAGAGCAGAGTATGTGCGTGTGAAAATGACAATGACGGAGATGTAAAGAAATATGACTTTGAAGGACAGATTTCACAGGCATCTTTGGAATTGTGTTTCATGAGTGTGCGTGAATGCGTGTGTGTGTTTTGTACCTGGTGAGCCCACCACACCATCAGGTAAGAGAAGAAAGCAATCCAACAAATGGCACCAATGAAAGTGATGGGGAAGAACCTTTTTGCAGTCTAGAATGAATAAAAAAAAAAAAAAACTCACTCAATAAAGCAATAAAACAATCTCTGGCCTCGGCCATAAATATTGTTTACATATACAGTTATTCAAAACACTGATTAAGGAGGTTGTGCAGTAAAGAAACTAATTAAGAGAAATGTTGAATCTAAGTTTTCTCATTTGTTAACATCAGTAATGATTGTGAAAACAGCAGTAAAACAGACCTTTTTTTTTTTTACATGTTGAGAAACACACACTTCTCTATTAATGTGAATATATAATATCGTAAATTTATGGTGAAGCAGTGATCCATGAGCACTTTGTAAACGCACAGCATTTTTAAGTTTCACTGTCTGGCGATGTGTTATTTTGTGTGTGTGCACACGTGTGTGTGTGTGTGTGTGTGTGTGTGTTGGCACCTCTCTCCTGACGTCCGGTAGTGTGAGCCAAAGTGGAAAGACTATGGGCAGGATGAGGAGGTAGGTGAGCCTCTTCCTGGTGGTGTCGGGCCAGGCCAAGCTCAGAGGCTGGTCTTCATCCTCCTCTTCATCACCCTGAGGAAGAGTTGATAAATTATACTGAACATATACATATAAATATATAGACTTTTTTTTTCATTGTAAAATGAAGTCAAGTGGTATGTTTGTTTATAGTGTTTTTGTGTTCTTTGTTGAGGATCTATGAAAATAGATGGTTTCAAAAAGCCTTGAATGTGAACTTGGAAGAACAAAGAAAGACAAAAGCCATACCTCGTCTCCTCCTATGACACCGTTCATGGGTGGCGTGACTTCCACTGCAACATTCGAACTGTTGGGGATGTTTTTATCAGCTTGAGGAAAGAAAAAGAGGTGAGAAAAGGAAAATGGGTATAAGGTAGTCTTTTATAATAGTGTTAAATTTGAAATAAAACTGGTGGTCTAACAACAATGAAAGTAAAAATGAAACTCAGTGAGATTTGCATTTCTTGAAGGCTGTGTAATATCATATGGAAGATCTTTAATGCCTCTTAAGAAAACTGATTAAATGACAGTTCAATTGCCAAATCAGTCAGTCAGTTGATAAATCAATTGACAAATGTCAGATATAACTCAGAAAACTCAAGAGAATTGGATGCATGTAAAAAAAAGGAAGATACATTTACCGATAAAATGAATAAATAAAAATGTGTATTTGATGATAAAATAATATCTTGTATCTGACTTCACAGAAACACCCCCTTTAGCAATCAGCTCTCTTCTGATTGTAAACTACCAAATGGTCTCATACTTCATTAAAGATATCACAAATGTGTAGTTATGTGATCATGACATATATAATGAGATAAAAGTGGAAGGATTTAAGTAATAACTTCAGCCAACATTCACTACTTTTCACACTATAACATCTGGAGAATAGCCAACCGCCGTGTAGACATTTTAAAATAATCAGGACAACTGCAGTGGCCATTGCTCTAAGACTGCAAGGGAAGCTCAGCTTCCCCTAAAATGTCAACAAAATAAGTGGTCAAATATGTGCTGTTGTGTGTACATTTCATTGACTAAATATGCGCTAGATCACGTTCATCTTTTGTTCAGATTCAGCTACTTATCACAGGTAACCGACACGACTTCTTCTCATTCATCCCCGCAGCGCCACAGACCTTTACACAGTGTAGACGCTGAGCGTCTCCTGACTTCAATGGGGAAGCAGAGAGTGGGTTGTTCCACTGCAGCGAAACTAGACGGTCATTGGATAAATGCTGGGCTTTGTCCCGCCCATCGGACGCTCAGCGTCTCTGGGGGTCTATGGGACAGTGGGCTGGCCCGGACGCTCGGCTTCTGCATGATGGTTGGATGATCTGTCTGATGCTGAGTCCCTTTTTGATTGACAGCGAAATGAGCGAATCAGCGATCTTGAAGTATAAGCAGCCACCGGAGCAGTTTTCAAGTTTTTCATTCCGTTGTTCGGAGTTGATCTGGAGACATTACTGATCCTCAGCGACTTTGTCTTTGTTAAAAACGACTAGCGTTATGTTTGGCGACTCTCTTCTGTCACTCTGCGAATTTACATTTAAATAAACGGACACATTTTATGATGTAGGCCAAAAAATGAGCTTCCCCTCCTTATAAGACCAGCAGCCGCCACTGGACAACTGTAACATTAAAGGTGTAACTCTACCTTTGTTTTACAATTCTACATTGAATTAACTTGCCTATTGTCCATTTATTCATTTGTGATAAACACACTGTTGATTCATCTGTGCACTGTTTCAACCATTCACCTATCAATAGCCACAGTTCTTAAAGTGATTAACGATTTGCTAATTGATTTGTAACTTGATTTATCAGATTTTTGAGTGACATAAATGGGCTCCTATATGATACAATTCATCACTGTTACTCACCTATACCGTTGGCAGCATTGGCAGCATTGGCAGCATTGGCAGCATTGGCAGCATCTTCTTTACACTTCTGCTTGGCCATTTTGTGAAGGATCGACGCCTTCTCTTTGAAACGTCCTAAAACAGACACATACAGACATGTAATTCCCATGCTGTTATACAGGTTAATTATATGTAAAGGAATATAATGATTACATAATTCATACTTCATGCTTGTTTTGCAAAATTTAAAATGATATCTTGTTTTTGAGATCTTGTTGCATTTGAGTGTATTTGTGTGTTTCCTGCGTGTTTTTCATACCGATACCTTCATCACTCAGGGGGTCCAGTGTATGGATCATGAGCTGGAAGATGCTGTTTCTCATGAGTGAGTTGTGTAGAGAAGCACAGCTGCCTTCTCTCTGCAGCCTGGGTTTTGCCTGTAAAAATGCAAACACATAATCTTCGCATTATTCATCAATTTCATTCATTTATGAAACTCCGACAAGAAAAACAACCCAATGAGCAGCTGCTCAAATTCAAACTGTCACATCTCTGTTTAATCGCAGTTTAAATCTCTGTGGTACATGCAGTACAACACCTTTTCTATCTCATGCATTCGGTATAATGTAAATATAGCCAGACACATAAAATGCTCTCTTACATAAATGACCAGTACCAGACACTGCATAATGACAACAATACTGACAACAGACCGCCAAAATCTTACAGTTTTCTGGTACTGAGTCATTGATTTTTTTTTTAAATTAATAATTATTAATTACATATTCTTAGGAAACCCATTCTTCACCTCTCTCACTCTCTCTCTCTCTCTCTCACACACACACACACACACACACACACACACACACATACAAAACAAACTTACCATCAGCTTGTTCTCATCATCTCCTGGAGCATTTACCTTCAAGGAAAAACACAGAGAAAGAAAACATAATATATATACAGTATAGGTTTCTTACATTACTGTATAAACGCAGGGCGTGGATACAGTAACACAAACGTGTGTGCTATATGCAATCCAACACATTAGGGCCTGCAATAACTGCAGCTATTTTTTATAATGTTCTCTCTTTGTGTCATTTGACACGTTTATTCGACACCAGTTTTTGAGTGTTGCTGTTGGATTGGATTGCATCACTACATTGGCAGGGGTGGGATGGGATAAGTGAATTAATAAAGTTATGCAGCTACAATGCAGCTCAGTAAACTCCTACAGACCCAGAGGGCCTCAGAGCAGATCTGAAATGAAAACGTAAAATCACTTAGTGAAAACTTTAAACCAGGAGGAGAGAACAGGTAGAGTCTGAGTTAGATATGACATACAACACAGGCTTACAGGCATTTTTTATGTTTTCATATCTTTTTTTTTTTTTTTTAGACCAAGTATATTTTAACATATCAGTATGTTGACAGCACAATTGGTAAGGACAGGTATGAAAGATGACATGAGCCTTGTTCAACCCACAATATGACAATAAAAAGTGTAGAAAAACATCTCTATCAATTTTTTGTCTTTTTAACAAAAAAGATAAATTTATTTTAGTGCCAAAGGATCCGCTGGAGAAGAAAGGCACACACATTCCTCCACCTCACAGTTGGAGGGAGCAAACCAGAGCCAGAGGTTTATGGGTCCTGTTCCAACATGAAAACTAGGATCCTACACACAGAAGAGGACTCACACTAATCTCAACCCCAGCCATTTCTTCAGAGGACATATACAGCACAGTGGTGTCACCACATAGAGAAACACATACAAACACGCACAGTCCACCGCCTGAAACAGACAGAGACTGTGGTGTGGGTTTGTGAAAAATACAGAAGTGGTGATGTCAGCAGGGGGGGGGTGGTTTAGTGTGGGAGTCAGGGATTTGTAGATGTTCAAGAAAACAGATGGGAATAAAGTTTCATGGGTAGATATTGGGTAAATATTGTGTCTTTTTCCTTAAACAGGCCTAAATGTAACACAGAGTAATGTTATTTTATTTGTGTTTGCATAGAGAAGACCAAAGACCAAAATTATCGAATTGAGTGAGGAGGTTTGGACAAATGATCACGTTATGGGAGTTTTTTTTACCTCCGCCAAAGAGGTTACGTTTTTACCCATTTGTTTATTCATCAGCAGGATTACGCAACAAGTACTGAACTGATTCGCACTAAACTTGATGGAGGGATGGGGCCTGGAGCAGATCTGGATCATTTACTATGAATTTGAATTTTCTTTCTCTGAAGTCTGGTTTATGTTGTTTGACATTGGCCTTTGTGGAGGTCTGCGCTCTCTGAGTGCCCTTCTAGTTATGTAAATGTTTATGTATATATATATATATATATATATATATATATATGTGTGTGTGTGTGTGTGTGTGTGTGTGTTGAGTGTATGGAGAACTTTGCTCCAAACAAGAGAGAAAGACCCACAGCACTGGTTAAAGGTAGCAGATTATAGTATATGCAAATTAGAAATGAGAAAAGTTTGAAACTTCATGTGAATTTTAAAATGACTGACCAGTATTTTAATAAACAAACTTGAGGTATTTACTAAATAAAGTTAAAATGATTGTTAGGTAAGTTCAGAAATATTAAATGATGAAGGAGCTTGAAGCACATATAGCGTAACTACATCTGACATTGTTGCTGTATCAGATCATTTGAATTCATATTTCATAACAAATTCTCATAAACTGGTGGACCGTTCAGTCACCTTTTATTTAATTAACTTTCAATACTGTATATAATCTAAAACTGAAGGTCTTTACATGAAAGGTGACATAATTTTAAACCTTAGTACTGAGCTGCATTAGCACTATTTTGTCTGCTTGCTTGCGTGCCTTGTCTTTTTCCTTAAATAGGCCTAAACGTAATACAGAGATAGCTTACACAAAGAATTGTAGCACTCAGCTGAGCTAACTCTTCCTTCTCCTTTTGTACACTTCCTAATTCATATTATAGATATATCCGACAAACTCAGTGGGGAAACTTGAAAAGCAAACACAGACAGCCACAAACACCAGGGAGAGAGGTGGAGGGTTTTGTTGTTGACACGTTTTCATGATGGAGGCCTCAGAGTTTGAGCAGATAATCCCTTTAGCGTGCAACTGACAAGACACCTGCTGCTGTTATGGCAGCTGAAGCCACGCTAAAGCCAGGGGTTTCTTTTTGTTTTCAACGGGCTGTCATTCCTATTGACTTGTTACATGTTTGTTCAGTCCAGATTTGTTTGAGGAGGTGTTTATAGCTTCAGCTGCATGAAGATCCTCTGGCTGCAGACTAGGTGATGTTCGTGGATCTAGCTCTAAGTTTATATTAGACTCTACTTAGACTCATCAAACAGAAATGTCTGACCAATGATCTTTTCTCTGGAGTTGTACAGTTTTATACACAATATGTTATAATTTTTAAGAAGAAAAATAATATGTTAAAGATGTAAAGGAGGAAAAAGGAGCAGTGGACACCTGTCTATACTGGCCATGTGATTGCTGAGCAGCGCAGCTCCTGCCCTAATAGCTGAAGCCAGCTTGGCATTAGTTCATGTCGTCTAGTGCTCACATGGCTCCTGAGAGCTGCTCGGTTATAAAAGACATGTAGAATCTGCTGGAACTGAAACCGGCTTTTAACAATTGGCCTTTGTGTGAAAACCCAGTTTAGGTGATTTTCATGCATCACCTTCCACAGTCTGAGAAACACCTTTCAACCATCCTCCAAAACCTTTTGTTTGTCATTACAGCAGGTGGCAGAAACAGATTCAAAACTACATCTAATTAATGTGTAACTGCTGAAGTAGTAGAAATAAGACAAATGTTAGAGAATAAGATAATCCAGAGTGACATTTACTCTTACACAACAAGAAATAACATTATTTTAAGTTACACTTTTAGAGCAATTTACAGCAATTTCTATTTTGATAGATACAATAACATCTACAGATTGGATAATCTACAGTATAGATATATGACCTAAAAGACGAATGTGTTTACAAAGTCCGTCTATTATGAAGCCACGTGATGTCTCTTATTATTTTCTGAGTTCAAAGTGTAATGCATTTACCAGGTTTTATAGCGAATTAATACACTTGGCTCCACTTTGGCTAATGATGTACATCTATTTCACTGACTGATAATGTAAGACAGTTTAAAAAGATGTTGCCCTCTTGTATATGTGTAAATCTATACATATTTAATATTGTCATATTGAGTGTTCAGGAGTTCCTCTATGTCACAGTAGCGTACCTACCAGACATCTCCATGTTTAACAACTGTTGATTAGAAAACATAATTTTTTAATTTTGGGCTAAAGATGGATGACATTCATACAAAATATAATTAACAATATTTCAGCATCAAAATCTACCTTGGGGAGTAAAACGAGTCATCAAAATCAGCTCATGACTCATTCATGTTATAACAGTGAGTTGTTCGAGATTTGAAGATGATCTGCTTAGAGAAAGAAGAAAGCTTCACTAAACGATTTCTGCTCTTTGGGCTGAGCTGCTGTTCCAGTTCAGTTGTCTCATCCCTGGTCCAGACGAGAAGCCAAAGACACTGGACGAATGCCAGGATGTACAGTGGTGACCTGGAGCCAGTAGATCTACACCAAACTTTCCCTTCATCACTCTTATCATCATCGCTGTCATCAGTGAGGCACAATCAGTTCACCATTACAAAAATTCAAACATCCGCGTTTACTTTCCCTCCCCTTTGTTCTCTCTCTCTCTCTCTCTCTCTCTCTCTCTCTCTCTCTCTCTTTCTCTCTCTCTCTCTCCTGTGTCCACCTGACTGTCCGAGCTGGTGGACTAAGCCAGGATTAATCAGCAGAGATCATCACTTTTAGACTGGTAATTTTCAAGTCCCTGTGTGAAGCAACTTTCACAGGTCACCATGCTGTCAAACATTTGTCTTTCACAATCATCACACTCATCTGTCTGTAAACAGTTGCTCATTATAATTCAAAGTTCCCTTGCAGTCAGTAAGGATTCATCAACAATTATCAACATCAACAATTCTGGTGATTAAAGGACAAAATTTAAAGTTGAGGGTAAAACAAAAAAAAACTGCTTCCTTCACAGATTGCCACTGTTGCAAAATCAAGAAGTCGACAAACAGCTGCAAGTGTAAAATCAGTGAGTTAAGCTTTGTGCTGACCCCAGAACAGAACTGTAGGCCACCATAGAAAGAAAAGAATCAGATGTTTTTTTCATTTCAGCTGCATTTTGTTGGATAAATAAAAGTCAACATATATTTGCACTCTGGATCATGACTATTAAAAATCCTCAGAATTATTATTAGTAAACAAATAAGCTGAATTTTCTATACAGATATACTAATGCAGAGACTTCTTCTGTTTGATTCCACTACTACTCTGCTTGCATTGTGATCCTTTCTTCACAGGAACTTATGATTGCAAGAAGAATTTGACCATTTTGTTAGCGCTCTGCAGAGGAGCAGAATGACAGTATGCTGGGCTGCATGTTTGCTGTCGTCAATGCAGGTAAGCAGTTGATAAGGGGATCAGAGAGGATTGGCGTCTTTAGGGCCATCAGCAAACAAATCAGCAGATCATCTCTCCCCCTCCCCTAAACAGACACAGTGTGAAACATATATAGGCTACTAAGCAAAACTGCCTGAAACAGCCGAAATTATGCACAAAACTAAAAACCACACCACACTATGAGAATGGCTGCAGGCTGACAAAAGAATATTCAGTCTTTTCTCTCAGTGATCTGCTGATTCCTGCTCCCCCAAGGAGCATCAGACTATTATTAGCGGCGCTAATGGGATAGGAGAGTATTAACCCGGGGGATTATTTAGCAGCTATAGACACATGAGGGCAAGGTAGTTGGACATCAAGTGCCGGACGACAGAAAGAGAGAAAAGCTGTTCTTGGGTTGAGGTGAGGCAGCCTGAAGAACAGCTGATTCCCAGAAGGGCACAAGTGTCAAACAGAGCTTCTGTAACAACACTGATACTAATAGAGGGTGATCAGTGCACAAATGTATTCAGCTCTCAGGTTTAGGAGAAATACAAAGAATATGGCATTTACAAATCAAATATCTGATGATACACTTGGAGCCTCGGAAAAATAAATCTTATTGTTATTGTCTGTAACTGACTCTTAAATACAGGCTTCATCTGCATGAAGAAAATAAAAGAAACTGGAAAGTACTGAATCAGCTGTTACCAATCTACAGTTAGCAAAAAAAATGGAGAAGAGAAGGGAGACACAGGCAAGACTAGATTAATTTTTATATATATAAGAAGATTAATTTTTATATATAAGTAACTGTAATGCAGAAGCAAATAACTCATAGCTGTTTAAACTTCTAAATAAAAGTAAGTCATGCTTCTGGAGAAGCATTTTTTTCTTGCTTACCTAAGCAGTTAAAGGGAAAAGCTTTAAAGCAGATATGACCATATTTGAGGCTGATGATCATGAGCTCATCAATTGCCTAAAACATCTACTGGCTTGAAATATGTATATATATATATATGACCATGTATATGTATATGACCATGGAAATAGTTGCATCATTCTACGAAGTGTTTTCAGCCACTATTGTATCTTAAGAGTTTGTTTGATTTACATTTTTAGAGGAAGACCTCAATTTATAGGCCTATAATGATAAAAATGTGAATAATCTGTAATTAATATTCCTGGGAAAAAACAAAAGCAGCACTGCACTGTATACGCCCCTGAAGAACTGGTGATGGGTGATGCTGGTCTAAGCTACGGGCAAGCTGCTCTAAGATCAGCCTACAGTAGTTTTAGCATTTGTCACCTGGGCGCCGTATGAGATTACAACATCAGAGAGCAACAGATCTGACTCCAACTGCACACACAGACAGAACATACAACAGACGGAGAGACAAACGTGAAAAACCAATAACAATAATAAGCTTATTTGTGTGTATGTGTGTTGAACCTTTTGCATCACATCATCAGCTCTCAGCTCAATTTAGAAATCCAGCATCAAGCTAATCTCAAAATTATACTTTCCCATCATCTTCTTCCGGTGAAGTGATTGGCTTCGTGATTGTGAAGTGACCGGTATTGTAAGTGTGTTACCACTGGGTCAAAATCCTGTCATTATGAGTCACACTGTGAAGTATAAACAGTAACATTACACTTCCAGAGTGAAAAAATGAAGGTTGTTTTTAATTCTCAAAAGTCAAAATAGTTTCATATGTCTCACGCTTTCCGAAACCCAGAGGTTTATATAATCTGTGTGTAATCCGTGTTAGGACGAATAACCACAGATGTTCTGAAATGATCTTTAGTGTGACTGAGTTGAAAAAGAGGACAAACAACACTCAGCGCTACAGGCTTTCCCTCCAGAGTCAGAAGACCCTGCCCACTTTACCCAGTGTCATAGCCAATACGAGGGGAGCTGTAGGAGGGAGCGTGCTGATGGGGTTGGAGAGATGCTACATGGATTTTCTTTTTGACTAATTTCACAATGCCTTTGCTTCTTTCTTTGCTTTTAGTTTTCCACTGATTTTATCACACAGGATGTCATCTCAGACATCCATCTGAAATTCATCCATCTACACTATATGTAGGTTTCAGGATTACCAACACAACATCAGAATTCACCATGGCAAGAGAACAATTACAGTGTCTAAATAATAATGTAATTCATATATATATATATCTAACCAGTGTTATTGTAACGTGGAAAACTGACTGATTTGCTCCCAGCATGGGATTAAACAAAACTGTAAAAAAGAAAAGCACTAATATTATCTTTGAGGATCTCAGAATAGGAAGATGAGTGCTAGGTTTGTGACAAATAATTAAATAATTATCATGTTGGACGAATAAATGGGTAACTGAATTTTGATTCAAAGTTGGATGTAATAGTAATTTTACATTTGTGTACTTTGAACTGAAAACATATTTGTCCTCCAATAGCGCTGACACAGCTCTTTGGAAAATGACCAGTGATCTCTAAAGATACATGTGATACATGTGACCATGTATAAACACGTGCGTTGTGTTAATTTAGATACTATAATGGGTAATAAACATATCAAAAGTATTCACAAACAAATTGTCTTTGTATTTGAATTAATTTGAAATGGGGCTTTTTACTAACCAGCTCCGTTACATCAGTCCTATTCTGAGAGCCTTTCCGGACTCTGGTCTGGACTCGGTTCCTAAACTTAGTGACTGAAGATGAAGCCTGTTCCTCGACTTAGTCAGCATGACGACACTGCAGTCTGGCTCTGCATCTGGCACTGTGTGAGCTGCACAGATGGCAGGTTAAGACAAATCTTTATATCCTTCCAGAGGGGAATTCAAGAGGACTTGGCTGCCTGACAGAGTGCTGTCTGTTCAGCAACCTCTGTTTTAACACCTTCTGTGCCTCAATATAACACCCTTGCAGATTCCCAGAACAGGAGCACTACTATACTCAGGATCAGTAGTCATGAGCCTTTTTTTTATCTGTGATCCTATTCACTGTAAAAACCAAATGCTTTTTCTCAGATCAATTATCACGAGATGCCCAGATTTCAGCCAAGAAACTCAGACAGTTTCATTCCGAGAAATACTTATCACCTCATCCACATCAGAAACCCATGTTAATAACGTTCTCTTAAAGAAAGAAAGGGAACTGCGTCTTTCATACTTTGATCTTAGTTGGATGCTTTCAACTTTTAAGACCTTTTCACTTCATTATCCCTGCTCTCCGACATGTACCTTTAAGACTTAGAAAGCTCTTGATGGTTGTTTCTGATGGGGATGCTCTTTCAGTGGTTGGAGGGGTCAGTCGGTGAAAGAGAGCATTGGGGTAAATGTATGGATGGATGAATGTAAGCTTCAGCTGTTCACACCCAAGATGGGGTGAAAGATGACTGCTGTTCAGCAGAAAGTGGCAGCAGTAGGATGGGTACTTCAAAAGAATAGGGGTTAAGGGAAGATGGATGGATGGATGGATAGATGGATGGATGGATGGATGGATGGATGGATGGATGGATGGATGGATGAAATTGGGCTCACCTTTGGTGCTGTCTCCAGCTCGTCCACCTGGTTGCTGCCCAGCGTGCTCTTGATGAGAAGTTCTACTTTGGCATTGAACTTCATGAATGTCACATAGCAGGTGTAGCACATCAGCAGGCTGATACTTTCCCCCACTGTGATTTGATTATCCAGAAAGAAGTAGATGAGCATGAGCAAGCCAATGATATAGAACGAGACGTCTCTGAACAGAGGCCACCAGGTGAGGTTCAACACCTCTTTGGAGAACAGGGCGCACATCCCAATCACAAACAGGATGTTGAATACTGCTGAGCCTACGATGGTACCAATACCGACATTACTGTGGGAGACGAAGACTCCTATGACAGAGGTGAAGAGCTCTGGGGCTGAGCCTCCTGCTGCCATGAAGGTGGCTCCTGCTACATCATCAGAGATCTCCAGCTTCTCTGTGATGACAGTGAGCGCTGGGACAAAGAATTCATCGCAGACGATGGCTAAGGCTATGAACATGTACAACATGCCAAACATATGAAATACCACAAAGCCCTGACGTCTCTCCTCCACACTGAAGTAGTCCGTTGGGTAGTCCCCGTGATTCAACTCTTCATCAGATGATCGCATGGCCACCGGTGTGTCCTTTGTCACAGCTGAGAGGTTGTGGTACTGCAGAAGAGTTCTTTGGGGCACTGCTGCCTCTGCTGAGCCCTCGATGGCCGATTCCAGCTCGGTGGCCATCGTTGTGGCCAGCGACAAGGCACTCCATGAACAGACAGTGGAGACCACCACCAGGCTGATGATGAAGCCCATAATCCGTCCAGGCCGCAGCTTTCTCTTGAAGCCCTGGTAGTGATACCTGGTGCAGCGGTTGTGAGGGCCCAGAGGAGGAGCAGAGCTGGAGGGAGCCATCATGTCTCGACTTCTTATGGGTAGCATGAAATCCATGGTGGTTGGCGCAGAGTGGAAAAGTCTGGAATCCCCCCCAAAGCTGGGTTGGTGGTGCTGGTGGCGATGAGGGCGGGGGTTTGAGAGGCCGCGGCGGTTCACCGATTTGTTTGCATGTTGCTCCCCGGTCTAAACACAATGGAAGCCCTGCAGTCTGATTCCTGGATCTAGCCCATTCAAAGGCTTCCTCATATTACTCACTAGATGACAGAGAAAAAAGTAATACAAGTTTTAATGGATGCATAATATTAGAGGAGAATACATAAGTACACAAGTAAGATTCTTATGCGAGTGTGTTGCTTCTTTTTAACTTTTTTCACTCTCAATATCCATCCACTTACTATATACTTGTCTTGTTAGCAGTAGTAGACAGAAACCAAGTACATTTACTCAACTTAAGTACACATTTAAGACACTTTTATTTAAATATTTTCATTTTCTGCTACTGTGTACCTCTACACTGCTACATCTCAGGTGAAAATATTTAACTTTTTACACCACATTTATCTAACTACTGCTGCTAGCTGCCTCACAGATGAAGATTTGGTGAACTGTTATTGATAGACAGCATATACAGTTTTTCAAATAAACTCCTTCTCAACTTGCCACAACATTGTTGCTTACATGTTCATGCATCAGTGATACTAACCCAGTGATATATTGTCTATATTATTGAAAGAGAGCTGACATTAGGTTCAAGGTTCAGATGAATAATAATTGCTGGGCAGGATATTCTATATAAACAGACCAAGCTGATGATAGATCAGTGTTGTATCTGTACATACAGTCAGTGTTTATGTGATAATGCTACAACTCATGCTTACAAAAGAATCACATTTTAAAGTTTTGTGTGTTTTTTTTTTTAAATCTGAAATCCATGACTCTGGAATTACAGTATGTACTAACTAAATTGCTAATAGTAGTTGATAGTAGCAGTATTAATAGCATCAATTCTGCTTAAGTGCTGTGGCCTCTTTGACATTGTGCTGAGAACCTGCAGTGAGAGTTCTCCTTTAAGTGAAGCTTGGACATTAGTGAAAGCTCATTAGGAAGCAATTTAATCCCTGAGAAGATATACTTAGATTAGCCTCAGGCCCTGCACACCGATGCCACTGCACAAAGTCAAAAAGTTGAAACCAAAAAATGAACTGAACAACAATTTAGAACTTAATTTTCACATCAGCTACTCAATCATGACACATCCACACAGGAACAATCTGCAATGTGGAAACCTACTCTTATAAGTCCTAAACGCTGAACAGTCCTAAACTGCTATCAAACACCAATGTCAGTATTGTAAAACATTTATTGTAGGATTCAGATCCAGCTGTGCTGTAACAGCAGCTCTTCAAGAAACACCCTGAACTCTATGTGGACATTGGAGCAAAGACAAACTACACCTACATACAAAAAGCACACAAACATCATTTTTGTTCTCATACCACTCTCAGATATTTTCCATTCAGCCGGAAGGACTCCAGCAGGTAGGCACGTCCAGAGTCTCTGAGTGAATATTCCAGTAAATTGAATCCCAAAGGACGAAAGATGCAGAGGGCTCAGTGTTCAGTCTGAAGGTCCCAACAGTAAATCCTCAGTGAGATTTTCCTCCCACAGCAGAGGTGGAGCTCAAAGACATCAGCTCCAGAGCTGAGGACCTCCCTCCCTTCGTGTGTTCCTCCCCCCTTTGACACTGCCTCCCTCCTGTTACCTTTCTCCACCTTCCTTGTCCTCTCTCTCTCTCCATGTCACTGCCCAAGAATGAGGATCAGTGCTGTCTGTCATTGCCTCCCCTCCAGCTCCCGTTCCCACCTTCCCCTAGTGTCATGCATCATTTCTTTCTGTTGGGTTTTACACAAGCTTACAGCTTGACGGGGCTGACGCCTAAGTGCCATCAGATCATAGTGCTGTGCATAAAGCCTTTGAAAACTATCCCAATTGCTCTGTGCAAATGAACAGGAGCAAAGTTCAGAGGAGTTGCTGCATGATATCTGTATGTATTAGAGTTGTATAACTTAAACTTAACTTAAACTTACTTACTTAGGTTAAATGAGGATGTCAAATAGAGAGGAAGAGGCAGAAGAGATATTTTTAAATGAAACTTTACTCTAGCACATCTTCATTCTGGCATATTATTTAGATAACAGTTATTGATACCTTTGCAGAGATTTTTATATTTATATTCCTGGTTATTATGAATGTGTAGTTTTTTTGATATGGTGGTTTTACGGAATTAAAAACAGACAGAGAAAATATAGTCCAATATATTTAATATTTCAACATCTCCACTGCTAGCTTCAAGAAAGGTACATGGGTATGTGATGGGGATAGATCTATTGTTTGTCTATTGTTGTTATGCTGTTGCACCAGCTTCCATATGCGAAGGAATGTTTAAGGATCGACAGGCAGTTCATACCTCAGCCTCTCTACATGCAGGACAACCATCAGCTTCAGGCCTCAAATTGAGGAGGTGAGTCTGATCTCCACTATTTCAGAATGTCTTCTCAATTACCAGGCAATGCACCAGGACTGTGCGGATGTTATGGTCTAGCTAAAGTTATGGAGTTTTGGACAAGTCCAGAACCGTAATTTTGCACCTATTGCCTATGAATGTGTGAGAAAGTTTTCTTTCCCATTTTTGTTTGCACTCAACATTTTAGTCATAAACAGCCACTCGGTGGACATGATGCCACCATGCCCTCTGTCTTTCATTTCCCACATGTCTGTAATTGGCTTTGGGAGCAACACCTGCTCTTAAGAGACAATCCTGTATCCTGCATTTATAGCACAACAATAAAGCCTACTGACACATGCTAATATGGACTAACACACAGACAGGCCATCCTCCACATTTTACCAAAAGGAATCAAATTAATAATGTACAAAAATAAACAAAAATCATTGAAGTGCGTGTGTGTGTGTGTGTATGTGTGTGTGTGTACTTGTAAATGCTACATTGTGACGACCCAAAAAAACTATGTTCCTAACAGAGTGAGGACATTTTGGGAACGACAGGACATTCTCACTTTCTGACAGAACTTCAAAAGGCTTTTTGATGGTTAAGTATTGGTTTTAGGTTTAGGGTTAGAATTCAGTTTAGGTTCAGCTTGAGGGTATGGGTTGGGGTTAGGCATTCATTTGTAATGGTTAAGGCTAGGGTAAGGGGCTAGGGAATGCATTATGTCACCGAGTGTCCTTACAAAGAAAGAAGTAGGGTTATATGTGTGTGTGCGTGCATTTGTGCAAGCTAAGGTCAGGTCAGGCTTTACACGTGAGAACTGTAAGCTTCAATAGCCACCTGGAAGTGAGTTCAAATGATCTGACCTATTCTGTTAAGTAGCGTGTCCCTAACACAGCTCCACCTCTACCTCTGCCTACAGGTGCACTACCTGTGTGTGTGCGTGTGTGTGCGTGTGTGTGTGTGTGTGTGTGTGTGTGTGTGTGTGTGTGTGTGTGTGTGTGTGTGTGTGTGTGTGTGTGAGAGAGAGAGAGAGTAAGAGAGGTGAAGAATGTGTTTCTAAGAATATGTAATTAATAATTATTAATTAAAAAAAAAAAAATCAATGACTCAGTACCAGAAAACTGTAAGATTTTGGCAGTCTGTTGTCAGAATGATGTTTTAAAAAATAAAAAAATAAAAAGCATTACTCCATTTCACTTCCTTCATAAACAACATATTCCTTACTGGGAATAAATCCAACCAGACCTGCCTATTGTTTCTCACCTCCAACTGCTCTTATCCAATTAAACAGGAGCATAGCCTTAATGGAGTGGACCGCTAACTTTCCCTCACAAGCAAAATGTTTCTCTTAATGGATTACAGTTGGTCTCACCCTGCCATGAGCACTCAAAAGATTAAATAGCCTCAAGAAACAGGGGTGTGTGTGTTTTTGCTAAACTCTTGCTCAGAGGATATTGAAGTTAAATGAAAAAAGGAAAATACAAACTGTGCTAAAATGGCTGAAAGGTGTAGTGTTCTCTCTATATTTTGTCTATACATACATACACACTGATCAGCCACAATATTAAAACCTGTAACAGATTAGTGTACTTCTACAATGTAGAAAAAGAAGCCAATGACACGGCCTGAGGTGACACTTGGTTTGCTGCAGAGGTTGTTTGACTTCAGTAAGAATTCTTTATTTGGGCCATAGCTTCTATATTAAGGGCTGTGTAAAGTTCTGAAAAGGCTAAACTTGTTACATAACCAACCAAGATAACCTTACCCTCCTTCTAGGTAGGCTGAGGTACATCGTCTGCAGAACTTGAAATACAAATAAGTCTCTTGGCAGGCAGAAGAAACCAGCAGACCTTTGGTAGTCGTTTTGGGTTAACTAAACAATACTCTTCTCTCACAAACATATATGAGATCTGTCAGGGGGATGACTTTGAGATAGCTGGAGTTACAGTGACTGAACATAAACATTAGCAAAACCTTGGCTATATAAATATAAACCTTGATTTTGCATCACAGACTAATTTTCGAAAGTCCATTAAATGATTCGATTTTTTTTCTTTTTGCAATTAATCAAGATGAGGAGTCGCCAAGTCATCTCACTGGTAGGCCAGTCAGTGAAAAGTAAAAGAGAATAATGTTCCTCTGTGAAGCTGGGATCAGCAGCAGCTTATTGGCTAAAGCTCCTGCCTGAAATAGCTTCTAAGTTATATATGAGTTCGAGAGAGACCCTTTATCTATGAGCAGGGACAGCCAAGGTAATCGGTCAGATCGGTGACTGGTTTTAATGTTATGGCTGACTGGTGTGTGTGTGTGTGTGTGTGTGTGTGTGTGTGTGGTGATAGTTGGTAATGCTGCAGTGGTTATGTGCTCTTTGTTTGTACAAAAAAAAAGCTTGAACTTTTGTTTGTGTTTGTGCAAAATGAAAAAAAAAAATTATATAAAATGATTCAAATAAATATATATTGAAATTATTGAATATAAAGTATGTTAAGTACACTATAAAACCATTAAACCCAAACACATACGTTCAAAGTTCTGACATGGATATCATAGGAATATCTGTTTCTTTTACTATTTCAGTATGTGTTGATACATCTTTCATTTTTTTAACAGATAAAGTTCTGCTACACTGTGATGAGGGTCATGATATCAATGACTGAGATGGCTGGTAATTAGCTTTACATAGCTCTAGCTAGACAGCCAGCCTATACAACCATGACACTAGAGGCCTGAGACTTGTGTCAGACAGACAACTTTGCATAATCCTTGGAAAATCCTGATTCTCAAACACAGAGAAATCCAGACTGAGAACTGGATAAGTCCCAGCACAGTGGCCCCTGCAATTTATATGAAAAAAAAAAAAGAAGAAAACTTTAACCAACACTGTAACAGTCAGATATGGGCTGACACTCTTGCTTGTGTAAATCCAGCCTGTGATGATGTGGACAACAGAGGAACAGCTCTATCTGGTGGTTCAAACACAACACTACTTGTATATTTGATGAAAAGAAGTTACAACTCGTTCTTTTCTCTACATAACAAAATGTAAACTCATTTGTGGGGAGCTGGAACACACAGTGGGCTCATATCCACAACTTTGGGATTTTTCCCACCAGTACTAACTCACATGTTATGACCGGAGAAAGTATTGGAAAGGTAATATAAGGGGATTTTTAAATCTTACTTTAGTCTGTGATCATGAACCTCTCCTCGTTCAATGTGCTCAGTGTTCTGTGTTCACTGGTGAGACAGTCTGAAGATAATCCATGTAACATTAAACCTGCAGTAACAAACAAAGATGGTGTTTGCAGTAAATCAGCTGGAAGGTCTGCAGTGTTGTGATCCACGTCCAAAACATCATCCAAATTTTTTTATTTTATTTTTTTTTAAATTGGTGAGCCTATGGTGTAAAAGAATTTATACTTTCAAAGGCTTTGAAAAAATCCTTTGAAATTGCTTTCCACTTTTCATGATCTTAATATACACTTAGTTAATTTACACTTATTTTAATTTCGTTGCAATTGGAGGCAAAATCTCATCATAACACAAATAACAGGAGGGAGACATCTGCATTTAGCATCATGACCTCTGCAGCACTGGAGCTAAAAGTATAACTGTCAGTGAGGATGTTATTTGGCAACATCGCTGTCTTTGTATGTCTCTTCATATCCACACAGATCACCTGATCCATCAAAAATAAATAGTTCAAGAACTAAAATGATGTATACTTACCAAGACAATGCACACACCACTTTCCTTTATGTTTTTGTAATACAGTATGTACTAGTATTATATGCTACATAGTATAATAAATGGTAATGCTACTATACAGAATATATTAACTACATATAAAGAACCTGCCATGACAGTTAGAGTACTTTTATGCATGCTTAACACCGACTGACCAAAGCAATGTTGCAAAGAGATTTTGATATATGATTGAAAATTGATATTTTATTGGAGGCTTCATCTTTTCAGATTATCATAAGATTTCTCAACATTCAGCTTCAACATTTTCCACATGCTGACAAAATCCTTAAATGATGGTTAGTGGACCGCGTTGGTGCCAGAAATAAAGACAGAAGAAGCCTGGTTGATGACAAAAATAAGGTTAAACAGCAAGTACAAACACTAACTCATTTTGATTAAGTCATTCTGGTTCTGGCCGACAATCCTGACAGCTCAGTGAGCAGGTACAAAAAGAATACACTGACCGTGTACAGTTCAAAGTATATTTAGTTAACAGTAACAACTGGCTTTTCTGCGACTTCAGTAACTGCACTGCACAAGTACAAAAAGCTGGAACTACTACCGAGCCTCTTGTAAGATAACGGTAGGTTGATTAAAGAGCCTGTTTGCCAGAGCTTGTGTATTATGTAAGTAATAAGTGGCTTTTAGAAAATTAAAAAATGCTTTGGAAATGAAGAGCTGAGGGGGGTGGGGGTGGGGGGTGAGTTATCAGAGCACAGGAACTGTGATGATATTCAAACTATCAGACTCTAATACAATCTCCAATTACAGTATGGTCCATGACTTGAATGTCAGAGATCTCAGCAGCACCAAACAAAATTACCATCACACTCCTGCGGGTGTCATCTTGAGCTCCTTCAGATTTATCCACAGAGGAAACAATTCAATTTCCTCTCAAATTAAGTGCCTTTTTTCTTTTTCTTTTTTTTTAACTCATTTTAAACCTCTCTTCCATCCTCAGCACTTAGCCCTTTTTCCGTAGCTGTCCACCACCCCTGGCGTGATGCTGTTGTCCTCCTCCAAGTCCTCCGACACGGTCTTACCGACCAGCTGGAAGATGTCTTCAGCTGCAACACCCATGGGATCAGCCACTTTTACTGCCAACATGTCCACAGTCAGGACGGTTCCTCTGGGGATTTTTACTTTTGCCACCACTGACTTACCCAACTAGTGGAAAAAGAAAGAGGGGAGAGACATTAGTTAACATAAAGTTGAAAGAAAATTAGGAAAAATAATATCTCAAATGTCCTCTTTAACTTTTCTGACCCTAACTCTTATTTTCTTGAAGAAAGAGGAATTCTAACCTTATCATGGCA
Organism: Seriola aureovittata; assembly: GCF_021018895.1. Classification (NCBI taxonomy): domain Eukaryota; kingdom Metazoa; phylum Chordata; class Actinopteri; order Carangiformes; family Carangidae; genus Seriola; species Seriola aureovittata. The sequence goes on from NC_079366.1 coordinate 11,594,486, forward strand.
TGGCTTTTCGCAGGGTAGCATCTGCTTGAGGCCGCTGCCCAGTGCCCTCTCCACCAGTCGGATGGAGCGGACCAGCTCGGTTAGCTCAGAGGGCTCCAGTGAGGCTGCGTGGTCACTTCCTTTCCACGTCTTGTCCAAGGTTATGTGACGCTCGATGACCTTTGCCCCAAGAGCTACGGCCGCCACCGAAATACTGATCCCAGACTCGTGTCCCGAGTAGCCAATGGGAATATCAGGAAATTCCTTCTGGTATTCCTGTTGTGGGTGAGACACTCTTCGTATGTTATGATGCTCCTATCTAATAATCAGGATATAGCTTAAGTTTGTGAACATTAATAAAAACTAATGGTTATGGTAATTCTGCCTTTTTTGCTGTAAGAGTGGAAAACAGAACTCAGCGAAATCTGGATTTAAGGTTGTAGGATGGACTCAAATTCATACAATATAATTAGAGCTTAGATTATGAACTTTATCCAGGTTTTAAAAAGGAAAAAAAAAACTGAATTAGAAAGTATTAGGACAAAATAAATGCTTATCCTAATTCAACTTTAACACAAAAGGTATGGAAATACTTTTACTAGAATCATCTTTCATGTCTTGTATCTGGGAAGATAAACAGTAAAATTTGGATTTGGCAAAACAAATATCTTGCCATCACAACATGGACTTGTTTACTTGAACATCATGACGATGAACCAACATTTGGTAAAATCTGATTCTATTGTATTTACAGTGATCACTCTGAGGTTGACGTCTTCAGCTTCCAGAGGATAGGCGCTGGTGCACTGCAGGATGGTGAAGTTCTGGTTGTGCTCTTTCACCGTCTTGTAGACCCGACGCATCGTCTCCATGGACTGCATCCCACTGGACACCACCATGGGACGTCCTGACACACACAAGAGGGCAAAAATACGATTAACGTCATGTTAATGAGCATGAGCAGAAGGCAAATTGCTATAGCAACACTTTTTTTTACTCTCAGAGAGTCCCAGGAGTTCAAGCAGGAATGTCAAGGAAGAGTAGTCTGAATAAGAATCATACATTAGACACTTGTGGCTTGTTTGCTCATCAAATGGCACATCAGCCAGACTGATAGGGAGCACATTCAAGGTTTAGATCTCTTTGCTTATGGTCAACATTTTTCCAGTAACAACAGTTCACGCTCACCCTTCTTGGCAGTCTTCTCCAGATAGGGGAAGTTGTTGGTGTCTCCAGATCCCACTTTGAAGAAAGGCACATTGAGCTCATGGAGAAACTCCACTGCCATCTAAAGACAGAATGAGTTATGGTTAAGTTCAACTTAAGCCTGATTGAAATGTCATGAAACCTCTCTATCTTTCTTACCTCGTCCATCCCTGAGGCAGTGAAGAAGATCCCCACCTCCTCGGCATATTTCTGCAGTTCCCTGTATTGCTCGTGGCTAAACTCTAGATGGCGCTTGTGTTCACCATATGTTTTCCCCCATGAGTGTTTGGAGGTGTAGGGGCGCTCCAAGGCTCGCTTGTTGAACTTGTACTCTAATTCACTCTTCTGGAATTTGGCGCAGTCGGCACCACAGTCCTGTGAAGGTGGATATAAGTGAGAGCTAAAAAGAAGATGAAGCCTTTAAATCAAACTAAGTAGTGATGATTTATTTTAAGGGATTCCAATAATGTTTTTGAATACAAGTGATATATAACTGTAAATTCAGAAGATGGTGCTAGAGATCACAAAGAGATAACAGGAGCTTCCTACTAGGTCAGCTGAACACAGTATGATTTTTTTTGTTTAAAAGCAAATACACAAATCAACATGTATGGAAAATAAAATTCACAGTACTAAACTAACATTGGATTAATATATTTACAGCCCTGACAGGCTGCAATACCTGTCAAAACAAAGCAATACTTAGACTATAAAGAAGATGTCATACTGAAGTTTTTGGCTTTATTTCTGAATTTCTTCTTTTTTTTTTTTTTTAAATCTACATTTAATGTCTTTCCACTGCTGCACAAAACTACAGCCAGAAACCAAACTACAGAGGGCACCAGTACACTCCATGCATCTATCCCTTTTTAGTGAACTGAAGGCAGATAGCATCATTACTGTTTCTTTTATGTAGCCCAAGGCTGCAACATACTGTGGCTTTGTATAATTATATACATGGTTTTAAGTCAGCAGCCATACCTACCAGTACCTGGGACTAAGGTGAAAATCAGACATATTAGCTTATCTATAATGTTGAAAAAACAGGCATGTACAATGGCGTCACATGAATATAGTAGTCTAGTAAGGCCACTTTTATTACTACTATGTGCCATGCATAAATTTACACGCCAGACTCCATTCACAAATCCGGCAATTTATCATTCTACTACATGGCTCGACATCCTGTTACATAGTCCTTTACCGCCAATTGCAGCTGGTAGCCTACATTAAACACCCCATTATATGCATAACTATTGATTCAAGCTTTAAGCTCGATAAACACACATTAGCTATGTTTATATTTTATTCAAATTAACGATTGAGAGGAGGAAGCTGTGGCGAGCAAGATTGTAAATTGGACGTCATGTCATTCCTGAGTGTGTGCGCGCGTGCGAGCAAGCTGTAGAAGGAGAGAAAGGAAAAACATTCAAAATAAACTAATACGTTGTTGCGTGTGTTTTTTTTTTTTTTAAATCACCTTTGCCATCTTGATCATTTTCTTGGCAATCTCGATGTCTCCCTGGTGGTTTTGTCCAATTTCAGCTATAATGAAGCATGGATGGTTACCTCCGATCATTCTACCGGGACACAGCTCAAACTTTAAAGGCATTTTGTTCACAAGAATGGAAACGAAGAGCAACTAGTTAAAATAATTTCTTCACAGAAGACTGTGGTGAGTTGTCTCTGGGAAAAGCCGACCGGAACAGTTTATGCGCTGCACATCCGGGATGTGGGAGGACTTCCTCTTTCGTAGTGAACCATAAATTAAAGCACACAGTACAGGTGAAAAAGTGGACGAAGAAAATGGTAGTCATTCCAGTTTTTGAGCTTAAAATGCAAAATGTATAAACTCCAAAACTAAAACTAAATAAAACCATTAGTTGACAATTTTACACAAAATTTAGTTTAAACATAGTCTTGACTAACTGTAAGTAAGGTGAGACTGGAAAACCCCCAAATCAAATTTGAAAAGATAGAGTTTTGTGAAATGAAAATAAAGTAATTTTATTGAGATCAATTTTATTTGATAGATGAACAACACAGAAACATTAATTACTATTACAGGACCACATCTGGCACCTTTGAAATCAACAGAGATTGCAAGAGAAATCCTAGCACCAGTTGTCTGTAAATTCCCCACAAATACACTATACATATATAGGCACTGCATGTGATTAAAGTGTAGCCTATATATTCAAACATGTAATCACACATCACACTTTTATCATGATTTTCTGCTGGAGAAATTAGGCAGGGACAGATCATTCCAAACAGAGATGATGTTACTATTGAATGAGGGAAATTTACAAGCCAGCTGTGATGCAAATGTAGCTGACCAGCCAATTACCAGCTAATATTTGCATGCATTCTCAGTGACATGCAGATATGTCCAATATTTATCTTGTTAAAGTTGTACAAATCACACTACAGTCATGCAACTCCAGTTTTTGGCTTTTACTGTGAGAATATGTTTTCATTATGTTAGAGTATGTTATTGTGTTAATCCAGAGTTCTGAACTGAGGTGCATAACTGACTTGGCAATACTACACAAATACATTTCCCAACAACACACCCCTTTTAAATAAACTGTCATCATCACTGCTTGAGTAATTTTTCTACGTTGATTTCCATAGATGGCTGTGGTTTAATCCTGTTCAGACCTGACCAGCCTGAGTGTAATTTGCCTTTCAAACCTCTTGTCTTTCTCTTTCACTCAGATACACAGTCCTAATCCTCAATTCTTCTTTTTGGCGTCCCTATCATTCACTCTACTGTATCTCTTTCTGTTCACACTGTAAATCTCACTGTAAATCATTTCCCTGTGTGCCTCTCTCTCTGCCTCTCATTCTCTCTCCTTCTATCCCTCTCTCTGTCTGTCTGCCTCTCTCTCTCCCTTATTCTATCATGTTTGCCAAGATGCTGTCATCCTCCTCCACGTCCACTTTGAGCTTCTTGCCCACAAGCTGCTGCATATTCTCTGGAGAGATGCCCTTTGGCTCACCAACCTTCACTGCAAACATGTCCAGGCTCAGAGCCACGCCTTTGCGGATGGCCACCTTGGCCACCACTGACTTGCCCAACTGGAATCAAAAAAAGAGAGGAGACAAACAAAACAAAACCATTGTCATATTATTAAAACTGACAAATTGGGAAAGGAAAAAATATTGGACCATATGATTTCCAGTGGAGCTATTTGATATGCATCTATCTGATCATCATATCAGCTCATATCAGTTGGAGGAAATAATTTAATTATTATTTAACTCTGCTACAGTACACATCATGTTAGGAAAATTACTATTACTATTACTATTCTCTGTTTATTACTTTCACATATTTGCGTTTTTCCTGAACTAAGGTGGTGGTTGTGCACATGCAAAAAAACAACAGGATAGAAACAAAGACTGCATGCACAAAGAAGTGTGTTCATGTGCCCAGATAGTGATCTGTCACACTCTTGATGGGAGATGGCGGACTATTGTTTGCAAAGACAATTTCTTTATTATTTGAAAAAGTCCCTTTGTTTAAAACTAAAATGGCGTTATATTAAAGTTGGGGGACTTGTGAGCGACAGGTTAAAAAAAGAAAGAATGGCTAAAATGAGAGCAGCTAAAGTGGAGACACCCTGAACTTTAGTCTCTTGTATGGAATCCAACCAACCTTATCGTGGCAGCTCTTCTCGCAGGGTAGCATCAGCTTGACAGGCGATCCCATCGCCACCTCCACCTGTCGGATGGCTCGGACCAGATCTGCCAGCTCTGTGGGCTGCAGGGACGCCTCATGGTCATTTCCCTTCCAGGTCTTATCCAGGGTCACGTGGCGTTCCACGACCTTTGCCCCCATCGCCACGGCGGCCACGGTGATGCAGATCCCCTGCTCGTGTCCGGAATATCCGATGGGAACATCTGGGAATTCCTTCTGATATTCCTTCAGGAGGAGAAAGGGAAGAAGTCAAAATTCATTTGCCACTAATGCTTTTAGTGTGTGTTGTGTCTAATGCCTGTTATCTATGTGTTAGGATCAGGTCCCGTTTTCCTGTCGTCTCTGCTGTGTTCCCTTCCCTCTCGTGTTCTGTTTGTCCCCAGTCCATGCTATTGGTGTGTCTTTTTGTGTATGTGTGTCCCAGTGCAGCTGAGTGTGGCCTCCTGAGCTTCCTTTTCCCACCAGTCTCCTTCCAAACCTGATATTCATCTTGCCATCAACACCAGTATAAACACACTGATCTCACCATTGTTCGCCAGATCATTCAGTCACCAATAGTGGTATTTTGCCACGTCCAGCTCTGTTTTTTTGCCTGCCTGCCCAGTCCTGATCCCACCTATCTGTCAGAATCCAGTCACCTGTGGCTCTCCACCTGGCTCCACTACTCCATGATGATGGTTAGGTAAAAATAGTATTTTAATCAGTCATCAGTCATTTGTGTATGCCTGCCCCCCACCGACCCCCCCCCCACCCAAACACTGCACAATACTGAGGCATAATTAAACCTGTGATATCCTATCACATTCAGGCACTTTGAATGGTACATCATTGTTGAGCGTGTTTCTGATTAGTGCAAGTCCTTGACTACAGAGGTAAACAGACTGCCCCTATACCTGGCCGTAGCCGGTTTGTCTAGTTATACATACCATACCTTTTATCAGATTTCAACTTATGAAACCATCCATCCTGTTTAAGAAAGGATGGGCTACACCCAAGAAGCACAAGTGCTGGCACAGAGACAGAGATAATACATCTCAAGGAAGACTCACTATAGTATTTCTTATAATTCTGCAAAATGCATTAAACTGAACAGCAAGACAGTCACGTGTGATACATCACAATATCAGGGAATCATTCCTCTTAAAAAGGCAGAGTGCTTTTTACAAATGTATACTGTATTTATTCACACACACTGTGAGGCGCTTTCAGTTTGACAATTGAGTAGAGATCAGAGATGTTATTATACTGCGCTCCAAACAGGGAGGACTCATTGGACATGACGACCGACTGGGAGGAGACACTTGTTCTTTTGCTCTTACTGCTATCACACTGAGGTTGACATCTTTTGGATCCAGAGGGTAGGCACTGGTGCACTGCAGAAGGGTGAAGTTCTGGTTGTGCTCCTTCACTGTCTTGTAGACCCGACGTATCGTCTCCATGGACTGCATCCCAGTGGACACCACCATGGGCCTCCCTGACACAGACAGATCGGTACATAGAGAAAGTTATGATGTGTGTCATAGGATCCACCACCCTGAATTTATTTACAAAAAAGTAAGTTTTCTTTACATTTGCAAGCTCAGCCTTGGTTTTCATACTAAGCTATGACAGCATGCATGAACCTTTATTTATAAAACATCACTTTCATCAACATACAGTAAACAATCTGAGATTTAATGCACTGGCTTGTGGTCATATTTTGATTCCTTCTTCTTTTGCATGTTCCCTTAAAAGTTGGAATTTGTTTTCCCTTCTCCTCAGCGCCATCCATGACTCCAGAGACACATTGCTCACATTTTGTGACCTAAATTTGCACTGAGGTAGAAAATATTTGCATAGGTGTGGTCAAAATAGCGCAGGGTTTTACCTCCAAATATGAAAATCAGTTTGAAGAAAGCAGAATAACAGTTATGTGGAATCTATTTATCTTTCAGCTTAGAGGTGAGCTGGAATATCCAACATTTCAAAGTGCCTTACCCTAACCTTCGCACACCTGTTTTCTGTTAATATTTTTCTTTTACAACTTTGTTACAACCTGTAGATGTTGAGGAACAAGGAAAGCAACGTCTAGCTGATGTTATCAGGCGAGTACCTCCATAACACTGGTTCAGGTCAGAGTCATTTGAGGTTACATACTATATAGCTTTTTACCTTTTTTTGCAGTTTTTTCCAGATAGGGGAAGTTGTTCGCATCGCAGGAAGCAACTTTGAAGAAAGGCACATCCAGCTCATGGAGGAACTCCACAGCCATCTATGCAAATCAACGTAGTTAGAGCACAAACCTATGTATGTTCTCTGCTCTTAAGTATTTCAATGTCCAACCTCCATAGGCTAAGTATTAGCAATTCTTTCTTCTTCTTTTCATCCATTGTATTTTTTTTTTCATCTTAAAGAATACAATAATGTCAAGAACAGCCAGTGTGCTGAAATGTATTACACTTGTCTTGTGGAGTAAAGTGGACCTGGGCTGTGTATTCAAATATATGTTACCTCATCCATGCCAGAGGCTGTGAGGAAGATACCAATCTCTGTTGCATAGATTTTCAGCTCCCGGTACTGATCATGGCTGAACTCCAAGTGACGCTTGTGTTCACCGTAAGTTTTGCCCCAGGAGTGCTTTGAATTGTAGGGGCGCTCCAAGGCTCGCTTGCTGAATTTGTACTCTAATTCACTTTTCTGTAATTTAGCACAATCTGCACCACAGTCCTGAGAAGACAACGGGGCAGAGAAGAGAAGAGAAGAGATGGATTGATTTTGACAGCACAAAGCAACGGTTTTTTTTTAAATTACTATCTTCTTTATAGGCACAGTTTCACCTTTTTAATTTACCTTTGCCATTTTGATCATTTTCTTGGCAATCTCGATGTCTCCCTGGTGGTTTTGTCCAATTTCAGCAATGATGAAGCATGGATGGTCACCTCCGATCATTCTTCCGGGACACAGCTCAAACTGCAGAGGCATTCTGGTGATATAGGTGAACTGATGAGTGAATAGCAGACAGGAGTGAGATTTTTCACAACTTGACAGGTGAGAGATGCCAAGTGAAGCGAACGTCCCTCAGGTGAAAAAATTTGTAGGAATGTCCAAGTGGTACGATGTGCCTTTTATAGTAAGCCCGAGGAGTCCCACCTCCACAGGTGCTAAAACTACACGTAATGGAGCAGGTGTTGATTCAAACTTCAGTCAACTGAAACTAGCTCATCCCACTTCCTCTTCCTGGATTTTGCAGACAAACCAAAGTGCATCCAACACAACAAAGAGTGGAGGGAGATAGGAAGAAGCTGCTCGTTTTGATATATTTATAGTTGTATTTTGGTGGAGATCTCAGTTTTTTCCAAGACACCAAATATGTCAGTTTGAGGGAAATAAGAATAAATGAAAGCACAGATATCTGGAATATACACATTTGATATAATGGTGCATCCAGTGTCATATTGTTTGGGAAAATACTTTTTCTAACTTTAAATTTATTGGAAATTTTGTATTTCTAAAGCAACAGATACTAACAAAATAAAAACATAGAGTACAATTTTACAGCCGGGATAAATTAGTCAATAACTTCTTACTTGTGTGTCCCTTATATGTAACAAGCCATACTTTGTATCAAATTAGACAAAACTATAAAAAACTTTATTCTTTATTAGACAGTATACAAACATAGTTATACCCTATTTAAATCCAAAATAAATTATACTTAGACATTATTACACCAAATTATACTTTAATTAGAAACCAAATAGGAGACCCTAATATATGGTCTAACTGGAGTTTGTCTCTTTCCCTCCAAAGGCAAGTTTAATGTCATGACACAGCCACAGTGCAGCACCCGATGGTGCAAAAAATGAAGACTTCTGTACGTAATTTCTTTACATATGATCAAATTTATATTTGAATGAATGTAGCTGGCAGGGCTGTTGTGATGTGACTCAGACGCTCTGATGATAAACATCACATCTTTAAACAATAGTCTTTACAGACTGTGAGGTGATTAAAATGCCAGATAGTAAGACGATCCTCACAACCAAAAGATAAGCATGGACTCACAAAACCAGATATTGTGTGGAACAGCACATGACAGGAGCCTGTGCCTTTGTCATATTTCACAGTGGAAATTTCAGCAATTTAAATGTAGGCCTACTGGTGTGCCAGGAATGATGTAATCTGAGGATTTTGTTACTTCATTTTTGCAAAACCTTGTTAATAACGATGCACACTGGTTTTACTAGTTGTAATAAGTTTTAGTGAGGGAAGTAGCAGCTCAAAAAGGACACAGAGAATCCAAAATGACTTGGTAGCCAAACATGTTCATCAGTACAACAGTACAACATGTACTCTCATTTTGTTTTTGGTTTCCACTCCATTTACATTTACTGGGGCAAAACAATTTTCCAAGAAATAACATACCTGAAAAAAATCTCTTGACATGGGTTAGGGTTAGCTTAAAATGCAAAATGTATAAACTCCAAAACTGAAACTAAATAAAACCATTAGTTGACAATTTTACACAAAATTTAGTTTAAACATAGTCTTGACATGTACTGTAAGTAAGGTGAGACTGGAAAACCCCCAAATCAAATTTGAAAAGATAGAGAATTGTAAAATAAAAATAAAGTAAGCTTATTGAGATCAATTTTATTTGATAGATGAACAACACAGAAACATTAATTACTATTACAGGACCACATCTGGCACCTTTGAAATCAACAGAGATTGCAAGAGAAATCCTAGCACCAGTTGTCTGTAAATTCCCTGCAAATACACTATACATATATAGGCACTGCATGTGATTAAAGTGTAGCCTATATATTCAAACATGTAATCACACATCACAATTTTATCATGATTTACTGCTGGAGAAATTAGGCAGGGACAGATCATTCCAAACAGAGATGATGTTACTATTGAATGAGGGAAATTTACAAGCCAGCTGTGATGCGCTTCTCAGTTTGGACAGGGCGGGTGGTGCAACTATTTTTCCTTTGTTTGCCTATGGCGTACAGAAAGCAAAGAGGACAAGGATGCAAATGTAGCTGACCAGCTGATACCCAGCTAATATTTGCATGCATTCTCACTGACATGCAGATGTGTCCAACATTTATCTTGTTAAAGTTGTACAAACACTACAGCCATGCAATTCATTTGCCACTAATGCTTTTAGTGTGTGTTGTGTCTAATGCCTGTTATCTATGTGTTAGGATCAGGTCCCGTTTTCCTGTCGTCTCTGCTGTGTTCCCTTCCCTCTCGTGTTCTGTTTGTCCCCAGTCCATGCTATTGGTGTGTCTTTTTGTGTGTGTGTGTCCCAGTGCAGCTGAGTGTGGCCTCCTGAGCTTCCTTTTCCCACCAGTCTCCTTCCAAACCTGATATTCATCTTGCCATCAACACCAGTATAAACACACTGATCTCACCATTGTTCGCCAGATCATTCAGTCACCAATAGTGGTATTTTGCCACGTCCAGCTCTGTTTTTTTGCCTGCCTGCCCAGTCCTGATCCCACCTATCTGTCAGAATCCAGTCACCTGTGGCTCTCCACCTGGCTCCACTACTGCATGATCTGTCGAGGAGTCCATTTTCCCCCTCTCTGCCCGCAGCCGACCCAATCCCTTTCCCCTGCAACTTTGCCCTTGGACACCACCCCTACCTGTCATCCTGCCCAAACCCCGACCCTTTTTTCCCCCATCCTCATCCTCAGTTCAACTTCCCCTTTTGGGTTTGCGATAAAGAATACATTTCACCCTCAATCCCTGGCTTGTGTTCTGCTTTGGAGGTTCTGAATCACAGAACCTTCACAGAATGTTTTTCATAGATGTGTATATGCTCAAAAACAATGGCACTGTTGGAAAGCAGGTTTTATTCATGAGTTGAGCTGATTAAATTAATTATAAAAGTGTTAGCTGAGTGTGATAAAGTTTCCCCGACATGGTGTCTCACTTGCTAGACTCTCTGATGAAGGAGGGAGGCTTGTTGGTTGAGACACAATACACTTTCAGTCTAACTGGTCATCATGGACTCTCTTCAAACTGATCAAGTGGAGTAAACTGTACATGCACCACAATACTGAGGCATAATTAAACCTGTGATATCCTATCACATTCAGGCACTTTGAATAGTACATCATTGTTGAGCGTGTTTCTGATTAGTGCAAGTCCTTGACTACAGAGGTAAACAGACTGCCCCTACACCTGGTCGTAGCCGGTTTGTCTAGTTATAAATACAATGCATGGATGAAACCATCCATGCTGTTTAAGAAAGGATGGGCTACACCCAAGAAGCACAAGTGCCTGCACAGAGACAGAGATAATACATCTCAAGGAAGACTCACTATAGTATTTCTTATAATTCTGCAAAATGCATTAAACTGAACAACAAGACAGTCACGTGTGATACATCACAATATCAGGGAATCATTCCTCTTAAAAAGGCAGAGTGCTTTTTACAAATGTATACTGTATTTATTCACACACACTTTGAGGTGTTTTCAGTTTGACTATTCAGTAGAGATCAGAGATGCACTCCAAACAGGGAGGACTCATTGGACATGTAGCATACATACCTGGTATCAGTCACAAGCCATTAAGGAAGTTCATTGTAAGGACATGCAGAGTTACGGACCCACAATTGACACTTTGCGACTCTTCCCACCATCAAACTATCAAATTGATAGGAAACAGAGACAAAGGACCCCTCTTCCACAAACAGACCATGCTTTTTTGGGGGGGGGGGGGGGTTTATGCCTTTATTTGACAGTACAGTAGAGAGACAGGAAATGGCACTGACATGCAGCAAAGGCCGTCCTATGCGGGACTCGAACCGGGACCGACTGCAGCGAGGACCGTAGCCTCTACACATGGGGCGCACTACACCACACAACGCCCCACAGACCATGCTTTTAGCATGTCCGAACGACACAGAAACAGACCAAAGGTCAAAGGGTCAGCTCCAGAGGATCAACCAATGGACACCAGGCAAATGGAGAATATAGGCAAAATCTCCAGTTTGTAACAATAAGACTTTATCTAATGATATTTGATTGTCTCTTATATTGGACAAGTAACAACAAAAGGACTGATTAACACTAAGGTGTGAATCCTGGCCTGTCTGTGCCATGCATGAACACCAGTGGCGGCTGCTGGTCTTATAAGGAGGGGAAGCTCATTTTCGGCCTACAACATAAAATGTGTCCGTTTATTTATATGTAAATTCGCGTGACAGAAGAGAGTCGCCAAACACAACGCTAGTCGTTTTTAACAAAGACAAAGTCGCTGAGGATCAGTGACGTCTCCAGATCAACTCCGAACAACGGAATGAAAAACTTGAAAACTGCTCCGGTGGCTGCTTATACTTCAAGATCGCTGATTCGCTCATTTCGCTGTCAATCCAAAAGGGACTCAGCCTCAGACAGATCATCCAATCATCATGCAGAAGCTGAGCGTCCGGGCCAGCCCACTGTCCCATAGACCCCCAGAGACGCTGAGCGTCCGATGGGCGGGACAAAGCCCAGCATTTATCCAATGACCGTCTAGTTTCGCTGCAGTGGAACAACCCACTCTCTGCTTCCCCGTTGAAGTCAGGAGACGCTCAGCGTCTACACTGTGTAAAGCTCTGTGGCGCTGCGGGGATGAATGAGAAGAAGTCGTGTCGGTTACCTGTGATAAGGAGCTGATTCTGAACAAAAGATGAACGTGTTCTAGCGCATATTTAGTCAATGAAATGTACACACAACAGCACATATTTGACCACTTATTTTGTTGAAATTTTAGGGGAAGCTGAGCTTCCCTTGCAGTCTTAGAGCAATCGCCACTGATGAACACACACACACACACGCACACACACACCACCCTCCCTTCCTCTGTCCCTCTCTAGATAAGAGTCATGAACTACAACCCACATTCCAGTCCTGGGTAGTGACCAGCAGAACTCTCTTCACAGACACATATCTGAGGAAGAATGTAAAATTAAATATCTAGCTGTTCTGTAATTCATGAGATGTTCCTATGCAATAGTTTAACCCCAAACTTCTATTCCATAGAATGTTTGAAATGTAACATGTAGATTTTAAGACAATGTCCTTCATGTGACCATACTGTCAGCATCCTTCACACGAGGTAACACACACTACATGACATCCAGCATGTCCATATTATTATTATTACAGTCAAAGAACTGCTGTGTAATCCACATTTATAGACTTTTAGCTTTGGGAAACGTTTATATTGTTGTTTGATCAATTAACCACTTGTATCATGATTAATTCCAGGTTTGAAGGATGTAATATGAAATCAACACTCCTATTACTCCTCTCTCCCAAACAGGGAGGACTCATTGGACATGACGACCGACTGGGAGGAGACACTTGTTCTTTTGCTCTTACTGCTATCACACTGAGGTTGACATCTTTTGGATCCAGAGGGTAGGCACTGGTGCACTGCAGAAGGGTGAAGTTCTGGTTGTGCTCCTTCACTGTCTTGTAGACCCGACGTATCTTCTCCATGGACTGCATCCCAGTGGACACCACCATGGGCCTCCCTGACACAGACAGATCGGTACATAGAGAAAGTTATGATGTGTGTCATAGGATCCACCACCCTGAATTTATTCACAAAAAGAACAGAGTTTTCTTTACATTTGCAAGCTCAGCCTTGGTTTTCATACTAAGCTATGACAGCATGCATGAACCTTTTTTTCATAAAACATCACTTTCATCAACATACAGTAAACAATCTGAGATTTAATGCACTGGCTTGTGGTCATATTTTGATTCCTTCTTCTTTTGCATGTTCCCTTAAAAGTTGGAATTTGTTTTCCCTTCTCCTCAGCGCCATCCATGACTCCAGAGACACATTGCTCACATTTTGTGACCTAAATTTGCACTGTGGTAGAAAATATTTGCATAGGTGTGGTCAAAATAGCGCAGGGTTTTACCTCCAAATATGAAAATCAGTTTGAAGAAAGCAGAATAACAGTTATGTGGAATCTATTTATCTTTCAGCTTAGAGGTGAGCTGGAATATCCAACATTTCAAAGTGCCTTACCCTAACCCTCGCACACCTGTTTTCTGTTAATATTTTTCTTTTACAACTTTGTTACAACCTGTAGATGTTGAGGAACAAGGAAAGCAACGTCTAGCTGATGTTATCAGGCGAGTACCTCCATAACACTGGTTCAGGTCAGAGTCATTTGAGGTTACATACTATATAGCTTTTTACCTTTTTTGGCAGTTTTTTCCAGATAGGGGAAGTTGTTCGCATCACAGGAAGCAACTTTGAAGAAAGGCACATCCAGCTCATGGAGGAACTCCACAGCCATCTATGCAAATCAACGTAGTTAGAGCACAAACCTATGTATGTTCTCTGCTCTTAAGTATTTCAATGTCCAACCTCCATAGGCTAAGTATTAGCAATTCTTTCTTCTTCTTTTCATCCATTGTATTTTTTTTTTCATCTTAAAGAATACAATAATGTCAAGAACAGCCAGTGTGCTGAAATGTATTACACTTGTCTTGTGGAGTAAAGTGGACCTGGGCTGTGTATTCAAATATATGTTACCTCATCCATGCCAGAGGCTGTGAGGAAGATACCAATCTCTGTTGCATAGATTTTCAGCTCCCGGTACTGATCATGGCTGAACTCCAAGTGACGCTTGTGTTCACCGTAAGTTTTGCCCCAGGAGTGCTTTGAATTGTAGGGGCGCTCCAAGGCTCGCTTGCTGAATTTGTACTCTAATTCACTTTTCTGTAATTTAGCACAATCTGCACCACAGTCCTGAGAAGACAACGGGGCAGAGAAGAGAAGAGACTGGATTGATTTTGACAGCACAAAGCAACGTTTTTTTTTAAAATTACTATCTTCTTTATAGACACAGTTTCACCTTTTTAATTTACCTTTGCCATTTTGATCATTTTCTTTGGAAATCTCAATGTCTCCCTGGTGGTTTTGTTCAATTTCAGCAATGATGAAGCATGGATGGTCACCTCCGATCATTCTTCCGGGACACAGCTCAAACTGCAGAGGCATTCTGGTGATACAGGTGAACTGATGAGTGAATAGCAGACAGGAGTGAGATTTTTCACAACTTGACAGGTGAGAGATGCCAAGTGAAGCGAACGTCCCTCAGGTGAAAAAATTTGTAGGAATGTCCAAGTGGTACAATTTGCCTTTTATAGTAAGCCCGAGGAGTCCCACCTCCACAGGTGCTAAAACTACACGTAATGGAGCAGGTGTTGATTCAAACTTTAGTCAAATGAAACTAGCTCATCCCACCTTCTCTTCCTGGATTTTGCAAACAAACCAAAGTGCATCCAACACAACAAAGAGTGGAGGGAGATAGGAAGAAGCTGCTCGTTTTGATATATTTATAGTTGTATTTTGGTGGAGATCTCAGTTTTTTCCAAGACACCAAATATGTCAGTTTGAGGGAAATAAGAATAAATGAAAGCACAGATATCTGGAATATACACATTTGATATAATGGTGCATCCAGTGTCATATTGTTTGGGAAAATACTTTTTCTAACTTTAAATTTATTGGAAATTTTGTATTTCTAAAGCAACAGATACTAAGAAAATAAAAACAGAGTATAATTTTACAGCCGGGATAAATTACTAATAAAATGACCGTTGTGGCAGCTTTAGGGGGTGCTAGAATGTGTGCGGTCCTGGTGTAAAAACACTGATGAGAAATCCAAAGAGAAAACAAACAGAAGCTGAAAATAATAATAATCATATAAGGTCTGATAAGCAATTTTGGTGGGTAAATTCTGAATTCGTGAAGCTTCAAAGATGCAACTTTAACCCAACAGAAAGTCATACGTCAGGGGAGGTGATTTGGGGTCATACTCCCTCCCTTCCACATCTCCATTTCATTGCAGTCGCTGTTTGGCAGTTTGTTCCAGTCATGTGGTGAATGTGACTCACCTTTTAGCTCTGTGTACGTATTACACATAAGAATATGTCACCCATAAAAACATTGATTAGTGCAGCTTTAAGTTCAATTATTTATAATTAATGCTGTTATGCAAAACAAAAAAGCACTAGACAGACTGAAACAGAGCTAAAAGGAGGACTGATTAACCAAAGATTGTGTAACTAGTCTGAGCGAGCAGCATTAAATCTAAGCATTTGTTGCCAACCTTTGTATTTTTGAATGTGTCAGACTGCGATCGTTATTTTCTACACAAGCTAGTTTTTCTCCTTTATGGAAAATAAATTATTTTATACATAACAGGTTAGTTAAACTTTTATCTTTCCAGAAGCCACACAATAACATTCAATATCAAGTGGAAGAATGACAGGATAAACACTTTAATTCACTTTTTACTGATATTGAAATCAAAGGGACAATGAACACGCATGGTCAAGCAGCAGCTGGCTGATATCTACTTTTCTTTAAAACCACAACTGTCTAATTTCAGTGACATAAATGTTTTATATACTGTATATATATTGCCTTCTGTATATGTACAAAGGTGCACACATAGAGTACATACGCACACTGTTGAGGTTTAAATGCACATACAAACGGGTCACATTTATTGACATTTATTGTAATGACTGGACTTTGTTCACTTCCTGGTTTGGGGGGGGGGGGGGGTGTTCAAAAGGAAATGCATAGATTGGAAAATTTAACACAACATGCCACAATCAGGCTCTACACACACAGTTCAAAGGACACACACTGAATTTGGAGTTGTCTTAGAGTTTGGTCCTTAAAAAAACAGCAAAGAAAAACTCTGAGGATACATTTTTTTTTGTAAGGTTGGGAAAACATGAGGTGATATGTTGGAGGGCAAAAAGTGAATAAATCCATTTATCATCAATCAACCCTTGAAGGTGAAATGAAAGATTCATAAGATTGACAGGTTAAGAGTGAGAGTACAGCATGATGGGAATGATATTATTTGGGGGCCATGAGAAGCAGGTTGTAGTGTAGCTGTCGGCCCAAACAAACATCAACCCTTCCCTTTTAGTGTCCCAACTCACCACCCTTACAAAAGTGTTACACAAGACCACAGACCGTCAGACCCGGAGAAGAT
Source organism: Seriola aureovittata (assembly GCF_021018895.1). Lineage (NCBI taxonomy): Eukaryota > Metazoa > Chordata > Actinopteri > Carangiformes > Carangidae > Seriola > Seriola aureovittata. The sequence continues at coordinate 11,611,405 of NC_079366.1, forward strand.
CTAACTGGCCCTGATCTCTTTAAACAACAAGGAAGAGGAATTACAAGGTCTTGACTGGTCTGTGGAAGAGGTGCACAAAGGTAAAAACCTTTCAGGGGGTAGAAAATGGTGAGCTGGTGCTTCAAGGCTAATCTCTACAGCCCTGGCAGGAGGAGATAGGTGGGGGTGGGACCACTGGCTATATCCTTCCACTGGGGAGAAAACACAGGGCTGTGTATGGCAAACAGATATGGACAGATGAGGTTCAAGCCCCCTTGTCCTTACAATACAGATGGGACATCGGTAGTTGGGTTGGTTGTTGTGTGGTGATGGAGGATGATATGGAATAACGCCCAGCCTTGGCTGCCTAGCGGACAAGTGGGGACTGCTTCAGGGAGATGAGGACGGAGCGCATGCGGGACACGTCTTTGGCCTGCTTGCTGGATTTGGGGTTGAAGTCGCAGAGCCGAGCCACCCGCTCCCACTCCGTGCCGGGGTTGTTCTCATCCAGATCTGAAATCATCGCCTCCTCAGCCGCCCTACATGCACCAGGGAAGAGGAGAAGGAAAGGACACGGAATAGAGAACAGTCAGTGGAGGAAGAGGTAAAATAAACATAGATATACGTACAGCCCTGAGAAAATCCTCTGCTGATTCTCAACAAACACAAGTTCTGATGGAAAACTTGGTAGTGACTCCTGAGCTCAACACTGTTGACTCTGGCATGACTGACTGATTTGCCAGAAAAATCCTCAAGATTTGAAAAATATTCCCCGTATGTATTGGATATAAATCTCCACAATAGAACTCATGACAGATAAGTCTGTGTTTTGTATCGTTTTCTTGGCTTGGTGGGAGTTTGTCGGTTCAGCAGAGTCTACCTCAGAGCAGGACAGTTCAATCTTCACACAGAAACAGTCATCCACCTGTCTTCATTACCTGTGACATGCCCCCAACTCTGCTTACACATTACAGTACAGTAGCCTGTATATTCAACTCTCCACAACAGTATGGGTTGGTACAGTCGGATCAAAAAGTCTGACACCACTAGGGAAAGTGGTCTCAGATTTTTGGATCCCACTGTTTAAAACACTGATGAGAAATCCAAAGAGAAAACAAACTGAAGCTGAAAATAGTAATAATTGTATAAGGTCTGATAAGCATTTTGGTTGGTTAAAAAGAAGGAGGGGAGATTGCCCACACCCATAAACTTGGACTTGCCCTGTAGTTACATATTTTCAATGTTCTCTTTCCTCAACAAGACCCAAGTATAGGGATGGCAAGCTCATCTGTATACTTGTCCTTGATTAAAAAAGGAACAATAATATGACAAGTTCGGTTTTTTATTTTTTTTAACCAAGCCCAAAAGAACTGGAAGCACTACTGGGCCTTAGCCATGCACTTTGCTGCAGCTGAAAAGCAGGCTATTGGAAGTGTGGCAAAGAATGCGTTTACACTTTGATTTCATGTGTCATAATCGTGGAACAGATCAATCAATGTCCTCTTAGTCAAGGTTTAGTCAGGTGTTTTTAAACCATCGATTAAACAAAAAAAAAAGACATTTATACTACAGGACTTACCACACACTTGAAATTAAAACACAAAAGTGAAAAAAGAAGACAAAACTTAAAAACTAAAAATGGATCAGTGCCACTATCACAAAACATTTTGAGATGCAAGCCACACATTATGGCTAAACAAATGTAAACCATCATCAAACCCAACCCACAAAACATTGTAATAATTCCACTGCCGTATTTTATTTCTATTTACAAAGCTTTCTTCTAGTCCCCACCCCGACTGCAGGCACAAGCTCAGCTACTAACTACAACACAGTACACAAAGCAAAATGGGGGATGAGAAGCCAATGAACATTCACTGTCACAACCAACTACAAATACACAGGGGACTAGAAGGACCACAACATCACAGAAGGGACATTATACCAAACCTCTATCTAGGCAGTGGATCTGTTGGTCTGGTAAACTGGGTATCTGTACAAGGCATAATTATCTAACACACACATACACACACACACACGCACACACACACAAAGAACTGCATCTATCGCCTGTCAAAAATAGAGAGTATTTGGAGGTTCTGGGGTTTTATATTTTTACTTAACTGGTCTAGGCGGTAGCAAGGATGGTTAATGTGTGTGCTTTAAGGTGCATAGGAAAAGAAAACAGGGAGAAACAGTTTCACAAGTCAGAATTTAGAAGAGAGAGAGAGAGGGGAGGGGACGAAATGAAAGACAACAAAAATGAGCTAAATGCAGATGTAGAAAGCAAGCATGCAAAAGCAACATTTTTTTTTTTTTTTTTAAACCTTTTTTTTTTTTTTCATTAGTGTTCTACAGAAATAATAGTGTGCAGCCTTTGGTTTGGTGAGAGTGTATATACTGTCTCATGCCATATTTCTGTCAGTTAGACACACAAGGCCATTATAGCTTGGGGTCTCATTTATAAAACTGTATAAATCTTTTATAATAGGTTTGGTCATAAACACTACAGAATTTCTGAGGTATCCTAATCTAAGATGGGCAAAACATTTTTTATTTCTTTATAAATTACGAATAAACAGCATTTATTTCACTACTTTACCAATTATGTCTGGTCCACACTTTTTCCATGGCATCGTTTTAGAGATTGTGTAGGTGTGTTCATTCTCCTGTATCCTTTTTTTTTTTTTTTTTTTTTTTAAATAATCACAACTTTTGCGTGGGAAGTGGTATTCACACCTTTTGAGCACATTTGGTCTTACTGAATGTTTATAAATGAGGCCCGGCAGTCCTTGTCCCAGACTCAAACCAACAGGATGAAGGAGGAAGAAGTGGTGTGACGCAGTGTCATTCTACACCGACACTGCTGAGGCTGAACAGCAATTTGTTCTATAGAATTATGAAAATCCCACATGCAAGCTAATCATACCCTGCATAGGCTGCATTGAGGTGTGCACATTAAAAAAATGGACGATTGAAAGAACATAATAAAATACCTCTTTCCCTGACAAAAGCATTTTACCAATGGATGGTCCCAAGTAACTTGATAGCAAAACCAAAGGCTGCACAGCTCAGGCTATTGGACAACAAGCTTAAGGCGAATTAGCATGTCACCCTGTATGACAGCAGTAGCTACAGAGCAGCTAAACTTCTAATAAAGCATGAACACAGTTCAGTTTGAAGCAGTTGTGTATTCATGACATCAGCAGTGGTGCCAGCAATAAAATCTTGCTGTACATTTTATCTAAGAGAATAAGACAGAAAGGAGAGATACAATAGGGACAGTGAGTGCTGGAGCTTGGACATCAGCAGCTTTAGGAAAACCAAATTTGAACTGTTTAGTGCTACCTGGAAATGAACTATAATACTATATATCAACTATAGTATACTGTATTTCTGAAGAGATGATTACTGGCCAAAAACTATTAATGACCTTTCTGCAGCCTATAAAAGAAAATATCCTCAAAGGGTATCAAACAGGGTTTCAACTTCAAATTCTGAATCCTGTGGGCAGTGTGTGTAAAACCCCAGCTATACTTAGTTAAGTAACCGGAGAGGAGAGATGACAAAAATAACACCTAATAACTTTAAATAAGATATTTAAATACACTGTTCAATGAAGGGTTCGGATGGGAACGCAATTAATAAAGCTATGTATGTTTAGTTTGGCGGTATCCTGCTCTGCACATAGCCCTTGTCTTTACATAAGTGAGTAGCTGTGGCTGGGAATGTGGAAAGTTAGGGTGAGTATTTTGTATTGAGTATTCCTCCACTGACTTTGAGTGGGGAGACCACATTTTAGTTTACAAACACCACTTCCACATGTAAACACACAATTACTTCAAATAAAATCTATAGGCATCCTACTCTATTATTACTCTGTAGATTAATTTGGTGAAAATCACAAATATAAGAAGTCATTAAGAAGAAACAAAACACTTTCTGTGGGAAACTTCATACAATTAATGTAAGCAAGTGATAATTGTTGGAAACTTGAACATGAAATGTTTTTGCAGAATGTTTTGCTGATATGAGTTGAAGGGAAATGATCTGCAAGTGAGTAATGGATAAGAAATCAACACGGGCATAATGATGAGAGCATTAACTTGATTTCAGTGGATGTGACTGAGGAGCTTGGCAGTGAGTGCGTAGTTGCATGCAGTCATTCCCTTTACTGAAATATCCTGACAGGCATCCACTCACAACTGGCATGCAGACATATGCAGTGAAAATTACTGCGGTTTGTATTAAAAAAAAAAACAAAAACAAACAAAAGCAGCAATTACAAGTTAGATGAGAAGAGAAACAATTAAAATCCAAGTAGTTAAATATGTAAGACAGAAGATGGAAGTAAAACATGGCAACACAGGGGGAGGTAACTAATGCCCTAACTAATGACAGGAATATGATGTCAATGGTTGGATGCTGGGGGCTGATGACGATGGAGAAAACAAAAACAAAACAAAAAAAATTAAGGAGGAGGATGTTAGTTGGAGCAACATACACATAACCAATGAGCTCAGAGAAGGGCTGCTTGTAGAAGTCTTCATCCAGCACCCTGGACAAACATCCGCCCAAACGACAGAGCAGCAAGAAGGCAGGAGAGAAGAGAGACAGCAGTAAAAGGGAGAATAGGATGGAAACACAAGCATTACAGGTTACCACACAATAATATGCTCAGGCATATAATCAAAGGCTCAGGTTTTTGGAGGGACTAAATAGAAGTGTTGGGGAGGTTCAAAGGTTCAGGGAGGCTCTCAGTTGATTGTGTTCTCCCCCTGAAATTCTTTAATTACACAGGACTGGTGATCCACATGATACTGTTAGCTCTTCACATTTAAGACAAATTATGTAAGTGACAGAAAAACTTTAAATAGTATCAAATTCAAATTTTCCACCTTCTGAACTTATTAGTTGATTGAATCCTGACTCTTCAGTATGTTGGAACTTTAGGTAATTATTATTACAGCTTTTCTCATGTGAGGACTCATTTGCTCATTGTTGCTTCATATCATTTCAACTGAATACATTTGTTTTATTTGACTGTTTGCAAGACAAAGCCTTCAGTTAAATTTATTTAATTTCTGCTAAATTTGGGAGAAAGGAACCCATCTTTTCCAAATGGTAAAAAATAACTGTTGGCTGCAGCCCCAACTCTTTGCAGATTTTGTCCCATACTTCCAAATTTGTATGAGAAGTTATACAAGTTATATATTTTTAACGAGACAAAAATCATCCATATCATCGGATTATAGAGCAGGAACAGTTTTCCATCAAGCAAACATACACGGTCACCAGATGAGCAAAGTCATGGCTGCTGGTAGTTCATTATTAATAGGGCCACAGGGCTACATTACAGTGCAAGAGAAACTGAGACAAACTTTGCTAGTTAGAATGATGAGGTACCTGGTGGAGGACACAAATATACCAGCCATCCAGTTTTTAGTACATGTTAAACATGAAAGAAAATAACACATTACAATGACATTGAGTGTTGTCATTTTAAACTAGTTAAGATCAATTAACAAAATTTATACTTAGAATACAATTAATAGACAAAACTCCTTAAATGTGACAATTGTGCAGTGATTTGTGTTTTTTGTCTGCAAATTACATAATTTATCCTGATTTTAGTTCTATAGAAATAGACTTATTATTAGGCAATTATTAGGTATATTGTTGCTATCAAAATGACAAAGATGATTCAGTTTTAAAAGGAATTGTATACTTGTTTATTGTTGTTTTTTCAGTGGTGCCATGCTGCAAAGCAGTCTCAGACCAGGACAAGGCAGAGCTTCATATCAAACGCACACAACTTTCATATAACTATCTTTGCAAATTATTTCATCTCTGAATGTTGCTTTTGTGCTGCACTGGATTTCTAAATGCTAGCACAGCACAGATCTCTCCAATCATGTTTGTAAATTGGCGATCCGCCATTTTGTAACTTGCATTGGCTCAGCTCGTTACGCTGGGTTCATTGACACAGCTTAGATTGGTAGAGACAGAGTCAATAAGGCTGCCATCAATTTCATTCATCACAACACGAAAACAGTTGTTTTTACAGCAAATACTGGATGAATAAAGGACACAAAACACTGATTTAATGCTTTTTTTCCCCGGAAATATCCAAATCTAACATGTCTACACACGTTTCCATGATGGAAGGATTTTAATCACAAACAACAACTCGTTTGAACAGAAAAACGGTGCGCTGCAGGACAATTTTTAACGCATGTCCCTAAATGAATCCATTGCAGAAATATTAATCACAGTCACAGATGAGGGCTTTTCCAATCATTGGCAGCTGGCAACTAGATCAACCGGAGAGGCTTAACAATCTATAAACACACATGCAAGTGTTTTCAACAGTGCAGTATTGCAATACTACGGTTACCATGGAAGCCCTGAATATATGTTGCTAATGCAACAAGCCGGGGGAATTGTCGTGAGATCTGACAACTTTAGTCTGATCTGGAACACAGAGGTGGAGTTATTCTAAGATAATGATACGACCAAATATTAAAAACCTTTTTAAATACTCAAACATTTTCCAAAATTGTGTGTTGTTGTGAATCTAAAATCTTGTTTTTTTGATTCTTTACAGTAACATTAGCCTTCCCGCATTTACATTAACCTTCTGTCCTGTTTCTATCCCTCTAAAGGCCAATTTATTGTCAACATTAGATACATATATGGATATAGACTCAGTCTTCTGTCTGTACTCTGTTCATTTTGTCCGTAATTGTGCACGTTTTCTGAAAGCTTATGGATACGGACAAAACAGAGCTGTACCATCGGAAATCGTGGGGACAGGGTAGCCAATAGTTCAAGTGAGCAACAACCACAGGACACGAGAAAGAACTTTTTAAGTATTCAATGGCCTTACAGACCACCGCCGTCTACAACGCTGCTTCTGCTTTTGCTTCCTTCTTAAGGAGATACATTATTACGAGCTCCTCCACCGTCGCCATGTTTGTTGTCGTCAGAAACTATGTATTGCTCAACATCCATGCAAATGTAATTAACACATGGACGTATTTGGGCAGTGATAGCTGCATCATCATTTGAAATGTACATATCTATTTTTGTACATAAAGGGAGCATAAATGAGCACTAAGATGCCTGTACCTGTTATTGGTTTTGGTTTTCTCCAGCTGCTCATTCTGCCTGGCATGCCACTCCTCCAGCTCAACCTTGGCCTTCTCCTTCCACTCTGACTCTTGCTGGCGAGAGTTGGCGTCTGAGGAGGGAGATGAACAGGGAGAGGAATGATAAAGAAGTGAGGAGGCAGATGGGAGGGTAAAGAAAACAGCAGGGGACAATGATATGAATGACAGGGCAGGAGACATGGGAGGAAAATTAGGAATTAGAGAAGGAAGAATTTACAACGTTGTTAACATGCGTGTTCTTTAACTAATGTTTTACACACATACCATGAAAAAGACCTGCTAGATTTGAAACACCAACACTTGGCACAATTGTCACAATATTAACTTTTACTTCTTTACATCTGAAAGAGCAGGGTCCGTCCACTCCCTCTGGTCTGTGCTTACCTAGCAACTCCAGCCTCTCGCTTTGCTCCTCCCTCCACTTGCGTAGGCTTTCAGGTTCGGCCTGCAGCCGGTCTGCATTGGAAATTGCTGCATAAGCATCTGATGGACCGTTGCTTTCCTGAGAAACAAGGGAAATGATGATAGGAAGATGGTAAAAAAGTACTTTCTCAATGAGATTTAGAGAGATATGGTACAGAAACGGTCCTTCATCCTGAATTATTCAATAACTCACCTTCCAACTATCATCTGAAATTTGCAAGGATATTTGGCATCATCTAATGTAGTCAGTTTGTTGTCCTTATTCCTATATGTATGCAGTATATATGCTTGTAAAGCTTAGCTGTATGGTGTTTGAAAGGCTTTATTAAAAACCAAATCTGGCCCACTGAGTTGAATCAGCTTATTTTCTCTCACAGCTAGAAAGAAGTCCTGACAATGCAAAAGGCAGCAATGTTGCAATGACAGCACAGGAAAAGGAAGTTGGAGCAAATCTGACTGCCAGATACTCAAACATCTGAGGTTAGCACGAAAATCACACTACTAAAGTGCTAAAAGAAAAATATTTAGTGTTCTTTACATTTTATTTAACAACAAAGCAGCAGAATTGATGTATAAAATGAAGAAAATCCACTGGGGCAACATTGCATTAGCAAGACTACTATATATTAATCTCATCAATTCACTTTAAGGATAATTCTGGTTTATAACAACTTTTGTTTTATATTTTGGGCATCATCCCTATCAATAATTATAACATTGTACTCCCTAAAATGTACTCACTGTGAACATGGTACTTCACTAAAATGAAGCCAAGACACATGAGAAGTCTCATGATCAGATGATCAAAATTCTCTAGAGGCGAGCACAAGCGAAGGGTTTGCTACCCAGATTGTGCAATGTAAACATCCATCATAATTTGCAGAACAAATTATAGGTTCTGATTTGACCTTACGTACTTAATGTCGTTTGGCATTTCAGGTGGATTAATTTTCAGTTATACGTCCAAATTAAGTGGTCTAGATAATCTGTTTTATCTGTGGGCATATTTAGAACCTGTCCAATCACCTCCATGCTCGTATAGCTTCACCAATCCATTGTTAGCGATACTGCAATGCTCCTAGATCTTAGCAACATTTACCTAGCACAACATTAAAAATACTGATAGGAATGAAGGCCAGGTATGAGTACAATGTTATCATAATTGACTGAAACGAGATCCTCTGCGGAATCAGCAGAGATAAAAAACACAGGTCTTGAGAGGCTGCAAGTAAGAGCTCCATTATTTAGAGGTAAAGAGATCAAGGCAGACACAATTTAACAATTCAAGAGCAAAATATTAACAACAAAAACTAAGTAAATAAAGCTTTACCCCATGAAGCTCTCCGTTGACAGCACCATCTAAAAAGACAAGGAAAATGGCTGTTAGAAATCAAGCAGACAAGTAAAACAGGACAAAATATATATGGGAAGAAAAACACAACAACTTTATAATGACTAGGCCTTAACTAACTGGGAATCCCTTACTCTTGCTGAATCCTCAAGATTTTCATACACACACATTTCGTAATGTGACATGTCAGCATTTTGTACCACCTACAATTTCTAAACCACAACTGAGCTGCAGCTTCGAGGATATGAGGCAGTCATAGTCAAAGGTCATTCAGCTCTATCGGTTTCCTCTTGAGAGTGTAAGGTTAGCTGGCAAACACGGCTCGAGCTACACATAGCGCTGTCAGCATATAGTTAAGCTTGATAGGCAGCAATGAATGACACGGCCAGGAACTGATGTTATCAGACAGCTTCATTCATTTTAGAAACACGAGCGAAACCTTGAATCATCAAATAACAAACATTAACTAATCATTCAGAGTTTTATTTTTATGTGTTCGTGTTTTTTGTCATTTCTTCATAACGTAGACACAAGTTAACGTCAAAGCTAGCTATGCTCACGTAGCTAATTTGCTAGCGCAGCTAATCTTAGCAAGCTGGTTGAAAGACCGTCCACTTCAGTGTCCATCCCGGACCAAATTACCGTTTAACGGAACCGTTATCGTTGAGTAACAGGGACAGCCAAATAGGGTTAAAGTTATTTGGACACACAATGTTAACTTTGAACAGAGGCAAACTGTGTCCAGTTGACCACAGCTGCAGCCACCCACCGTTTGACTCTCCCAGCGAAGAGGGGACCTCTCCGCTGTCCAAGATGCTGAATCCTTCGTCGTTCTCAATCCCCGCGATTTCGCTCTCCTGCTGGGCCAAGAACGCGGCTGCAGGGTCCTCCTCCGAGCCGACACCGTTTCCAGCGGCGGGCGCGTTCAGCATGTCAAAATCATCCATGTTGTGTGTACTTATATGAGGATAAATATTAGAAACGGGGAGCAGGTGTAGCGCTTGACCGAAACCGATTAGCTCAACGGGAAGAAGGACGACCAAAAAAAAAAAAAATAGTAAAAGCTAGCGAAGCGGAAATGGATGAACAACCAATCACAGACCAGAATTGGTGACTGATAGTACAGGGCACCAATCATACAGCAGCTTCCTCAAATTTGGACCAATCAAATATTTGAATCCTCTTGTATACGGGTCCCATGACCGGCTACGTGCTGTGACAGTTGTGACAAAAATCCGCAGTCTGCGATAAGGCGAGATTTAATTTCTACATGATAAATGCGATCATTGTCAGGCCCTATTTTTATTTCTATATATCAATATTCTGTCATCACATACTAAACTAAATAAATAAGCATATAAATGTCCAAATGTATACTCTGCATACATATTATGTATATGTATGCATATGGATGTATATTGGATGTATCATATACAAGGGGTGTTCAGGGTGTATTTTACTGTCGGCCTTTACAAACCTCCCAGGGCCTGCAGCAGAGATCCCCACCCCTTCATACTGCCATAGTAGTTGGGATTTTTACTGCATAAGTAACGTCCACTACTTAGGTAAAACACAAAACACTGCTTGAGTGTGATAACTAAAATGTTTAATATTGGTCTCATCAGATCATAGAACTTCTGTCAAACGCCTGCGGAGTCTTTGGTTTTCTCTCTGCCACCCTGGCAACACTTGTTGTGCCCAGCCCTAGTATAATGTCATGGTGGTGAATTATTAACATCAATGATAGTCTCAAATGCTCAGGTGTCAGTCAAGCACTCAGCTGACCCAAGGGTACAAAGCTGGGAGCAAATATAATGGTGTTAAACTACATCAAACTGATATCAGTGTGATTCAGCACTTAAACTGTTGTAAGGACTCAGCACTACCACAGCATTTCAAACTAGAACTCACGACAATTACAAAATTAGAAACTCTAGCCTTTTGTCCTGAGCCAAACCCAGTGTTTCTCACAATAAGATCCACAAGGAGCAAGAACACACATCGAATTGTATCAAATTACATTCCCTCCTTGTGAAAGATAGCCAAAAGTTATCTTTCACAAGGAGATAAAAGTTCCATTCACACTATTTTTCCCATAAACAAGGCTGTGTTACTGGCTATCTATTTTAGTCTAAATATCCAGGAAAGTCACACGATGTGAACTGAGTGATGTTTCAGGTATTGTTACAAAGTAAAATATGGGTAATGGGAAAAACTACTTCTGGAAACAGCAGCTCAGTCAACTTCTTGACTCTACTGGACCCCCAGAAACAGATCCTCCCACCGTCAGGTTTGTTTATCTTCTCATTCTTTTACATAAACCATTTTTTCAAATGACTCTTATTTGGGTTTATTTATCAATAAACACACATTTTACACATTTCAAGGGTGTAAATTAAAAGATATTTCATGTTTATAGCTGCATGTTGTCTGTGTACAATTAAAACTACAATACTTCAAAAGTTTATAACAGTACATATGAAACAACAGAGATGAAATATATCTCCGAAAGGCATGAAAGAAAGAGAAATTGCTTAAACTGATTCAGTCAAGATTCATCCTAAGGCCCCAAATATAGTGTAGCAGCAATAAGGCTAAACAAGTTGCTGCCTTCATATTTTATTAATGAGCCAGTATAGCATTATACTCATTTTATAATAATGATTTAATACCTCTAAAACCTCCAAGAGCACCAACTATACTACCCTTGTTAAAGCACTTTTGTAATTTACCAACAACACCTTAAATAATTTAATTAATAACAAAACATGGAAATGTAACATAAGTCACCCTTATCTGAAAAAGGGATGGAAATCCATACTTCATACAAGATTTAAAGAAAAGTGAGAAAACAAGCGTTTAGAGAGAACAGAGATGAAGCTACAGGAGCATTGTCTCAGCAATATTTTTGGTCACGTCTGAAACAAGCTTTCTATTTCTTAAAAGACCTTTCCATTAAAAACCACATCATGTAACAAGTGAAGTAGGCCAGTCCTGTCCTGTGTGAGACAATTTACCTTGAAGAAGGCTTTGTAGTTTACTCTAAAGTATATGCTTTGTTCAAAAAAAGCTCCAGGGCTTCATTAAACCTTGCCTACGTGGGTTTGAAAGACAGGTGGGATTTCTGGTCTGTGCAATGGAACCACTTCATACATGGAAGTATCACACAAGTAAAACTGTGTTCATCAAGGTTATCAACAACCAGGAAATAAAAAAAATATTTATATATACAGTGGGGAGAACAAGTATTTGATACACTGCCGATTTTGCAGGTTTTCCCACTTACAAAGCATGTAAAGGTCTGTAATTTTTATCATAGGTACTCTTCAACTGTGAGAGACGGAATCTAAAACAAAAATCCAGAAAATCACATTGTATGATTTTTAAATAATTAATTTGCATTTTATTGCATGACATAAGTATTTGATCACCTACCAACCACTAAGAATTCTGGCTCTCACAGACCTCTTAGTTCTTCTTTAAGAAGCCCTCCTGTTCTCCACTCATTACCTGTATTAACCGCACCTGTTGGAACTCGTTACCTGTATAAAAGACACCTGTCCACACACTCAATCAAACAGACTCCAATCTCTCCACAATGGCCAAGACCAGAGAGCTGTGTAAGGACATCAGGGATCAAATTGTAGACCTGCACAAGGCTGGGATGGGCTACAGGACCATAGGCAAGCAGCTTGGTGAGAAAGCAACAACTGTTGGCGCAAATTTTAGAAAATAGAAATGGAAAGTTCAAGATGACGGTCAATCTCCCTCGGTCTGGGGCTCCATGCAAGATCTCACTCGTGGGGCATCAATGATCATGAGGAAGGTCAGGGATCAGCCCAGAACTACACGGCAGGACCTGGTCAATGACCTGAAGAGAGCTGGGACCACAGTCTCAAAGAAAACCATTAGTAACACACTACACCGTCATGGATTAAAATCCTGCAGCGCACACAAGGTCCCCCTGCTCAAGCCAGCGCATGTCCAGGCCCGTCTGAAGTTTGCCAATGACCATCTGGATGATCCAGAGGAGGAATGGGAGAAGGTCATGTGGTCTGATGAGACAAAAATAGAGCTTTTTGGTCTAAACTCCACTCGCCGTGTTTGGAGGAAGAAGAAGGATGAGTACAACCCCAAGAACACCATCCCAACCGTGAAGCATGGAGGTGGAAACATCATTCTTTGGGGATGCTTTTCTGCAAAGGGGACAGGACAACGACAGGATGGATGGGGCCATGTATCGTGAGATCTTGGCCAACAACCTCCTTCACTCACTAAGAGCATTGAAGAAGGGTCATGGCTGGGTCTTCCAGCATGACAACGACCCGAAACACACAGCCAGGGCAACTAAGGAGTGGCTTCGTAAGAAGCATCTCAAGGTCCTGGAGTGACCTAGCCAGTCTCCAGACCTGAACCTAAAAGAAAATCTTTGGAGGGAGCTGAAAGTCCGTATTGCCCAGCGACAGCCCCGAAACCTGAAGGATCTGGAGAAGATCTGTATGGAGGAGTGGGCCAAAATCCCTGCTGCAGTGTGTGCAAACCTGGTCAAGAACTACAGGAAACATCTGATCTCTGTAATTGCAAACAAAGGCTTCTGTACCAAATATTAAGTTCTGTTTTTCTGATGTATCAAATACTTATGTCATGCAATAAAATGCAAATTAATTACTTAATCATACAATGTGACTTTCTGGATTTTTGTTTTAGATTCCATCACTCACAGTTGAAGTGTACCTATGATTAAAAATTAGACTTCTACATGCTTTGAAAGTGGGAAAACCTGCAAAATCGGCAGTGTATCAAATACTTGTTCTCCCCACTGTGTGTGTGTGTGTGTATGTATGTGTATATATATTTTATATTTGCCTCATCTCATCTTAAACATTGAAATGATGGTTTTAACACATTGTCTTTTAGTCTTAGAAATGTATGCCTTAGATATGCTGATGTATCTATCTGGGCACTTCAGTTTTGCAGTCATGTTGTTGGTAGGGTCCATGGTAAATCAGGGCTATATCCTTTAATATGTCCTTCTAGTTGTATAGTCTAACACCATGCTAGCAGCTCCAAGTAATGCAGGTTCCTCCAAGTCTGATGTGACAACTTTGATGCTCTGGGCAGAGAAGAGCGCTCTCTCTTTGATGATGTGCTGCACTGGCGTTTGGTAGTAAGAGGCCAAGACTCCAGACAGAATCACCAGTGAGGGGTTCACTATGTGGAGGATGTTGATGATGCCCACACCGAGAGCTGTGGAAGCTGCAGAGGGAGAGATGAGGACAGATTTAAAAAAAAAAAAAAAAAAAAAAAGTTTTTCTGTTTTATTTTTCTACTACACTGCATTGAACCCAGCTAATAGGAATGTAGTGACTCATTGTCAAACATACCTCCATGCTATGTTCACAGTGTTCCCACACGGAAGAAGTAAGGTATGTCCGAACCCACTATTGTTCTCTAACAGTTAAGTAAAACCCAACCCTTTAAACAGAATTGTGTGTGTTTGTGCGTGTCCTCTGACCCTTGTTCAGAATGGCATCAGCTTTGGAGTTCCCCAGTCTGGCTGCATTGATGAGGTGGGCAGCTGTGATTGGCTCTGAAAGCTTCATATCCATCCCCTCCACCTTCAGCAGGTCCTCTGAGAGACACACCAACACATAGGTCAGATGTTACAGCTTACGTGCAAAAGCCTCTTTAATTTGGAGATGCCTATGTCACCTTTGTGTTATGTTGATATTGTTGGGTGAACTATTCCTTTATGCACGTACAATGCAAGAGGAAGATAGAGGAAGGAAAATAAAACAAAAAGTTGTTTTCAGAGTGTACACACACCATTGTGTAGAAGACACACCTTTCTCAGTTATCTGACTTGTTTGGGAGTAACTGAGTCTTGGCATTTTCCATGATGATTCATATATACTAAAAACAAGCACTTACCGTCATGCAGCCTTTTGGCCTCTCTCTGCAGGGCCATGCCGGACGCATAGGCCTCTATGCATCCGCGGCTGCCACATGAACACTCTGGGCCCTCTAATGAAACCATGATGTGACCCAGCTCTGCAGCACAGAAGGTACTGCCATGGACCAGCTCACTGTGATGGATAATCCCTCCTCCAATACCTACAGACAGAGTAACGATAGTTACTAGTAGAAGACGCATAACTAATTCACCAGAGTGATGTTCCTTTCTTGAAGTCTGACCTGTCAATTCTAATTTTGACCAATTCTTATTTTCTTTCTACAAAAACATGTTGGAAGTTTTCTTTAATGGACAATTCAACTGTATATTCATAATAAAACACTGACTATTAACTATTAAATAACTCTGTGAAGGGCGCTTGCTCTCTCTCACTCTGAACAAGAGTAGACAAAAATCATGGGACTGCTCTCTGGTTACAACTCTTCACTTTTCGGACTGCTCATTAACTTTGACCGACACAGAATATGGTATCTGATAGTCACTGATTATAGCCAATCAAACAGAAAACCGGCAATTGCGGATCGCCAGCAGCATTGATCTGTGCATCCGGCCGTTAGTATATAATACACCATTTCTAAAAATCTAATTATCTTGACAAAACACAATGAGTTTTAAAAACCATAACTGGATTATGACACTTTTCAAATCCTGCCTCCTCACCTGTTCCTGTAATGACCGTCACAAAGTTTTCCACTCCTTTGCCATGACCGAACTTCTTCTCGGCCAACGCAGCGCAGTTGCCGTCGTTGTCGACCCAGACGGGTAGGTGCAGGGCGTCGGAGATGGGTGTTCTCAGGTCCACTGAGGACCATTCCTTGATCAGCTTTGTCGAGTGTAGGACCACACCTTCTTGTGGGTTTACACGCCCGCCCGTGGACACTCCTGAGATGATAGTTTTATAATGTGTTTTCCAGCATCATAACGGTTGGAATGGTAAGGAATGAGAATGTGTGCTTTTACATACCGACACCGAGTATTCTGCAGTTGAAGGAGACAGCGTCCCGCATGGCATCGCTACACATCTTTAATATGAGCTGCATCCTGGCCTCGAAGGTCTTTGGATTGGGCTGAGTGTACTTCTTTACTATCTTACCCTGGACAGAGCGGGAGCAAATGTGACGTACCAATAAAGAAATTAAAAGGACAAAGTAAAAGTAATGTATCTCCGAAGTTATTACAAGACTTAAAAGGTCTATAAAGGATGGTTAATTAATGATTAATGGAAAATTGAAAACGACTGACTAATCACACACTGACACCAATATCTTTATGAGTAGTAGCACCTATCGTCATGATAAATACTTACTGCAGCTAAATCCAAAGCAATACACTGATGTGTCTGTCTAGGTAGAGGTCTGCTCAGCCTACCTTCATGCAGACGATAGCCACTCTGAGGTTGGTTCCTCCCAGGTCGATGGACATAGCGCTCTGTGTCTCCAGGATGTGATCAATGTCCTGAGAGATGGAGTCTTTCACCGTGGGGAAACAGAAGGTCTTCTGGAGGGGCTCATCCAGGTCAATGGTACGCAGAAACTTGAGAATACGAGGCACTGCGTTGCCATCACCATAAATCTTAGAGCTGATGGTAAACAGAAGTACACATTTGTTGATACTCATCTACTTTTTGGAAAAAAAAAAAATCACATAAAAGCAAAATTAAATCACACATTTGGATATGTAAGGTGTAAATAAGGTTATATTGCTTCAGAATAATGACAGTTTATATGATCTAAACCATCATTTACACAGACAGAGTTCAAAGTTCAAAAATTCATCCAGATAGAAATCAGAAAGCAGAGCAAAATAGGTGGTCAGTGGTCTGCAGCCTGTGCTTCCCCAGCTAAGTTAACTTGTTGAACAGCACCTCAATTTGATTTTGAGGTGAAAATCAAATTGAGGTGCTGGAGAAAAATATTAACCAAGTTTGCTTGTTGTAACTTTGCCCAAATAATATCCAGAGCAAGAAGAATAAATACTTTTAGAAGAAGAAAGAAAAATAGAAAAGTGGATCTAAAAGAGAAAAATTGGAGGACAAAGGGCTCAAGCAGGACATTAGTCATACCAGGGGTATCTCTTTCCAAACTGCAACTCCAGAGCGTGGTAGATCTTATTGTGAGTATCAGCATCTCTCACATGTAGAACATTTTCGCCTGGCAGAGAGTGAAATATCATAAACACAGTTGTTATGATAAACTTTGGGTTGTTAATATGATGAAATTGATCTCGACACCATAGCATTACTTCCAGCTGCCACAATCCTCTAATATTCATACCTAAACAGTATCTTTTGTGTCAGATGGTGAAATGAGGTCTGCATCAACGCCAGGTTAAGCAGGTTAACAGTAATCTTGGTTTTTGTCTTCCTCACCTGTCTCTCTGCCAGTTTGCCTTGTTCCCAGGTTAATGACGGGCGTGCCGAAGGCCCCTGCCTCTCGCACTCCACAGCTGCTGTTTCCGATCATGCAGCCGGCGTGGCAGACCAGCTGGATGAACTGCTCAAAGGGAATGTGCTTCACTGCTCGGAAATTGGGGTGCTGCTCGATGCCCTTTTTCCGCATTACGCGCACCATCTCCTTACTACCTGTTTACGTGGGAAGGGGTGGGTCAAGAGACATACAGTGGTTTGGTGGAATGTGAAATTGGTCTCAGACTTTTGATTTTTTGGATCCCCCTGTAGAAACATTTATTTATTCAACTACTAATCCCAATGATCCTAGTTCTACTTTGACAAAACACTCACATATAGAAAAAAACAAAGCCTCTAAAAACAAGTGGGAAAAGTCCCTAAATGGACCCGTAGGTGAAACTAACCGGCATCAATGTTAGGGAAGAGAATGAGGGTCGTCTTGTTAAAGGAGAGTAGGGCATCCAGCATCAGCCCATAGATCTTAATGGAGTGCTGGATGTCTGTGGTGACAGGGTGCTGCAAAGCCACAATATAGTCTTGCTCCTGCACCTTGTCACCTGCAACATGAACAAATACACCACACATCACATACAAACATACACTAGCGTCTCACACTATATTTCTGTCCAATGACTGTATCCCTGCATACCCAGCCAGGCCTTAATAATATCCTTATAGTCTTCTCTGTGGTGAGTTGACAGCAGCTTATCATATGAAGGGCACCCAGCCAGCAAGATGCGGGAATGGTCCTCGCACATGGCGATGAGGTACTGCTCTGCCCTGCGTGTGCAGCAGGCGTGGTAATGGGCCAGTTTACTGATGGCGTGGCGAATCGAGTCATCAATTGTACCACTCACCTGGGAAAAGCAGTTATTTGACATGTGGTCACGAATAAGAAGTGCATTAAGAAATAAGAATATATTATGATCTACAGTTAGTGCTTCCATTATTGCTTTCTGTTTGGCTTTAAAAATGTAAAGGTATGAAAAGGTAAAACAGCATATACTGATAGGAGTATAACAGTCTATATGCATTGTGAGTTTAGTGTGAGATAAAATAAACTTTTCAGAAGTCAGACAGAACTTTCCTGTCATACAGCAGACACTGTTCATCAGACAAGCCTCCTCACCTCTCCCCCCTCCAAGTGAAGTATTCTTATGTTCATCAGCGCTGCAGCCGTAGCCAGGGCGAGTGCATCAAAGCGGTCACCATGGACGACCAGGATGTCAGGGTGCAGCCTCTGCAGGACATCAGGGAGTTTCACCAGGGCCAGCCCAACGCTCTCCACCATGGCCGCCTCATCCTCTCCTCGCACAATGGTGTGCAGCTTGGAGCCGATGTCAAAGTCATCCTGCTCGATCATCCGAAAAGTGTTCCTGTGGGGTGGGTTGTAGGAAAACAACAAATTAAAGAAAAAATCTGAATAAATGAGGAGAGTTTCATAATGAATCCAGATTTCAACCCAACTGAACAACTGTTGGACTGTTGTGTTGGCAGGTGCACTATAATTAATACACAACTTCCCTGTTTTAGGACATCTGCAACAAAGTTTTTTTTTTGAAGGATGCTGTTGCTCTTACCCGTAGTCATCAATAAGATGTGAACCAAGCACCACGACTTCCAGTTCAAACTCGTCAGGATGGGATTTGATCCCAAACATGATGGGGGCCAGCTTGGAGTAGTCCGCTCTGTTGCATGTCGCCACGCACACTCTCAACCTCCTCTTACACTACAGCAAAATGAAGTGAAACACACAAACACACACAAAGACCATTTGTTGATTTGATTGTTATTATATACAACACATAGAAACACGCCCCGGTCTCCACCAGATGCCTGATACGAATGACTAAAAGTAATTATTCCAATATTCAGGTATGCAGGAATATTTACATCCCCACACCTTCCTGTATTTTAATTACAGAAAAAGGCCTAATATATGTATTTCTGCTTCTTTAGAATTAGAAAAATTTCTTCTTTTTAACCCTCCAATTATCCTCAAATATTACTAACACACTTTACCCTTGGGGTCAATCTGACCCCAGGGATATTTGCCTCCAGAAAATGATTTACAGAAAATTGATGACCAAGTTTTTGTGTCAGGCACTTGTTTATTTGTTGAATACATAAATAACCCCTTGATAATGAAACCTATCAGTGAGTTGACCTGCCCTCTAGTGCCACCATCAGGCCAAACTTTTAAATTAGAATCAATTTATCTTGAAAAGTTTTCATACAAATCTTCTCAAATTTACTGACAGCATTACTACTACCATTACTAACTATTATTTTTTGAATGATAAACATTGAATGGGGTCAAATTGACCCCAAGGATAATAGGAGGGTTAAAAGAAAAAATTATTTATTTTGGGCATCTTTGCCTTTATTCTGATATTAAAGTTAGAGAAAGACAGGAAAGTCAAGGAGAGAATGACATGCAGCAAAGGGCCACAGGTCGGAGTCAAATCGATACTAAGCTTATATGGTATATGGTAAGCTTATATGGTACGCGCTCTACCAGGTGAGCGCTCTACCAGGTGAGCGCGTACCACATACCAAGGTGCCCCAACTAGAGAATTCTCAATAAACTCTCATTTCAATTTCATATGAAGAAAAAAACAGACATACCTGATTCAGCTCTGACACCTTTTCTCTCTCCATCCTTTCTCTGCCCCTTTGCATTCTTAGATAGTAAAGCTCCTAGAACATAAAAAGAAGAGACACTGAGATCCAGTAAAGAGACTATAAAACATAATATTATCCATTACTTCCAATCAAAACCCACCAGCAGGTCATACTCACTTGGGCCTTCCAAATATTCAGATGCTGAAGCATGAAAACACAACAAAACTATGCTAAAAATGTTTTGTATTTCACATAAAGAACACAAGCTGTCACATTTTTCCAGAGCTTAGAAACATGCTGTAGGACAGTGCTTTGCATGACAAGGCAGAAGTCACACTGGTATACTCTGGTCACATGACAGAAGAAAACTGGTTGGGAATGAGGATTCTTTACTATACTAAAACTTTACTATTAATTTACTGGTTTAATCACCAGTCACGGTACAAATTCATGAATATTGCTGTAAATGTGCCAGAGTCAGTCAAAAGGCTGTTTTTCATTTGTAGACCTTGGACAAATGTTGAAAAAATCAGCCCCAAAACGATGCAGTGGTGGTGAAAAAGGCAGTGGTAAGCGTGTCACTGTCAGCTCTGTCAGATCAATCAAACCAACTTATTTTTGCCAGTTAGCAGGTAAAAAAAATCAAAGTGGGCAATATGGACGCTTCATCAATAAAAACAGGTTATTACTGAATATATCCATCCATCCATCCATTTTCTACCGCTTATCCTCTAGTAGGGTCGCAGGGGGGCTGGAGCCTATCCCAGCATCTTTTCGGGCGAGAGGCGGGGTACGCCCTGGACAGGTCGCCAGTCCATCGCAGGGCAAACACATAGAGACAGACAACCATTCACACTCACATCCACACCTATGGTCAATTTATAGCATCCAATTAGCCTAGTCCCCATTTTTGCATGTCTTTGGACTGTGGGAGGAAGCCGGAGTACCCGAAGAGAACCCACACTTGCACGGGGAGAACATGCAAACTCCACACAGAAAGATCCCACGGCCGAGCCAGGACTCGAACCCGGAACCTTCTTGCTGTTACTGAATATATGATATGATAAAAAATATTAATCAAGTCAACGCATGTTGTGGTCTGTGAACATTTTGGTGTGTGGAGAGTTAGCATGTCCTCTCCTCTCTTCCGTCTCCCAGCCATTTGATTTTTGTTGTCTGTAACCTCATTGACCTGACAGAGACCTGTGAATGGGTGCTCCAAAGTGACAGGTCTCCAGTGATAAAGTGAAAATACAGAAAAACCTGTCTCCCTGTTTTTCTTGTCTGTTGAGATGTAAAACACCAGAAATGATGACAGACTGCTGCAAACATAGATGAATATACTACAGAAGCTAGATGTTTACAACCTGTTTGGGTCACTCCATTCAATTTCAACTATGTACCATGTGTATATATGTAGATGTACATACAGTAGATAGCGTAACCATGTACTCCCATTATCCTTCCCCTGAAATGTGGGCAGGCTAGAGTCTCCTGAGGGTTCAAATGGAGTCACTGAGTTGTCAAACAAAAATCTGATGCACATGCCGAATTGAGCATTCAAAGTCTACTTTTTAAATACTGTAAAAAGACAACAATTTGTTGATATCATTTCTAGAAAACATACAGTATTGCTGTATGTAGTATGTAGCCTATACGCTCAAGCCAATGTGATAAAACCACAGGGACTACAAATTCTTGAGCGGATTGAGAGCATGGAATAAAAAAAAAAAGTCCTGAGGTTAGATTTAGCTAGACTGAGCTGTGTTTCACTCCTTTGCATTTCTGGGAATACGACTGAAGGGGTCACTGACATCGGAATGAACAAACAAGGATTAAAAAAACAGGGTTCCCGCTGTGGCACAAATGTTAAATTCCATCATGTTCTCCATGGCGTGATCCATTGTTTACCACAGTCCATGCTGCTTGTAATTTTGTCATGAGAGCTTTGCCAAATACCGTCTTAAATGAATGGTAAATGTAGAATCATTACCCACTGTGGATGGAGTCTTTGTACTGCCATAATGGTATCACCCCTGCAGAGGAGCCAAATCAACAATCAAGTGAATGGATCTTACTTAGACAGAGAGAAATGCCAAATAGAGTTGTGCCAAAAAAGAGTTATTAAGTTTATCAACTTGGAAAATATCAAGTCCTTTATCAAAGGCCTCATCCAAGCATATTTTAAAGGCCTGTGCTATGTCATGTGAGTTCAGCTGCACAAAGAATGCTGCCATAGGGTTACAATTTTTTGCATTACAATGCTACAGTTTCATTTCAGCCATGATGTAGTTTATCTGCATCAGCTTTGAAAAAAAGGCAAAAGCAACACACAAAAATGGCAATATTCACCACTTTCAATCTGGATTGTCATCCGTTTTTTTTTTTAATTCAGTGTAAGGTAGAGAAATCCACTTTTCTATTCTTAAGTGGTTCCGCTTGGGTTTGGTCAGCGTTCAGACATGCATCTTGTTGCTTAACCATAACTGGCAATTTAACATATTGGTCTCTTGTCACACAATTTAATTTATATTTGCACCGCTGACATAGCAGACTGTGTGTCAACAGGTTGCAATCAAAACCATTCAATACCTGAACAATCCATGGGCTGTGTCTCATAATAAGACAAATATAATACTGACTTATGTCCAAATTACAAGTGATCATTTAAGATTAAGTAAGATCTCTTCGGATACTTAAAATCTTACATAATCTTACATAATAACTTAGCTGTTAAAGTACCAAGAACAGGCTCTGACATGACACTACAGTGAGTTACTATATGATTGGTTAAGCAATAGCCAGACTCATTAATAAGGCAAGGATCGTGCTCTGCCAAACCAAAGGTGTATTATTTTTTGGGTAAATTAGATCTAAATCTAAATTTAAGATTTGTCAGACAACTAAATCTCAGCATTCTTTTAATGGTTATCTATATCACTGGCTGAAGTGTTAAGTCTTACACTTGTCTGCTTATGTGGTGATTTTTGGCAGATGCTATGGCTAAATAGCCATTTTGGCTATTTACACATGGGCTTTAGGCTCAACTGGACCACTTCAATGAGTCACATTAGAGAAGTTTTGGCAGAAAAGCTTTTTAAAACATTTAGCGTTAACGTCTATTTTAATCCAAACCATGATCTTTTCCTAAACCTAACCAAATAACTTTGGTGCCTAAGGCTAACCAAACTGCAACTGAAAACTGAACATAAAAAACAAGATGAATAAGTAAACTAAGTCTAGAAATTAGTAAGTATCAGCTTTTGGTTTCGCATTGGAATTGAACACCAGCTTGACCGATTTATTCACCACAACTGCCTCTCTACATCGACTTTGTCACCAGGATTTGTCCTGGGATTCCCAAAGGCCATTCAGACTGTGGCTGTTCTTGTTTTAACAGCATTACCGAGGACAACCCAAATATGAGCAATCAGCAAAGCCTCATAACCAACAGATGACGCTGGTGAGCTTCTCAACCATTATATCTAGGTTTCCAACTGATCCACCCCAAATACCCCAACACTTAAGCCGGGTGGGCTGCCAGGCTTCTTGGACACTGGCAGAAACCCTGATAAAAGCTGACTGCTATTCCCCAATAATTTTAAATGCTCATGTTGGTAAATTTACAATCAGATGTAGGCAGTGACTGTCTTACATGCATTCTAGATATGTATTGCATTCGTATTTTTTGTAATTTGTATGAAAGTACTTCAGGGAACAGTAATTGTGTATTTTTAAAATACTCAAAATATATTCACCTTGATTAATCCAAGAAAAGAGTATCCCCTCTCTACAGCAAATAGTGTTCATAAATGTAATGTAAAACCAAGAATAATAGCTTCATTTGCTACACTCAGCGATGGAGAAGCCCAGAAAAGACCTGTCCATTTCGCTAATATGCTCTGATAAATTTGTCATAAAATCTGATCTGATATTCATCGAAGTCAAGGGTATTGACAAATATAATGTGTCTTAAATAATACCACAAAAAAAAAATAAAATTGATCTTTCATGTCTTTATTGAGAATAACCAAAAAATCCTCATAGTGCTTATGGAAAAAGTATGTGAACCCTTGAATTAATGACCTCAAAAAAGCTAATTGGTGTCAAGTTTTAGCATACCTGGAGTCTCGTTAAGACAATGAGTTTGGGAGTGTGGACTAAAGCTACTTTGACTGATAAAAACCCCTCAAACTTTTGGAGTTTGTTTTGCAAAAGAAGAACACGTTTATGTGAGCCATGCCTCGCCAAAAAGAGCTTTCAGAGGATTTACGATGAAGAATTGTTGATTTACATGAAGCTGGCAAGGGTTACAAAATGATTTCAAAGACTTTAGAAATTCACCAGTCTACAGTTAGGCAAACAATCTACAAATGGAGACACTTTGGGTCTGTTGCTACTCTACCAAGAAGTGGATGCCCAGTCAAAATGACACCAAGAGCACAAAGAAGACTCATCAGTGAGGTAAAGAAACAACCCCGAACGACAGCCAAAGATTTGAAGGCATCATTGGAACTGGCTGACATCATTGAAACATTGAACAAGCAGGGTATCTACGGCAGGACACCACGAAGGAAGCCACTGCTTACTAAAAAGAACATTGCTGCACGCCTGAAGTTTGCAAAAGAGCACATTGACACTCCACAGCGGTATTGGCAAAATGTTTTGTGGACTGATGAAACTAAGATTGAACTATTTGGAAAAAACACCCAGCACTACACCTGGCGTAGAAAGGGCACGGCATATCATATATATATGTCATGAAAACATCATCCCAACCGTAAAGTATGGTGGAGGAAGCCTCATGATTTGGGCCTGCTTTGCTGCATCAGGGCCTGGCCAGCTTGCAATCATTGAGGGGAAGATGAATTCCCAAGTTTATCAGAGAATTCTTCAGGATAATCTAAGACTGTCTGTACATCAGCTGAAACTCTGTAGAAAGTGGGTGATGCAACAGGACAACAACCCAAAACACCGGAGCATGTCCACAACAGAATGGTTCCAGAAAAACAAAATCCGCCTTTTGGAGTGGCCAAGTCAGAGCCCAGACCTCAACCCAATAGATATGCTATGGATTGACTTGAAGAGAGCCATACACATGAGACGTCCAAAGAATATGGCAGAGCTTAAGCAGTTCTGCCAGGAAGAATGGGCAAAAATTCCTCCTCAACGATGTGCAGTTCTGATCCAGAGCTACAGGAAGCGCCTGGTTGAGGTTATTGCTGCTAAGGGGGGGTCAACCAGTTATTAATTCTAAGGGTTCACTTACTTTTTCCACTGCCATTTTGAATGTTGAATGAGTGTGTTCAATAAAGACATGAAAGATCAGATTTTTTCTTGTGTTATTTTAAACACATTATATTTGTCAATACCCTTGACTTATATGAAGATCAGATCAGATTTTATGACAAACTTATTCAGAAAACCATGACATTCCAAAAGGTTCACATACTTTTTCTTGCCACTGTATTTCTCATTAACTAACCAGTTGCATACAAAAAAATATTAATGTCACTGTAAATCAATATCATTTCTTAAGCCCAATTTAATCAATACTTAAGTCGGACAAAATTTACATTTTACAGTGTATTTTCTGTCATCTTAATAGATACAAATTTGATGTATTAATGCAGATGCCAAACTAGAGGTATTGGTGCAATTCGTGTTCAATATTCCATTCTATGGAATGAACACTTCATATCTACATACGGAGCAGGTCTGTTTCCGATCTGATTTTATTGTGAAAGTCTTGACAGCAAGTATCTTTCCATCGCTGGTGAAGGTTTTCCTTGTTCTCAGGTGGAGAGCTGGTACATGAGTTGCTACACCGAGCTCACCAAGGCCCCGGACCAGAACAAGGACTGCTGTCACCAACTGAAATTATCAGGCTAGGCTTTTGCAATAAAATATATAAATATAGGACCTTTATTTAGATGACGATCTACACAATTCATCTGAAAAGTAGATCATATGCCAAAATAAGATCACAATATAAGACTGTCAGATTGCACAGCCCTACCGCTAGATGCCACTAAATCCTGTACACTACTTAAAAACTGACTTACATCTCTGCCATTCACACACCTTTGAGGAGATGTAGTTAGTTTTTTTTGGTTATACAAATTGTCTTCTTTCCATTCACTGAGTGCCCCTGAAGTGCTGCTGTTTAGTTTTAGTTCAGTTAAATCATTATATTCGTCTTGAATGTTAATGTTGTTAATCATCTTCCTCATCATCACCTTAAGTTTGCTGATTATCCCAATTATAATCAGACATACGAAATCATAAACCAGGTACAGGAGGGTTAGGACACCATTTGGACAGCATCTTATTAAACATGACAAAACAACAAAGTTCAAATGCATTCTACTATGAACACAGGGTACCAGACCTTTAAAAATGTAACATCACCACGTGAATGCTAACTTATCTGAGTCTATCATATCTGTGTCACGTCAAAGCAATTCTCATTTTTTGCTGTTGTTCCTTTTTCCAATGTTCATGTGTCAGGTCACACACAAAAAAACACCTTTTGGACTGAATCCTGTGATTTACCCCAAATCTCATTCAGCACACCGTGACATCTACTCAAGCATGATAACACAGCATCAGCAGCCAGCGTTATGGTATGGGGGTAGGTACGCATGCAGAAAGCAAAGGCAGGGATAACATGGCAATGGAGGCAGAGATACCGAACATACAGAATAAAGACAGGGAGGATGGACAGTGAGGAGGAAGAGAATGATAAGAAAATAACGGCAAAAAATAGTGAGGGAAGAGAAAAAAAGCCATCTGACTCACATGAGGGTTTGTACACAAAGAACCCGTATGCTTTTCCATCCCACGCCTCTGTGGATAGCCTCTGATCTTTTTCCAATCCTCCTTTTTTTTTTTTTTTTTTTTTTTTTCCTTCAAATTTTTCTCTTTAGCCCAGCCACAACAAAGAGAGGGCATGCATGATCCATCAAGCGGCAAGAGGAAGGAAGAAAAGAAGAGATAGCGGTAGGGTGACACAGACATACAGCTGGGGGGAGGAGCTGCGCGAGATCGAGGTTGGGCTGTTTAGGCTTAAAGCATACTGTCGCCGAGTAGACGAAAGAAAGAACATGTGACATCCTGCCAGATATGCAGCAGTAGCTGTAGCAGTCTGAGCAGTAGCTATACTATAACATATTTTACATATGTGTATATATATATATATATATATAATAAACATATAAAATGACAAATGTCAGAAACAATATGCTTTATATGAAACTTGCTGGGATTCAGAAAATACTTAGCAGGTATTGCCTCGTCTTCTACCACACCAAAATTCAGTTTCAGAGGAGGTGAGAAACTCAAAGTTACAGGAAACAGATTCTTTCATATCTGTGTGAAGGAATAACTGTGATGCAAAGCATTTGAAGGTTATAAAAGCATAAAATAATTACAAAAAATAATAATAATATTGATTTTTTGCATTTTTCTTGTGAACATCCAGAATCAGTGAAGGTGATGCTCATTAGAATTAGATGCAAATAAAATCAAGAAGACTGTAAGAAATGATAATGCTATATTTTAGGTTGCTCAGAGCAACACTAGAACAACATGGCACAAATTGTAAAAATAAATGTCTCCAGAGCTGCTGGAATTCACTCTTCACACACATATCCTTTGTAGTATAATACCCCTATCTCCAATCAATGTTTGGGAAGTCCTCAAGTCCCTATCTGCACCATTTTTCCTATGTGAAAAAACAGTGCCAAACGCAAACCAAGAAATAAAGACAATAGTGTAGGTAAAGAAATAACATGGGAAGAATTAACATAAATTGATGACATTGCTGAGCTGAATTAACACCACTCTCAGGTTCAACATTTTTGCCAGACACCCTTTCATTGTATATCTTTTTTTTTCAGTTTTTGCCAGAATCACCTGCGTTGGACAGATTGGACCCATTCAAGTGAATGGGAGAGCAGCATTTTCTCACCTAAGGCTAAAGTGAATCACAACATGGCCTAAGCCTTAGCTCAACACTCAGGGTGATTATAGATGTGGCAGATGCACCACATGCGCCAACACACTTTATAAAGGATAATTCCACTATCCACAAATTTCCATCAAAGACTTCAGTAAGTGAAAGTATATTAACATAGCCTTCTAATCTTCTAAGATGGCTCTAAAACCTGTGGCTATGTGCTCTGTTCATTATGTTAGCTGTAGTTGTGTTATTCTGCATACGCTGTATCTCCACATTGGTTACAATAGCAGCTGGGCTCCTGGGTTCTTAATAATGCATTACTTAGCGGGCTCGCATTAATGTCAGGCATTCTTAATAAACTGTGTGCTCCATACAGGGCCAGGATTAATTAAATATGAATAGCTCAATTTTTTTCATTCAGCATCTTTTGGTTGTGTAAACATGCAATGTATGAAGTGTGGGCTTTTCATAGGGTAGTGAAAAACATCTAGTTCAGTATTTTTATTAAATTTTTCCCTTCTCGATATTCTTTTTCCAACTGCTACTTTTTGTGCTTGATAAAGAAATGCAATTATGATGTTTGTCCTGTACTAATTAACACACTGATTTACATACTTTATTATATTACTGTAATATATTAAACATACATATTGTTCATTCACACATGAATTAAGGTAGTCTCTTATTTAAGTACTAGTCTTTTCATATCTTTTTAAAATCCTGATGAAGCACGTTGATCATGCAAATCTTCTCTACCACATACATTTATAGGCTGAGTGTTAGTTTTGTTAATCATCCCAGTTAGTCTCTATAGCCGTTTTCACACATGAACTGCGACCCTGAACTTTCCAGACATTACCTGGAGGATGTGTGCTCAAGTGTACAAGTCAGCTGAACAGGACATTGAAGGGACTTTACCCTGCCTGTTCCCCAGTGCAAAGTCCATGTAATGTCTGAGTGAGCCGATGTGTGAATAGAGCGGGTTAATGTCCAGATAAATAACAGCGAGCCAGTGGTCATGTTGATGACGTTTTTATCATTATTCCTGCATGCTTTACACAGCCGCCACCCCTCGTCAAGTATTTCAAGTAGTTGAGAAAGTGTCTGACATGGATGAGATCCAGTTGTGCGCTGCATGTGTGAGAAGGCAACTCTGGACAGTGTACATA
Source organism: Seriola aureovittata (assembly GCF_021018895.1). NCBI lineage: Eukaryota > Metazoa > Chordata > Actinopteri > Carangiformes > Carangidae > Seriola > Seriola aureovittata. The sequence continues at coordinate 11,640,468 of NC_079366.1, forward strand.
GTTCATATCTGAAAACGGCTTCTGTCTATACTTTCACATTCCCACCAGACTCCCATACAGACAAACCTAAACAGAGTCACAGTTGAACTCTGGTCTTTCCTTTAGTAACAGGATGCACTGTAACGCCTTGATCAGACATAGATGTTGGCAGAGGTCCATTAAAATAAAGCCATAAAAAAAAACAATGCTGCTAACATAATCTGCCACATCTGATTCACAGGAGTGTAATTTATTTATACAGGGTTCTCTGTTTATTTAAGAAGTTCAGGGACCTGCAGGCTTCTGCTTTCCTCTATTTGTCCAAAGAGTTCAAGGTAACTTTGCCATATTCTTTTCCAAAATGAATTCATTTCAGAGAAAAAAAATTAAAAAAGGCAAGAGAAAATCCCACAGAAATTCACCGTAATGAAAACTACAAAAAAGTACAGCCGTGAAGGCCTTGAAAGTACGAAAACTATTTCCATGACCGAAGGGAAATTCTTTCTGCTGGAACAGTTGTGTTAAACAGTCAGGATCCTTGAGAGTTGCCCTTAGGGTGTGAAGTTTACAGTCACTTTGAAGTAAAGCTGCAAGCCTCTCATCCATTCTAATTGCTATGCGGCTTCCTTGAGGGTGCCATTGTCTGTTTCTATTGTTGTAAATGCATTTATCTGTTGAAATGTAACTGCAGTTCATTTAAATAGTTGAATGGAAATATAGCTAGACTCAATGGGTAAATTCCACTGATGTCTGTGATTAGTTAATTCAATTAAATTAATTACTTAATTAATTAATTACTCAATTTATTAATTCCCTTGGGGAAAAAATCATAATATCTGATGGATTCTAACTAAAGCTGAAACAATTATGTGAATAGCTGATTGACAGAAAATTAATTGTAACTATTTTATATATATATATATAAATAATTAATTGTGAGGTCAATTTCCAAGCAAAAAAGACAAGTATTACCTTGTTACACCTCTTAGATGTGAGAAACTGCTGCTTTTCTTTGTCTTACAGTATATGACAGTTAATTGAATATCTTAGGGTTTTGGAATGCTGCTCTGAAAATGTTGTCTTGGGTTTTCAGAAAACTGTGATTGGAAGATTAATAAAAAATGAAAATAATCTTAAATTGCAGCCTTAATCCTAACTAATGAGGGGCAGTGGAGATGCCCTGGTCTAGTGGATATTGCTGCCAAACATACAGTACTATAACACAGACACACTGACATACACATAACATCAAGTGAATGTTTGCACCTGTATATATATATATATATATATATATATATATATATATATATGTCTGTTTTTTACATAAAGGAAGGGCAATGTGTGTACCACGTCAACATGCTAGCTGCAAAATGGAACATTGACTGGGTACACAACCCACTCCAATGAGGCAAACAAAGTAATGGGCCATGAACTGTGCACTCAATCTGCTTCTTTGCAGGATAACCGTAAAATTATAAAGACTCTAAGACTTACTTACTTGTTCACCAATATGTGAGGTCCAAGCACAAAGCTCTCCAAGCAGCCTTGTAAGGAACAGCTACCCAACATATAATTAGGCTTTACATTGTCTTTCTGGTCTGCTACTCTGATATGGGTTGGGTCCTACCTATGTCTTTCAGTTTTGCCTTGTTTCTTGTTTTACATCTTTTCTTAATGCCTTTACTACTTTAATGTCCTTAATATTGCCTTGTTATTAGGAGGTGCTAAAAAAAAAAAAAAAAATGGCTTACCAAATAACTAAGTCGTTGTAGTCCCCAAACCCAAAAGTCTGAAAGAACAGTGTGTAATATCTTCGTTAATGTTGGCATAATGTCAACTTTAGAAGGAAGCAAACACTAACTTTATTTCCGTGACTAGTGTCTTTTAGGTGCAGCTGCTTATCTAAATATTTGGACGTGAGAAACCGCCTGGGTCTCTCCTTCAAACTCGCTGGTTCAATTAAGATGAAGTAACTGATCAATGTTGCATTGTACTGGTTTAACTGAGAACGATGATGATGTGGCCTGGTTGTACAGGCGCGTTGCAACTGTCTGATTAGCACAACACATCTCCACATTCTGTGGAGAGAGTAATGGTTTTTTGGTAAGGTATTCGACAAATGTGACAAACTAACGTTGTAATATTACGTTAAGCAAGACAGTGTGCATTATTTAGCATTTGGGTAGTTAGCTAGCTAACTAAATGTAATATAACTAATGTATTTTAAAATACATGTAAACAAACTCCCTCGTAATTCGGTGGCTACAACACAAAGGCATCTTTTAGTGCGGCCAGAAAAGTTTGTTACTTAAAAATTCATTTTGCGACCAGTTTGATCCAAATTCCATCCTTAAATTCAGATTAAGTGTGAGCAATTTCAGACAAGCACAGGGACACAGCATCACGCCGACTTAATTTTTCTTATTTTGGCATTTTTTATCTCTGTGTCCAAATGAACGTTATCCACAGTCGAACAAAGCTCTGACTTTAGCTAAGACTACAATTATGTTATGTTAGGATCTACTATCCTGTTAGCAAACAAAAACACGAATTAATACCATCATATCATCATCGCTAGAGTTTGGGACACGTTGCCCAGGTCCCCTTCACACACACACTGACTGAAATGTCTCGCAGCGTTGTGAAGTTAGCTAACGTTAGCCGGTGAATGCCAACCAAAACAGTCAAGTTAGCCCAAGTTCTCAGCCACTCTTTGGTCGTCATTATACAAACACTGTTGCGGACTCCCACGTAATAACTGTTACCTTGAATTATCCAGAGACGCTGTGCTCTATGATGAAACCATCGATGGATACATCCACCTCTTTCTCTTCTGCTTTGGGTTTACAGTCGTTATCAGTCCACTTCTAGGGCATCTGGGGGCTCACACTATAGCAGTGAGCACCGTCAAGTATTAGGAGGACCGCCGGATGTACGTGCTTTTGCTTCATAATAAAACCAAAAATGGAAAATGCTACATTTGCTAGCATAAGCATTAGTAATTTTACAGACTCAGGTTTTACATACAAGACATACTACAAAAAAATAAAATGAAAAATAAAAGATGCACAGTTGATAAAACACTGCACAGTATGAAGAAAATTAGCCCTGGTAGTTACAGTTATTAACATGCTAGGTTAACAATACAATACAAAAAATATAATAGGCTGTAATATATATAACAATAAGGTAAGACTTTACAAGGGGCCATTCTGCAGAACAACTACTGTTGGATATTTTAAGTAAACTTCTATTTTTTCAGTTATAAGTAACAGTTTGAATGTTAGATTTGTAGCCTACTTGCCCTAGAGTATATTTCTACTGCCATATATCAACTTGTACTAAATAATAGGGTATGAATATTGCTCTATTACTGCTTACTACCACCAAGCAAGTGTAAATCAGTCTCTGAGCACATATGTGGATCTAAACGCCAGAGCTTTTGGGCATGTAACCTGAGAACCCAAACTGAGGCCCACTGAGATAGCAAAGCGATTTCAAGTTGTCATCTCTCTAGAACTGTAACTCAAGAACCAAAACGAGCAACTGTACAAATGAATAGCAGAAGTACAGAGTAAATACAATTCTTCCTTGTTGAGATAATTACATATTGGAAGTTTGGTAATGTAGAATCGTCAATCAAGCTCTTATTTTCTTGAACGCTAAACGGAAGTGGTATTGCCGTATCTTGGCAAACTTAATGCTCCTTTACGCCAGCGCTCAGTTACGTCATGAAACCTGGCAACAACGCCGAATATAACGGAAATCCGCATTCCCATTCAAGTGAATAGCAAATTGTCAGCTCAGACTCTTGGACCTCACTGTATATGAGCAAATCACTATATTTACACTTTCATGCTGGACAGATTTGTAAATAAGTATCTAATGTTAAGTACTGTTAATAGATGTTAGCTGTGGCTACAATATTATTTTATGTAAAAGTAAATGCTCTCAATTTTTGAGTGTTATAAATTGAGTGATGTGTCTATTGCAGTGTAACTGGGTATGGTCTGAACATATGAACATATGATGTAGTGTGTCTGAAAACAATCCTGCCAGAAGGTTATACTAATTTGACCTTGAAGAAAATGTATTAATACTTTCATTCTGAATACGACCTCAGTCTGTCACAGAGGAACAAATAAATTAAGGCTAAAGACAGTATCACAGCAGCACGAGTGCAGAGCACTGTAACCACACAGCAGTGGTAGAAGTGGCAGGGTTTTGTCTCAGCTGCAGCCCCCAGAATGCCTACTGCTATTTTATAACTGTGCTGCATTGCAGGGCTATTTCCCCCCCACAACCAGGACTGGGGTTGCATAAGAACTGACAGCATCATGGTGGTTTGGAGGAGTCCTTAGAGGGAGCTGGATGGAGAAGGTTTGGGATTTGGGTTGGGATTTGCCTGAAGAAAAAAAGAAAAGTTAGGAAAGAATTAACAGAAAGTTTGTAGAAGGATTGTGGGCTGAAGAAAGAAAGAAAGCAAGAAAGAAAGAAAGAAAAAAAGAAAAAAAGAAAGAAAGAAAGAGGGAAAGGATCAGATAAGAGAGTGTTGACAGATCACTTGTTAGGTGTGTGGAGGATGAACAGGGATGGGGTAAGAGGGGGGAGTGGCCTGGGGGATGAGTCACAGTCAAAGAAAGAGAGAGGGAGAGAGAGAGAGTGTAAGTGTGTGTGTGTGTGTGTGTGTGTGTATGACGCAGTAGGACGTGTACAGACACTGCAATGCACTTACTTTACCTCCCCCTCTGTTCTCTCCTCCTTCCACTCAACCCTGAGATATCACAAAAGACTGCTATTTATGTTTGTGTGTGTGTGTGTGTGTGTGTGTGTGTGTGTGTGTGCGTGCGTGTGTGCGTGCGTGCGTGTGTGCGTGCATGCGTGCGTGTGTGCATGTGCATTTGTGTGTTAAGTGAAGGGATACTCTTGGCCTGGGCCACAGCTTTTAACAGCGAGTTTGCACCGCAGGACTGCTGTTGGCTGTCTCTGGCTGTACACTTACAAAAACATCATACACCATAGTTTCCCTCCATAAAGCAGATGACCTGATTAGATTTTATAATATAATACTGTATAAAATAATTGTTTTTAAAAAGTATCTTGAAACAAATATAACTCCCTGATTCTTTAATAAAAACAATTTATATTACAGTACTAGCATTCCTGTAGTATCCCTTCTGAGGACAGATGCATTAGGCTACTACCTATGTGATGGTAGTCATGACAGGTATGTATAATTAGTTTCTTACATTCTGCTGTAGTTCATTGCTGTTTTTTCCAATTTCCTGTCCTGATACATATAAAGTACATATTCTTAGTGTGAGGGAATATTCTGTATGTCCACAGTGAGTGAATGACTCAGGGTGAAAGGTCAGTATAAGGCCCTAGGTCACAGTGCCACAGCTACTGCATTAAATCTTACAGGAGGAGATGCTCAGGCGCTCCAGACACAGCTGTGGTTTTATGTTGATATTGCTGGTGCCATGATTGATAACAGAAGGCCTTGGACGATCAGTAACAAGGCTTGGTGTTCTGAGATCAGCACCTGTGTGTGTGTAAATCATGTTTCCTTGTTTATGGCTAATGGACCAATAGAAAGTTCACACATCCCTCTTCTCCCTCTTCCATATATGGGGTGTAAGCTATCTATTGTAATCTTTGGAACTGCATTAAGACCAGCCACAGGGTTTCTTTCTTCAGAATTGAGGTGACATCATGCACAGAAATGTGTATTGATCATTCCTCCTTTCTCTTTGATCAAGCTTCAATAAACAGCTTCAGTGTAAGACATCCTGGGCTCCAGCGCTCTTTCTTCACTGAAATACCTCGACCCCCGATGATAAGATTCCTCCCTAACACTTAGTGTTGCTGTGATGAGGTGAAATATTAATTTCCCTTCCTGGACAATTCAGTTTTTGTTTATTTGATACTTGGTGTAAGCTAGTACTTGATTGTATTGTGCTGTACTGTCCTCCATGAGCTTATTCCTTCCACCTGTTCTACCCTGCAAATGTGAAAGTGTAAAATTCTCTCGATGTAATCGCAATGTAATCTACATGAATGAAGCATGACCCTCCCTTCTGGCAACATCCATGGCATCCGTTTTCTAGCAGCTGTGGAGGGACAGAGAAGGAACTGATCCATTCTGATGCACTAAAAGAGAAAACGTATCCAGGGGGCTTTGCTGCACTGAATGGGATGCACTCCACTGCAGTCACAGTATCTGGTTTGCTCTTCCTAGTTGGTAGTCTGTATATGGGAAAATGCAGCAAGTCCAACCAGAGTTTAGAAAATTCCACACACTTAACATGTGTCAAAGCTTGGATAACTTATATGATCACTGTAAGTAATGCTAAAAAACAAACAAAAAAGATGATGTATTATATGATATATAAGCCATAAAACTCATGTGATTTAATATGAGGATATTTCATGTCAATGTCAGAGATAAAAAAATGAATTAAAAATGTGTGAATATGGACATTTGAATACGTTACAATGATTTTACATAACCATTGAACATAGAGCAATATCTGCTGTAAAAATGATGCAGGAGTGAGTATAAAGAGGAAGAAAGAGGGCTGGCTTGAAAATGTGTGACATGCGTGCACAAAACTCAAGAGTTTACAACTTGTGACTTTCATGTGTTTTTTTTCTTTGTGCAGAAGCAGAACGAGAGCTGCCATTCAGGTCATGCTTCCTCTTTTATAGTCCACATCATGAAGGTGTTATAGTGAGTTTTTGGTTTTCTGCCAATTTAATTTAATCTAACCTGTTGTGAAGTTCCTCTAGTGAAAGATTTTCTTCTGGTGCTGACTGAGTGATGATTGAGTCGCTGAGTTATAAAACCCTGAACTCACTCTCAAAATTGAACATTTTTTTTTCCTTTTCTGATAAGGCTCCAAAATGACTTCTCTCAGTGTTTACTTGTTCTTTCCACTACAATGATAAAAACTCCAATGTCAATTTTTAACCCAAATAGAATAAGTTACATCGAATACCTAATGTTACCATGTGCCATTAATCCCAAGTATAAATGCAAACTCTTCAGCAGATCTCAGCACCCCTCCCTGCTGTATAATCATGCTCATGTGATGCAGGATAACCACAAGGCATCTCTCTTTCTTCCACACACACACACACACACACACACACACACACACACACACACACACACACACACACACACAGAGCATGGATAAAGAATACCCCAGTTGTAATGTTTTTCACTCAGCCAGGTGAAGGTGCAGAGAGCATCTTATTACTGCAGTTGTGTGCGATAACAAGCAGGATTTCCCCTGGCTGAAGCTGAGAAACTACAAACCAACACAGTAGATAAAGAAAATCCTATCTGGACACACAGATTATCAATTGCTACCGCTCAGCATCACCTTATCTCACCTCCTTTTAATGGTCTGTCCATTTCTCTTTCTCTGCTCACCTCTTTTTTAACACATTCCTGCTGCATCACTGATGAGGACAAAACGAAGGGGGAGACTCATTGGAAAGATCTGCCAATACAGGAGGGCCATGTAATCTGTTTGTCTTTCTTTTTCAAAGGAGAATTGTTGACATTGTTTGTTTTATTTCTTTTTCAGCATCTTATTCACCAAGATAAAAATCAAGAGGAGCAATCAGGTTACGCTGGCTGACATTCAGCGATGCTACAGTAGATGATATTGGGACAGTGTGTATATTATATCTCTTCTGCTGATCTCCTTTTACATTAATAACATGTTCTCACACACTATCAGGCATTTTGAGAGGTGAATAGCAGCTCCACATTGACACCCTGACGTAGCAGGGCTGTGACTGCTTCCTGTATCTGATTGAATCCATTTAGATTAGAGAATAAACTTTAATGATCCCTCATGGGGGGAGTGATAAGTTGAAAAACACTAAGGAAAGTAGGACAGACTGCACATAAGAACAGAGTATCTTTTGTTCCTATAAGCTGTTGACACTTTTGGGACGGTTTGGCATTCGGGTGGGAGCAACACTGTGCAGTTTGCTGGTATGAGGAAATTATTATTCACAGTAACATTTATATTGGCCTGTTTCAGACACTGTACTTTTTACAGTTTTGGGGGGGGGGGGCACAATACTTTTGGGAAGAATATTTTGGCATGGAACATGGAATTGGTCATATTTACATGATAAAAAACACAAAAAATTATAACCAGCAGTTTCTGAAAAACAATGTTTTGATGACGAGTTTATTCACAGCATTCTCCATCAGACAACAAATTAAATGTATTTGTCCTTTCAGTCTCTGCTCCAATAGCTCAGTGCAAGAATGAGAACCAGACTGTGAGAGTTAAAAAGATATGAAACTGAGCTAGAATTAGCATTTTAAATCTAATTCTAACATAATGTTTCACCTCTCTATTGTTATTGTCACGTATATGTTATCTCTATGATTTCTTTCCATTATTCAGAGTAGTTTTTTCAACGCAGAGTGGAGTTACTTGGTCATTCAAAGAGAAAAAAAAATGTTCATGAATGATTTACATCTCAGACTATAATTATACGTAGTCACTCTGGGAATTCCCTCCACCCATATGACCAAACTAGTTCCATCATGCCGTGCAAATATCTCTTTTAATCAGATGCACTTTTCTATATTGTCCACTGAGGGGCAGCAGCATAGCCAGAGAGCTTGTTTCATTGCCATCATCATGACTGCAATGCAAGCCAAGGTCTCTTTCAAGGACACACATCATATCTGCAAAGTCACATGTAAAGCAGAGAGAGGCTGTATGGGCGTTTTCAGCCGGAGCAAACAGAGTAATTCACAGGAGGAAAATGCTTTTAGCCCAGACATTCATTGAATAGCTCTAAAACTGACGCAATAGTACACGCTGTTGTAGTTGCAGATATTTGATGGTGAAACTTTGAATGAGAGCAAAAAGAAAAGAAATCAGACGCACAGACAAGTGTAATCTAAAGGTGATAAGCAGGGCTGCTGACACAAAAGACGAATATGGTTTTCTAATAGAGCAATTGAAAATTCCCACTATGCTGTTTGTGATTACAAATCTATGTGCTTTTCTGAATAATGAAGCATAATTTTGTAAGGTAGAAAGTGTGCTGTACTTAGAGAGTGGGCAGAGCGAACATGACTCTCCCCCAACCTTACCTTTTTATAGCCATCAAATATGCATGGCCTCTCTGAGTGTACATACTATATAATGTATTCACAGATCTCCGCTGCACTGGAAAGCTCGCTCCATCAGCAGTTTGTGTGTGTGTGTGTGTGTGTGTGTGTGTGTGTGTGTGTCTCTCTCTCTCTCTCTCGAGGACAAGACAGAAAACATAATCAATGAACACTGATTTGTGCTCTTCTTGAAGAATGGAGTCATTTTACAGAGTTTTAAAGGAGAGACAGAGAGAGACTGTGGGTGGCCTGTGTCTTGTGTCTGTCAGCAAGTGTGAGTGCGTTTTACTAATTTCCATTAAAGCATTAAAATATATCATAAAAGGTTCTTTTCAAAGAATTTAAAATTAAAGCCATAATTCCCATAAACCCCACTGCTTCCTGTTTCCCATGTGTCCAATATGCTTCTTGTGTAACGCAGAGACTTTTCCATCAGTCCATTCAACCACCATCTTTGACCATCTGCCATCCTCAGTGGTGGAAGTACTCAGATACCAACTTACTGTAAGTAATAGTAAGACCATAGTACTCCATACTCCATATTTAAGAATACTCCATGACAAGCAAAAGTCCTGCATTCAAAATCGTACTTTCTTCTACTTGAGTAAATGGACTGTGACATATTGTCATCAAAATATACTTCAATGAGCTATTTGTTAGTTTTGCTGTAGCTACATAGCCAGCTTTAGCATTAACAGCTGTTTATTCACCAGTCTTGCAAAAGGTACTTCAGCCAATCATTGCATTTACAGTAAAAGAGGTTATAATATGCTGTTTGGGCCTCGCTACTTCTTCAGGGCAGCCTGGACCCGACAGTGACTCGGTAACGGAAAGCATTGAGACAGTCCGACTGGTCCGGGGCTAACTGGTTAGCATGCTAACTTCCGTAGAGGAAAGAAAGCTGTAGAAGTATATAGAGGGAAAACAAGATCGTTGCTTTCCATCACTGGAGACAGCTCTTGGCGAGTAAAGTAATGAAGTTTGATGCTGAACTTGCACCCTTCCCTCCAGACTGGTGAGTAAGCAGCTGTTGATGTAAATGTTGGCTATGCAACTATAGCAAAACTTACAAATAGCTCCTTTAAAGTATTAAAAGTAAGATGCTACACCACACCATTTAAAAGGATGATCAAAAAAATACACCATGCTAAAATCCTCTTGTGAGTAGAAAAGGTCTAAGTAACAACTAAACTCTCTATTGATTTTAGCTTCCACGTCCCTTTGCCCAAATTTAAATGTTTTCTTTTTGTAACGATCTCTATCCAGCCACAGTTTGATCAGATATAGTATTTCTGTAAACTAAAAAATAAAATAAAAAAATAAGACATTTTATTGATGTTTCAGTTTGACGTTCCACAGAATTATCTGAAAATGCCAAGTGTAGGAATAAAAACTTTCACTCACTCACTCCCTTTCATCCTATGGCAATGGACATATGGGGGAAACGCACACACACACACGGACACACCTTTTCTCATTGGACGTGAGCCATGGGTGGTTACTGTAAGGCTGCTCAGTCAGCGCAATCTTTATTTCCAAATGGATGGATGGAATGTGTGTGTGTGTGTGTGTGTGTGTGTGTGTGTGTGTGTGTGTGTGTGTGTGTGTGTGTAGGATTATGAGACAAAGGAAAGAGGTGTGGGGGGAGGGTGGTGGTGGTGTAGGGGCATTTGGTGACTGACACATAAAATAAAAGGCAATAGGATGAGTAGCTCATAAAACTACTAACTATGACCCATAGTGTATTGATCACTGCACCAAGACCTCCTTTAAACATCACTACTAGTACACACACACACACACACACACACACACACACACACACACACACTATTACCTGCTCCAATTCCCTGTATTGCTGATGCAGAGTCTCTGTCAGTGTGATTGAAGTTCACTATTACTTAAAGGCCGTAAACAGACAGATAGATTATTCTTTTCGTGAATAGTACTTTGTAGCTGTAGCTGTTTAGGAAAGCACTGTACAAAGATATTTAACATATTATCTTTATTATTATTATTATTATTATTATGATGATGATAACTCTCAGGAACATGTGTGCTAATGTGGCTAGTTTAAACTGCCAAGTTGGACATCAGAGGGATTTCTAATTTAAGTAACACCGCTTTCAGCCAAACACTCTCGGCTATTAATTAGGATGACTTCACAGAACAGCCCACAAATACACACAGACACACATACTCCTCTGTCTCGTTTCTGTGCTCTGTCTCACTTGTAGGCTGTTTCTTTGATGCTCCAATGCTCATGAGAGTGCATACACATATACACATATACGCATAGAGACACATACCCAAATACACAGATACTCTCTCTCACACACACACACACACACACACACACACACACACACACACACACACACACACAGTAGGCACTCTAAAAGCTGGGGGTGGTGAGTTTCATATCTCACGCATCACATTCTAGATCCAGGTTCCTTGGCTCAATACCTAAAATCCAACGTCACTAACTTGGGAGTTAAGGTGGACTTTGACCTCAGACTTGACAATAAGATCAAGACAGTTGCGAAGTCAAGTTTTTACCAGTTGAGGCAGCTGGCCAAATTAAAGCCAATTCTTTCAAAGCAGCACTTTGAGACAGTTATCCTCGCCTTTGTCACCACACGGCTGGAATACTGCAATGCACTTTATGTGGGGGTTAGTGGGTCCTCCATCAACCGTCTCCAGATGGTACAAAATGCTGCTGCACATCTTTTAAGTGGCACACGCAAATATGACCACATTTCCCCTATTTTAGCCTCACTTCACTGGTTGCCCATACATTTTAGGATTCATTTTACAATTCTTTTATTTGCTTTTGCTTTTTAATCTCTCAATGGTCTCTCCCCTCCCTGACTCTCTGAATTGCTGCACCCATATTCACCCACCCACTCTCTCAGGTCAGCTGATCAGCTGCTCCTGAGGGTGCCAAAAACGAAGCGCGAGCTCAGAGGGGACCGTGCTTTCGCTATGGCAGCCCCTAAAATGTGGAACGATCTGTCTCTGCACATTAGACAGGCGTCTTCCTTGTCTGTTTTTAAATCCCTTCTTAAGACCCATCTCTTTTCCATGGCCTTTGACACCCTGTAAGATGTGATTTTATTTCTATCTATTTTATGTTATTTTATTGTTTTCTCTTATTATATATCTGTTTTTATTGATGTTTTATGTCTTTTAATTTATCTTGTGTTTATAATTTTATCATGTACAGCACTTTGGTACCTTCTGGTTGTTTTTTAAAGTGCTTTATAAATAAAGCTGGATTGGATTGGATTGGACATTCCACACTGGCTCTTATTTGTCGTCATGTTTTCTCTTCTCACCTGACTCAGAAGTCTGTTCAGCTCTGCAGTCAGTCCAGCTTTTCTACTCTGACTTCAATTCAAACAATACCAGGTTGGACACTTCAAGTGTGCTTTTAACACAGGTGCAAACAAGCTGTGTTTTTAAGTCCTGTCTGATTTGTGTCCATTATAAAGCCATGAAAAAATTCAAGTTAGGGATCTGCCAAACTCCCAGTTGCTCTCCAGAATTTAGACAAAACCATATCTTCCCTTTGATCAGAAAGATTTTCTGCAAACACACCTTGTTAAAATATCAATTAATGTAGCTACTTGTGTCTTATTTCCACATTTTTATCATTTATTGCACAATATTTTCCTCTTGTGAGTATAACTACGGACAACCTTTGTCTGTTACCCAATGTGTAAATGATTGCAGCCCCGTAAAAGACAGTCTCCTCCTCTCGTTTACCTGAAGGGAGCATCTGTTTCGTCAGGCCCAACCTGTCAGAGGTGCCCTGCAAGGATCTGCCTCCAGTGCACTTTGTCTCCCCAGGTAAACATGACGCTTTGTTCCTGATCCAATATTTTGTGCTTCTTTTGTTTCTCTTTTTCGGGGGGAGGTGGCTGAGAAGGCAGTATTGCTATGTAACAATAAGCTAAAGTAAGCATTCACAGCAGTCTGTGAGCTAGCTTAGACCACACCGTCATTTCAAATTCGTGACACATCCTCAGACGTTGTCATTTGAGCTGCTTAAATCTGATGAGCCAAAGGGGCAAACCATCGATTGTTGATTGTGAACCACATACTCTATTTTTCCACTGTGTCTCTGCATTTTATATTGTCCAATAAAAATATCCACTAAGTCTCTATAAAACAGTTAATAGAGTTATATTAAGGGAACTAAGTGCATGTACTGCCTTTCGACGGTTTGGCCACAATCACGTTCTTAAAATGTGATTCTTTAGTCCCTCTTCAGACAGGTGTAGAGGACAAATTTATTCTGTTCTCGGTCACAGTAGTTTTCCCTGACCCCATGAGGGTTACTAGGGCAGAGCAGTCCCAGCTGCATAACACTATTTCAAAGCTACACACATTATTGTAGGTTTTATTCAAATTTGTCTTAAATCTGCTCAGAGAAATCCAAATCTCTGCTCTTGCAGTCTACTGCACTACCTTTATGTTCATATTTGGTTGTGTGGTGGGCGTTAATCCAGCTCCCACCGTCCTGTCACGTTCCTCTCTTCACTGCATTGCTCCGTGACAGTTCTACTGCACTAGCTTTCTAGGGCACGATGCGCTCCACTCTGGATGCTTTCCAAGTGTTTTTGTAGAGGAGAGTGGGGGGCCCAGCCTCCTGCAGTATTTTATTCCTATTTCAGACAGGTACAGGGGGAGATACAGAAGCGGCATGAGGATTTGCACTGCTCACATGTTGCAGTTGAAAGATGTGAACAGCACAGGCAAGCACCACAGTCCAGTGACTGGGCCACCATGGCACAGTTAGGACACAAACTTCGACTACCATCGACAGACGGCACAATGGTTACTGTCCTCATACACCTGCTGCACTGTAGCCGTGCTGTGACTCAGTCCCCAAGCTGCAGCCTTCCTTTCCTTTTGTCCCACTTATCAAGGGCAAGTGAGGAAATCCAATTTAGGCATATGCAGTTACACTTGTTTATGTCATCCTCTATCTTTTATACACAAGCCAGCATTGTCTCCTCACACTGGAGTCTTTCCAGTTGTCACACTGAGCTGCTTCCTTCACCACTCCTTCGTTGTGCTGTTGGACCTCAGGGAGCGAATGATCTCTTGACACTACAATATGGTGAGCTCTGATGTCCCACTTGAGCGAAAACCTTGTAACTCCAATAACGGTAATTTACATGTTTTAATTAAAGGATTATTCTACATGCTGCTTTGGAGTTTTAAGAATCTATAGACTGTAGAAGGATTAAACCTTTTGAAAGACTCATTTCTAGGTAGATATTTTGGGAGATACAGAGTTTCCTTGTGACAACTGTACGTATGGACAGTAGCTAGTTGTGGAGTGATAACAGTTCTAATTTTTCACCCAACATACTTGCATTACAGCAGGTATGTAGTGTAAATTAATCTCTGTTAGCTTTTGGTCGTAACACACAAACAACACTAATACATTGACCAAAATCCACATGGATGAAAGACAAATATTATCCTCTGTGCATGCACAGAAAAAATTATATCACTTGTACCATGAAAGATATTTTTTAAATGGGAACATATGATTCAATCCATATAAATTGCTGGTCTAAAGGAGCTGACAAAAACAAAACCTAATAAAGCTCAAATTGGTGATGATGGAGTACGGGTGTCTAAATGTGAACATATCCTCCATTATTTCAAAATGTTCTTGGCGTAAATGCATCTAAATGAGAATAAATTACTACACAGAAACAATAGTTTTTTTTGGAGGAGAATATGTTGCCAGTTTTTCCCTACAGGCTTTAGCTAGTTCTGTTAATGGTGAAGAAAAAGGCACAAGAAAATCTAATATCTGATGTTGTGTCTTCTTTGGGTGGACTAATGATGGACAATGATAATGAATGTGCAAAGCTTCTTTTTAAAAAAAAAATAGGGGTGACACTAAGGAGATCATTGATTATAATGTTATAGATAAGATGTTGCAAAACTGGTCCCACAAAATTATTCAAATTGACATTTTTTCGTGCATTAGATCCAGGTTGTTAAATCATAAAAGAACAATCTTTTGGTCGCTGTACTAATGGTTCTCACTGCTGGGTCTTTTCCCATAATCTAGTACCAGCAACCGGATTCAACTGTGGCTGACACACCACATCATTTTTCTCTATGTATTTTAACTGATTTAAGAATAATATTAATTTTTAGGATTGTATCTGTGTGCAGATGCCTTTTTTTCCCCATTAGTAACTAAGGGCTCAGGTTAATGCTCATTCGTGACTCAAATGACTCATATGTGAATATGACAAGATGCATTTGAAAAGAAGTCTAACACAAAAAATGACCTGCTTCATTTATGGTTGGATAAAAGTACACAATGTGTTTGTGTGGATTAAATCATTTACGTGTTATTCATCTGGTAAGTTTAGTAGACTTTCATATCAGAGCCATGTGCTGTTCAGCCTCCTGCCTCCATTGACACTCTGGAGTATTAGATATCATGACGTCATATTTAATGGGATCTAATGGCGGTGTATTTTTTTTTAATTATGCTAATTATTTATGTTGTTTTGATGTAAACAATGAATGGGAAAATTTCAGCTTTTTGTCAGTGGGTCAAATATTTTTATTGGCAGACCAGATTTGGCCCATGGACCACTATTCTCCCACCACTGCTTTAGAGCATCAATTTGCCATTTTGTCTTTGTCTTCTAAAAACTAAATTTTAAATCAAAGGAGCACAGTTTTGTATTGGGACACCATTGTGTTTCATTGGAATTTGCAGGTGTGAGGGAAAGAGCAAAGAGAAGAAATGAGAGGGAGCACTGGAATTGCAGTCTCTCAATTTGACATAAAATGAATGACGGGCACTGGGACTGAAGAAGCTAAAGATGAAGCAGATTTCTATGTTTCAGTTAAATGCATGTCTAAATGAATGAACCTCACCAGATGAATCACTTTTAAATAGAACACTTATGAAGTGACAACCCCCACTGTCTTATTCAGGTCTCTTCTTCCTGTGGACCTGTATGACACACACACACATAAACACACACACACACACACACACCTGTGGTTGTTAGGAGATCCATGATGTACCTGAAAAGCCAAAGCCAAAGTCATCTAGGTAATCAGCTATTCAGTACATGAGGACATTATACAGTATATATATCCCCGATGCAGTCAGTCAACAAGTCATTCAGCCTTTCAAGTCAGTCAGTCTCTTCACTGCATGAAAGTGTGAAGCTGCGATGCCTTTACGCATTGCAGCAGTGTACACCTCCCTCTGTCTGGGACTTCAGAGGTCCTCTACGGGTTGATGGACACACACACACACACACACAAACGCACACACACACACACACACACACACACACAGCACACACACACAGCACACACACACACACGCACGCACGCACGCACGCACACACACACACGCACACACACACACACACGCACACACACACACAATTACATGCAATCCCTCCGCCTCCTTTCTCTCCTTCTTTCCCTCCCTTCGCCTCCTCCTCTCCCTCTTTCAGTGTCTCTGGGGACCTCAGAGTGCAGCAGGAATGATGGACAGCAGACTAATATCCAAAGCTAACGACTCCTCCCCTCTGACTTCACAGAATAGCCTGACAGAGGCCACTGTGCCCTTCAGATGGAGGAGTATGACCCACTACAGTATAGAGGAAATGTTGGCAATGCTACACTCTAAAAAAGCACGAGAAAAAATATGGAAGGGTGTGCTGGGAAATCATGAATATTGTAATCTGCACATTAAAATATGAATACTGTGCCTCACAGTCACATCACAGGGACATCTTGTTTTGTTCACCTCACAATGCACTGATTCAAAGGGGAGTTTCAGTCAGAGGTCAGACAGTCATCATCAAACAGAGGGGAATTCATAAAGCACTGTTACTCCGACGTCATGACATCACACCACATAAATTCAAAAATGTATCACAAAATTCTTATAACATTTTCTGATTTTTCTAAGATGTGAAGTGGATCACCCTGGTTCTTTATCATCATGCAAATCGTTATAGCTACCTTTAATAAGAGAGGAGAGGATGAATCCTTTGTGCTATTTTGGGACAGTAACTATGTAGAAACTTGCTGGAGTCTGCAAGGGGATAGGGTGAGAGCGGGGATGTCATAAAGGTTTATCAAGGAGGCACCTCCTATTACAGATGCAAAATGTCAGCAAGAATTTCTAGTGTCCTACAACTGACCCTCTCAAACAAACAAAGATCTGCCGATCTGATATAAGGCATTATTTCCACTTTGGTTTGCACCTAAACAAAACAAAACATGAAACATGTATATTCTGAAGGGACAGCAGACCCTTGTGGTTTGAAATGATCCATTCAACAGTTCATAAAATGAATTGCATCAAAAATTGTAGGATTTATAGTGCATGATTATTTTAACCCTGTCAGCTTAGTTCCAAGGACATTTGTGACATTTCTGTGTCTTTAGAAAAAAAAAAAGCAAAGATCAGCGGCAGCCATGCTTGCAGTGTCCCGTGTGTTCAGGGTTCATCTGAACAAAAGAATCAGTCAACAAACTGCTATCAGAATAATGTCTCAAAAAGAAAATACATTTTGCACAAAATGTGACAAATACATTTGGAGAGAGTTACATAAAAAAGACATGATGAGCAATGGGCAGCGGAATCACATTAAACTGTGCGTTGGAGCACAGCAGAAGTTTGTAATTGGTGAAAGGACAGACACTAAGACCCAGTGGCATAACAGATAAGGCCTCAGCCTCCGGAGCTCGGGCTTGAGGGTTTGCGTCTCACATGGGTTACATTTGTGTTCATGTGTCCAAATCAATGAGACAGTATAATCAGTTACTCAAGATTTGTTCATGCAGTAATTGTTGTGCAGTGATGACAGCTAAAAAATTGAAGTAACATCTGCTGCAGTTAAATTAGCTTTGTTTTTTTTCTTACCAACAAGAAAAAAAACATATGCAAGACTAAAGCCAGCAAATTATTACAAACAACCTTTCTGGAAAAGATGATGCAACATTGATTGCTTCTCGGTTGGTTTACTGCTTTCTACTGACATTACAGAAAATACTAAATGTTATGTGAGTAAATATGCACAGAATGTATGTAGAAAGTAACTGAATGAGGAATCTATGGGATAATATTTCTAGGCTCTTATTCTAACAGACTCCATGATTACTGTCAAGCCCACCGCCATAATCCCAAAACATTTAGTAAAGGTTATGTCTGTTTCCAAGCCCAAATGTGTGTTCCCCAGCTGGGTCTTAATGTGTGTATGATTAATATTATTTTTGAAGGATGTTTTTGGCTGCCACTGCATATGCGGTTCATCCTCTGAATAATCTTTCAATGTACTTCACACAATTCAAAGCTTCAAAGTGACTCTGTCCCCATGGTGCTCAGTCGACATTCTGCTGGCTTGCATATTATATCACAATGAATGGGATTTGATACAGAGTCCTTATATATCCCACCGCATGCCTGGGTAGTTGATACTTCATGAATCAGTAGGGGCCAAGGGGTGTGACCACTGGCCCTTTGTCAGCAAAAAAGGCAAGCCATATGTACAGAGGTGACTGCTTGATGAGAGACTATAATAATAAAGATAATATATAGACCACACACTCATGGATCTCTTTAGCTTATGTTTATGGGAAAATAAAATTAAAAAGACTAATATCAGCTGAAATATCACTGACAAAATAAACACACAGATGTACCAATCAAGCAAAAAGGTTTGTAATATGCTACCAATAGCAGGTAATAAATGCACTCACAAGAATGCAGAGAGGATTTGCAGACCTAAATCGCTGCCTTTTTGTTACATCCTGCCTCAAGAAATGGCACAGTGGCAGCCAAGTTGCTGTCCTGTGACATAATCCACCTCTCATTTGACCGCAGCTGTGACGAAAGGCAGAAGTTCAGCATTCAATACTCTGCCCTATTTCAATATCAGCTCCTCTTTGTCCCAGGGCAACAGCTTCAGTGGTTCAGACGCGGGTAAGCATTTTCATTATGGCCACACGAAATTATTATTTTTTCTACTGCCACTAAATTTATGTCCCTAAAATATAATACAACTATGGTAGGGAATATAGTGATTTGAAAATGATCACTAACTGGAGGTAACAGTTCACTGCATTTGGTGTCAATTAATTTGATCAAATACTCATATCTATTGTTTCTTTATTTTGAATGTTTTAGCTGATCAGTTTCTAGCAGTGAGGAAGATATTGCTGCTAACCATGCTAGCAGCGCAGCTTTGAGGATGGTAATGTTGATTGTTCAGTCGGTCAGTCCACCACTTTTGGTCGGTATTCGGTATAACTTCAAAACATTCCCATCAGCCCCAGCTGTACTTTCTGTTAGGCATAGCTGAAAATATTGGCATGCTAACACGCAGAAAAAGAAAAACTGGTGAAGCCACAAAGCGGCTAGCATGGCTGAAGATTCTTAGTCTTGTTTAACTGTTCAAAAGCATTCATTTTTAAATTTAACTCTATAGATTCTCTGTAGATTTAACTTAGTGAGGAGTCAAATAGTGAGAAAAAGCCTGAGTGAATAAAATAAATTACATCTTTGTTCAAAATAAAGTTGCTGAAAGCACGACGTCAGTCATTGTGAACCCATGTTGTGTTAGTCTTGTTATATCGTCACTTCTCTTGGCTCAAAGTTTGTAGCTCCAAAATGTGACGCTCCTCAACCTTTACATGAATTAAAATGGTGGAAATATGTATTCACCTAATATAAAAATAGCTTGATGAGGGCAAGAAAACCAGCACTACAGCATTGTTTTCATGTGACAGCAGTGCTATGTTAATTTGCCCTTTTTGAATGGCATGCAGTCCCTGTGGAGCTCTGCCATACATATTTTGATATAAAATGCTAATGCAGTCATCAAATGGCATTCATTGTAATTGTGTGTTTCATAGGTGGCCACACCATCAGTGCATTCAGTGTATTCAGAGTGTGTTCATTCCAGTAGCTTAGTCATCGCTTTTTAACTTTTATTTTGGCACATATTCATGGTGACTCATTACTTGGACTTAGGCCACTTGCTGACATGCAGAGTATTAAGGAAAATACAGCTGTTAGAATTCCTGTCGTGAGAGTAACAAAGAAAAATAAAATACACATATCACATTAAACAAAGAGACGGCACATAGAGTGCCAGATTACCTGGCTGTTTGCACATTGTGATATTCAAAGTGCAGAGTGTTCACAGAAGCCCAAAGTGAAATGCTGTTAAAACCACAATATAGTTTATAGCAATGGAAAACTTGGAAAACTTAACATTTTAATGTAAAAGCTTCGGTCTGAACGGGATAACTATAAGACAACATAAGTGTTAAGATACGTGATTAGAGTTTTTTTCTGTGATACCTTGAAACAAAAGGGGATATGGGTCAAGAGCAAAAGCTTCTGACCCTAAAACCAAGAGATAATAAATAATAAGTATATAAAAAAATAATAAAATATATGACAGTAGTGTTGGTGGACAGTTAGAGGACAACAATGGTGTGTGTGTTTGTGTGTGTGTCTGTGTGTGTGTGTGTGTGTGTGTGTGTGTGTGTTTGTGTGTGTGTGTGTGTGTGTGTGTTTGAGTGTGTGTGTGTGTGTGTTTGTGTGTGTGTGTGTGTGTGTGTTTGTGTGTGTGTGTGTGTGTGTGTGTATGTGTGTAAGCATGCATGCTGATGTTGTTTCGGAGCCTTTCTAGGCTATAAACAAGGTGATGGATGCTTGTCCCAGAGGGTGCTGAGCGGACGCAGCCTCCTATGTCTTGATTAATTGATGGGAGATGGAGCAGTTTAAGCTCCCCTCAGTCCCCCTGTGTGCTCCCTCTCGACCTGTCTGCCTCACTCAGTGTGTAAAGTGCAGCAATGTTACTAGGTTAGGAAAAAGATAGAGAAGGTTTATTTTAGAGCTAGAGGTTTGGTATAGCATCAGAAACAAGGCTAGGTTAAAGTGTTAAACACCATATTCTTTGTCCTATATGTTTGCCCTCCACCTGCTTGTGTTGCTCTGTTTGTGCTGGATGTAAAAGTAGGTCATTGTTTGCTAACCATAGCACCATATCATTAGCCAAAACACCTTGTATGCTAATAGCATATCAGGACTTAGTTGCTGTGAGGTTGGTTTGGAATATTTCTTCCCCCTAGTGGCCAATAGTCAGTCAAGCCAGCTTTACCGATTCATTTCAAACATAGATTTGGTTGTTTTTTTGTCATCTCATTTAGTTGTGATGACATTTTCTTACAAAGTGAATTGCTGAGTTCAGGTTTAACCATGTGAATAAAGCAATGTACTTGTATATTAGGTCTATTTATATGACAGATAGGAAGGATTGACAAAACCCAAATGAAAATAAAACCCAAGGTATAATTATAAAAAAGAAAAAGAGGACATAACAGGTGATGCATCCATTCAGGGGAAAGAATGAGCAAAATCTTATACTGACTTCTCTGGGGAGCTGTAGCATCAGCAGAGTCTTTTCCAACCTGCCAAGAAAATATTTTTGGGGGAATCTTCAAGGACAGCTGACATTACACTACAGTAGATCCCTGCAGCTGCAGATGAGATAAAAAAGGGTTTAAAATATCTTAAAGGCCTGATTACCTGCCAGAAACCTGAACACTATCTTCCCAGGCCTCTTATTATTGTAACTGTTTTAGAGCCTCTGATTTTAGAAAGAGATAGAATAGAGATGATGGTCTGTCAGTGAGGTATTTTTCAGGAAGAAGAAGAAAGAAGAAAACAAGAACTGCCTTAAACAAGCAGTGGAACACAACAAAATGTTAATAGCAAACGCTGAAGAACAAAATGTCTGCTACTCTCTGAGGTGTGTTTTCTAATCAGCTCTTATAACTGCTTGTAGAAATATTTTTATATCGACAGTGTACCAAATGACAACATGCAACATGAAAGGTACTTATATAGTGATAAACCCACAGAGAATTAACACCCGACTCTCAAGTTTCCTGTCAGCTCTATAGTGTCTTTCAGCTCATTGTTTTGGTTTTATATCCCACAGCTTCACTGTTTTGCTTCACTCTCACTGCTCGCATCAACCAGGTTTCCAAAATGCAGGCATCTGTTTTCAGCGAATAGCTCTGATAAACCAACTGTACACCACCTGCTCAGCAGCAAACAACAAACAGGCGTTAGCTGGTGAAAATGGTGGAGCATTAAGAGCTAGAGAGCCTGATATTATTTTATCAGAAGCTGATGGAGTCCGAACCAGAGCTAAAGGGAGAGTGAATCTTGGACTTATGTTTGCAGGCGTCTAGAAACATGACTCCAAATGAATGCTTGAGTTTCTCTGCATCTACTGAATATCTAAATAATGTCCAGCAACTGCTTGCTAACACGGACCCTGCAACATTACATGTCAATATTGTGCTTACAACCAGTCCTGCTGTCCCTTCGTGGCAAAAAAAAAAAAAGGAACAATCATGCTTTAAATCTGCTTAATATATGTCATTTTAACAGAGGAAACTAAACTTTGTCTCTCATGAGACAATACAAAATAAAATTGAACCTTGCAGACTGCACATTTTATGAAAATGCTCAATTGATGTTTGTCTTGCATGTTGTCCTTTGTGACAATTATTAAGTTGCACACTTGACGCCATTAAAGTACTTTTTTTTTTTTTTTTAATTGTTTCATATCATTTGTTGAATTTTTTGAAAAACTCAATAGAACCTTCACTGAGGTGCTATTACATTGATGTGCTCCCTCCTCCCTCCCCCTCTCTCCCTCTGCATGCTCTCATCTCCTCCTGCAGGGAATTCAGCCTCTTCCTCCGCCGCTGCAGCCTGACTCTGACACAACCGGCATGTCTGCAAACTGAGAGCGAGGGAGAGAAGCACAAATACGTCCTTTCAGACGCACAACTTGTGCTTTCTTTCAACACCGCAGAAGGCGAAAATTTGAGGTGGTTATTGCATTGCGACGAGGCTTTTTTTTTTCTCGAGAGGGATAAAGACTTGGAAGGAGGATCAAAACAAGGTAAACGATGTGCGAACAAACCTAAGACAGAGATGTTGGTGTGCAGCGTGTCTGTACGGGACAGGATGGAGATAGGTTGGTGCACTTGGTGAAAGATGCTGATGCTGATCTAAAAACAGCCTATTGTGCATACAGCGTTCTGACTTCTGAAAACAGCATATGTGCATGCGGGCTATGGTGGGTAAATAAATACATTTAACAGAGAGAACGTACACCACCGTAATTGCGCCGAAATGCTGCACCGCGCCAGGAGCAGTGAGTTAATACTGTATGGGTTCATGTGAGGAGAAACTGATGCTGCTGCAGATGATGATGATGATGATGGAGGGGAAGGGAACCAGGA
Organism: Seriola aureovittata; assembly: GCF_021018895.1. Taxonomy (NCBI): domain Eukaryota; kingdom Metazoa; phylum Chordata; class Actinopteri; order Carangiformes; family Carangidae; genus Seriola; species Seriola aureovittata. The sequence goes on from NC_079366.1 coordinate 11,663,959, forward strand.
AATGATTTAAAGACGCTCGGCTGGTGCAGACTCGACTTGGGGCGAATGAAAATGACCCGCGGACGAAACAGCGCTATAATGAGAGCAGCAAGTTTTCAGCAGAATTTTTTTTTCTGCTTGCCTGCTCTGCAGAGGGATGCTGTTAAAATGCAGCAAAACTACCCGTGGGTTTGTTATGTCGTGAAAAGAAAATGTAAAAAAAAAAAAAAAAATCATAAAGTGCAGTAAGGTCGCCATAAACTGGGTTTTGAGCAGTACAGCTCCCATTGAAATATCGCATATTAATGAAGTAATAAATTATATCATAAGATATAGCCCATATTTGTTAATTACCATAAGGTCAAGGTCTGTAATTGAGCACATTGGACACAAAGTCCCAGCAGCAATGTGATAGAAACAAGGCAATTTCCACATAAAGTTATATATTCACTATTGAGCAGTCCTGAATCACTATAAATCCCAAAACAAATACAACAGAATTACTATAGTGATAACATAGGAAATAAAATGCCGTAATGCCTATTGTGAACTCACACATAAGAGCCACACATACACTGTTAGACAATGTAAGATAGCAGAGCATCTTTAAAAAATTGCCCTTTGTCTTGTCATGTAACGCTCTTGCAGATTGTGTGAGGTAATGCTCTCTAAGGCTCGTGTACTGACAGAAACCATGTCTTCATTTGCTCATCTTTGACCCTGTCGTTGTCCCCCCTCCCCTCCCCCTTTTTGTCTTTTATTTAATTCTGGGAGTCATTTCCATGAGGATACATCACAGTCAGTCAGGCAACGTCAGCATAAATCCACACAAGATGGAGTGCGGTTGTAAACCGCGGGCGCAGGTGCCTTGACAAAACTCAGGACACGATGTGGTTCTGGAGGGCAAAGCCATCTTAACCCAGTTTAGTCACCTTTGTTGTTCCTGGGAATAAAGCTGATCACATTTTGAGGGTTTTTAAGATTTATTTATACCATTCAGGAAGTAGAATTAAAATGTATATGAAGATATTGCGATTATTGTTTTGGTGGTTTTTTTGACAAACCGGGATCTCCGTCTGGAGGTCGTTTCTTGTCCGAATCGAGCCTCATCATCATCATCATCATCCTCCTCCCCCATCCCATCAAACTCTTGTATATGAAACCCACTGGAGTGAAACTGCATGTCCTAACAGTGGTATTCATACAGTCACAGCTTGTGTATTCTCTGTCCCCTGGCTGCAGGTCTGTCCCTGATAACGTGACCACTGAAGGAAAAGAACACAGAACTGCTTCATCATGAATTTTGTAATGAAAGCTGCGCTGGGAGGTGAGTAGTCTGTTGGGCTGGAGGTTGATTTAACAGCACTGCAGTGTAAAGGATTTAAAGGGATGTTTAGCAGCAGTACTGCTCTAGTATTGGCCTGGTAGTTATGTGGACACTGCAAAGCGATAATCCATCCTGCACCAAACTACTGACTTCAAACAGCTACGCATTCCCTCTTTCTTTATCTCCGCATCCATCTTTTAAAAACCTCTCAGGACATGACTTATTAAAAAACATGTGGCCAAGTCTTTGACAGTGCCACAATCAGGATTTTAGAAACCTGTTCACCATTTGTTGCTTAGTTGCTTGTAGAAAAGGATTGTTGCAGATGAAATAGGACACGAGCAGCAGCAGCAACAGTAGTGGGTCTAGCCATATACTAAAAATGCACCTGTCAAGTGAGAACCTTGTATCTCCAAAATGTCACCTTCTCAGGACAGAAATGCAATTTTTGAGGTTATAGGCACAAGATTTTTTTCCAATCCTTATAATGTTATTATAAAAGTTAGTACGTTATGGGGTTTTTAAGCCAGATTTTTAGCCAGCTGTTGGCAACATTTGAGGCAAGAGAGATAGAGAAAGGCTATTTTGCCAAGAACTAAGACTAAAATTTTTTTTTCATGAGACTTTTGTCCTTTAAAGCCTTCAGGTATTATCCTTTAGAATATTATCTTAGCTATTATTTGCCCCCTAATTAGTCCTCATTATAGCCCTGTAATTCATCTTCCTTGTCAGCTATAGCTTCAAGGGGAAAGGCAGGAAAGTAGCACCATTAGTTATACAGTAGCAGCTGCACACACATACTGGTCAGTCGTGACCGTGATGCTGAGCTGTTGTTGTCCAGGTTACTGAGGTGTTAGGTGGCTACAGTTGGGATATGGAGTTGAAGCAGAGCCCCGGCTCCTCATTGGGATGCAGAGGATGCAAGCGCTGCCTCGTTCTGCAAAGCTGCTGTGCCTCGTGTCTGCGCCATGAATTCTTAAATCAACTGCATTGCACTGGATGCTGGCTTTACTCCGCAGAAGTCAGGCTGCATGCTGCCTGCGGACTTTGGGAATATATTTGACAGTGTGGGTGTTTGCCTGTGTGCGTGTGAGTCTGTACTCTGCCTGTGCAGGAGAGATGTTTTATAGATACTGTATAGGACGGAGAGTGTGTGGTATACTGCATCTCCAGGCAAGATAAATAATGGAGGCTGCACACGCCTACTTTATTTTTGTGTGGGAGGGAAAGGTGAGAGATCGAGAAAAGATGCAAGGAAGATTTTTGCTACATTTTGCTAATGTACAGGTATAATGTGTGCTTAATAAATGATATTGATGTTTTTCACTTGGATCATTCTGCTGTCAGTGCATTTCTACATTTGGTATAGTACTTTTGGTCCCGGTCCAAATTTAATGACTTGGACACAGTGACCTCTTTCCACAGGAATGTCTGCAAAAATGCTGACGGTGCATTGATCACTAAAGCTCTCTGTGGGGGGAAAAAATCCAATAATGAAACAAACCAATTAGCCAGGTAATTAATCAGTGGAGTCAGTCAATACATCAATGTTAGTGAAATATTCTTTAATCAGTTAAGCTGCATTATTGGGTATCCCTGGGATTTTGTGGTCTAAGCCCCAAAGGTACCCAGTTTGATTCCAGCTGGAGACAATTGATACGTGTCATCCTCCTTTGTCCCTTTCCACATTTCCTGCCTGGCTTCACTGTCAACTATCAAACAAAGTTTAAAAAGATTAACATCTGTTCCCCTGTTTCAAAGTAACAAAGAGAATTACCACCATGCCAACAGCATGGCTCTAGGGACGGCAGCAACGTTGGTCAATCAGTCCACCACTTTGGGCCAGGCTGAAATATCGCAAAAACTATTGGATGCATTTCCATGAAATTGCAGACAGACATGAAACTTTTCCTCTAGCTCCACCATGAGGTCGACATTTATTATTTTCATTTTTATTTGATCTTTATTTGATCAGGCAGTGTCATTGAGATTAAGAGCTCTTTTTCTAGAGAGACCTGAGAACAAGAAGCAATCACAAAGACACAATCAACAACGAAGACAACACAACTACACAATACAAGAAACTATGAAACAAAGAATCAAGAACAATAACATTAGATGCCTGGTTCTTCTTGATTGAAGGGAGGTAAAACCCACGGTGTGATATAAAGAACAATGATGAGTATGGTACTTGTCATTGGCGATAAAGCGTAGTGCACTATGATACACAGGGTTTAACTGTGTTGATGGGGCAGCAGGACAATACAGAATATCTCCATAATCAAAGACAGACATGAAGGTTGACTTCACAATACACCTGGAAGAAGAAAGAGAATCTTTAATCCTATACAGGAAACCTAGTTTGATTCTCTATCAGGTCAAAATTTCAGTTTGTCCAGTTCATGACCAAATACCTGCAAAACTAATGACATTACCATCAGCCTCCAATGTATAGTGTATATGTGGAAATTTCCACTAGATAAAACAGCTTGCTGGAAACCAGTGAAATGACTGTTTAGAGGTAAACTTGTATGCGACACACATTCTTGCATTGTATACCTTGATTTTAACCAGATGCCACCTTTGACAGACGTCTGTTAACTACAGCAGCTAATGTGTCACATATTCCAGTGACAGACAGCAGCTATAGCTGTGATAAAGCTAAATGAGGCTGTAGGCTGCACAACATTAGCTCCACAGGTAGAGAGAAATGAACTGTTTGTGTCCAAAAACATCAACTGACAACTTCAGAGCACAACATTGTCATGCTGTTTGCTTCTGCACAAGTTAAGCGTATACAATCACACACATTGTGTTTATTATAGCCTATTTAGAACATTAGCATGTATTGAATTCCTGCTCTAGACACTACAAAAAACAGTCACTGCAAAAACTCGTATTGGAGTTGACTGCAGTGTAAACAGGCAGAGCCTCAATCCTGACAACCTGTGTCAATACAGGATTTAATCAGTATCATTGATCAGCCATACGGGATCTCAGGTCTCAACAGAGACTCTGTCTGTTTGACTTTTTCGTCCGTTTTTTTTTCTCCGGAAAAGTATAAGCATAACAATGTGATGTATTTTCCATATAAAGCCATTAGTCTTCTTCTCCATCAGAAGCAAAATAACGCAGAGTTGGCAGTGTTCATTAAACAGCCTTAAACACATAGTAGCAGTGTGAGCTGTCTGATCTTAAAATTCGTTTATTCCTGCAGTTTCAGTGTCAAACCATCCACAGCCTTCATAAAATCCAGAGCTCTGACCAGTTCACTGGGGTTAATTCTGGACTCTGGGCTAACGGGCAAGTTTCCTTCTTGAGATAATGAACATTTTCCTCTCATTATTTCTGCAGTTTGTGCAGTTTTAGGCACAAAAACAACTTTTCATCTTGATCTCGTCTCGAGCCCTCAGTCATTTTTGGGTCATTTACTGCCCCCATGCCTCCGCACACATCTCACTGATGACATCGCTCAGAGCGACCGTCTATTAGCAAAGGTTAACATGCTAACATGTGAAATCAGCATGTTAGCATTGTCCCTGTGAGCATATTAGTATGCTGACGTTAGCATTTAGCTCAAAGCACAGCTGTGTTAAAGTACAGCCTCACAGCATGTAAAATTTTGTCATCTGCCCCTCTCTACAAGGGTCCAGACCATAAACACCACCAAACAGGACCATGTCCGTCTGTGCAGGAACGTTAAACAGAACAGTGCGACAATAATTTATCCAGCCTCCCGAGATAAGTAACTTCTTGAGAGATTAAAAACAGAATAAATCAAGGTGGATTTTTTCACTTTAACCCTGAAAAGATATCAGATTTTATGGCCTGTTGTCACCTTGCTCTTTACCATCCTGTGATTGTTTTGCTTTTGTTTGAACGTGGATTTGCTTTTCTGTCACTGAGTGCTTTGCTGAGTATGTCAGGTGTTGAGTGTCTGGATGAGAGGCTCTGTGAAAGGGAGGGTGCTGCGAGTGCATTAGCTAATCCTCCAAGGCTTCTCTGGTTCCCGATACTTGATAGAAAACAGAGCAATGTATAAAACCCAGGGCTATACATCCGCTGTTGGTATCTTTGCTGGATGTTATAGTCTTGCTACATTGTGTTTTGCAAAATTACAGTGCATGGCATCAAAATATTTAGACATTTTAGAAGGTTCAGAATTTGGCTTTTATGTTATGTTGGTGTAAAAGATAAAAAGTGGTCCTTGATTTCATATTATTTTGTCTCATTTTGATCCCAAGGTCAAGAATAATGAATGTTTTTTTGTGTTTCGTTCGACATGCAGCTCCAGTAAATACTATTTTGGCATTTACAGTATTTATCTCCCAGAGTTTCCATGATGGTCTGGGCCATACCAGTCCCCAATTATGAGTTCTGGCGTGTTATGTTGGATATCACTAAACATTTGCAACAAGCATTTTCTAGAGAAATATGGGAGCAATATGGTGGCTGCTGAAAGATAACTGATGAAAACGTGCGCAGCATGTGCTACAGTGCATAAACCTGGCAGTTCAATTTGACAGAGGCTTTGCTCTTGGATGTTTCTCAGCTATAAAATCCTTAAAGCACATCTACTCCTTCTTACTCAATAAAAAGTCCAGAATCTGTGAATATGCTAATGTTTCTTGTTTAGAAAGTTAAACTTCTGGACACACAACATGTCTCCTTTTCACATCACGTGTTTAATTTACACAATGGACCCTACTGGACTATTACTAATATTATCATACTACAGTGTCTACAGTGTGAAAGTGTTTCTGACCTTACATCTCAACATAAGAAATAAGGGTGAACCTCACTGTCTTCATTAACAATTCAACTTTCAGCTTTAACAACAGGCGCAGTGAGCAATATCTCACTAATTAGCCTTTTGTAAAACAATCCTATCCACATAATAGAGTACTACTGCTGCAACTAATACCTCTTTTATGTAACCACTAACTATTACTGAACATTGTTAACTTGTGAGTAGAGCAATTTTAAAAATAAAATATACTGCACCTTTGGCTCCCTACAGACTACAGTTTGTAGGTCAAGACTGGATGATATAATATCATCCTGGGAACAAAGATGATGATGTTGTGCTTCTTTCTACAATTATTAATCAGTCAAGGACTGTTGTTATTTGGGAGCCATAAAAAAAAAGCCTTAACACAGCTTTTGCTCCAAACCTTAAACCCAGGAATCACTGTGGTTTCCTTGTGCAGTGATTGATTTTGCTCCTTTGTGCTTCAGTGCTGACTCGGCACTTTGCGACTCCTAAGAGTTGAAGTAAGTTTGACTGAAGTGGGCTGTGAAGTGAGGTAGACATCAGTCCCAAGGTATGAAGCTCAGTCAAGGGCAGCAGTCAAACCTTGTATATGTCAGTAGAAAAGTCAGCAGTGAAGCCTCTTAGTCAATGGTAAAATGAATTTACCAAATTAACAATCATGATCACACGAACTATAGTTATGATTTTGTACATTATAACATCAGTAAATCATTTTTTGACTATAATTTGTTGATGTCGCTCCTGATATTAATTCAGTTTAAGAGTTTTTCCTTATCAGTATCAAGGGTCTAAGGATAGAGTGTTCTGAATATAGATAGAGATAGAAAGATAGAGAAAGATATATATGTTTTCTGCAGCTTGTAAAACCCATCGTTTCATTTTTTTTACTTTAGCAAATTGCGACTTGTGGTTAAGATTTTTTTTAAAAACTATAAAATACAGTTGAATAAGGAAGGGAGACTGTTCTTATTTTGGACAGCTAAATGAAGATGCAGACATGAACAAGGATTACTGACTCATCTTTTCTCCAGGCTGACACCAGAAGTGGTAAAATGTATGTGCTGTCTGGATAAGACACTTAGTACAGCGCACTGTGATGACGATACTTAAAATAGCTTATGACAGCGAATGGCCTTGTCCTGACTAAAGCTTTGTGACAGACTCAAAGAAAAAACAAAACTTATTTAATTTTTAATCCTTTTGGAGACTACACTGACAGCTGACGATTGAAGTTGCCAATACAAACCCAATGTTTGTTTGTTTTTTGTTTCGCAAAACAATGCAAAAATTTTTATGCTTGTAAAAGTCATTTTTGAAAAGGTTGTCACTGCTGCAATGTGCAAAGGATAAAAGACAGAAAAGAAGTGAACTAGAGATGACCTCACCATGTCAATGTTGTGCATTATTTTTGCTACAGAATTAACAAACCAGCTAATGTTACTTTCCATTGATACTAACCCCCAAAGTATAGATGTTGAACCAATTACAAAACCAACAATGAATTGCTCCTACTAACAATTTTATTACATGTATTACAGTATAACTGGTAATGATATGGTCCTTCATGACATTGAACATGGCCACTGTGGTTTATTTTGAGTCAGTCCCACATACATTGTCCTGCTGCTGTAAATACTCACAACAACAATAACAAACTGAAACAAAACATTAAAGAATATATATATTAAACAAAATGAGTATATATAACTACTGTCTTTTAATAAAATCAGATGATTAATTTTGACCCTTGTTAAATGATCGGCCATCATTTTAACAAGGGTATAATAACATTTTTTTTTGTTTTTTTTTATCGTGCATGCAACTGCAACAGACCCCATGTGTTTTTACATACCTGTGCTGTTTAAGGTGAAATAAAAAACAGAAGACACCTTGAGATGTTCTTTCTTCACCTCACTTCCTCAAAGTACAGATAACCCCATTTAGCAGCACTATAATATGATTGGTTGAGGAAGTCAGGTCTTCATTGCTTGATTGGTCTACAGGGTTATCAGTGACACGCACGCACACACACGCGCACACACACACACACACACACACACACACACACACACACACACACACACACACACACACACACACACACACACACACACACACACACAGTGGGCTCCTGGTTTTTAGACCCCACGAATATAGTGCAACACACACACTCACTCACACACGCACACTCTTCCCCATCTTCCTGTGCGTTACTCCAGTAAATCAAATTCAGTTCATCAAGCTGACCTTGAGCTTGAATGCAAGGGCTGTGTGTGTCTACACACATGTGTTTGACAGTGCGCCCAGATTCTATAAATAATGCATTCAACCATCTAAGTCACGAATGGTGAGCGACGCTGACAGGGAGGAAGATACAGAGTAGAAAGGCTATTTTTATTAGAACCTTTTCATGACAGTTGTCTTTTAAAAAATATACACATTTGTTGCATCTACTCTGAAAGAAAAAAAAAGTGTTATACTCATGCCTTCTCACCTTAAAAATCTCATGTTTTACTCTTTTACAGTATTTTATTTGAAATTTTGATATCCATAAGAAGTTAAAGTGTATACAACAGATAAACAACAGGTTTTTTGTTTTAAGTACCTTAAACCATCTCCTCTCTCAGGCTTCTCTCTGCAGCTCTAGTAACAAAAAAGAGAGGCTCTGAGCCTCTCCTCTGATTGGCTCACTGTTTTCTGAGTGATCAAATGAAAATATACCAGATTTCAGGTAAAAGCTCAGAGAAACCAAATCTTGCAAGGTTGGATGGTGGGTGAGCCGTGGTGGGCCATGGTTGATGGCAGTGACCTTAAGTTGCGACATCACAAAATTACAGAAGTCCTGATGGTTCGTTTTAAGACAGTTTCTGAATATGGGCCGCGCACGTTTCTTGTGGACTGAGCGCCTTGATACTCTCACAGTATTAATATAGATCCTAGATCTGCTTTATAATCAAAAAAGACGTGGGAATCTCACTTTAACCAGTATTGGACCTTTAAGTTAATCACGTGATTTTCGTGAAGCGAGTAATTAACCACAGTTCTGTGAGATCAGTTCAACGCTATCTTTTTCATAAAACTTTTCAAATATAGCGGCAGAAATGATGTGCACTCAAACAACCTATATTTGGGGCAATATCTATATTTGTGAAGTCAAGTCCCAGTTCTGAGAAAAGCTTTCGCACTTAGAGTCTCATTTGATACTTTGAGCAACGCTGTTCCACCTGAGGGAAATTTAAGGTGACTCAAAGTATAACTGCCACCAATTAGATTATAAAGAAGTAGTGGATCAACAGTGAGCACACTCTCTCCTCCTTTTCTACCAGCTCCCCCCCCTGCCACATTCTTCTGTACACATTTTTTCTTCTGTAAAATAAGCTGTGTTGAGACAATGGTTTTCTGTCCTGAAGGCCAAACCTAGATCTTTATACTCATCCGCTTTCCCACCACACTTTGAATTTGAAAGGATTTGCCTGAGAACCTTGAATGGGAAAAGAGTAGATAAGTACCGTTTATCTGATGCTGTCAAAAGTTCAAGCACTGGGAGAGTAAGCTGAGGTTAGTCTTCTTTCCTGCCTTTGCCTCAAGACTTTGGATTTAACAAAGATTTAGCAAATAACTTTCAGAAGGAAAAGGATTATATAGATGACACCTTTTATCTAAGCAGTGAAGCAATGTCCAGCTATTGAAGAAAGAATTATAATTTCACCTTTGTTGGCCAAGTTAGAGGGAGATTGCTGCCACAGGAAACTGTTGAATTTACCAGGTGGTCTCAACCCTGGGATCTGTTGATTTTATTTTGGATATGATTAGTTGTGTGTTTGTTTCTCTTATTAATTTTATCATGTTTTGTTCATGTATGGGATAAGCAGTCTTACTGAACTCCCAGTCCACTCCCAAACAGCATCGCATTGGCATTTTGTTTTGTCTATAAGACAAATATACATATAAACTAGCTTTGGTTTTGCACAATGGACATAGTGCCTCCTTGTCTGCACTGATGTTGACTCATATATTGTAATGTGGGTTATACAAAAATAATAAAAGGAGGCTAAAGGCCAACCTGTCAGCTTTCCATGACAGACTTTTATTAGCTAATATATCGAATGTCATTTCGACAACTACAACAACCTAATATAGTGTCCAGGGCTAAAGTGCAAAGACACTTTAATCAAAAACACTCAAACATCGCTCAACACAGCTTATGTGATGCCTGAGAGCTTAATAGAATTATTCTGGTTTAAAAGACCACTGCTGTATCTCTCACAAATGGCTCACAAAGTAGGATCCGGTATCATAGCTCAATATAACTCAAGGCTTTGTCTCCCAGGATCCTCTTTTTTACATTTGAACAAAGACCATCTCAATGTGCTAATAAGATTTAGTGAAACCAGACCAAGTTTGTCTTGGTTTGGCTCAGTGTTGTTAAAAGAGGTACTGGAGGGTTTTTTGTAGGCCATGCGTGGTAAGGGAATCATTTGACAATGAGACTTAGCTGGTTGTGAGTCATTGCTCCATTTACATGATTCAATAGCAGTGTTTACATGGGCTTTATTGATAGAGATAATTCTAGTACTGGGCTCATAAGATGATCCTGAATCCTGCTTGCAGTATGTCAGATAATCTCTTACACTTGCTCTGTGAAATCTGGATGCGTCTGGGATATTTTGACATTACTGAGGATGCCAGTGCATGTAAACATTAAGTAGAATTTTGCTTTTCACAGAAGCTCATTGTTCTGCTGACCATAGGTAGGACACAAAGAATTGCAATCTATAATAATCTGCTGCAAAGACTGATTCTTAATGGGTCCAGTTGTAATTCATGCAGCAGTGTTTGCTAATATCATCAGATGATGGGAAATAAACTTGGATCCAAGCTGTTTCCTAGCAACGCAATTAAGATACAGTAGTCCAGTAGTCTCTATACAGTGTGTCTATATGTATATGGCAAGGTGGCTGGTGATTATTGTGGCATATAAAGAGCCCAGAGTAACACTTGAACCAGGATTTTAGCCTCTATCTGTCTATAAAGCTATTCGAATGTACTGTAAATGTTTTCATTAAAATATTTTCCATACATGCATTTTGCATCCACACATGCTGATACAGGGACATGTATTTATATTTGAGCACATACTCAAATATATGAAAAACAATTGCTCAACCATACAAGAACTCATACGTGCCTGCCTGAAATAGAACTACTCAGATATTTATATCCACATGTGCATGTAGGGACACTTGATGTATATGCACTTTAGCTCTTTTTCTCTCACACATACACACACTTGTAAGGAGCAAAGATAGTGTATCATGGCTGGACAGATAATGCTCTGTCAGCTTCACTGTGCTGTTTATCAAATCTGATAAAATAAAAAAGGAAATCTGATACAGCCGTACCTCAGTTTACTTTGGATATCTGAATTTCCTTCTCACCAGTCTCTGTCTTTTCCACTTAGATCCAAGTAGCTCATTAATGTTACGGATCGATTGTTTTTTTTTTAATGTTATTTAAAAAAAATTCAGTTTCGGATTTTGCTGCTGGTGTATAATTTTAACCTTTGCTGTGGTGTGCTCTCTATTTCCCAGAGGGCACCGGTTTCTGTCGGTGGCCAGCTTCGTCTCTTCATGACTTGGATGTACAGTTTTTAAAGGGAGGGGTTGACATTTTAGGCAATACTCTTATTTGCTTCCTTGCAGAGATTGAAAAGGAAAGATCAATACCACTCTCAAGTCTGTATGAAATTATAGCCGGCAGACAGTTATCATAGCATAAAGACTGGAAATGGGGGAAAACAGCTAGCCTGCTTGAGTCCTGTCCAAAGGTAACATAATCCACCAAACCAGAAGTCACGGTGCCCAAGAGCACATAACCCCCACAGACCACATGTCTCTTATAGACAGACCTGAAAGTGAACGTGGTATGAATTTTCTCACTCAGCTTTCAGCAAGAAAGGCAATACATGTACTTCACTAAACACGTGTCTCATAAACAGGTTTTTTATGAGACACTGTTTTTTTCTCTGCTTCTCCTTCAGGTCTCAAATAGAATTTATAAAGATACAGCATATATTGAAAAACATCGAATTAAGAATTTGAAGCTGTATAAATGACTGAAAAACCTCCCATTCTCTTTCTATAGTCTGCAGTTTCCAGATGTTTTTCTTTCCTTGTTACACCTTCTTGTTCGCCTCCGTTGCTCTCGCACTCATTCCTTCCCTCTTTCTTCTCCTCCATCTCTCCTGTCTTTTATCTCTGCACATTTTGCTGCAGTTCACTTTTATTATGCTGATGAGTCAAAATAACAACGATACCGGGGGCAGCTGCAGACTAAGGGAGCACTCTGTCTTTCTCTCTTGGTTGCTTGCTTTCTCTCCTCAGATGCCCCTTCACTGCCTCTAAACCCTCCCCTCTTCTTCCTCTTCCTCCCGAGTGAAGCACTCTCCCTTCCATTTCTCTCCTTCTTTATCACTCTTTCCTTCACACCTAATTTCTTCTCCTCCTTCTTTTCCCCTCCCTTCACTTTGTCACTTTCCTCTCGCCGCTCCCTCCCTTTTCTCCCTCCTCTCCATCTTTTCAGCTGTCACACTCTCTCTCTGGTCCCACGGAAACTGCTGGGTAATCCCACTAACTGGAACAGCTCTGCTAATTGGACTGAATAGTTTCTGACAGATTCTCTCCCTGTCCTCATGCTTGCCTTGTTTTCCTAAATATGTCTTGTTTTTCGCAGTATACCGACTCCCTATCTCCCTTATCCTTCTTTCCTCTTTTCTTTTTCCCTCCCCCTCACTACTTATCTGCTCCAGTCTTTGCCCAAACCCTTCAGACCACTGGCTTTTTCTCTTCATCTTTTTTTTCTGTTGATGCTTAGTGACAGGTTTCCCTTTCTCTTTTTGCAACACTCAGCATTTCTCTGCCTTTGCATCATGAGGCATTATTTTATGGGATGTATAACGCCTATAGAAACAGTAAGAGGGTTTGCATAAGGGGTTGTGTCATGGGGTATAACAGATAAAACCCTAATTCATACTATATACTCTACTGCCCTTTCTTCTTTCTTGTATCATACTCATTATACAGAAAGCCTCTATCAATCTGATTTTTTGCCTGTGTGTGTCTCAGTGTAAGAGAACAGTACATGCTGCTTGATTAATTGTTTCATCCCGACCATCAGGTCTGTAGCTACAATTGAAGACACCAAGGTTACATTTTAGTATTGTTTTTGGATTTTAATGACCTGATAAGGAATTTTTATAAACACAAATTGCACCAGGAAAGTGTTCTATCCAAATGCAGCACAGAGTACAACAAAAACAGCTCGCAGAGACCTTTATTTCTACCAAGGCAGAAACTGGAGCTGGCAGGTTAAGAAAAAAAAAACAAACAAAAAAAAAACTTAAAAATCTTCCTGGTAGATCTGGAGTCTCTGGCTGAATGAGCCAGCACAGGATCATGCAGACTAAGTCTAATGTCACAAACGTTCTCGAGGTCAGGGACAGAAGGCTGAAGCGTTCACCAGGGTTCAGAGAGGAAAGGCAAGTTGGGGACAAACAGGTTTGGCAATAGGGAATCAGTCAAAGAAACGCTGGAGAGTCTTACACAGCGAAAAGCAAAGAACAATCTGGCAAAGAATGACTGGAAGGCTGGGGTTTGTACACTGGGTGAATGTAATCAGGAGCAGCTGTGTGGCCAGGTGAATGGAGTTGGCTTGATGAGGTGGGCGTGGCTAATGCAGGGAGGTGCAGGAGAACAGGGTGAAAGGAAAATTACTGACTGGGAGCTGGATGACAGGGAATGCTAAAGTGAGGAAGGTGACCTGAGATGCAGAACTGTGACACAAATCATAAGTGGAGATTTTTTAAGGTTGATTATAGACTTGTTATTCTTAGACACGTTGGTTTTAGGACCAGAGACATTAAAATAAAGTGACTTTCTCAATCAGAATTATATTCCTAGAATTATTGAGAGAGTCTTTGAAACAGCATTTAGACTGTCACCATTACTGGAAATATACATAAACAGTTATATAAATATGGAGAATACAGAAAAGTAAAATGTTAAGAACAGACGTTTTTATGTTTGTTACTTGAAAAAAACAAAAAAAAGCGTAGGGGTGGGGTTGTCTTGCATTGGGGAGTTTGGACTCATGATAGTAACCATTTCTAAAAGCCTGTCCCTGGGGACTATTACTATTCACCTAAACGAGCAGCAACAGGCCACTTTCCTCTCTTCCTCTCTACCATAACCGCTGTGTATAGTATCTCTGATCAGACTGTTAACGGGATGGAGACACCATCGACAACTGCTTAGTCAGATATTTGTATGGAACACTAGTGAGTAAAGGCAGCATTTATTAGACTGATGACATCAGCAAAAACAAAAGAAAAAAAACACAGGAACACAACAAATGTTAAAAATATCACACAAAAGCATCTAGATTTAACTAACTACATTTCTTTCAACTTGAATTTGAGGAGTAGTTAGTAATACAATAAAATAAAGAAAAATAGGTTAAATAAATACGAGCAGAGAAAATACATAAGAAAACTGCAGCAGTGGTTTCAGGAGATTAACACCTTTCTGAATCAGTATTTGTGACTGTGCCTAATGGAAAGAGTGACGCGGGTCATCCTGAAATAGCCCTTAAAGAAAATGTGTCCCTGATGGTGATATTTCACAGGTTTTTCCACCCTTCCAGGAATACAGTCCTGTGTAAAATAATGGCACTTATAAAGTCTTAGGAAAGAAGATGGACAAAGATATTGAACTTGACATCAAACAACAAGGTATATTGGCACAAAATAACAGCTATTAGCAGTTTCTATCCTTGACTTTATGATATTCTTAAGACTTCACCTGAGGTTTGTAACTTCATCTGACTCTATATGTGTCAGCCCCAGGAGTCCATTTACCTGCTTGTCATGTGTCTGCCTGACTTCAGTCTCTTTGTCTATTTGTTTTTCTCACTGAATCTTAAAGACTAATTTTATAGTTTGACATCTCAATCCTAGAGGCCCGCTAGAGCTGTCATTGTGTCTCATGTCTCTTTTTCTCTCTCTCTCTCTCTCTCGCTCTCTCTCGCTCCTTTTCTCAGGAGGACCTCCTGATGTGGGCAAGATGCTGGGGGGGGAGGAGAAAGAGGAGGACCCTGATGCAGCGAAGAAAGAGGAGGAGCGACAGGAGGCACTGAGGCAGCAGGAGGAGGAGAGGAAGGCCAAATATGCCAAGATGGAGGCTGAGAGGGAAAGGATGAGGCAAGGCATCAGGGATAAGGTATAACGACAATGACAGATAACAGGCTGTTAACTAATCTAATTAGTAGCTGAATTAAGATAATAATAATACAAAGAAAACCAAAACAGGGAATACAAAGGTAAAAATCCTTCACGTACAACCAATATTTGTTATTACTTATATTTAAAAAATCTTGTCACACCCATGTTTGATGATTTTGGATGACGTCCTGTCTGAATGTTAGTGCGGCTTCTAAAGGCTTCACATCTTTTTTTATGACTGATCTGTGTTTTGAAATTATCATACTATTTTTGTTTGCTTCCATGTTATTTTTATCTTTTTCTGAGATTATAAAATAGATAAGGGAGGAGCTGTACAGAACTGAGAGAAGTAGAAAGCAGTAGATGAACAAAATGAGGAGCCCTGATCAATAAAAATCTGTGTGAATTAGACAGAAATTGGTGGGTCACGGAAAGGGGTTGGTTTAGAATGAAGACACTTTGTCTTTCTGTCTAAAACACAATATCAAGTAAGTCTGTATTAGTATTAGGTATATTTATAAGTGAGTTCAGCTGCAGTTAGCGTCAGTTCATATTCAGTGTAAGTACATTTTTTGTTCTTCCCGTCACAAATGACAGGCTGTGGCGCTGCTGTGAAGGTAATGGCTGCAGTGTAACCACTTCACTGTAGAGACAGTGTGAAAGACAGGCAATCTGTGGGTCAGGCAGGTCCAAGGGGAACACTGTGAATCAATGGGATGAAAAGCGGCACTCCTCCCCTGGCTCCTCACATCCTCTGTTCTCCTTAAGTCCTCCCAGAGGAGAACAAAGAGCAAGGAACAACTCCCAAAGTGCTCGTTACTGAAAGGTTTCTGTCAGCTTCTTCCACAGCTTTATCCCATCGTGCCAGATACTGCAGGGAATGTCCATATTATAGCTGAAGCCTGTGACTCTCCACGTGTTCAAACCACAGTATGAGAGATGACATAGCAACTAGAGTCAGATTTGTAAATCTGTTTCACTTTGATATTGTTGGGAAATTTGATGACCTTGAAATGTTTGACAAATTCTGCCTGTGATAATGAGGAATGGTAATTCCCCCTTTTTTCAGTGCAGTTTTGATGGATAAAAAAAATCCAGAGCTGGTGTGCCTTTGTTAAACAAATATAGCCTATACCACAAATTTTTGACATGCACTGTCATAGTGTGAACACTGAAAACCAACATCTACAAGACATCTGCACTGTTTTTGACGTACATTTCCAAATTATTGCTCTGCTGATAGACACAGACAGGAACAAGAGAAAGAAGAAGATAAAGGGTTAGCAGCTGCCCAAAACATGAAAAATGGAAAAGGCTCCAATGGATGGGTGATGTTAAGTGTTCAGTGGGATGGATGAGTAGCGGGACATGTGCATTATGACGCATTCATGTTACATCAGAGTTATCATAATTATGATTTTCCTACCTATAAATAGCATCCACGTCACTATCTGAGTCATCATTAGGACTGGGTATCCTTTTTGAATTTCCCACTTAAAAATGAGAAAGTATGGAGTTTATCATGCAATATCACATCAGCTGGTTATTATGTGCAGCAAAATTGGTGTACTTTCCACCGTCGAAATTACAGGTCACATGATGCATAGATGCACACTGACCCAGAAAGTAATGAAAGAAAAAAGAAATTACAGAAATTACTTACGGTCCTATGAGATGGTGACTACATTTACAAATTACATTTTGTGTTATCACAATTATAGCCATCATATTTAATGCCTTTCATGTATGCAGGCTCAAAAATGTGGAACCCTGAGGATTCTTTATTTTAAGCTTTCATTAGAATAAATCCACGCTCGTATTAAAGAGAACTGGATTCTGCATTCAGAGATGGCGCTCCATTCATTCTTATAAAAGTTGCTCATTGAGCGCATGCCTTTGAAGTGTCAGCATGCTTCCTCATACATTGGGTTTCGGCCCATAGAGCATGGGCACTAGACTTCTTCTCCAGCCAAGCTGTTGGAAAGCATTTGTTCGAGGCTTCCATTGGCCAAACAGGCTTACTTTCTGTTGGCTCCTTCCACACATGAATGTCCAAATGTCATCAGACTGAATGGTTAAAATTCTACAAAGACTGTGTGGTTTTTGACCAGAGACTGTAAATGAAGATGGACATCGCCTCCATGACGTCACCTATAGGTTTCTAAAGAGTGATTTTGAAGCTCAGAGTGAGCTGCTCCCCCATCACCATCTTGGCAGTGCCTGACTTCGCCTAACTACCAGCTAATTCAAAAATGGGCAAAGAGGTGGGGCATGTGTGGAACCAAGATTTCGCATGCCAGTTTGTGTCAAGCATATGTTCACCCACCTGTCACTCAAAGTGGCACGCTCTTAATTATGCAGAACTTAACTTAATCAAATTTAAACAGGTGAGTAATATAAAAAAATCACCCCCTGCACAGTTGTCACAGCACTTCCGTGTTGGCATCATTTTTCAGCGCCGGATGTTGCCGCTTGTTTTTGATGCCAACAAAAGGAATACACAGTTCTAAAGTGCTCCTTTCCAATGATTGTGTATGGAAAAAGTGCTGTTGGGCCCTCAAGTGTCATGTGATGACCCTGAAAGTGGCCACTATAGCAAAATACCCTCACAGGCCCAAGACCATTCATGGGGCTTGAATCAATCGGGCCCCAATGTGGGACACTTAAAAGTTGATGTAGCTGACACACTGGCATCTACAGGCAGCAGATAGCAATCAGTGTTGTCCACCTGATAAATGGCCTGCCCACTAAATGCACATTTTACAGATAATAATGTTTGAAATTAGATGATTGTGGTGATTTCTTTACCTGCACTGTATTTGCATCTTTCACTCATCTAACTTACTGAAATTTCAAATTCTGTGTTTGATCACCAGTATGGTTTGAAAAAGCGTGAAGAAGCCGAGGCTGAGGCAGCAGCCGCTGTGGAGGAGCCCGCAGCCGGCAGCTTGACCCGACCCAAGAAGGCCGTGCCAGCCGGCTGCGGTGATGAGGAGGAAGAGGAAAGCATCATGGACACAGTGATGAAATACCTGCCAGGCCCACTGCAAGACATGCTGAAGAAGTAGGTTAGCAAGCTAGCTAATGCTAACATTTTCTAGCTTAGTTCATAGGCTACATTCACAAGGTTGGATTATGTCAGGGATTTTTTTCCATCCACATGTAAGTGCGTAAAATGAAGTTAAAATACGGTGTGGTCTTTTGGTGTTTGGACAAATCAAAGTTTCATGGTGGGGAAATGAATCATACGTGAACCAGCAGTGTGAATTTCAGCAATTAGACTAAGCTAGGCTGACCCAACGGCCAGATGAACGTTAGCTTGACTGATGTTAACGTTAGCTATGTTACACTAATGAAGCTAACAGCAAGCAGAGGGGCTAAAGACACAATGTTTGATGGTTTAGCCTTCTAGTCTGTGAAGTTTTAAACTCCCTTTTCTCTCCTCTGCGGTAGCTGCAGAGATTTCTCGCAGCACTGAAAAATAATCTCCTTGTCCACTACGCTGTTCACTCAATTTGTACATAAGTAATGAAGACATGAGAAGCCTCAAGGTGGGCAAACAATCATAAAATAATATATAAAATTATTAAACTAACTGTGTGTCTGTCTCTAAAATAAAAAAATATGTGATAACTTGATAAGCCATATTTTAAAAAGGAAATTTAAAGACTATTGTAGTGTGCTGCCAAAGCTACTGTTTTGTGTTCGACCATGTCTGAAATTTATGTAAAACTTTTTGCACACAGTGTTACACATTCTCTGTAAAACCTATTGTCTATCTACCCTACACTCCTACAGTGCTCAATATCAAAGTGTGATAACATTCATGTAGTGTAGTGTTTAAAAATGTTTCTATTCCCCCGTTCAGTGCGTCTCCTTCTTATGTCTTGCATGCCATTTGTCTGGACAAGTTTGTTGTGTGAATATGTACAAACTCACCCCCCCCCCCCCCCCCCCCCCGCCCCTTTTATCCTCTTCTTTATCATGCAAAAAATATTAAGGCAATAACTCCTAAGTTTGAGTGTGTTTTCACTACCATGTCAGTATAACCGTTATTAATATCAGTAACAAAAAAAAATGACATGTATGCATTCAGGAAATTTTATTTACAGGTTTGCAGGGTTTTCTTTTTTTGTTGTGTCTTTGTTTTGATGATGAATGACCGTATAGCCAAAACCTTAACCTTTCAGCCATAAAACAAGAACCTACAGTATATATACTATTACTATCAGGATCTACTACTCGGGAGAGAATGCTGGAAGAAACTGTATGAATAGATAAAAAATATGCGTTACTGATTTTTCATCTATAATAAGCAGCATTAACTATTAACATGGCCTCCAAGACTGACTATTGGATCATGTGAAGATAACTGACCAAGAGAGAAAGAGACCACTTTCCCCCAATACACACAAACACACACACAGTGCGTAAATACTGCAGTCTGGCTACTGATTTAGTTACACAGCAAAACCAGAAGCATTTTAAAAGATGACACGAGGGGATGCTTGATTCAGTTCTAGTTATTGTTGTTTTAGAGGTGACAATAAGTCGCTGAGGGTGACGTGGAATGCTATGAGCAATAAAGGATTATCATGTATATTTCTGCCTGAGATTCAATAAAAACTTAAAACCTTGTTCACAGACATTAAAAATGTGTTATCTTCTTTTCTGAGTGATGTGGGGGTTGGCTTCAAAAAGGATGTGAACAGGTGCAGGTGAAAAATAGCCAACAAGCTTCAAGGTTCTTTCTCTAATCTGGACTATTATGTGTGAATTCAGGCCTTTATTCACACATTGGGTGTCTTGAGTCTGTTATTCTCACAAAAAACATTGTGACATGTCACAGTATGAAAAGCACGTGAGTACTAAAATGTTTCAGTTTAGCTGCTTCTGTTTCAGAGTCTGGGTTCTGTGTAGTTGAATAGAACAGAGCCAACATTAATGTTAACACATGTTCTTAGTAAGTGAAGTACAGATGTCTGCTGTGAAAAAGGCCTATTAACCTTCTGATTTTTCATGAAATGCACAAGATAGAAATTTCATGTGAAAATTAATCAGTAGAGTGCATCAAATCATAAATTGCAAAAATATTTTATAGCTCCATATGTTGGTTAGACACCAGGCACCAACCTGATCCCATATCCCTTTACTTCAGACTGATTATTAAGTAAAAAGTTTGGTACCTCTGCAGAGTTTCACTCAGTAAATCAGATGACACAAGCATTTTTCTTCAGTGACAAGACGAGGGCTCTCAGGTAAAATCTGCACACTGAAAATGTAAACAGAAGACAACCATCATTAAAAGTAAATAAAATAAAACAATAGAAATGTAATGCAGCTCTATTCTTGGTCTGATGAGGGCAATATATGGTTGGAAAAGATGGACAGTCTAGCTAAGCCTACGTGGTGTATTTCTTAAATTTAGCCACTGGGTGTCACTGTTGTCTCTAAATGAGAGAAAGTTGTGCTCTACATATTCAGGTGAAATGTCCAGCCAAATGTAAGTTAAGTTTAAGCACAAGGACATTGTGGAAATATTATTTTTTAAGCTTTATTTATCCCTTAAACAAAAATTCAACCAAATAAAGTTGAACTATCTAACAAACACAGACTCAAGCACTAAAATATCAGAGAACACTGGACAGAAGAAAAGAACAGGACACAAAGACTGAGTGGCAGAGGCAGAGTCCTTGCCCCCTTTAGCATTCAGTTACTTACTGTCGCACAAATGTTTACATCCATTAATAACCATTTGTTCAACAACACCTACAGCAATGACGAGAAAGTAACAAAGTAGTGATACTGTATGAAATGACATTAAGTGGGTTATCTAACCCTTAAACATGCCGTCAGATTTTTTTTTAAATCTTTAATCTTTGTCAGTATCAGGTACAGTTGTTCACATCAAGAAAACATAGATGGTGGGAGCAGTTTTACCTTCAAGTCTGTAACTGGTAGTTTACCCATTTTCTTTATGCAGGAAATAGAGACACATTTCATCTTGAAAAAATAATGGACGTTTTAGCTCTAGTTCCTGGTTAGACAGTAGCTAAGCCTTGTTTTTTCTCATTGTTCTGTTGATTTTAAAGTTGGAGGACAGCCCATCAAGTGCTGCCAAATGCACAGCAGCATAATCATTACCAACATAGCTATAGTTGGGTGTAGGTGTTAGTGACAAGGACGTAACAATGTGGTACCTCTAAGGACATTTCCATTATGAACTCTTTACGGATCAAATCAAGATGAAAGTGTAATACAATATTTCAGATGTTCACTGGTTGATTTAAGACCCAACAAACAGGTAAACATTCTGAAACTATGTATCGCCTAAACATTTCCTTATTCAAATAAAATGGATCTGCATAATCTGACAGCTGTAAAGACATTCGAGGTTTCCTGTGTTTTTAAATCTGCATCTAACATCCATTTCTAAAACAGTCCAAACCTGGATTGAGGCGTTAAAGTGAAACCTGTAATAAACAGTAAGTCAACAGTACCAACCAGTTCGCATTATGGCACACTTTTTTTTTTTTAGCTCCAGTAAATAAAAATAAACAAACACAAACAATCAACAAACCAGACCTGGTTGAAAGTGTAGCAGTAGCAGAAATCCATTCGAATGCTTGTAGTTCTTTGGGTCATCCATGTAGAGTTTCTTCTACATAAGAAGATGGTGTTTGTAGGATATTTTACAGTGGGTTGATTGAATATCTGATCTCGGTGAATAAAATTTGAAATGGCAGTTGTCATTCTCAGCTTGTAGGATTTCTCTGCAGAGGCTGCTAAAATTAATGTTTGATAGTGCAACAGTGTAAAGAGTAATTAGAGTGTACATTTTCATTTACAGCAACATATTTTACACTAGTTATTACACTATCCAGCACAATCGATCCAAGTTATGTCAAGTATCTGAATTTCTTTCTGACTCTTTCCCAGGTCTGTCACAAATAAATATATTCTGTATATAGCAACAAATCTCACAGTAGCCAGGTTTATAAATCTATCTGATACTGAAGAATCTGGATAGCTTAGTATCTGAGGACAGTGAGTTATTAAAATACTGTTTAGACCGAATAGGAAAAAGACCATAACATCAGATTTTCATGGCCGGGTCAAAATGTGACATTACAGTATACCTCATATATATATATATTTTTTTTTAATTTTGTCTGTCAAATTAATATGGGCTTTGGTGTAATAGTTGGTAGTAAATAACTTGTATGCCGACCTTAAAGCAACCTCAGAAACTGTTGGCAACAACAGTAATGACAGCACAGTTCATTTACAGCACAATAATAATAATAATAATTATTAGAATTCATTCAACTCAATAGGAACACAGATCGCTTAAAGGCCCTTGACCTTTCAAATGGGCCCTCATTCAAAACCAGACCTCCAGCCCCTTTATTATGGAATCTAGACACTTCATAAGATTTTAAAGGATTCAAGATGAGACTAAGCAATGCCTGGTTAGTTCGTACAAAGAGCTGCAGGTATTGTTGTCCAAACCTAAGTCCAAGCCAAAAAGATACCAAGTACTTTTTGCATGAACTGAAAGCTCAGAGGGACAATAATGCTGATTAATCCTCTAATATCTACTAGAAAAGGTCTAGAAAGCAGTAAGAGTTCAGAACTTTTCCAAAAACAAAAACCCTGAACAACTGAACATGACGTGGTTGTCATGGTCTTCTGGGTAGCTCGTCAGAGGTTGTGAGGCTTGAAGAAGAGAAGAGGTTCCGTAAAGATGATGGGGGTCAAGGGGGAACAGGGAATTGAAGGTAACCCTGGTTTCTACACATTCGTCCGACACTTAGGGAAGATGGGTCCTCCCTCAAGCCTTCTCTTTCTTACTATAGATGGAGAAGAGGATGGAGGGACAGAGGGAGAAGACAAAGACACACAAGATGAAGAGGAAAGAGAGGTGAAAAGATGAGAGGAGAGAAGGAAGGAAAGAAGGGAGACAAATTAGACATTCCAGGAAGGTTTGTCATCATCATAATCTTTAGCTAAAGCAAAGCAAAGTCAGCCTGCCTTATTTACTTTGCACAGAGCAAGAAGAGAGGCAACTGAACGGAGGGGAAAGCTTTCAGAAAGCAGGACATAAAGATCAAAGTTACACCACCTTTACTACAAGTGGTTGCAAAAGGAACTAGCTTTGGCAAGAGCTCTTGAAGGAAAAAAGGACAAGAGACATGGGTGGGATGGTGATAAAAGCAGGGCTGGATTGACCCACTATGAGACAATAATGAGCTGTGGGCCCCTATTGACCCCTCTGTTTCTCCCTTTTGTGTATTCATTAATTAGCGACCCGTAATTAGTTTGTGGTAACTTTATAAAGCTCAATTTCATTTAATAAAATTGACCATACATCAAGAAACTCAAACTCAAAACTAAGTTAAAACTAGAATTTAACTTGTGGGTGTTGCCTTATAAGAATAATCTTTTCATCTATAAGCTAACTGCCACACAGGGAAGCTGGAGTGTTCAGGGCCAATGAGGGTCTGGCGACAATTAGCTCCCGGGCACAGACAGGTAAAAAGACTTTCATCCTTCCTTTATATACATGTCCCCAGATTGCAAGTGTAGTTTGTAGTTTGTCTCTCTTTGGGGTTATTTTCTGTCTTTTAATGGCTGTTTTGCATGCCTTTCTCATTATTGTGTATCTCTTTGTACTGGGTCTGTGTCTCTGTGTTGTCATTTTGAGTCTCTTCATTGCCTTTTTTATAATCATTTTATGTCTTTTAACTGAACTATATGACTTTCAAACAAGAAATAATAAATACTAACAGTCATTTCTGTTTGCACAGTTGGTAATCCATCTTTGGATAGGAGCAGTGTTTAGAAGAGGACAGAAGTGCTCTTCTGAAGGAACTAACTTCAGAGGCTGAGCAGAAAAAGCGGAATTTCTCCGGACAAAACAGGAACAATAAAAAATACCAGATCAGGATAGAAGGAAAATCCAGAGAGTAAAAAGGCCAAGAAGAAAGATAATGTAGGTATTGTGGCCATTTAAACAACATCACAGGTTTACTCATGGGAAAGTGTTGTAGGAAACACAACAGATGAAGAACACGAAGGGTTCCGCAGATTCACAGTGCAGCCAAAAGAGGAGCGAACTCCAAGAAACAGCCGAGGCGAGCAAAAAAAGAGAGCGTTTCGTCCAGCACAATCAGAATTCAAACAGAGAAGAGGCATTTAGTGGATGCTGTTTGATCAGTGTCTTGGGCATATGACACGTGTGCACAAGTGCTTACATCTCTTCAGCATTTTTCATGTCAAATGCTCTCTGAATTTTTTCAATATTGTACATCCTTTTTACCTGTTTCTGGATATTGTGGACATCAAAATATTCCAGTTTGTTGCCTTTTTGAACAGCAGTGTGGCAACAAAATTTATACTCTACTTACAGTGGGGACAAAAGAGCAACTGCTAAATTTGGGAGGCACTGTCAGTAGCCCGAAGAGATGACTAGAAGAGGAAAAGAAGGAAAGTGATGATAGGTGCTACAGAGAGGCAACAGAAACTCTCAGAGGAGTATGACAGGAGGTGGCAGCGGTTCGTGATCTGGAAAAGAACCAGGAAGATGTTGGCAGAAGAGAGACAAGGCTGAGCAGTCAAATAGTGCTGTGTTTGTGTTTCAAGGTTTTTTCTTCTCTTTTCTTTTTTTTTTTACTTTGTCTTGGACTTGAACTTTTTCCCAAAGGCTCTCTCCAGCTCAGGGACAGACAGAGTGAGGGTGAAGGAGCCGTCCGACTCTGACCTGACGACACGGGCTTCAAGATGATGGGGAAGGAAAATCATGACAAATTATGACACAACTTCAAATGGTTTGTGACACAATACAAGAAGATTATGAAAACATCAGAAAAAAAAATAAACCATAACCTGAACTCAAATGTAATCCTAATTCTCAGTTTCAATCCTGTGATAACCTCCGGTTGAAGAGAAGACAGCCAACATTGCATCAATTCATGCACTCATCCTAAAACTGATTCTCACAGGAGGTTCAAGAGCAAACACACTCACACAAACTTAAAAACATTCAGTAGATTATTCTTATTATTGTTATTGTTAAAGTTGGGCAAGAACACAAGCAAAAGATATGACTGACAGTGAGCCACAAATCATGTGTCAACATAGTTTCACAGGAAGGCATTTCACAAAATCTGACAGACCAGCTTGTTGACACTAATGAAAGCCTCTTTCTAACTCTGTAACTTTGTCCGTCAGTCTGTGAGTAAAGTTTTTTTGTATTGTGTTACCCTGTATAAAATAAAAACATTAGTAAATAAGAAAAGTCAAAAATAAAATCAGCAAACTTAAATATTAACCTAAATATCTCCTGCCAAGTGCAATAAACTTTTCCTCCACTAGTTTCATTTTGTCCTCCCTCTCATGCAAACAGTCTTTTCTTAGTGCTGATGTCATAACTTAGGAAGGCACTGTTTTGATTGGGGGGGGGCTTTCTAGCCAATGATGTCACACTGATTCCTCTATTAGAGTCTGATTAAAGCACAGCTCAAGGAGATATAGTGGAGATACTGTCGGCACTGACGCACATAACAACTAGCACTGCCAAATGCAATACTACTGAAAGAAAGTTATGTAACTGAATAAAGCATAGTGAGGTGAATCAGTACTCAAATACATTATGTACTTGAAATGTTATCAGTTTGAGTCCAGCCCAAGGACTTTTGTCGTGTTCCCAATTCTGTTTTCTCTGTGTGTGTGTTCATGTGCCTGTATCCAAAGCTCAAAGGCTGCATCTGCACTATGAAATGCATGCATGTACGCGTATGTATGTGTGTGTGTGTGTGTGTGTGTGTGTGTGTGTGTGTGTGTGTGTGTGTGTGTGTGTGTGTGTGTGTGTGTTTGTGCGTGTCTGTGTGCGTGTGTGTAACCCACCCAGGTCGTTGTTGTTCATCATGGCGTTGGAGCCTCGGAGGCGCGGGCCCTGCTGGGTGAAATGGTAGCCAAACTTCAACAGTGTGGTGTTTTTCTCCAGCATGCTGGCGATCTCCATCTCCACCTTGTTGCCTAAGGGCTGACTCTGGAAGTTTGGAGAGAGAGTGAGGAGAGACAGGAAGAGTTGGATTAAAAGTGGGTTAGAAAATGAGATTTGCGATAGAGAGACGGGAATGTTAGAGGAATAGAGAGATAAGACACCAAAGAGCAAGAGGAGGAGTCCATGAACTGAACATTAGTGCCACTACTGATAACACAGTGATCTGATAACAGAGGATGAAGCGGCAGGGGGTAACATGCTTTGTCAATTTCAGTTTATTATCATTTCAATTAATCAATCAATAGAGCCAAATGGCAAAGACATACAAGAGAAAGAGGGGAGATAAAAAAAGAAAAATCTGTGAAGCATTCAACAAGTTCAACTAACGGGCAAGCAGTGAGTCAGAGATGTACGACTATGCAGTATGACACATCACAAGGCAATCTAGGAGCATTAGACTGAAGTGGCAAAGATGGCCTGTGTACACTAATTGAAACACATGCCCACACACACATTTTTGTGCATGGTAAGTGTGTGTGAGTCTGCATGTACCCTATGCAGGTTGGGTTGCATGTGTGCTGAGTGTTGGTACCTGATTGTCTATCTTCAGCTCCAGTAGCGTGGTGTTATTCTGCAGTGACTCTATGAGGGCCAGGATTCCAGTCCCTGTGATGAAGTTGGACTCAACATTCAGGCTCTTCAGCGTCGTGTTAACCTTCAACATCTCTGCCAGGGCCTGAGGAAACACAAAGCAAATAATAAAGCTAAATTCACTCATAGTGTTACAGCCATTTGCAACATGAATTATTAGGAAGCTCTTAACCCAACTGCATATTGACAGTTTTATGTTTTGTTAGCGCCATTGTCACAATGACTGACCACAAACACGAGGTGGCTGGTTGAGAAAGCAACACTTTAAATTAAAAAAAGATTTGAATTAAAGTATAGAGATTGTTGAATTTTTTGTTTAGAAAAAGAGTTGGAGTGCACAACACGTGCAGAGAGTTTATCTTTACAAACAGTGCTACCCATAACTCAATCAAACAAATTCAAACCACCAAATAAAAGATGAGTTGAAATTGGCTGACCCATTTCAGAGAAACGGAGCAATAAAATGTTGCAGCTATGACTTACAAATGCTACGGGGTCATTGCTTCTGGTTCCTACGATACTGAACCGCTCCACCACAGTGTTCTTCATCAGAGCCTCAGCGTACACTTTCAGAGTTGGGATAGGGATGTTCTGTGAACAGAAAAAAAACAAAATATTACAACTCAGTAAATGCTTTATTTCTCATTTTTTAACAAATAAAATGATGTGCTGTGTTTCAAAAAATTCCCTTCATGCACTAAAATTAATTCAGAGTTTATTTCTTAAACCGTAGCTTTTTTTAAAAATTTGGTCTGCAAAATTAAAATGTGAAAACTACATTTAGTTCATTGAACTAAGGTAGTTTCTGTTTTTAGAAAATACATGTCATCAAACATGACATGTATTTGGATAAAGTTTAGTTTCTTCAAATGTAAGTACTAGAAAAAACTATCAGGAACAGATGAATATAATTAATAGAGGTGTTTCATATTATATATAAAACTTGTTTCAGTTAAAACAGAAGCCAAAGTAAATCAAACCTTGGTGATATTGAGTTTGTAGACATAGCATGAAGCTCATATCCCCAACATGATATTCACACAGACACAGACACAGACACAGACACACACACACACACACACACACACACACACACACACACACACACACACACACACACACACACACACACACTCTTACCCTGATGTTGTTGAGGTTGACCTCAACTAGGTCAGGGTCGTTCCTCTTCACTCTCATCAGGGTCTCTTCTACGTCAGTGGAGTTGGGCTCCTCATCAGGGACTGGTTTATACTGGGTGCACTGGATCACACCTGGGATACAACACAATTACAGCACACACTCACCAACAAACCAACAAAGTCCTTTGCTTAATTGTCCAATTTACATAATACCATCTCATGAATTTCCCTTCAAAACATGCAGTCTAAACATGTTTTATGTACTGAAAACAAAGCAAGGGATAATTTCGTCAGGCAATTCAAAAGTTTAGAGCTGGCTCTTTTTTGAGAGACATCATATTTGGAAGTGAGATATTCTGACTCTGACTCAGTTTACAGCTTGAGGAGAATCTATAGGAGGAGCCACTTAAGATAAACAATGGCTTATTAATGTGTATGTGTGTTCTCGTGTGTGTGCCTCTGTGTGATGTGGGGATAAAAGCAATATCAACTTACAATTGTTTACACTGTGTAGTGTAAGAATGATACACACATGACTCATCAGTGATATTCCTGGAGGACCTATAGGACAACGTATGACTGTCTGTATATTCTTAATTTTATCTGCTTATGTACTTAGTTTTAACATATTTAATTGTATTTGTGCATGGATGAAGCGCAAGAAGAAGAAAAAAAAAAAGACTGAACCTATTATCTTTGGTAAAATAAACCAACATTCTGCCAAGATGAGATCATTTCACTTGATTCCAATCCAGGCCAACT
Organism: Seriola aureovittata; assembly: GCF_021018895.1. NCBI lineage: Eukaryota > Metazoa > Chordata > Actinopteri > Carangiformes > Carangidae > Seriola > Seriola aureovittata. Next base: position 11,692,876 of record NC_079366.1, read on the forward strand.
CCAACTTCAACATTTTTCTGGAGTGAGCTGATATATTTTTTTCTCAAACCAGCCGAGTGATCTGCTGTATTTCAAGCTACTTTAACTTGCTTCTTGAAAATCCCTGCAGCAAATGTGTCCCTGTTTGGATCAAGTGAAGACAGCTCATGCAACTGGCAGATTTCTCCAAATCAAGACTGAGTGACATACATGTGTGCAAGTGTGTGTGTGTGTGTGTGTGTGTGTGTGTGTGTTTTATGTACTGTTGAGGCCTTGCTTGTTGACTATGGTGCTGCTGGCCAGGGCTTCATAGTACTGCTGGTTACTCATCAGGGTGTGCATACCCAGGATGGCTGCAAGACAGCAAGAAGACAGAATGAGGATGGGGAGAACAAAGGGAATAAACAGAGGGACAGAAAAGAAAGAGAGACAGAGATGCTGAAAAGGCATCCATAGATGTAGCGATTGTCTGGTTACATCTGTACAGTGGACCACCATGCTAATACAGATAGCACAAAAGCAGCATTGCAAACAAGTCAAGCCTGAAACTTTGAGTTTCAACAGTCAAGCAGTTGTATGCTGTAAAGTTTCAGGTGCAGTGGTTTAATTGGTAATATGAACTAGCTTTGGTTTTGCAGCCGTAGCCAAGGTCCAGCTCTCTGTTGGCTGACTACTATTCCCCTCTACATCATGACTATAAAAGATGTCAAGGAATGAGCTTGTGAAGCCACCCATCAGAGTAAGTGTCTTGGCAGCAGTGAATCTGAAATAATTTTTTGGACACAGGATACAATACAAAAGATGTGATTTAGAGCAAATTATCACCTCATCTGTTTGTCAGACAGATCGAGAGCACGAGCACAGCCTGTGTTTACAAAGACATAAACAGTCAGGGAACGCAAGCTATCAAGCTGCTCTTAGTAGAAAGGTGGGTGGCGGAGGCTGGCATGATAATGGAGGGGACTTTGGTAGTGGACAAATCTAACTCATCACAAGGTAGGAAATAATGGCGTTCATGACATCAGTATAACATCACAACACTATATCATAACTCGCATATTACTGACTTAAAACCTGGTGTTGTTATTACTAAAGTGTATGTCAAAGGTTAAAGAGACCTCAGCGCTATTATCTGCAGTATATAAAGCATCAGTAATAGACACGTCATGGCAACAAACTGAAAGTTTGTACATGCAGCAAAATATTTGCCGCAGTAATGAAATTTGCCATGCATCACACGGACTCTATGATAGTCCTGTGTAATGCATGTATGGTTACAGGCATCTGTCCGGTTGTGAGCTGAGCTGCATGGTTTTGCCAAATGTCTGTTTAACACAGGCTGACAACGTGGACATGACAGAGGAGTAGAATCGTTCCATGCAAATACTTTGTGCAGTCTACAGATACCCTGGATGGTGTTCAGCTAGCGAACAGAGAGATCCAGCAGGGATGGAGGAGGCGGAGAAGATGGAGAGGCTGATGGAGAGATGAAAGGGAAGGGTGGAGGGAAGGTGGAAGGAGTGCTAGAGACACGGAGAAGAGTTATATTGAGGAAAAGTTAAAGGGTGCGATGGTGTGTTGATAGTGATTAGTGAATGTGCAGGAGATGAAGATGAAGAATAATCAGACACCTGCAATTTAGAAAATTCAACATTACAAATTCAAAGATTATTCAAAGTCTCCTACAGAGGTTGTGTGCTCATTTTTTCTGTTAATTTCTCTATTAATTTTTACTTTTTTGTTTTTCTTCGAAAAAAAAAAATCCAAATGTTTGAATTATAAACATGAGAAATCATGAAATTAAAAACAAAAACAGAAAAAAAACACTAAAACAAAAACCAACATTTACAATTTTTCTTTGGTGCATAAAAATCTGTTCAAGACTTCTATTAAAATACTCATATATGGTTCAAATTGGAGAAAACTGAATCCAATAAGCTTTGTGCACTTAGCATATGTGACTGTGAAGAGATGTGTGTGAAGGCATGAGTAAGTGTGTGTGTTACCTGCAATGTCACATAGTTCAGCATCACTAGCACTAGCAAGGGCTTCTTCTAGCTCTGGCTCCAGGGTCACGCTCTCTATGATGGGGTCCACCCTCTTTTTAGGTACCCAGGCTTTCCCTGCAACATTGATTGATTTACCAGACAAGAATGACAGTACAAGTACAACTACTATGACTGGTATCACTAGCACCTAAATCTTAGCTGATCACATTATTGAAGATGAGTGGAACATTGCTGGGAAATACATGAAGTCAACAAAGTCCATGTACTAATAAATCATTGTCACAACCTTTCACCTTCATGTAGGCGGAGAAAACATTTCTTCAGTAAGTCAGTATGATTTGTAAAAACTACGACCATTAACTTGTTAAAGAAGTTGTTTCGAAATACAGCATATACAATAGTACGTGTTGAAAACCAGCTATCTTACATAACAACTGAGTCGTCTGAGGTGAGTATCCCTTCATGTCACCCCTGGCTACAGGCTGTTTTTTGTTTTTTTAAACCTGTTAACATGTTTCACATCCAACAATGAAGGTTTTGCCTGACCCTCAGGGTGAGCAGGAGGGCAGCGGCAAATAGAAAACATGGAGTGGCTGCAAGTGGACTGATGGCAGAAAGTGTTAAACAGGGAGCAGAAACTGCTATCGCTCCACGCCACTCATATGATCCAGTTTTCAGCTACTTAGCTGTTCCACCTGGACCAGCTTTACTGCTGGTCTGTGGAATTAAATTGAAATGTCTCAGGTCTTTTAAGTACACAGGATAGACTGCAGTAAGACCATAACACCTGCAAGGAAGATCATGATGAAGGTGACAGCAGGGAGACCTTGTAGAGTTTCACATAGGGATGTTTGGTATCTCTCACCATCCGTCACACACCTGTGTCCACACTAGGCTGGTGCTTGTGGAACCAATCTCCCTTTAGGGAACTAAAAAAATAAAGTTGTACTCATGGATGGCTCAGGTTTCCCATTCATTTATAATTTTCTCCCCCCACTACATCTCAAGAATTGGAGAGTCCACCCTCTCCTCAGCTCTCATACTTGGATAACTCAGTTATCTTTAATATGCAAGGGAAACCAAACAGTCTTGACATTCAATGTTCTAGTCATTTGTTCACTTTGTAAAAACAGTGCTTTGAGCCAGCGTTTAATCTAAGTATATTCAGTATGAGGAAACAAATTCTTACCTCTCTTCTCCCCTGTGAAAGGCACCAGGTCTTCTCTGTCTGGGTGCTCTTTGGCTTGTTTCTCCAGATGGGCCAGGAGGTTATCTCTCTGAAACGTTCCTGTCGGAGCTTTCTTAGTCTGGTCCTTCTGCCTCATCCCAGCTGGCAACAACGCATTCTACACAAGGATGGGAATTTTCATAATTTACTGGTACTGGAAAAATTTATTTTTTTAAATTTGTGAATTTGTTCCTATCATAGTCATTAAATCCTATAATACCATGCAACTTTAGTGCAGAACAATGAAGAACAAATCAGTCCAGGATTTCCTCCTCGCTACAGAAGCATTAATGAATAAAACAGTAATCTTAATTATGTCTTCCCAACATCAGTGACTACAATCGTTTTTAGCAGCTCCAGTGAAAATGAAGGAGACCTTTCTTGGTTGAAGTAAATCTTCAACCTCTTTCATTCTGATGATGATTGAAAATTAAGACACGTGCAACTCATTGTAGCTATACAATAAAAATGGCGTGAGTCATATGATGCAGTGCTTTCTCTTTTGCCAGTTATTGATGAAAATTCGACGATAGGTGGTTGAATAAACAAAAATTAAATTTAAATAAATAAATAAATACAATTTTTCATACATTTTGTAGGTTTTCATTAACAACACTATAGAGATATGCCCAACATTAATGTTGTATTGTTTGTATTAAATCTTTTAATAATTTTGAGGATTTGAAGAGAGATACGAGTATTACAGTAAGGGAGATAGATACAGAGATAATGGTGTTGTATCTTTGCTCTGGTTTAACTCCCACATCAGTTCCAATCTCTACTCCAGACCAACACAGGACCAAGATGTTTCCCAGAGCTTTGCTGCATACCAAGTTATTTTCAACTTAAAGTAAGATTCAAAAAACCAAGCTCTTCAAAGTGCTACTTATAGCTTCATATCTTATCTGTCTTGTCAGCACTCAGAGGCCTCTCTCTCCTCCCTGCTTGCCTGTCTCTCTCACCCTTATTCATCTGCTTTCAGTCTCTCTCCTTTAATCAGAAGCTTCCAAAAAAACAATACTCCCGAAGCAGCAAACAATTTTCTAAAAGATACCAAACAATTGACACAGACCGCATTTTCACAGTTGTTCGGTTTCTGTTGCTCTCATTCAGCACTTCCTGTAGTGATCCATAAATGTTCACGTGACTTACAGTAGTATATATAGTAAAGCCAAGGGCATATCACACTGCCAAGCTTTCTGTGTCACACACTTATATCAGCTGCAGATAACAGGCCTCTTAAACTCAGCCCCTGCATGTTTTTTTTTTAACCAGCATGAGACTCTCTCCCTCTCCCTCTCTCTCTCTCTCTCTCTCTCTCTCTCTCTCATCCCTCTTAACTGTACTTCCCTCTCTATCTCATTTGGTCTATCTCTCTCTTGCTCTCACAAGCCACAGTAGACATCTACACGTAACTTATACAGTACATGTCTGTGAGCACAAGTCTGAGATCAAGGAACTAACTTACACATCCAGCAGATACAGAGGAATGAGAAAACGGTAAAGTGTGGATCATAAAACCAAAATAATGTGCAGAAAGAAGCTAAAATGGTGAGTAATAATATTAATTAGTGCAGCTTTAGTTATGTGGGTGAGTGAAAAATAACAAAATTTTCACCTTCCATGATTTAAGAAATGTTACCAGTAAAAGTACATGTGATTTGTATTAACCTATTCCAAATTACAACAGGACGTTAGAGCAGGGATCCAAATATGTAAGAAATCTCAGACTTCAAGTGAGAGCCAAAAGGATGTGACCATGGTGTCTTAGTAAAAGTAAACAGTCCTAGTTGTAGTGTGTAAGCGTATGACTGTGACGCAGTACTGTACGTACTAAAACACAAAATGTTCTCTAGATGATTGACAATAAATTTATCCCTCTACAATCACAGCACAGCTGGCAGATGGGATGTTTTTGTGTCGAGCATGATGAAGCCTTTTCAACGGCTTACTGGAACTGATGTGGGAGGCCTTGCTGGGAAGGTTATAGTATATCTCAAAGACCTGGGACAGTTCACTGTTGTGCAACAGGTTACCCTCATAAACAGGCACAAACAAGGTAAGTATGCACGCACTGCCTCTCACTGTTTATATCATGGAGTCCCTCCGGTAACTCAGTGCTGGCATTAGTCTCTCTCTCACTCGCTCGCACACACGCACGCGCACACGCACACACGCACACACGCACACACACACACACACACACACACACACACACACACACACACACACACACACACACACACACACACACACACAGTCGTGTAGATTATTCCCTACCAGTCATCCCCTTGGCATTGAGGGGGAGTCCAGTAGCTTTGTGAGCAAGTACACATTCATCAGAAAGCTAATACAGCTGCTGTCACCACCCATGATGCATCACTGAGGGTGAGAAGCTGGTGGTGGATGCAAGACATGCTGAAGTAAATACATCATAAAAATCAACAGAAACTACTGATGTCCTGAACCTCCTGAAGCACAATGGCTGAAACTGTGAAACACCACCCGGCCTCCCAGGTGAGACTGCATTCAGTACAAATAGAGAAATACTTAAAATTCCAGAGGAAGAGGTGACGAAACGTGACAAAATCAGTCACATTACATTATGTGAGTATTTTCTAGAATTTATCTCCGTTGGCTCAGTTTCACTTAGCCTTAATAACCAAAGTTGTCTCCTATAGTTCCTCACTCATACATTTGATGAATGTATATTTTCAAGATGGATTCGTCTGGATTCATTTATTATTTTTCAATAAATTGTTGAGAAAAATTGCCAACTGCCATTCTGCAGATCCAAACGACCCCTTTAAAAGTGCTTGTTTTGTCCACAAACCAAAGATATTCAGCATTCAACAAATCTTAATATCCAAGAGGCTGAAACCATCCATGTTTAGCATTTTTGCCCAATTAATGACTTAAACAGCAAATAGATTATCAAAACTTTCTATCAAACACTAAAATATATGTAATATATTAATATATGTAAGATAAATCCCAACTGTTTAATTCTATTTTTTCATATTCAATCTGTTTTTTATGTTGCATCCAGTTACTTTTACTGATGCAACCACTTCATTCCACATAGAGGATTACTGGTTTATTTCAGCTGTCACAATTCTGGCCAAACCGTTGCACACACTCAAACAAAACTGCGGGTCATCAACTAAACTCCACAACTCATCTTTAGTTTGATTACAGTCAATAAGAGAATATAAATTCTAACCAGCCTAATGGTCACATTGTGCAGCAACACCAACTGCCAACTAACTGCATGACTGTTTATTAGCTGGTTTTAGCTACATAGCATTCAAAGCACAGTCCATCAGCTGCCACTGAACTAACACTGTAGAAACCATTATTTACATTAGAGCCATTTACTCATGAGTACGTTCAAATGTTTTGCACTCAGAACAGTCCGACTGGTTTAAAACCAGAAATTACCAGCTAACATCAATTCAAATGAAAACACAAGCACATGTAGCTGTAGTGATATACAGTAGACTGCAGTATATTATGTAAGGGGGGCTCTATTAAGCCTGAATGATCCCATAATTCTCCACTGACACCAACACAGTGACAGCAACAGCTTCTCATGGGCTTTATATTATAAACTTACATCAGGATCCAGCTCCTCTAATTCATCCTCTAACCGCTGCAGCTCTTCCTCTGAGAGTTTCTTCAGCAGCTCGTCCTCATCTATGTCCCTGTACTTCTCCATCTCCTTCTTCAACACCGACATGACGGACAGCACACCTGGAAACATCAATTACAGCGACATGAAATGCATACAAACTCTAGCATAAAGCATTGATGCACAAAGTTGTCATTGTCGTCGTTGGTTGGATTGTCTGCTCAAGAGGATTATATGACAATAAATGTCAGCAATGCTGAATGGTGAGTTTCAGATACAACACGACAATCTGATTTCTGGCAACTAGAGTTAGCTTTCACAGTATATTACAATCTTGATCTTACATTTAAATTGCCTGTACTTCAACTTGCTTTAGGTGATATAATTAGCAATTCAGCTAAAGTTTTACTTCTATCAACTTTAGCTCTCATCTTGTATTCTCTTTGTAAGGTTTAGATTTCTCAGATGTGTCTGAGATATGAGATTCAGTGCTGCCAAGGTAAGTTTATACTGTACAAACACATGGAGGGATTTGAGAGGCATTCCAACGGTTCCCTTACCTCAATAACCCCTCCACACGAAAAGACAAAATCTAGATCAGGAGCCTGGAAGACGAAGAAGAAGATATCTGTGGATGGAGACAACGGGTAAGAAAACAGTAATAAAATGAATGGTGGAATAACAGTGTTTCAAGGGTCAGAGAAATACAAAACTAACTGGCTCAAGACAAAAAGGGAGATATACACTAACCAAGCGTCACTCAGTGTTGCTCTTTGCCGTAAAAACTTGACTGTACTCACCTCAATGACCCCCAGCTCAGGGCTAAAACAACAGCAAAGGCAGCCAAGTGCCTGTAACGCTCCTGGGAAAGAGAGATAGACCTGGAGGAGGCAGAGGCAGAGAGTGAGGAGAGACTAATGGCTCTCACAATTAGAAGGCAATTGGCAGTTTGAAAGTAGCTCCGCAATGAACTCCCATATTGCTTGTGGTAGAATGTAACCTTTACATATCACCTGATGCTGTTTTCACTGCAGATGCACTAGAGATTCTTTTTTTTTTTGTATAAAAATATTAGATTTCTGAGATGTGTCCTGAAACAGGGGGAACAAACAAACAAAAATCTATCAATCTATCTATCTTCCCATCTCAGCCACCTCTTTTTTGCATTAAAGCGAATAAGCTTATTTATGTCGAGCTATAATTCTTTGTTGGAGATATACCTTTTTTGGAATTGTTCTACGTGGTGTAATTTATGGTAACACATTTAGGAGGAAAGAGAAATTGTTTCTGTAAATTGGATTAGCATTTTCAAACTAGAGAAAAAGACAGTGAGAAGCTCACATAAGGCTGTTCTGACTGACTGATTGTCAAATCCTCTGGGTAATGAAGAAGGTGTTGTGAAAATATGTTTGATAAGAAAAAATGGGCCTGAAACATTTGAAATCACTGACGGTAGCAATTAGAAAACCAAACAGGAATTCAGTTTTTATATACAACTAAGATAAAATATACAAATCAGCTGTTTACCTCGGTTTAACAACAGACCACAGGAGTGTGATTTGCTACAGTAGCTACAATGGACAATTTCCTTTTATATATTCCATGACTATAACAGCAGACATCTTTAACCAGCATAAGTTTTCACCTGTTCACCCGGTCTCATTTTGTCTGTCGAAACTTAAAGCTCCATTTCCTCCCAGTATTATATCCCTTTGCAGAACTATCTGTCATTAAGCAGTCTCAGGATGCAGCTCTGCTTTTCCTCTAAAAGCACTCTGCAGAAAAGTATAAAAGTCAACACTGAATAAACCAAATATCTTGTCAGCAAATGTTTTTTTCTCGTGCTTTCTATCTCAGCTGGCAGGTTAGAGAGACTCTAGATCTGTTTTCCTCTATCTCTAGCTCTCTCCATGGCAGGTCCGAGTCTTGGCTGTGGGACCAGATGACTGATGATGGGTGAGCGGCAGCGGAACATTTGTGGGTCACAACACCAAACACTTTGGCATATGTGCTGCCTCTAAGGCCTGGTTCCTTACAACTCTGGGTCAGGGTTTGAAATGTGTTTTGTGCTCCTGCTGATGGATCCCCACATGACAAGACTAATAATAGCTTTACTGAGGCTGCTGCTAGCGAGGATCAGAATGAACTCAAATTAGGCAGGAAAAAGGTTGAGATGGAGATTAGAAACCAACCAAAGTGCAAGAAATTCAGCATTCAAGGAGTACAATTCCGAGTGCAAACGATCCTTTTTGATCTTAAGTATATCAGCAAGTGTGTTTTGGCTAACCTCCTAAACAGTAAGGTCAAGCGTGCCGTTCTTTTGTTCTGCTTTCTCTAAGCTCTGTGACAAGACAAGTTTCCAAAACCAAAGATGAAGAACTGGGCTGGACTCCAAATAATGTTGCAAGTCTCCTGGAAGACACCGACCAGCTCTGATGATATCAAACAGACCCACGCCTGTATTTATAACGTTTTCTACAAGCTTCTGCTTCATTAGAGGACATTCACTGGGTAGAAAGGAGGAACAACCAGAGATGACCAGAGTCTGAATGTGCCCTGTTAAGTCATAAACAGTTAACTTGACCCCCTCTAAAGCAGGCTTGTCCGATCCTCGAGCCTCTAAGAATAGCAGCACTGATGCAGGATCATTAATCAAGACAAGAGATGAGTGTAAAACCTGAAAAGTGATGTTATATGGCATCTGCTCCCACATGAGCAAAGCTTTTCTCACTGCAAAATCAAAAATCAGATATAAGCTGATGGTGCTAATATCTGATTATCTAAACCACAATTACACAATGCAGCTACTTGTGCAGAACAAGGTGCTACGATGACCTGCTTTAACAGTGATTTCTTTGTAAATCTTTCAGCTAGATTTTTAAACATAAACCCCGGTGAAGCTGTGACTTTTTTCAGCCATGAAATACACACAAATCTCTGTTAAACTCACACATGCTCTCAGAGTGGCCAAAAACTCTTACAGCCAATAAATCAGCACATAAAACACAGTGAGAGCACAGCAGTGGTACTTTAGAGTTTCAGCAGATGACTTCCTGCTCAATGTTTTTGAAAACTTTACACTGTCATGAAAAAATGACATGGAAGCAGTGTGTGAACATTCCATAGCCTGGTAAGGCCAAGATACATTACTGTCATCTCTAAGCTGATGTCAAACTCAGTTAAAGTAGGAGTTAAACTAGCTGGTTTGACCCTATCCTTCACAGATTTGTATACTTAAACAACTAAATCTTAATAAAGTCAGACACAAGTAAAAACATAATTTATTCTACAGATCCCTCTCGAGATCCCTGAGGATTCTGACCAAATGCTAATTGCAACATAATCTTATGTTCTTATCTTGTTAGAATTGCACAGGTCTCCGAAATGGCTCAGTAGAAAACAGCTGAGAGCAACTGTCCCACTCTCTTATCTGCCACACGTCATAATGCATGTGTCAGAGACCAGCTACAGGACAGTGTGTGTGTGTGTGTGTGGATGTGTGGATGTGTGTGTGTGTGTGTGTGTGTGTGTGTGTGTGGTGTGTGTGTGTGTGTGTGTGTGTGTGTGTGTGTGTGTGTGTGTGTTTTTCTGCTGTGACAGTAATAAGAGCGTCCACTTTCATGGTAGATTTAAATTTAGCATTGAAACATAGAATAGATAGACGATTACTCAATTGATCAGGATGCAGTATACAGAGTGTCCAGTCTATTTCATATCAAGTTGTTACCGTATACTTTACATTACATGTAAAGGTGAGATAACAATGAAGTGTAAGTCATAATAATCAAATTGTCTCATTCTATTTTTCCCTGAAAACTCAAATTAGACTATCTTTCATTTTTTTCTGAGGACACTAAACGCATCAGTGACAGGCTGCTGTACTGCTAGCCTCCCTCCTTTGGGGACCAGTATGGAGTCGTATATCATGATCTGTATAATCAGGGGCCTGGCAACTCACTTGCTGCCTTGGACCTGAGGTCAGGCCATGTGTGCATTCTGCAGAGGTCAGAATGTTTTAGCACATGTGTTTTTTTCAGGGTAGCTCCAGATATGATACATTACTTAACCTAGAGATGAAGACTAGACTTATGAATGCATGTAAGCATGTTTTAGATGGTGAGCAATATGCAGACTTGTAGAGAGATGACCAAAGACGCTGTCTCAGGTTTACCACAGTGTCAGGGCATGCAGGTCTACGCTCAACAAAACTGAGAGGAAAACCATTACTTACAAACTAACAAAGGTTAAAGGCTCCATTTAATATCGTGATGTATGTAGGTCACAGAGGAACTGACAACCAACATGTCAGCAGACAACTGTTGCCTCTCACTTCAATGGTTGACTGAAATCCTGATTATGCAAGGTGCTGATACTTACACTTGATACAGAGATACTGCTTTGGTTATGCCATCAACTACCAAGGTAATTGGTGTTAGGTAATGAGCCCAAACATGGAATGGTTGTAGCAAATAAAATAACTACTTTGTTGGAATTAGTTAGTTGAAATTTAATTGATGGTTTTTCTACAGGCTGTAAGAGGTGAGAGAGAAATCTGAGGATTATACTAATCATTATTATGAGATATCATAACTAGTGTAGTAATAGAATTCCACACATTGTGTCCAGGACCCTAAGAACTATAGGTTAGGACTATTGCAGTAAATGCTGCCTGTGCAGAGTTTTGGTGTTAGGACTTGCAGTCATTACTTTAAGAGTAAGCCTAGAACAGCCAATAAAACATTCTCCAACAGGAAGGAAAACACTAACAGCGAAAAATAAAAACTATTCCTGAATTTCCCTGAAACCCCCCTTCTTCTCAGTGACCTCATGGAAACTTATTTTCTTCAAGTAATTTTAAAACTGTTGTACAGTTCAGTATTTGACTGTAGATGTGCAATCTTCACTCATTTGACTGTGCACTATAATTTTTGCATTTATTTCCGTACCTCCTCCAGCGCTATTTATAGCCGGACGGTCCCGCTGGGTGACAGCAACGAATACTTTGACCAGATATGGTTTCCTTCAGAGCCGCCTGGAGCCGCACTGCGAGGTCCGCTCTGCTGCAAGCGCGCAACCCGGGAAAGCGCCAACAACTCCGCTAGACGACACCGTCCATGACCCGCAGATAATCCCAAATTCAGCAGGTTTCAGCGTCTTCACAAAGTTTCCTCCCCCGTCCCTGGTCGTCTCTCGGCGGGTTTGCTCAGGCTGAATCCCATCTCCCGCAAAGGGCAAAGTAAACTTAAGGGGAGAGATCCTCCTCCTCCCTCTCCTCCCCCTCTTCCCCCCACACACGGCTGCCCTGTCACTCCAGTGATGTCATGAAGTGGATCTGAGTCCATTATCGGACACAGTCATTTGAATGATAACCGTCCTGCAACCCGGTCCTCTTCAACAACTTATTTTGATCCGCTTGAGCTCGTTTATGGTCGCTGTTTGTTTCTGACTATCAAATGCAGCGGTGGAGGTACTCAGTCCCTTCCTGAAGTACCGATATAACAATGTAAAACACTCCAGTGGGAGTTTGACTACAGGACTTTTACTTATAAAGTACAGTAGCATCACTAGTAAAATACACTAACATATCAAAAGTAAAACCACTCGTTTTATAGAAAACTACAATGACCGCCTCACAGTTCTATGCCTCCCACAACTAGTCCAGGATTAATTAGCGTGTGAATTCTTGAGTTATGACCAAAAACATAATTAGTTTGGTCACAGTGACCTTTCACCACCAGAATATAGTCCAAGTCCAAGTGACTGTGCCACATTTAAAGCAATTCCCACAAGGTGGTGTTGAGATATCACATTCAAGAGGCCAAAAATGTGTTTTGCTAGGTCACAGTGACCTGACCTTCGACCTTTAAAATCCAAAATCTACTCACTTCACCCTGGAGTCCAAGTGAATATTTGTACCAAATATGAAGGGATTCCCTAAAGGCGTTACTGATGTATTGTCTTCACAAAAATGTGATGGACAACCCAAAAACATAATGTCTACTGTAACTGGTATATTATCATATATTATAGATTCTGGATACAGCAAATATAACTGTATGTGCGATAAAATATTTACACCAGATATGTTTCACATTTAGTATTTCTAACAATTTGAGCTGCTTCCTCAAGCTGATTGACCGGTAAAATGAAGTGTTTGGGGTGACATAGCCTTTGGTATCCTGCCAGGTGGCATCAAAATAAAATAAAAATGTGCTTAAAAACAAATAAGGTCAAACTGTCAAGCGAGACAGCTCGATCGCCCAGGTGCCTGTCCTGTAAAAACTATGAAAGACAAAATTATCTGCATTCATTTTAAGGACATTTACACTGTTGGGTTATCTTTTCTGACAGGAAAGAATTGTTTTTTTTGTTGTTGATTTTTTTAACCCAACAGGACATAATCCCCAATCTGTCAACCATTTTGAAAGAGTGAGATTGATACGTAGGTGAACGTCCATAGGTGAATGTAATTGTACAAAGTGTTTATGTGCCCTGTTGCTCCTCACTCTGTGGGCCTCAGCTCTGGATCCTACCTCCTCGTTTTATTGGTTGGTGCATCTGAGGCCCTGCAGCCAATCAGTCCAGCCTATTAGTTCACCAGAGTATATAAAGACTCTCTCACTCTCTCTCATGGCTCTGTGATAGCCTTGTGTCTGGTTTTTATTAAATTTCAGTTATTTCTTCTACTTTAAATTGCCGTTAACGATTGAACCCTTATTTTATAACCTTGCCAGAAAGCTATGTAGAGAGTCATTTCTTTTCAACCCTCTTTTCTCCTGTTTTTGTGTGTTGGTAGGAAGTTTCGCCTTGTAACCTCTTCCTTTGTAGGTAGTTTCAGTTTTGTGGTTTTGGGTTGTTATTTTGGCCTGGGTTTTCCATAAAGTCTGAAAATTATGCTTCAAAGACTGAAAAAAGATTGAAGACGACTCCTGAAAAAAATCATTCATCTAGTCTTATATTACTCCCCTTCCTGCTAGATCAACCTGGGGTAGTAACAGATACGTCTAATTATAAGATTAGTAGAAGATTATCTCTGCATCTTATCTCTTTTTTAAAAAGCTTTCATTCAAAGCACATCCTCATTTGGCTTCAAGTTTTAATAGAATTAATCTGTGTGAACAGCTTCTTATGTTGAAACAACACTAGAAATATTACAACTTATTCTTTTAGTCAAGTAACACAAGATAATATAAACCAAGGTGTTTCAATCAGTGAAGTTATAACAACTACACAGATGTAATGAAGTTATTAAAGTTGGATTAATGTAAAAACATGTATATTATTTACACAAAAGTAAGTACAAAATGAGACACACCATTGCATGCATAAGACACAGCAAACAAAAACGAATTAGATGGATAGAGTCAAACTACAAAATTACAAAAAATGTGCAACACACAGGTGACTTAACTTGAAGGAACAAAAAGTATTGATGAATCAAAGTTAGTTGAGTTTGTTTCAAAATGATTATTTATAAGACTGGCAAACAGTAACATCTAATGATGTGCAGTCCATCTTCTTCCGCAAATGTTGAATTCAACTGCATTCAATACTGTCCTCCTCTGAGAAAATGCAACAGTTTTTCAGTCCTTAAATTCAGGAAAATGAATGGATCAACAAAACAATACCCTCGGTCTTAATTTCAGACCCTTGGCTATGACCCTAGAGTTCAGAGGGCTTCTTTAGAGTCTTTGATTGGGAGAAAGATCCAGAATAGTGAAAATGGTGAAAATGCTTGGCTTCTAAAGTTCACCGAGCACTTTCACAGTTTTTAGAAATGAAAAGAACCATCAAAACACTAGCTGGTTTGAAAATACATTTACACATTTACAGTCAGAGTTTGCTTTGCGTACTGATTAATTTCCCACCGTGCTTGAGGAGACATCCTAGGCTGCTGAAGACAGGTTACCGCCGATGTCAGCCATGATGCTGTGAATCCAAAGGTCCCTGTCCTCCAATGTGGTGTCCACCAGGTAAACTGTCAACCGGTGGTCCCACAGCTCACCTTTGACGTCTGACACCTCCTGCACACTCTCCACGTGAGCTACCAGCGCTCGCTTCTCCACGTGGTTTCTGAACAACATGGAGGCCTCCTCTGACCACTGGTGGTGTGTCACACCTGGAGGACGAAGAGGAGGAGAAACAACTGGTGTGTGGACTGATACTGAATGTCAGGCTATCATTCAACTAAACTAGTCTACTTTATAGCAATGTATCAATAAAACAAGCTTGAAATGAGTATAGAACCAAATCAGAAGCATCCAGTGACTGCTTGCATTAAATGAGGACAGTTTCTTTTAATATTGAGAAATTCATAACTAATAATGTAGTGAGGAGTAGGGTAGAAAATATTTAACCTTAAAATAGAATTTGGTGGCGTTATCCCTCACATATAAATAACATTACTTAAATGGCTATAAAACTAGTGCAGCCATATGAAGATAATTACGATCAAACTCACCTGCCAGTTGTGCAGTGATAGCCTGGAAGGGCAGCTGTCTGAATTCCTCTATCAGGGGCTTGATGGAATAACTACGGACCAGCTCATGTTTGCCGTGGTCTAGCTCATAGACAGACACCAACCCATTGGCCAGAATCCCTTTCACCTGAACACGGTGCCAACTAGGTAGAGACAGGCATTAGTTGAGTCATCAACCTTCAGACAATAGCAACCTGTTGGTTTTACATTTTGCTCATCATTTCCTTACAACAGCACAAAACAGATATCTGATTTCCCCACGATTTACACAACCAGTAATGCCAGAGCACAAATCAAGATAATGCATTAATTCACAAACAATGTTGTCAAAGTAAATCCTTACACAAGCAGTGCTATTAACATGACTGCAATATCATAACGCATAACTGTTAATACTGTTTCAAGAAGATTTACAATATACAAAATGCTCTAACATCAAATGAGATTATCTACTGTTTAAGAAGCACTTGCAGTGTAACCTTGAGCTCCCTCACGTATCATTACTGACTTCTTATGGTCACCATAATGAGTTTAAAGAAAGATGTTACCTGGCTGACCAGCCAGTATGTCACATGATGAAATGTCTGTGATGGAGAAATATGACAAGCCCACTCTCACACAGTAGCCATGTGTGTATTAACAACACATCAGTCTTGCATGAGGTGCAAATATATTAAAATCACGTACTTTTTGTCTATTTTGGCAGCACAGACATCTCCTTTCTGGATGTCTGTGGTCGTGTTGGTCTTCCACGTCCGGTTATAATAGAGGACCATCTCCCCCATCAACACCACCAGCTTATGCAGGTCCTGCCATGGCTGCAGCACAAAGTAACCTGGGTGGCAGGCCACCGGCACAAACACATCAATATTCTGACCAGGCTGAAAGAAAGGGAGGAGCAAATAGAGGTGGACATCAACACATGGCTTATGGGAATTGGCTGTTTATTGGACATGCTGACCAATAAACTGTAAAATGTAATTTACATTGCTCATAAATACAAGCTACATGAAAGCACGGAATTACATTCAACTTTAATACCTTACAGCCTACTGGCACAAAGAATGAAGTGCCAGTAAGAGTCTGCTTACAGTGAAGGCATCCAAAGCAAAGACTTAGTTATCTTTTTCTTGGAGAGAGGTCTTCAAACAAAGACATGATGAATCATAAAATAATAAAAAATGGTGGCATTTAGTAGCCTGAATTCAAGTAATGACACACTGAAGCAGTAAACCCCTAGAAAAGGTTTGTCCCCCTCCACACACCTGGGGGAGCGCCAGTGAGGGAGGCATTTGAAGGGGCTGCTTCCCAGTTTTGGTGGCTGTGTCCATGAGAGACGGGTCCTCTGCTCTGCGACAAGGCTGGGTTGAGGCCTTAACAACGGGGTTCTGGACTAAGCTGCTCAGAGTCAACTTCTCCACTAGAGCACTGAGACCTAGGCAATTGGAAAACACAGGTACATACAAAACACCCTTGAGTTTAGAGGTTTCAGTTAATTTCAAAGTCAGTGTACTTAAACACAAATCAAA
Organism: Seriola aureovittata; assembly: GCF_021018895.1. Classification (NCBI taxonomy): domain Eukaryota; kingdom Metazoa; phylum Chordata; class Actinopteri; order Carangiformes; family Carangidae; genus Seriola; species Seriola aureovittata. The sequence continues at coordinate 11,709,731 of NC_079366.1, forward strand.
TAACAACAAAAAAAATGTCTCACTGTCTCAATACTATGATTTCACAAGACAGAACAGTTTGGAGAACAAACAAAACTCAAAGTCTTTGTCTAGTATTACCTGTATGCTCGCCGCTGTTACTGCTTTTGATTGTGTTGTTCTGTGTTGTGAGTTTCTGCCACAACTCTGAGTGAGCCAGCTGATAGTTGATGCTCTTGTCCAGTTCCTGACTGACAGCGCCAATGAAGAGGTACATATAGATCAGCCAGTCCCCTTTGTGCTTGTCTAATTTCACGATCTGACAAAGACACACATATACAAAGTCAGTGAGACCTTGAGGTCAGCAGGACTGTTTCACACTCCTGTGAAGACGCTAACTCATAACCTGAGCCATTAACCTCCTAGGACCTGGTGTCCACATATGTGGACCTCACATTTTGGATTCTCTAGACCACAATACTAACTTTTTCTCAACAATGGCCTGGTGACCACATATGAGGATATTATACTGCCACTCAGTAAACGAAATTTAAAACTAATGTCCTCATATGTGGACATCATTTTTCTCAGGTCCCAATCAGCCTAAATAGCAAAGAGAAATTAAAGATGCATGCCATGCAAGAGTTCGGGTCTTAGGAGGTTAAAGCTACAGCCTGTAAACATTCCTGTCTATCAGGCAGTCCTTATTTGTAAGTTTCATTTGCATAGTGTGTATATTTGGATTATAACAGAAGTTTAACTTAGCTGTGTGCTTAGCTTTATGTTATAGATGTAAAAGTACGTTACCTTCATTTTACAGTCTTGAGAGCCAAGGACGGCCTCCTTCACCCACAGAACAGCCTCTGGACTCCAGTCTCCCTCTGGAAATTTGAGGTCAGCCAGATGGCATTTGATAGCCTGGGCAGATCAAAAACTGTTCACCATTAGCATCTTTAGAAACAAAGCTTGTGGATATACTTTGCTGATTGAGCCTTTAAATAGTACAGACAGAAGGTTCAAATCAGTGAACAGGGTAATTGATGCTAGTCCATCCATTGGATTGGTTGGACTGGTTGGAGACCCCCACACTCAGTCAAACACACAAAAAACTGACCTGTGGCGGGATGATGGTGAAGTCTTTGAGCAAAAGAGGCGGGATCTCTCGGAGATCAGTCACCTCTACAGTCGCTGGGATACCCACGTCAATGTAGAGGATCTCCATCACTCTGTTGCTGTACATGTTGGTGATCTGAAAACAACAGGAACCATATCCCAATACATTCAATGTCCAAAATAAATAAGCTTCTCAAGAAAATACTCTTATGATTCTGATCTTTACCTCCACTCTGGACCACTTTCCTTTGTAGCGGGCTAGGCAAAACTTGCCACTGAAGGGTCTGGATACCAGGGATTCAGATGTCATCTGGTAGGAACAATTATGACGGCAGTTATAAAGACAAGAAAATTGGAGGTGGATATGACAACAAAAACAGCAGCTGTGGGAAACACTACATGTGTAAAACCCTGGGCAAAAGACACTGATCACAAACAAAAGCTGTCTCTGGACACCAAAACTGGTCACAGCATTGATTGGTGAGGATTCAGGAGCATGGAGTCTAAGCAAGAGGCTATCCTTAAAAAAACAGCACAGTTCACCCTCAACAGATCTGATTTTATTTGAGACATGGTTAGAAGACCACCACCTAACCTGAAATGTCAGAAATGTTTTTCGGAACCAAACCGTTGAGTGATTTCAGGTAGAATTTTGACACAGATGCTGTATAACACCAGGAGCCAGTGAAGTAATTTAAGTACTGCAGTAATAAATCCAGTATTGCATTGATAATCACAGAGCTGGCTTGAACTTTTATGTATCCAAACTGCAACTACAGTATTGTATTTTTGATTCACTGTGTGTTTACTCTTGGTCTAAATATTTGGATTAAGTCATCCATGCTTTTATCACATCACATCTCCACCACTGTAAAAGCTTGTTTGTCTGCCTCAGTCTGCTCAGCTCTTAACACAAACAAGCTGTAGATCCCAACTTACGAGTCTGTTTTTATAAAGCATGCTGAACTGCTTTGAAAAGTGCTGTATAATTCAGTGAACTTACTGTAGTTATGATGATTAAATCGTTAAATTAGGTAAATTCAAACTTGTTTGTTATCATGACATGAAAGAGACATCTGAAAACTAGACTGCAGCTATTCTATATACTATACTACTACTGTAAAACTTGAAATTTTCTTGAACACTGATAAGTACAAGGGCAAATTTTTGGTATTTGTGTAATCTGAAGTCTTGTCTTACCTGGGAGATGAAGAAGGCCTCTGTTTTTTCCAGTAAACTGCTGAGTCTTGCTGTCCCTCTGGAGGGCAGCTGGCAGTGGATGATGCCATCTGCACACACATTTGTGACACACACATCCCGATAGGTAACATTTACCTACAGGCAACAGAAAATGTAATGTTAGACAACACAAAGGGGACTGATAACACACAATTATGTGTCACTGAGGGCTGACAAGTTGCTGGTTTAATTCCAAATGATGAAAACCTGCAGACTTCCTATACTACTGTAGGACAGTCCTGACTAATATGTTAATGGTACGGTACGGTAATAGCACCACGCAGTGGCAGCCCTGGTAAAAATATAAAAACCTCCCCTGGCTGCTATTTAATTGGCACATAAAAAATTGCTGCCCTAACAAGGGGGGGGGGGGGGGGGGGGGGGGGGTTCTCTCTTTGGTCTTATGCATGCCATTACACGTGATTAACTCCACCAAACCTACAGTCAAAGGGTTGTTCATAGTCTTGTCCTGCAGAGTCTTGAGGCAGGTGGAGTTAATGTTGACGTCATCATCCTGCGAAGTGTCATACAGCACTGCTACAGGCATGTCCGTCTGTTGACATGGCTCTAATGTCTCCATCAGCAGTATCTTTGCGACTGCCAACTTGTCCAGGGAGGACAGGACCAGCGGATGGGAGCTGAAAGTCTCTAAACCTGACAAGAGGAAGATTGAGAAAAATGGGAAGAAGCGGGAAAAAGATGCAGGACTATTAATGACCCCTTACTTATACTGGTAAATGTAAATGTTTTGTCCTTCATTTACAGAAAGAGTGCTGCTGTAATATCTTTCACCAACATCAGACGAGCAAACACTGAACCTCATCTTGTATGTACCTGCGAGTCGAACATTAGTAGCCTGGAAGGGCAGACGGAGGAAATCCTGGTGCAGCTCCAGCAGATTACTCAGACTTGTCTCCACAGAAAAGCCATAGTCAACATAGTATACCTGGCAGGCAGACACACACACAAAAGCTCTTATGCTGCAGAAACACTGACCCATGCTGCAGCTACAGGATGTCTTCCTCCAACAAACTGTAGATTGTCATAAGAGGCCCAGCTCAGGTGATGCATCTACCAAAGTCTACATCAAATAGACCCTTGAACTGCCTTTAAAAACTATTCACACACATTTTTTGTTTAGAATTTTAAAACACAGTGAGTGTAATTAAGCTTTTTAGCATTGATTAACAGAAAAGTATTTTCAAAGTACCAACAACTTGACGACTAGCGACAATCAACTAGCGTAATGATTTACCTTAACTTTGTTAGGGGCCATAACCTCTGTGACCTGAGCCCTGGCCAGCTCATCTCCATCCTCTCCTCTGACTGCCACCAGCTGACCAACAACAGGTTTAGACAGATGTTGGTGGGGGGAGTCTTTGATGTAGAAAGAGCGCAGTGCATCCTCCATGGCCTCCTGGGCATTGGAGTAGTTCTCACCGACATACCTGAACAGACAGACCAACTATTTTTCCAGCTTTTTCAACCTATGCATGGCAGCTTCAAAACAGTAACCAGGATATCGCCTCAATAAAATATGTGACTGTTGCAGTTTATTTTGCATCAAAATCATAAAGTTATGCTGTTTGAGATGCTCAACTTATTCTGCATATCCTAGTAAGCCTGATTGTGGTAACTGTGTACAAAGAAGAGATGAAAAATGCCAGAAGGAAATGTTAATGTCAATTAATGACAATCTACAGGTGAACTGCATTCAGCCGAACTTTTGATTATATTAGAAAATGTATGATATGGACAAATACTTGGTTGCTTGATGATCTCGGTGGATCGAAAAACATGTAGAGATACGTGTTTTAATCATTTCTCTTTTTACATATTTTGCAATGAGAAAAATCCTCAAAATCTATATATTATTCTTAAAAGGTTTTTTTTCTTTTTATTGGAAAGTTAACCACAATTGCACCATAAAAACTTTTTGATTTCAGGGACAATTTAAAGTGAACTAATGCATGATTGCATGAATAACATGTGTCCTACCTTACAGTAACAGCATTGCTGCTCTTAGCATCAGTAATCAGCACAGAAGGATACTGCTCTGAGGGAAGAACCAGACAGGGAGGAATCACAGGTCCCAGGACCTTTAGACCAGAGGGTAGGGGTTGACTTCTGAACTGCTGGCTTTCTTGGTTGTCTGTGGCTTCCATGTGTGTTTTGCTGGCGTTATACAGGATGGCCTGATCACAGGGAAATACATAAATGACAGACACATTAATAGATTCAAATATCTAACAACAAATGGGTAAGCAGGAAGGACGTCCCTGAGGTCCCTGGAGAGTTAAAGGTGAAAGTAAAAAAGAAATCACCATTAGAACAGTTAGAGGTAATCCCTGCTTTCTCCACATCAATCATCATTCCAACTTATCACTTGACTGAGAGCAATGTTCACTTGTCACCGCAAGAGAGTGAGTGTTAACTGTGAGAGTAAGAAAATTCATCTTCCAAGGTGACTTCACAGCACTGTGACTTTTAACTTCTACATTGTGTTAACTCTGGTACACACAGTTTCATCTTATTCACTTACCTTGTTCTTGTTACCTGGCATGGGGTACTCCACGGTGCACATATCCAGCAAAAGAGACAAGTTGTCCAGAACATGCTCTGGAAATGGCGTCTTGTATGTGTCCATAAACAGTTCAGGTAAAGCGTGGGCCCACAAACCGAGACTGTACTTGGACAGAAGCTCCTTTATTCTCTGACGCACCTCAGCTGACAAAGTGACAGCAGAAGATTTTGGGGGAGAATCAGAGGTCGGGGAAAAGGTGACCTCCAAAAGGGGTAAAATGTCAGGACCAGGTTGGATGGGGGAAGCTGCAGCAGAAGCACTGGCTGATGAAGTCCATGTAGGGGCTGGGGGCCGAGTGCTTTGGTAGTGGGTAGTTGTAGTCAAGTTGTGATTATTTTTACATCTGCCAACAGCATTGACTCCAAAACTGGCGAGTGGGGGTAGTTGTGGAGCAAGAACTGGGTTGTGGACAGGGCTGTGCGACGTGACTGAGGACAACAGCTTGCCTGAAGAGGCAGCAACAGGTTGTGGAGGAAAAATGAAAGTTGGCTGAGCCAAGGGGCTTTTGGGAGAAAGCCTAGGTTTAGGAACAGGGGAAGAGAGGAGAGGGAAGAGTTCTTCAGGTGTTGAGGGACATGAAGAAACTTGTGTAGTGTTAGCACTTGAATTGGTGGGTGATGTTGGAGGGGAGTCATTGACGCTACTACTAGGGACAACAGAAAGCTTGGGAGGCAGAGGAGGGTAGACCAGCCGGTCAACTCGGTTGGTGCAGGAGGGTTGCTCCACCTAAGTAGGCCAGATAAACAAGAGACAAGGAGAAGGAAAGAGATTTTGACTCATTTTAATTCCTGTAAATTGAAGGTTGTGTATTGAAAAAAGGACTGAATGGAAATGATGAATTTCTGAATTCATTCTGAATGATCAAATTGTCAAAAAATTGGCCGATGTTGGACAACCATAACTGTTTCCCCAGCATTTAAGTTAACTAAATGGTATGATCCCGTGCAGAAAAAAATGGAACATTATTTTAAGAGTGAAACTATTAAACACTTTTAAAAATCTGATGGAAGCTCTGATTTCACAACAGCATTTCCCCAATAACCATGTATTGGATTTGATTCGAAGGAATCACGGTACCCATTTATTAAATATACACAGTCACACAGAGACCCAATGAACTGATTGTAAATTGAATAAAAAGTTCCTCTCCGAAAAAAATAAGTATGGCTACTGTAGTTATAAACTTCAAAAGCATGCTGATGCTGTTTTTACATATAAAAATTACCGTCTCACCATACAAATGTGTGTCCATTTTTCGAGGTCTATGAGCACCTGAGGGTGGAGCTTCTGACCGAACATTTCACTGTAGACATTTGAAATTTTCGACATCCAAAGTCCACTGCAATACTTCTCCAGAAGTCGAGTTATCCTGCTCTGCACCAGCACCACATCATACAGACTAGACTGCATGGGGAGATACAAGGATTCATCACTACGAGCGTGTCCCCATGATGTTTTCAATGTTTGTTTTTTTAAATCACAAATAAATAAATGATATAAACACACAGAAAAACAAAACAAACAAAAATAAACAAAAAATAAATGCTGTGACATCACTGATTGGGGTGGGGCTATATACAAAAAAAAAAAAAAACACAATTTACATATTAGGTCTTCTTTTTAACTTAAGAAGCCAATTTGTAATGACTGAATTCAGTATAACTCCTGGCTGGCAGCTCCTTAAGGTACTGCCTAACGTCATGCAGTGATTTCCAGTAGAAACGAGACACATAGAGCAGAGATAGATTTTTCTGTACCTTCGATTGGTTGGGTCTGGAGGCTTGTACAGGAGGCTTCTCTGTGAAAGATACTGCAGAGGAAGAAATAAATGCTAACAAGCTCTGATATCAGTGAAGAGTCTGCAGCAGATTGATTTCACTGGTTGTTAGTTAATCTGATTCTCATACTTCAACTTATTTATGTTTTGGCAGTGTTGTCAAATGATATTATTATACAGTGCTCTGCAATTACTTTCCCAGTGACGTGTAAAACAATCTGTTCAGACAGTACCTGGTGAAGATGACAATTAAGCTTATCTAGTATATCATTATCCAGACAGATGAGGACTTTTTTCTAAATCAGTTGTTACTGGCTATAAAAGGTCTGATTCATATGTGGTCCTTTGTTTACTATGATCCCAGGCCACTCTGCTGTCAAACCCCCCCACTACAGTGAGATGCAGTCTATACAGTACTGTCATACAGAAGTATTCAGTGGTCAAGTATGTTGTATTTAAATTGTTTTGCTTTTATTAATGTCAAAAGGGATTATTCTAAAATGTGCCATTCAGAATACATTTCCCAAAAATAAAGTCTACTTATTGTTGAAATTGTGTTATTGTTGGAACCCTTGTTTTAATGAAAATTACTCAAAAGTACAAATGTTCTAAAATATATAAGGATACAAACCAAGAGGGTCCGTCATACCTCTAGGCTTCTGGAAGTTTGCCAAGCTCTTCTCCTTCCTGTTGGCAACATAGAGGTGCTTTAAGCATATTGTGCTTTTCATAGCAACACTGTCATTCAACACAAATGTCCTACTGCAATTCGAAGTTGAAGAATAAGCCAATACAGGTTTGTCTCAAGGTGAATTCCAATATAATATTTATAATACTGCCTGATATAACAGCCTCATATCCCAAACTGTCCTCCCATCCCAGTGATATTTTAAACTCATCTGTGAACTGTTGTGCAAGTGGTGGGTGGGAGACTGAAATTACAATGCATTTTGGCATCAAGTATGTTCACCTGTCAGGCATGGGACATTGTTTCACAACTGGTTGAGAAGCCGGTTGTCGGTGTTCGACTGGTGTAATGGAGCTGAACCTTTGGTCCAACTGCCTGGTGTTTGGGCAGAACACAAGCAAATACTTTGGTTTAAGACAAAGCAATTAGGGAAGAATAAATCAAACATAATTCTCAATACCCCTTTATAAAAGGACATTTTGATTACAGAAAGCAGTCACTGCGTTGGATTTGAATGTTGTTCAACCAAGTCTTGAGTGTGGCCACAAACTGTAACACAGATACTGTCTACCTGTAGTCCCCTGATGCACTGAACCCTCTGTAGCCACCGTGGGGCTGAGAACGGTTTGTCTGCCGGTTAGAGGAACCAGCAGCCGAGGGCTGACGGAGAGAAGACCTTGGCTTCACTGAATGCGTGAAAAGAGGGATAATAGATCAAGTTAGATTATGAGAGCTGGAAAACAGAGTAATGTGTTGATGAATGATGAGGAATCACCAAGAGGGAATTTGGAGGTTCATGCTATTGCCTCTCATTCCTTCTCGTGACCCTAATCTACATTTCACCTGGGACAGAGACTCTTTAATATTGTTGCTACTCTCTTAATATAATGGTATTTGCAGAGATAGAGCCTTGCTTTATGAAACAAAGTCATGTTTTCCTTGTAACAAGTGTCTCCTACCATTGAGCATGTAGGGGTTGAAAGGTTTGAATCTCATCTTGCAGTTGATGACTTGTGAGTGACCAGATTTCTTGGAGCTCTTCTGCCTGGCCACCAGTTCAGCAATGTGGGCCGTCTCTTGGCACACTGCAGCAAAGCATTTCAACTGCAGAGTAGATTCATCGTTACACTTATAGACACATGCATTGCCTGGAAAAAGTGACAACACTGCTTAGGATTTTGCTAAATTAGCTGATCTACAAACAGCACTTTTGAGTTTCTCCAATTTGTGCTGATGCTAGCTGACCTAAGGCAGTAGTATAAGGATGCAAAAATATATGAGGTCAGCCCTCACCTCACCCATCCGGTACTCCAACCGCACCACAGAGGGGATATTTCTGAGGTACTCCTCCAGTTTTGAGTAGCCCAGCTTCTTTAACGGGATGAACTCTCCGCACAGTGACCGGTACTCTGACTGAAGGCTGTTAATAGACACACCTGCCTTGCTGGACTGAAGAACAGACCTCAGCATTTTCTTTATAGACTCACTGTCTGCCATTCTGGTAAATACACATTGAAACAGAAACACAGAAATAAAAAAAATCATCAAGGTGAGAAATGTACAATTACATCAGAAACCCCTGAGTGGGTGATTGCCATAATTTTTACACAAAAGGTTTCCATAAAAATGTGTTGTTTTGTCACTGGGTTCTCTTGTATTTCTGTCAAAGTTGGGGCCAGCCTATAAGAGCTATGTTTCTCATGACTTTTGAAGATACCAAGAGACAAAGGCAATATAACAAAAAACCAGCAGATTTGAGTCCACATTGTATAAGAATTTGGGGTAATGCTTTACAGTTTGTTGAGTACAGCACATACATATGAGACCTGAACATTGTTTAGGAATTTTAAAATCATGTAGAAAGTGAGCAGTATCTGTGACATGATGAAACCTGCAACGGACATACCTGATAATGAAAAACGTGTTTATACTTATTTACTCCAGCGATTTTAGTTTAATCCTGCTTGATGGCGACTAGTATTTAATGACAAATTTTGTAGTCCGCAACAATGGAGCCCCTCCTCAAGTTAGCAAAATGCGCTGGAACAAACCAGAGCTGTGCCCGTCATCCTAGATTTCAGATTCTCAAACAATAAATTTATGAGTTTAGGCATTAACGACCGATACAACATGACACGTGATTAAGTGTGTCTACATCCAAGTGCCTAAGATTTGTAGATCTAGCTTCTATGTGATGTTAAGCTGATCTCAAGCCTCACAGGTCCACTGGCCTTGTTAAACAGAGGACTTCTACCCGCTAAACTGTCTTGATGGAAGTTAACGATGAACAATGTGGCGTTGGCTAACGGCTAACTGTTAGCGCGTGCTGGTTCGTTTGCTGTTAGCCAAAATAAATTTTGTTATTCTTGACCAACAGTTGTCCTCGTACGAAGCAACAGCAATCATTCGCGACGGGGAAAACATTAGATCGAAAATGTTTGACATATTGTGGTATTTTCATAGTTTACCTGTAATTTTAAATTGCTCGCCAAACTTTCCTGAATCTTCTTTCGCCGAATTCAAACTCAGGGGTACGTTCACGCCCACAGGGTCAAAGGTCACTTCGACAATATATTATTTATTTGTTTGTTTATTATTTATTTTTGCTGTGCTTAAGTACTACCAGAAATTTTAGACCGTACAAGTTATCGGAACAAGAACAAATATGGCTAGGTGAATGTTGATATTGATGTAGAAAAGCTGGCGATATCTTCAAAACATTGATTAATATCACCTTGATGCCCAATGTCACTTTTACCATTTTGTTTTTATTTACAATTGAAAGTATTGTACCGAAAGTATTGTAAGTGCAGCAAAGCCATATTTACAAGTGCAAAGTAGAACCTTGCATAAGTTGGTTCTCTACAAATTGTATGATCACCATAAAGCAAATGTTTAATGCTATATACAGTAGGGCTATATGGTTTAATGGTTTAATACAGCAGCTATGCATAAAGGTTCATACCCAGTTAGAATTTATAACACAACCTAGAATGAAAGTAATAATAGCTGTACAGTGTAGCTCACATGATTTTAATAAAATGAACATTATAACAAAAAGAAATGGAAAGCTGTGGTGCACCACAAACCCATTTCTAGAATAGATGTTGCATGCATTATTGCAATTATGTACAAAGGTTCACATTTAACTCTGACTATGTCTATATACAGAACAACAGTTTAAATTTGACTAAACTCAGGGTTTTTCAGCAGACACTTTGGTTCTAACCACTCAATGGCAGGCTTGCAGGGCATGAACAGACGTGAACTCTTGAGACAAGAGTAAATAAAAGCTTAGGTATTGTAGACAACACACTTATTAAACCCTTTAAACTGCGTATAATCAATCGGTGGTATCATTAATTGAAAACAGCACAGTACTCCCTTTACAACAAGGAGATGCACCACTAATGGGCAAATATACAATATTGGATTCAAAAACCATATTTTTTAACAAGATCACAATCAATTTTAATGTTTTATTTAACAGTCCTCTGCTGGTGTGACTATGATCTCTGGTAGTGACTGTGGTGCTGCTTGGCAACTCTGCGTTCGTGAGGCCATGGCCCACGCCTTCACTGCTATGTCTAACTGGGGAGAGGATGATGTCTGTAATGAAGAAGATGAGGAGAGGTGGTGCTTTCTGAGCAGAATCAGATGAGGGTTTCTCAGTAAAGTATGACACAACATCCAGCGCCTCCTGGCCTTGCTTTTCACAAGGGGTTCTGCAAAAAAGTTAAAAGTCATTAAACTTTAAATGAAGCAAAAAGAAGAGAAAATTAGTTAAACAAATGCAATAAATTCATTTTATGGAGGGTACTAGTTTGGTCACAAGCTTAGTGTGTCATAGATAGCAATCAGGTGGAATAAGTAGGCTATATATTTAGCGGATTTTACATGCCAGAACTACAGACACCATCACACACACATACACACACACACACTACCGACCAGATGGCATGTTGCTGAATGTGGAGTATGTAGATGCTGTGTGTCTCTCCAGCTTATTGGAGATCAGCAATTGGCAGAAACACACCATGACTGGATTGCTATGATAGTGGTCAGCAAAGATCATGCCAATCCAAGTGCTGTAGCCTGGAACAGGTGGGAAATACTGTTAGATCCACTCACCTTATATGAGAAAGAGCGCAGCATTTACAGCATATACATTTTATATAGGCTATATTATTGTAATTTTGTTTATTTATTTCATTTTTATTCTAATTATTTTTATGTATATTAAATATGAATTATATGCTACAACCCATAGCTTTTCACACGCTTACTTCTCAAGATCAACAATGATGACAGAGGTTACTAGTCCTGGTGCGAAACTAATACAACAGTGATACACTTATAAATACCTGCTGGTTTATGTGAACTTTCTCTGACATATTTCTGAGCTCAGTATTCCAGATGTCGTTTTTTGACAGTTATCACAATAACTTCCTGTTCTTGTCTTGAGATACACAGTGTGCTGACGCTTTGTGAAATGCTGCCATCACATGGAAGTCGTTCTGGATGCAAGCAGCTGATCGAGTGTTTTATTTTGTCTTGCACATGTTTTCGATTGAATTTAGACTCACCGGCGTCCATGTTTTCATATCCTCTCTGCATGATGGTCCGGTCTATGCGGGACACCAGCCATGTTCCTACAACCATGCTGCAGAGCAACCTAAAGATGCAGTTGCTGATCCCCATCACAACGTTGTAGAAAAAGAAGAAGTAGTTGAAGCAGTGGAACGCCTTCCTGAAGAGGAGAGGGAGGGGACACTGTGATCTTCAGCTACTGTACCACACACACATTTACTTTGAATCATATTCACTTGTTCTGAAACACACTGTAAAATGCCATCACACAATCTGCCTGTTCCAGCAAGTATGAAGCCACCTTAAACTATTGAGTAAGTGAGGAAATGCAAGTTTTATAACTTCACCATCACATAATGTCCTCACGTCCACATTACACAGCTAATAATTTACTAATATTATTGATTTTTCTACTATTCTGTCACCACCACTTCCATTTCAACAGTTTCAGTGTTTGCTCACAAATAGAGGATCAGGGTTTAGTTCAGTGTCGATCTGATGGTTTTATGGCCCACACTTAATATATATACTGAAATATACCAACCTGTTGTTGAGAGCCAGAGGCTTTTGTTTATCTGTAGGAGATAGTTTGTCCTGCAGGAAGAAGATCTGAACCAGAGCTATCTGGAAAATCACCAGGCCGATCACTAAACTGATGGTCAGACTGAGAGACACACGATAAAAGCACAAATCAATCAGTCACTGTGTCAGTCTTTCAATCTAACCATTCATTCATATGCTATCATACATCAACAACTACAGCGACCGCAGCCTTACATGATGATTCCCAGGTTAGTGAGCATGCTAAGTACTTTTCCATGCTGTACAGGAAGAACCAGCCCATAGACCAAGAGCAGGGCAAACAGGAAGTGGACAAAATGAACAATCAGATAACCTAAGAAATAAAAGAAAAAGGGTCATGCAATTATTTCACACATCTCACATTTTATCACGCAAAATGCGAAAAAAAATATAAATGTACAATCGTATTTTATGTAATTAGAAAAAAAAATGATGCATATTCATGTTAGGAGGTTTCCCTGAATCCTAAAAAACATCAGAATAAATAAAATGATTCAGTCAAACTTTTCACTGCATTCAAATTTACACATTAAATGATAGAAATCTGCAGATCTTTTGCCTCAAATAATAGTATTTTGGAGTGAAGCTGCCTGTATGATGCTTAAGGTCAATTTACTGTATATTTTTCATAAATTTCACGACAAAATAATCCAATAAATTACAATTAATCACTGTCTTTTCAGACAGATATTGCTTTGTTTTCCTTCCTTTATGTGGGTTTGGTCAAAGGCATAGATACTACTCATTTTCTCTCATGACTAAATCTTGGTGCTGGTGTCATTTGTGGAACTACATGAAAAAAAAACTTTGGTTTGGGTCCCACAACACAAATCGAGGATGTCCTGATGTAGTTTACATCAGCTGCTTTTTTTTGTTGTTTTGGAGACGCACTGTACATGTCAGTTGTTCTTGTGATGAAAAGCTCACCCCACAGTGTAAACGCTATTTGCCATCCAGAGTATCTCGCAATGGAAGCCTGTGAAAATCAATGAGAAAAATTGTTTGTGTATTTTTGGTATGAAGTGTGTATGAATTAAATATATGCCATGATATGAGAGGCCAAATAGAAGGAGATGCAAACGTTCGTTCACAGATGCACACAAAAATACTCATGTGTAGAGTATCTTTAGTTTATGCTCTACATATTAGAAACAGTCAAATGGCACTTTGGTACCTTCTGGTTGTTTTTTAAAGTGCTTTATAAATAAAGCTGGATTGGATTGGATTGGATTGGACATTCACTCATTTGAAATGTTCGGACACTCACAGATGTGTGTTTGGTTGAGCTGGTTTTGTTTTTGTGTAGACAATTAGCCACAACCAGTTCTCCTCTGTGGGAGCTTTGTTAAGATGGCTGAGAGCCAGAACCAAACTTTGATAACCATGTTGTGTTTTTGCAGAGCTTGTAGGATACAGTGGCTGTATACTTTGCAATATGTGGCCCCAAAATTTTCATAGACAGTGACACCCATCCTGACCTGCAAGCACAGTTAAACTGGGGCCAATGTCACACTTGTGAAAGCTGTGAGTGTTTAGTGCCAAGCTGAAATCTGATTTGCTCTGGAATCATCTGCCATTTGTTGTGTGTGTGTGTGTGTGTGTGTGTGTGTGTGTGTGTGTGTTACTTACAACACTGACAGCAGAACTAGGGTTGTGAAACTTTTCAGGAATAAAACCCCTCTGTCCTCTCCACAGTCTCTTCAAGTGTTTCCTATAGCATAGTATACCATGTGATAACTGGTAGAGAATTCCTTTAGATTCACATAAACTAAACAGGTTATTTACTTTCTGATATTCATTATTCTTCCAAACATTTTACATTAACATTTTTGAAATGTTAAAACATCAATACATTTTGATATGTTTCATATTTTTCTAGGATCTCTTACCTGTAACATGCCAATACATGGAAAGTGTAGGCAACAGAGTTGAGACTTGCAAAGATAGTGGTAGTTAGCCAAGACTCTGCAAAAAAAAAAAAAAATTTAATAAATAAGACACTTTCATTTGTGTTTCATGAAATCTTGACGATCTTTATTTGTTTTTAATTTCTGGCTATTTCTTATATTGGAAATTTTCAAAATCAAGGAAGCAGGACAGATTTGGTGTAAACCATTCTAAAGACCAACTCACTCCTTGCCACGGCAATGAATTCCTCCAGCTGTGGTATCATGGCTCCCAGAGCTTCAGTCTGGTTACAAGAGGTAACCAGGTATTTTAGCGTATTCTTCCACTTGTCTATTTGGTCAAAAGCCACATTACTGAGACTGTAGTCTGCTAGAGTCATCTAAAGAAATTACAAAAGAACAAATGAATACAACTGTGCCTGAAGCAGACGCACAGATAGGTTGTTTGTGTAACATTTTCTGAAACAAAGCCTATGGTTGAGATATTTGGAATTAAAAGAGATGTCTTGCTGTGTCTTTACTGTGTATAGGCCTATAAGAGATATAATGACTGTGCCGATGATCCTGTTGGGGAACTTGAAGAAGGGGTCCCACTCATAAACTCGCCTCTGGAACCAGCTGAGTGGCTTACTGCAACACAGAAAGGTCAAAACCACCAACCATGTGTATCGCTGCTTTCAAGTGTTATCTGAATCCTGGTCATTTCTGTAACATCTGGAATCTTTAATGTTGCTTGAGTAGCATCTTCTATGTGACATTACGAATTTCAAGCCTTGACACTCCTCATCATCAATGCAGTTGAGAAACTGACTTGGACACTGAAGCCTACCAGCAGCACTTGAACACACCACACTCCACACTGGATTTCAATTTCAGGATACACTGAGCTGACTTGCAACACAATAGTAAAGTAATGCAATGTGTGTTTCTCAAATTCAGTTTCTGAAAATATTCATCTTACTCAAATCATAGTGAAATTCATGGCAAATCGTGCCTGAAATCTGTTACAAATATATTTTATGGTAAGTTTATGAAAATTATTCACATTAAAATGCTCATAATTAATGGTAAACTGATTAAAACATGCAAAAGTACTGGGTGTCATAACAGGCAATAGCACTGTAAATCTCCAGTTGTACAAAAAACAGCATTGGTGCATGTGTGGTTGAGTGTTTCTTCTACCTGTGCGAAGTTTTCCTCAGCAGTCTTTTAACATGCTGCACCTGGTGTAGCTCATTCAGCTCCTCAGGGTCCTGGCAGCAGATTTAGCAGATTCATTCTCACACAGAGTTTATTTTTCAGAAAATTCAGGGGACATAAAGTTATATGATCACTGCAGACCCTATGTTTACAACAAAATACGCCCTTTTATGTTTACAGCAAAAAGGGAGAATAAAATGCAACAGAAAACAAAATGTATCAGTAAATGTAATCTTTACATCATCAGATTTTCCCATAGGGTGAACATCCAGCCAAGGATACCAAAAATCGAACAAGAATCACTTCAGAGATTTTGTGCTTTAGCAAGGCTGACCTCCTGCTCCAGTTGCAGACGTATTCGAATAGCTTTAACCAGCATGTACACAAATCGACCCAAGAGGAAGACGAGGGAGAGGATGCAGGGCCACTGGACAATTATCTTCTGGTGTGGACCCAAAATCTTTAAAATCATACACACAGTGTCATCCATTCATTTATTTTTTCGGGAAGACACACTTTAACAGGCACATTACATGTTCACTAGCTGTCATGGGTTTAGTGGTCACCTACCTTACCATCAGGACAGGTGAATGTATCCCAGACTGTAACGATGATCCTACAAACAAACATCAAGTCATTTATATAGGCCTAATTTGGATGCGTTTTTATATTACTGCAAGGTTCCGAAAAGATTTATTAATATTTATGTTTACATGATATTATTATGTTGCACCACTGGTGATATCATATAAGAGACCTTCTGCAGTACCAATCCACATTTTGTTTTATGTATCGTATGTCTGAACATATAACAAGAATGAATGTTTACCAGGACAGAGAGTAGAGTATTCCCAGCACAGCACCAGCTGCTCTGAAAGACGTCGACAGACAGGCAAAGAAAGGGAAATACACCAGGCCTACTTCTAAAGCTCCGACCAGGTACACTATAGCTGGGGAGAACAGTCAGGAAACATCACATCATAGTATGTATTTACTGTTACTGTACAGTAAAGATGTTTGGATATGACTTGTAAATGGAAGGAGTACCTCTGGCCCAGGGTGGGACCGTGAAGGGGATGTAACGCTCAGAGAAGAGCAGCAGGACGCTGCCGGACACCGCACCAAATGCAAACCCATAGGACCAACGGTTACTGAGGCTGCCTATAGTATCCAAAGGCCTAGGGCACATTAATGACAACATGTCATAAACATAAACAAAGCTATGTTGCCGATGTGGCTGACGAGCAGTTTGTTACTTCTACTTCTTCTTGACATATTTACTGTTGCTGTTGCCGACAAGACTTACACCACAATGGCAAAACGTCCCCCCAAGAAGGGCAGTCTACGGTCGATGTCCAGTCTCTGGGCTCTTTTCTGGAGGAATGAGAGCACTCCTACGATCAACACCTGGAAAACAATAAATCAATACATAATATATAAATCAACACATCAACAAATCTATTGGAAAAATATTTTGTTTGCATTGCTGCAACTCTGTGTGACAGTAGAAATAAGTTGACATATATTGTATGTTACAGAGGAAGAGGAAAAAGAAGGTCTGTGTGTATCAACAGTCATGTAAGTGGCCTATCAAAGTTTTCTTGATCAAACTGCCGTACCTGCCGTCATAATAAACAAACTGTAGTATTCTGCTACTGCAGTTTATGTTGCAGTTCTTGGTGTTCTTGGTGTTATATACAGTAATTCTGTTGTTCTTTATACCCACAATTTTCATGCTTTGCTACAAATCTTTTCTTTGGAAGTTCTTCCTTAGCTAAACTGAGAGACAGATAGATGTCCTTTGCTTTACAGGTTGAAAAGCGAACTGACAAACTTGTGATTTTGGCTGATAAACAACTTGCCTTGATGTTCACTTCGGTGTATGGTAAACATAACAAAATGCCAGTTCTCACTGTTGTAAGAGAAGTAAGTCAGCTTTTTATTCTATTCTTTAAGTTCATACTGCAGGTTAAATGGATGGACAACTTACTGCTGGTATGATAGACAGGTGCAGGAAGAGATCTATAGAGATTCCATTTTGACAGTCCTGAACTGTGAAGACCCTGGAGAAACAATGACAATATGAACATGATGTAAGATAATGTTGGGAGGATTCAAAGCAGAAAAGAGGGTAACAAAATGAAATCGAATGGGATGGACCAGATGGACCTGAATGGAACAGAGCTCCATCATGACCTGACCTGAACAAGACTAAACTTAACTAAACTGAACTACACAAAAGATAACAACTGCACACACGTGGACATCAGAACAGACGAATGCATGTTTATGCAATCTGCAAATCATTAACATTTAAGAACATGAGCTCATAATGCTCTATTGATGTAATCCTTCCATTGCCATAATTTCAGTTTCAGGTTTGCTTTTCCTCTGTCTTGACTCAGAACTGCTGGAAGCAGGTTGTTAATCCCAAACTGTACCTAACAATACCACAGCCGACTGACAGCTGAGAGTAACAAAGTAAAGGGAAGCATCATAATGTTAGCGGCGGTGAGCAGAGTATTTACAGTCTGTACTTACTCATGTTCCACTCGGTTTCTGATCATCCTTGTTGGTCAGTTCACTGAAGCCTAAAAGCCTTCTTTCTGCTCTACTGTAAAGATAAAGGAAGTGACTTTGGATTGATACCTCTTCTCCGTTTCCTGGTTTCAACCATGTGACTCACACGTATGACTTTTGACCTCAGAATACAACACTGTTTTATGTCCTCTCTTCACATGTGTGTGCATATGTGTCTTCTGCCCCTTTCTTCTTTTGCCAACACATTTGCTCTCACACTCTCTGTTTGTCTATATCACTACCACACACACACACACACACACACACACACACACACACACACACACACACAAACATTATTGACTACTGTGTTACTCAGTATAAGAAGTGTAAACAATTAGCTTGCCCATAGAGATAACCAGCCGATCATTCACCTCCTGCCTGCACTTTACAAAGGAATGTCTCTCAGACTGTGTTACAGTAATCACCACATCACCTCTCCTTTCTCTTCCTTTCTCCTGGTATCAGTTTCATCGTAAAAACTAAATTTACTGGCCTGACTTTAAAAAAAAAAAATCTATTTGTATATATAGCATCTGTTTTACTTCTTCTTTATACATGATCCAGTCTTATTGATGTTATACTTTTCCTGAGATTTGGGTTTTATTGATTAAAAAAAGTACCACAATACAACAAGGATGATGCTTACAGCTGATTGACATTTATTACTCAAGGCATTTAATCAAAAACATTTAGAACAGCTGTGATCCAGCTGTTATTTCAAAGATCCATGTTGGACACATTATCCAATCTTGATTGGTCACTTTGGTGGTGACATCACCGCCTGTGCAGCTCAGCAGCTTTCCTCCTTGGTTATCAAAATGTCCATCTTGGTGATTCTGCAGAGAGAATCGTAGCGTTACGTGGCTGTGACTTATTCTGTTGAGCTCAGCTCAGTGTAGGTGCAAAAAG
The DNA here is from genome assembly GCF_021018895.1 of Seriola aureovittata. Lineage (NCBI taxonomy): Eukaryota > Metazoa > Chordata > Actinopteri > Carangiformes > Carangidae > Seriola > Seriola aureovittata. Next base: position 11,728,861 of record NC_079366.1, read on the forward strand.
TGAAGCCAGGAGGCTCTTTTGGGAAATCCCACCTCATACAAGCTCATTGTGTCTGAGGTAAAGTCGAGGAACTGATAGTAGAGGGATGGATAAAGAGATAAAAGCCATCAAAAGCCCCCCCCCCCCCCCCCCCATGATAAATTGTAATACCTTTGGCAATCCCCTCACTTTTCACCTAGGACTGATTAGGTCAAATTTGAATTTGTCAAATACTACACTTTATGACCAAACACCAGATATTAGCATGTTACAATGCTAAACTTAGATGTTGAACATGATATACACTACACCTGTTAAAGATTAGGATGTTAATATTGTCATTGTAAGCATGTTGCCATGCTCATGTGAGCATTAAGCTCAAAGCACTTCTGTGCTCGTATCATCTCAGAGCTGCTAACATGGCTGCAGACTGCTGTAGTCTCTTATTAATACTGTTGACTGTTAGAAGGTTAAGAGAGAATATCAAGAGACAAAGATAAAGACACTTTAAAAGGAGTTCAGCCCCTGACATGACATCAGCAAGAGCTATACTTGACAAAAGAAAATTCAGTCAGCTATAGACTCTTGTTGAACCATCCATCGCTAGATTTAACTGAAAAGTATGTACAACTGTTTTGCCAGTATTTTTGTCACTCTACAAGGATGTGACTGTTATTTCCAGTAAAGACTGATGACCACTCACTCATCGCCCATAAACCAAAACATGAATAATAGGCCAAATTTGAAATCTTCCAGTCATATGAGTCAGCTGCTGTCAGTCAGAGTTCAGTTCTGTGACTCAAGTCTTTAGATTTTTTTTTCACCACCAGATGGCGACTTAAGCACCTTGTCCTCCACAAAGTCAACTTGGGTGTTGTGTGAATGCCATGAGAGAGGAGCAGCTGTGTGTACTCACTGTCTCTGGGCGCACAGGGTGCACTCGTTGGCATAGGTGTTCCCATCGCTGCCACACACAGGAGCAAGGTTCAGAGGACACGCCACAATCTCCTTCATGTTGGGACAAGACGGCTGCCAGACAGTTGAATATTACAACAATATTCTGCTCTGATAGAAGGGTTTTTGGTTGAAACAGGTTTAAATGATCCCCATAGCACTGTAGCTTCACTAAAACAATTCACATCAAAATACTGAAATAAGTTAAAATGAAATTTTCTCATATTTTTCTTCTGTTAGACACATGCACACACAGACACACACAGTGAGACAAAAGACAGTGCTATGCACACACTGTGTAAGTCAGGTTTTTTTCATCTAAGATATGTTTGTCACCTTTCTCATGACCTCTAACATCTCCTCTGCGTCTGTGAAAAAAAAGCACATGACTTATAAAACCATAAATGTATAAATAATTAACCTCATACCTCATAAACAACCCACCTTATACGGAAAAATATCACTGGTGTGCAAAACTGACAACACACATGCAGACTTGAATTACATGAGTGTCTCTGTGGCATATTCTTTTATAGTCCCTGATATCGATATATCTAATCTATTATTAAAAATATACTATAAAAACATAAGAGTATTTGAGTGCCTACTATAAAATACTGACATATGTTTTTACATGTGTGATAATCCTGATTGTCAATACATAATACATTTTACAGTGCTTATACAAAGTATGCAAACATGTATATTCCTATTTTATCTGCTTACTTTGGTTCAACACTGTAAGATAATAAAACAAGAAAATTTCCTGTCGGTGTAAATACTTTTTATAAGCTCTGTTTGTTTCATTCTATGGCATCTAAACAGAAATCGCTCAAAAGTTGTCGATAGACAAAAGATTTTAGTCAAACTAGAAGGCAAAAATACTTCAAATGGAGTGTTACCTGCAGCCACACAAATAAGCAGGAGTCCCAGGAGAGCAGCTCTTCCAATCATGATGTTGGTGGATGAATAACTCAGAGTGACAGGAACCTCTGAGTGTGTCTCTTTTTCACTGGCGATATAACTGTGTGTGGGGGGGTGTGTGCGCACGTGGGAACGCAGCAGGTGAAAATAGACACACAATCGCATGCACAATCTAGAAACTCATAGTCATCAGCACACATTAACACACACGCCCAAACATACCGTAAACATATCCTTTGTTCAGTCAGTAGCTACAAACTTCCATTAGACAAGCCCACATTAGCCTTTTTTTTTGTATCTAGCACTCAACTACACAAAACTACTAGGGCACAAAAATGATCAAATAAGGAGTCATCATTCAAAATGTATGAATCTTTTTATTTATTAATGTAAAGAGTAGCTATACACAATGGGTAACAGACTGAAACTGTTGTTTAATACTTAAAAATGTAAACAAATAATAATATAGACCACAAAAAGAGAAAGAAATCACCACCTTTGTACTGTTCTGCATTTCTCTCTTTATCTCACTACTGTCTCTACTTTTTACTCATTTCACTCGTTTCTCTCAATCACATGTAATCCTTCATTCTCTGTTTCCAGTTTCAAACAAATCTTTTAATGCAGTGGTGTAGCATCGATTTGTCTGAATCATGTCTGTGTTCCAGTGCAGAGATTTGCTTTTTAAATGTCTTCTTGCCATGTACCCAAATCCCTACCTCTACATGTCTGAAACAAAAGGCTGTTAAGCCTGTAAAGTGCTCACATTTAACAGAAGGGTTAGGCGGGTTTTGGCTCAAACCCTCAGTGTTGGTATCAGGGTAAGCCTGAAGCCACACAAGTTATTAGATCCCAGAGATAATGGAAACCCCTTCCAAGATTTTGTATGACACGGAGCACCCTTAGTAACAATATGTCATCATTTTAAACCCTGGATATAATGATTTTTTGGAATATAAAGCCTTGCAAGCACAACTCTAATTGACGTGGTCCCTGTTTATGTGTAGTCTGGCTTTTTGACTAGCTCTGGAAACATAATATGTATCTCAACCTCATGTGTAAAATCTGAGTTACTGACAGTACAGTTAACTTCACTGTGGCAGCGTATTAATGTGAACTGACAGAAAGATTAGAATTTGGCAACAACACTCGAAGATAGAAACAACATGTAGTCTAATGAAGACTGAATGACAGAGCACATGTATCACATAATATGTGCTTTAAGTTTTGAGCTGCTGAAAATGAAAAGAGGAGGATTACTGTAAGTGAGCTGATAGAAAAAAAAAAAAAAAAAAACACTGAAATGAAAGCACAACTTAAACTTCACAAAACAGTTGCCTCCTCAAGATTATGCTGGTTGATTAAAGATACATATTCAGTTCCATTTTGGCACAGATACTTTTTGTTCACTCCACTGGTAACATTTTTTTTTACTTGACATCACACAATTGCTACTGTACATAATATCCACATCGCCACTGGCTCAGGTCTGAAACACTCTCATCATGCCCTCACACAGCTCATATGTCTAAAAGCATATGTTACTGGAAGAGGTGCCAACTTTAGATCCCATACAAGCACAGTAGCTGTGAAACTGACCCCTCCCCTTGTATGGGAGCTACAGAATTAGCTGCAAGAACATTTCCATCTTCCATCAATATCACATTTTTTACAACAGGATTTGGATGTAGACTCCACATGTATATATATGCGCCAGTAATCCAACAACAGTGAAGCAGAGTTCAGTCCTTTACAAGCTGATCTGACGGCATGCTTTGGCACACACACATAGAAGTGCTGATAGTCAAGGTGTGTTCGCCAGTGGGAAGCATGCAACATACATGTCCAATGAACTTTCGAAAACTCTTCAGCAATCTTCGGCTTTCTTGTGTCCGCTTTGATTAACCCTCAGTTCCGCTTACAGAGGACGGGGCGAGGAACAACAAGCCAGTACAGGAGACTGTACATCTTGTACAGACATCAAGCAACCACATGTTTTTTTTTTGTTTGTTTTGTTTTGTCTTATGACAATAAAGAACACAGACCCCCCCCCCCCCCCAAAAAAAATGTTTTCATTCATCATCTCAACAAAAAGCTCCTTTTTGTGCTTTGATGTCTGTTGGTATCTGTCTTATACATTCCTTGGCAGCCTACATACATTGTTGTGTTTGATGGAGTGCTCAGATTCCTCTCTCCACCATGATACAGTATAGGCACTGTGCTGGACAATGTCAAGGACACCAAGAACAACAAATAAAAGAGACAACTTGGTTATCAATCTTAATTGTTATCCAAAAAAAGGAAAAAAAAAAACTTCACAGAGGTTATATTTGTCAAGTAGAATTAAGTTATCTTAAAAAAATCTAATTAGTAAAAATTAATATCTTGCATGATAGCATGTTTCTGACTGAAATCACTTGGATTGAAAATGCTTTTATAAGATCACTTCCATTACAAAACAACTGCGCTTGGTAACGAAGTGAGATTGAGAGAAGTTTGACCCTGAATAAAAAAGTAGTCAGTCAGTCCATCTTTTAGCAGTTGGCAGTGAATGATCCAAACTTGGTTGTTTGTTTTATGCTGCCGTGATTTCACGATACAGAGTAGCACGTACACAGCCCCACTGACTACTGCTAACTACTTCTAGGATTGGGGATTAAAAACTAGAGATATTTCTTTCTATCATCCCCGATGCCTTGTCCATTTTCCAGTCTAACACAGCATTATAATCCTGCTGTAGCTTCAAGTGTTCTGAGTCTTTTTCTTTCTCTCTGTCCACCCAGTGAAGGAGAAGCACCAGTCTCCAACCTTCACAGGAATATCTTCTCATCTTAAATAAATTTATATATGTCTTGCATTGATTTGCATTGAGTTTTCATTGTTTCAGTGTCTGTCACGAAACCTGCAGTCTCTGCCTTTTCAAGAGGCTGTGCGCTTAAGTGCAGGTCCACTGAGAAATGATAACAATTAAAAAAGACTAAAAAATAGAAATAAAAAAAAAAATGAACATAGTTCGTCTCCCCCTCAGGTTAGTGGTCCATATTTTCTGGGGTCAGGGGAGGGTGGGTGAAGCATAACAACTCCCACTGATGGTATGTTGTGGAATCAGACGCAACTCTCCCTTGTCTTGTTGTCCGTGAGGAAGGAGTTTAGCTGGGAAAAGTCCACTACCACAGCATCTCGCTTGCTCAGATGGACGTCTTTCAAATGGTCCTCGTCACTTTGGTCCTTGGCGAAATTTACAAACACCTGCAGGGGGGAAAAGAGGAGGAAAAGGAAATTACTCTTTGCTTAAGTTGAAGATGAAACCCAATTATGGTCAGAGCTTTGGGTACATTTGCTTACTTGGTCTAGAGTGGTCTGAGAGACTGAGTAGTCCTCTATGCTGAGCGCCTCCTTGTTCTTGGAGAGCAGGGAGAAGATGCGGGCGAGGGAGGTAAGGGATGAGGGCAGCTGGTACTGCAGCATGTTGCGGTGTTTCTCCTTCAGTGTGCTGCCTGGCAGCTCCCGCTCAATGAACTCCATCACTGGCCGAAGGTCTGGGTCTGGCCCCGCCACCCGCAAGATGATGGTGTAGCCATCACCAAACCTGATAAGACAGAAAAGAAGGATATTTCACCAAACTGGAAAATGAAGATAACTGTTTTTTTGTTTTTTATTTTCTCATGACATTTCTTGGTGCTTGACTTTCACTTGTGATATTTTTGCATCATAAATCTTTGATAAGTCTCAGCAATGTCTGTCTAATGTGGCATTTATCTTTTCTCTTGCACGTGGCACCCTTCTTCTTTTTATTCACATCATTCTTGTGGGCTCCATAAATACTTGAACTGCTGCATGTTTATGTGCTTTAAACACAAAAGCACTTAACAAAAAACTGAAAAATATCTCTGTATCTAGAATTATTATTACTATATATGACAGTGTTGTAAATTATCATACTGTAAGACAATTAGCCAATTAAAGATTTCTCATTTTAAAATTTCTTCTACTTAGAAAGTGTATGGGTGTGCTATTGCTCTGGCGTGTCTTCCTACCTGTTTTTGAGGTGCTGTACGCTGCCAAGACAGCGGAACCTGCCATTGACCATGATGGCCATCCTGGTGCAAAGTGCTTCACACTCCTCCATACTGTAAACAATGAGAAATGAGGTAAGTAATGTTGGGAAAAATACATAAACGAAACAAAAAATAGTTCATGGTGTGTTGGTAGACATGGTTAACTGAATGGATGTAGTTCAGATGGCGAGTCTAACCTGTGAGAGGTCAGGACTACAGATCGTCCCTCTTTGATGATGCTGAGGATGGCGTTCCATAAGGCCCGACGTGCTTTAGGGTCCATGCCTGTCGTTGGTTCATCCTGTGAACAGGAAACAACAGATACTCAGCTGGTGCTACAGGATAGCATTGAACAAACAACCTGCTGTCTTTAGGAACCACTGCGGACCTGCTTTATGAAAAATAATTGTTGTTGTTTAGTTTCACTAACCAGAAACACAACAGGTGGTCCTCCTATGAGAGCGATGGCAGTAGACAGTTTCCTCATGTTTCCTCCACTGTAGCTGCCAGCCGACTTGTCCACATATTTGACCAACCCCAGCTTCCGGATGCCCCACTCTGCCACCTAGTGGGCAGGATAAAGATTTCAGTGTCATCCATATAATATATAAATACACATATTTTTCATTAACATAGACTGAAAATGGAAAAACAAGACAACAAAAGTAGAATTGTCCATCTAATAAACATATATAAAAAGATCAGCAAAATAAGACTAACAGAGTAAGTCATAGATAATACAGTAGGTTTATGCATGTGTGTAAGTGTTTGTTTGTTGCTGACCTCGCAGACTTCCTTCTCAGGCACTCCTCTCAGGATGGCGTAGAACTCGAGATGCTCTCTGCCGGTCAGCAGGTCATTGATAGCGTCAAACTGAGGACAGTAGCCCATGTTCTGATGCACTTCATCGATCTCTGTAGTTACACTGGAGTGCGATGAACACAAAGAAGAGCATGATTACATTTTACGGACAGCAAAAATATGTCAATATATTGTTTTTTTTTTCCCTCACAAATCAAAGAAAATCTGCTTGTTATTATCTCATTATTCCTATATCTTCAGTCAGACAGGCTGCATAGGAGATATATATATATATATATATATATATATATTCTATAACAAACGAGCAGATCTATTATTTCTTTTGTGGTAAAACCTGTCCTCACCTTTTACCAGCCAGGTAGGCCTCTCCACTGGTGACCACAGAGTCTCCTGTCAGCATTTTAAAGGTGCTGGTTTTCCCTGCTCCATTCACTCCCAGCAAACCGAAGCACTGCAGGAAAAGAAAGACAATATTAACCTCAACACAAGTGGTTTTAATTTTTACAGGAATGTCTTCACTCAGTCTTACAAATTCATTGCATTAGCTGGTAATCTTTTTAACCCAATTTGAAAATAAACCAGGACATCCTCTAAATAAAACAATTTCAACACTCAAACCCTTGTGTTTTCCTGGTGGTCTAGATTCATGTGTGGCAGGTATTAACAGGTGTAAGATACTGTATCTGTATCGTACCTCTCCGGGGGGGATGCCAACACACAACCGGTCCACTGCTGGCTTCTGTTTACGCTTGTAAATCTTGGTAAGCTGCCTGAGCTCCAGGATGTCTGACTGTCCTCCTCCACTCAGGATCCTCTGTCGCTCTCTGGCCACATCCTCATCTTCTTCTCCAATAGGCTTCAGATGACTGGTGGAAGACCTGGAAGATCACAGGTAGTGGAGTGAGGAGAAGTCATATTTAAGACAGACTCGCCAAGGCAGACCTCATATTAAGTATTTAGTTTTGAGTTCTTAGACAGGAGTGCTGTGCTATGTGGAGAAGGAACTTTTAATGAATATCAAAGCACATGTATCACCCACCTGGCCTTGATGCAGAAGCGGTACTGAATGAGGACGGTGATGCAGAAGAAGACAACGCCCTCTATGGCCATTGCAAACAGGTTTTTTCCCACCATGTCCCAGGCCAGAGGGGAACGGAATCGGTTTTCACCTACGACAGAACCGACATTTCGGCACTTAATACTCATCTTGTCAAAACCAATACAAATACACTTGTTGATAGAGGTCTGTTGTGCTTACCGAATCTTTCCAAAGCATCAGCCATTGCCTGATTCTTCACCATGTCAATCAGTCCTCTGCCCAGACAGAAGTGCGGGAATATGAGGAACACGTTCTTCAGTATGTCGTTGATACCACCGATCTCCTAAAACAGGAGCGGCGTCAACATTCACAGTTAATATTCAATCCGGTTTAATCAGGCTGCACATTTTTGAATCAACAATCAATCAATTGACTGCTCCATTAAGACATTACTCACATTGCTCCCAAACAGCTCCAGTACAAATGTAGAAACGCTGCCATTGATTCCGATCAATATGTTTACGCTGGTCAGAACCACATAGGCCGTGCTGGGGATCTTAAAGAAAAATGAGGCTGGGTACATCAGAGGGGTGATCGACCATCTGGAAGGAGACACAAAGATCACTTTAGGTGAGAAGAGAAAATTATGAAAGAAGGAAAAATAAATCAAAGGGAACTTGAGTCAAACTCACCCGTAGAGCAGCAGCAGCAGAGCCAACACAGGCAGATTGGTGGAGGAGACGTAGGCGTCTTGTTGGAAACACACAAAGATAATGATAACCAATGTGGCCGGGACGATGTAGTTGCACTGCAAGAGAGGAAGAAAAAGAGGCTTCAAGTGAGCTTTAAAAAGACCAAAAAAAAAATGCATTCTGACTTTTCTCTTTCATTTCTCATTCAGTTTGGAGAGGAACCAGTGGCAGAACTGGAGTGTCTTACCATATCCCAGACAAAGTTGGCCAGCCAGTAGAGGAAAGGCTGCACCCCACTGATGAACTGCATGTGTTTCGCCTTGTTCACTCTCTCCTGGATGAGGAAAACCACAAAACTGGCCGGGACAAAGGACATGGCGAAGATCACGCAGATGGACACCAGCACGTCCACTGATGTTGTCATCCTGAGCGAGAGAGAGGAGAGCGAATGAAGAAAGAGAATGAGACGTGGTAAATGTCATAGAAATGAGACAGAAATGAGATTTACAAATGTACCCCCATGTTCTAATACTCACAATGCGACCTGCGACAGCTGCTCCTTGGTGAGGTTGAGCGGATGATTGTAGGCAGTGATGCCAAACTTTGCGGGGTCTTCCCCAGTTGGCAGACTTGCCCGCAGGATGCCGTTGTTCATCACATTGAGGAAAGAGCCGATGCTGTGCCAGCCCTTGTTGTTAAACCAGATCTGAAGAAAAGAGAAGCAGATGTGACATTTTAGTCTCTGTAACCTCAGAGGAAAAAACAGAGCAGCCTGGAAGTAAATTACTAGCTTGGTGAACAGAGGAAAAATTGGAAGATTTTGTCCTTGAAAAGTGGCTCTGTTCCCGCTAAATGATTGAGTCCCCCCATTTCTATGCCTTTCTTTGTTCGGTCTTAATGAGCTTTGTCTATATTCACAGGAATACTGCACATGTACTTAGGTTGTTACTATGGCATCCATCGTTTTATTGTTTGTTTTTATTGTTTTTTAGGTGGGATTTAAAGCAATATACTTATTCTGAAGCATTGAAAAAAGAAATACACGTTGCACAAGTGAGGAATAAAGAGTAAAAAACAAAAAGCATGAAATGTGTCAGCACTGTGGGGCCGAAAGCTATGCAAGTTTTTAATCTGTTAAGTGAAGAAATTAGTTATTACGCAATCAAATTACACAATATGAATAGAATGAGTGATACATTTTGTGTCTACATGGGCGTAACAGCGGCATCGCTGAAGGATTTGTTCAGGGAGGCTTGACAGTAATCTACAGAGCCATGTGACGTTGTATAACCTGTATGAGTGTGTGAGTGTGTGTGTGCAGGTGTCTGTGCTAACCTTGACGTTATTCTTGGTGTCCAGTCCTTGGATAAAACTGGAGAGACTGCGAAAGAAACGATCTGCTGCAGTTCCCTGGAGGATGGGTGAGGCACAGAGAGAAGGCGAGTGGGAGGGAGAGAGAGAGAGAGAGAGAGAGAGAGAGAGAGAGAGAGAGAGAGAGAGAGAGAGAGAGAGAGAGAGAGAGAGAGAGAGAGAGAGAGAGAGAGAGAGAGAGAGAGAGTCTTCTTTAGTCCATGGAAAACTAACACTGTTCAAACCTACAATAACATGAGTCCATCAAATCTAATTTCACTACAGCTATAATTGCAAAAACATAAAAATGTTGAAATGATTCCCTTTATAAAAGAGCTATTGTCTATGACTGAAACTGCAGCAGTAAAATTTAACCAGTTTGCTTTTCCTGAGTAACAGGCTGCTACAGACCAGTTAAGTGTAAGATGTAAAACAGTACTGTAATGAAATCTCTCACCCTCTCCAGGCGGAAGCGTCTCCTTAGCTCCACGATTGCATCGTCAATTTCATCTCTGTTGGACAGAAGCTGAGAATTCCTGGCCCCCAGTGAGAATCCACCGTATCTGTGGAGAGCACCATCATTTTAATATCAGTGAAGGACACAGCTGAGCTGTACTCAGATCAATACTATTGATATACCAGTAAACTGATGATGGAAGATATCTGATAATGTACCTGAACTCGTTGACCCAAATCTTGTTCTTCAGGCTGTAAGAGAAGAAAAAATATTTAACGGTTAGCAATTCCTTGAGTGAGAAATGACACAATGAAGCCAGAATTAACACAAATATTTGAGATCAGCGTTACCTCTTGCCAATAATCTGCGCGTAGGTTTTAACCAGATAATCCGAGATGTTTCTGCCAGTCAAATTCTGAAGAGTGTCTTTGTCACTGATCATCATCTGGACACACAAACAGGCAAAAAACTTGATTAACATTTTTGTGTGTTTAAGAGAATATATTAATTATTTGAATTTTTACTTTTGTAATTTTGTGGATTACTAACACTTTGGTTTTGACTTTATACATGTTTGGTGTCACCAACCTGCGGTGGTGGAAGTCCCCCGGCACCAGCTGGACACTCCGGCAGCATCCTCTTGCGCCCTTCGCAGCTGCACTCACACAGGGGAGACGGATTCTCCATGGTCCAGTTGCCTTTTTCAAACATGTCCTTCACACTTTGAGAAACTTGTGGGATCGACCACTCGTCCTCTACTGCAGTGCAGGACGTGTCCCTGAGTTGACACAAGTTTATATTAAACTTCAAATTACCATTTTATGAGTGTGTGTAGAGTACAATACACTACTACTACTACTATATATATAGATCTACTCTAGATCTATATATTTTTATTTTCTTAACAAAACTCACGGTATGGGCTCTCCTTCCATGCAGCGTGTTCCAAATCCTGGTTTTTCTGTCAGAGCTCCCAGTAGTTTATTGGTGTGAGGATCGTCAGGCATGTCATTACTATGAAGACACAAGAGAACCCATTACATAACACAGAAGGTGTTTATCCTGAGTTTCATAGTTTCTTCACAACTGTTATTGTGAATCCCTGTAAGGATTGTATCCAGTGCAGTTTCAGCACTTTTTCCTGTTACGCCAGTTAGGTAACGTGTGAATGTAAGTACAGTTAGGTAACCTTTTACATATTTTATCAGTTGTGCACTTTTTAGATGCAAACAACACATTTCTTTAGGAAAATGTGCTTGTTCATTTCTTTTTCTTGACAGGACACGAGAAAGACTCGATTGAGGTGAACTGAAGATTAAAGAGTGGTTTGACAGATAACTGGTTAGCTATTGTTTTATTATTAGAATGATAAATGGGTGAAAAGGAGGAAAGACAGAAAGAAAAAGATCTCACCTGATGAAGGTGAACTGCTCTCCATACATGCCGGGATCCAGAGCCAGACTGGGGTACTTTCCAAAGGGAGGAACAATCAGGCTGAACACCAGGGCAATACACACAAACACCGCAGGGAGAACGATCTGAAAAACAGCACCGTCAAGATTTATTACATCGAACGCACATGAAAACTGTCACACCTCAGATTTACTGCTTCATTGTAACATGCAGTTGTTCAGAAAATCTTGCACGAGTGATGCAAGGCAGAGACACCCGTACAGTGGTTTCCTCTATATGTGCAGTGTGCGTATACGAAAATAGCACCGGCGTACCTGAGCAAAGAAGCCTTTCCTGGAGCGCCGAGCGTAGAGAAACCGTTTCCAGAGTAGTGCAACAAACTGCTGTCTCTTCAGACTCCAGCCTTTGACCTGGTACGAACCTTTGCCATCTGTTCCGCTGAGCCAGTCGGTCTCACGGGATTCTGGACACAGACACCACGATACACATGAGCAAACTTGCAACATGATAAGTGTCTGTCCTGATTTTGTCACATTGCTAACAATAACTGTCTGTAAAGGCAACTTTACTGGCACAAAGCAACTCATTTTAACGCTTCACAACATAAATCTAGTTTCCTTAAAAAAAAACAACAAAAAAACAAAACAATATATGAATGGCAGCAACAAGGCTGTTGCTATCATTGCACTGCATGCTGGGTAGTGCAGTTCTACCTGGGTCACCTTCAGAGTCGTTGAAATCGAAATCATCCTCAGTGAACGGCTTCAGGCAGCTCTGGTGGTCTCCAAAGGCGTGACGACGACGAGTCCTGGTTGGTACGACTCCATCTGCAGCCACAGGAGAGTAGACGAATTCATTTAACCCACTGCAGTTTCATGTTTTCTGTTTTGTTTAATGATGATGTCCCACTACAATAACTGTGGTTTTGTCGTTCAGGTGTATAAATATTATCGTGCAAACTGGAAAATCTCATAAATCTCACCTGAAAGCTCAACAGAGTCGACTCCACTGTCCTCGGCCACTTTGAGGAAAATCTGAAGAGATGGAGGACACGAGATTAAAACAGCGGCTAAACTTGAAAAACAGATGGTGACTGATCTTTTAATTTACAGCCAACAATGGAAGGCCAACTGCGGAAGACCAGACAAAAAGCTCAGTCAGCTCTTAAGTGCTCATTACCTCTTCCAGGGTAGTATCAGATATTCCATAGCTGGATATTCCCAGGTCGGTGAGTCTGTCGTCAAGCTCGTGGAAAAGCTCCACAAAAGCTCCATCTTTAGCGGACTGGTAGGGCAAGACATAAGTGAGCTCATGGCCGAGGTCCTCCACCAGGCGAGCCTCTGGGACATGCTTGAATATCACGTTAGAGATGAGGGACACATCTGTAGGACAAGAATGGGCAGGAAGAGCGAGAACTTGATGAGAGGGAATAAAAAACATTGACATCTTACATGTCTTGTAAAGTTAATTCTACTGGAAAAAGAAAAAAAAACCTGTCCTCTGCTATAGGTAGCCAGTTTATTGTCAGTTCTTACCAATAGTGGTGGTTTCACTTTCCGGTTCGCTGCCCAAACCAGCATCTGAACTGCTCTCTGATACACTGTCCTCCTGAACAAAAGACAAAAGGGATAATCAGTTTAGTAACACTAAGTTAAACGTTTGATTGCTTTCTGGTAATAAATTATCCTTTCTATTTTTAACTCTTTGCTAATTAAACTCTCGAGTCTGGCGCGAGAAAAGTCTGTCACAATCTGCATGTGTTTGCTTTTGGGCACAATGTGAAAGAATGAAACGTGATGAACCGAGCGATTAATCAGACAGAAAAAGGAACAAGCTCCTGTATTTTATGTCAGTAACATTACTGGAAATGAGACCATTTATTTTTTATCCTTCTAAAACTAATTTCTAATGTGAATTGTTACATCTCTTTTATACCTTCTCTGTTTTCTTGCTGTAGCAGACGGTGCTGGCAGAATTCCTGCAGGACTGAAGCGTCAGGTCGTAATCTCTCTTGACCAGGGTCAGGTAGTAGCCCGTCCCCAGGTGAGTCTTCAGGAAGAGCGAGGAGCCTACACAGCACAGCTTGCCGTGGGAAATGATGGCGATTCTGTCACCAAGGATGTCAGCCTCATCCATGTGATGAGTGGACAGGATGATGGTGCGGCCTGACGGGAGGGAAAAACACAGTCAGCTCAAGTTGATAGTTTCTGAGTGGTCTTTGACATAATGATACATAAAAATGAAAAAAGTAAATATATCAAGTATAGTAGTATTCACCCTGTCTGTATTTAAGCAGCAGGTCCCAGATTCCCCTGCGTGCATAAGGGTCAACGCCAGCAGTAGGTTCATCCAGGATCACAACCTTTGAGCCCCCAACAAAAGCCAGGGCCACCGACAACTTCCTCTGCATCCCACCTACAAAGACAACAGGGACAAAAAGTTAGAATCACACATTTGAAAATCGCCCTTTACACAGAAATGAAGATACAAAATTTAAAATAATCAAACTGACCGGACAGGGTGCTGGTGCGAGACTGTCGCTTGTGAGGCAGTCCAACATCGTTGACAATCTGCTCCATCTCAGCCTTCACCTTCTCCTCCGGCAGCCCCTTCAGACGGGCGTAGAACCAGATGTGTTCCTCAACCGTCAGCCTGGATTACAGCAAGTCAACAAACCACATGATTACCAGAGCACAAAGAGGCTACACGCATGCTAAGAATTCAGTCCCTGATACTGGATACATACATGCTGAAAAGTACGTTGTGCTGGGGACAGACGCCCAGATTCTGTCGGATGGTGCTCAGTTCAGTGCGGATGTCCTTGCCGAGGATGTAGGCTGTACCAGAGGTGGGTGGGAACAACCCTGTCAGGATTGACCTATTAGAAAACCAGGAAGAGACACAACAGTCAATCACAATCTCAACTGAGTAGATTTCAAATTCCCATAACTCCTCTCTTGGAGCGTTGTAGTTGTACTGTACGATAACGTGTGCATTATCTTACATAGTTGTGGTCTTGCCAGCTCCATTGTGTCCAAGGAAGGAAGTGATCTGTCCTTCATAGAACCTCAGGGACAGTCCGTCTACAGCCAGCTTGTTTCCATGGCTGTAGACCTTCACTAGATTCTCGATGTAGACACCAGGGTCGATGTGGCCCGGTTCCTCCTCAATACACACAGCTGTGGATAAAGTAAAGACAACGACATAAGTAGATGTTTGAAAAGACTTAACCCTTCACATGTGACGATGTTTCAGTAAAGGTTTTGTATCTGAATATTCGTCCATGAAAACAATGATTATGATTTGCACCTTCAGCATTGCCCTTCTTTGACAGAGGGGTGGAGAGGTTCTTGTTCTCTTTCTCCCCACACCAGTACGTCTTAGTGAAAGGGAAATACCAAGGCCTGGGGATCCCATACTGACCTGGAATAGAAAGAATGGTTTTATTCTTATCTTTTTGCCACGTCCACTAAAAAAACCTCAAGAACTCATAATACTAGCAACTGTACATAACTGATTTAGAAACACAATTGTAAACTTCGTCCGTGACTCACCAGGAAACACAGCTTCGATGTACCAGGTCATTATTCCATACAGAACGGCGTCAAACAGCATGAGGCAGATAGAGGTGGTCAGGTTGTAGCTGTCTTCCTCCAGAGGGCTGGCCAGCAGGTTCGACCACTGGATACCCACACCTTGCTCCTCAAACAGGGCAAAGTACTCACAGCCAAACCCAAACGCAACAGGAGACAGCAGACTCTGAGGGAAGAGCAGAGAAACCAGAGTTTAGTGGAGAGAAAAAATAACTCCATAATAACTTAATAACCACAGAATGCATGTAGATTTACAGACATGTGACTTTTTGGGTTTGTCCATCTCAACAAATACTAGAGACTTGCAACTCAGCACAACACTCAACACAAAATGCTGAGTATTCGCATGTGTATTATCAAATTACTTCCACACACCACAACAACTTTTGCTCCAAAGCCGACGTAGTCTTGCCAGGCGACACACAGCACGTAGGGTAGGTAGAGGGTGAAGTAGATGATCCCACCGCAGGCAGCTGCCAAGTTAGCACGCGAGAACAGGGTGCTGATGAGGAAACACTGCATGATGGTTACTACGCCGAATGATCCAAGGAATAGAAACACAACACCCGGGTCACTGTAAGGGAGCAGGTTTCCCATCTGAGAATGGTGGGTGTGGGGTGTGGGGGGGAGAGAAAGAAAAGCAGAGTTAAATTGTTTCCCGGTTACAGCAGTATGATATCACTTGTTTTCCACAAGATGAGGACATTTCTTGACAATGAAGAATTGTAGTCATGGAAAAACAAGAGTGACCATCAGCGATGATCAGTGTGAATATGTCAGTTTTTTCCCCCCTCTAATTTGTTGACATTCCTGTGTGATGATGCCTTTGTGCACATGTATGCGTACTTGTCTAAGTCTAACACCAACCTTCAATAACATCACCAACAAGCCCGCGCTGATCAGCAGTGGGATTAAACTGCTGATGAACCAGCTGAGCCACAGGGTGCCGTTGTTCAGTCCCATGATCCTCATGGTCTCCTTGAGCCGTGCCTCCTTCTCGTACACAACGCCCTTGATGATGATGGCCACTGAGTACATCCATGCCAAGGTCATGAAGAGAGGCATCGAACGACTCATCACCCGAAGGAAGCTGTGAAAAAAAACGTACGAAAAAATGAGCCACACATCCAGTCAAGTACCTGTAGAGGGAAAGATTTTTTTTGTTTTTCCGCCCACACTGTTCACTTACATGTCATCAACGTAACAGGGGTAAGGCATCTGCTGAATGTAGATGCCCGTCTTCTCCTTGGTGCCAGTGATGGCTCTGATGATTCCATGCTCGATGACGTCCTGCAGGTAGGAAAATCCACCCCAGATGTACCGAAGGTCCTCGAAGGGGTCAGCTCTGGGACCAGGATCCCAATACCTACAATGCAAGATGAAGGTTAGAAGTCTCATGACGAAATAAAACTCTGAAAATCTGCAAATGATCACAGATTAAATAATAATTGGACCCTTACCCATCTTTAATCTTGTTCGTCCTCTCCACGTTATCAATGTCCATGCGAATCTTATAGTTGACATTGGGAGGCAGGTCAGTGCTGTTGCTACGGGCGATGTCAGGAAACACGATTCCTGCCCAAAATTTCTGGTTGTCCAGGAGACCCATGGACTTGTTGACCAATCGCTCCTCATTAGCTACTGGCTCCAGCTTGTCCAGGTTCACGCACTGAAGGAGGGAGAGGGGGTTTATGCCATGTGTTGATCCGTTTGATAAGAAAAGAGCATTAGCTGTTGTAAGATGTAAATGTCTAGTTAAAGAAGGATGTAAAAGGAGAACAGACAAGTGGTAGGATGTTTTGCAGAAAAATAATACTACTTAAAATGTTAATGTAAAATGGTCCTAATGGTGTTTTGAAGTTGCTGTTGTTTACAGAGTCATCCGCCTGTAGCTCATTTTGACTGACAGCTCTTTAACGCCTCCAAAACAAACTAATCAACTCTTACACACAGGTCATGAAATTTCCTCCTCAAACAATCACACCCTTTTCCTCACAAATATTGCTCAGAAGTTCTTAATAACTATAAACTTTATACACAAACTCATGTGACTTGGGTAGACAATGAGTAACCATAGCACATTTTGTTCAGCTGATTTGTTGAGACCTCCTACAGATTACCTCTCACATATTTAGCTGACATAAGATGATTTATACCCCATCCCCTCATTCCGAGTGTGTGAGAAGCCACTGAGTTCTGATGGCGTAATGAAAATACTGCATGAGCACTCCTAATGCCTACGGGCGTGACAGTCTTTTACGGTCATGTGAGGCCTTGACATAGTTTTTGGTGTGAAAAATGTCAGTTTATACACATAATATGATCCTCTTAAAAGGGGAGGCACAGTTGGTAGGTCAGTGGGTCGTTTGCAGTGTTGCTAGATGTAAACAAGGTCAAAGAAAATTCAGTGAGTTCAATATTTGTGTGACAAAGATACCTAACTGACCTGAGGTTAGGGTTTAACATTCTCTATTTGTAAATGATTTATTGCATTATTCACAGTGATAAGAGGGAAGAGGACACTGAGGTGAGTTTAATGTCATGAGGTGGCCGCACAAAAAAATCATCTGTTATATTTAGAAGATCATCAGTCTCTTATCAGTTGTCTACGTCATCAGCGTATGGTGTGGAAAACATCATTATTTATTGAAGCAATCTGATTATTAGTATATATATATATATATATATATATATATATATATATATATATATATATATATATATATATATATATATATATATATATATATATTAGAGATACATGATGTTTATTTTATAGACATTTGAGTGAAGAAATTCTCTGACACAGATGAATTAGACAATAATTACCCAATCACTGGGGCATGAACATTGATCAACATTTGGCAGGAGTTTAGGGGTGATTGTTTATTGCTAAAGCTCGGCTCTGGCATACTGACCCAATACACGGAGACAGGGAGCAGTGACACACTCCGCATAGCAATGATTTAACTCGACAAGGGAAGGAAAGGAAAAGAACATTTGATTTCAAGGCTTTTAATAGCTGTGCCAAGATCCTAATGTAGTTCAAAGTGCACTAGGAAACAATGGAAGATACTGGAGGATTTTGTAATGTTCTGACCTAAATGGACAATTGGCATTTAACCTATTTCTCCACGAGGTTTTCTTTGCATCTTGACCTAAATGAAGGATTGATAACAGCTATTTTACAGACTCAACTTAAGACCCATACAAATATGGCCCAACATATATAATACTGTATATTATTACTATTATTATTATTTTTGTCATAATTATTGTTATTATTATTTATTTTGTGTATGCTGTCTTTTTGGTGATGCGTCGCTCACACACTAACCTCCATGAAGCGTGAGATGGTCTGTATGGCCTGGTCGGTTTCGTTGAAGACATCTCTCCAGGTGTAGGTGGACCCTGCGGGTCTTGGGTCCTCTGAGGCCTTGGACAGGAATTCAAACACATCTGACACGTGCCACTCAGTCCCACTGAGCTGGGTGTTTAAGAATGCAGCACTGGCGTTATTCTGGAGCAGGGTCTGCAAAAACAAAACAATGTGATAGATTTATATTGATTATTATGGACAATGTATTCGTGTCTGAGAGTCTACGTGTTATTACACATTGAGATAAAGAAAACCCAAATACCTGAATTTTACAAGAGTTAATTTTATGCTGTCATAAAACTTTAACATCTTTTTTTTAACCCTTTTCCTCCTGCACTGTAAAATGTATGTCAAACAGCAGTGAAAAAGTATGTCTTAAGGCTTGTTTGGTTCTCTGACCCTTATTACTGCTGCACTCTCTTGAGTGTGTTTTTGTGTACCTTTCTGTGTGGCTTGTGACCTATTTTACTATCATTTGAATTTCTAAGGTCCAAGTTCAAGGCTTTTGTCAAAATCATTGACTCTTTTATTGCAGCCATTTCCCTCTTTCCCAGACAGAGAAACCTATTTCCTCTAATCAAACACTATATAAGCCCTGTTATTTTCGAAAACTTGTCATCGGAACAAATTAAAGTGTTAAATTTGAGCTACTGGTTAGAAAATATGACGCACATATGTACTCTACAAAAATACCACCTTTCACCACTAGGTGGAAGCGGTGCATATGCAATTTAGATGAGAAAAGGGAAGAAGAAGTGTGAATTATATGGGACTTTTTCCTTAAGCACATGATTGTAAATGTCTGATCCTGCAAGACAGGCTTCATTTTTACACCCATTAATCACGACAGAACAAATAGTCCTGTGAGCACAAATACCAACACGCTGTGTGCTTCTCCCCGCTTTGATCTGATCATTGAGAACAAATGATTTAAATGAGGCCGAGCCTTGCTTTGCTTCATGTTTTTAGATGGCAGCCAGATCCACATTTTAATACAACATCTATCTAGCTATCTATCTCAACTAATCAAATTTTGTGGTTGACCTAAGCTCTTTGTCCCTTTCATCTGAATTATCTGTCTGTGTACTATTCATTGATTTTTGTCTCTCTCATGTTCACCCTCTTTGCCTCTGTCCTCTTCCTGCATGGTTACAAGCACTTTCATCAGCCTGAGAAGAAGCTAATAAAGCATAAACTCTCTTTGTTATATTCGGGGTAGTCGCTATCGCAACTAAAACTCTGGGGTGGAGACCTCCACAGAAGCTTGAAAACTTGAAAAATAGTCGGAGAAATGCTGTGCTTAAACCCTTTATGTAAACAGGAAGAACGCTGAGAACACAGCTCTGATGTGTGTACGTGAAGAATGTCAGTGCATCCCACTCACCCTAACCAGGTCCATTTCCTCGCTATTCTCCATGAAGTTCCAAACTTTGGGCCTCATCTCCTCCCACATCCCTCCAAGGTCCCTCAGAACGCCGAGCTCCTGGAAGGTCTTATTAACCTGCAGCGAACACACACACACACACACACATCCTTAGTCATTTAATTCATTGTAAATGATTGTTCTGATAGGCTTTTAGACATGAGAGGGGCCTGTTGTACCTCGTGGATGATCCTCTGTGTTGCAGGAGTATCTGGGGTGTACAGGATCTTCCCCATGAGCAGTGGCTTCAGAGCTCTCCAGATCATCCTGGAAATGGGGCTGGACTCCAGGCTCCGCATCATGTTGTTACAATAAGGGGCTGGGAAACAAAGACAAAGACATTTTGAGTCTTTTGATTTGGACTTGTTAAGGACTCTGATCTCTGACAAAAGTGAACAAAAGAAAAGGTCCTTTAGAGTCGATCTGCCCTAGACACTTACTTGAGGAGTTGTCGTAAGCAGAGAGGGGTTCACTGTCACTGTCGTTACCATGGTTTCCAAACAGGGCCTTGTAGTTGTTGTCTTCATACCAGTTAAGAGACTTAATTTTGAGGCCACCTCCCTCAGGGTGTCCGCAGACGATACGTGAAACGGCCTGGTACATCTGGTTTGGAGAGCCTGTGGCATTTGCAGTTAGATACAGGATCTCCTTTCGCATATCCTTCCAACTCTTCATACTGGCAAGCTGGTGGAGACACACACACACACACACACACACACACACACACACACACAGAAATATTGGCATGAAGATCTTTGGTAGATAGCCAGAAGTGTATCAGACACAACTCCCAGACCCAGAAACATACACACAAACATTCAAAACTGGTAATCTTCACCAAAACAAAAAAAATTACAGTGTCTCACATACAGATGTGAGTGTTGATGTCGCCTTCCAACGCACACAGTAATGCTTTTTTAATGCTACATTGTCATGCTTCAAGGTGATTTAAAGTACATGGAAATGAACACTACAGGAAAAATCTGTAGAAAAATAATTTTAGTCTGGGAATTATATCCATGCCTGTGAAATTAGTCCTACATGACATCAGCTTCCAGCAGCAGATCAAAGACTCTAAGTACTGTTGATGAGTTTCCTGAATGTACTGTATGCCATATCTCCTTCGTGTCACCACATCTGTGTTCAAACCTGCTCTGTACATGTCTCATATACTGTAACTCACAGTATGAGAAGTGAAAATAATATGTCTGCATCAACATGAGAGACTATCATCTGTCACAACAGAGGCAGCGTGTATGTGTCTGCTCACATGTACATGTATGTGTGTCTGCGTGTGTGTGCAGATGTAGTTATCAAAGGTTATCATCTGTGCCATGAGTGGTGGTATTCTAGACATGGAAGTCAAGTGTCGCACTATGGGGTGGAGACAGTTGGCACTTAGCTGTCTGCCTTACTAAGATAAATTTGACTGCTGTTCCCAGTCCTGTGCACGCCTGCATGTGTGTGTGAGTGTGTGTGTGTGTGAATGTGGATTTGCATTTCTATCTAGAGGAAAAGTCAGATAACATGTACCAGGTTGTGTTACTAACATGTTATTGCACTGTTACTTATATAATTAAAGCAACTATGATGACGTATGTTCATCTAGTTTCTTAAAGTAAGTAAGTAGATTGTATTTGCTGGTGTTACGAGGTTCACGCAGAATTAATCACACAGTGGTAGAAGCAGTAGTCTTCAGTGCTGCCTCACGTGTTCATGCACTTTTTGGAGGAAATAATTTTGTCATTACAGAGAAACACACATATTTTTCTCCTGTTTTTTTCCATCTGTTCACATTTCCCTTATGAAGTTTAAATCAGGTGAAGGAAACTGAGCTAAAAGTGTGTGGGGAAACTGCATAATACCTGGAAGCACAAACCTAAACATACAATTCTGCTGCCTTTGATTGTCATAAATAAACAACAAAATAACTCTGTCGCATTCCTCTTGTCCCCCAGAGAATTTTTGATATCATATCAACAGTCATATGCAGTGTTACATCATTCCTGCGGGAGCAGCGAGTTCATTTTGGTTCACACAGAGGTTACTACAGGTCACCACAGGATACAAGTCATCACAAATTCCCCGTTTAAGTCTACAAACTGGTCAACTGCACACGCAATTATGTCACCAACCCGTGATAGGGAAGGAATGAAAGGAGGGGGTTTATGTTTTTCGTGCAAGAGAAACAAAGAAAGGGCAGAGGAAGAGGGGAGCTTTTGTTTCCTGCGCGTGAACCAGAGGAGGGTACTTGGGCTTATGGTAAGCTCGGGCTCTGTGCGTGAAGGATGGAGGCTGACCAAATCAGACTTTTCCTGAGGTGAAAATGTGAGAAGGGCAAAGACAGGTGACAAAAAATGAGAGAGAGAAAAAAGGAAGAAAGGAAGAAAGAAACAAAGAAACAAAGACAGAAAGAAAGAAACAAAGAAAGAAGAGTGGAGAGGGGGGGGTGAGTGCAGATGGCAGGAATGGAAGGTGCGAGAACAAAGAGAGGTTACTGACGGTCATTCTCCTAATAGGCACCTCCGCAGGCTCCTCAAGTAGAGCGCTGTTACACTGACAATTGTTACTGACTACACACTCACTGCTATACAAACACACATGCACACACCAACACACAAACTGGTGGGATGAGGCACAAACGCACGGAACATCCTGACACACCAATGCGTGGCTGTTTCATAACAAATAACACTTTTCTCTGTCGACTCTGCGTTACTTCACAACACCTGTTGTTCAGTCAACAGCACGTAATTCCTATTCTGCCTGTCAACACGATATTCAACACTGTTCTCCAACAAAGAGAAAGTGAGACAGAGAACTGCTGCGTCTCAGATCACACACGCACACACAGATCGTTCTGTATGTGGTTGCTTTGCAGCTGAGCCTTCAGCCACATCAAACTGTCACATGCTTTTCTGCTTGTTCACACACAAAAAAAACAGGTGTGATAAAGATGTGCATGCGTGTGTGTTGGACTTGGTGCATATCTGGGTCTGTGTGTAGGTGGTTTTCTTATGTGGCTGGCTGTCTGTATGTATTTATGCATTAAAAAGGTCACGGGTGGTGCATGTGCACATATGTGTGTTACATGTGTACTTGTAAATATGCGCCTTCATCTGTTCGTTACCAGAGGCTACAGTAGCTGCAAAAACACAGCAATGACTGACAGAAACCTCAGCCTCCTCCTCCTTTTTTGCTCCTTTTCCAGTGTCAAACGCTCACACATGCAGAGACCAATATCCGACCAAATCTACGACTCTGCCATCCAAAACTTCTTATGCGTGCATGCACTCGCCTGTGCTGAGAACACTTTTGTGTGACTGAATATATGTGTCATTTCCCTCGAGGGAAGATGGCCAAGTTAACTTGGGTGACTAGGTGAGTAATACACACACACACACACACACACACACACACACACACAAGGCAGGCAAGCAGCAGAAGAGGATCGTCCCAGAGTAACCTCAATGTGGAGCCTGTACGAGGTTACTATAGTTCAAATTTCCACTCCTGCACACAGTTATTTAGACCAGAGCAGCTCAGGGACCAATCGTAAATTGATTAACATGAAATAAAATATTTTAACCACATCCAAACTAGCTTGTGACGTGAATATTATTAGGTATTACAGTGGAATTAGTTTGTCTTGAGGTTATTAGAGGTCACTTCTGCTCCCTCTGACAATCTTTAGAATGAATCATATGAAGATAAATCAATGAGGTTAAAACTAACATATTTTTGCAGCACGTTCTTGTAAACTCTAAACGGTAAGAGGTTGAGTTGAATTTAGAGACTCTCTGATCAATCTTCCATCCAGATATCAGGTTGTAGATTTCTCCATGATGACAGCGATCAGGCTTTGGAACGTAGAGGTTACTCGAGTTTATTCACTCCCTACTGCTTTGCTAAGCAACCGCTTAAGCTACTTAAGGCAAACAATACAAAGAAGATAAATGTCACTAATGTTTTCGAGAAGCATGTTGATTAAAATCACAATAAATTATTCAAAAAAGTAAGCATTTGCCAGGCTTGCCTGGAGAGGAAATTAATGACCTCTTTTTCCTTAATTATCACCCAACATAATGAAAGTCTTTGGTATAAGGTGCTGTAATAGGTTGGGAATGAGTGGGAGTGAGTGCAGATTATTAGAGTTCAAATCTCTGCACCGCCGGCCTCCTGAGCGAAACAGAATAATCTGCTTACAAACAGAGAAAAAGGTTAGGAGGAATACTGCAACTAATTAGGATTTAACAACAGTAAATTTAGAGGATCCAGGTTGAACGCTATTGATGGGCTTTAATTGAGAAATTAGTGAAGGATATTCTATTGGTCACAATTTATTCTGGTTATGAAGATTATGTAAATTTGTAAGATTTAAATCATTTTCCATGTGGCACTCCCGTTCATTTCTACACAGTGCCAGGCTCGCACCTTCTTCTTATCAGCTTGCAAATCTTGGGGTAAACAGTATGCAGAATGGATGGCTATAAACTTTGTCTGATAACAGTGACTAAGATTTTGCTGCATTTTTTACAGCACAATTTTTCCCTTCAGTTAAAATATGGTGCTGCAACATCCATTGTCACTGTGTTATTCAGTATTGAGTATATTCTTCTTATATATTTCTATATATTTTCTTAGAGCAAGGGAGAAAATTTGTCACTTTTTCAAGTGCAATTAAACTTGTTTCAGACTCTTTTCAAGATATTCAGAGAAATTCCTGAAACAAGTTTAAATGCAGAGAAACCAAGATTTATTTCTACATGTTCATTCCACTGGCAGAATATTCATGTGGTTTGTCACATGGCCTACAATGTGAAAACGAGCTTTTTCTTTCCTCCTGAAAAGACATTTTGAAAATACATTATGGCCGCAGTTCTTTTGGCCTTTCAACAGTGATAAGCCCTGGATTGAAACACAGGCAGATGATTACGAATTAAGAGTTTACATGAGTACATTTCTCCATTCTGCCAGCCTCATAGCTCGTCCACCAAACACACAAGCAAACACACATAATCCGCTTCAAACACAGTAATACACACTGGAGACTATGTCACAGTGTGTTGACATGTCATACCTGATGTGCCACTGGCCTAAAATAAGCACAAAGTCTCCACAGGAGTATAAAAGATCAATAAGAGTTGGTTCAGAAACAAACAAAAAACATGTCGAAACTCAGAATGTTGTGCAAGGATGACATTGCGTTAACATTCTTCCACTTCTGTCTTTTGTATATCCCGAGTTCATCTTTGTAAATCATTGGCCGCTCACACAGAGCCAAGCAAAAAGGAATGTGATATAGTGGAAAGAGGATAAGTAGGACTGATGTAGGCTGCAACATTAGTGGGTGAAGACATAAGAAAGGATCAGCTCACTGGTTTTCTTACACCAACTTAGACAAAAAATGCTATCAAAGCTGCAAACATTCTCTCTCACACACACACACACACACACACACACACACACACACACACACACACACACACACACACACACACACACACACACACACACACACACACACACACACACACACACACATCCAGCTGGGATTTTATGTTTTGCTAACTCAGCAGAACAGGAGCCTGAGAGAAGAAGGGGGCTATGTGTGTTTGTGTGTGTGTGTGTGTGTGTGTGTGTGTGTGTGTGTGTGTGTGTGTGTGTGAGAGAGAAAGAGTTTGTGTGCACCACCAACTGCTGCTTTTCTCCCACTACATTCCTTTAGCTCAGACTGGGTTACATTAGCTTTGGCCAGGCATGGGTGTGTGTGTGTGTAGGAGAATGTGCCTGCATGAGATCCTATGTCCTGTGTGTGTTTATGTGTGTGTGAGACAGTTAAGACAGTGCACCTAGTTGTTGGCTCAGTAAGGCTTTTGTGCCACTATCTACAGGGGAATTTCACACAGCCTGTTTGTTCTTTTCTGACCTTGAGAAAATGTTTTTTTTTTTTTTGCAGAACTGTAATTTCTTATCTGTCATCTCTGTGTTAGAAAAGTAATCTGAGGTGGAAACCGGCTTCAAAAAGGGGGGTGGCATACATAGAAAATCAAAGCACTCTGTCACTGTGGTAGAAGAAAGTTAAAAAGGCCTGAATGTCGACAAACAAGACCAATATCGACACGAAACAGCTGGCCGACCTTAAGGAGGACCATTGGGGAGTTGATGTGCGTCAGTCATGTTTTAAGTCATGCGACAATGTTCATAAAAGCTTGGCTGAACATCGCTTTTTCTATTACCATGAAGCAGTGTGCCTTGACTTGCTAGGGATCTTCCTTTTCATTTCTTTTTTGACAATATTAAAAACTATTTTATTGTAATATTGTCAATATGGCCATGACCCTAACTCCCCCAACTTGCATTACTACACAATGACCTGTGTCTACAATAAATGAAACAACTTCACCATGAGCTGATTCTTGGTAAGAATTGATTTTATTCACAAACATTACTACTGAAGATTGAACTTTGGAAACAAATACTTCAGTAGTCCTGTTTTTATGTGTGGGTAGTGTGATCTGTGATGTGTGTGTGTGTGTGTGTGTGTGTGTGTGTGTGTGTGTGGTTTATCTACCTCCACGGCCAGAGCTCCCAGGCTCTCCAGAAGATTGTCGGTTGCAGCTGAGACCTCCTGAACGACTTTGGGGTCTGACCTCACATCCTTCTGTTGGAGAGAAAACGCAATTAGGACAAATCAAATCTCAAATTCACAAAAATATAAATGTAACTTGTGTTGAAAATCATGTGTTTTGTGTAAACTTTTACTTTTCGTTATGTGCCTTTTGTCTTCATCTTTAACTTTCTTTTTTTTTTTTAGGTTTATTATTATAATTTCTTTATAATTTCTTATTATCGGGGGGGGTAAAGGAGAGGTGGGAGAGAAAGCAGAAGAACAACATTTGGGTCGCAGGTCAGGGAAGAGGGGAGGCGAGAAAGAACAACAGGTCAGTGTGGCTTTGACCTCCTGTGTTCCTGTCTGTCAAACTGCTATGTGTGTGTGTGTGTGTGTGTGTGTGTGTGTGTGTGTGTGTGTGTGTGTGTGTGTGTGTGTGTGTGTGTGTGTGTGTGTGTATTCTCATCTATCACACTAAGCTGTCAGCTGCTGGAACGTCTGACACTTGATAAAGCACAGGCGTCGCTGAAGACAGAGCAGCAGTCTAGGCAGAGAGAAAGATACTGTAGCTTGTTCTGTAGTATCTTCTCTCTCATTTGTTCATTGGTTACTGGTTTTAATGTTGTGGCTGTTCGGCTTACATACACCCATACAGAGTGTAACTAATGGGAGAAAGCTGAATTATGCAAGAGTTCCTGACCTCACTATTTACTTGATTTTGATACTTCTAGAAAGGAATTTCCATTCTTGCATCAAAGTTTGGTCACAGAAGAAGAACAAGATGTGATTTTTGCGGGTGAATCAGATCCACAATGAGCCAGAAACTGATTTCATTCTCATACCAAGAGATGGGAGTAAAGCCTTTCTAATCTCTTTAACAGCACAGCAAGCATCTGCGTTATTAAGCTCTGCTGACTTTGTGATCATTTTTCAAAGACATTCTCCGTGTCTATTCCTTTGTCTGTTTCTCCCTCTAAAGATCAGTGCTACAGAACATAGTGTTTTTTTTTCACCTCTTGCCATCCTGCTCACCATCGTGACTCACATGTAGGTCATGGGTTTTATGGGAAGGGGGCAGGCTGTTGTGGAAGATACGGGCAGAGGAGAGGTGACAACGGAGAGTAAAGGGAGGAAAGAGGACGGGAGGAGGAGTGAAAACGAGAACAGAAAACAAGTGGATACGGAAAACAACAAGTTTTGTAGTAACCAGAAAAGACAAGGGATCAGGGGATTTACTTTAAATGGATGAATAGAGCTGCCAGAGTTATACAAACAGTGATTCCTCCTGTCACATCATATTGGTGTCACAGTCATTGGCTCCACTTTAGCAGTCACAGTACAATGATCTCAAAAGGCTATTACAACCAGTCTCTGAAGTGTAGGAACAACCATCTACCATCCGGATGTGTGTTTGCCTTTTCTCTTGTGTATCTTTGTGTGTGTGCCCTTGTTCATCATCTCCCAACTCATATTCTGTAAACACCCATCTTGCTGATAGGAAAACAGTGCTTAGAGCAAATAAAATAGCAAGGCCTTGACTTGTTAAGACAGAAGAAACACGCTGTTGTTTCCAAGTAATAATATGACTCCCAGTTGACTGAAAAGTATTGCATTTTCTTAGGATATCTAATATTGACTTCCTGGCAAAGACACCCTAATTTTACTTATGCTGGAGGAAACCCAATTATCTAGTGGTGAAGCAACACGGGTCAGTGATGAAACAATGAATTTTCCAGTTCAAATGGGAAGGGAGTGTCGTCCTTGTTTGGACAAGATACAATGTCCTGGTGAGATCTAGGTTTGGTCTGATTGCTCATGATGCTTCTCATTTTTTTGTTATAAATCTAAAGGATTTACACTTTCATACAAAAAAATCGAACCCTGGCAGTTACTAAACATGTGACCATCACACTCACCAATGGGCCTACATGTGTGCCTCAACAGATGCACTCACCCGAATGGGTTTGAGGAAGTCCAAGTTGGACAGGAAGTGGCTCTGGGCTTTGTCAAGCCAGTCACTGGAGGACTTGCAGATAATTTCTTGAGTCATACGGGACACGTTGTGGTCAGCAATGTGGACAAACTCCTCCAGCGGCGTGGTGTTACAGAGGTCTCTGAGATGGAAGCCAAAACCTTTAGTCAGCACCTGGACAAAGAGAAAAAAAAGAGCATGGCGTGTGTTAGAGACTGTGAAAGGACACAGGAGGAGATATAAATATCCTGATCTAGTTTTTGTTCAAATTTTAACTTGACAACATAGTGGCACAAGGGGCTGCTCTTCAAGTTGAATTTATTGTATGTTCATTCTTCATATACTGAAATATACCACAAACAACAAAGAAGTCAAGCAGCCTGCCAATGAATATTTAGAGATGAGCCTGTCAATCATTTCTATGTCCCCTTCACGAGCATAAAAATGACCTAAAGCAAATGCAAAGATTTATAGAGAAGAATATTTTAACTTGAGTCAAAATGCCTTTACAAGTTCTGTTGCATAAATATGCTGTTGAGCAAGACTATTGGTGTTTCAACACAGAGTTCCTTTGGTGGTTGTTCTTGACTCTAAAGATCGTTATGTATCAGTTACATTCCTAAAATCTGACCATGAGAATTAAACAGTGACGCTCAGTGAAAGATATTAACCAGAGCAACTACAAGGGGAAGCAATGTTATGAATGTCAATGCTGGAGCATACCAAGGATATCTTCACTAAAGCTTTCTGACAATTTGTAATCCAAATAAAGCTCCACTCCAAGAGACTCGTCTGACGATAAAAAAAAGGCCATATTGTTTTTCTTTTTCTGATAAAATTGTCATTTAAAACTGGTTCTCTGCCCTCCTTTTAAAAAACGGGTTATTTGAAAGAGCAAACAGCTGAGCCCATGTGGGCTGAGTTACAAATGTCCTTTTTCTGGGACATCAAGGACTGGACAGAGGCTTTGTTTTCTCTGACAGAGTCAAGATGTTCGTATATGTGTGTGTGTGTGTGTGTGTGTGTGTGTGTGTGTGTGTGTGTGTGTGTGTGTGTGTGTGTGAGAGAAAGAGAGAGAGAGAGAGAGAGAAAAGAAGCACATGACTTATCTTCTAAATGTCCCTGACCAGTCTGTGTTACACAGGCACAGCTGGTAATCTTTCCATTGGAAAGACATTAGGGCTTACAGCAGGCAGGATTGGGAATCATACTCATCATCCAATGCAGAGAATTCAAAACATATTTTCCTTATGTCTGTCTATGGCTGTATAGAGTATATTGCTGTCCTTTTGTCTGCTTGAGGACTGAGGCAGTATGAGCATCTGATACCGGTTAATCCATGTGGATTAATCATTTACTTTACAACAATTCACAATTTCAAATCAATCAGTGATTTTGATCATTCACTGAAGAGGAAATGCTGAAGGATGGGAGAGGAGGGATTATGTGAATATAAAGAGGCTATTACAGTTCTAAAAACTCCAAATATAAATAAGGGTTTTGCATCTCATTGCTGCAGAATAATTGTCAAACAATTGAAAAAATTAATTTTCATTCCATATAGCAGGGGGCAACATAATAATAAGATTCCCTTAATTTTCACTCCTCTCCTCATATATTGTTCCTATTGATGATTCTAGACTAACAGAAACTCTGCCCTATAGTCTGTACTATACCCTCTTTGATCAATAGATGTCTGGCAGGAAGGGGGTGGGGGGGGGGGGTGGGGTGGGTTGCACAGACTCATATCGCGGAACGTGAATTTGTCTCTTAGTCTCTATCCCTCCACGTGAGGAGAAATCGGGGAAAAGGGAGGGGGGAAGAGGAGCAGTCATGTGACCCCAGCCCTCCAACTGCAAAGCAGGGATGATGTGATGGGCTGGGTTGGGAGCTGTTGTTGGGGTGGACCTGGGTAGCCGAAAGAGTAAATGTATGTGATATGGGCTTAACAAATAATATTGGAAGAGGAGGAGGAGGTCTGTGTGTATGTGTGACAACATGTGTATGGTGTTGCTGTGAAACAGATTATTTCATTTTTGTTAGAAAAAAAGAAAAGGTGCGCAGGAAGAGAGGAATGAAATTAGAGAAGAGATGATAACAATAACAGAAAGAGGAGACTGAGTGAGAAATATGGAAACCAGAAAAATGAAAATAGGAAGAGATAAGAAAAATGAATCAGGTTACAGGCAGGTTACAGAGATGAAAGGAAAATAAATATATATATATATCCAAAAGAAAATTAGATTTTCTTTTCAAATAAAAAAAAACGAAGAGGAAGAGAAAGATGGGGGGGGGGGGTGTTAGGTGCCCAACGGCGTCTGCAACCATCTATCCCCCCACCCACAGTGATTTTTCTGCTGGGTATTAAGGGCTTAGTTGTGCCACAGCAGAGTCCTGTGGCCCAACAGACACTGTCGAGCCAAGGTCACTGGATTTATGCACGAGCACTGTGGCCAGGGGAGCATGATTATCTCATATGTGAAAAGCACACAACAAAGAGGCTGTATAGAGTATAATGGTGTACTTTTTTTTTGCTTTGGGACTGAGGCAGTATGAGCATCTGATACAGGTTAATCCATGTGGATTAATCATTTAATTTACAACAATTCTCTAT
Source organism: Seriola aureovittata (assembly GCF_021018895.1). Classification (NCBI taxonomy): domain Eukaryota; kingdom Metazoa; phylum Chordata; class Actinopteri; order Carangiformes; family Carangidae; genus Seriola; species Seriola aureovittata. Next base: position 11,760,143 of record NC_079366.1, read on the forward strand.
TTCTTGTGTTAGAAACTTCAAATCAATCAGTGACTTTTATAATTTACTGAGGGGGGAATGCTGAGGAATATGAGAGGAGAGTTTATAATTAAACTTTGGCATATGTGAAAATAAAGAGTGTATTACAGTTCTAAAATCAAAAAATATACATAAGGGTTTATTAAAAAAAAAGTTATTAATTGTAATGTTTACCTTTTCAAGATTGACGTCAGCCTCCACTATCTGCTTCAGTGCGTGACGAGGAAGTGAAGCATTGTGATGCAGGAAGTGGGAGAGCGTCTCATTGTCTTGCAAAAAGTCCTTCAGCTTGAAACCTAGAGAAAAAAAACGTATTAAGTCAAAAAACAATGAGAAACAAGACCCAGAAAAAATAAGGCATCTTTATTTTGTCGCTGATACTGATACCAGGACAATCAGCAGGGGTCCCAGCGGGAGGGACAGTAAAATTTCATTACTGTTTCACTTTAAATTTGGGCTGCAAACCACTTCCACATGCAATGACTGAGCAAAACAAGTTACAAAATGTATCTTGGCATATAAACCAGCATACCAGTATTTATCAAATTCACAGACTTTATTGTCTGGATTTTAGTCCTTAATATTCCAGAAATTCTTCACAACCAGTGGAAACCCCAGTGAAAGAATGTATGATTTAATGATGAGTGAAAACCAATAACAAAAGGACACAATCTGAGAACATAAAAAAAAAATTTCACTGGATTAAATGATTGATCCCAAATAAAATTATATATTTAAATTTATAAACCTCCTCAGACTGTCTTCACTGTGCTCTGGGAATTTTTTGTACTTTTGCTGCATTCCAGAGAAGTCAAACCATTTCTGAAACAAGCCTGAGTCAGCTGTGTGGTTGCATGCGAACAACACGCACACACGCATGCGCGCGCACACACACACACACACACACACACACACACACACACACACCACACACACACACACACACACACACACAGCTGTCTTCTCCTAAACTCAGCGAACTCACTCGGGGTTACTAGAGGGCATTCCACTTTGGCACAGATACTGCCAACCAGCCTTCTTCTTCCTGTCTCTCTTCCTCCCCAAATTTCTCCTTCTCTACCTTTCACCTATTTCCTGCTCTGTTCAACTCTGCTCTCCTTCAGGCTGTTGACAACTTAATATATGCTGAGTTGAATTTTGATTTCTTGTTTTAAAATGTCCTCCCACCCCCCCATCCCCCCACCCCCCTCCCTCTTGTCTTCCTTTAACCTTCCCCTCCCTTCCCTTAATCTCCCGTATGTCTTTTTCTACTTTCTATCTTTTATAGCTATCAGATGACAACCACTTACACACACACACACACACACACAAACACACACACACAGACAGACAGACAAACAGGAAACACTTTGGTTTGACTGAACTGAGCATCCTCTGGGAGGAAGTGAAAGAGAACAGTGTGTTTCTGTGAGCCGGGGGAGTGCATCATGTGTAATGTCGCTCTCCCTTACTGCTTCCATGGTTGTGCACCACAGCGTGTGCCATTTGTGTTTGAGGTATGAGCGTGTGTTATGCAGACATCCCTATCGTTTTGACTCTCCATTGGCCTCTGTGTGTGTGTGTGTGTGTGTGTGTGTGTGTGTGTGTGTGTGTGTGTGTGTAACTGTGCACCTGTGCCTGTGTGTGCATGCATGTGACCTCAACTCTCAGGGGTGACCAACCGGAGAGTGCTAATAAGGTCTAATCAATGTCCCAGTAGGAAGTCAAAGCTCCCATGGTGCACTGCATCCAACAGCCCTTGAGGATACACCAGACAAGATGGTGCAACCTTGTTAAAATGGAAAGTCAAGCATTATTTGTGTAGTCAGCAAAGGTGCTTTTGTGTGTCTATGTGTGTATTTGATTTCCTTATTTTATCTTATCTGTGTGTCATTAGCTGCACTGCATAAGTGGTCTAAATCCCCAGACTTATCAGGGACGGAAACGTCTGTTGAAGCAAGACAACGTAAGAAGTTACAAACCTTATCTGTGTTTGTTTGTGTGTGTGTGTTTTTCCTATGTTGGAGCCAGCTGGATACAAAGGTAAGTCCTAAATTAACACGTACAAGTCTGCACACGCTTAAGGTTGTGCCGATCCTGTTTTAAATTAAATAGCACTGACATCACACGCCTTAACAACCAGTGTCATCAGTGGCAAACCTCGCCCACAGACAGCTTGTAATTCCTGTAGACGTAAGGTGCATATTCCAAAATTTACCACAACATTTAATAGTAGTAGTAGAATGAATGGCTTGGCAGTCAGAGCAACAAAAGATGGCTGCTGCATGAATTCTGACAGCAGAGATATCAACTCACAAAATGGCTGTGTGATGGGTGAGCTGTTTTGATGTGGAGGCTTGGAGGGAAAATAACTTGTTGGATTGTATGTCTGAGTGGGAGTGAGCTGTCCGTGAGAGCTCATTTGCGTTTCAGACCTTCTAAATCAGTACGTGTCTGAGATGTGATGCTATTTTTAGGTTACAGACATTAGGCTGAGGTTAAAGACACGGTTCAGGTAGATGTGTGGGGCTGTTTATGGTTATACTGATAAGGGATGAATGTAGTCCTTGAGGTTCCTTATGGAGATAGAGATACGAGGATCTTTTTGTGTTTTTGTGTGTCTGTGAAAACTCGATTTATAAAAATCAAGAAAAAGGCAGCACAGGGAAATTCAGCAGTCTCCATTTTAAAAGATCAGACTCAGACATGTCAAGCCTCTGAATCAAATGGAGTCTTTTAAGGCAGTCAGCCAGATAAAATATGAAGGTGGTGAAAGGCTAAAAATATAAGATGTTCTTCTCTATTATGCAATTCCACTCTCAGCTTCACTTTTGTGAAAAGAAAGATGGGAAGATAAGACAAAAAAAAAACCTGTGGCATAGGAGCATATTTTTTCTCTCATCTGATATGATATTGGTAGTAAGAACCCCCCCCCTTCAAAAATGTTGCATGACGCTGTTCTCAAAATGTTTTGTTTTTGTTTCTTTTTGTTGATGTTCGTTGTGTGTACCGTCTCATACAGCAGAAATGCATTAGACCTGATCAAAATGCTATAGGCGAAAAGCTCATACCGCTCCCTGACCTTTCCCAGCCCCCACTTCCATGTCAATGTAAATCTCATTTGCTGACCCTGTCAGTTGCTGAATTATTAACAGACACGTGAGGGGCTCTTTGATCCATGCTGTTATTCCCATAGCATCACTCTGCAGCTGCAGCTCTGTTTGCGGTCTCCTGCATCATGACCGTCCCCATGCTACATCAGTGCATTCCCTCACGTGGATTACAGACAAATACTGAGTGGAATGTGCATATGGGATTGAGTATTTTTAGACCACTGTGCATTTAGAAATCAATTGTGATGGAGTGAACAGATGCACCGAAGCCTCGTTAAAATAATAAAAGCTCCTGAATAAAAAATTTTACATAAAAAATTAATTAGGAAAAAATAAAAAAGGCAGAACCCTGGCTCTGCTCAGTGCAGTTTAAATGTAATGACCCATTAATATCAGATAAGAAGATCTATCACTGGCTGTTACTGGCCTGTAATGGATACTGCAAACAAGATGGAGCAGAATGACAGCAAAATCGTGAAATGTCGCTGTTTTTTTAGGCCATGCTATTCTTTGTAGGGAGCAATGGAAAATAAACTGTAGCTCTTGGCTAACAGAGCAGACGGAAGCCAAAACAACAAAAACCTTGATTATTCTGCTTTGTTGCATAATTTCTGATGTTAGACTCTGCTCAATATACTCTTACATTAGGGTCTGATGTGAAAGCGAGCTAATACCCTTCTATTTATAGAAAGCAAATGGACTGATTATCACATGAGTATGAGAGAAATATTGCTAGAGCAATGCAACATTAATGGAACAAAAAAAAAAAAACGCACAGTCTAATTAGACTCCCTCATTTCACTTTAGCAATTAACTAAGGTCAGTGGTTATGTCACTGTTGTTTACTGTTCCTGCACCCTGCCTGGTAATGCCCTTCCTTGTCTTATTATCCTCCATTTTATACAGTATTAAGGCTTTTTCATAACATGTTTTCCTTTTTCTTTTTGTCCTGGTTTTCTTTGTAAACATTGTTGACTGGAAAACAGAGACTGCTCCGAGCATGCCTCCCACATCAGAGCAATGGGTACTGAATTTAAATGAAAATCTTTTTCCTGAGCAGAATCTTTTCTGAGCAAAGTTAATGTGTTTGTGTGACCTCTCTTCAAGTGAAGTAAAGTAGGTGCAGAGTTCAATGCAGCCCTCTTTCCTATTTTCAGGTTGCTTTGACTGAGTCAGCACAGTGGGGGCATAAACAAGATGTTATTTTAGAAAGACGATCTTTCTCTGCTCCGCAACAGCCGCAGCCATGATGATGAAACAGAAACCTTAGCACTAATATTTAAGATAACATTTGAATGTGTCGGTAAAATTGATAACAGAGTCTGTGGACTAGCGTGCACTTTATCAGTGGTAGAAAACTTCTGTGGTCTGTCCTCGTACACAGGAAGCAGCAATATTGCAGTCAGGACAACTTGGCATTTTACTGACAGATCTGTGCTGTGATTGTACTCGGCTGTCAGGGTGGTGCACAACTTTCTGTTTTTTCCTGGCTTGGACAACCACCATTAACACGTCACAAGAGCTTTTAGAAGATGGGCCCACCAGGGCTGGCAGACAGTGATAAGAAAGGGATACGTTACACCCTCAACAGCCCCCCTGAGGACTCAGAGCGAACATCAGCTTACTGAGCTGCTACACTGCAGAAGTGAACTTTATCTTGTTTGAGTAAGTTACTACTCAGCTTTTTGTTCACTGATCAATCAGCTGGTCATTCAACAACTTAATAAAACACAAAACAAGCTGATAGTCAAATGTGTGTTCCTTACCGGCAGTGTTCTTCTGCAGCTTTCTGAGGGCCCTCAGCAGTCCCCTGTAGCCCTCATAGCTCTTATCGTTCTGAGTGTACAGCAGGATCTTCTTGGCATCGTTGAACAAACGGGAGATTCTGATCATGTCCGCAGAGAGAGAAGAAAGAGACACAGATAGACACACTATTTCACATCACTGGATAATTTAAAAGCCTGAGAGGATGTCTTCTCATTTTTGTAAAAGAATGAATTTGAATTATATAATGTTGATAAAAGATTAAAAAAATAATGTTACTACAAAGTCAGACAAAACAGTTTTTTCCTTTGCACTGAGTGAATACTTTGAATCCATCACAGCAGTGTATCGGTTTAACTATGAATAAGTATGAAGGTCATGTTACTCACATAGAATCATTGAAGTTTCCCACCACCCCGGGACTCTCTCCAGGGGTAGAGTGGCGGAAGCAGGGGTTGTTGGCGTTACAGATGATGCCTTGTACCCAGGGGAGAGTACCCGCTGAGGGCATGGCCTTGTTCGGGAAATGGCCTGGAAAAATAAGCATACAAGTATGATAAGTTTTAAGTTTGGAATTAAATGGAAGTAACAAAGAGGGGAGGTCCACATTTACATACATCGTTAGACCTAAGTGGAGAAGAATATTTGGATATTTGTCATTCTTGCAAATCAGTTGAATGCTCCCAAGAGTGTTGTCTCAGTAACAAGTTCTTGCACTTTACTCTCAAAAAAAATATTCACCCACTAAAAACTACTCCACTGTCCGTAAATAATCATGTCTGCTGTTATAACGACAGTCAAGAGATCGTTAGTTTATCTGTGCAAACACCAACACTAGACACTGTATTTGCTACGGAGCTGAAATTACATGTGCAGAACATTCCCACAGATCCGGGAACCGTTCAAAAGAGTTTTCACATTGCAAAAATAAGATTTCCAGCAAATTATAACCTATGCAAGCTATAACACACAGACCGCGGCCGCCACTGCCTTTGGAATCAGCTTTAAAAAGTGCTGACTTTAACTTTGGGCTCGATTGTATGGGCTCTAATCAGCTGATTTTACTGCTACTGCTGCAATTTACGGAGGTATACTAGCTATAGAAAAGATAAGCATACAAGTGACAAGTGGGTCAGGAAGTTGACATACTTCTTAGAGTTCACTGGGTTAAACTAGGTTTGGACTGATTTGTGATACACTGGGATATGGTACCAATGATTTTGTTCCAAATAGGGGAACTGATTTGGTGGTCAACAGATCGATCAAATGCGAGCTCATAGTGATTACATAACCACACCTGGTCGGTTCAAAAGTCGGTGCTGTAAGTCTGTGTTTGTGAACAGGCATAAAACAGGCTAAAATCTCTTATTGACTCTGCTAAAACTCGGAAATCACGTGTACAAAATGAAACTTATCTGAACGAGTTTACAATAAAATACCTGTAAGAACTTAAATAAATGAATAGCAATGGAAGAAATGTCTCTTGGGAAACCCTGCCTTTCCAAAAGTAAAAAAAAATATTTTGAAGAGCTGATACGATTTTTTTTTTTTTTTTGTGTGAGTGTGTGCTTTCGACCAGTGATAATCTTATTGAGTTGAAACGTGGTCACAGTTGTGAAATTGGCTCTGGCAACGAATGATACTGTAATTCTTTTCCAGGAGCTGAGGGTCTATCACATGTTCACACAGTGCAAACAAATATTGACAAATCCAACAGATCCTTCTGTGACTTCTGTGACAATAACATGGAAACCTTGGATGACTAACATGCTGAACTTACCAAGAACCAAGAGGCAAACACTTTATCTACAAACTGACAATGTATTATAACAATAGCATAACAGAATAATTATCATCAGTAGTATTAAAATTTGCATGTAAAAAATATTCTTCTGAGATTAAATCACTTTTAATGTCGTGTCTCTCTCCCTCCCTCCCTCCCTCCCTCCCTTAAGGTCTGCTTACATTCATGTTGCTCGTAGGGCGGATAATGTATTCGGACCGAGATCAGGATGAAGAAGATGAACAGGGGCCAGATGATCTCAATCAGCAGCTGGATCTAAGAGAGGAAGACAAAAAGGATGTTAATCAAGCAAATTAAAGACATGTACCCTCGTGGTACATGTTTTGTAAAAGATGAGTCAATCAGTTCAACTAAGTTCATCTTTACTGCTTTAGAAGAAGAGAAGGAAAAAAACATCATCCTGAGTTGTGTGCGCACGCGTGTGTGTGTGTGTGTGTGTGTGTGTGTGTGTGTGTGTGTGGAGGGGTCTGTCAGCTGTTGTACTTTATAAACAGTAATCCCACCATGGGTCTGGGTAAAGTATATGGGTTAATTAGGGGAGACAGAGAGAAAGAGGTCTGCAGGGTTTAGAGGACTTTGTGTTTGTCCATCTGCTCCATATGGCCCCTCCACTTCAGCTGCCTGAGTCTCAGCCTTAACCAGCATGGCAGACATGCAGCGTGGGGATAAAGAACAAACACACTGTCTTAGAAAAGGCACTGTAGCCCTTTGTTGAAAATAATTGGACCGAAAGTCAAGCAGCCACAGCCGTCACTTTGAGGAAAGGTTTCTGCTTGATGAACAACTGGCTTAATTGTATGCAGATGAGCCTCCTCACATATAAAGAAGTACTATGCTGCAGCTTGGAACTGAATTTGATTCACATGACTTTGAGTGTGTGGGCATCAACCAAGACAAAATGGTAACTGGATAATGTTTTGACATGTAAATGTGGCATCGTCACATCTTTGAATGACTCACAGTTATCTGTAAACTGTAAGGCTTTTCAGTCCAAGTGGCCTGCAGCAGAATTACATCATTTCCATTGTTGTGGGCTGCATACACATTGGATCCATGCATATTAATGAGGAAAAGTATAAACATGTAGAAGGCCTTTGTACTGCCTTTATGATGAAGTCATGTGATACTGGAAAGATTATGTCTGATTCAAAGTCGACTCCCTGAAAATGTGACTGAGACAAACCATTTATGGGAAGTCATACAAGAGAACTGAAAATAGAAACCCTCCATTTTGATTTTTGAAAGTCTTTTTTTTTTTCGACGGACCTAAAAAGCTGCTATAATACATTACGTAAATATGTGATACTGAACACAGCGTTGAAAAGTGAAAACCTCTGATCACAGAAACACTCATAAGGGATGAAAAATTATTTTAGAAAAAGTGGAATAAAAGAAGTAAACCCATAAAACAAACAACCAGGTACATAATTTACTGTGCACTCATCCAGTCCATTGTTCTTGTGAGTCAGTCATTTTGAAACACTCATACTTACAGTCTGTCTCCGTCGGTAGGTGAAGTTTTTCCAAAGCAGTAAACCCAGTTGAGTGGAGACTGCCATTTTGCCGTCTTCCTAACCTCGCTGAGCACGCTCCAGCTCCTCACTGAGAACCCAAAAAGACAGGGGCAGAGGGTCAATAACTGCAAACATGTAAATGCCCAACAGGCAAAACTAGCACTCAAAGTCAGCAAATACCACTTTCCACACTGTGAAAGCTTTGTTCCTATGGAGAAAGATGTGGTTTACCCATGCATAATGACGCACAAAAATAATGTGAAAACAGAACAGAAAATCGTTGCACCCAACATTAAAGAGCACAAAGTATGGCTGTAACGTCCAGGGGATCATGCCACAACAGGACAAGAAAAGCAATCACGTCAAAAGCAGAACTTTTCAAAATCGAAATACTGTGACGACAATCATCAAGGAAAAGAGGCAAACAGGAACACAACAAGCATTACCTAGCTGGTTATCATGTTATTCTTAAAAAAAAAATTTAAACAACAACAAACAAAGAACCATTGCTGACAGAAAATTATTATGACAACAGATTCACCTATTGAAGAAAACCGTTTCACTCTGAAATGCGGACCAGCCTAAAGTGCAGGAACACTCAGCACATGAAGTCGACTGATGACTGAGGAAGGCTGCTAACCACTGCAGACTGAGCTCCACTTGATGTAGAGTCATCTGTTCAAAGGTCAAGCTGCAGTCCAGCCGGGAGGATGAGTGGGAGGTGGGCAGTGGTGAAAGTCGTTGGCAATCCTTTCATCATCACGAAATTTCCTCATGTTCACAGCTCAATATCACTTCAAACTCCCATCCCTAATGTTCAATCTAAACAAAACAACCCGCTGATTAAACAGCACCGGTGGGTTTACTCAAAGTACTGTGACAAACAGATACACTTCTACACCTTTTTCTCTGATAGACTTTAGGCTTTGTCAGCATTATTAAATGACATGTGATTCATCCAGTACGGCAGCCTGTGTGGGGCACACACTTTTTTTTCATGGGTTTTATTCTATTTGCAGATTCAAAAGTCCTTGGATTTGTATTCTGACTTGTTTTATGCAACACGCTCTGATAGGACCTGCATCAAGCCCATCCTTCAGACAACAAATGCCAGTAAGGAGACTTATTGCAATTTTGTCATTTTGTTTCTTTTTCTACAGAAAATAAATTCCTTTCTTAACTGAATAGTAAATAAAACCTGAAAGCCCCACAAATCAGAACATGGAGTTCTCCAGCTAATTTTGTAATCCTGTTTTCTGAGACAGACAACTGGCCGTCAAGAGATAAATCAGGTAACACAGTAAAGACTGAGACCCTTAGCTCCTTGTTAAGGTCATCGTGATTTGCAGCACATGAGGAGGATATTTATGTAATGTATATAATGTAGTTGTGAAATGTATCTCCCCCTTCTTATATTCATAAAGAGGTAATTAACTTAAATACTACGTGTATATCCCTAAATGTCATACAACTCTATACAAAAACTAATGACAAATTTTTGACTCTGTTACTTCAAGTGTGTTGGGAAACTTGGAGCTGAAGTTGGAAATCTTTAGACAAAGGGCCAAGGCCATCCTGTTTGTTATATTGCATGTCCTTTATACAGAATAAAACTGATTGGTAGAGAGTGGAATAACAGCACAACCATGTCAAGGACACAGTTATGTTCAAACATGATGTTCTGCACTGATAATTTGCTTGTGGGATGAAAAAAAGATCTTCCCTAATGAAACATTTAATCCAGTTTTCTATGGTTTTTACACCACTTTTTTTCTAATGCAGTCATAATGATACTGTAATCACATCCAACCATTAGTCCAGCAGTATCCACTTACTTACAAGGTGAAACTCATTTATAAATTCACTGCCAGACTTTATGTCCTCTAGCATTAAATAATTCCCCCCTCTACCAATGGGGATGGCCAAAAAGACGTCACATTAGGAATCAATACAAAATAAAATATAATTACAGATGTTAACCTTTAATTTTTAATACCAGTAACTCAGCTGCAGCACACAGATTTTTTCACTGTGACATGCAGTTGGCTGCATTAAATAAATCCACTGGAATGTATAATATGTTGCAATAAAAAAACCAACAGGAACTTTGAGATCAACAAACACCAGTGACCTACACTATCTGCTGTTCTGGTACATCTGTTTTCTCTATGAGTCACTCTATTTCATGTGAGCACTCACAGCAACTGTTTCATTGAGAGACAATGTAAAATACCTGCTGTGGGCTTACTGATAGACATATAATCCAAAGAAACAATCAACAACAGCACAATTCTTTCAATTCCACTGAATAAATAACTGCAAGAGCAGATCAGGTTATTTGCACAAGCTTTGGTCAAAAATCAACATCTTCTTTATTTATACAGTTGATTGATTTTTCCCGAGTGTATTCCACTACACTTCTATACAAATCCTATGAAATGAATGAGGATAAAAAACAACAAAACACCAATTACATTCCCATTCTGTCGTCTGCGAAATTGCTGCGTGTGTGGGTGGATATCAGTGTATACAATTTACACCTTTGCCACGTTTGACGTACATTTAATTGATTTTATTTTTTCTTCCCTCATAATTATAGGATATCCTTATTTTTGGTTTGATATCGCAACAAAACACCATGTGTACATGTTAATTTCGTATTTTAGGACCTGATTGTCATCGTTCATTTTTGTATCTGAGTAGCTTTCTGAGTTCTCCTCCATATGATTCTGGTAAACAGTGATGGTAATACATCGCATGCAGAAGTGAGGGGGTTTTTATCTGCTGAGTGTTGAGCAGCCCAAATGGTGCAGAGCCAGGGCGCCTCTAGTGGTCTACACTCTTTTTCTCATTTTTCGACTTGTTTACCATCAATCCTCGCTCACGTGTTATCACACTCGTATAGGATTTTTTTTCTCAACTCCATTGTCTCCCTTGTTTTCTCAACACACATGACAGGTCATTTAAAAATAGAAAGCTGGTCAACAGAAAAACAATTCACTTTTGTCATGACGAAAAAGACGATGTAAGTCCGTCGATGCTTTTGCATGAAAGAGACAGTTCGAATGAAAACAGAAAGCAGATGCTTTTCGTCGACGTCGCAGCTCAACTGCATACATGCACATTGATATTTAAAAAAAAAAACAACAAAAAAAAAAACACTAATACAACACATTACTACGCTGTCTCCGCGCACATCTTCGAAAAAAAGAACAAAACAAAACAGAAATGAAAAGAAAAACAGGCTACAGTTAACAGTCACAAAGGGCTATCTTTTCTTTTGCATTGTGACCAAATGTCAACACTATGACAGATAGTCAAAATTCATCGTCTGACTGACTGACTGACTGACTGACTTATATGCTTATGTTTTAATTGTTCTGTTGAACTGAGGTTACTGTCGGTCATTCAGCGTCGCGATGCTGAGCTACAGCAGCGTCAAGTTAGCCATATGCATCTACAAGTCAGGCGAATGAGCCTTCAGAATTAAAGCTGCAACAAACAAGACTTGAAACTACCTGTCAGCAGGTAGTTATGCGATCTCCTGTTACCTTTAAAAATGTTTACTTTAAAGACAAACAAGAGAGAGAAACACAATATATATCCTTTCCACCTCTTTTTTCTTCTGGGTTGATAATCTGTGTCTTACAACGACGTTGCAACAAAGAGGCTTTTATTTTTTGGGATACCTCACCGGAAGCCATGCGTTAGCTATAGGCTAAATACCTTGACGTTACTACTCAAAGACGGACGAAGAGGATACTGACATGCATGATAAAAGAGCAAAAACCAGCAAGGAAAACACTTGTCATTTTACCAAAACAACAACATTGCTTCGAACGTGTAATGTCCATTCAGCACACTGCAGTTCTCATTTAACTTTGTGACGTTAAAACGAGGAAAATCACAAAACTCTGCTAATAATTATCGGGATGTAATTCGCATTCAAGACCAAAAATATTTTACTTTTTGACATGAAATTACTCAAAACCACACACAGAATATTAAGTTAGCATAAAGTGATACAAAAATATGTTTTAGCTATCACACGGTGGCATACATCTCTTTGTTACTCCAACAAAGAAACTCACAAATCCCGCACAGAAAAACTCAACATAAAACTCCACACTCACCGACCTTGATCCTGAACGGTGTGAATATCCACTCCTTCTCTTTTCATAAATTAAAATCCGTCATCCAGAACATAACTTTATAAATGGTGAAAAAACTGTACTCCTCCTCCACGTTCCTCCGGTGCTCTGTCTCAGTGTCTGACAAAACTGTTTTTTTTTCCTCCAGCAGGCTTTTATAGCGCTGCTCGATGCGGAGCAGAGCAGAGAGAGCAGCAGAGGTAACTATCGGTCACCGTTTGTTGCTGCTCCCGTATAAGGCAAGCACGTGCGGCGTCAAAACATCTCTTAAAGGGCCAGCAACACCTCACAGCCTCATCAGTGCATTGCACAGCTTTTCAATTACTGTCTGGCTCAAGAAGGTTGTAAGAAAATATTAAATTACTACTGGTTCTACCTTTGGACTAAAACTACTTTTACCTCTACTACTAAGGTTATATCCATCATCATAATTATCATTCAAAATTAATATTTTTCCCATGGGGGGAATTTGAAAGTCACATAGAGAAGTATACTACAAGGATTCTACACATTATAAAGGCAATGACATAGAAACACACAAAAACACCCATAAAAACATAACCAGAACTGTACACATTAAAACAAGGACAGTGACATGACATGCAAAAAACAATAACCTGTGATACTATGATAATGGGAATGGCATGACAGAATGCCATCACTAGTGCAAATAAAAAGCTGTACACATCATGGTAAAAATTAACAACATGAAAAGGTAATTTTAGTGCAATAAAAAAAAAACTGTGTTACATCGGGTATAGCAAAGTCAATGTGAAAGTCACAGTATCTGTGTATGTGCAACAGAAGTGTTCAGTGCCTGACCCAAGTCTGAGTGTGTGTCAGAGTCGGGGGAGGGGGGCTTGCGGGGTGAGCAGAGGACAGGGATGGTTGTGAGTTGAGGAGCTGAACTGCCTTGGGGACAAAGGTTGTTGTCCTCTGTGCCCTACAACCAGGCGGTTTTGGGGTCATGTATCATGCCCACTGTGTGTTTGCAACATATGTGTATCATCTGTATTGTAACTTGAATATTCACAGCAGGAGATGGTACATATTTGAGAGGATTATATTATATTATATTATATTATATTATATTATATTATATTATATTATATTATATTATATTATATTATATTATATTATATTATATTATATTATTCGAACTGTAACACTCTATCAGTCTTGTCTGCCCAAGTCTCCATGCATCCTCTTCCTATTTCTTCTTTCTAAAACGAATTTCTGTAGGCGAGTGTGAATGCAGATATGTGTCTGTATTTGTGTTAGCCCTGTGACAGATCCTTCGTGTACCTTGTCTCTCACCCAATGTGTGCTGGAATAGGCTTCAGCCCTCCGTGACCCTGAACAAGATAAGCTGCTTAGAAAATGGATGGATAGATGTGAACTTATCATTGCTTCATTTGCACTTGCTGCTTTCATCCATCAAACTTAGAACTCAGAACTCAGCTGGGCAAAGACAGCAGGCCACGTGCAGTGATGCTTACAGCAATGCACAATGCATGTACATTTTTTGGGTCTGCACTGGAAAGATTAACCTTTTTCCATCTCACATCTCTCTAAAAGTTTTAGCAAGTTGCACATTTGTCTCTAATTCCATTGAGATTGTGATTTTTACAAAGTTGCTTGATTCAGTTTTTCACAATATATCTCAGACAAAACAGATTTTTGTTTCATTTGTTTTGAAAGTAAGAAGATAATTCTTATTCTGTTGGAAACCAATAACCAAGTAAACTGTTGAAGAGTTGTTGTTGAATTGTGAATCGTTGTCACTCCTGGTCATTCTTGACCTTCAATTCGACAATTACCTTCACTTTGATCATTGAATGATACATGACTGTACTTTACATTACACAGGACGTGCATGAATGTAAAGACGTGCACAGATTAGAGTTACTAAATCATTGCCCGTTCAGACTTTTTGTGAGACATGAATATTCAAGACAAGAATCAAGAACAATTAATACAACCTGTTTTGCAGCGCCAGTGTGTTCTTCTGCATGAAATTAAAATGCACTCAGTTTTCCACTGTCTTATTGCTTGTTCCATTGAAGTGTCCCACTGCATGTGGCTAAACAATTACATGACTGTCCTGATGTGGCCTCTGGATAACAGGACCACTCTGCTGTCCAACAACATTCTGTTCAGGAGTGACGGTAAACACTTTACATGTCACCAGACACCAGCGCCTGGCTGGTTCATGTTTGTCCGACGGAGTGGCCGCCTGCCACCAGCACCAGATTATACAGAGCTCAAAAAGCTCTTCTGAGGGACCACAAGAGTAATTTTCAGTTCATAAAGACACAGTTGGGGTCAGGAGGGAGAGGGGACACCAGGCTGCACACCGGACACCCCTTGTGTTATCATGCATGTTTTAAGTCAAAGCAACTCAGTGGTGCATCAAATAGAACAACAATGGATGGTTCATCTGGCTGGTTGTAACATTCGCTGCAGGTCTTACTCCTCTCCACCATGGTACATACAGTGCGTTATGACTTTGCACTGCATACTGTAAGAGAAAAACCACCTTTACAAAAATAAAAATCAACCACAGCTGAACCCACACTTGCACCATCATTAACTTTTTGACTGTGTCATGTCCAAGTCCCCAGAACAAAGAGCAGAATTTCTCCTGAACTCTAATCCTATTTGTTTCATGGTTATCTTCTGTTGACATTTGTGAGACGCTTCAGGAGCCTGGTATACAGTCCATGCTTACTAATGTACAAAGAACCTGACAACCATCTGGCAGTGATTATCCAGCCTAGTCTGCCTCCACTGTCTTTTATTCTGTTCGCTTTGCTTAAGGGTGCAATTAGTTTAAAGATGGTGGACAGCTAAATTATTCTTTTCCTTTCTGTTTCCACTTAAATCTGTAGATACAAAGAAGGCGTCTTGTATTTCTTCATGAAAGTTGAATTTTATTTCTTCTCTCACACAGTCTCAATTTAATATGGTCATTCTTTCATAAAATAATCTAACAAGTGTTGTGCTTGGTCCCTGGCAGCTGAAACAAGATGAAAGTGTAGGAAAAGGTGGATGATGGAAAAACATGGCAATAAGGCGGAAAACATGCATCATTTAAATGTTTTCTCCTCCACTGTGGATGGGGTACAGCGTTGTCTCCTATGGGGTCTCATTAAAACAGGATCCTTGATCAGAGTGATTAGCTACTTAATCCATAAAAGAAGCTTTAACAACTGTCTGCATGGATAAAGATGGATGATAATCATCCAATATGACTGGATCATAAAAATAGATATTTTTTTAATCTGAAGAATTCAGGGTTACTGAGGAAAACTGAAGCTGTGGTGATTTTCATGGTGTTGAAATCTTCCTGTGAGTCACTGAAAATAATGAGCTGGGAAGAAAAAAATGTGGTGTAGAAATAGTTCCATATTACAGAGAATAAAATATAAATGAGTTCTAATATGAGGAGTTTGTGGCTTTCTGAAATGGTTACATGCCATTGCTGATTCTAAAATAACATTTTTTATTTAATAAAGGCCAGATTATTTTCTGTGAAAACCTGGATTCTTTCAATAATCATAGACCTTCTCAGTGGTTAAATCTAATCAGCTATTTTATTGATTTATTTATAAAACCATTTATAAAGAGAGGCATTGATTAAATTTGCTTTTAAATGATACAATTCAAAAGTAATACATTTATAATAAAATGTGAAATTTAATATTTTCATTTTATCATTCTGTCTTCACATGATAAATACTGTAAATTAATTTTTTTTTCTAATGGATTTAAAAAGACGATAAAGAGTCAAATCAGAACAATATAATGATTCATTGATTCATAGAAGTAAACAGTTTTTTCTGTTGTCTCTTTCTGTCCTTTCAGAAGGTCAGAGGTTGCGGTCAGCTACGCAGCAGCTCCCTGGAGACAACGGGGCATCATTGTCTTGTTCCCGGCCATTTGAGGACACTAAACTGCGAGCATGAAATTTACCAAAAATCACACGACAGATTCTCAACAACATGCACAAGTACAAAGTGTTCACCTTTGCCTGGTCCGGGACAAAATGTTGGAACCGGAGAATGAATACAACAACAGTCCGTTTTCATCAAATTATACTGCAAGGACAGAGGAAAGGCATGACTATAAAGTGGGTAGTGTTTGAAACCGACGAATATCTGTCTCTACTGAGTTCATCAGTTCACCGCTTATTCATTGTGATTATGCGTATAGTGAACTGTCAGGTGCAGTTATTCCCACTGGCTGGAGAACAATGGTTTGTTATGGCTGGCGCAGCATGAGCTAGTTTACACACTCACCGCTTATGGGATCACTGTACTAGAACCAACTTGAGATGTTAAAACGCTCTTGGATTTTCTTGGCTGTGGCTGCAGGGACATGACAACGAGAATGGGAAAGTCCAAAACTTGGGCTTCTTGCAACAGTACACTGAGTGAGAGCATGTTCATGCAGGTGGACTGCAGGTCTCTTGAGGAGAAGAAAAGACATTGGTACACACAAAGAAAAATGCAGAAAACTAGGATTGTTCTGCTTAAAGGAGGATTTATACTGTAAATAGTGTAATGTGGCTGGTTTGTAAATATAAAGTATGTGAAACTCATAGTAATTTGTCATGAAATGATACTGTCATTTTTAGAGATCACATATTGCGTGCTTGTGATCCACGCTTGGTCGACTTGTTGGTGTTGGAACCAGAGTTTAACCACGAATGAACAGTGGAAACACACTCAACATGTGCATAAGTACAGGCATTCATTGGCATGAAGAACACAGAAGAGCGCCAAGCTTTAAACACAGTGCAACCCAGATTAGCAGTCGATCCAAGCCTTTTCCATGTTCTTTATGCCAGTGAGTGCCTGTATTTGTGCACATATTGAGCACAATATCACTATCACTATATCTGCATCAATTTTCAGCATTCATCAGCTCCTCTCCTTTTTTTCTGATTAAAAGTTGATCCAAGTCATCTTAGCAAGAAAGAACTTAAAATGTCAGATTCGACTTCAATATTGTCTCAATATCTGACACAAGCAAAAGCTGCACTGCATCTTTCTCTCATAGATAAAATTCATACAAGCCTTTGTCTAAAAGTAGCCAAAATACAAGCTTAGGATAATTCACTCGCTCAAATACCATGCTCTTATCTTCAAATGAGGTGATGAGATGTAAAATGTTGTGAGGAAAATCCTTTTAGCTTCTGAAAAATGTTAAAATCTTTGAGTCACGGACACTCATCCAACTTGGTGAAAAGCTAAAATCCAGACATCTTATACCTGACTGAAAGACTAATGACTTTAATGTTTAATCTGTTGCCTATACCATTCAAAGAGGGTACCTAAACACTTTCTATAATCCACAGTAGCTACTGTTCTTTACCATTTATAGTCTTTAAGCCAATAACCTACATTGTGGACCCAGATGCCCTTTGATCTCTGTGAAGCCTGGCCTTTCCACATCACCATCATCAGTTCTATGGGATGAAATAAGGGTGACAGTAGCCTAATCCTCATTTTGCTGCATGACCCACTGGAAGCAATTCAAGGGTCCCTGTAGAATCTCTGACTATAGCTTTTTAATTGAGAGACTTGTCAATGTTAAATCGAGGGAAAGTGGAAAATAGAGCACAGTCGCACTGTTACATCAAAGTTTGAGCAGAGAGGATGAGGTGAAGAACCTGTAATCTCTTTCTGAGAAAAAGGACTTCTAGGCATCTTGGCCATACTGGATACACTGTTTGTATTTTGAAGGTTTGGAATTTGGGCTCAGTGTAAATACAGTTATTTTGCACTGAAATGTTCATTGAACAGTTTTTCTAATTCACTTGAAAATGTGTCTGTTGATCACTACTTACTTTTCTGTCGTTGGGATTCTGCCTTTTAACTTGAATGCTTGGATTCTTTCCCCACTTCATTTCTAAAACACGGAGCACTTCCTCATTTCCACTTTGACCGATAGTAACCCTGAACACAAACTGCAACAGAGAATGTACAGCGGTCTTTTTTTTTTTTTGCAGGAATACATGAAGCTGCAACATGGCACAGTTTCCACCTTGTGATTGTCGAGCTCCTAAAACTGTAGCTGTGGTAAACAAAACAGAACATACAGACATGTCCGTGTATATGATGCGGGTACAGACAGGCAGGATGAGAGGAAGATGAGGAGGAGGAGGATGGGAGATTTGTCTGATAGTAACCCCGGCACAGAGAATGAAGGAGGAGGGGAGATTTGTCCGATAGTAACCCCAGCACAGAGTATGATGAAGGGAAGCATGATAGGAGGGGGTTGGTGTCCGGAATGCCTATATTTAACTCAACACTGCAAAAAATGTGTCACATCTATTTGTACGTTTATAATAATAATAATAATAAAAAAGATTCTCCTAAAAATTCACCTGTTATTTGAAACCATGCAAATGCCACCTCAGTCCTGACGACCTGATGTGCGGAGTGCACGGGATTTCACTTCCAATCTGCGATTCATGTCACAGTAAACAAAGAATGGAGTGAACTGAATGACTGATGGGAAATATTTTTCGAAAATATTAAGATGACACAAAGAACAACCTCGGTTGCTGGAACTATGTTAGATAAACATTGGTTTGAGTCTCTCCTCCTGCTCGCAACGTCGACACTCGTGTGGCCTTCAGGTGCTGTCGAAAATACTGCAACTGCAAATGGAGACGAGCATCTACCAAGAAAACAGTAAATCAATCAGCCACGCGCAGAGATAGATCGGCTGGTTTCCCAAGTCTTCATCAAAATTACACTGTGTTATAATTAAATTTAACCCACTAGCCCATAAGCTAGGTCTGTATTTTAATTTTGTGGCTTTTTATGTTGACAATTGATGATCACTTTTTGACTTTTACTTTCAAATAAATGTAGTAGGCTACAATAACATTTAAATTACTTGTATGTATCTCCCTCTGCAGTGAACCGAGTGAAAGATGTAAATCAAAACGTATTTCCGTTAATCGTTTTTTAGAAAATTTGTAGAATTATTGCTTACTTCCAGCATTCAGCATCATAAGCTACAAACAACCACGTAAGTTAAAAGATAATACTGGCTTTCTCAAGATATTACTAATGTGTATACAGGTTTTGTGGTTGCACATGGAAGTCATTGTATTCCTCCATCACAGTCCAGTTCACTTAAGACTTCCCTCTGCGTGACTTTACTTGTGTGATATACAGACACCCAAAATAATAATAATAGTCCTGGCACATGTCAATTATTTTCATTCTTTATTCTGACTTAATTAATCAAATAATTTTACACGTTTTACGCCAACACTCGTATAACGGAGAGGAAGAGCCCGTGAATGCATCGTGGTTTGACCGCTGGTTACCTCGTACTGCAGCCATCAGAGAACTGGGTGAAAGGGGAATGATGTCACTGCTTGGCTGAGGACGACTGAGGAGAACAATGAAAAGCTCCAGAGCTATTAGAAATGGTTACTTAGCAGAAATACAGCAATGAAGAAGCTGATTAGCACCGATATGTTTAATGTTTATGAACAGCACAAGGATGACTGAATGCTAACCTCCCATATTCCTTCCACCAAGTTAAAGGAAGCATAACGATTTTGACTTGACAGTATTTTCAACCTCCTATAATCAAATCAAATCTTTAGTAATCCATGATTATTCTTTTTTTTTTCTCCAGAGGCATCACTATATTATTCATACAGGGATTTACATACATTTATGTATGTAAGTTAAATGTTTCTCCAGTTTCTTTCTTCAATCTATGAGTTACATCAGGTCAGCGAGTGAAAGCTGTTTGAAGGATTGCCAGCAAGATTTCCAGTAAGATTAAGCAGTGGTTTTCTTAAAAAGAGGGATTATATTAGTCTCTGTAATTAGGCTTGTGGTATATTTCTCATTAGAACTGAATGACAAGGTCAAACTGCGCTTCAAGGGATGAGACATAAATCATCTGTCATTTGCTTTGACATGACAAGATATTCTCAGGGGTGGGAGCATCGCTTTGCATGCACGACCCTATTACAGAACACTGTCAAAGAAAACACATGAATTCTTCGTATCATGAGATGAAAGTTTTTTTTTTTCAAGGAAGAATGAATCAGATAAGAACATAAATGACCTAAATGACACTGTACAGCCTGAGGTCATTGTGCAACAAATCCCATTGATTATATCCACAGTTGCTGTGTATAGCATTCTTGTAACATGATATATAGAGGATGTGTGTTTATGTTCTATGTGCTGTAATTCATGTGTGTGGACTATGGGCCAGGGAAGGAGCAACAATTTGCCATTAATTTCCCAAACTCCTCAATTACTGACAGAATTATTATGAATGATTTGTGTTTGTCCCTTATACATATTGTACGCATGTTACTTGGTACATAGTGTTTTAGTGCATACAGCACATGTGTGACCTATGGGCAGATACTGAATAATGATTTCCCATGCAGCTCCTTTGGAAGTGCTCTAGTTATAACACAGCTGGTGAATGAGGCCATTGTTGCAGTACTGGGTTTCAGATATATTTTTCTGGGAATTTGCTTGAAAACAATTCTTACTCATAAATCATGACCCTAACTGATTTGTACATGTTATGTGTGCACTATGTACTGCTTCATTTTTTTTTTATTTCTAAATGGGATACACTTACAAACAAGCCCCTACACAGACAGTTCACACACAGATTTCATTCCCAGTTCATGTAATATCTAAGCAACAAATCCTCCTTGTTGTGTAAATTTATGATACAAAATTTCTGTTTACACTATGTTAGGAATCAACTCAAAGTCAATATTTTGCAGCTACAGTTAATAGTGGTGTTGAATGTGAACATTAATTCCTGACCTTGAGGCAGCTGTTTGAAAAAAAAAATCTCAAAATCTTAACTGCATCTCACGGCCATTTTTTTTTATCAAAGTAGTGATGTTGCATTGATTATATTGATTTATGTTTCTTATATTTTGTCCTCCTTTGGTACATAAATGAGAGTGGCTTTGAATATAGCTTAGCTTGAAGAGGAACACCACTGATTTTACACATCAAAGTAAGTCTGTTTACAGGTCTGAGGGGACCATTACGCCACGTGTGAAAAGCTGTCTCAAGTGGTGTCAATTGAGTCAGCGTCGGTCGAGGCTGAAGACTACAAATTTGAATATGAGCAAAATCTGGAGGTGTGGAGAAACTTACCAGACCTCTGCAAAGTTAAATCAGTGGAGTATTCTCTCAATGCCAGACCAGACCCGCCAGAATGCAACTATTGTAACTCATGCTTGAATTCTTGTAACCAGCTTAGACCCACAGTGTATAATCAACCTATCAGTCTATAAACAAGAATTTGAAATAAAGAGGCCCACTGCACCTGTGAACCTGTCCTGGCCTCCTATGAACACTGCTGAAAGAAACTTGCCCCATGTCAAAGCTTAATTTCTGACCTCTAGTCTAGGATGTGCAGGGCTCCCTGTTCAATGCATTCTTCATGTCATGGGTGACTTTGAAGCTACTGCCTATATGTAGCAGATCATATTACCAGGACCTCATATGTAAAACGATTTAGTTCGGCATGTCCTCAGGAAAAACACACACAACCTTTTATAAACTCACAGAATTTTACAATTGATTAAATAAAATAAATGCACCATTTCTGTTCCTGACACTGTTTTGTTGTGACCTACTGTGTTCTGGACATTTCACTGGTTACATCATTAACACAAGGACACAAAGGATCATGGTTATATTGCTGCTATGAACTCCTCCTTGTGACCCACAAGACCCATGTTCACAGCCAACATATAAAGTGTGAAGAAGTATTTGAGCACAATTCAAAGACATATTCATGTGTTGTGGACAGAAAATTGTTTCAGATTTCTGTGGACACAAAAATATCAATACTCCCTCTCCGTCTTTAACACACACACACACACACACACAAACACACACACACACACACACACACACACACACACTCTCACACAGACTTTTCTTGCCTGCGTCTAGCAGACGGTAGTCATGAGTGTGTGTGCGCAAGCATTTGAATTTATGCGTGTGTGTGCATTTCATGCTTGTTTGAGTCTCAGAGGTGTTGACTAAAGGCTGTGTTGACATCAACAAACATCCTCTTTCCTTCAACCATTCCATGTGTCAGAGTTTCTCAGAGAAAGTCATGTGCTGCGGGTAAATGCTCGGTTACAGGCCCCAGTGAGCACTGTACTTAATCATGGAGGAACTGGGTTAAACATTTTCTTACGTAAAGGGACAGTCATCATGGGCATTTTAAGGACAGTTGTTTAAAAATAACTTTAAATTGGATTAGTTGAAACATTAATAAACTTTTTTTTTTTTAATTTTTGACTTGTCAGGAAGAGCCCAGATGGAATTAATTACATTAACAAGGGTTCAGTTCCATTCATACTCCCAACTGAGTCCTCATGCATGATAGCACGGCCCTGAAACCGGCAACACTAGATGGAATGCAGCCCTTGTTAATGTTATTAATTACATCCGTGCTTTTCCTGTTAGGACGTGTCTCACTGGGATACTGAGTCACTGCAGCACCAAATACAGCTAAGAAAATTTTTGATTTCAATATAAACAGCTTTTTGAATTTAGTGAAACTTTGAAAATTATGTATATTAAGGAAAAATAGAAAAAAACATAAACATAGCAAAAAGTACAAAAAAATATGCTGATCCAGGGTAATCACAACAGACAATGGACAGACAAAGAAAATGAGAAAATTCAGTATTCTATTCAAATATGTGAATTCAAGCAGCATGAATATTCATGAAGGGACATATAATACGTGGAAAAATACCAGTGACAACGATATATATATAATGTGCAAAATTAATCACTTTATATCATTTCAAATCTTTTTTTTTTTTTAATCAAGGTATGTTTTCATCTGAAGGATTAAGGATTGCCCAGACTTCCCCAGCTGTCATGTAAAACTTTGTGGCTCTCTGCCTTTTCATTGCGATATACACAAATAATCCACTCCAGACTCCAGACAGGAGAGTTGGTGCGGCTAGATTTTCAGAAGCATCATTCTGATCTTTTGTCATTTCCGTCTCTTCAAATGGATTAGTTTAAGGTATTTGCTTTTATTTGAGGGTTCAAATTCCCAGACTATCTTGGGAAAACAAGAGTGGAAAAGGTTAATAATTGCCAACACTGCCAAAATATCCTCAAGTCAGCTAGAAATGATCAATTCAGAGTTGGATTTTAACCTGGATGAGAGAGATGAATGAACAGACTAATATGAAGCTCCTCAGTGGTCAGGACTTTTTGCCAGTCAGCTGAGTGTGCCAAAGGGAGATCATATGCTCATCAACACCCTTCCCTGCATACAATATCCAAAAGTTCAAAAATAAACACAGTCGTGTAAAACATGCTCACACTCTTAACAAGATGAAAACATGATTTATTTCTCTTTTAAATGAACGTCACCACCCTCTTGCATCCTGTGTTTGCTTCTACAGATGAACATTACCAAACAAGCTTAACACATATGTGTACCGTTCAGATATTTCTGTGTAGAGAAGCCATTAAGCACACTGATAAGTATATACTGTAAGCACGCAATGAAAGTGTATAAGTGTCACATATAATGCAGGGTTTGCAGCAGGCGATAGTCATTTGCTGAGTACAGTTTGCTGCATAATGCGCCCATACCGTACTGACAGTGGGCGACCATTAAGAACTTATAATAACAATGACCTTATTTGTATAGCACCTGTCATATGAAGATGAAGCCCAAGATTAAAAAACAATGGCGAGGAACTAAAACAAAATTAAACCAAAACAACAAGTTTTAAAAAATCAATTAAGTTAACCAAAAGTAAAAGCCAAATTACTGTAAAAAGATAGGTATTCAATTTCTTTTTAAAAACACAGGGGGAGTTTCCTTGTTTGATCCGAGGGGAGGATGTTCCACAGTCAAGGGCCTTAAAAACATGAAGCAGCCTCACCAGATTTCTTGTGGCACAACTTCTAAAGGACTAAAAGAAAGGCAAAGGAAGATTAAACTGTTCACCGTGTGTGTGTGTGTGTGTGTGTGTGTGTGTGTGTGTGTGTGTGTGTGTGTGTGTGTATGTGTGTTACAGCAACTGTTAGTGTTTACATCTGGGGGCATTTAAGGTTGAGTATGTCTGCATCACATCAACTCACATCTTTGTGTGTGCTTGAGAGCGTTCGTTCCAGAGTGCCTTGAGTCGTGTGGTTGTGTGTGTGTGTGTGTGTGTGTGTGTGTGTGTGTGTTTTTGTGTGTGTGTGTGTGTGTGTGTCTACCGGAGCAGCTGTTATGATGCTGATTTATAGTATAGATACTGATGGAACTAAATATCTCACAGTTCTTTTTCTACTGATTCCAAACAAACACAGGTGCTTTACTTGCTGAGTTAACACATTCCAGACCTTGAATGATACAAATGTAAAAACAACAAAATTCAAAAATATAAAGGCACTGTGTTTGTACTGAAATGTCCTGATGTCATCTAAGCAGCCTAATTACAAATGTTTACATGCGAACCACCAGTTCGTGTTTTGTGTCCTCACAAGCCTTTCTAAAATTGACTCTATGTGTGTGTGTATCAGTGTGCTGACTAGCCATCTGCCGCCCTCTGTTCTATATAATGCTCTATTCATCTCAAACAGCTGGCAGCCACACTGACCTCTGTCTATTCTCCCTCTATCTGTCTGTCTGCTGTTCCTTTCCCAGTCTGATTATTCAGGTCTCCCACTGCCTGTGGAATCCCAGACACATCACAGAACTACAGTATTTACATGTTTTTGAGAGACTTTTGTAGATTCTTTGGAAAGTTTCGGAGAGTGGTCAACTGTAAGGGGAACAACAAGGAGTGTAGAAAACATTAACCCTCTCATGATGTCAGTGAATAATTTACATTAATTGCGTTCCCATGTCAGTTGTGACAAGTGATGACACATTTGAAAACCTGTGAAAGGTTGTGATGATGAGGCACTATAAAAACAACTTTAAATCTTTTATTTTTTGGTGTCAAAACCAATCTGTGTGACATAAATTCAACCAAAAGGGTCATGCTCTATTTTTTTATATATAGTATTTATAACTCTATATATACAGACGACTGTATCATCTCATTGGACAACAGTATGAGCTTTTACTATGTTGTGTTGTTGCCGTGTCTCTCTGAAAGCCGCCTTATTTGTGTATTACACATACGAGCATGCATGTGTTAGCAGCCACCTGAAAGACAAAAGAAGCTAAATCAAACCAAAGTGAAGCAATGTAGGGGAGGCCCTTTGTAACATCAGTGGTGTCCTTGATGCAGGAGTGAGCGGAGGAGGATGTGAGAATGTTGCACTGTGAAATAAAACAAACTACATTTTACCAACTCAAACACAGACCGAACCCAAACAACAGTGGGAGAGGGCGAGGGATTTACGCCGCCCTATGTAATGAAGCGGGCGAACCAAATTCTTTCTGATGATCCTTATCTCTGGCCTCCAGATCCCTGCAGGGTGAGCCTGTAGGAAGGAAGCAAGCCCTATAGACAGCGTGTTTGCGTATGCAAGACAGTGCGCATACATGAACTGTGCACTGTTCTTGCTGAGTTCTGTGTTGCCATCGTGAACCAAGACTGATCCTGAACAGTGTCTTTGTACAGACGTTATCTTTACTTTAACATGCACTGTTGATGATTTCAATTGTTTTTGTGACAGACAGGGAGGTCTATTGGAGTTTTGGGGGAAATTACCACATTAACGAGTAAAGTGAGGATAAACAAACCAAGAGACAGCCGAGAATGTTGTGAATGTTGTCTGGTTGTAAACGCATCTACCTTTCCATGGTTCCTCCAGTCATTTCACTGTGTTACTCTCTGTCTGTCTCTTTCTGTCTGCCCCTGTCTCTTCCATCCCTCATCTACAATCTACCTGTCAACTTTCTGCCATGTTAGGATTCTGGTGGTGTGTTATTGGAAAGGTAATGCTGTGTTGTTTGTCCAATTACTCTCTGTCTCTCTCTCTGTATGCGTGTGTGTGTGTGTGTGTATGTACACATGCACGCGTGTCTGTTTTCTGTCTCTCTCATCTCACCATCTGGAATAGTTGTTCCATATTTTTTTTCTCTCTTTCTGCTGCCGTGGTTGTTTTCTCCTGTCAGGGCCTCTGTTTGACTCTGCTGATTAAGCAACATTTTGTGTCCTATGTAAGTTGCTCACACACACACACACACACACACACACACACACACACACACACACACACAGAGAGAGAGAGAGAGAAAGACAGAAAAGCTAACGTATTTTTCATTCATATCATCAGCCTCAGTGTTTGGTCTGGTAAAAATGGCCTGTTTGAATGAAAAATGCAGTGTAGAGAGACACACCCACACACGTTCATATGTATTTCAGTGTAATCTACAATTTGTCAACTGCTTCAACATCAACACATTTCATTGTCGTCATATCAGGCCTGATGGCACTGAAGTTTCCAGTCTACAGTTACAGACATATTTCATGTCAGTACTTTCGTAAACTGAATAGTGGGCTACAAGTATACAACCAGGCAACTAACAATATACATATATTAGTTTGCTTACGGTATACTTCAAAGTAATCTATCATAAACTAAAAAGTGGGCTTGAAGTATGTAATTAGTACCTATAGGTTTACTTATAGTATAGTTCACAGTATACTTGCCATACAAAATAAAACTTAGATGCGAACTAGTTGTGAACTCAAAGTTGACGATTCTTACACTAAAAGTATACTTAAAAGTATACTTTCTGTTTCTGTTTTCTGTTTGATTTAGCAACATTTTGTGTCCTTAAAAGTATACTTTCACTTTTACTTAAAAGTATACTTTTAGTCCCAATTTAGTCCCAAGAAGTTTTGAAATACTACACTTACAAGTACTACTAGTACATTCATATTGGTATACTTACTAAATGGAGAAAACTTTGGAAATTTACTTGAACTTTACTTAAGTTTGCTTAATAAAATGAACTTGAAGTATCCTTTTTTTTGTAATAGATGCCATGCTCAGAGACCACTGTGAGCAGATGTGTTTCCTAACACAGTTTGCCAACAGCTTATAGTTTCAGCCGTGAGACTTGTGCAGTCGGCAGTGGTGGCTTTCTTAACCTTAATGGATTATTGTGCCAGATATGTGAAAAATGTCTGTATGTAGAAACTGGAGCACTCAGCCTTCCACAGAGGAGGGGTCAGGCTGGTTGCAAATCACAACAGTGATCATTAGCATGTATGTGCATGCTAATGATCACTGCCTTGTCCTTATAGGCACGGATTGTTCCACTCGTACACACACACACACACACACACACACACACACACACACACACACACACACACACACACACACACACACACACACACACACACACACATAGATTATTACAGAAAAGCTTTGCTGTAGTTCCCAAAGGAGAACCCGTGGCTATTTTGGGCAGTGTGGAGGACTTAATACCGAGTGAGTGAGGGTTTATAGAAAAGGGATTGAATAACACAGACGATCCTCTCTAGACTGAAGGAGAGCCAGGATTATTGCTGGTATATTCATTAGCATGGCAATGACGAGTCAGAACTTTAAAGGACTAGTTCAAACACTTTGGGTAATAAACATACAGAGATTTTGATGGGAAAACTGATATCACTCTCATGTCTGTTCACACGTTTGTAGCTACAAGCAGCAGGCAGTTAGTTTAAACAGTGGAAGCATGGGGGAAACAGCCTGCCCAGCTCTATACAAAAACATACTGTACAGTGTAAAAATGACAATAAACAAATTCAGATTCAATCTGCTCAACCAACTCGCCCAAATGTCGCCCTTAAATGTTGCTCCAACTTTAAAGTTGGATGAAGGAGATTATGCCACAAAGCAGAGCTCTGCTCATGAACATTTGACCCATTCTGGCAGAAAAATTAAACCGAATAGTTCAAAGTCCTAAACCCAGTTCTCAGTTGGCTTAAGAGCTCCACTGGTAATCATTATAGAGACTGTGTCTAACAGTTCAGTTTTATTGTAGCCTGTGCTTTTGCAAAATAATATGTTTCAGCAGCTCTTGAAATGCTGATGCAAAAAGGGCTTTAATTTTGACCAGACTGTATTGTACAGCTGGATCTATTGTTGGACAGTGGATAAAATGAGAAATAATTCATCTTAGAGATGAAAGCAAGCTCTGGCAATGAGAGCTCTCTTTGTGCATGTTCACACACATGCACTCATGCACAAAGCCAAAGGTATATGATTTTTCTGCAAGTGACCTTGAAAGCAACTCGAAAGAGCAGGAAGATGAAAAGAAGATGAGATGAAGAAAAATGATGGAGAGCAACAGGGGAAAAGAAGAGGAGGAGCAAGGTGGAGGGAGATACAAAAAGATGAAACAAATGAGGTCAAAAAAGAGACACACAGCAAAGACTGACAGAAGACAGCTTGACAAAATGAGGAGAGAAAAGAGCAGAGATAAATAGAATAGGTGAGAAGGGAGAAAAGAAAGAGGGGACACTGAAGCAGCACAGCTGCCCCAGTCAAGAACAGATGAGCCTCTTTTTCATTGCCCCTCATGCTGCTCTCGCTGCATCCACGTGAGAGAGGAGGGGATGGAGGGAGGAGGAAAGGGAAGAGGATCAGGACTGCTGAACACCACTGCATGGCAATCCTGCACCATCCCCTCGCCAAAAATCCAGCTTCACCAGTTGTTTCGTTGAAGATTTAGTTGTACATTTTAATTTTCTTAAAAGCATGGGAAAAAAAATAAGGGGATGAAAAAATATAATTTATTATTATTACTATTGTTATTAGGAGTAATACTACCATAAAAAATCTTTACCAGCATTTGAAAATTTAAAATAGATAATATTAATTTAACAAGTAGAAAACTAGAAAGTCTGATATAAGATATATGTAATATTAAGCTAATTATTCTTTCTTGTCTATTGTATATTATAATATACATTGGCTAAAAAGAAGTGAGAAAAATATTTAAGAAATAATAAATAAAGTTTTGTAGTAAAATCACAGTTACGAGGGTTGCGGATTTCCACATGAACATACACAAACACACACGCACATACACATACACGAATACACACACAAACACACGTGCTTGGACTCAGGGTTTTATTGAGAATCAGATTAAGCTGGTTTGGTGATTTTCTGGTCTAATGAGTCAGGGATAGAAATAAATCTGTTATGTGATGGTTTTGGCTGGGGGAATGGGGAAATTGACTACAGTATTCCATCATCATTTGGTCAGCCATGTTCATTCTCAATAAAACCTGGAGGGATCCTGTTGATGTGGATATGTATCATATTGGGTTGAAACGTAACATTCAAATAATACATATTTAAGAGTGTGTCCCTGAGTGAGTCCACCTGTTTCTCTCACTGGAAATAAAACTTGTACAGAGAGCAGCAGTCTTCCAGTATATTGACTCATAACCTCACAAGTCATTCGAGTACATACAGTATTTAGTAGGAAGGAAATGGTTGATGACTCATTGTGAAACTTTTTAAGACCAGCCTCAAGAAGAGCCATGTTCCTGAAAATGTAAGAAGTGGGTATCAGAAAGTGTTGGGTAACCACGGATACATCACAGAATGAAGTAAGTGCTACTGTCAGCTGCTTCTCTCTGAGTGTGTGAGACAGAGAGACATGTACCTTTCAATATACAGTACATCTTATGTTAGAGGAAATGCCGTCATTAGCAGAGGCCATCACTGGTATCTGTTTTACAAAAGGTAATTAAAAAAACATCAGTTGCATTTCATTCATTTTCCTATGTAGTCTCTTTTTATGTGGCCACAAAATAAGCTCTTATTTAATATGTCCCAAATAGAACTGAAACTAGAACATGGTATTGGGTTTCTGCGCCCAATAAAAAAAAGAAGAAAAAAAATCTAAAAAGCTCTTTCTGCTTGAACCTTCTCATGTTGCTTAACCAGTTCGATATCCTCATTTCACGGCTTGTTATCTTAGACTTTTTACTGTAAATTCAGAATTTGGTAATTTATACATATATTCATCTTTTGCGTTTTCTTTATGCATTTTAAACAACAACAAAAAAATCACCATATCATTTGAATTCCATATTTTTTTTATCAATCTTGATGTATACATAATTTTGGTTGGACTTTGCTATAACTGCAGTTAGAATACCGATCCAAACTAATGAAGCCTTCAGAACAAATGTAAATCAACTCATTTGTTGGATTTTCTTGTTCTAATCTGCACCTATTTCAGATATTTGAGAGGTTTCAGAAATGAAACCAGTCTAATTTGAATGATGTCTTTCATAACAATTTAAACTTTTCTCCTCCCCAGTGTCTCACTTCTTCTACTTCTCTACCCCCATGCTGCCCTTTCAACAGCATCTTATTCCTGGTAATGTCGTGCATTGTTTCCCATCAGTGCTGTCTATGTAAGAAGGCCACTGTACCTTTGTGTAATCTGGTCTGTCTGAGCCAGTTCAGTCTCAGGGGGCTGTTATTTCCTCTCGCTGTGAAGGACAATGTTAGAGAGCAAGTGTGTTAAACTGTGTGTGGGTTTTTCTATGTAAACTGGCATTTTGTGCGTTTTTTAATTTTATTTGTGGGTGTACACAAGTATGTTTATGGTAGTTAGGTAATCACGTTTTTCCTAAGACACCATGAAGTCTGCATCTGTGGAGTGACTCATCCTCCTCTCGTCGCACGACAGCAGTAATGCTGGACTCCAGCGCCATCTACTGTACTGCTCATGGCAAAGCACCTCTACAATACCCAGGGCGAACGAGGAGGCAGTTGTTACAGAAAGGCCACGGGATTTAAATATGGGAAAATCACATCACACTAAGAAAAGTGGATGTTGCCCATTCATTTCTAGAATTCTGGTGCTTCAGGATCGCCTGTTGCTTCAGTGGAAATGCTGAGCTGACAGCAAGAGAATGTGGCTCTGTTGAGAAAAGCTAATGGAGGGTGAAGTCATGCATGGTCACCCTGCTGGAGGTTCCAAAAAAATTGACCCTACAGCACATCTAACAGTTATTTAAGAGATTAAAGAAAACAGATGAGGGCTTTAAACACTCCAGTCTCCAGTGTATCAGGTCCACATTCAGTCTGGTACAGTCCTGCAAAACTCTTATCTTATGTTCTGTCTGTGTTGGCACAAACGTGTTAATATGTTGCCAGTAATAACTTCATTATAGGCTTCATAACGACGGTCAAATATAGCACTTTCAATGACGTCAGCTACAGAGGCAGGGATGAGTCAGTTTCCTTGCAGCTCTTGATAATAGTGTGCAATCAGTCTGTTAACCTCCACAGCTTCAGTCTATTTTTTGAATTTCCACCTGAAAAACGCACATTGAAATTCAATTCAATCAGTAATAGCTCTGTAGCTGCAAGGCCAAATGAACAATTTTGAAGTACAGCAAATCTCCCTGTCCCTATCACTAAGCCAGAGTGAAATTCAAAAAACTACAAAAAAAACTAAAAACAACTGAAATTGGTTAAGTCACATTTAAAGTTGAAATGTTTTTTTTTTAATGAACTGCCATGGCTGCAAAGCCTCCTCAGACTGACCTCCCTTAATGCAGATCTCCACCATCGTTGAAATGTTTGTAAGTCATCCATTCAACACGTTTCCACTACAAGGCCTTTGCCCTCAGTTCTGGGTTCAGTTTAGCTTAAGGGAGTGGACCTTGAAGAAAAGGACGTCGTCCATCTCCCAGCAGAGGGTGTCCTTGAGCAGGATGAGTGATTCTTCAATGTGCTCCATTAGCACGACCAAGTGAAAACACTCAGCAGTGTCAGGCTGATGCTCTCCTCTACATGGGGGTCATTAGAAGAGCAGGTATCTCCCCCCCTGGGATCCAGAGGAACAACTTGACCAAAGTAATGGAAGGACGGCTTGTGGAAACACAAGGGGTTGCACAGGATATTAAAACACAGTAGTAGTATACACAGTAGCATACAGAGCTTTAAAGGGATACGACATCAACAAAATATCAAATTTGTTGCCATCCTCATGTCACTTAAAACACCAGTGATGTTTTAAGTCAGGTGATATGACTTAACTTTGTCCCTCTCGAGGACATTGTAGGGAATCTAAAAGCTTTTGGACCCAAAACATTTTGTGTCATTAAAAGTCATAATTTTCTCTCAGATTGATCTGCACTTCTGTCACCATAGTGGTAAACACATGCTCCACTGGAAAGCATCGGAAAACATTGATATCCAGCTTGAGTGGTTTAAAAGGCGTAAAAAGATTGGTGAGCATAAAAGTCGATTTTATGATTTATACCTGTTTGTCATTGTTCATCTGGTTTAACGGTACGTACCAAACACAATAAACATTTACTGTGCAACATCGTCTAACCAGAGAGTTCGTTTATCCCATACAAATACAAGGATTCTCTTTTTTTCCATGTCAGAAGTGGTGACGGTAAAAATAAATGAATAAATAATTAAATGAATGAATGAATAAATAAATGAATAATTATTGAAATACAAAGATGCAATTAGATTCATTGACTATGAATTGCAGTGTTATGACTTAGATAAAAATCTGGACTTTGAATCTGAAGTTGACCATTTGTCATACCATTACCTATATGGTGTCTGAGATAAAAATCCCTGTATTATTTTCTGGGGACATTTTTCGAAGGTGTTCACATTTCTAATATGAATGGTGCTTCAGAAAAAAGCTAAGATGAAACTGCATGTGCAAGAAAAGAGCACAATGGTGGAATAAAGATGTAGAGTAGCACATTTAGAAAGTGACCATGATATGACTATCTTTTGTCATCAGAGATTGAACACTGCCTATTATTACATTTAGATGTGCGGTATGAATAGGATTTTAAAGCATTGGTAGACAAATGGCAACCATGAGACTGATCCAGGAAAAAGGTACGACTTAATCTTCAGAATCAGATTTTTAGGAGATCTCTGGAAAAAGAGGAGTGAAAAGTTTTCTCTTGTGTAATGCAGCTGTGGTTGTGTCAGTGAGTGCAACATGGTCAGTCTTGAAACCAGATCGATGAGTCTTTAAATAGAATTTCTGTCAATGATTTACAAGGGATTGTTAAAGGTCAACTGATGCTGTAAAATGTCTGCAAAGCAAAAACAACAGATTGTAGGTGGGCCAGTAGTTATTCAAATCAGTTTTTGCTCTGCTTTTACGAAGGAGAAGAACGAACAATTGGGGGGGTTTCTAGCAGAGATGGTCAAGTTGATAATGAAGAAAAATGGGTCTAATGCAAAGGACACCAGTGTCTACTTGCAAAGTGAAGGATCGGAGAGCAAAATAAGGCTCATTGTGTGGACTATAGCGAGAGTTAACAGTGGTTGAGTGAGAGAGCTCCAGCAAAGGCTGGTTCAAAGTTATCAGCACATTGTTTTTGCTCAGAGGAAAATAAAAATTGACCCAAAATGTCAACAGCGGGCTAATGTTTACCTCCTCATGGCTCAGCAATGAAACCAACAGCCTGACAAGAGATGCATTCACTTTACCTTAAGCTTTCAGTCTGTTTGTGTGTCTGTCTGTGTTGATATCCATGTATCAAACCTGAAGTATAATTTTCGGTCTTGGACTCAAAGAAAATGAAGGAAGAAGTTGTTTTGGAGAAGGATTACAGTATGTGCACATAAACTCACATGCGCACACACAAATTATATTCCTTTCAAAACTATTGCCACTCTCATGTAAATAGAGCAGCAGAAAGACACTGACTCAACTCAAACAAATCTTTTGGTCACTGCTGCTCCTTTGAGGTCAAAATTGTGCTCCGTGAAATACTTAAATACTTGAACACAGGCATCACACAAAATGATAAGCAGCAGTGTCTAATATCAAAACATATAATGTGGTATTGTGATTGAAGAGTTTTAGTTTTTTGCTAGCTTGGTACCAATGAAAAACATAACAATTTTTTTATGGTGCAACTGTAAAACAGCTTTTAAGGGCAGTGAAAATTCTGTTGACAGGCTCCTGAAGACAACCGCAAACATCCGGTGAACAGGCGAAGAAGAGAGAAAGGTGTTCTCACTATTATGTTACAGTCCATTTGGGGATATTTCTTATTTCATCTTTATATTTTTGCTGTTAAACTAATACATTAATGTCAAGTACTGAGAAAAATGTGTTTTTGTTCCTGTCTGTCAAAGTCTAAATCTAGTGTGAACACTTCTAATGGGGAATGAAAAGCCTGATATTCATATTCTCAGCAGCCAGGCTTATGGCTAATGACATTATTGATTTTACTCCTTGAAAAGCAGCCACATGTCACCTCGCCACTTTGCATAATTTTGCAGTGCAACTTCATATCACAGCGGTAGCCAATATAAAATATTACCACCCATTGTCTAAGGATTTAGATCAATCTTTTAGATTGAATTTCTATCCCTCAGATGATGGTGTGTTAAGAAGAAGCTATTTAATGAATGTACTTTGATGCTGCATCTGTCACAGGCTAAAATCTTCCTAAAAGAAAAACCTACCAAAACACGCTTCCTTTATAGGTATACACACAAGTCAAACCAACAAATATGAGAAGACTAAAGAAATGAGTGTGTGATTCTTTTTTAAATGCAAGATAGCATGAAAGGAGATTAAGCTTTCCTAACATAGAGGCTGCATTCATATTATATAAATACCACCATTTAATTACAGACACAGATGTGGATAGGATTCGTTTTTTAAACATGCAAATGAATATTGGATATTTGGAAGTTTGATGCACATATTACATTGTAATTTAACAAACATAGCAGCTACCAAAAAAACAAACAAACAAAAAAAACCTGTTATTTTATAATACACATCACATGCAATGCCAGCAAGTGTCAAATCTGCAGTTGCTATTGCTTTTCTCGCCTGCAGATGGAGCACCTTTGCATGTGTGCATGTGCAGCTGCTGTTAATGGTTTAGGTGCCACCATTTAGGGTTTAGAGCTACTTTCACTGTGACTCTGCAACTGGATGATATTGGCTGGAGCTTGTTTCATGTTCTGTACATCTTGATAATCTCATCCAGACTGGAACAAATACAGTATGGTGTTTGGTTACATCTGACATCAGACAATAAAAAAGTGGCATGGTAATTTAGAGCAAAGGACATAAATAATGAGATATTCTGAAAACATCACTCTTCACCATATCTACTTTTCAGTCGTTCCTTCAAAGGCTCATTCAGCTTTTGTCTCGTGTGTTTCATCACCAGTTAATGATATTCCTCACATGTCCCAACAGCTTAGTGAGCCACAGGTTAGCGCCCAAGTCTGTCAGATATTGAATTTCTTGGGTCAACATCTTTCGGCACAACTGCTCATAGGCTTTGTCTATATTTTTATTCAAGTTGTATCCCATGATGGACTTTTCTCCGATGGGCTGCCACGGCTGCATGGCGTCTTCATGAATGTTTCCAGCGGCAACAGAGTGACCTCCCTCAATGCAGATCTCCACCATCTCTGCATTCCTCCTCCTGAGCTCTGCCACATCCTTTGCCATACGCTCTCTTCCGTAAGCCTCCACTTTCTCCCAGAAGGTCAGGTTAAAATGTTTGTAAAGCTTCCAGTCAACACCGTTCCACTGCAAGGCCTTTGCCCTCAGTTCTGGGCTCATTTTAGATACAGTGGATTCCTTACGGGAGTTGAGCTTGAAGAAGAGGATGTCGTCCATCTCCCAGCAGAGAGTATCCTTGAGCAGAATGAGTGATTCCTCAAAGTGCTCCATTAGTATGAACGAGTGAAAACGCTCACCAATGAGCCGGATGCTCTCCTCTACACGGGGGTCATCTGGATCCAGGGTGTTGTCCTGCCCAAAGTCAAAGAAGAGCAGGTTCTTCAGGTAGAAGGAGTTAATTCCATTTGGGCTGAAGTAGAGTTTGGGATCACGCAGGAACTCGGACATCTTGTCTTCACCTGGTATCCTCCAGGTCAGAGGAACAACATGACGAAAGTAATGGAAGGACGACTCAAAGAGCTCTGCAGGATCTCGCAGGATGGTGATGTAGAAGGTGTCTCTAGGCATCACTTTGGCCACCTCGGACGCATCGAAACGCATGTGGTTACAAATGACATTAAAACACATTCCAGATTTAAAGCCTTGAACGTACGTATGCTGAAAAGGTGAGGGGTAGAAGAAGTCGTTTCGGCTGCTGGGGAAGGCAAATTTGAGTTTGTGCTTCTCTCCAAAGCGGAACAGGATGTTGATGAAGGTGCTGCTTCCAGTTTTATGGGTCTTCATAAACATGAGGTCCACTTTAGGAACACAGATGTTATTGTCTTGCTGTCTGCCATTGGTGGATGACTGGGTGTTGTGTTGGCCTGGTTGAGGAGCACAGGAGAGAGGCACTGGGAGCCTAGAAAAAAGTCATAATATGGAAGTTCATTAGTGCCACAATTTATCTTAAAAATCTCTCTACACTGAAAACTATAATGTAATGTGTACTATTGATATGGAGCCAATTCATGTCTTTGCATGCAACAATATTTTTTATCTTTTGCCAAAATATCCAAGTTTACAGCATTTTCCACTCATGTACTTATTATAGCACAAGTGAATACTTTGTTTCAAGGCTCACACAGTCAATAAATAAACCAACGATAACAGAGGCACACTTCTGTTTAGATAAGGATCATAAATAAGCATCAGTATTAAGTGGTAAAATTAGAACATACGGTCTATAAGCGAAAAGGTTAATGGTTTGAAGCTTAACAAGAAAATCCTAACAAGCTTATTTGCCATGTCTGTGATTTCTTTCTACTTTTTTTTTTTTTTTTTACTGAATATCCTTTTCTGAAAATATTTTGCCTCTGCAGACTGGACAGAACTTATGGTAAAGCTTTATTTTACTGGAGCCTTTATAATCCTAATAACTGCCAATATGTTTTCCAACATTTTCAGAGGTTGCTATGGGACTGTTATACTATTTTAGGCAATGCTGTGACAGATTCTTACTCTGGTGGACTGAAGTTAATCCGTAGTGTAGACAGACAGTACAGCAGAGTCATACTGATGAGGAGGCAAGCCACAGTGACACGTTTGACCATGAGCAGCCACCACTGCCTCTTGTTTTTGGAGCATGGTAACGAAGAACTGAAAAGATCACTGCATGAGAAGAGGAAGAATGACAAAGGGAAGGACAAAAATGATCTAAATCACACTTCCCTTCACAAAGAACACATACTGAGTTTTGCATTTATGTATGGAAAAAGTTCCAGCACGAGGTCAATCAACCTTCATAACTGCCTGAATAATAACCAAAGCAGACAAGCTGAGTGAAATGCAATTTTTTATTTTCTCAGTGTAACATAAATGAGTGAAGAAATATAATGAAAAACTTGATCCAGGCAGGCTGGTATGGGTCAAATCCAAGGTTCCACAAGATAAAAGCTATGAAGACAAAGACAGGTTGTCACAGCAAAAAGTTGTTTGTGTAATTACAAATATTTTAATTGTTAATCTTCCTGGTATTATTAGTCTTGTTGTTTTGTCATCTTTCAATGTTTCTAATAAACCAATCACAAAGATTATCTTTGAACTTGAAAAAAAAGAGCAAAGACTAGTTTCACTTCTCCACTGCAACAAATGCCAATGTGTGAAACATTTCTTCAAACCTTGATCTTTTTAGAAAGTACCATTTGAGAATAACTTTATATTATCTGAACTGAATTTGTGTGATTATTGAATTAAAAAGGGCATTAGACTTAGTTGTACTGTAATGCTACAGTACAAATATGCGGAAACCGAGAGAAATTGAAGTTGAGATAGTTTTTATCATGTTTAATTGATATAGTTTGCTGACAGTGATCTAAATATCATATGTAGCCCCGCTGTAAAAGTAAGGGATTAAAACATGTCAGTTCCTATTAAAGTTAGGTGACAATAATTCTGTAAAGTAATTAAACTGAGAATAATTTAGTTTAATAAAAAGAAAAATTGTTAATGGAGAGGTTGAGATAAAGTAGTCATGAGCAAGATATGATGTTACAAATAGTAAAATAAGTAGTTAAAACAATCTTGAGGATGACTCCATTGCTGCTTCCATCTAGCTTCTCTCATCAGATTTGGACCTGTTTCTCAAGGACTGCTGCCAAAACTGTGAGTTGAACTTTCTGTGTTTTGCCCTGCTGAGGGTAAGGATTTCGCACCAGGGCATCAGACAGGCTTGTAACGGTTTTTGTTTGGTGTGTGTAAGTGTGTGTGTAGGCCCACTGTAGAGTTTTATTAAGTATTTGATGTTAATCTGTCATGGAGAAATTGTGTAAAAGGGGTGAGGTCTAAGTGATTTGCCACAGACAAGACATTTGAGTTTGTGTTTTGATATCTTGGTATATAAGTCAATTCAGATTTTTTTTTATTATATAGGCCAATATATTTTCCAGTAATTTATTGATTCAATCATTTTCAAAGAAATTGAACCCAAACACCCCATCATTCCAGCCTAAGGTGAGTAAAACCCCTTGAGCACGGTATAGAGTGTAAGGGTGCTACACATATATAAGAGACACTCATTTATATGTTATGGCTATATTGACTTTGTGGAAATCCATTTATGAGATGCCACAAATAATGATAATTATTACCATTCAGTTTCCATTTTAAAATGCTGTTTAATCAGCACAAGGACGACATCTGTTGAAGAGCAGACCGTGACCTCTCCCACAGTCTTATTTGCATCATTGAGATACTTCCTCCCCGGGGAATTACAATAGCAAAATAAATATTCTTGGTCAGTAATTAAACATCCAAAAAAGCATGGTGAGTGTTGTTTGTACCCAAAAAACAAAACTGCCAATTAGTGCACTCTCAAATAAAATCTGAAGTTATAATGGTATTTGTACATATTAGAAATTCATGGTAAAAGTGTTAATCAGTCATATGTGCTGCTATGTTGTTTTTCCTTGGTCTTGTCAGAAGAGACAAACACAGTATCTTATGAGACTATACTATAAAGACTATTTTATGAACTGAAAATACACCGGTATCTTGTTGTTACAGAAACTGCACAGTGTATTGCATTAACCATTTTCTGTTCATTTGAACTGACTAAAAAATCATAAATCCACTGTAAACTTCAGACAGACTAACGGGGTTATTGTGTGTTTCAATCTCTGTTTGATTTTGACTTTTATGACTTTGTTTAAAAAGATAAAGGACAAAACATTCATGCAAAAAGAATAATGGAATGAGAATAGTTAAACCACAGATGACAATGATGATGATCAAATGATGATCAAAACATCACATTAGATTTGAAAAGGAAAAGCATAAACGTACCATGTATGTGGCATGTCAGTCGCGGGGCCGTCACGTTGAATGTCTTCCTGATATTGCTGGGTATTCATATCTTATCTGTTTATGGACTTTTTATGGTTTACCTTCATCTAACCTGGATGATACTTTGAACCCAAACTTTGTCATCGCCCCAGTAACCAAATCAGATTGGATATAAAAACCTGTCCATGCAGACATGCCAGCTGTCGTGCTTTACTGCAGTACCTCAGCAGAGGACCTCGTCTCCCCATGGCTCAAGAGTATTTTACCAAACCAGCGAGGGGTTGAACTCGAAAATCACTTCTATGCAAATTGTAAATGATAGATGCTTTTCTAACATTTTTTTTTTTCACTTTTTAGAAAGCTCTCTGCACCTCTATTTAAAGTGAATTGCTTCTCTGTCTTTTTTCACAGCCTCAATGATTTCTTGAAACAAAAACCCAGTGTTTTTGCTTTCACAATTAGTCACATCCTGGATTATTATTGCATGTTTGACTATAAAATAAATGATCCACTAAAAAAGTAAAAAGTTTCACACGGTGTATTAATTACATTCATAAGCTTGTGGTGACGGGCTTTCTTCATTCAGGTCAAAAAAATGCTGGAACACTTTGTTGTATATACATTGCAGTCATTAACCCCATTGCAAAACATCTGTTGACAACAGCACATAGTGTTATAGTCCCACACGAGTGGACCTCAAAGATAAAATTTTATATAGAATATGAAAATTTACTATGTATCTCTTGTTAATTTAACATGAATTTATTTTAACTAGCCTACTATATTTTTGGTGAAGAGGAGAATTATTTTGGTTTGGGTTACAGTCAGTGTAAGATTGTTGGTCATTATATGATTTCCTCCTGTTTGTCAGACTTTGGTTTACAAGTACAAGCAGCTGTCAGAAAGCTCATTAGAAAAATGGTCAATTTAATTTTATGACACTGCAGATGCTAAAGTGATATGGTAATTTTTCTTCTTTGAATAATCCAACACTTCCAAATGCTGTTTTTGTCCTTTGTGAATAAACTGCAACATTTTTCGTTTTACTTTATTAATTATACAACAAAGACGACCTTTTCCATCTATTGTGTCTCTGTGTTCAATGTGTGACAGGTGGGTAACAGTGACCTCTAATGAAATTTGTGAGTAATAGCATAGCATGGGTTTCTGAGGCTCAAGGCACAAGCTGCGATGGAAGGACAGGGTCAGGTCTACAGAGCAAAATCCTCCCAACTGGTAAATTCAGCAAGATATAGTCGGATTAATGAGAGGGCCCGAGACATTGTGGCGTTGCTGAGTAGTAATCTTTGGTAAATGGTCACTGTGTAAGTTTCAGCCTAAACAACAAAGACACCAGAACATTTGGTGGAAAAACCTGCTTGTTATACTGGTTTTAGGAAGACACAACTGGAATTTTTTTTAACTGGGTCACTGTTACTGAGCATTATAACACTGAGCATGTTGTCCTATAGCAAAAGCTTTTCCAAATGAAGATGAAA
Organism: Seriola aureovittata; assembly: GCF_021018895.1. Taxonomy (NCBI): domain Eukaryota; kingdom Metazoa; phylum Chordata; class Actinopteri; order Carangiformes; family Carangidae; genus Seriola; species Seriola aureovittata. The sequence continues at coordinate 11,801,261 of NC_079366.1, forward strand.
CATGCAGCTTTCTTTTGCTCCAAATTTGGAGAACACAACTGGAAATTCACCAGTCTGAACTCCATCACCAGAGCACAAAGCTGGGGCTGGGGAATTTGTTTGAGCGACACTGTCAGTATTGTTATGGTTTCCTCAAAGTCCCGCCGTGAAAGCTCTGCTGCTCATTAGTCTGTTGTAAAAGAATGTGGTGTCCCAGGCTTGAAAAAAGCATATTCCTGAAAATATACACAACATTTCTCATCTTTAAAACACATTGCTGGATAATTAAGAGCTTAAAAAACTAATCTGTAGCAGACAGGACCTGTTTAAAGCCACAATTATTCTTTATTTTTCAAAAATAACACGAAGATGGTGTTTATATGACAGGCCTTTTTTAAAATTAAATTCAGTTTTATTTGATGTAAGACTCTGAAGAGAACATTTCTGTCAAACAACATTCATCTGTGGTAATAATCCACATGGAAATTCTGTGGCTAAGGATACCCCCGCTGCAGACACTGGCAAAGCAAACTTCAATTTATTCTGTTTTATTGTTATTTCACAACTGACAGAGAACTAATTTCAATTGGATCAAATGTGTTATACATAGTCATCACTGTCAGTCATCATGAAACTGTATAAATACGCGACTGTGTGAATGGATATTGTTGTTACTGTCTTTGTCCGGATATGGGTTGTTACCCACAGCCACTTTTACACAGTATCAATACACAACACTACTATACAACAGTTTTAAAGGATCAAACACTCTTACACAACCTTTTAGACCGTCTTTCCTTTATTGCAGTGTCACACTCAGCCCAATTAACCCTTGACACTATGTGCAGAGAAACAAACAAATGTTTGAAATTTGAATATTGGGCATGGACAGTGTGTTATAAATCATTTACTGTATATATCTGGTATCTGCTGACTCTTGTCGACATTTGCATTTAGGAAGATGAGCTAATATAATGAGCTAATATAATGTTAAACTTGCTGGAGCTGTTGCAGCTTTTCGGCAAGGGAAAAGGAAAGGTTTAGCTGGGATGTTGGGTGAAACAAAAACAAAAAAACAAAAAACAGAACAAACACACAATCAAAAAAACAAAAAACAGAAACAAAATCAAAAACAAAAAGAGTACTTTTGAACTCTGTTTTTATAGGTGATGCAGTCTATTACTTTACTACTTTGTTATTCTCTTTTTTGCTCTCCATGCTGTTGAAGGGCTGCAGGGAAAGACACAAGATGAACTGTATGGTCAGGAAAACTAAACCACAAGTGTATATCAAAATTCTATTAAAAATAGATTATTGCATAATGTTTTGATTTGTTTTCAAACCTTTTATGATTAGTTAAAAATGCAGCAGCCATCTTAAGCCTTTTACAATTTTAACCAATTTTACCTTTAGCTAATTTCTTAAAGTTGCCAGAAACTAATTGCCTCGCTGTGAACATGGGGCCTTTGGGGGATTTACTGGCTTGGTAATCCAACCATGAGTTAGCAAAGATGGTAGTGATGATGTTTGACAACAAAAACTCATGTGCCAATGTGTGTGGTTTGGCTAATGCCTTGGGAATGGTGGCCTATTTTGTATTTATCACTACAGAAGGCAATCTCCACTACATTCCAGCCATCTTTTTACAGCTCCACAAAAAGCATTCACTTTCCATCAAATTTGCCCAAACAGCTTGTGCAGCATAAGCTGTGTTTTATTGACAAACAACTGTCCTGCGGGTCCAACAGAGAAATATATATTTCTTGCACTCTGGTGACCTGCAAACCAAGAGCAGTAGACACTGACCAGAGAGATATTTTTTTGGGAGGCTCCTGTCTCTGAATCAACATTATGTTGTACTGAAAAAGGAATTATTGCAGCTAATGCCAACATATAAGGTCCACACGTTTCCTGCTATGATAGCAGCATTGCGGCAGACTCCAATGGGTGCTCTGGGGAGTGAATGGGAAGATAAGACAGACGGAGGAGGGGTGATAAACTCATATTTGGATTTGGAGTGCTGAAAATTTCACCCCACAAGGCAACAGAAAATGAAAAAGAATCTCCTACTAGCTAACCAAACTCCAACTTTGCATATGAATAGTAAGAATATGAGAAATCATAGCCGGCTTTCATAACAGCTGGAGCATGTATTATTCATGAGTTGTGCATCCTATACAGCGAGGGCTCTGTGTGTGAGGGAGTGTGAACATTATGGCCTATATGTGTTATCTCCTCGCCTCCTCTTCTATTTTCTCATTAAGTGGATGGGTGAGGAGCAATAATCAAATTTTTCATTTTTTGGCAACACTCACTTCTGTACTCTTGCTATGTGTTCTCCATAAGATGGGCTGTTGGCATGGGGAGAGCGAGAGAAACAAACAGGCTGTTTTTGGTTGAAGGCGCAGCCGTCGTGATGACAGAACGTGGGCCAATGTTTACTCATCTTGGGAATGAAAGACTCCTCTGACTTTGCAGAGGATTTAGAAGTTAGACAAGCATGTCCAAACACACACACATTCATAGAGACAAATAAAGCCCGCTGACTCAATTCCTTCTCTTCCCCGTCTCTCCTTCTGCCACTTTCTCCTTAATTAGTTCGCCTCTCTTGTTCTTCCCATCTCTCCCTGTTAGTTTCTCTCCATTCTCTTGCTGCCTGTCCTGCTTTCAAAGCAATATTTTACTTTGCAACACGATTTCACTTAGTTTCAGCTTGGGAAATTTGAGTGTTCAAATGACTGAGACAAGGTACAAGTTGTGTTTTTCATTTGAAAGACTTGAAAGAAATTCATCTCCACCACTTTGATGTCGACGTTTGATTATGGTACTGTTTACTAAACAGCTAGTGTCTCCTTGTCTTTGCCTCTGCATCATAGAGCAGTGAGCTTTATCTGATTGTCCTCTCTTATTCCTGAATTTATCTTGTATGTTCAGGGTGACTGGCCTGCTGTGTCCACACAGAGGCCTCCATCTTTCATTTAGAGATATCTTTTTATTTTTAAGATCACTCAGGGTATTCTGTCTATCAATGGTTCTATCTGTGGTTTTATATCTCTTGGTTATGGCTTTGGTTATCTGTCCCAGAGGTCAGAAGTGATTCAGGCAAAAGTGCCTTTATAGACTCAACTTGTTTAAAATTATGAAGAGGGAACCCCAGGATAACTCGGCCCTCCAGAGGATCTTGGTTTTGAACTTGCTGTTGTTAATCTGGTGGGATATTTTTTAGATTCTCTTTTCTAACATCCTTTTGTCAAATTTGTTTGTGCACCATTTTTCATGCAATCACATTTTTTCTTATTCAGATAACTGCACAATAAAATATAGTCACTTGGAAATTTCATCAATATCAAATTTACATGGTCTTGTTTTCCACTAATCTAAACTCAGTCAGAATAATATGCCTCCTGCAAACCCTGTTGGTCAAAATAAATACATTCAGACAAATATTATCTCACTTTAAAGGGCTGGATTCAAATTTTTATTTTATATTCAGACATAAATAAATCATTTGATTTGACAAGTTTATATTTTATGTATATCTATATACGCTACTGTGTCTTCCGCACACGTTTCACTGTTCCACTGGGAGGACGCACCTCTCTTCTTTCCATTCCTTCTCATTTACGAGACCTCTCTACCACTCAAGTGGTGCATTTTTCTCAGGAGAACTATCACTGAACAGCAGATGTTTACAAGTGTGTGGGAGATAATGTGTCTTTGGGGCTCACTGTCTGTACATTAATTCCCTATTTTCTGATAATACTATTGATTCACAGCAGTATTCCAGCAATTGTATCAAATGATATGCAAGGTGGTTGATGCAGGTCAGTATTTTTCAGAGGCCTGTTCACAGTGGTTTTTTTTCATTTGGTGTATCATATCAACTTTCAGATTGCTTACTGTGAATCATATGAACAGGATACCTTATCTGGATATAATGTAATTGACAGCTGATAACTTTCCTAATACCACTAGAGTGCCCTATATTAACTCATCTGATTAGCTGCAAATACAAAACCTGAGTCTTTAGTTGTCACATTTGGAAATTCTGAATTCTGATCGGGAAGATTGTGCTCATCAAACTAAAACTGATACATCAGAAAAGTAATAACAACTTTTGTTAGCGTAGATAAAAGGCCCATTGTCTGCCTTGTTTTTAATGATTTTCATTAACTTCTTTTAGAGAAGCATTTTGGATTTTATGTCCCCATGCGGCCAAAACACACGTTTCTTGCTACATGGCAACCCTGTGTCCCGAAAAATGTAAATTGTTTCTCAATCGACCTGTGATGGTGAACACTGCCTGGATTGTGTTCGGGGGTATTTTGTGTGAATGCAAGCCTATATTTATGTACTGCTCCAATGTTACAAGGAGGTGGTTGAGGTTGATAGCGATCTTACAAGCTGCGGCACTTGAGTCTGTGGTTTGCACCCTCACTCACCCATCAGTGGTTTACGAAGAAAAAGTACATTGGATGCTGTTCGGAAAGATTGTGTTTTCTGTCGAAAGATAGTAAACACATTGTGTCTTGTGCATTTCAGACTTTTTCTGTGTTAAACTGAGACTGCCAGCGCCTAAACAGAGTCTAAAGAGGTTTAGTAATGAAGTAGTCACTGCAAGTAGATATTTGTTTTGCAAAATCTGCTTTTTTTTTAGAAAACAAATGAAATATGATCTCAGTGAACATCTTTTTGATACATTCAGCAACAGTGACAAAAGAGCACATTCCCAGCATTGCTCTTTCTAGAAATTTTGTTCTTTCATGATGAGCGCAAAAAATGCTGCCAGAAATAGTAGGAAGTGGAATTAAATACTCATAATTTCCTGCATATCTTTTTGAAAAATATAAGTAATAACAATCAGCTTGCGACTATGTACCACAACACTCTAAAGCCGTACAGCACAAACTAATTAATGTTGACAATGTACAAGCAATTGATAACATGGCTTTACAGCTACTTTTCAAGACAAACGTATACTGAGTTTCCATTTAGCTTTCATTTCATTCCGCACTGGTTTTCATTGATGATTCATTATTCATTTTGCTGGAAAAACTGGATCTGTAGGTAGAAAATTAGAGGTCTAGAACCATAAATATGATTTTGTTTTTAAAGTAAGTAATCCGTCTTGATCAGTCAAAACTTTTGAGAGTTTCGAAGTTCATACAAAATAAGAGAAAAATAAATTAATAACTAGAAGATTATATGACACAAATGTCATCATTATCACCGCCATCATCATTGACTGCCAGACCTGATTTGTGAGGATCTAAAATATTCATAGCATTCAAATGGACTACACACACACACACACACACACACACACACACACACACACACACACACACACACACACACAGACACACTTGTGTACTACTCTGTGCTTGAAATGTCGTGATGTCCATGGGGAAGCTAGAACAAATGTCCTACATTCAACCATGGACACACACACACACACACACACACACACACACACACACACACACACACACACACATACACACAGTCGGACTTACATGACTTTCAGAGGACATTACATTGACTCACATTCATTATCTGGAGGCTTATTCTACTCTTTTAACACAATATTTCAAAACCATCCCTTCTAACCTAACCCTAAAACCAAGTCTTTACCCTCAAACAACCATGTAAATTTGTTGGGGGGGGGGGTCCAGCATTTTGGTCCCCACAAAGTGGTCAAACCCCACAGACTCCCAGATTTCAGACCGCACAAATATAGTAAAACAAGACCACACACACAAACACACACACACACAGCAGGTTAACAGCTGCTGAACATGGGGCTGTTTAATATTTCAGGGGGTACACACATTCTCTCACCAGCCTCCCTCCCCTGCCAGCGTATTGGGGGAGGTGTCATGGCAAAAAAGTACACCCATGACTTATTAATGCCACAGGGAAGGATGAATGATAAATGATGGAAGGAAATAATAAGTATTCGGGGCTCATTATGAAGTGAAAAACTGTAAATGGTGAATTGTGTGTGTTTGTTCCAGTGTTCTCATTAAGACTGAGTTTGTTTCGAAGTTTTTGATGAGGTAACTCAAGTTTCTTCAATAAACAACAATAAACTTCACTCAGGAGTTGAGGTTGTTCTCTCTCACACACATACAGTGGAAAGAAAAAGTATGTGAACCTTTTGGAATGTCATGGTTTTCTGAATAAATTTGTCATAAAATCTGATCTGATCTTCATCTGAGTCAAGGGTATTGACAAATATAATGTGTCTAAAATAATAACACAAGAAAAAATCTGATCTTTCATGTCTTTATTGAACACACTCATTCAACATTCAAAATGGCAGTGGAAAAAGTAAGTGAACCCTTAGAATTAATAACTGGTTGACCCCCCCTTAGCAGCAATAACCTCAACCAGGCGCTTCCTGTAGCTCTGGATCAGAACTGCACATCGTTGAGGAGGAATTTTTGCCCATTCTTCCTGGCAGAACTGCTTAAGCTCTGCAGTATTCTTTGGACGTCTCATGTGTATGGCTCTCTTCAAGTCAATCCATAGCATTTCTGTTGGGTTGAGGTCTGGGCTCTGACTTGGCCACTCCAAAAGGCGGATTTTGTTTTTCTGGAACCATTCTGTTGTGGACATGCTCCAGTGTTTTGGGTTGTTGTCCTGTTGCATCACCCACTTTCTACAGAGTTTCAGCTGATGTACAGACATTCTCAGATCATCCTGAAGAATTCTCTGATAAACTTGGGAATTCATCTTCCCCTCAATGATTGCAAGCTGGCCAGGCCCTGATGCAGCAAAGCAGGCCCAAATCATGAGGCTTCCTCCACCATACTTTACGGTTGGGATGATGTTTTCATGACGATATGCCGTGCCCTTTCTACGCCAGATGTAGTGCTGGGTGTTTTTTCGAAATAGTTCAATCTTAGTTTCATCAGTCCACAAAACATTTTGCCAATACCGCTGTAGAGTGTCAATGTGCTCTTTTGCAAACTTCAGGCGTGCAGCAATGTTCTTTTTAGTAAGCAGTGGCTTCCTTCGTGGTGTCCTGCCGTAGATACCCTGCTTGTTCAATGTTTTATGTGTTGTAGACTCATGAACAGAGATGTTAGCCAGTTCCAATGATGCCTTCAAATCTTTGGCTGTCGTTCGGGGTTGTTTCTTTACCTCACTGATGAGTCTTCGTTGTGCTCTTGGTGTCATTTTGACTGGGCGTCCACTTCTTGGTAGAGTAGCAACAGTCCCAAAGTGTCTCCATTTGTAGATTGTTTGCCTAACTGTAGACTGGTGAATTTCTAAAGACTTTGAAATCACTTTGTAACCCTTGCCAGCTTTGTGTAAATCAACAATTCTTGATCGTAGATCCTCTGAAAGCTCTTTTTGGCGAGGCATGGCTCACATAAACATGTTCTTCTTTTGCAAAACAAACTCCAAAAGTTTGAGGGGTTTTTATCAGTCAAAGTAGCTTTAGTCCACACTCCCAAACTCATTGTCTTAACGAGACTCCAGGTATGCTAAAACCTGACACCAATTAGCTTTTTTGAGGTCATTAATTCAAGGGTTCACATACCTTTTCCACAAGCACTATGAGGATTTTTTGGTTATTCTCAATAAAGACATGAAAGATACATTTTTTCTTTTGTGGTATTATTTAAGACACATTATATTTGTCAATACCCCTTGACTTAGATGAAGATCAGATCAGATTTTATGACAAATTTACTCAGAAAACCATGAAATTCCAAAAGGTTCACATACTTTTTATTGCCAATGTATTTTATCTCCTGTGTCTCTTTCCCTCAATTTTTTATGTATAATTTCTACAGACTGCTCTTACTTCATTTGCCATTTGTGTTCAAAGCTGTTCTTTTTATTTAGGACAAACAAAGCAACGTGTGATTAAGAGGAAGTTTTGAATAGCTTTCTTAACTTTTTATTTGTTCCAACATTAAACTCCCATGACCTTGTGGGGCTGTTCCTCCTTCCATGGTCACAGAATGGTCTTCCTTCCTGATTTTGTTAGAGTTGACTCGCGGCACAGACGGCACAGAGCAGCGGTGGTAAGCACAGTGGCCTCGCAGCAAAAGGGTGCTGTGTTTGAATCTAGGACTCTCTTCCAGGTGCTCCTGCAGTCCAAACACATGCAGGTTAAGTTAATGGTTTCTTGTCTATGTGTTATCCCTGTTATAGACTAGCGTTTCCATGCTCACTAAATCTGATCCAGGATCATCTTTGCTTTTTGGGGGTCAGCAAACAGCTTTTAGGGGCAGGTCTGGGGAGATGAGGGGGGAAACATGTCTTGAGAGCAGTGACAAGAGGTTGGAGACGTGGGTCGAGCAGCTAGGGGCAGATTGTGACAGGAGGAGTTCACATCCCACACAACCCCGAACACAAATTCCATGGACTATTTTCAGGGACTTGTTTTTTTTACCCAGAATACAGTGCAGATTACTGAAGGGCATGACAAGAGAAGGTACAAATATGGAGGAAGAAATTAGCAGTATTATACAAGCGATATGATTTTTTTCTCAAAATATGATATTTTAAAAGTGAAAATGTAGATGACAAAGAGTTGGGTTCACAAAGTCAGACTTTGACTTTGGTTGTACAAAGCTGTGTAATTCTTGATTTTCTTAATATATTTCTTTTTTCTTCCTGTCTTCCCTCTCCTGTCTCTGCTTTCTCTTCCATCCCCTCCTCCTTCTCTTCCATCTTTTCATCTTACTCCTCCTTAACATACACATTAAACACCACCTCCCTCCTCTTCTTTTCTCCTAAACGCCCCCTCTTTATCTTCCCCCTTCTCCTTCCTGTCTACCTATCCTTTCTTCTCTCTATTATTGTTTTTTTTTTAATTAATTTTTTCCTCCTTCTCCTTCACTCTCATTCTTCCTCCACATCCCTCTCTCTCTCTCTGTCTCTCTCTCTCTCTCTCTCTCTCTGTCTCTCTTTCTCTGTCTGTCTTTTACTTCTCTTGAAGTCCAGGATGATGGTATTGATAACATTGTTTGTCTTGATATCTATCAAATGTCAAAAGGCTTTGCTTGGACCTTCACCCTTAATACTTTCTAATCCAAAATAAATCTTTACGAATAAATTTTAATAACTAAATAAATGTGTTTTTCTTACCAGTAGATAAAGCAGAGGCTCCATCTCGGTAACCCTGCCAGTTTCTCTTCTACTTCCTAGGAATCCAGATGACACAACCTGCGTGCCTCTTCTGGATTTGTTTGAAAAAAAGATGGAGAGGTTTGTGCTTTGAAGACATATGTATACTGCCCTGTAGAAGCGTGTATGTGTCTGCATTTGTGTGTGGCAGTACATAATTAAATACAATGCATTAGTAGTACCAGCAACACTGTAAAAAGAGCTCTGCTTAACCCATTCATTTAAAAGGAGCTAATTAGAGGAGCTGTCTGGGGAGAAGGCCCTCACTGGCCCATCTGTGTATATATATATATATATATATATGTGTGTGTGTATATGCGTGTTTGTGTGTGTAGCAGGTTTTTCATAAGATAAATGAATGCTGCTTAACAGTGCAGTAAATACAGAGGTCTCACAAGGGTATTACCACTCTCGCTCTCTTTATTTTCTGTGTAACTCTCTCTCTCTAACACACTCTCTCACTTATTAATCCTTTAACTCTTGCTCGAATGTGTATTTCAGTGTACCTGATAGTCTCCGAGAGATAAATTCAAGAATTTAAATCCTTTTTTAAAACAAAACTAATTACAGTAATTTATCACTGAATTAGCTGATGAAAATTCAGGAACTAAGAACAAGCAGAATGCAAACACAGGACAACAGGAAATGAATTACTGAAACTCTTGAAGTCCAATAGTGTGTATTAATGCAGATACTGCTGATGCTTTCTCTTAATCTAAGAGCAGCCATGAGGCACAAAAGTAGTTACTGCATAGTGGAAGAAATAAGAGCCTTAATAACTGTACCGAAGATAGTTAGTATTTTTTTAAAGTCGTGATTTATCTTAGTATTGTTATTACTTTTTTCATCTTATGACCTGCACATACTTTGCATTTTTTTGTTAATCTCTTCTTTTATCTCTTCGTGACTGCCTCTTATTGTTTTTTTTATTTTGCAGAGCCATTCTTTTTTCCCTTTACCTAATATTACCTCTCTCTCTCTCTGCGTCTCCTGTTTGGTCTGTTCGGCCAGGATATCATCATTTATCTTAGCACAAAATATCATCATCATCCATCACTGTAGGCGGTGAATCGTGAGAGTGGCATATATGAATGTTTATATAAGATATAGTAAAGTAGAGTTATAAAACAACGTCAGCCATTATTGATTATAGGAAGTTAGATGTTTACAAAGTAAGTGAAACTTTATTGACAGGACAAACAGAAATACGCGATTAATCGGTCAGGCATGTACAGTAAAAGCGTGGATTCATTTCAGCCTTCCTCTTCGAAAGCTGTCGTGGTTTACAAAGGATTGTGAGGAAATAAACAGCAGCGTCAAGATAAAATTAATCTCTAAAGACAGGTGAAGTGAACATGAAAAAGGAGAGGGCAATCAAGAAGAGGAAAATGTGACTTTATTCTTCAATCAAAATGGCAGGTGGTTCTTTTTTTTTAACACAGGGAACAATTTCAACTCAATTTAGTTTCCCATTAAAAATGTAATTGAACTACCAGATGAGAAAGTGATTCAATCAAAACTTCAAAATCAAAACTAAAATGATATGAAAGACATTATAGCCTGTTCTTAGCAGTGGAGTATAGAGACTGTCAGAGTGTTTCATATTACCCATAGCTAGACATCATTTTCATACCAATCCAAGCACCCTGACTCAGTCTCTCCTAGATAATTTGTCATCATTTTCTTTAGCCAGACACTAGAACCATGATTTTCATTGTTGCATAATGACAGGCACATGACAGACAAATGGCACTGTATGGCCTATGAGAGCAAAATTGGCTGAGCAGAGAGAAATATAATGGTAACTTTTATTTTAAAAAAAGAGGGTTTGCAGAGCACAGCCTACAGCTCTCAGTTGTTTTCTCAACCTTGTTAGAAGTTTCAGAGCTTGCTTCGTTTCACATGTTCACACCTGAGTGCTGCGGTCTCGACTGGAGGCAGCTCGCCACAATCAACTCTACAGAAGTTGCTCGGGAAGGTTAGCCAACTAAAGGTGCGATCTGTAATATTCCTTCACACGCAGTGTCATTTATCAGAGGCTTCTTTTAAGAGCTGCTCATCAATGCCAGTCACTCGCTGTCTCAACAGGTGTGATCTGTGCAGCTCAGTATTTGCTGAAAATACTAGAATCTCCCATAAACTAACAACCGTCTGCTCTAGACTTTGGTTGGTCTCTTTGAAAAACAGAGTAAATGTGTGCACCATTTGAAAGCAGCAGACCTTCAAAATCCTGTATCACATCAGAGATACTTCTTCCATTTTACAATATGAACATTAATACAGAATAGTAATAGTTAGCATTAAATCCTAGATATGAATAATGTTTAACTTCTTGCTTTTGTTGTTCCCTGTGTGAGAAAGAAGGAAACACTCCAGAGCTGGTCATATTTTTCACTGCTCTTATGTTTGTCTTGCAAAAAATAAAAAATATAGTCAAAACAAAATGACAAAGTATCTGATGTAGAGGTGGCATATCCATCTTGTACCAAAGGTTTGTACAAAATGTGATGAGCGTGTTCTTTCACAGGAAATGGAGTTGCTACTTAGAAAAACTATTGTGCAGCAAATGGATTTTTTTATATAAAAGAAATGTCTTTGAGGACTCTTCAAAACTGAGGGTAAAAGGATGCTTAACTCTGTGACGCACATGTAATGCTAACACATGAGAGGCACAGCCTGGGGCTACCTACTGTATAATGTACTGCATTGTTACATAGCTATTGTTAGCAGTCCTGGAGTGAGATAATAAGTCAGGCCGGGATCAGCTCAGGCCAAAATCCATTCGTTCACATCAGACTACGTACATTATCACCATTTTGTTGAGATACGTCTCTCTGTGTATGAGAGCAGCATATCTTTTAGTTCGGTTAATACAAACAAAAACTACTATGGCATTACAAAATATAATGTACATAGTTAAAAACAGCCAGGTGCCTTCAGTTTCATGAGTTACAAGAATAGTTATTCATAATCATAATTTCACTGGACTTCTGTTGGTTGTTGTGAAACTCTGGCAGCTCTGAGTAACTGCAGGGTGACAAAGAAGTACTTCGATGTGCTTGTAGCAGTCACTTTAATATAAAAGGGTTACACAGCCACTTTTACTTTACTTTTAGGTACATTTTGCTGATTTTCAAGAAGGATTTTGAATGTAGGTTTTTTACTTGTAAAGATTCCGATTTTTAACATGCATCTGCAAACAGCTGCCACTAGATGTTACTAAAAAGACATATTTTACTGACAGCACCTTTAACATCCACACCAACATCTTTTCCAGCCTATACTACGATTCGAACTTGTGACCTTCCAATCACAAGCCGGCTTTTCCAATCTCCAGACTTCAAACAACCCAGTCTGGCCCTCGCTGTGAGCCACAGGACATGTGGATAAATATAGATACTACAAGCCGTGGTGTAGTGTGTGGAAGTGAATTGATTGTAACAACCTGAGACAGCTCCTGGTGGACTCAGTGCTCAGAAGGTAAACCAGACAGAGCTGGACAGCAACATGCAGCAAGCATTTCTTGAACCTTACTTTGATTTGATTCAGAGAATATGGGGAGACATATGTGCAGGGAATCCAGCGAGACGCACTTATGTTACATTCATATCAGTTCAGTGCTGCCACATTACACGCAGAGAGCAGAAATGGTGATTCAGTGTGTAACCATGACTTTGCAATTATGCTAAAGTAGACTGTTATGTAAAAATACACTCATCTAATCAGCCTAAATCACAAAGTGGCGCTGCACACAGAAATAAAGCATCCCAGTCCCGCTAATTGAGACACTGCAGAGTCAACCTATTTGCCCAAATGAAATTCTGATATGGAGCATGGTCATTAAAACAGAATTTTCTTTGCACACCAAAAAGTGATGAAATAAAACAGTTTTTTAAGCAGCCAGACATTTAATGTACATAATCCTTTCAGTGATGACCTTCAAAACGTAGGCTGAAATGCAAACCTCTTTTGTTTAATAATATCAAGCGCAGAGTGTAAGAGACAGGCAGTTAGATAAAAGTGGAGAATGGAAAGTCGTGTTTTTCAGATTTCATTATAAGTAAGCTGAGGAGACAAGAGAGGGAGAGAGGGAGAGAAGGGGAGAAGGAAAGAAAATGCAAAGATCTGACTGTAGAAGCTGTTAAATGTCTGCCTTTGCCCATCACTCTTCCCATGTGGTGTGTGTACCCCATGTGTGTCTTGTCCATTAGTCACTGAAAGCTTCCTTAACGAAGTGCTCTTAATTGCTGAACTCATTTAGGAGTTACTTTTCCCTCTCTACCTCCCCCACAACAAAACTCCCCCATCTCTTTTTTTTTTAACATATTCTGATTCTCTTCTCTTCTCACATTTTACTATTCTTTTGTTCTGAAAATCTCTCTCTCGCTCTCTCTCTTTCCCCTCATTTATCATTGTCTAAATTTTTGTTCTTTTCTTTCTCTTTTGCTGCATGGTGTCCCGGGGCAGTTTTCTGTGAGTTGTGTATGCTGCATTGATCCACAGAGGGAGCAGAAAATGTATGTTTGGTCTAATGTACAGTCTGTGTATTAATATGTTGGGCAGTAACACACACTTCAACAATTTTCTGCGGTTTTCTTGTTTTCTAATTTACCGGGAGTTGGATTGAGAGTTGATAAAGGTTTGTTCTAGAAAGGTTCATTGGAGAGGAGGGTGTTAGCTCGGTGCAGGAGCTGAAGATGTGGGGAGGCAGTTAGAAGACAAATGGAATTCCTGGTAACTCAAAGGTGTCTTATGTATATAAAGAGTCTTAAGTTGGCTCAGACATGTTAAACCTTAAAAAGGTGCCATGTGGAGTTTGCTTGTAAGCAAACTAAATTTTTCGTTACACTCAGTGTTACTCACCAAAACACACTGTGTGTATTCTTTAGGTCTGATAATCATTTGAATGTATTTCCTTCCTCATAAACAGAGTCGATTTAAAAAAAAAAAAAAAAAAGGAAGAAAAAAAAAAGTTTGAATCCTGTATTGTCCACGTTCATATTTTTCTTCTTTGCATTTTCATTTCTTGGCGTGTTATAGCTACCTTGCTGGAATACTGTGAAGTCATCGGCAGGACTGCATATCTGCGTGCACGTGTGGATGAGACAATGTTAAAAACGTTACAAGTGCCATTGATGTCAGTTGGTTGGTTAGTGTTCTTGGCTGTTGTGACGACAGTTTTTGGAGTCACCTGAGGCCGAGTGTGAATGGTTGTTGAATCTCCTGGGAAGGGATGTAAAGACAGCATTGTAAGTATAAGGGACAGGCAGTGTAATAGTCCTCCCCAGTTGAGGAGATGGCCCCCTTCACTCCTCTTTAAAACCACTTTTCCTCCCTATCTAAAATATGTACATGGTTGTCATCAAAGGAGTGCCCCTTACTCTTCAGGTGTAGGTAAACTGCTAAGTCTCAGCCTGAGGAGTTTGCCCTCCTGTGTTGAGCCCTGTGTTTGTGCAGTGGTTGTTTGGTTTCACTGATGTATAGGTCTGTGCGTTCCTCATTGCGTTGGACCTGGGATGACAACGTTGTTACATTTATTCTATTCTTCACCACTGGCAGTGTCTCTATTCCTCCTGGAATAGCGTGTGGCTGATTTCACAAAGGTCTGATTTTGCAAATGTATGCACTTAAAGCTTATGGATATAGGGTATCTATAAGCTTTAAGTGCATACATTTTAAACTAGCAGTATGTATAAGTAATTCATTAAATTTTTCAAGCAATGTGTGGAACAGTGATTAACATGTATTTCCTTCTGTTTGGATTTGTCTCTGCATTTCTGTATCCCCTCTGTATGTGTGCATGACTCACCTTCGCAACCAGCAAAAGATCATTGACTTCCTTTCTGTATGTGCATTTCCATAGGTGTGTGTATGTATGTCTGAACATGACTGTGGTCATCTGGGCGTGTGTGCGTGTGCGTGTGCGTGTGTGTGTGTGTGTGTGTGTGTGTGTGTTGCTGCTGCTGCTGCTGCTGCTGCAGAGAGTCCCTGTACAAGATCTGGATGTAAAGTCGATTTCGAGAAGAGGCTAGAGACAGCAAGAGATGGCTAAAGAGAGAAGCTGCCTCTGAGTAGAGCTGTCAAAGGACCTTTAGAGAGAATGGTTTTGAATATTTTGCTTCACCTTATCTCACTACCGGTCTTCGCTCCTCACCTACTGCAGAAATATGCAGGGCTTGTCCATCAGCATCTCTCCTAAAATCCCATGCAATGTTTTATAATATCGGAATACATGTGGAATAAAAAAAGTAACCAACATGGCTACAGTATGCTACTGTATGTTCTTACTAGTCTTAGATCATAGTATTTGTATTGTATTGTTAACAAAGAGCTTAGTAGTGTTCTTCCATCAGTGACTCAGTTTGCAAAATACATTATTTCGGGAATTTTGTTATGACTTTTTTAGACAGCTGGCAGTAAAGACTGGTGACAAGGGTCCCATGATGGACCAAGACAAGGCACATCGAGGTCCATGGTCGACAGAATAAAGGGCCATTATACTCCATCTGAACTACTTGGCAGATGTCAGAAACCAATCCAGGGGCCAGTGGACACGAGGAAAAGTGGGCCGCCGTCCTCCGGCACGATCTCCGGAGAGCCCCGGTCTTACTTCGGAGAGACACGGTCTTCGCCACCGTCCTCCGGCACGACCTCTGGAGAGACCCAGTCTTCGCCGCCGACGTCCCGAGAGACGCGGTCTCGGGCTCCAACTGCGGCTCGACCTCCAAAGGAGCTCCAACTGCGACGCTGGCCTCCGGCTTGTCCTCCCGCTAAACCTCTGGAGAGACACGGTGTCCGCAGCCGTCCTCCGGCACGACCTCGGGAGAGACCCAGTCTTCGCCGCCGACCTCCAGAAAAACCGGTTCTTCCTCCGGCTCGACCTCCAAAGGAGCTCCAACTGCGACGCTGGCCTCCTGCTTGTCCTCCCGCTCGATCTCTGGAGAGACCCGGCGCTCGACGCCGTCCTCCGGAGAGTCCCGGTCTTACTCCTGCTCAACCTCCAGAGCGACCCCGTCTTCGCCGCTGGAAAGACCCGGTCTTAATCCGACTCGGCTTACTCCAGAGAAACCCGTTCTTCCTCCTGCTCGCCCTCCAGAAGAACTCCGCCTGCCACCTTGTCTTGCCGCTCGGCCTCTGGAGAGACCCGGTCTTCGCCACCGTCCACTGTTCCGACCTCCGGAGAGACACGGTCGCCCTCCAGAGGAGCTCCGCCTGCGACGCTGACCTCCGCAGCGACCCGGTGTTCGCCGCCGTCCACCAGCCCGACCTATGGAGAAACTCGTTCTTCCTCCGGTTCGACCTCTGGAGAGATCCGGTGTTCGCCGCCTTGTTCCGGCTCGACCTCCGGAGAGACCGTTCTTCGCAGCCGTCCACCGGCCGACCTCCAGAAAAACCCATTCTTCCTCCGGCTCGACCTCCGGATCATCCAGAGGAGCTCCGCCTGCGACGCCGGACTCGGGTTTGTCCTCGGGCTCAACCTCCGGAGAGACCCGGTCTTACTCCGGTTCGACCTCCAGAGGAGCTCCGCCTGCCACGTCGGCCCCCTTCTTAAGCCAGAGAACATTGGGTTTCTCCGGAGGTCCAGCCGGAGGAATAAAGGTCGAGCAGGAATAAGACGAGTCTCTTTGGAGGTCGCGCCTGAGGACGGCGGCGAAGACCGGGTCTCTCCGGAGGTCGAGCCCAAGGACAAGCCCGAGTACGGTGTCGCAGGCGGAGGAAGAACGGTTTCTCTGGAGGTCGGGCCGGAGTAAGAGCCTGTCTCTCCGGATATCGAGTCGGAGAAGATCGAGCGGGAGGACAAGGTGGCAGGTGGAGTTTCTCTGGAGGTCGGGCCGGAGTAAGGCCGTGTCTCTCCAGAGGTCGAGTCGTAGAAGATCGTGTCGCTCCGGCGGTCGAGTCGGAGAAGACAGGGTGGCTCCGGAGGTCGAATCCAAGGACCGTGTCTCTCTGGAGGTCCAATCCGAGGACCGTGTCTCTCTGGAGGTCGAATCCGAGGACCGTGTCTCTCCGGAGGTCGAGCCGGAGAACGGCGGAGAAGACCGGGTCCCTCTGAAAGTAAAGGCGGAGGACACCGGATCTCTCCAGAGGTCGAGTGGACGGCGCCGCAGGCGGAGCGCCTCTGGGTGGCGAGCAGGAGGAAGAACGGGTTTCGCTGATGTCTGGCCTCTCTCCGGCGAAAGTAGGCGAGCACCGGGTCTCTTCGGGGGTCGAACCGGAGTAAGACCGGGTAACTCCAGCGGTCGAGTCGGAGAAGACAGGGTGGCTTTGAAGGTCGCGTCGGAGAAGACAGGGTGGCTCTCGGGTTCGAGCCCGAGGACGGTGGCGAAGACCGGGTCTCTCTGAAGGTCAAGCAGGAAGACAGCGTTGAAGACCGTGACTCTCCGGAGGTCGGGCCAGAGCACGGCGGCATAGACAGGGTCTCTCTGGAGGTCGGGCCGGAGGAAGACCGGTCTCTCCGGAACAAGTCTCTCCCGAGGTCGAGCCGGAACAAGGCGGCGAACTCGGGGTCTCTCCTCCTCTGGAGGGCGACCGGGTCTCTCCGGAAGTCGGACGGTGGACGGCGGCGAAGACCAGCTCTCTCCAGAGGTCGGGCGGAGCGCCTCTAGAGGGCGAGCAGGAGGTTGATGTACAGGAACCAGAAGCACAAAGCAGACAAGGACTGTCTGTTCACCAGACATGAACAAACGAACCGACACAAACAAAGGGGAGCAAGGAGACTATATAGACACAAGGGAGGCAAGGGTGATTGAACACAGGTGAAACACATTAAGGCGGAGCAGACAATCACCAGAGAAACAGGACCAAGACAGGAAGTAAAAACATTGAGACACACAAGGAAACCAACTACAAAATAAAACAGGAAGTGACAAAATCCAAACAAAAACTCAAAGTGTCAAGTGTCTGCTATAGCAAACCATGACTCTCTCTTTTTTTGTTCTTAACAGAAAGTATTTCAGTCACTTTTCATGTGAACAACCGAGTGCAACACTGTGAATGTCTTCCAGGAAAGACTGTTTGAAAACACGAACCCTTATCCCCATATACAAATGATAGTGCATAGCCAACAACCCTCTCATCCCCACCCCACCCTTGATTGCAGCTTCTTGGAACAACAATAACCATGTGGTTTGAGCGACAGGTGTCGAGAACTAGTTCTGATGGAGCAAACACTTTGCCACTGGGTCTCCTTGCAAAATAAGATATTGATTGCAACACTAACACAAGCTGTGTTCCTTTACTTGTTGAGTACCAACTGAAATATGTCAAAAACTGGCAAGTAACAAAAATCAGATTATTGAATCAAATGATTCAAGATTTTCGCTTGCTATTTTTTAATGCATCTTTGTGTCAGATGATGACATGATGGAAATAAACTCAGGACTTTATCCTTCATTCCCTGATGTGTCTAATGTGTTGAATTATAATGTTGCATTACTATATTTTAGATTCTAATGTCTTGAATAAATCAAACTAAACCAAATCTAAATCATCACTTTGTCATATTAAATTGTTTCATCCAGGTAGGTTCTTGTGCAGCTGCTTGTGTTGAGACAATATTTAACATTGATACATTGAAAAGTTTGGCATGAACAAAAGGCTGTGTAGAAATAAATGAACCTCGTGTACCTCAGGTCTGCAGAAACATCCTGCCATCTGCCATTCAAACACCAAAGAATACAAACATTTTGTATGATAAACACAATTCAATTACATCTAGATTTCAGCAGGGGAGGGACCTAGCTCGCTGCTAGGTTCTGATAACTTTACCCTTGTGATACCATGCAGAAATGAACTGGTGCAGATAGTCTGAACCAACAATAAAAGAGATCATACTTTCATGCACCAGTCTCCCGGAGAATACTAAAATATCACAGCTTCTTCATTCAGATTTCTTGCATCCTGATAAAAGAATACCTGGTGGCAGTGTTTTGGATGCTGCTTAAGATTAGTTGCCATTTCAAGGTTAGTAACGTGTCAAGGATTGAATTTAACCAACTTGAGGGTCAGACTGACTTCCCACCTTAAGGCTAAAGATTGCGTAATGTAGCTTTGAATATTAAATATTCAGAGTTTTTTTTTTTTCTTTTTGTATCTTTGGATACTGAGGATTTGTTTTTTTGCACAGCATTGTGTTCACCAGGGTCTGGAAACCCAACCATCTTGCCCCAGGCTCTGACCTTTTGGATAAAATGCCTTGCTGATGGGCTCTTTTCCCTGACCAACACTTTTGTTATAAGCATTTTCTTTTCTCCACATGGCTTCTCTTGCCTCAAGGTATTCTTGTTGACCCCTGATTTGACTTTTTACGTTTAATCCAATGCAGTACTCTCATTCCTCCATATATCTCCCTGTCTCTTTCTCCTCAACGGAACATAAATCTTAAACCAACATTGTTATAATCATAATAAATGACATAGCAATGCTAGCTCTAGAAACTGAAAGCTACTTTTACTGGGGGGCTTGAGACTTTAGATGGAGCTCAAATTCAAATAACTCTTGTTCCTGCAGCAAGTAAATGTTGTTCTCTCCTTTGTCCCTAAGTTCACCTGCTTTGGAAAAACAATTTAGATTTATATTATGCAGGGAATTGTCATATGGGAAAAAGCCGAAGTCCATTATTTTTTCAGTTAATTTTGCACCTATAAATCTATACAGTTTTAATTGAAGGATTTTTATCAGTCCAGGTAATGAGTAAACTATCTTCCTCTAAATAAAAATGTGGAAACCATGCCATGGTCAAATGTTTAGTTACAACATTTTAAAATGCAGCCTGCAATACACATGGATCAGTGGTCACAGTGGTGGAAAATGTAATGCAGATAAACAACACTAAATTTAGAACCATCATTTTCTTATTCACACCCTGAGAATACACTTTCTTTAATATGCATAGTTCCATATGGCTCGAGAATACTCAAGTGGATGGCGTATAGAGCAGATGACTCTTGCGACATAAATAAAAGACGTGGGGAAAACAGCATGATTATCATTAGGACATTATCTCTTTTTTACCATCTTCACATTGTCATTCCTCTCTTGAATGTTTTGTTGTCACATTTCTCTTCTCTGTGCAGCACATTCAGCAAAAACTTGGGTTTAATTAATATCCTTTCTCTTCTTGCCTATACACTCCTTTGTGGCTGTTTATTATTAACTCTGATCCACTGGTCAGCAATAGAATAGAGTAGAATAGAATAAACTCACAAAGAGAAGTTATGAAAATCATAGTTGTAAATCTGAGGAAAACATCACTATTATCTCTATCTATATAGCCACGGCCCCTGAAAATGTCTGTGTACGTCGCTGACAGAGACCGACACCCAGACAAGATGTAAACAACACAGGTGGTCAACTTCAGTTTATTTAGCTTTGTTGGTAAAGGGGATGATGTGAAGAACAAAGGGACTCATGGAGGTTTTTATTAGCCAGCGGGATTTTAAAATTCATGCCAGAGGCTTTGTAATATATATATTACAAAGCCTCTGGCATGAATTTTAAAATATATATATATATATATACCACCAGAACTGAAGGCACTTTCATATGAAAGTTGTCTGGACAAAAGGAAACACAACATTTGCTAAAGTGCAATATTCATCATTGTTTCATATTGTGAACATAATAAACAAAAACCAAATGCTACATCACAACTCTCTCCAGATGATAATGATGATGAGGTGCCTTGATGTCAGAAAATAATGAACAAGGACACTGTAAGGTTTGGATGGTGATGGCTCAATCCTGCTGGCCTTCATCCTGGTTGTAAGGGTTTTACAACCAGGATGAAGGCCAGCAGGATTGAGGTGCAAGCATGAAGGAGAACAGAATCAGTCACACAAGAATTGGTTTCAAAGCTCTTGGTTCACTGGTGGCCAGAGGCAAATGACACAAAAAAAATCCAACAGCTCTTACATATAGGTAGCAGAATGGCTGGACAACAAAAGCAGTCTGGCTGGTGTAGCAGGATGCAGTGGATAGCAGCAGCAGCAGCAGCAGCAGCAGCAGCAGCAGCAGCAGCAGCAGCAGCAGCAGCAGCGACCTTCAACCTGACCCCCCTCTCTCTTACACCCTACCCTGCTTTCCCACCTAGCATAACTACCCCTAGTCTCTACCAAACATAACATAGTGAAGGGACCCTAAACACTAGCACCATACATTTAGAATACCTATTTACAATTTAACCATACTGATATTTACATACACTGACTTTTGGCCTAACAGATTAAATAAAATACATAATAAACTAAAGAAATACCCAACAAAAGCCAAACCTAATTAAAACCCCTCTACCCACTCCCCTCTCTCTTTCCTGCCCACTTGGTACAGCCTGATAAGGTAATTGACACCTGCTGAGTCTAGTGGCTGCATTCCCATGTGTGCACTCCATGAAAAAGCCCCCTGGAAGTAGACCTCAAGAGAGAGTGGTTAGTAGGGGTTCCCAAAATAAAAGCACAACAAAAATGAACTTCCTGTATTAGCCAATGTGTATTGTTTTTTCACCTTAGTGAGGGGGATGCTTGCCAGCTCCCTCACATACACACATTTTCCTCAACTTTTTTTTGCTAATCTGTTAGTTATCTCTGATACAGCCTTTAGTTTAGTTTTAACATCACTGTAATATACCCTGTGGCATAAACATTGTTGCCATGGTTACTTGTGATCAAATGCAGTGTTTTATTCATTCTCAGTTTTCTCACCAGGGTTCACACTAGTTTATGGATACACTCATTGAACACTTGATTAGGAATATCTGTACACATGGGTATTCATGCTGTTACCCACTCAGCCAATCATGTGGTAGTAGTGTAATGCTTAAAATAATGCAGATACAGGCCGGGAGCATCAGTTAATGTTTGCATCAAACATCAGAATGTTACTGCCCATATGCATCCCTTTATGGCCACAGTTTGCCATCTTCTAATGGCTACTTCCAGCATGATAGTGCAACATGTCATAAAGCAAAAGTCTCCAACTGGTTTCATGAACATGACAGCGAGTTCACTCAACTTCAGTGACCTCCCCAACCACCAGATCTGAATCCAACAGAACACCTCTGGGATGTGGTAGAACGGGTGACTGACATGAATGTGCATGTCAACATGCACCAGAATCTCAAAGGAGTGCTTCCAACATCTTGTGGAAAAATTGAGGCTGCTTTGAGAGCAAAGGGAGGCATTCAGCTCATCACACAATCTCTTCAGAAACGCATGTAAAACAAGAAAGAATATAAACTAGATTTTTTAAAATCAAAGTGTATCTGTCGACACACAATTGAAAAGTATGCCTGAAAAACTTCCTGTGTGGAGATATAACAGTTTATGTTGGTCTGTGCTGACAAAAGTAACATGAGCTATCATCAACTTAAATTTGCAAGTTTGTAAGATGTGACTCAGGATTTTTCATCTTAATGACAGCATATATGAAAATTAAGTTCCTACAATCTCCAGTAGATTGAGTCTGAATTGTGTATATTTGTGGCGACCTTTAAAAGCCATTATCCAACTCTGAAATTCCCCCCTTCTCTCACCAGTAACTGTACAGTAATTGAGTTCTCAAGCTATCGGGACTTAAAACTTTATTTTGGGAGCTTTGACATAGGCCCTATAACAACCTGACAAAAGCCTATTTCTACAGTATATTCTGACGACTTAAAGCAACCTAACTGTGGTTTTGTTGCACATTTAGAAGTTTCTCAAGAAAACATTTCCAGGGTCAGTGCTGTTATAAGTCACAAGACTGCAGAACTGCTTTAAAGAAATACTGTTCATGATTTATGGTACATGTGTGAGACCTGAAACATCTTTCGTTCACTCTTTTTCCGAACCCTGACACTATCAAGCATCTTGCACAATTTGATACTTTGAATGGATTTCTTCATTTTTCTGACCTTGTGAGGCCGTTTGGGACTTATGAAGATACCACAGGTTGACACAAACACACACACACACACACACACACAAGCTTGCACTTAATTTATCTCAGTCTCGTAATTGTTTTTTCCTCTTCCCTGTACTCTCTTTTCTTGCAATCACTCTCTCTCACACTCTCCAACACTACATCTACTTTAGACAATTAGTACTGACTGCATCGTTGTAAAGAGCAGTCCAGTAAAAGTCTGTTACCACGCACACACACGAGCAGGCACGCACACACACACACACACGTATGCGGTGGGTGTTGGTGGGTTGCAGCTGGGAGGACAACAGCATCAGCTGTCTGCCAACCCCCTGAGAGGCTCAGTACCCACCACCCCTCCCTTACACTATATCTAGATAATTGCCACAGAGTGCAGGCATCTACAGTGTAGATATAATGAACTCCCAACCCCCACACCTTCTTCTCCTCTCCTTACTCCTCTTCCTCATCCATCTTTTCCTTTCCACCCTCTCTCTTCCTCTCATCTGTCAGTATGCCACTTTTCTTTAATGTTATGTTACACATGCTGCCTCATCTCACTTTTCTTCTCTTCAGACTTCCTTTCTTTCTCCCCTCTCCTTTCTTAATCAGTGTTCTCGTCAAACCTCCTCTCTTTCCAAGTCATCTGCACCTTTTCTCAGTTTTTCCTCTTCTCACTCCTTGCTTTCTTTGCTTTGTCTCTGTTCTTCTTTGCCTTTGTTCCCTGTCTCCAACATCTCTAACAGCATATAATTTTAAGGCCATAATTGAGCTAGCCCACAGTGCTAATAGTTTCTGATTGCACTGATTGTTTGACACTGTATTTCATTTATCACTCACTCTGTCTGTGTCTATGTCTAATTTTGGCAATCCAGCGGAGAATGAATGAACAGATTGGAGAATTAATTTTTTTATCAAATCCCACATGGAACCACTGGGAGCAGCTAGAATTAATTAAATAATAAATAAAAAAATAAAAATTCAGAAATTAGGGACAAATCAGGGAGAAGGAAGAAATTAGGTATAAGACCAAAACTGTTTGTTAACACGTTTCTTTCTGCTGTAGGCTAAACTTGGGCATTTTAACATGGAAATCTATGGGGATTGACTCGCTTTTTGGATCCAGCCTCAAGTAGCCATCCAGGGAACCGCAGTTTTCGGCACTTCCATGTCGGCTTTATTTCTCAGTCCCGGAGGTTGCAGCTTGGAAAGAACCCACACAGAATAAATACCCAAATATATAGTTTCCCTCAGTCCTGAGTGTTTTAGCATCTTTCAGATCATTGTTTTGGTTTTATGCCCCTTAACTTTACTGGTACACTCTCACAGCTCTCATCAATCCTCTCTGCAGGCACAGCAGCAAACAGATTTTTGATAAACTAGCTGTGGGCTACGTGCCCAGCACCTCACAGCAGACAGATAAAAGTCTGAGACTAGACAGTGAATGTAGTGGAATATTTAACAGCTAAACACATGAATTAGTAAAGAGCTAAAAGAAGAGTGAACACTGAACTTACATTTGTCAGGTACCCAAAACACTGTTACGGCTCTGCTGGAATCCTTTTTCTCCCTTGTGTTCCTGTTTGTTTCCTGGGGAGGACCCTCGTGTCTGTGTGTGTGTGTGTGTGTGTGTGTGGGTGTGGGTGTGTGTGTGTGTGTGTGCGTGGTGCGTGCGTGTGTGCGTGTGCCCGCGCGCGTGTGTGTGTGTGTGTGGACCCAGGTCAATCCTGGCTCCTGGCTTCACTGTGACTAAACTTCACATCAACCTCCAGCTCAAGAACCCCAGCTACTCTCCACTCATTGCCAGATTGTTCAGTCTACTAAGTGGTAGCTATGCTCTTGGCCACTCTTGTCTCCAGAGTAAGACTTACTTGTATTTATCAGTTGACTTCAAGCTCATCTTCTAACCTACGTCTCCTTGTGCCTAGAATACATGTGCCTGCCTTCAGTCAGCCTTTCGCGGCCCACACCGCCACAGCTGCCTCCCAGCTTTCACTCATGCCTTCATCTCCAGCTTATCCCTGCTTCACCCCGTCTGCCAGCCCCCAGCCCACTCCAGTCGCCAGCTTCCCCTTTGCCTCTCCTGTTCACATTAAAATACCTTAAACTTTCTCCACCGTGTGTGTGTCTGCTTCCAGGTCCAAACTCAAAACTAACAAAACAAAACAAAACTCTAACAAACACAATGCTAATGTTGCTCCGTAGATTTATAAATAGGCAACTGTTAAAATGTTAGCAGTATCAGCCATATGTCAAACATGTGCATGTGCTCAGCATATTGTAGAGTTCTGCCTCCAAGGGCCTAAAAAGTGGGATATAGATTAAGATTATTATTTTCAGTTCATTCCAGTAAATCTTCACTGTTTACTTAAAGGGTACAATCTCTTGATATCATTTACCAGTCACTACCTGTGATAAAGACATCATTGCGAAGCTCTTTTGCCCCCAAAAGCTAGTGCTATGTCAAAAAGATGATTGTGTATCATGTTTTTTCAAAATGGCTTCATCAATGTGACATTGAGGAGTTGAGTTGAATGTGGATCAAGGCCAATGTTAGAATGTGTCTTGTGTCCTGGATTTGATAATGTGTCTAAATAGTTAGCACAGGATCATTTATCTCAATAAAGATACCCCTCCAAAGACACGCTCTTGCCCTGACACAGGCAAGGAGGGGCAAATATTCCGGGCATATTCTTTGTGGGTTAAAATGACAATCAACAATTGATTATGTTGGTAATTCGATTTTTTTAAATTGCTAGAGAGATGCAAAAGGCGGCTAAGTGGAACTTGGAGTGAAGTGGTTTGATGCTGTCCAGGGACAAAGGGAATTTGATAATGGTGTGTGTGTGGGTGTGATGTGTGCATCTGTGCACCTGCGTACTATTCTGTGAGCTTGAAATGCTGTGATATCCACAGGGAACCCAGAACAAATGTAACTGTCCTACATTCAACCATGGTTACACACACACGCACACACACACACACACACACACACACACACACACACGCACACACGCACACACGCACACACGTACACACACACACACACACACACACACACACACACACACACACACACACACACACAGTCGTATCTCCATGACTTCAGAGGACATTGCATTGACTTACATTTATTTCCTGAACACTTACTCTTACTTTAACCACAACTACTATTCACTTAACCCTTACCTTAAAACACATCTTCAACTTAAAATCTTATGATTTATGTTACAGGGACTCTGCTCTTTGTCCCCATACAGAAGACAAGACCCTATAATGTGTGTCAACAGATTTAAGTCCCCACAACACAGGTAATACATGGATCACATACAGACACACACACACACACACACACACACACACAAACACACATGCCGATCTATATCAGTACTTTGTGCTGAATCAGAACATCAGAGCCTTTTTCCAAAATATCCGACTGTCTGCTTGATGTGTTTCTATATAAAGAAATGAAAATGAACTTTTCCGCCAACACTCCCATGCACACAGAGACACACATAAACACACCATGACAAACACAGTGTGAGGGCAAAACTAATTATTCATAGCAAGCGGAAAACAAATTCACATGGAGAACACATGCACACAAATGGAGGGAAAGCACTTTATGCTAAAAATGCTGGGGTGCACCTAAACCACAGAGGGCCACAACTTGCCAATAAGATGTGAGACAGGGAAAAATGTGCGTCGTCGTTGGTTGGTTATGAATAATGAAAGTAATCACAGATAAAGTGAAAAAAGAGTATTGAATGAGGAAACTTTGGGTGCAAGTTTTCGAATATTCCAGGTTCACACATTGAAATCACAAACCATCCATCCATCCATCCATCCATCCATCCATTCACCCACCCCAACCTCCTCTATAAATGGACTCTGTCGCTCTTTATACTAAGTCACCGCACTTTTCCCTTTGCTCCTGTCATAATTACTACGACCACTAGATGTAGCATAACAACAAAATGTAACTATGGGGTGTGACACGCTGCTGCACAAACGACCCGTCTCTCATCACACAGGGAGTTTAACCTTGATTGCAGTTTGCAATGAAAAGCAGGTTTTCTCCTTGATCTCGCTCCTTCTGAATGCTGCCCATCACGCCCCGGTTTGCAGCCAAACTCTTATCGCTTTGTCAGGGGACTTAAATCACAGTCTGTTCTTCTAAGTGTTAACTGCTTGAGGCAGTTACTTTGGCCAGAATGCTCGTGTGGGATGTTTTTTTGTTTATTTTCTTTGATTTTTCTGTGGCTGTTAGATAGACGTGTCTGTGAAGAGATAAGAGAAAATTATCAAAAACACACAGAACAAGGTGAAATAATTTCCAAAAGTGTTCCTTTAAGATTTTATTATCTCTGTGTCAACACTTTGCTTACCGAACTGTTACAGCAGAGACTGAATCGGCGGAAGGACAAACACATCAGTATTAAGAGTCAAAGTCATACTGTTGTATGCACAAGGACAATGACTTGGTGAGCATGGTGCTCCTTTAAAGTGACAAATTGCAAGCTTATGCAATAATTAAGGACTCAAAGGACATGGAGCACCTGAGAGTGTAACCCCACTTTGATGGTCTATCCATTCAGTTTGCTTGGTGTGTGTGTGTGTGTTTGTGTGTGCTATTTTTTGAGCTGAACCACAGGGGCATTAGCTCTCCCACCTTTGAGCTAAAAGGCTGTGACTGTCCATTTATTATGAGTGTCTCTGTAAGCCTAATCTTTAAAACCTAAGGTGGAGTTTTAGTTCAGCAAACATTTGTAGGAGAAAGGAGCTGTTCCGGATGCAGAAATGAGCTCATTGCTCTTTGCTCATGGGATTTATTTTTCCTCTTTGGCTGCTATAAGTAATATACAGCTACAGAGAGATAGGGAGAACCAGTGGATACGTGTCTTTTGATGTGCAGAATGTGAAGTCAGTTCTTCACCATAAGTATTAGTAGGATAGAGAGATATTTTCTATAAGATTGCAACAAGGTTAAGTGCTGAAAATTTGAAAGTGTAACAGCGGGAAAGAGAGAAGAGAAGTTTCAAAAATCAAATTTCAGGTGTCTGGATCAAATGTTCACAACTGGAGCATCTGTTTGATTGATGTCTCCTCATAAAGCGTCCCCATTCAACTTCATCAGAAAGGAAATAATAAAAAAAAACATAAAGGAGGAGAAAGTGATCCTCTCCAGGATTGCCATTATTTATGATACATCTCTTTTTAGCACAGAGAAAATCTAAAACATGCGACAGAAATTGTGGAAATGAAAGTGAAGAAATGGAAGAGAAAGCATGTTGAAGTTAATATTGCTGCCATAATGCAGGAGCTTGACACTAGAAGATTGTTTTCAAACTATCACTTTGAGACGTGTTTGTACAAACATATTAGTGACATCACAACTAGTTTGGAAGTCAAGTTCAGTATGCAAATTGTGTTTGTGTTATGTGGACACTTGAAACCACTGCACACAATGTGAGAATGGGAGACATTTTGCATGCAGCAGCAAACAATATTTGCATATTCATGTGTTTTGGATTTGTCTTGGTGGAGCAAGTGTAATTGTGCTATTTAACTATTTTGTGCATTTATGCAAATTATTATTCAGTGCAGATTATTTTATTTTATATATCTCAACCATGTCTGGAGGGCATCTTTAAGGAAATGAACCAGGTCAATCTTATTTTGAAATCTTAAATTAAACTTTTTAGTCCTATTGTAGTGATGAATATAGGGCCTGTGAACCCAGCCCTGGGTTGAGTCCTCCCCCAGCCAACCTCCTCATCAGGGCCAGGTTATAAAGGGCACCTGCTGGCTTCTTTCAGCTTCTTGCTGGTTCCTGTCAATTGCGGCTGGTAACAATTGCTGCAGAGGTGCCTCCTCATCCAGTTCTAGACTGGTTCATCCATAGTGGGCCATTCATGCCCCTTTCCAGAGGTGGTGAGTAGGACCCCTTTTTAAATTATGACTTTATACAGCATGGTTAGCCAACTAATTCTGTTACTTTCTTTTTAGGTTCACCTGTTGTTGTTTTAACTTAGTTGTTTCACTTTGTCTATTTTGCTTTATTGGGTTCATTTGTTTAGTCAACTAGGTTGTTTGTGGGTTGTTAATTGTTTGGTTGTTTAATAGTCTAGTTGCTCATTTACTTGTGATTAATTGCTTTTGCATTAAATTGCTTTTCTTTTGCGGTGTAGCTAAGTGTTGCCAGGATGTTAGGGAGGTTAGGCACCCCCGGGTGAAGTCCCCCACACTCTATGCATGCAAGTAAGAGCACTGGGACATTTTTGGATCCTGTTTGCTGCACCTGAGGTGAGTGAGTTGTAGCTCTCAGTAGTCTGCCTCTCCACCAGTGGCCTCAGCTCACGCTTCCTTTTTTTAAATTTTTTTATTTTGCTTAGTTTATTTTGGACTGGTTTTAGGTATTTTACTGTTGATAACCTTTCAATTTTTTGTAAATTTTAAGATCTTATACTCAACCTTTTTAAGAGATCTATGCATTGAATAAATAGTTTTATTGACTATGTTTGTTTTGATACTCATTTGCCTTTTAATATATAATTCTCTTTATCAGCAGCTTCACTCACTGCTATTTGATATATTGTTTCTAATAAAATATTTAGTTGAATTCAAAAAACACATCTGTCTTATCAGTTAATGAGCCTGTGTTCTGATATTCATTTAACAAACTGCTAGAGTTTAGAAATGGTATATCCTGCTGTGTGATTTCCCAGGTGGCGTTGTTAGCCCCTCTTACTACATCCTTCCCTTTACCCCACACTCTGTGCCACACTTTGCACTTTGCACACAAAGAGCAACAGCAAACAGCAAAGCTCTCCTAAGCTGGTCTTCAGCTCTACTGAGCCTGCAACAAATGGAAGAAGAAACGTCTCTAACGGCTGTTAGAATGCACTGATCCAAGCATGTAATCATGCCAGTGATCTGTAAACTTGTCATTTTTGTCTTGTCTCTTTTCGTGTTATTGCTACTACAGACTTGGAGTTGGCTGTGCTACTGTAAACACTGTGGCAGAAAGCTTGAATTTCTGTCATGAAACTTGTTCAACTAGAAGTTTTACAAGAGCGAAATACTTGTTTTCTTTGTTGTTGTTGTTTTTTTTTGTAGTGGTTTTTCAGAGTTAGAGGCTGTTGTGAAGCTTATTTTGTAGATTGTCAGTATGTTTCAGAATAAAACAAGCATGAACCAGTGATTTTAACCAAAGTCCAGTCCGCACAGTTTGTCCTATTCACTTATGTCCAATTACCACAACAGCAGTGCCTCCCAGTCTCCTGAAGTGATGAGGGTGCTGTGTCCTTGCTGAGCCTGTCATTTCCTGCCCTCATTTCCAGTCACAAAAAGCTCAAATGCCAGGCATGTTTGCCTTGTCATGTTGTTTTACCCCTGTTAGCCATGAGGTGGCAACACAGAACCAGATATCAATCTTCACCATCCTATCAGTGCCGTTTGTCCAACCTCACCCGGTCCTCCCCGCTTCTCTCATCTCCCCATGTCACTGACTTCTGTTTAAGTTTTATTTCAACTGAATCCAATCAGCTATACTGGAATAACACCAATATTATTATTACATTTAAGAACATCACATCAATAGTACGCACAATATTAGAATTGCATAGAAAATTAAAACATTAGTGAATGAATTAATGTGATATGAAGAATTTAAATTTAAGAAGTTGACCATTTTTAATATTCAAAAACATATTAGTTTCTTGTACAATAAGACAAAACATGAACGCACTTGACCTTCGTGGCATCAGACAAGAGAGAATAAGCCAAAATGCAAACAAAGCCCACATACATATTCATATAGTGACTCAGATGAAAGAAAATAAAACTCTGCCTCTAATGCTTGTAGATGACTTTGCTACGTGTTTCCTTTCGTGGAGGCCACTGCTAAGATACTTTGCCAGCTCAGTTGAGCAGCAGGGGAGGTAATGGCACCGAAACTTTCTGTGAGCTGCAGTGTCAGCTTTCCACTTGGTCTATTAGGCATCTGTCGAACACCACAGACAGCTATCAAACCTGCAGTGAAGATAATTCCTTCAAACTGCCAGCATTGTTTATTTCATAAGAGCTGGTGTTTTATATTTTAATATCGGTATGTTAAGTTTGAGGAATATTTTGAGTGACATATCTTTAGAGAATTATTCCCACCTTTGTTTTGCAAACAATCAAACCCGACAAACCAAATACGTATTATTCAGACTGATGTGGAGGCTGAATAATAAGTAAGTTCTATACCTAAACAGGCTTTTAAATACAAGACAGAATGAATATCTTGTGTGACAGTAAACTAACCTGGACACAAAACACAGATCAGCTTTACCAAACAAGACATGTTTTTACATTTTATTTCACCAGTGGAATCCAGTATTACTGTGTCAAAATGACTTAAAACGAGATCATTCAACAAAATGCGCTCCTGTAAAAGATTACAAGAAAAAAAACCAAGTGGATCAGTGTGCTGCATGCTTTGAATGGCTTCATAAAGATGTTATTTTACATTTCCCACATGAGCTATTTGTAGACTGTCTGTTAGAGACCTGCATTACTGCACAGCACCATGGAGCAGGCAGTGGGCGACACCAGTTGGATAGATTTAGAGTCAGTAAATTGTAGTTGTTACAGTACATCTTGCAAAATGGTGGTTCTTACATCAAGGACCCCTAAACGAACACAAATTAGACCACGAACCCCCGTCTGTTAAGGGTTTTGCTTTTAGATACTTTATTACAAAAAGTGTTTGAAACCCATGACAGACAAAACCCAAAATAGCCATACATTCTGTTATTATGTTACTTATGGATGGAATTAGTGAAAATAAATTATTCCCCTCAACGACACTTTGAGAACCACTGTTGCAAACAATGGATAGTTAACTTCTAATTTGAAGAGAATGTTTCTTTTGGACAAATTTCATTGCATATCCTATTGGCTGTGTTTCAGTCAGAGCACACAGTGTCCTCTGCTGCAGTCTCTTGGGGACTGCACACTAACCTACATAAAGAGAATTCATGCTTTGCCTCTACTTCTACCTACAAACCCGCGATTGACCCCCACAGGTTTTTTTCACCATTTCTGCCTGATTAGACTTCACCCCAGCACTGTACGGCCATGTACAGACAGCTTGACTGACATTGCGATGAGCTGAACTTGCCTTTATCATTCTGCATTGTGTTGAGTGTAGTGATGTCACATAATTTCATGCACAGCTCCACCTGACTTCACCTTGAGCAAAGATTTAATCACTAAGACTTGGTAGGAAAAGCACAGGTGTAAATTACAGCGTTAATGATGACTGTTCCCTGTAAGAGTACCATTAAGTCATACCATTGAGCCAGGATACACAGCAGCAACGCACTGGATCTGGAACACCTAAATAGACAGCAGCCATTATTGATGCTTCTGCTATGACATGTCAAAAATGTCAGCCATTACATACTATGACTATTATGGGGCATAATAGCAAAATGTTTACTGCTTTGACAGGTGTAACAAAACGGGCACGAGGGTTAGGGCAATGTCATCTATCACAGTCTGTACACATCTGCTCTGCCCCGAGAGGAGTTCAAAACAGACAAAACGAGGCTTAAATTCCACAATTTTTTAAAGCTTTTCTGACCTTTTGAGTTTGACTACTGCTGTGTACATAAATTGTATTTTTGGCTAGGACTGATGTTAGGAGTAATTTTAAGGCATAATAACTCGTCAACTTTTAGAATGATTGAGAGAGTGAAAACTCTTGATCCTCGGGCAGTGAGGCAACAATGCTTCTTGTACTATTGGGCTTACAAGGCTGAGGGCTCAGCTGTGTAACAATACACATGAAAAAGAGAGAGAGCCATTGTTCAAAATGCAAGATTTGTTATTTGGACAAAGAATAGAAAACACGCTACAGGCTGGAGGTGTGGAATAAGCAGGAAGTGTAGGATAAGAAAATGTCTTCCATCCTCTTTATGGAGGCCAGTTTTTGCCTTGAGAGAGACGGACTGTGGCTGAAACGCCGGTCATACAATAAAATCACATGAGCTTAGCGTGAGGTGTTCTTCTTCTCTTCAATACATGTCACTGCCATGACCAGCATTAAATCTTTGGTGTGGATACACCAGATAACTCTTGCTAACTGTAAATTGTGGACATGACTTCATCATAATCCATATCCAATATCGTTTGATATGTGGATATAAATTTGTATACATCAATGACTCTTAAGTATGTGTGGCTCTGAAAGCATTTTGCACAACAGATTCTCACAGACTCTCCTAAAGGACATTTGCATTCATGCAGCAAAATCATTGCAAGCGTGTAAAGAGTAAATACTGAGCCCTGTGCTGTGTGGAGCCATCCATAATGATCTTCTTTCCACACTGTCAATAATAATGGTAGATACACTGAACCCTTATTATCACATGTTGCTCCTCAAACTGTTTTTAATTATTTATATTGAGCTAAAAGAGAAGGAAAGCTTAGCAGTCATCACTGTACAGGGTCAGAAAATGAGGTAGAGCCTTAACAGGCCTTTTTCACAGCAGATTTTGACATTAATGATGGCTCTGCTCTGTTCAAGTGTCCCAGGAAGCCATGACAGCGAGCCAGTATGCACATACCTGGGCGCTGAATATGAAGCGGCTGAATAGAATTCAGCCATCACTGATTTCATTATTTACAACTGGGCTTTTGTCAGCTGTGTCACACCTGTGTCTCCCATGACAAAAGCTACCTTTCTACTGTGAGGAAAGTTTTCTTTTGAGTCTATATTATGTTTGTCAGTCGTGTAGAACAGTGTGGTATGAGCATCAATTATTTGATCCCAAAGCAAAGTTTACTGTAGGAAATGTTTCATGAAAGGTTGCAAAATGTGTCACCAGGCACCAAAAAAGAAAAGTCAGAGTGTGTATGGTCTTTCTATGTTTCAGCTAGGAATTCATTTTTGTCTCACAAACTAATATTTTTCTCTCCCCCAGACACAGTGTGGTCACATTCACGTCTCAGCAGGAGATGAACACCTTTTTGATCATTTTCTCTGCAGAGCGTGTGTTTAATGTATGTGTGTTCACAGTATTTATATAGGCCTAGAGTATTTGTGTGTCTATATGGCTGTGTGTGAAAGAATGATCTGTTACCGCTTCTCTGCAGGGTGTTTTTTGTGTAAACAGGCCTTACTTTACCGGACCAAACACTGAGGCTGATGAAATGAATGAAAATTATGTGTTTGTGTGTGTAGGCTCATTATCTCACTTTTGAGAATGATTTTAAAAAGTTTGAGCTAATTTAGCTTGGCAGTTATTAAACTGAAAACCAACCCTTGCTGAGAAGTCCTCTTGTGTTTGTTTGCATGTGTATTGCAAGCATATTCAAGCTGGCTGACATATAAATGGCTGGTTCTGTGTTTTTATGTTAATGAATTTTTATTTAAAAAAAATGTCTTTGCAAATGTGTGTTTGTATGCGTAAGCTCTATTTGTTTAAACAGGGCAAAAACACAGTTTTTTTTTGTGTTTGCACAGTGTCTGTCATTGAATGCTGTGCTAATCATTGCTATTTTGAATTGACTGTGTTTTTAAGTGGAAAAACTCAAGGGTGCTGTGTGCATTTCAACTGAGTGCATGCTTGTGTGCTGTCATGCTTGTGTGTGAACAGGGTAAAAGGGGTAGAGAGAGAGATAAATGGAAATGGAAGAGTGAGATGCAGAAGGATAAAAATGTGCCAAATGTCTTCATTAAATTCTCATTTCTGGAGTGTTTCATTCTGTCTGCCTCTAAACTTTTAATAGCGTTCAGTGAGTGTCTGGATGTCCGTCTCTTTGACAGCCTCTATATCTCCAGTGTATTTTCCTGACTTTCTGAACTTTGTTTGTCTGTTTCTGTGTGTTTCTTTCTGGTCTTGTCTGGTTCTGAAATGCCGCAATTCATCACACCAGGCTTTTCTACATACATAATCTTCAATGTGTTAATAGCTAAGCTCCTTCAGAACAAAAACTGGTCTTTTTTTCTTTTTCATTCCCAAGCAACAGATGATGCTGCGATTAAAAAATGGTAACTGAAGGCTACAGAGCCCTTTTAAGATATCTTGACAAATGGTATATTACATATTCGGTGTCCTTGAGTGCCAAGAAAGGCGCCTTTAAATAAAATGTATTATTATTATTATTATATCCATGTTCATCCATTCACATACAGCTGAAAATTTTGTATCACTGAGCAAAAGGTTACTGATGATGCAGGAAAGAGAAATAACAACCATTATGCTTACAAGTCCTGAAAGAAATCAAGACTGTCCTAACAAGAAAATGAGCAGCATGTGACTTCAATGTTACATATATATTCAGATGCGTGAAATGACTTGTGTTTCCATGACAATTTTCCAAGTGTCTTTTGCAGCGGTGTGAATTAGGACTCTTACCTGAAGGTGGAAGTAGAAGTAGCTCTAAAGCTCTTACCTTTTCTTTTGGTCACAGGGTCCATGGTCACAACCCTTCCCTCACCTTAACCGAGTAGACCCTGTAGCAAAAAACACTCACCATGACATGTCTTTATTATTGGTATTATATTTAATGGACAGCTGTGTAATCCACATTTATTGACTATCAGCTTTAGGAAACATTTATTATGCTGTTTCATCAATTAATCAATTTTATTAGGTTTAAGGATTTGAATGATACTAATATGATTTCCATGATTGTATTTTTCCTTTCTGGCATTATTAGCCAGTAGGTTTATGTTGTTTCATTTAATGTTTTATGGTCATGGTGAGCCTTCCCATGACCAGATGTGTGATTTTTGTAAGTAAACTCCAGATTAGACAGGTTTGTTTAAAAGTTCTATAGAAAATTACTTTCTTCTCTAGTTGAATCAAAAGGAGAACCCGTGTACCGCCTCTGAAATGTGTACCAACCCCAAGGGGATAAAACTGTTGGGATTGCTTTGCATTTTCCCATTTACACTTATTTTCCCTTTAGTTGTTTTTATCCACATACAACATGTTCATGTTGTGTGGTTCAAGTAAATTTGTCTACACGTGCATTCTTTTATGTTACAAGCGCAGTCAATAACAACTGAAGCAAAACAGCATAAGTTCCTCAGAATATTTTTCTTCTTTAACTTCTTAATTATTGTTATTACAGTTTGATTTTGAATATTTTTGACAGTTTTTGAGCCATCTGGCCAAAACCAATCTCCTCCAAAGTTATCTAGCAAAAGTTAAGTACTGTAATTTTATCTCCCATCAACCTGCAAGAAACACAAGCAGACGACCCGACAGCCGACAGAGAGGCCTACAGAGAAACAGCGGTTCCAATGGAAAAAGCCTGCTGGCAGATTAAGAGAACTGGTGGAGCCAGTTGCCTGGTGGCCACATGTCATCTACAAAGTTGCTAGAATCCGTCGTAAAGAAGTTCCCGGCTTCCAACGCCAACTAATATGAGTTCCAAAGGAAAATGTCCAGCTACACCAAAACTTACAGGAGGCGAGATTTTATAATTCTGCTCATGACTGGGTTGATGTACAGATAAAATATTATTTTAATCATCAAATTTAACTCCTAGACATCTTAGTATCATTGGGATTCTCTCCCACCATTGCCCAATTCATTACACAGTTCATTTTGTCAGCTATTGATTAAACCTGTTCTTTTCCTCCATTTTTCATCTTGGTGATTATCAGACATTGCATTTACCCTGAATCAGTTAAAAGGAATAAATGTCTTTATTTAAACTCAGCCATTGTCCTTTTGTGTTTTGTCGTGG
Organism: Seriola aureovittata; assembly: GCF_021018895.1. Taxonomy (NCBI): domain Eukaryota; kingdom Metazoa; phylum Chordata; class Actinopteri; order Carangiformes; family Carangidae; genus Seriola; species Seriola aureovittata. The sequence goes on from NC_079366.1 coordinate 11,838,041, forward strand.
AAATTTTCTGCTTTTGGTGAAAAATGAAATAGAGACTTCCGTCGGCCGACAAGGTTTTATTTTCTTTGCAAAGAAAAGGTCAATCAACGTGCGAGCGGTTCAAAATGAAAAAAGACCCCGAGCATGGGGAAACTTGAACATTTATACCTGAGGGAAAGGCCCACCCCTGTTGTGTGTTTCACATCCTTTGTCTGTTGTGGGGTTGGCGTCTTACCTTTTGTCTCTCGCAGGTATTGGCACCGACCCCCTTGAAGTGTGAAGTTAAGAGGTCTAGCCAACACAATTTAAAATACAAAAGGGTTTGAATATTGATGAAAAAGTGAGAGGTTGGGTGTCTCAGGTAGTTGAAATGCAAAGGAATTGAATTTACAAGTCTGGTATCTTGGTGAGAAGGTAGGAGGTTGGGTATCTTACAAAGAAGTTGAAATTACAGTTACAGTTTCTTTTAAGTAGAGACTGGAGATCCATTGTCATAGCATCTGATATTAGACTGATTGGATTTATCAGTTCTTCCTTTAAAGCTGGAGTAGGTAATCTGTTTCAGAAACACTTTGTGATCTTTCTTTAAATTCTCTAATATCCCGACAGCAATCAACAAATAAAATGCTCTGACAACGGGGTTATGAAGGTGCAATTGCTGAGGTGGTGTTGGTCAGAAAAAAAAAAAGAGAAATAATTTGCTACTATAGATACCTGCTCATCTACACCTGCTCTCCCTCTCCCACAACCTCCTCAGCCTCACCCTCGCCCCTGAGCCCGACCTCTGTGATATGAGGTGAAATCAGAGCCTGCAATGCTCTCATCATGGAAGCTCCAACATGCAAACCAACGTAATATGTGTGTCTGATAGTAAAAGACAAAACGTCAGTGTAGCGAGGTAAGTGCTACAGTTTTTTCATAGACATGCCACTGAAAATTCAAGGTCAAGGTTCAAAAGAAACATTAGCTGTACTAGTAGTGTAGCTAACTTTGTCGATGGTTCTTGCTTTGCCTGATAGACAACCTTACTGCAGCTAGCGGGGATAAGTTATCGCATTTAACTGTATTTCCAGCAAAAAATTTCCAAACATACTAGCTTGACAGCATTGAGCACGAGTAACAGTCATGTTGGTTGTTTACCTTTATTATGGTAATCTTATGTTTTCTTACAGAGTAACTCTGTATTGGGATATCACAACGACAATCACCGCTACGTTCCTCTCCGCTCTCTCTCTCTCTCTCTTGTCCACTCAAGGAGTGTGTGTTCGAGTGTTTAAAGTGGGAAGTGGTGACTTGTCCACTTGGCTTATTCATTTTAAAGTGTGACCTGTTTGCGCTACAACCCCACCAAACCTTTACTATTGTCGAGTCAAATCAGAAAACAGTTGTAACATTTTTCATCATGGTTTTTTAAGTGTCGCAAGGCACTGACAAACAGTGTTGTCCCGGGGATGGATTAGACTGTTGACTGATTAGAAAATGTTTCTTTGTGTCAATTTGGTGAGTCTTATTTCTTCAAAACAGAGAACCAGCGGGTTTTAAGTTAGCAGCTCATAACTGAACCAAATCCAGATTAATTGAGAAATCAGGGTAAAAGCTAAAGTCTGAGCAAACAGCCAGAAGCTCTCAGTCACTTTCTCTCTGCACCAACTATCTACATAGCTAAACAGAGAAAGGCAGGCTAATGTGATATATATTCTCACCTCCCACTCAGATCCAATCCAATATGTGTACTTTAAGGCTGAGCAACAATCTGAACATATTTAAGCAATAAGCCACTCAACAACGTGCTGTACAGTGATTCAAGAGGACACGCTATTGTTGAGCACATGGAATAAAACTGCAAAAGCTAGGCCTTGAATTGCAAAAAGTTTGTAAAACACCATTGTTTCACTTTCATTGTTTTTTTATTTTTACATGAAATGTTAACATTTTTGAAACCTTCTATGGCATCTGCACATATGGCAACTATGGTATGAGTAAGTTTAGGGAAAGATTGTTGTAATGACAAGACAAAGGCATGTTGAAGGTTAGGTAACACTTGGATAAGGTAGATAAAAAGGCAAATGTTCATTGCAAATCTGTGACAGGACACAAACCTTGACCTCCATACTGTTTCAATCCGCTGCCCTGCATAAAGGGCACACTGTTTCCTGCAGGAGCTCTAAAGGCTGCCAATGGATGCAAATTGTGAGGGAGAGAATTGTCCAATATTAATGGATTGTTTGGGAGAGCAGGCTGGTATTTCCATGTAGAACTAATTGTTCTGATATATACAAAATATACATATTTAAATTTTTTTTTTTAAAACTCACAAATTTCCATACTGTCCCTGCCTTTAGACTGCATCTCTGACTTTATGTATTCGGTTCTATGCAAGTGAAATGTAACTTGTTTATTACATGTCACCCCTTCTGCATAGACAAATACAGAAAAAACATCTACACACACAGTTGGCCACTGACAGATCGTAGTGACAGACACACACTCGCCTCTTTGTCAACAATCAATGCACTAAATTAAACAATTACGCAATATTAGATGCCTTGTGCAGGGAGATAGGAGAGATGAGAACACACACAAACCCACAGACAATTAAGATTTCTATATAGCAACATACCCAACATTTTCCAATTCTTACTCTCTCCCTCTCCACACACACACACACACACACACACACACACACACACACAGACACACACACACACACACAAACACACAAACACACACACATCCTTAACACAGTATTTGGTATATGTAAGACAGGAGGTGATGTAACTACCAGGAGAGACTACAACCCATCACAGTTGCACACCTTTATTTAAGCTTCAGACTACACACACACACACACACACACACACACACACACACACATATATATGAAATACCATGCAGATGTACACACAGACACACACAGACCTACACGTTTTTGCTTCCCCTCTCTTTCAGGCTCACACACACTCTAATGGTCTAGTTTCAAACTGCTGAATTAAGGACTTTGATGATTTACAGTCTCTTTGTGTTTTCTGAGAGACAGCTGTGGGAAAGCAGACAGTCATCATTCTTGACACCACCAGAGCTGGACAAAGTACACAACTTCATTACTTGAGTAAAGTTATAGATACTTGTGGTCAAATATTACGCCTATACATCTAAAAGTTGTTCAGCCAAATTTTTACTTGAGTTAACGTACTTGCTTTTAAAAATACTTAAGTACTTAAAACTACATTTTTTAAGACAACACATTGTTGTAATGTTCCATAGTGAATTTACAGAACCTGCTTCAAAGCCTATAGAAACTGCCATAAAAACACAATTGAATCACCAAAAGGTAGTACAGTAGAAGTATAGTACGCAAGTAAATGTACTTTGTTAAGGTCCACCACACACACACACACACGCACGCACGCGCACGCACGCACGCACGCACGCACGCACGCGCGGCGGCACAGAAATATTCCCGCTCTTCCCTTTCAGTCTGACAGTCCCAGCCTGTTTAGAGAGAGAGAAATAAGATCAGACTTATTTTTAACCTCGCTGATGTCAAACAAGGCTGCCCTAATTTGACTTCACACCCTCCACATGATCTCAGAAAGTGAGAAGACAGCCTTTATCTGATACAGGGATTGCAGGGGTTTTGAGAATACTTTCAATGGGATCTAACAAGCATCTTGAAGATACAAGACCCACTTGATCCATGTGTCAAAAACTTCTTAGAGGATGTGAATGATTACAATTTTTATCTGCTCAGGTTTAAAGAAGTGCAAAAGACAGAGTTGAAGGTGGCAGAGCATTTTTCAATGGTGAAAGTGGGTATAGAAAACTAGTGAAAGCTATTTCTCACTATGGGCAATCTTAAGGATGACCTACGGGGTAAGTGTATCAGATATGTTTGCTCTGACTGTTTTCTCATGTACAGAGACATGTGGAGAAATACACTGTATGCTTTATATATTATAAATTCCAAAAAAATCTAACACTGAGATTATTTAAATTGCAAGTAAAGCAGTGCAGCGTTATTCTCCTGGGACATTCATTATCTGCAGAGTATATACAGTAAATGCAGCACAGTCATTTATTTTATTCCAATTTGTAAGGCTGTGAAAGTAAACATAAAACATCAGTTTTTAGACCTGGACATAAATTCCGTACTGATTTAGGCGACCATTTCATTTATTTTACTCTAGAAACACAAATTTATGTGTGCTTTCTTTAAATACTCAGATCATTAAAGAAGAGTGAGATTCAAATGGTGAGATCATGGCGCCTCCATGACTGCCAGGAAGGCTCGAGATCTGCTGTGAAAGTTTCCATGAAGCATGTTGTTTCTGTTAGACCTCGTCCCTCTGGGTGTGTTTGTGTGAGCCTTTGTGTTATTATACAAGACCAACTTGAGGTAGTGACCTCAAAAGAGAGCTCTTTGGGGGGGAATGACAGCATTACGGTTGGTCCTGTCTTTGAAAATGAGCTCTTACAGGTTGGGTCTGGTGTGTCCCAAAGAATAGCATTGTGTTATTGTAAGGTTTGGATGGTGGTGAACCCTTACAACCAGGATGAAAGCCAGAAGGATTGGGGTGCAAGCGTGATGGAGTACAGAATCAGTCACACAGGGATGGATTTCAGAGCTCTGAGTTTGGTTTACTGGTGACCATAGGCAAATTACACAAAACAAAAAAGTCCAACAGCTCTTACATATATGTAGCCGAATGGCTTGACAACAGAAGCAGTCTGGCTGGTGTAGCAGGTCGCAGTGGACAGCAGCAGCGACGCTGACATTCAACCTGACCCCCCTTCTCTGACACACTACCCTGCTTTCCCACCTGGCATAAGTACCCCTAGTCTCTACCAAAACCTTACATAGTGAGGGGACTCTAAACACTAGCACCATACATTTAGCATACCTGTTTACAATTTAACCATACTGATGTTTACATACCCAAGATACACCGACTTTTGGCCTAACACCGATTAAATAAAATACATAATAAACTAAAGAGATACCAAACAAAAGCCAAACTTAACAAAAACCCCTCTACCCACTCCCCTCTCTCTTTCCTGCCCACTTGGTACAGCCTGATAAGGTAATTGACACCTGCTGAGTCTGGTGGCTGCATTCCCATGTGTGCACTCCATGAAAACACGCCCCCTGGAAGTAGACCTCAAAGAGAGAGTGGTTAGTAGGGGTTCCCAAAATAAAAGCACAACATAACAAAAATGAAATTCCTGTATTAGCCAATGTGTATTGTTTTTTCACCTAGGTGAGGGGGATGCTTGCCAGCTCCCTCACAGTTATTCAAACAGAGATTTTATTCTGTCGGTTTGGTTTGTTTGGACGGATGGGATCGATGTTATTCAAATAGAGGCACCATGTCAACATACTGAGAAGCCTGAAAAATGCAAATTTCAATCAATTTTGGAATTTAAAGTGAAAAAAACTGCCACACCAACAGGAAATAAAATGCAAGATGAGAAGGTTGCCATGTGTTAACTGCTTGTGCTGATTGTCTGCTTAACATTGCTCTGTATTAAAGAGACTGTCCTCCTTTAAAAAACAAGCCCATAGGTCTGTTTGTGCAGCAGGTTATTATCACCAATAGTTGTTGTTAGGTAACATAGGTAACATATAATGGTGGTAATAATTATGACAGGAGCAAAGAGAAAAGTGCAGTGATGTAGCATAAAGAGAAACACTGTCCATGACAGGAGAACATTGGGGTGGATGGATGGGTTAAAAAAACACAGGAATATGACACGGAAGAGGGGTGTTCGATTCCCATGTGAAACCAGCAGTTTATGTTGTTTCTTTTCTCCGTGATCGTTCCACAAAGTTAACCGTGTTGTTATTGTTGTTACCATGACAACAAAGACTGTCAAATGTTGAGGAAGCACTTGCTTTAACCCAAATCACATAATTTTCCTAAAGTAGTTCTGGAGCCTAAACCTAACAGAGTAGTTTTTATGCCCAAAACTAACCAAGCCATGACCGTTATTATAGTAACCATGGTGACAAAGGTAGGTACACCGCTTTTGGTACAGTCCGTTTATTCATCATTGTAATCGTGACATCTGAGGTCTAGAACGCATGCCGCCATAGGGGCGCTATTTCAGGAGACACTCCTGGGTCATATCAGAGGGTTGAAAGAAATGACCTTTATGGTTGTTCAACTTGGAGGACATGTTGGTATTAAATGTTTGCATTGCACATGTCAATCTTTGCCTGTCTCCTGCTTCACTTCTTTTAACTTTTTATTCTCTCTTTAGTAGCTTTATGTTTTCTTGATTTTCCTCTGTTCTGATTTTACATGTTATTTGTTCTGCAGTTGTTTTAATGGCGAATCAAACATCTGACTAACGGACATCACCTTTGGCTAAAACTGGCACATTTACAGTGATGTTGATTAATATGCTAGTACACGTTTGTTAGTTTGTTCATGACTGCCACAATCACCTGAGAAAGGCCCGGGGATGTTTGTCATGCTTTGTTAAAGTCATTAAAGCTGATGATGCCCATAAAATACGTCTTTAATACCTCTTAGTTAGTTTAGTTCCTTGAAATATGGTTGCTTGAAAATGAACAAACCAAATCTAAAAATTCAGCAAGCTAAAGACATGATTTCATCCCATCATGTTGCAACATGGCAGCCATCTTCTTTTATTTTTCCCTTTTTCACGTGTTCGTCTTTGACAGAGGGCAGCCAGCAGCGACCAGCCCTCTCAGCCTTTCAAATGACACTCTGCTGTGTAACCCTGGAGGTGGCAGGGCCATCAAAGACTGTGATGGATGATGGGAAGGAGTTCTCAGTGATGGATCTGGATCAGGATATGTTGTGATAGATTGTACTGGGCCGCTGACACAGAAATCCCATTCCCTGACACACACACACACACACACACACACACACACATGCATACATGGATATACACATCCTCAGACATTGAGGATGACAGAATCAACACATTGTCTCATCTCTCTCTCCGCCTCATCTTCCATCTTTCAAGTGTGTCTGTAAGAGAAAGAAAGGTAGAAGTGTGTGCGTGTGTCACTACACATACGTGCACAAATGAATGACTTACATGTGTGTTCGAGTGTCTCCTGTGTCCAATCTCACGCCATTGGGTTGTAACATCAGTTCCCACTTTGGGGAACACAACTGTCAGCTTCACAATAAAAGCCCCCTTCTGCCTTTATGATTTGTTTGGATACCACCTGAGCCTGTTATATAAGACTCTCCTGGCGTTCTTTCTTTTCAGCCTCTGTCTTTTCAGTCCCACCCGCAGGTATTTCTGAAGGAGGTTCCTCAAACAAAGAACAATGCTGAATGTAGAGGGAATAACCGCATCACAAAGAATTTGTTTCTTTAAGCAAAAGACAATAGAAAAAGGGAAATGAATGTAAAAAAAAAAGAAAAAATAAACTTTGGTGGAGGTTTAGTTGATCTGTCTTGTCATCTACATTGAGGACGAGTGGAATAACCCAAGGGTAAACTCTACCTCTAAGGAAAGATGAATTAAACACACCTGCGTTCATCTTTAAAAATCAGCAAAACATGTTTCAAGCTTAGCTTTCTGTATATGTTAATGATTTTTCATACTTATAGTATGAATGTTCTGAATGTTCATTTTAAAGGATCTGGCTGACAAGTTTCTACATTTTTGTGGTTGTTAATGATTCCCAAGCAAACAGCAGAACCAAATCTTACTTGTATTGTCCATGTAGCCGAAGCCTGATACAACATGTTCCTCTGTGCTACTGACTGCAACTACAAGTACTTTGCATCATAGCTGGGATTTTCAAGGTGGCCGACACTGGACTCCAAATTTTTCTCCACGAATTTGTATCCTAACTCACTGTCAGGTTGTCAGTGCCGTCTCAGCTCCCTGCAAAGTTGGTTAAATGAAATACTGTGAGCCGAGATTAGATGAAACATTAATGATCCCATTGGGCAAAGAACATTATATCGGCAAGAACTCAGCAAATGGGAGTACTGAAGTTAATGCAACAAGTTATTACAGAAACGGAATATATCTATTATCAATAAAGATTAATTGTCTTTGTTAACAGATTTAAAGGCCAACATGGATGTACATGCTTACAATTTGCAGCATATATGCAGGGTCTTGAAAATGTGCTCAGGTGATATACATATGGGGGAGCATATGGATAGAAATGTGCCCATCTGTAAGACCTTCCTCTTTAGTGGTTATCTGAAAAAAGTTTTTTCACCCGGGAAACATGCCTGTGGATCCCAGAAGAAAATACTGTGCAATACACCAAAGTTACTGTATAATCCAAACCATGGGCCATGGAAAAAAATCTTTTCCCGTCATTGCATGACTCACACGGTTCCAAAATGTCGCTACTAGGTCCCAAAAGGTATGAACTTTCTCAGAAATCTCTGGTGCACTGCTTCTTCGAGTGTTAGCGTTTCAAAAGATGAGCAATACAGATGTAGAAGCAGCTGTCAGAGCACATGCAGGTTTGCAAAGGACTTCTCAAAGAATGAACTTAACCTTGGTCTTACAAATCAAAAGGCAATCACAAGTAAAATTATATAATACAATAATATAAGGCAGTGAATGCCAACACAAGGAAAGAAAGCAACAGAGACAAATTTGCATGTTACACTGCTAAGCACAAAAAATGGAGGGGGCCTACAGTGAGCCAAGTCAAAGAGTGATTCTCAATTTGCATTAAAGGTGTAATGTGTAAGATCTGGCCAGAATCTTAGTTTAACCTCCATCTATTGTATTTCAGAGATATCTACTGAAATTATCATGCTAACCAACTAGCTGCGTACCACTTTATGACACTAGATGCTGTGTGAGTCAGTGTAGCGTCTAGTCTGCCCTCAGCCCCACAAAGAAGAAGAGCTTCCTCCAGAGCTTGAAGTTACACTACAGCTCCCGGCTAAAAACAAAACAAAAAAAAGGGGCCAACTAGCATCACAGAAACTCAGAGATGGCTGAAGCGCCTAGAAAGTGATCTTTATCTCCATCCCCAAGGACCGCTCTGACAAAAACCCCGTTCAATGGCAAAGAAGCAAAACACGGGTGAATCCTGGTGTGTTTTTTCACCGCTGGAGACAGCTCAGGGTAAAGAGATGCGTTTTGAAGCCGAGCTGCAACTGTTCTTTTAGTTCTCTCATGCTGCTGTAGCCTGACACCCATGTGTCATGCAGTATCCCCTTGCCTTCATATTTTTATAAGTAAATAAAAACATACTGTTTGTATTACAAGTACTCATTATTAGTTTCAGTGCTATCAACAATAAATGCACAAATGAATTATAAATTTGAAATAAATAAACATGGGGAAAACACCAATATGATTAACTGGACAGGGGCAAAGAGGTGAAATGCTGCCCCCTATGAAGGTGGAGCAAAAGCATGATCTTACACATTGCACCTTTAAAGTGGAACCTGACATGGAGATCACAGGTTTCCTGACACTTTTGGTGGGGAATCATCACTTTGTTGGAATCCTGGCTCCACCATGTTTATGGGCCTCACTCAACCTTAGCCACACTTAGCCTTGCAAGTGGAATACTCTGAAAACTTCTAGATGATGACGGCCCCGCTCACATATTCAATTTAAAACAAATCTTGGCAGCTCATCTTCCTCTAGCTTATGTTTTCGTATTTCACACACACAAACTTGCAGCTCCCTTGAGCTGTTTTGATGTACTGCCAATGTTGGTCTGAGTGTATCCTTGGAGTTCAAGTGGCATTGAGATATTGGTTGCTTGTGCAATAATTAACCAACTCAAGTTGTATTGATTGTTTGAAGACTTGTCTGACCAAGAATGATATTTCGTTGGAGAGGACTGCAGTCAGTCAATGTGATCAGGACTGCCAGTAAATGTTTTGCCAAGTAGAGAAGCCACCGTGTCATTCTTTTCTTTCTTTCCTGTACCACTGTAATGGGCCTTTCAGACAGGATGTGGTCTGCGCTGCGCACTGTTCAGGGGAGTCACGGAGGACAGAGCAAACATAGGTGGAGTTTTTCTAAACTTCTAGTAGGACGTGTCACTATGAAGCAGAAAGCTCTGTGTTTACTATTGTTGCCAGCAGCAAAGATGAATCTTTCCAGTGCTAGGAGACAAGTGTTAGCAATGGCCCCGCTAATAACAAAATGAAAGGGAGCAGCAAAGAAGAGGCTGTAGGTGATCTCAGGCACAGAGAGCAGGCTGGGGAATGTGCTCTGATTCCACAGTCACTGGTTTCAGGTCTACTTTCTGTTTGCCTTCCGTGTCTGGCTGGCTACAGCGCGCAAGCTCACAGGGCAGCGTGCTGTGAATTCATTCTGCTGCACTGCAAGTCATTGAAAATAGTGGTGCTTGTTGCCGCATTCTGTTGGATCACAAAAGACTACTTTGTGGATCTGCAGGAGGTAGCAGTTTAAATTAGTAAGGCCTTAAGTCATGTCTGTGGCTGAATCTCAGATAGGGCACTTTTTTTTAAGATAAACACAAAGCTTGTGCTACAGAAAATGGACCAGACTCAGTGAATAGCTCCCTAAGCTTAACATGTCCTATGATAACTATTAATTTAGCTATACAGACTAATGAGCAGTGATAACTAACATGTCTTTGGGGTCATCATGTGGGAACCTCCTTTCACCAGTGTTTCGTCTAGTTGGTCCCACGACACCTCCAGGAGGCTAGACAGTGATCACTGGCGTCCCAGAGTCACTCCCCTAATGCCAGCCATCACTGCTCCTCACACCAAGACTATTTTCTTTATCTTGCCTATGCTACCACAAACAACATCATCATCAACTCTGACAAAACACACTAACAGATTAAGCAGATTCAGCAAACAAACTCCCCTAAACAGTTGGAGAAAGTGGCGGCCATTTTGAATGAGGGAGGTAGAGTCAAGGAGAGATGCCTTTTTGAGCTAAACTTTCCCCCGCCGGATTAGGCTGTGCTCTACCCCCCCCTACTCCCCCACTCTCCAAGACATCAAACTTAACAAACAAACAAACAATCAAACTCACCTAAACAGGCAAAGACACACTACAAACCAATTCAATACAAGCAAACAATACAGGCCACCTCACCTGGACTAACCGCATGGTCTCAAAGAGGCTCACACAGGCCACACCCCCACTTAAAAACACTTCCTCTTCCTGGATTTCTTCCTTGCTTCTCCTAGGAGTCTGTCTATCCTAAGTGCTCCCCCTGCTGGGCCCCCAGCTACCATTACTCCTTCTCATCCAAATCCACTGACTGGATCTTGCTGCCTCATCTGACATGTCCTTTACAATTTTCCTCACACTCTGTCCACTTGCTCCTAACTCCCTTACTAAAGAGACAACAGACCTTGCTACAAATCCTCTACATCCTACATCCTACTAATTCTAAGTAATTCCTACTTAGAATTACTCCACCCAATGATCCCTCAGTGGCAAAGAGTGTGAGATTCATGGTCACGCAGTAAGTGGGAGGGATTGTAAAGATTTGAGGTGCACCCATTCACTTCCACCTACCATCATTTTTAACAATGGATGGAAAAAACTTGTTCTATTTAAGCAATAACCTCACAGAACCAGCTAGTTTTAATAGTAAGTCAGGTTCTGTAGTCACAAACAGGCCCTAATGTTCATACTCAAGGAAAACCAAAGGGCACAAAACAATGAAGGTTTCAGTGTCAGGCATTGCAATTAGTGTCAAGAAATACAAGAAAAGGAGATTAGTGTCCTCAGCCATAGCACATATTAATATCTGCTCACTGTGTTATGCTAAATTTTTTCAAATAAACCAAGGGCAAAGATAAAATCCATTTAATCACATCACTGTGACAAAACTCTTTGGCTTTCAGAATAAAAATGATGCCCATGGAGCCTTTGTCTGCTCTTTCAGTTGAGGAATACATAGAGACGGTTTTTATCTTCAGTGCCTTTAAATGCTGGTCATGATCCATGGACAAGAAGTCTGCAGGAATTTCTGTCAGCATTTATCATACACATTTAATACACTCTCACTGTGTTTGTATATTCATGTGCCAGAATGTTTGTGTCTGTCCTTGTGTGTACGTGTCCTTGTGTCTCTTCTTTTGCAAATACAGGGTGAAATTTGCTTTTTGTGTGTCTGTGTTTACTCCAGTGCAAACAGGCAGTGTGTGTTTGTTTTCTTATCTACAGTGTGTGTGTGTGGTTGTGTGCGCGCGCGCGTCGCTGCGTGTGTGTGTGTGTGTACGCGCGTGCGTGTGTGTGTGCATGTGTCTGTGTGTGTGCGCGTGTGTGCGTGTGTGTGTGTGTGTGTGTGTGTGTGTGTGTGTGTGTGTGAGTGTGTGCGTGCGTGTGTGTGTGAACAAGGTAGTAATTAAACCCAAATCCATTACATTACAGTGGAGAGGTTTTCAGGGGGATTCATGTCTACAAAGGAACCGCTTACACCTCCTCCTCCAATCGTTTTTAATTTGACGGATATGTTTATCCATTTTTGTGATAAATTGCAAGCAATACATCCCTGGTGCTCACACAAATGAAAACTGTAATTAAAATTGACGCAGGGGGTTTTGGCTATTCATGAAGGCATCATTGAGCATTTTGTTTCTCGTACATACCTAATTCATAGTTGAGAGAACACATAGTTGTCCAGCACTTGTCACAGGTGAGATTCATTACAAAAAAAATGTCTTAATCCTGTTTATTTAACATTCATGCAAAAATCTAACAGATTATAACAGTTATTACAGAGATAAGAGGAGAGGAGAGGAGACTGTGCTCTCACAGTCCTTTAAATAGGTTGCAACAGCCATGTAGAGCAGTACACTAAATGATGAGTAAGCCAAGAATTCCAAATAATAATGAGCATTAACATTAACATGCAAGAAAATGAATACAGCAGAAGACACTGTATCGCCTATGGAGAGATTATTCATTTAAGGCGACAAAAATGTAACTGCCTGATATCAACACAATAAGTGAGTAACAAATAGAACAGTTTTGCAAAGATGTTTTCACTTTGAATGGAAGGTTGAAAGTATAACTCAATGTGCCATTTCTGAAATCAATTCTCACCTTTTCTTAAGTTGTCTGACTTGAGAACTTAAAAGTTGCAGAGTTATGTGAGGACAGACAGTGAAAAACCCAGACGTGGTCAGGTACTTTGCAGGGTCTTGACTCCAGCCAGAACAGAGAATCCTTCACTTTCCTCCCCTCTGAATGAGTATTGTGGTGCTCAATGCAAGGACCAATGTACAAACGCCGTCTGAAAATTGTCTACATGGCACCTGTCAGTTTTGTTCCTTCAGTGTGACTTTGATAGGTTTCCTTTCACAGTTGTGGGTCTGAGCCACTGAGAGACAGACAGGAAACAAGGAAAACAGTGAGGGGCATGAAATGCATCGCAGGTCCCTGGCTAGAACTGAACAGGAGACGCTGCAGTTACTGTACAAGGTGATACTGTACAACTGTGCATGCACTACTCATCTATCAGGGCATCCAAGATGATCTATTTTAACCAAAAGTATTATGTATCATTATTTGCAATATTTGTGCAAATAATTTCATGTGGATATAATTTTCTTTTCTTAGCTTAGATTTTTTTTAATAGTAACACTAAAAGTAACCATCATAATCATAATAAATGTCATGTATGTAACACTTTTACACAAAGTATCTTTCCAACTACTCTTCTCCATGTTACTTATGGATGGAACAGTATACTGCTTTTTATTGCACTTTACCATCTGCATATATAAGCAGGAATGTTACAGGTGTAGGAATTTATTTGTAACATTGAAGTTCACTGCCGTAATCCATCTCTAAAACCGCTGTCATCCATCTTATTTACATTACGATGCAATGTCTCTCTCAGAAAATCATGTGGAAAAGAGAAAACTAAAGTCCCAAGGTAAAAATGCACCTCTAACTTCGAGCATTGTTGAAAATATTTGTGTTTTCTAGTGTACATCATTGAAATAACCATTCATCTGTATTATTGCTGTAATCTATCCATGTTATGTCTGCCTGTGGTACTATGAGAACAACATGCCAGATGCTCTCTCGCTCGCTCTGTGTGTTCAATACACAAATGTAAACCTTAAATGAACAAAAAGAAAAAAGAGAAAGTCCATAAAGAAACCATTTGTAGAACACAGGCAAATTTCAAACCTTAATTTGCAGTGGCAGCAGGAAATGTGGAAGGGTTGACACCAACTCTTGCTGTGCTGAGATTAATTATTGTTATTTTTCTTCAAGGGGACAAAGCAACCAGGCAAGTCAAGGCTCATTTCAATTCAAACACAGACTTCTATAATATCAGCACTGACTGAGGGGTCCACACAATGCACAAGTCAAGATGATGAAAAGAAATGCTTGTGCATGTAAAGGATGATGTGAGAAACGCCTCTGGCCTCAGAGACGTCTGCTTGCCATGTGACTATTATACACTGATGGCAGCTTGATGACAGCTTGAAAGATGTTGTACATCTGTATGTACACTCTTGTTGGCCTTTAGTTGTACAGGCTGCTGCTGTTGGTGTATCCGGAGGGTATTGCAGGTGAAAGGGCAGCATTTTGTTTTGCATTGGAAATCTGCTGCTGAACACATGCTTGCATTTCAAAGCTGGTGAGGTCATGTGATGACAAAAAGAAAGAAAGAAAGAAAGAAAGAAAGAAAGAAAGAAAACAAAGAATGAGGTAGGAGGCAGATGAAGAGTGAAAGCAGGTAAGGAAGTAGCACTGAAGTTCACAGACACACTAACACTTGTGCAAAATATAGCAAAATGACAAATTTCAGATATGAGTATCCTATGTGTCATTGTGATGTCACATAATTGTGAAATAAAGGCAATCATTTTGTGAGTTTGTGAAAACTATTTGCTTTAATAGCAAAATTTGAGGCTGAATGAACTTTGTTGCTGTTCTCAACTCCAATTTGTCAACCCAGGTCAAACAACAAAGAAATGAAAAATACATTTTTCATTGTATTCTTATTATGATGTATGTAATAGGAAAACATATCTGTTTCACACTCAATTGGAAAGCCAATCTTTACAAATTCTGAGCTGTAACCAGTACAACAGCTGAATTCCTTCAAAATAAATTGGGTTGGGAATGAAGCCAAAGTACTTTGTAACACAATTTTTCAGCCTCACTATGAAAATATCACAGGAGATTTAGGGAATGAGGTAACATGCAGACAAAGTGAGTGTCACAGCTGGAAGTGAAGCTAACTTGAGCAAAGATGCTGAAATGGCCGTACTGCTGCTGCTAAAATGTCATGAAGTACAGAGTAAAGAGGAAATATTTGTCATGAGGGTGTTTTCCAGTTTTTCTAATTTGTGTAAATGTCACTCGTTTCTTTTTCTTTTTTTGTGCCTTGCTCCTGGTATATAAGAATTCTCAATGATGGTATTCTTTGATGTGTTTCTTTGAAATATTTATTATATATACATAGTTCTAGCCTTTCCTCTACGTGTTTGGTCGCTAATGTATTTCTAAAGACTGTTACTTTACCTGCCAAGAGTCAAGGTCTGCTTTTGAGTCCACTCTCTGTATTCAGCCGTCACATTTCAGGGTTCAAATTATGTGGGGGATTTGAGGGTTTGACCCCCCTGACTAAGACTTGCATCGCCCCAAAAGAGGTAAAAACAACAGTTCGGGGGATTTGCAACATTTGAATATCCTTCTTACCTGTAATTGTAAATATTACAATATATTTCCCATATTTATGCCTGGAAAAATCATGTAATGCGATTTCAAACAACCCTAAATTTCTTTACCTTGACATTAGTTGAACGTCCCATCTGCCTGCCTCACTCCCATCACTGGCTCGTGTCCTCTAGTCTCTGCTCCTGTGCATCGTGCAAACATTCTGAGTTTCTAAATTAGACTGTGTCAAGTACCTATGGATGAACAATAATATTAGCTAGTTTCTAACTTTTGTCTTGAGTTAAACTTTAGCTAACTAATGTTAGCTAGCTGATAGCATGCCCTTTCATTCCCAGTGTTGGTTTTGCATATCATTACCAATATAAACGTTATATATGTCATATGTCATACTTGTTTACCGTTCACCTAAATATTACATTGCTCCAAGTGCAGTCCGTAAGTAAAATTCTGAGGTACTTGTACTTGAGTATTCCCATTTTATGCTACATTATACTACATTTCTGTGAGAAATAATGTACTTTTTACCCCACTACAGTTATTTGACAGCTTTAATTAACAAGCAAGATACTTTATGGACTGGAATAGGAAACAGTTTCCTGGTATAAATTATTGAAATGTCCTGCTTTTAGATGCTTTTAGATTGTATCTCATTTCATTTAGCTTTTGAAGTGGAGTTTTCTATTTTTGTCTGTGAGATACAAACAGAGTCTATTATAATTCATTATTCATTATTCATGAAACAGTAGCCAGTTGTTTCTAAATATAAGTATGGACACAGGTATTATTCAAATGGACAAAACAAAACTAAGAGTCTGCAGCCTTGCTAGCAGCTCTGTGAAGATATCCCTGGTACAGCAGTGTTTCGGGCTAAATTGTAACTTCAGTATGCTGACACAGTCAAAATCATGCTGATGCTAAGCAGGTATAATATTTATCAAGTTAATTAATCATTTGCTAATCATAACCAAATGCTAAATACAGCTGAGGCTGATTGGAATGATATTAGTTTCTTTGGTGTTTCGTCACAAACGAAAGAACTAGACAAATAAAAATTTTGACCTGATGATAGCACTAGTTGAAAAGGTAAGGGATCACTAAACTTATTACAAATTCTTCCTAGGAGTGACATTAATAACTGTACTGAATTTCACAGCAATCCATCCAAGAGATGTGACATTTCACTCAGATTTTGCATTAAAAAAACTACCCACACACTGGAATCCAAAGAAACTAAAAGGGAGCTGTGTTCTTCTATATCTGCCTGTCCCAATGGGTTCATTGGATTTGTACATTATTACTCTTAGTGACTGAAACATTTCACTCAGAACCACAGATGTCAACCTCATGGTGGTGCTACAGGAAAAGCCTGGGGATCACCAAAGGATTCATCCTCTGGGCACCATCTGTATCTATCTGTACCAAATTTCATGGCATTTCATCCAACAGTCGATATATTTCAGTCTAGTCCAAAGTGGTGGAGCGGCTGAAAGACATTGTCATCCCTTGAGGCACGGAGGTAGAGTGGCTAAAAGGATATAGAAACAGAGCATGGAGCTGTGTGGTTCGTGTGGGAAACAGCTTGTAATGCACGTCTCAGTAACTGTTAGAACAAGCCAGGGACCCATTTACAGAATGAAAAATGAGCATCTGTATAGAAGTACTTGATAAAATGAACATAGATGAGATTCATTTCAAAAACCCTGGTTAAGTAGAGTAAGTAAGCAAGTAGAGATGATAACTTCGACAAATGGAAATAAAATTAAAATGTGCTGTGATTAAAGCTTTCCTGTTAAATAATTTGTATTGCCAAACCAAAACACAACAGACAGCGGTTTAATTACAGTACGTCATGACCTGGATTGTGGTTGAATTACTTGTCCTCACCTTCAATGACAGCAAAATGGCCATAACAGTTGTGCCACTGTGTGTCTCTTGAGGCGGATAGAAGGATTGGAAATAGTCTTGGGTGCAGCTTCACATGCTTTTCATGCTCATGATTTCATTCATATTCATCAAACTGATATTCTATGGAGTGGTCAAAGCATAGGGCCAGCTACGGTTTGAGATTAAGGGTGTCGCTGAAAGACTGAAGTACCAGTAGGCAGTAGACAAACAGAAAATGTCAATACAGCATTGGTCATACAGTGCAGTTGCCAGCCGGCAGGGTTCTAGAGATCAAACTGGAAACCAGAACATGTAATCCTGCTGCCTGTCCGCCTCCAGATGAGCCAGAAGAACAGCCTCAGTCAGGATTATGAATTGACTGCCTGAAGCAATGGATCGCATTAAACACGGATCACATGTAGAATGTGATGCACAGGGATCAAGGGACTAAAGAATATACAGAACATATACATATCCATCAACCAGTTTTTACGTGGATTTTTCAATTTTAAGAGGATAAAACGTATGTGGAAAGACCAAAACTTGGTTAAAGTGGAAAAGTTGACATTATAAAAGAAAATGCTGCAGAGACTGATTGAGAAATGGATTTGTCATATAAATAATGATTTTGTTGTACCTGCATTTTCATCTTCTTCTGTGGACAAAGAACCACAAGGTACTTTTAAAAGTTTTACAACAGTGATAAAGAGTAACTATGCTGCTGCAGCTGCCCACATATTTAGTGGGGGAATATGTATTCAACATATCAACAGTTCAATTCATGACATTTTGACCAGACACTGGTATTAATTCCAGAAATTCACACAGATAAAGAAATCCTAATATTACAATCAATCTTTTGAATCTTGATCCTTTCACAAATGTTCTATTGGGTTTAATTCTGGTAATTGACTGGTCTATTACAACAACTTTTTTTTTCTTCCTCTGCAACCAATTGAGAGACTCCTTCTCAGTATCTTTTGGATCATTGTCTTCCTGGATGGTCCACCCACATCACATTCTCATCATCCTGGTGGATGGCAGCAGATTCATCTCAAGAATCTCCTGCTTGATGACTTCCCTTCACCTCCAAACTTGACTGTTGGTATGATATTTTAGGGTCATATACAGAGCCATTTTTCCTCCAAACATGGCATGTAGATTTTTGTCTCATCTGATCAGACTACACTCTCCCAGTAATTCACAGGCTTTTCCAAATGTTGCGTGGCAAACCTCAAACAAGCTTCAACATGCCTTTTCTTCAGCAAAGGAGTCTTCCAGAGTGAGCATACGTAGAGGTCATGGAGGTGGAGTGCATTGTCTGTTGTATTCTCTATGACAAGTGCACCTGCTGCTCATTGCGGGTGGTCCTTGGTTCTTGGGTTACTCTTTTGACTAATCTTCTGACTCACTGGTCACTGGTCAGAAATCTTGCGAGGAGCTCCTGTGCATGGCGGGTTGATGGTGGAGTGACTTTCCTTCCACTTGCATAAAATGGCCCCAATGGAGTCAAGGAACATTTGCAAGTTGCGATATATGTCAGTAATCAGAACCGTTGTTATGTAGTGCAACTCTCTTGTTGCAAACATCTTTGCCTCTACACATCATAAGATGTTACTTGTATGAGAGTTTTTTAACCCTAATCCTAACAAATGGTTTGTATACTTGAATTCAGAGGTGGGTAAGGCTTTTTCTAACCAATCAACATGCACCACTCGAGCTGATTCTAATTTGCACAGTTACAAGGGAGAACCGTTTAGTGAAATAAGCTGGTGCCTCGTCTTGGTGCACTGCTTTCATTCTACTTTGTGTTAAACATAAGTTATGGATTGTAATGCTATGATTTCTTTATCTGTTTGTATTTCTGGACGTCATCACAGTATCTGGTCAAATTTTCATGTGAATAGCTGCATCGGAACCATGTCTAATGTTAAGAAATGTTGACGTGTTCAGTGTTATCGTCTGAGGGAAGGTACTGTATGGTTGTTGTGTCTGCAGAACCGCTGTCTGCATGGCTGTGAATGGAAAGAGTATAGACAGAAAAATCATGAAAAAAGAGAGAAAAATATGGGAAGAGTGAGAAGTAGGTCTTATCATTCTTCTCCAGCAGCTGCCTGTCAATCATTTTAACTGATATCCAGCGCAGGTCTATAAACACACCTTGTCAAATACACATACACACAAACACACACACACACACACACACACACACACACACACACACACACACACACACACAACACAGATAGTGTAAATAAGAGATGGACAGTATTAAAATCTTGTAATACCAATCTTGCTTGATATCTTGCTAACGTACAGCTCTGTCCTCACTTCTTAACAATTTGTTGCCTAAAGCTTTTATAGCAAAAGTTGAGTGAGAATGATTTTTTCCATCCCATAAGGAAAGCAGAGATAATAACTTGTGAAACTTGAGTGGTCTGAGAAATACAAATCCTCAGTTCAAAGTGTCTGCCTCTGTTTTGTCATGGAATCATTACGCAGTGGTTGAGTAAACAGATAGTAATCACTGCAGCCATTGCAGCAAGAACTAATTCTATTTACCATGTGCACTGAAACTGGAGGCCAAAGAACAGAGGAAAAGGAAACAGGCCAGGATAGAGTCCATCAGACACTTTATTAGTGTTAGTAAAGTGCATATATGTAGTGTATATGTGAGTGTGTGTGTGTGTGTGTGTGTGTGTGTGTGTGTACCTGGGTGGGAATGTTTTTTGGGTCTAGTTCAGTGCCATGCATCAGTTTCCATTTAGGTAACCTGAGACATTTTGTGTCATATCCTGCAGAGAAGAGTTATTGAAAGACTCTTTGTCTGTCCTCTCTGCTTCTGTGTTTCGCCCCCACCTCCGCTCTTCTTGTTTACTCTGCCAGATGTTCTTCCTGTTCTTCCTCTTCTTGGCTGAAGAAATGAAGTCTATCTCTCACCTAACGTAACTCCATCAAAAGAGAGAGGGAGATGTGTGAATAAAACATGCGTAAAAGTGAACCAAATAACCAGCAGGAATCTGATCACATTTTACATTATTTAACATTCACTGACTCTTTAATACGTAAGTGTAAGTACTGGTGTGTGTGTGTGTGTGTGTGTGTGTGTGCAGAGATGGATTCCATAGAATTAGAGGACAAGACGATGACAATATTTCCTTTGAAACAAGTGCTGGTTTGTGTGCTTGCAATACAAAGTAGGAAAGCTGAATTTATCTGCTACTTGACAGTTTAGCCAAATTATGTCTTTGCCATGGTAACACATGAGCTTTCTGAACTGGATGCTGTTAAATCCTATAACAAGTAATTACAACTGTGTAAACTGGTTGTTAAGGCCAAAGACAGCTACTCTTTGTATATGGACATCCATTTCCTGTACAGTTTGGTTAGCATGATAGATGCTAGCTATTTAGTATCATAGAAAATGTTGACATGCACTCCAAAATTTAGATGGCCAAATAAATGATACATGATATTTGGGGATAAATGTACAAAATGCTGTGCTATGACCACAATAGCTAATGCAATAACTTGCTGGATTAAAACCAATGCCTTCACAGCCCCAGCTGACAGAGTTAGGGAATGTTAACAGAGGATTATGGGAGTTCGAAGTGTGCTGACATTGGGGAAATTGGTGCATGACGAGGCCAAATTCTCTACTGCTGTTGTTTGTTTGTGCAATTTGCCAACACATATAAAAAAGATATGCTGGCATACACACCCTTAGACACACATAATATGCTTTAACTTTCACACACATATACACATACTCACAGACAGACATGAACAGACACGTGCACGTAAAGATATGTACATGAATGTCGTTTCACACCAACAGAGATACACACACTCATACATAAAAGCAAACTCAAAGAGAGCAAACTTAGCAAGGTAAACATATGCACATCATTGGACATGCAGTTGGAAATGCATATGCACCCACACATTCTCTCTTTCGCACACACACAAACACATACACACACAAACACACACACACACACACACACACACACACACACACACACGCACACACACACACACACAGTCCCCCCGCAGCCCAAATCCTCATGGCCTGTTTAGAAAACCGACTGCTTTCCAGTAAATCCTAAATAAGCTAATCCCAGAACATCAACAAATGCAATTTTCAGCTTAGCATAAAACACATGCAAATGGAGGCAACCTCTCTTCACCCTCATGTGAATGTGTGTGAGCAAGTGAATGTGTGTGTTTTATAACGCTGCAAGTATAGAAGTCAGGTAGAAATGAAGGGGTGTAGATGAGAAGGCGGATGAGGTTAAGAAGGTCAGTCATGAAAGAAAACATGAAGAGAAATGGGGGAGAATGATGCAATGTCTGGCTTATATAACACCAACTGACGATGTGTGTGTGCTCTCTATATCCTGAAGTCAGTGAGGTCAACACCTCTCAAACACTGATAACCTGTTACAAACACTCATGCAAAGACCATGACAAACTCAGCAGACAGAAAAAGCTAATTTCAGAGACTGAGTACTGGAGCCTTTCCCGGTATATGAGAGGGCAGGCTTGGCTGGTTGCCAGTCATCACATAACTAACAATCACAATCCCATTCACAAGTATGGGCTTATTAGAATCTCATGTCCACCTCACTTTTCTTTAGTCTGTGGGAGGAAAACGCGGTAAGCACAGTAACAAAAAGCAAACTGCATGCAGAGAATATGAGGTGGTACTAATATAAAGTGCAAAGTATATAAAAACTCTAACCGTGACTGCTGGTATTATCACAGATATTCTGAAACGTGGCACATAACCCCAGCCTTTTCCTTCCACAGTGTGTTCTAGTCTACAATACATCAGTAGAGAATGGCTCGGTACGACGTTATTTTTTTGCATTACCATATTTTCTCAGTCTGGAGTCAGCATTTTGGTCACCAACACAAACTGAACGAAACACATTTCAGGTGGACTCTGCTTAGTAGATGCTCCAAGTGTGAGGGAATTTGTCCATATTTGTGCTCATGAACCTGAGAGTGTGCCAGAGTGTGTGTTTGTGTGTGTGTGTGTGTGTGTGTGTGTGTGTGTGTGTGTGTGTGTTTGTGTGTGTTCTGGCCTTGGCCAGATAAACATTAATCATTAGCCTCACCATATGGTGTCCACATTGATCAAATTCCCATGACAGGTAGGGTGCCTTACCGGATAAAGGACACACATGTCTAGGTGAGACCACATACGGTTGCGCACTCACACACACGGACACGCGCACACACAACACACACACACACTCACACACACACACACACACACACACACACACACACACACACACACACAAGTGAACTCACAGAACCCTAAAGCCCCAACAAGAAACTCAATCTGTAACACAAATTCCCCTCGCTGCCACCTTTGGGTTTGAGTTTGTCTGCAGATATGCTGTTCCTGTTGCCAAGAGTTATAAACAAGAAATAGAATAAACTAGCGTTGATGTTCCATTTCCTCACAGAAAACTGTGTTTGTGTTGATAAAAATATGACAGAGACATATACAGTATATATTGAACAGGAATTTTCTAATAAAGATCATTTTATCAAGATAGACATAACCTCAAATCATCATCGCTGGCTAGATTATGTTCAGAGGCAATTTTTTATTTTATTTTAATGAATGAAGCACTGCATTTATTAATGGTAGCAGAGTTGCCAGGAAGTGGCTGGGATGGATGTTAGGCGTACAACACGAGCATAATAACATATCTTCATTATTAATTAATAGAAAACGAAATCTTGTCACAGGTTACTTTTACATAAACGTAGGATTAAAAAGTCAGGATTGTATTACTATAAGTACTACAACCCTAAGCATTCCCAAAAATATGCAGACGGTTCATTGGTATCTACTACTCTACTACTCTACTCTACTTTTCACAGTGAAAACATTTGGAATTTTATTATTTCTCAACTTTTCAGAAAAAAGGCAAACTATCATTTTAAGGAAGACCCTAAGAAATCTGTATTTGAAAAAAAAATATTAAAACTAAGTATTGAATAAGATGTATATGTGTTTTTCAGTTCAGCCATGTAACAGCTTGTGTTTCAAAAATAATCAACTCAAGTCAAAAAGATTTTTTAGGTAATACTTAATCTTTCATTTCCAAGTTACAAAAAGACTTCATATCTCTCTGTCAGACCAGCTTTACTCCCTCTCTCTCTCTCTCTCTCTCTCTCTCTCTCTCTCTCTCTCTCTCTCTCTCACACACACACACACACACACACACACACACACACACACACACACACACACACGCACACACACACACACACACAAAGTATTTCTGTGGTATTCACCAGCAGCACCACAGCTCGTTTTGTTCCATCAGCCACACAGATTATACAAATTTACTGTATACACGCATACACACCAGCACACACAACTGGAAGCTCAGTCACACTGTTTCAATATTTCAAGGGATTTTCCGGCGATGGAACCATTTCTCATATTCAGTTTAGGACAAACACACATACACACACACACACACACACACACACACACACACACACACACACACACACACACACACACACACACACATATACACACACATTAACAATACATAACAATCACTGTTGTTCAGTCCGCTGAGAGCCTAGCAACAAAGTCACAGCTAAATGTAGAAATCTCCCTCCTCTTTTAGACTCAACATCCCAAAATACATCATCCAGGAGCACAAACACCACTGACACTGAAGCTTGTGTGTGCATGTTTTTACTGGGCTGAATAAAATATAGGTCCATACTCAATATTTATATCCTTTATAGCCTTTTTCTTATATTATATTACACCTACAGCATAATGTACATTCAGGGTTAGCCATCAGTTGGTTAGCTTTCTCTGTATTTTTCTCATACATTGTGAGTTTGATTATTTACTTGTGTATGATCAGTTTAATTTGATTAGTAAATCCAGACTAAAACCTAAGCTTGTGCTATTTATTTAAAAACCATGATAAAAAGTTTCATATTTGCTATTTCTCATTCTTGTAATTCAAAAGTAATTCAACCTAAATCCTGTTTGTAGTAGATTCTGCGTTTGTTGTATTAAACACTCACTGCCTGCAGGTCTGGAAAGAAATCCTCTGCTGCACAGGAAGTGATGCATTTTATCTATCATGTATCATCTAGTTTGGAATAAACAGAGGAAGAAATATGAATGCTCAGCCTTCATGGCTATATAGAAAAAGAAAACAGTCACAGTTGCAAAAAAAGGGGGAGACAGACAATCCACAGAAAAGGATGTAAGACACATTACTTCCGGACTATTTGTCTGACAGGTGGTTGTAGAGAGTTGTCACCAAAATAAAAATGATAAAAATGAACAATATGGTTTATTATATGCTAAATCAATCTCTGCTCAGAAGAACTAAGGACAGCAAACCTATTTGCTTTGCTTTGGTTTTAATGATGTGAAAATTTCTTCTGTTTCAATCTTCAGTCCTGATTGAAATATTTGTGTGTGTATGTGTGTGTGTGCATGTGCAAAGGAGAGAAAAGAAATTAAACAAAATGTTTGAGGTGCATCAAAAATGAAACTGTGTGAAAGTATCTCTCTGTAAGATATACATACTTTATATACTGCATGTGTGTATATATATATATATATATATATATATATATATATACACACAAGAGAACCAATAACTTAAGAGAGTTAAGAGAACTAATAACAGTAAGCTCGGATGCATATGAAAGTATATACATGTGTATAAGAGTTTGTGCATATTTGTGTTTGTGTGTACATGTGTGATATAAATATATCTTCATCTATATAGATGCGTGTGTGTGTGTGTGTGTGTGTATGTGTGTGTGTGTGTGGGTGGGTGGGTGTGTTTGTGTGTGTGACCCAGCCCGTGCCCAGGCCTAGTTAAACAGAAATAGCTACAAGAGCAATAACATCCCCGGCTAAGCGGCAAGGGATTCAATTCCCGAGTCATTTTACAAAAGCGTGGTGTGATTGAGTCGGTCTGCCCATTGAATTCAGTATTTAATTTCCTCAAGGTCCCAAGAGCCGTGTCTCTGTTTCCAATTTCTCCTTCTCATGAGATCAGGATGAGGGACTAAATGAAGGGCTTTCTCTTTCTTTTCTTCCCTTTTTCAGTCCATCGTTTTCTTTCATTGTGAAATGCTGAACACTCAGGGTTGGATAGGAGGGGACAGGTTAATGAGTGTTCTTGGTGTAGCGACGCTTTCCATTATCATCATTTCTCTCGTCCCTCTTGCCTCTCTTACAGCATTTATCAGCTTGAATCTGTTTTGTTTCCCTGCCATCTCTCACCTCACATGGCTACACTCTCTCTTCTCTCACACATTTCCATTATAGTCGGAATTCATGTTTGTTGTATTTGCTTGCTACAAAATGCAAGCAAATGTTAGTTCAAATGTGAACAAGTTTATTTGTACAACCCTTAATTGGAAAGGCCCCACTCCCTACAAAAAGTTAAATAAGTAAATAAACAAAAAACTTAACGAAGAAAGATTAGTCGTAGGTGCAATTATGTAAATAATGGCATTACAATTAAATGATCACACTAGTTTAGTGCAGCATCAATAAAAGATAGGTAAATGTTTCTTTATGTCACTCAAAAAGGAAACTGAAGTAAAGTATTTCAAAATCATTGTTTGCTCTACGTAGAATTTCTTTGAATAATGAAGAGGCTATTTGGGGATCGCAGTAGCCAACTTTCTGTGTTTGCAGTGTGAGTAGAAGAGTTTTAAAACCTGAACAATTCACATTTCCCATCTCCAAAATGACCAAAGCAGAAAATTTGTTCTCATAAAACCACTCAAGCAAATAAGGAAAGCAGGATTGCATTTATTCAAGTGCGGTGCATCAAGTAATTGTAACTCGTGAGGTCTATTAGTAAGATTCTTTGGTAATGTGATCCCATTTTCTTGTTCAAGAATGTTGTCACTGCTAAAAAAAACAATTTCTCAAATGTGTCTGATATCTATATGATATGTATGAATGGACAAATGATACAAGAGATAGATATGATAGATAGTTTTGCTAAATAATTCATTTACTATTTCATAGCAAAGCCCAGCAGAGGTAAAACTGGTTAACATAGAGCTGTTTTAAAAGTGTTTAAAAAAAAAAAGAAAAGAAAAAAGAATGTGATCCCATTTTTGATGCTAAGGACTTCTACCACTGAAAGCATGGACAAGGGGTGCACCCAGATAAATGCAAACATTTTGGTCTTTATTGCAGAGGATGTTCTCTGTGTACCTCTGGTCGATAGTATTGAGCAAAAGCCAGATGACTGCTAATGAACCAAAGATGAAAACACAAATGGCTATTCAATCACCAGAGGATGCACTTGAAATGCATCACAAGCCCTGTTACATCGCCAGCAAAATTGATTCACACTCCACAGGATAAAGCTTAAAGTCATTACCCATCCATACACATACACTGATAATTGGTATTCAATTGCAATAGGTAACTGAGTTAAAAGTGCCACAGAGCCAATTATAACTGCATATGAACAGAGGAACAAACACACCCCATGCAAGATGAGTACTTGAATAAGAAGAAAGTGCTTTAATATTACCTTTATTTCTCTGCTGCTTTGATACCTCTGACAAAGGGTCTCAGTTCCCACAAGAAATAAGCCCCCCTAAGGGCTGTTTGCTTAACAAACAATCCCTTTTTGTCTTTTAAACGACCTCCTGGAAAAAGAAATGATGAAAGGCGAAGATGTGAAGGTTTTGGTATCACAATTTACCTTATGATCTCGGGTTTGAGTCACAGGGTAAGCCCAACACCAAGTCTCTGCAGTGCCAAGTGCCAATTCAATGGCAGAGTAGATAGGTAATTCAATTTCCCCACCAATGTGATATTTCACCACAGGGGTAAGTTGTTTTATTTAACACAATAAAGAATCAAAGTAAAATTAAACAGAACTCATGGGATGTATCCCATGATATTGCATCATTGCACATTTTTTGTGTTCCTATAGTATGACATTTTATGCCTTACTATAATATGACGTTTTTTTTTGTTCCTTACTATACTATGACGTATTATACCATACTAGACTATGATGTTTTTATGCCTTACTATGCTATGACTGTGTGGGTTCTCTCCGAGTACTCTGGCTTCCTCTCGCCATCCAAATACATGCAATTAGGTTTAATGGCGGCTCCAGTGCCTCACTATACTTTGACCTTTTTATGCCTTACCATGCTATGACCTTTTTATGCCTTGCTATACTGTGACATTTTATAAAATTTTATGCTTTACTGTAATATGAAAACGTTTTATGCCTTATTATACGATGACATTATATACCTTACTGTACTATGATGTTTTTATGCCTTCCTATTCTATGAATATTATATATCTTGCTATACTATGATAATATGGTACTATGACGTTTTTAGTCTTTACATTAGTATGATATTTTATGCTTTACTATACTATGACATTAATGCCCTAATATACTATGAGGTTTTTATGCTTCACTATACTGTTACATTTTATGCCTTGGTATACTATATCATCATATACCTTGCTAGACGTTTTATGCCTTAATACTATGACACCTTAGGCCTTACTATACTGTGACGTTTTTATGCTTCATCATAATGTTACATTTTATGCCTTTGATGTTTTTATGCCTGACTATTCCCTGACATTTTATTTCTTACTATACTATTATGACGCATTACTATACTATGACATTTTCATGGCATTTTATGCCATACTATACTACAACATTTTTGACACTTTTTGACACACGTTTTTTTAATGACGTTTTTATGTCTTACCATGTTGTTTTTATGCCTTACTATACTATAACTTTGTAATGGAGTGGCACAGTAGCACTACTGCCCTACATTGAGAAGAGTCTGGTTTTGAACCCTGGGCCTGTGTCCTTTCCGTTACAATCTTTCCCTTTGCCTGAAAACCAAAGCCATACACATAAGGTTAATTAGCGACTCTAATTTCTTACTATACTGACTTTTTTTAATGCCTTATTATACTATGACATTTTATGCCTGACTATTACATTTTATGCCTTTCTAATGGCCTCTTTTTGTGTTACCATGGTGTGGTAGTACAGTGGTTAGTACTGTTGCCCCACACAAAGTTCTGGGTTTGAAGCCCGGGCACATTCTATGTAGAGTTTGCATTTTCTCCCTGTGCCTGCAATCCAATGACATGCACATTAGTTCATTTAGTGACTCTAATTTCTTACTGTACTGACATTTTTATACCTTAGTATACTATGACTTTTCTTGACATTTTTAGGCTTTACATTATTACATTTTGTGCCTTACTCTCCCATGACGTTTTTATGACCTTTTATACCTTACTATCCTATGACGTATTTTGATATTTTCATGCTTTAAGATACTATGAGGTTTTTTGACATTTGTAGGCTTTACATTACTATGACAATTTATGCCGTACTATACTATGGCATTTGTATACCGTAATATACTATGATGTTTTTATGCCTTACTATACTGTGATGTTTTATACCTTACTAGACTATGACATTTTATGTCTTACTATATGATGACATTTTATTATAGCTATATAAAATAAACTCTGAGTGGTTTGGGCCAAATTATTTACTCATCGAGCTATATGTGCTTTAGAGATAATATATGTGAACAAGATGTGGATGTTTGACATTTCTGATTATTGATTAAGTTCTACAGTACACACAAACAATAACTAACACAACTGTTTGAATATATCCAGAACTCTTATAGTACTAGTATAGAGTTCCTTCAGCTCAAGATAAGTCAATTATTAACCGTTCTCTGCTTTCTTTTTTAGATTTTTAAAATAAATGACTTAATACTATTACCATAAAATAATAATAAATATACAATCAATTAATATAAAATTTCAATAACTAACTGCATCCTAGTATAACGTGTACAATATAATTACTTTCATCAACTCTGTCTCAATGAGAGGATCTTTCTTTGCTGCTTCAAGAGAGTCAAAAGGTGATGTTGCTGGCTTTAGTAGCGTCTTTGTATTAACTGCATCCATATACATACATACATTGCCACTAAAAGCCCTCTACACAATTGTTAGGTTCTCAAGCCATCTGAGGCCACAGAATGGAAGTGGATATTTGGTTGATTTAGTATGAACCATAAAGTCTCTCTCTCCTTGAAGGCTTGTGCACATCGACAGTACAGTATCTTTAGTGAGAAAATATTCCAGCCAGGAGTGCTGTTCATACCGCAGCTGAATGAAGAATCTTTGCTGGCTGTGGAATTTTTCTTGGTACTTTTTCATGGATGAGCGCCACGGCCCTTCCTCTGACTGCCAACCAGCTGACACTGCTAACAGTGCTGCCAGGATTGAGCAGCACTGGAGGAGCTACTGTGACTGTCACAGGTGGTCTTCCCCCACTGTAACTACATGTCTTTCTTGATGTCTGCCTCCACTTTTTCAATTTTGCAAGTTGCTAGTTTTAATTACACACTTTAAATACATCTTGTGTGACATTAGCAACATGAATTTGACCTGGTGATTCCAGTAGAAGGTTTCCGTGGCAATTGGTTATTATATATTATATATAGGATAATAATAGAACATCTGAATAAAGGAAATAAGAGAAAATTTGGTCCATGTCTGTTAATTTATTGGTGGAGATAAGCAGTGTTGACTCTCTCACATGTGAAAATGGAACTGAATAAGCATATCATAGTGGCCTTATTTCTCTCTTGTTGCAGCAATAGTCCTTGCATCTTGTCACAGCTTGGAAGGCAGGAAATAATTGATTATTACAGCAACACATACAATAGTCCCAGTCATTACAATTTCCCCACAGCTCAATGAGTTTTATATCCTTTATTGATCAAACTATTGACAGTCACAGCAATGTGCTGACAACACCAGCTGTCTTTCACAGACACTAATTCAACTTATTAGTTTTAGGTTTATGACTGTCTGCCTTTAAAATCAACTCAAGTCCATCATTCACAAATATTACAGCAATGAATTCTGTCTCCAATCAGTAGATTTAATTTGTATCCAAGCTTTAGAGAAAGCCCCACTGCTTTCCCTGATATGTCATTACTTTTCTGTCAGCATTTCTTAACCACAAGTAGCAGCTTTTCTGTGAGTCTTCATTTCAGTAACAGGCACACATGAACTAGAAATGGGAACTACTTGTAACTTATAAGGAAGGCTCTACTCTGACAGTGATAAAATCAAATGCACACATATCATTTTAATCATTGATGGAGTAAAACTATCCGTTGTGTCAAGCACTTTCGGCTGCTCTTTTGCATGAAAGGTTCTGTACAAATAAAGTCATTGAATTGGATAACAACATGACAGCAAATACATGACAATGCTGGAAGAAAGGCAGGCATCTTGCTTGAAAAAATAAGAAAGATTAAGTATGGTAATTACATTTCATAATTAATGTGTCATTCATGATATAATTATCATTATTTTCATTTACATTTGTGCCACTGCCTCCTCAGTGATCTTTTCATTGTATACTCAACTCTGAAGTAGCAAGCTTTGTAAAGTCTGTTTAGATATGAGTGCTCTAAATTAATCATAGATCATCTTTCTGACAGGTATTTTAGTTGCCTTACCTTAGCCAAGTTTTATAGTTGTCTTACCCTAGTTGATGAAGGGCTGTAAAGTTGTGGTAAGTTTTAAACAAATTTAAAATAAGAAAAAGAAACGCCTAAAAATGAAAACTTAATCCACAACACAGAAAGCAATATGATTAATTGACCCTGGGCTGTTTAAATTATCATCTAATATCATTCAAACCAACCCTATTACTTTCAAATACTGCAATGTTAGCGCAACGGTAAGAATAAGTTGTCAAAAAACAACCTGTTTCTTTTCATGTTTCATTCATGTAAGTCTCTTCTCTAATGTGCACAGGGTGTTATTTAAACTTTAGGACATGGTGTTGATTTCACTCAGTTCATGAAACCAGGCAGTTAATTTTATAACAGCTCAGTGAATCAGACATGAGGAAGTTCAAACCATGAAACTCTCTCCATTACTACTACAGACACCTGAAAGCGTATGCAGCACTCTGAGCAGCCGTGTCTGTGTTATCATTATCTTGCTCCAGTGAAGGTGAGTTTAAGGTGCCATATTATCATGAGAGAGAATTGGTGCAGAGGGGCGGGCTTGGCCTCAGCTGGAGTTGCAGGGAACCAGATTTGGGCTTTGATAGTTGCTAATAACAGGGTCTGAACTTAAGAAAAAGATTTAGGTGATGTGTTTTCATGATGTCAAGTTACAGATTGCAGGATCTGCCTGCATGTGCCAGAGACACCCATGGTGTGAGATGCAGCTATAATTGGCAAATGGGTCTACAGAATCCAGGGTGGCAAGAGAATGTAATTGGATGATATGACTTTGAAAGTAGCTGTAATTGGCTAACATCAGAAGTGCAAATCAGAGCGGCCAGATTGTAATTGTTAGCTTTGACTTTAGAGGCAAGGGCAGGGGATAGAAACTAATTAGTTTAAGGCACTTTGGAACCCTAGGTGTGCTCGTAATCAGCTCAATTTGATTTGAGAACAGAGATTGGAAAGGTTTTTAACTGGCTGAAGTCCCATTCCATGCAAAGTACAGTACAACAATATTGACCATTCCTTTGTGATGAATGTAGGTAGGAACCTTTCTTGTCTACTATTTCATCGATACTGTTTCTCATTAGACTTAACAGGGTGCCAATCCCACATAGACTTGGTTTCAGATGAGCATAGTCCTGGCCTTGGCCCTAAAGGTTTTTAATGCAAATTTGTTTCAAGTAAACAAATGGCAGTATTATGACTCATTAAAAGATAACCGTAAAAATCGTATAATACTCCAATTGACTGGAGGAATTAAGGATGTGTATAGCTCCTAAAGTTTACCATATGTCCCCTCAAAATTCATGTATTATGGTGTTGACTCTTTTCAAAACTGAAAAAAGAAATTACTCAGTGAATGTTTTTTAAACTTGTTGTTTCAGTTCAGCATGCTTTGCAAACAAATGTAATAATATATGGATATCTTTCCAGTTAATATTGATATATTTTGCAGTATGGTTTTATTTTAAGTGACATTTTTCTGGAATAGCATATTTAAGGAGCATCTCATGAGGGAAAGAACGACACAACTGTCTGCCTGTGGGACCGCCATTCACACACGCATATGCTCACCTACACACACACACACACACACACACACACACACACACACACACACACACACACACACACACACACAGTTATACAACTCTCACTATCTCTCCAGATAGAAGCACTCTCTTAATATACAGTAGCTGCCTGTGTTAAAGTCCCTATAGCATTAGCATGATATTTTGTTACACTACAGTAGCTCAAACCTGTGGAGACTGACTGAATTAAAACAACTACTTACACTCACATATATTTAAAACTCTTGTAAACCAACTTCTCCCTCCAAACCATGAACTGTTTGAGTTGAGCTGAAGATGGTAAATGGACTTGCAAACACTTTTCTTGTCTTATTGACAACTCAAAGCACTTTACAATACTTGCCACATTCACTCATTGACTCATCACACTCATACATGCAGTGATACACTGATGGGAACAGCCATTGGGGCAATGTGGGGTTCAGTGTCTTGCCCAAAGATATTACAACATGCAAGGATCAAACCACCGACCTTCCAATTAGTGGACCGACCCACTCTACCTCCTGAGCCACAGCTGCCCTAAGATCTTGATACCTGGCTCTAAATTCTACACTATAGGCTATGCTCCACTGTAGGAAAGCTACGACCTAACGAGCATGATGAACATGACCTCCCCTTAGGCTGTGTATCAACTGGGTCTCTGTGTTTATGTTGTAATGTGTTTCTGCTTTATTACTTTAGAAGAACAGATTCACACTGTGATGGGGGGTGGGCAACAGAAGCTCATATCAGCTGCGTTCTTCCAAGACAAGTTTTCAAAACAAATTCTCCCACTACATGTTCAATAGTTACTCTCAACGAGTCCAGTTTCAATCTATCACACAGATATAATTAATTATGAAGTAATAAAATACGGATAAACATACTTTAAGTGTCTGTTGTAACAAAATCAAAGATAGTTTTCTATGTTGTTGCTCTGTCTATATTTGCTGCCCCCGCATCAATAGGAAAACTGCAGTTTGTTTTTCCAATGTAATGCCATAATATAGTGAGAATAAGTTCTCCCCCAAGTCTTGCCTATCTCAAAATGTATGAATTGCAGCGTGGAGTTTTAAAATAAAGAGAGCACCTGTTTCATACGCATCGGTCCTCAAACTTTTTTCCTCACACACCATCAGTCGATACATTGTAGGAAAGTAAAGGTCGAAGTCCCCATTCCCTGAGGTCTGACTAACTAATGAAGAGACCTGTCAATCACACATCAAACACAAAAAAGCGACATTCCATTTTCAGTATGAACATTTTTTGCCTTCTTAGACTAAACGTTAGTAGCTGTTTAGAGCTGTGCATTTGAACCAGGAAATAAACAGCAATGAAGTGCTAACATTTCAAGTTAGCAAATATTTATTGATTTTCTCCCTGAACCTCGTATAACTTTTTTTGCACCTGTTAGACTGTAAGAATTTACACTTGTATGATTCTTATTAGTTTGGAGAGTTCCAGGTCCTCAGGGATTCACAGCATAGCTCCGCCCAACATCAACATTACATTTCCAGTTTAGGAATATTCGCTCTGTCTCCCATTCACTTCTACTGAAGTGTGCATTTTCCTGTTTCAATGGGATCTCTAGCAGGCTCCAGAAGATTCACAGGTCAGAGTGAGCAAAGTTACTAATCTAGTGTATTTTATCACATATCACATTATACGTGCTTTATCATACCACCATAGACTGTTTACAGTTTGTGATCACTCTGATTTATATTTATTTATTACAGTGCCTGCAGAGGAAATGTCACATCACGCCAAGTGCAGAGCAATTTCGTTGAGTGGAAACAGAAGCCTAATTAACAGCAATAAGTGAAAATACTGTTTTGAAGGTGTTCAGGACCTTTAACAAACAGGCCTCGTGGTGGCTACTTAATCAAGCCAGTACTTTAGAAAGATTTAATGATAATGAGGTTATGAAAAACCTCTGAAATGGCTCCAGTTTCACAGATAAGAATTAGACACGGTCTCTATCCTAAATCTCCTGAAACTTTCCTCGCAGTTCCAAGATTTTCATAAACTTCCTACATAGGAAGATGTGTGCCACGTGTTCCCTCTGGGTGGAGAGTGTGAAAAAGTCCATTTGCTTTGAAGCAAGGCAAACTGACTGCAGTGAATGAATTTGCGTGCATGTGTGTATGTGTGTGTGTGAGGAAGAGAGAGAGAGAGAGAGAGAGAAAGAGGCGGCTAATCCTTTTCACTTTGCAGCACAGTGTCATTGACTGTCATTGACAACAGAGCAGATACCCCAGGCCACTGTACTCTTCCCATGGTGGCCGATGTACACAACAACAGTAACAACAATGACAACGACATCAAGCTGCTCTCTAGCACAAGAACAGTTACTGGAGGGCATTCCCGCTGCCCCTCTGCCAAGGTGATTTCTGTGTGTGTGTGTGTTTTGGAGTGAGAGAGAGCACAAGAGACATTGTATGAGGTACACATAGTAAAGAGAGAACATGAAAGGAAAGTGAAAAAGACCTAATGATGGAAAAAGCAACAAAAATTCAAACATTTCAATGTGCATTATCTTAATATAAATCAGTTTCTTTATTTCTTTATTACTTTTTCATTTGTGACTTGCTGCACTTCACCTTGTTTTCAGAATTGAAGCATCTGGCCCATCTAGCTAAATGTTTCAAACTTCAGGGTGTAGTAGTACAATTTCCATTATTACCTATGATTGATGTAATGACTAATGGCATGGATGGCTTTTTATTCTCTAAATTCACTGTCAAGTAAATGATGAGACATTCACTTTGTAAAAATGTAATGAACTGTGATTGATATTTCCTCACTAGAATTTAATTGTTGTGTCAAACCACTTCTCTTGAATTATTTTCAGTTTCAGCTCTACCGTATTCAATATAACACAATATCCAATGTTTTAAATAAGAAGAGAGCAAATTTAAATGTATATGCCGCTTATATATTTTTCCTCTCTGTCAAGCATAGTAAAGCTCAAACCTGACAGGAAGTTGGTCAAATGTCAGAAACATACAATTTTTGAGATTTTCTGTGCAAGAAAAATTACAATTTGTTCAAAAGCTTAAATAACATATGTTCATCATGAATTTGACCAATTATGACACCAAAGCCTGACTGAGGAGACTGAGATAGATAGCCTGGTATAGAGAGTGTGATTGATAGACTTCAGGTTGTGGCCTGTGTTCTCCTACCAAAAGTCACATCTGATTTCCCTTCACTCACAACCAGACATTGTGAGCTTTCAGACACATCTCATTGCATTCATCACCAGATACATTGGTCATGGAGATGGTTCAGTTGTTATCACATGAACAATATGCACATGTTGGTCTTTTTATGACAAAAGAAGTTTTCAAAAGAAATTCTAAAAACCTTGGTGTGATCCTGTCAACTTGCTCTGTGTCCTGTGAGTCCCTGATCTTGCATATTAGTTTGTGAGTCTCCCATTGGCTCTTGGCTCTTGTGACCTCTAGGTTTGTCTACTGTAACCCCCACCTTTCGGTCTTTACTCTTAGCCACGGAAAATACTCTAAAACGGATTTGGCATGCTTTCTGACTGCTCTTGAATACTTGTGTATTATAGCAGAATAATGAGTAAATTCCACTACTATACTCACTACAACTGTTTGTTCAGCATAGATGGCAGACAAAGAAAGTCACAATGAAAACAGACAAGCAGCAAAGTTACAATGAAACTTGGTCAACAATCAACTGTCTGATCTATCAAACTCACAAATCAAATCAAAATTTTCATCAAACATACAAAAACAAACTTAACAGTTATCTGAACTAGTTATTTAATAACTTTATAATAACAAATTTAATAACTTTCAATATTATAGAACATACAAAAAACTACTTTTAGTTTCAGAAGTATTCCAAGGACATTTATTCAATAACCCTCAAGTTAATTAACAAATGAACAGAACACCTGACCTCTGGGCAAAGGTCACGCAATACAAAGTTTCAATTCTCAAAGTGAGCTTGCTAAAATAAATGTACTGTATCAGAATGTAATAAAAAGAGTTTACAAAAGGGCTAACTCATGCAGTAAAAGCTTAGAAAATACACAAATAAATTTCATAAAATTAATAAATGTAAGACATTTGAGGATAACCGTTTTTTTAAAAGATAACCAGAAGTATATGTTTCTTGATTTTTATTTAGAGATATGCTTAGGGGGAAGCAAGTCTTTCTCTGAGTGTTCAGAAATAGAGGAAGTGGTGTAGCTACATATATATGTACTTGATACATTGGTGAAAGCAAAAATAGATACACAGCAACCCTTCTCTCTGTTGTGAGCGTTTGCAGTGCTATCTTTGTGCTGAACTGAAAAGAAAGCAAGGTGACTATTAATACCTCTAAATCCTGCACACATAGAGCTTTCATTTTATATTATATTATATCACTGCATTTACATTTTTAAAGAAATCATAGAAAATGCTCCTTTTTATCCATTTTTATCACAGTATAGCCACCTTCAGGTTACCTGTGGCTGAGCTAGGGAGTAGAAAGAGTCTTCATTGCTTTCAGATTGATTTGGTTCAGATTTCCCAGTGAGACCAATTTGCTGTTTGGATAGTTGAGCAGCAGAGTACACCAAATCATTTTGGGGACCTGTGACTCTGCTCTCAGCACGTGCCCCTCTTGGACTGACCCTAGACCTGGAAGATGAATACTTGCCACATGCAGCTGCTAATTCAGTGCCTTGGTGGTAGAAATAATTCACATACAGAGTCTCTGTATCAGCGTCAGTAGAGGAGTGGATGGCAGAGACAGCTACAGGTGGCCTCTCAGCCTGGTGGTCTTCAGTCCTGATTTCATCATATTCAACAGCCTTGAAAAAGGAAACAGTGGGAAAAAATGGTTGGAAGAAACACTTAAAACACTGAGCCAAACAAAATTATAAAACTTCACATGAAGGTTACAAGAATGATCATTATTACTTCACACATTGATACTGGATCTCATGAATTAACAAGAGTTTAAAGTCTTTAATTCGTGACCTTATGCATGAACAACACGTCGATTAAAGAATTAACTTAGGTGAGTACATCTTCATGAATTATGATTTATTAAGTATGATTATATATGTATTCTTTGTTTGCAAAAGATTTCAACCACAAATCCAACCATGATCATTCATATAATCCACCTTTACAGTAAGTACAGTGTTACGAAAGATGTCAAGAATAGAAAAGGTTACACAGGACATAATGCACACACACACACACACACACACACACGACCCACACGACCCACAAGAAATTAAAGACAACTTTAAAACTTGTTATTGAAGGTGTTACTCTGATCTCTTCAGGAAATACTGCCTTTAAAGTAAAGGCACGGTCAACCTAATTACATATTGATATCATCTTGCTATTGAAGATGATGCCAAGATTTCTGCTGTTTCTTAACTGATATTGGGACATAGGGAGACAAGGTTTATTTTGACCTGTGTATCTGCAGTGTCTGGACCGATACCGATAACTTATCATTCGTCTGCAGTTAGCCATGGGCATTTAAGTGACATCTGGTTTTGAATGTCAGAAAGACAGTTGTGTCAGTTATCAAGATAGAGACTTGTTGAGATCAACAGAAGAATACGACTGTGTGTCATCACTATGGCAATGAAGACGAATATTGTGCATTGTGCAGTTAGAAATTGTTACCAAAAAATTGCATCGAAAGGGCAAACAAAGTGCATATGAAAGAAAATTACAGTATGATCTGTGACATTTCACCTCAACGCATGCTGCTGCTCGAACATCCAAACTAAAAACAGACCTCTAGAGTTGTACCGATACAGATAATATTATTGAAAATGCCTGTGACACTGCCTAAAATACTGGATAAAGTATCAGCGAGTATGCAGTATATGCACAGATCCAGTAGGCTATGTAATTAATTAACCCCATAGTTTGACACCTGGATAAAAGGGCATACTTCCTAGAAATCAGTTCATCTTCATCGCTCTAAAACAGTGGCCAACACAGGAAGATGCCTG
The DNA here is from genome assembly GCF_021018895.1 of Seriola aureovittata. Lineage (NCBI taxonomy): Eukaryota > Metazoa > Chordata > Actinopteri > Carangiformes > Carangidae > Seriola > Seriola aureovittata. The sequence continues at coordinate 11,876,714 of NC_079366.1, forward strand.
TGCAGCCACTGGCGTCTATTGTTCAAGTGATGAAGAATTGATTACTGGTATTAGTATAATGTTAGCCATTAGGAAAATGTCAGCAATTTGGCAATAATTTACCCTTGAAAGTCTCACCAGTAAAAAAAAGCAATGTTCTGACGGTTTGCAAGTCAGTGCTACAACAACTAGTTTAGGAATTATTGGTTCCTTAATTTATTTATTTTTTTATTACTGACAGTAAAATTAGATAATAAGGATAGATTATATGACATTCATGTTTAACCCGAGCCATGCCATATAATGACAGCAATCATATCACATCCATACAGTGTAATTCCAGCTGTTGAAGTACTGTTTTAACACAATGTTATCAGATCACTATTCGGTATCAGCCAGTACATGAGTTCAGGAATTGAGTTCAAGCTGAGGAGATGTATTTGAAAGTACTTCAACCTGCTGTGGGAGAGCCAACAGAAACTCCCCACCACATAGTTTCAGAATTAAAATGAAGAAACGTACCTCTTGTGTGTCTTCTTGTGGTGAATTAGCACTTGACACTTGACGACATGAAAACATAAAGGATAACATTTGTTAATATGTCTGATCGAGGCTTTACTGATGTTGCCACATATGCAATGTGTGTGTGTAATGTGTGGGTCTTACTCTGTTGTTTCTTCATCATCTTCCTCATAAGCGTCAGCAGGACCAGCATAATGGTTATTATGACAATGGAACTGATAACCAAATATGGTACACTTCCTGGCCAAAGAAAGATCAAGAGGAAGACAGCTACAAAAAAGCTTCATCACTTCTTAACATGCAATAATAACTACAGCCTGCGCTTCACATTCTTTTTCCTATAAATTAATCTTTATAGTACTTGCTTTTCACTACATCTGTCAACATAAATGTTTTCTGAATGACCTGAAATCTGAAAGTAAAGAAAATTAAAGGAAATGTAAGTATCAGAATTGGCTTGAAATTATATATGTGAATATATGAATAAGGTATTTGAACAAACAAACCATGAGTTTATTCTATCATTCTGTTATACATACAGAATTGATTTCGCTATTCAGTAAAACTCTAAAAAGCGTTTAGGATACCATTCTGCCCTGTCTGTTCATTTTCTGTTACAACAAATCAGGATGGCATCTAATTTAATTTTTAATTATTAGTAAAATACATATTTCAACACATTGATGGCCGTATTACAGTAGCACCAGGCTCTGCATTGCAATTTTAATCAAATAAATAGTTCATACCAGCTCCTGGTGTTATTGAGGCAGTAGGTATGGTTATATGAAGGGTGGTGTACGATGGAGACATATTAGTAATAACATCTGAGCTGCTGAACGATGTAATGGAGCTGCTCATTGCATCAAATGACACAGTAGACCCAACAGTGACTGTTTTAGCAGTTTTCTCAGGGCCTGTAAACAGAAAGTAACAGACAAAATATTCATTAATCAGATATTAATACTTTTTAACAAAGCGATGGTATTTTGTTAAAATGAAAAGGGAGAACACAGACTTACCATGCTTAACTTTAAGATCCACCTCTATAAATGAATCAAGGCCATATCTTTCCAATCCACAAAGAAATTTTTTGGAGTCAGACATCTGGAGATCAGTAATGGTCACAAACAAATTCTTTCCTTTGTTATCTAAGTGTATTCTGTCCTTATGTGAAGTCTTTCCTGATTCTACTTTGATGATGATGTGTTGGTCTTTTTTGCATGGACTTTGACAAAGATACTTAACATTAGATCTTGAACCAGTCCAAACGTCCCAGCCTGAGCAATTAAATGTCACATTTGCCCCAACTTGGCCGTTTATGATGAGAGTCTCCTTCCCCACAACAGTCAGAACTACAAATGAAGGAAAAATCAAGGAAACATTTTTAAACTGCCATATTGTCAGTGCATACATAACTTCAATTATGAGCATTTCTTTTAATTGTGGTCCATTTTATCATTTGTGTTGGCACAACTTCACTTTCAACAGCTAAATGACTAAAAGACTCATTTACCAAAACAAATACATTAAAAATCATATCCTACAATCATCCAACAGCTACAGGATTTATACAGCTACACTATGTGAAGATACAGAGAATACAGAAGTATAAACTCACCTAAAAGATGAAAAGAGTAAATGCATATTTCTATCATGATGAAAGTTGCGGGCGAAAAACAAAAAACAAATGTAAACGAATTCTTGGGTCAAACCACAGCAGGTTTCTCAGACACTTCCCCTTCCTTTTCCTCTCACTCTTTCAAAGATCACAGCCCCTCCTCATTTCTGTTGAAACTCCCTCCCGTCAACAAATAGCATTTAATACTAATAATAATTAAAATAGCAAGGTGCAATGTCACAATGAAGTAGAAGACACATGGAAGTCTCACAAGCCTGAGATGTTTCCTCTGAAGCAGTTTACATGAAGATGAATTTAAAATAATAAATCAAATAATATAAACTTGTTAAACATGTGATATTTTATAACATACCCAGCCTGTATGTGCCTTGTGTTGAGGAAGTAATGTAAGACCTGAGAGAGTAATAGCAGCCTGCAGCTGACATTTGATAAGCCCTGATTCAACAAGCTAACTGGCCAATCTGTGCATTACTAGTCTCATACTCTCAGTATATGAATAATAAGAAAACTTTGGCACTAGGTCATGACTAGAGAGGGCAAAGTTCTGCAAAGGATGCACCATCCTCTGGTTATATCATTACTATGAAATATTTAGAAAAACTAAAATGTGAATCTGAATTAACATCTGTGTCAACTTCTGGGATTTGGGATACCAAATTTTCTTTTTTTTTTTTTGTTCACATGAGTGACTGTGGTAGCTCACAAAAAATGTATTTAAAAAAATGTGTTTTCTGGCAAAAGAAAATTCCTGGATACACACTAAAAATATCTCTTGGCCCACTCTCCAGCATTTACATCAACTATACCTTTATAAAAGTAGACTCTCTTACCTCAGCATTGTCATCCAAGAGCAGGTTTGTCTTGTTTGTCAAGCCTGTAAAAATAGATGATGAATAAGAATCTTTCAGCTTCATAAGAACTGATGGGCAAATCTATTTTTATTGAAAAGAGTCGATAAGACTCTCATAATGTTGTAATTCTTCCTCTGAAGAGCATTTGTGCAATGAGTCCCATCACCAAGGCCATCACCATTCTTACTTTTAGTTTCTCCAGATTCTGCTTTGATGATGATGTGTTTCACAAATGAATTTAACAAAAGATGTTAACATGGCCCTTTATGTTGAGAGACTGCATCTGTACAACAGTCAGAAATGTAAAATTGTTGTATGTCGTGTGTACATACATGGCTACATTTCTAATCAATATGGTCCTCTGAAACCCACTCTACCACAACCTTCAGTGCACATAAGACCATTGGTGTGTCTCTTGATTGACATGATGTCTTCATGGCAGACAGGAGGTTGAGAGGCCCAGGTCCTACCGATGTTTAGTGGAGATCTGGATGTGATGAGGAGTGATGATCAGCTTGGCCTGACTGGATATGAAGACTGCAGGTGGATGGAGTTGAGGAGGTTGCAGCAATTCGCACTGGATATGAAGACTGGAGGCTGAAAGAGGTGGAGGAGGCTTGCAGAAAACCCAGTGAAATGACAGCTGACAGCAGTAAGGAGGAGAAAAAATTGATGTATGACAGGGACAACGTGATTGGCTGGTTGAGATCGTGGCGAGATCTGATTGGTTGCCAAAAAAATGAAGCTGATTACAAGGAGTGGGGTGAGAGAGGAAGAAACAAGAGAATTGTGAATGGAAGTGGAATAGAGATAGTCTTCCTGATTGAACCTACGCTAAGCTTCATTTGTCATACACTCTCTTTCACCATTGTTACTTGTGTGAAGTCTATACCTACCTACCTGTTGACTTCCTATGGGCAGCGCACAGTTGAGTGTTTTCTTCATTTTTCTAAGGCAGTGGCTGTAAACAGATTTACAGACTGCACATCAGCACACATATGAGACATGGACAGTAAGATCTCAAGACCATTAGGACACTTTAAATTTTTATTTGTTCTCCGATTTCCCTGAACTCATTAGCACCAACATACTTCGCTCTGGAGCCAAAACAAAAGATTTTATTTTTCATGACCAAAATTTTAGCTTTCCATAATTTTTTCTCTGGATAATTAAACTAAGTGCAAAATCAGTGCACCAGTCGGGTAAACAGCATTATTTTGGAAAAGTCATCAGTTCATGTATTCATAAATAGATAATTCCTTTTTCCTATTAGTAGCATTATTGTAGCATTTTTGCATGCTTGCTAACATCAAACAGCAAACTTAATCAAAGATTAAAATAAGCAGAGCTGGAGCTAAAACGAGCTGTTGATCCATGTCATTACTCACTGAGAACATAGTGTACAGGATTTTGAAATGTGTTTTCATGTTTTAAAGGAACATAAGCAGCCTTTTGTGGCCTGCCTGGGGAGCCTAGCAATCGCACCTTTCTTCTTTGCATCTCCTTGACCACCTTGGGACATCCTGGATGACAACCAGCCGTCACCACACTAACATATCATTCAGTCTTCCATATCAAAGCATTTCATAACTATGCCTCTGGTTATGAAATGACCAAAAATCTGCCATCCATTCATGAAAATAGAGCACCTTATCTCACCTCCACCTCTCCACCATCATTCCACCAACCTCTCATGTGTAGCGATTAACCAAACCATTCTCCTGTCTTCTCTAATGTGTCTCAAAGTGCATGGGGGAAATGAGAGAATATTATCTCCTTCTTCTCCTGGCTTTGATAGTGCTTGTCATTCAAATACACACTTTCAACCAATGCTGACAATACCAGCTTCTGCTTTTGTGTGTGTGTACAGTGGTATCATAGATAAGGAGAGGTTTGTCAGGGCAGCTCAGTGAATCCTGCCACTTGACACTGCTACATGATGAGTCAACCACTGTCACACTGTCATTCAAGTAAAGAGACAATATGTCTATTTCTCAACAATGTCTCTTTTATACTGTATGTTCTCCGAGATGTTGTTCACACAGGAGCATGAAATCACCAGGGGCCTCATTTATAACCGTTGTGTATGCACAAAGATGCCTGGAATAGGAGCATGTAAGGTGGCCCTGAGAGCTCAACACACTGCAACTTAAGAAACACATGCAAACGGACAAAACACAACAAATTCAGAAAACACATGCGCTGCAAATGGAATGCAATGGAGGTGTTTCCAGGGGACACAAAAAAGTTATCTACCAGGCTGGGACGCACTTATTGTTCCATGCTTTCAACTTAAAATGTCACAAAGCATTGAACAACAAGTGCTAACCTTTAATATCACTTCCTATGACATGTTACTTATAGATCCACTTTATTATACATATTCAAACCAGTGCTATTACTTGTGTTTCTGCACCTTTCAATGCACAAGCGCAAGTAACCTTTAATTGAAAGACTGTACATGCTGCTGTCTATAGTATTACCTTGATCATCCATGTAGATTCTCAGCTGTGGTACTGTTGGGGCTGACAGCAACTTCATTCCTCCAACCATTTGTTTTGCCTTGCCTTGCAATGAGGATGATTTCAAAAGCTGCCTCAAACAAGATGGGGGAGATCAAGCAACCCATGGTGATATCTGCTTCCAGCTGTTGCCAACCTGTGGTAAAGTCCTGATGGGCGCAGATCTGAAGCTCTTCAAAGTATCTGGCTACCAGGTTTCTCATGCAGTCAGGGACACAGAAGAAATCCACAGCAAAGCTGATGAGTCTGTGGGGGACAGACCTGTATGCATTGGCAAGGTCCAGCAACACGACATGCAGGTCTCCTTTTTCTCTTTTCACCCTCTGGATCTGTTCCCACAAGTTAAGTGTTCCTTTGAAGTCGAGTGTTTGTTAAACTCATGGTCTTGCTCAGCAGCACTTTTCCCATCCTAGTAGCCTCTCACTGGGAGTCCACTGGGCTACATGCACTGCTAAATATCCTACAAGTGTGGCAGAATGCTGTATCTGCCTTCACGCAGTATTCCAGCCATCCATGTCTCTAAGGACACAAAAGAGTGATTCCAGCGTACTGCTGTAAAACTACTTGATTTGGTCTCTCACTTCCAAGATCATTTTGAGGCTGAAGTTATGGTCCACTAACTGTCACATCTTATCCTATTGATGACAACAGCAGGGCTCCAGTTGTAGGTGTAATAGCTTGCTTCTTATGATTTTGTCCCTTCCTCATCCCACAGCCTGTCTTTCTTCTGATTCAAAGATTGACAACTCTATATTTTTGTTGGCTGATTTCCCTGTAAAATTAAACCACTTTCTCATATTCATTACCATTAGAACTGAAGGCTCCATCAACTTGAATGTACTGAGTCCCAACACATACTATATCTTTCTCCGTGCCCTGACTGTGATGCTCTTCATTCCTCTAGCTCTGGGTCTGGTCCATCCTCTTCAGATTCACTTTCGTGCTCAGAATTGATTTCCACATTTTCTTCCTCTTCTGACATGTCCTTCTCGTCCACTTCAATTGCTGTCTCAATCTCTTGTATTATTCACTGTGAGTTTCTATAAGCACACCAGCTTTTGCTCACGTTGCTGGATTCCACTGGCAATGGATAAATGTGAAGATGGCGCTGGTGGCCCCTCCTTTATGTATCAGTCAGAAGAGTATAGAGATAAGTCCTGTTTTCATTATATTGTTGTTTTTTTTTCCCCCATAACCACTCTTTTTACACCTCCATCTTTTGCTACACCTTAGGTAATGTGACTTGTGGTTGTTCCTCACAAAGAATGTTCTATGTAAAAAAAATAATTGTATGAATTCTCCATAAATAAAAAATGTAAAAATATACAAATGTAAAATGTAAAAAATTACATTTAGTAGTAAAATTCAGCCTTGTCTTCAGAAGTTATCACTTACTGTTGAGTAAGTTCACCCAAGTCATTATGAAAATAATGATGATCCACGGACACTGTCTTGCCCATAACATGGTCCTGGAAATAGGAACTAACATTTACCAACATACCATCCAAGACAATACTAAGAAAATAGGACGACAGAGTTGAGCTAATGAGCCTCGCTACCTCCTCACTACAAACCATCCTGCCACTGAAGTGGCTCTTAAAAAAAGCTTTGCTTCAGGAGGTTTAGGAGCCCAAGTTTTTATACCTTGATTAATCATTATAGCTTCATTGTCCACCTAGCTAAATAAGAAATTAGGCTGCAACTGACAAAAGAAGTTGAATCTCATTTGTTTGAACTGATGTGATAAATGAGCTCTAAATGGACTTTTCAGCAAAACCTTTAAGATATTACAAATGGATGCAGTGTTTCTTATCCAATTTGCCAATTCGCTGGTTTTAAATATTTCAAGATTTAATGTGCAAATTAGTGCCCATGGATACAATTAGTGCCCTCTGTGTTCTCTATTGTTGCAAGGGTTTTAATTTGTGTCAGTTGAAAAAAAACACTTTTGGTCAAGACTAATATGAACAACTGGTGCAACTGATCATTTTTGTGTTTGGGGGCACTAAGTAACCCAAGTAAAAAGCTATTTAAACTTATAATATTTAAATTTCTACAAATACATTTTGTCTCTCAGGATTTTCTAACACTTTTTCACATATGCACCTCAAAAACAAAAGATAACACATTTTTCTTGATTGTTTTGTAAATGCATACTGTATTGCTATAAAACAAAAATTCAAAACAATTCGTCTTCATGGGTGGAACCAAAGTGCAGATTTCAATGGCTGAACCTTGAAATTGACAAAGACACCACAATTGGCAAGGTGTGGGAACTTGGAAAAAAAAAGTTGGAACAGTAAAAAATGAAATTGAGTGTTACTGAAAACAGTGAAGGTCTGCAGCAAAGGAGGGAAATATAGCTTGCTTCTATAAAGTTATCCGATTACTGTCAACAGGCCTGTCGGTCGATTAACACATTTGAAATGACAATGAAATAAAGTGCTGGCCATTGAGTGCTTTGTGCTGCATCCTGATATGAAAGCATGCACTTGGATGTGTGTGCTTACAGAGATTCCTGTTACAGAAGAAAGACAAGAAAAGTGAAAGACTAAGAAAACATGCTAAATCAACACCATCAGTTTCCATGGCTTTCCTCCAATTAAATAAAATGTAATAACTATAATAGCTAATGCATAAATGTAAATATATTGTTACTGTTGGAAGATGATACAGAATATCAAATGGAGTGACAATAAAAGGCAGTGAGAAGCAAGGAAAGAAAAAGTCAGATGTAAAGAGTTACGAGAAAAGAGAGAGTGAGAGAAGGTGGGAGGTTGTGTGCCATGGTGACTCATCACTGTTTGTGTTTTTTTTTATCAGGTCAAGACTGTTCACGGTAATCAATACACATATTCTGAATTTTTAGGGGCAGATTGTTGTTAATAGTTGGAAATAGTTGTTGGCTTTGTCCTTATTGAGTATCAGATACACTAAAACTTGTATGAAACTGCACCGGAAGCAATCAAAAGGACACATGGTCAGCCCAACAGACAAGGGTGACACTAGTTAGGGAAATAAAAGTGATCATTACAGATTTTACAACAACGAAGACTCCAGAGATTCTCTTTAAAAACAATATTACTTTATTTTGTATTTTATTGGTATTGTTATATACATGGCATAATTTGTGCTTTTTTTTAATTATCAAGAATAAAACCATAAGGGAACACATCAGAAAATTAAACTTTAAACCAGGACTGAATTGTTCTTTTTTTTCAGCTGGATATACTGAGAGTTCTACAAAACCAGGAGAGAAGGGGAGAAAAAAGACAGAAAACTAAATAGATAGATAGGTAGATTGATAAATAGATACTTTGTCCAGAGACACTTGCAGATGGTCCACTGAGGGTAGTGTGAACGTTCAGACTGTGATGTGCTTTTACCAACAGCAGCAAAGGCACCTGTGTATCGCTTTGTTTTAAAAAAGAAAGTACGCCTCAGGACCTTGTTCCAGCTGAGTCCATACACATAGAACCAAATCCATCCATAATTTCTTCCAGGGGGATTTCTAACACACAAATTCACTGATTTCCTATGATTTCCAGCCATTGCAGAGGTTGGGTGCTAGGTTAGCCAGCTTGAGGCCATTCACACCAATGTCCCCATGTGAGACTTATCTGAGATTGTATATTATGTATGTCATAATGTGGTGGAGGGGTTTGTGTGTCCTGGTGATCCTTGGAGCTGTGTGTGTGTGTGTGTGTGTGTGTGTGTGTGTGTGTGTGTGTGTGTGTGTGTGTGTGTGTGTATTTGGGGGGGCTTCTTGGAGTTTCTGGGTGGGGTCATGAAGGTTTTTGGGTGGTGTCATGGGAGGCTCTATAGTCCTCTTGGGCACCTTCAGTGGTCACATGGGCAACAATGGAGAAACCCAGAGAGGGAGATAGAGAGGAACGGCCTGTCTGATCTTAACCTGAGTGGTGCTTTATTATCAGACTTACATGCTCATCATGGATTGGCTGTAACAAACACTGTGTTTGAGCACAGGGTAGTTCATAAGTGTACCTGGTACCAGAACACCTAAGGTGTAAGATCAATGATCAGTGTTGTGATGGTAGTATCAGATCTGCAGTTGTTTGTCTTGGACACTCAAGCAAAGAGAGGAGTGGAGCTGTCAACTGGTGAGATGGTAGGGGAGTCTGCTGTACAGATAGGGTAAACCCAAATGTGTATTGAGGATGAGCCTAGAATGCCTAACAGAGGCCCTTGTCAGCAAGGTATTGAACTCTTGATACATGCATTTTTTCATGCAACCCAGAGGAAGTTGAGGAATCTGAGTGGGGCATGTCCAAAGCTTCCATTGTGGAGGCACCCTGCTAAGACTTGTGGTCATGGTGTCGACCTCAGAACAGCAGTGGACAGCAGTGATGGAGACCATCAAGATGAAGGAGGACTGGCATGGTTGACCCAGGGGTCTCCTCAAGAAGCAGATGGGCCGGGTGGGCTTTGGCTGCTGCAGATGCAAAAACCTGGGTGTGGGAGGAGTTCAGGGAGACTTTCAGAGAAGGAATTTTGGCTGGACTCAAGGAAGTTCTGGCATAACATCAGACGACTAAGGAAGGGAAAGCAGGGCTTGGCCCAAGCATCAGCATGAGAGGAGAGCTGCTGACTCTGACTGGGGATATGGTCAGGCGGCGGAAAAAGAACACCTTGAGGAATCCGACCAACAAGTCAACTGAAAAGGAGACAGAGTTTGAAGACCAAGGGAAGCCTCACTCATGTCTCCAGCAGAGCTCTGTGAGGTAGTCAAGCAGTTCCTCAACGGTAAGACAATAGGTGTGGATGAGATTTGGCCTGAGATGCTGAATGCTCTGGACAATGTTGGGCTGTCTTGGCTGACATGCCTTTTCAGTCCTACACAGGTTGGGCACAATGCTTGTGGACTCGCAGACCTGGGTGGTGGTTCCCATATTAAAAGGAGGATCGGAGGGTGTGCTCTAATTATCAGGGTATTACACTGCTCAGCCTCTAAATATTATGCCAGGGTACTGGAAAGGAGGCTCTGACTGATTGTCGTACCTCAGATACAGGAAGAGCAATGGACAACAGTGGACCAATTCTTCAGCCTTGAGATTATTGGATGGGTCATGGGCGTTTGCCCTTCCAGTCTACATGTGTTTTGTGAACTTGGAGAAAGATTATAACCGTGTCCCTCAGGGGGTCTTGTGGGGAGCACTACGGTATTATGGGGTACCAGGGCCATTATCACAAGCCATCCAGTCCTTATATAACTGGAGTGAGAGTTGTATCCATGTTCTCACTAGCAGGTCAAGCACATTACCTGTTGGTTTTGGCCTCCATCAAGGTTGTCATTTGTTACCGATCATGTTACCGATTTTCATGGACAGGATCTCAAGGAACAGTTGGGGATTGTGTTTGGTTTGGGGTCCTCAGAAAAGCTTCTCTGCTTTTCAAAGATTCTTTTGTATTCATCAGAACATAACTTACAGCATACACTGGGAAGGTTTGCAGTTGAGAATGAAGAGGCTGGAATGAGTCATCAATTCAAAGTCTGAGGCCATGTTATCTGCCGGAAAATGGTGGATTGCTCAAGGTAAGGAGTTTAAGTATCTCTGTGTTTTGTTCATGAGTGATGCTACAATGGAGCGTGAGATCGACGGGCAGATTGGTGCACCAGACTGTTGTGATGAAGAAGGAACTGAGACGGAAGGCAAAGCTTTTGATTTACCAGTCAGTCAATCTTTGTCCAACCCTCACCTACGGTCATAAGCTTTGGGAGGTAACCAAATGAATGAGATGGTGAATACGCAAGACTGAAATGTGTTTCCTTTGTAAGGTGGCGAGGCTCCCTTATATAGGGTAAGGAGCTCAGACATCTGGGGGGAGCTAGGAGTAGAGCCAATGCTCCCTCATGGAGCCAGATGAGGTGGTTCAGGCATCTGATCAGGATGCCTCGTGGGCACCTGCCACTGAAGGTTTTCCAGGCACATCCCATTGGCAAAACACCCTGGGTAAACCCAGAAAATGCTGGAGAGACTACAGTATATATCTCATCTGGACTGGGTACACCTTGGGATTCCCTAGGAAGAGCTGGAAAATGTTGCTGGGGAGAAGGATGTCTGGACTACCTTGCTTAGCCTGATGCCACTGCAACTGGACTCCTGATAAGTGGCAGAAAATGGATGGATGGATTGATGGATATATAAGGAACTAACTTCCAAAATCATATTTTGGACACCCTTGACTTTTCTTGCTTTCATTGAAGAACTTTTAAAAGGGGGCATGATGTAAGAGTGAAGGGATATTCTTCCTGATATTTGATTTTGTAATGGCCAAAGGGGATTAGAAAGTGAGGATGTGGAAACGACATCAGGATGTGTCATTTGTTGAGTGGTCGATAAGAGAAGAAGCATAAGATAAGACAAAATTTATAAATTCAACTTCTGAAAAGAAAAAAAGATGGTGTGGATAATGAGCAAGAGAGGTAAAATACTGCAAGCTGAAGAAGGAACAAAAAGGAGCATGAAAGCAAAGAGCAGAAACATCTCTCAATGACAGAAAAAAGGACATGACTGATAGAGAAGCGCAACACTTGGCAAAAAGAAAATCATACAAAAGGAAAGAAAAAAAGTCTGACAGACAAGGAACACAGGATGAAGATGTGTAATACTCCATAACAAGACCAAAATTGGTCTGGCCATCGGCCGACTGCTGTCTCTGCCTGACTGGAGGTTTGGCCCCACATCACAAAACGGTCTGTCTGCCGTAACATCTGCCTGAGCCTTAAACTGAAGACTTAGACTCACTTTCCTCCTCTTTTTATTATTCCATTTGCTTCTGTACTCTGGAAACCAAAAGATGCAGGGACAGATGGTGTCCTGCATCTGGTACACCTGTGATGGTTTGTAAAAATGTTTGTAACTACTCCTGCGAAAGAAAGCAGACAGACCAGCGTTTTCTGTTTTTTTTTTTACCTGACAAGTGGAAGAAAGTGGATAGGTAGAGTGACATTGTCTTTTTTTACCAGTCCAGTGCAAGTAAGTGCATAGACAGAAAAAATAACTAGAGCATGGAGAAAAGACAAAGGAGAGAAGTAGCAAAATATGGACAGATAAAAGATTACAAAGATATTGAAGGAAAAAAAAGAATACAATAACAAGAGATAAAAAGTAAAAAATTAAATCTGAAAGAGAACTAAAAGAAAATAAGATGTGAAAATCAGAAAATATAAAGGGGAAAAAGCTGGTGAATGCAAGGCTGAAGCACAATTATTTGCATTAGTTATCTTATGAAAAGTGGGATCTGAGAACATAGTCACTATCAGGTGCAGATTAATGTTGAAAGGTCAAACGTCAACATTTGGGTTGAAAGACTAGAGGGGGAGGAGGGGGAAGGCCTTTCTGGTATAGATTGGTCCGTAAGCTAGCCTTAGCTTCCCACTAGACTAAACCATTGTCTGATTTATTGTTAGCTATCTGCAGGGCTAAACCAAAGTCCTCAGTGATGTCTGTTAGCCAACATATAGGTTAACCCAGAGTCCTTTTCCATGTCCCTGCTGGCGACTTTGCAGTCCATCACCATATCCACATCCAAATAAAAACAGGGGCATGTTTTTCCATCATTTGGTCAAACAGTGAACACACAGCTCACTTTGTTTGTAAGAGTTTGCTGTCCTCAGGCCACCTCCAAAGGCAATCCTTGTGGCCTCCAGAAATCGTCATGGCAGCAATTCAGCAATGGCAAAGACAGAGCCCCAGAGGGAGACTGTCCATCCATGACCATGAGTCGTATTAGTATCAAAACCACAAGCTAACCTCGCTGGCTTTCGCTTCCTGCCAAGTCATCCATCATCTCGACTAGCATTAGCTACTGACCAATCCATATTAATTTGGTCGGTGATCTGGCTTCTCACCAAGCTCTAGTCCATTTTGATTCAGTCCTTTAGCTGGCAATAGCTTTCCACCAAGCCACAGTCCATGTTGATTTGGTCTGTTAGCAAGCATTAGCTTCCTGCCAAGCCATAATCCATATTATTCGGTTGGTTAACGGACATGAACTTCTTGCCATGCTACAATCCATGTTGATTCGGTCTGTTAGCTGGTATTAGCTTCCCACCAAGCTATAATCCACGATGATTCAGTCTGTTGGCTAGCATTAGCTTCAAACTCCAATAGTCCATATGTCCCAGGTGTGTGTCATCCTCCTACTTTCAGCTCCAGAGACAAAAGTTACTTGTGGTTTGGCAGGTAGAGCCTTTCTCAGCTGGGGACAGGTAGAGCTTGCCATTAGCGCAGGCACACAGCTCGTACACAGTCTGTTTAGTGTAGGTGGTACCGGCAGGTGCTCCCTCCAAGGGGTCCACAGCACTGCCGAGGGGAATGTTGCCCAGCCTGATGGTGTTGGCATCTAGAAAGATCTGTGAAGAGAGATGATTTAGAAAACATGAGAGCATCAATGAAGAACAATGATTGAGAACAAAAGAAACACAATAAAACAATAAAATTCATAAAACATGAAAATAGATGCACAGAAGTTGATGTTACAGCTGTTGGGGACTGAGCTCACACGGATTGTCTTGCCTGGGATAATGAACAGAAAAACAGAAGGGGAGAAAGTTATGTTTTCAATAAAAAGATAAGAAACTAGGGTTGTGGGTGCAGAGAAAGAGAGAGCACACTGCCGTAGGGGATGTGACTTTACTCTGTGGTCGACTGGGGTTGTCATCAAGAAAGATCTACGGAGACAGGGGGAATTTCTATTTAGAACGGGTCTCTTTTGATGAAGAGTGGGAGTGGGAGTGAATGAGACAGAGGGCAAGATAGGTGAAGAGAAAAGCAAGAGAATCAGTGGGTGAGGAGTGAGGGGAAGATGAAGAGACAGGGAAAGGGAGACACAGAGGAAAACAAGAAGAAAAAAATATGCAGCAAACAAATCAAACTTGTATACCTGTTGTTTTGATACCATATCATATTAATTATCATGTTTTCCTCCAAACGTGAATAAATCTGTCAAAAAATATCACTCGACATATTTTAAAAAGTTGTTTAAATTATTTTGGATAATTTAATTGAAACAAATGCCTATCTATCATCTATCATTCTCAAGATAAAATCAAGCAGCTTCTTAGTGTTAAGATAAAACAAGTGTCAGGATAAAAACACTTAATTTATCACACTTTTGTTTACTTGCACAGACAAGTTAACTTATCTCTTTGGTCATTTTTGCAGAATTAGACTTTAATGCTTGACTGCAGTTTTCGCAGACTTGGTGTCAAAATAACTTGAAAACAGATTTTCTTAAATGATTTCCAATGCAACTAAACCTTCCAGGGACTTGGAGGATTTTCAGTCAGTTTGAGCTGGAGGGTGGGTCAAGGGGGTTGGTTTTTGATGGAGGAGAATGGATCTGACAGATCATGTGCCCAGTCAAGTTTGTCTGTAATTACTGAGAGAAACACCTGCAATGCACAAACAAACAAACGACAAAAGGGTTACGTACTAAAGAAAAGACAAAGAGCTGCACCCACCCTAACTTTCTAAGAATAAGGACAGATTGGAGGATGCATCGCCAGATTACCAACAGGAGCAGAAAAAGCGGTAAACTTTATTGGGGTCTTAGGTCTTCAGGGGCCCTGAATCACAATCAATCGAAATGGTGAGGGCATTAATGTACCTGATATTGAGGCTCCGTGTTAAAGACCGCACTGTGTTGAAGAGTAGTTTGAAGAGTTCGTATAGTGTTTATAAAGCCCACATTCATATATAATTTTGTGACATTGCAAATTTGAGGCTGGGTTGTATAATAGCAGATCATGTGCCCAGTCAAGTTTGTCTGTAATTACTGAGAGAAACAGTAATTACAGACAAACATGCCAACACAAGTTGGCATGTGTAGTGTGTTGATTGATGATTAGCTTACTAAATGATTAGGCCATCAAAACAAAAAGTAATGAGCAAAAATTTTGATAATCAAATAATCATCTTAATCACTTTTTAAACAAAATGGCTAGTGTTTGCTGTTTCTATCTTCTCAAACATCATTGGATGATTTTCTTTATCATACCTGATAGTAAAGTGAATATCTTTGGATTCTGGACTGTTGGTCAGACATTTCAAGATTTCACCTTCGTTTGTGTTAAATTGTAAAGAACATTTTCACCATTTTATAGACAGAATGATAACTTGTGGTTTAATGAATGATAAAATTTATCAGAGATCTGGTCTAAATGATAGAATGTAAGGTGGTTAATGCAAAGCTGGTAAGATACACAGTGTGAGGAGCAGGTGGACCGTGTGGAGAAGAGGAAAGATACAGACAGAGACCCAGAAACACAGAAGTGATACTCTTGTTCTTCTTGCACTTCTCTTTCCCTCTCACTTGCAATCATCCCCCATTTTGGCCCCTGACACTACCCTACATCCCTCCTGGCCCTTACTTCTTTCTGCATTCCTTCAGCCCAATCCTCTCATCTTCAGACTGATACAAGCTGAGTTTCAAATGAGTATCAGTACACAATTTTGGTTTCTACTGACTGCATTGCCTGCTTCTTTATTTACTCTTCAATATCCAAGTAAACTGCTCTCTTGCTTTTCTCTCTCTCTCACATAAACTCACACACCCCAAGGCTGGACACTAATCTCAGGAGACATCTGTATCCCCACTATTCATGCTCCTCATTTTAGAAATGAGGAGAGGGGAAGCGAAAATGTGTACGGAAAATAGTGAAAATGTTGTGTGGAAAATAGCTATGAGTGCAAAAAGACAGAGGGAAAAGAGGAGGAAGGGAGAGAGAGAGAGTGTGTCAGATGAAAGGATGAGAGAAGGATGACAGAGAGAAAATGTCAAATCAGAAGTGGTTGTAAGAATATGGGAAACAGAAAGAGGGTGAGAGAAAATGAATGGAAGAAAAATGGGAAAGAGAGCAATGAGGGATTCAGATACCCTAACAGTGAGGAACCAATTAGTATAACTAATGATTTCACATTGGCTGATGGGGCACATCTCGATCTGTATAAACAACACACACACACACACACACACACACACACACACACACACACACACACACACGCACACACACACACACACACACACACACACACACACACACACACACACACACACACACACACACACACACACACACACACACTCTCTCTCTCTCTCTGCATGATGGAGCAGAGCAGAGGTGCTGCTCATGTAGCCTTTAAATATCTGTGTAGCTAAAAGCAGTATGTCATTAACCTGGAGATAAATAGGTCCAGAGGTCTTCACTCAGTGAAATAGACTTAACTTTGGTGTTTTAAATATACAAATGCTGTGACCTTAAGTCAGTAAATTAATTGGCTGATTGATGAGATTTCAATTATATAGTTTTGACAATCAGAAAAGGTCCATTAAACAAATGTTTCACCCCGACTAAGATATGATGATTTGTAGTGTACAAATGAAGAGGTTGACATAGGGGGGGTGATCATTTTGGTGTCTACATATGCGGTCCAGAAATAATAAAATACGATATGCAGTATTGAAATCACTTTAACAAATCAATTTGCAAAGTTAGTACTACCAATATTCAGTTTGGCCACAAATATGTATGACAAGAAGACTGAGTTGAAAAATACTGTAATTTTTCTTTAGGCTAATTAGTCATATGTGTTGGGCGTACCTTTTACTCTATTATTTACAACGTAATGATTCCCAAAAAGAAGAAGACAAAAAAGAACGTAAGTCCCCATAGGGAGCTGTTCACTGATAAGTAGTCCAGATTTGAACAAGCTTTATTCTTGTGTAGATAAAATGTATTATCTACAATCATCGTGTTTCCACACAAGATTCGGTAAAAAGGTTTTGTTTTAGTACTTCAGTTATTCCCCTCACCTCCCCACAAAAACAGAGGCAGGAGAGAGAGTCTCTTTGAAGGTACTGTGTACAGCCATCTCATTAGCCTGCCATGGCCATTGGTTTTAAAGAGACATAGTAACAATGACAATAAGACACTTTAAGAGCTAGTGAAAAACGTATATGTGCACATCTCTCCCGGTGTGCCGGGTAAAGGAAAATACCACACTACATCTCTAAATGTCAAGGTATCCCTTTAACAGGTCCCTGGTGCACACCTGTCATCTTCCCTTTGGCTCCTCAATAAAAGCTGCCGGGGCTCAGTTATAGCCTTACAGAGGAAAGGACTCAGTCACGGTTGGCAACATAACCCAAATCTAATTCCAACAGCCTCCTTGCCATAGCAATGAAAACCTAAAATGAACTTGGGCTTGGCAATGGGATGGGAGAATGAGGAGAGATGTGTCCGTGCATGTGGAAATGCCAATGAAATTACTGGTTTCTCTTCCATAACATTGGAAACATCATGGCAACAAACTGGGGGAAGAGGAACAGAGGAGGGAGAGAAGAAAACAGACTAAAGATGACGGAAGAGGAGGGACGGATGGAGAGACAAATAAGAAGGGAGGGAGGGGATGCTGTTTATGAGAGTGGAAGGAATAGATGGCAATTAGTGGGTAAAAATGATAGCTTACAAGGAGGGATGGAGTGAGGAAGAGATCGATAGAAATGAGGTGAGAGGAAGGTGGATGGAAAGAGTGATATAAAAATGGATGGATGCTAGGTAGCAGGTAATAAGGAGTGAAAGAGAAGAAGAGGTGGGGGATGGACAGATGGATGGATGGAAAGAAGGAAGGGAAGAAGAGGAAGGGGAGTGGAAGTCATTTGTTGTAGCTTAAGGTCGGATTAGTGCTGACATTCATCCCAAATGAAAGTGTCTGTAAGTATTAGGTCGGCCTGTTGTTAGCAGTATGTGAGGGTCTAAACATGGGATTGTGTGTGTGTTCGAGAGAGAGTAAGGACATGTGTCTGTGAATATAACAGTGTTTATGAAAAGGTATGAAGTGGTGCTTTTAATACATGAGTTCTTTGCTTCTACACGTATTTAGTGACATGCCTGCATTGTATTCGCATACGTGTATGTGTGTGTGCACCTATGCTCTATTATTGCTCGCAAAACAGAGGGAAGAACAGGCACTATTGTTATAAGGTCTTATGGTGCTACCAGCCAGAAGCAAAGGTCCCCTGAATTGTCACACAGGGCGAGCACTTGGAAATTTTAATTTCTCTATTTAGTCTACTTACCACATGGATGTTCTGGGCTCTGCCTTCTTCAGCAAGCATGAATGTTAAGCCGTTGTCTTATATCAGTGATACTGAACTTAACTCTGTGTTTCAATCATCCATCAAAGCCATATCAAAAAAGACATAATAAATTATTTAAATAATAAAGACCTAGATATTTTCACTAATACCAGAAACCTGGTTTTCATACACATGTCAGTTATTGGCAATTAATTACTAAAAAAGTTCATTTGTGAGATAGATAGATCACCTATCTATTTTAGAAGAGCAAGGAAAACGAAATATGTTTTCAGATTTACAAGATAATACATTTTATCTGATAGGTTTGGAAAGGGTTTCCTTCAAAATCACAGAGGAATGTAATCTTTTATGTAAAATGACATGTACATTTGAAAAGCAACAGGAAGTGGACAAAATAATAGGAACCTAATAGGAACTTAGAGTATAAAAACACTACACATATAGAGTTGAAACTAAACCAGCTATTGCATTACAGGTTTTCATGTTATTTTGTCCACTCCCTGCATACTTACGATATACAGTATAATGAGGAAATGTGTGCCTGTCTTATATGTATATGCATTTGCATAAATGTACTGTCTGCGTGGGTGGCTGGGTGTGTGCATACAGTATGAATGTGTGTGTGTGTGTGTGTGTCAAAGCCATCTCTCTCCGACATCAGTTTAGCAAGCACGTGGTTCAAGAAGATGGGAAACATGCGGGAAGCAGCAATTATGGAGGGTCAAAACATTTTTCATGGATGATTTCCTTTGGCACAGCTGAGGAACAGGCGCAAGAGGGTGGGAGGCGAATGAGCTGTGAGAGAGGAGGGGGGAAAGTGGCAATGAAGGGATGAGCTTTTCCTGGAATGAAAGGCGGAGGAGGTGGAGGGAGAAAGACAGCAGAGGAGATATGAGGGTTAAAGTGTCTCTGGGAAGAGATCAGGGGGAAGAACAAGTGTTGGAGTGTGCTGAGTGGTGAGTTTAGGAGAAGAAAGGAGTGTGTGAATGTGTTAAGGAGGAGACTGGGAGGAGGAGGAGAGAGTCTAGGGTGTCTGGGAGGACAAGAGAGGAAGAGCGGCATGTATGAAGGATAAAACTCACGTTATTTACTGATACACTGCAGTAATTTTTTTTTACACTTGTGTCTCTTACCTTATAAAAAAGGTAATTGGTTCTTAACTTGTATATTCAAATTATCTGCTCTCCAATTCATTTCATAACTACATTCCTCTTTGAAGTGTCATCTATTTATTTATTCTTTTCTTTTTTGTGTATGTGGGTGTGGAGGCAATACCCAACAGTGCATGAATACAATATGCATAAAACAATAAAAGGTGGAATTATCTGAGGCTGCCTTCTCACAAACATATAATGCTCTTAAAGTGACAGTCACAATCTCATATGTGGTGAAACCGCATTCTGGCGAGTTTGTTATGACTAGCAGAAGCCAGTGCTGCTCATGTTCTTTTTTTTTTTGCAATCAAAATTTTATACTCAAGGTTGCAGAAGTTTAAACCATACTGGACTACACAGTGTTGACTTTAAAGTCTTGGATTGAGAGGATGGAGAAGCTGAAGAACGGAGGGGGAGAAGTGCGACAGAGGGCGAGAGGACAATAGCAGAAACACACACAGTTCAACCTCGAAGCCTCAGTTCACCTTGCCTCCCATCCTCCTTTTCTTTCTCTCTCTTGCTCCCCCTGAACTCACACACACTCCAACAACACAAATAGGTGGGAGGTTGTGAAGCTATCTGAGTGTATTACACAGCCCATTAGGCTTGTTGAATGGACAGACACTGAAATGGGAGCTGACAATGAACAAAATGACAAAGGGTGGAGAGACACTGAGAGTTTAGTAACCCAGATGTAGTTGGGACATAAAGCAATATCAGTGTGCTCTACTGTACTATATATGCACACACACACACACACGAACACACACACACACACACACACACACAAACACAAACACACACACACACACACACACACGCACACACACACACACACACACACACACACACACACACACACACACACACACACACACACACACACACACACACACAAATGCATTCACGCAAATAGACACAGGTAGATGAGAGTAGAGGCTAAAAAGACTTGATGCACCGCTTTTGCCACTTTCTTAAGAGGTACATTATTACAGCCTCCTTCATCGTCGCCACGTTTGTTGTTGTCAGAAACCTTTGATCTGAGTTGTCCTCTAGTGGATGTATAGCTTAACATCCATGCAAACTGAAAGGATGCATGGAAGTGTGTAGGCAGCGGCGGTTATTGTTTGAAATGGACGCATCTCTTTTCGTAAGTAAAGGTGGCATAAATGAGCCTGAATAGTAATGCACATGCACACACAACAGCAACAAACAGGCACTGAAGCAGCCTCAGTATATCATGAATACAAACACAAGCTGTGACAGATGGTAACACAAATAAGAGACAGACAAGGAATAAAAAGTCCCACATGTAGAAAGACTGAAACTGAGTGTCATTAGACTAACAGAATGTCAAACACCCACCCATATTTATGACGATCGCCTCGGGCAGTGTAAAGTCTTAGGCTAATGAATTTTCTGATGTTAATCACACCTTTTTAAAAACATCCCCTTCTCCTAGCCATTGGCAGGTATATGTTAATCTGTTATCTCTCTCTAATAAAGACACTGGATGATGAAAAACAATTTTTGGAAATAAACAGAGAGGCTCTAGAGACTGACAGAGAGGGGTACAGCTGTGACAGTGTGAGGTCATTGTGTGTGTACATCTGTGCAGAAACATATAAATGATTTCATGCACATGTGCATTTTCAGGTGTTTGAGCGCGCGCGTGTGTGTGTGTGTGTGTGTGTGTGTCAAGGTGAGCCTGTTCTTCTGCAGTTGTATCTTTGCTTTAGTGTGTGGATATGTGAGTGCTTATTTTGTGTTATGTATTGTGTATATTGTATATTTGTGACTCTTCCACGGGATCAGTGTGTACAACTGGGAGTTACCCCCTGCCAGCATTTTAATTCACTCACTATTCTTCTTTACCCGCAGGTAAAACAACAAGCAGCAAAAAAAAAAAAAAAAACCCTAGTCCCTGTGTACCAGCCCAATAACACCTCCAGGCTACAGCGTGTTAATAAACCCCAGCATTGTGTCAACAAACAATAAAACTCCATGGTAACCCAACTTTGTTAAAAAGTTTCTGTTAACCTGATTTTACCTCACTGCAGTCAGTTTTTGTGCATATCATGAACATATAGAAGCAATTGTGCCATTTGGGGCATTTTTTTACATGTCTGAAAAGAGTTTTAGGTAATGATGACATTTCCAAACAAGCTTTTAAGTAACACATTATTCATTTTTATATGCATGTCAGATGATTTGATTTACTTTCTTAGGTTTTTCTTTGTTTACTCAGGAATGACGCTGACTTCAATCTGACGCCTGTATCTCTCCATGCAGACCCACGTGTCAGCTTGTAAACCCACAAATGAAAGTATCAACAGCTCAGAAAAACTGCATTGTATTTAAACTCACTGATTGATGAGCACATCCTGACTACCACATAATCCCCTCTTCTATTGTGAGGTGATGGCATGTCTTTGGTCTGTTGTTTCTGAGGTGAGAAAATACCTTGGCCTCTATAACCTCGAACTGAAGAACAAAAAGTATTAATAGAGAAGTTTTCCGGTGGGCAATAGCTGGAGATGCTGGCCCCTAAGGTGAGTAGCCAATAAAACTCTGAAAAAACACTGGAAGCCGCAGAAGCAGTCACCTATAGCACTGTTAATGCTCTTATTAAAAAAACAAAACAAAAAAGAAAAACAAAACTTTGACTATATTTTGTTATTTTTAAATAATTAAATACATTTTATATTGTAAAGATTTTATCTCTTTGATACATTAGCGGTTTTTAAGGATGGGGTTAAAGAAAACCTGAGGAGCAGCAAAAAATAGGATCAATGATGTAGTTTCAGTCCAGAGCCATTTTCACCACGTGTGCAATGTGCAAGCTGTGTGTTGCAACATGAGATCCTCTCCTCTTGCTCATTTTGACACATTTAACTAATCAAAACAAACTCCATGTTTGTGACCTGTACATGGGCAAGCAAAAGCCTTGCAGAACCTTTGCTGTGAGCAATAATGTCTTAAATGTGATGCTGACAATATTTGCAATCTGCATGTTAGCAGTGCTCACAAACTGTTTTCGTGAAAAGGCCCCCTTATGAACAGGAACACCATGAACTCTGTCCTTGATAAGCTTTGAATTGAACTGGATAACACCCAGTAACCACATTTAGAGAAAAGAGTACATATGATAGAAATGAATAATGCTCTTTAAATAAAAGCTTTTAACTGGATGCAGAGCTGTCAGGACTGGATTTTGCCACCACTTACTAGCAAAAATGTCATCTAGTATTCTCCTATGATTTGCATTCACATGCAGGAGCTTCCCAATATAACCACAAACCACTACTGTTGGAACTTATGTGGCCTACTCCAGGGCATTCAAACAGTATTTGCTGAGTGTGCTGCAGTATCACTCCCAGGAGAACATTTCTGTGCTGTCTGCCTCTTAACAAACAGCAAATAAACATCAAAATGTAACCATTTTGCACACTAATTGGTCCTCTAGCGTACCCCACTGCACTGGACCTTTTCCACTTGAATGCAAATGTAGCCCTTCTGACATTACATACTTATATACTAAGTATGTAGTGTATATATATACACACACACACACACACACGGATTACAGAAGAGAATATTTTATTTCTAATCCTATGACTAGGATCCTGTTTAATATTAAGGATATAATCCAACTAATACTCGGAACCATCAGTAGAAATAAAACTTTAGTGAGCCAACCTACAAAACCTTTAAAACCAATTTCTCTGAATTTATATGACTGACAACTGGCACTGATAGAAACATGACTCATTTTCAGCAAATGCAGGTTCCATGTTTCAGTTTGTCGGAAGGTCTATTCTTCTGTAAGGAGTTGTCTTCTAAAATAAAAGGTGAGAGAGACGTTAAACAACTTCTAAAGAATAAAATTAATGCTGCACAAAAGCTGCTGAAAAGAGCTGTGGCTGAATAAGGCACATATTACGAGGTGAGCAGAGGAAGCATAGACTGATTAAAAGTTAAAGTAAAAATAATCAACAGAGACGAGTACAGAAGCGGTGACAGGGGGATGAAACTTGAAAGGGGGGGGGGACATAGATGGACAAGCAAGACGGATAAAGTGAATTAATGTTGGATAGAAGGACAGACGAGGAGGGAGAAAGAGAGAGAGAGAGAGAGAGACAGAGAGAGAGAGAGGGAGTTGATAAAAAATAAAAAAAAAAGGCAGGAGGACTGCAGGATTCCTGAGAGGATCTGTCAACTCTCGTTGGCTTTGATTTTAATGGAAGCCAGCGCTCCCCTACCTCTAACCCATTTGGCCCTAATTCCAGCACTGCTTTCCAAACTTTTTAAACTTTAATGGCCCCTTCTTAAGTGCCAGCTGCTGACAACATTGATTTGGCTTTAAGCCTCGCTGTCCTGCACGCCTTTATTTTCTCCTGCAAAATCGACAGAAACATCTATTTTCTGCCATCCTCCTGTGCCTCCTACTCATCCGATCCTCCTTCTATCCTCCCTTCATCTGCTCTCCTTTGTTCAGTTGATGGTGTCAGCGGTCGGGGAAAGCTTGTATGAGAAGAAGAAGGATGAAAAGGAATGTTATTTGGATAAACTGTTCTTTTTAGGGATGTATGTAGGTATTTTTTTGCCGCTTATTTTAAACAGACTGGGTTGGCGCAGAGAGAGGAGATACTTCCTTTGCAGACTGAGCGAGAGATGCTTTTGGTGACACGCTACATGCAGATGCAGTGACATGGTCCTGTGGTATTGCTGCCCAAAGTAATACACCAAGAGTTTTTTAAGAAAGGTCACAAGAGAGGGAGAAGTACTATATCATCTGCAAGTCTCTCAGTTTTGGCTGAACCACAACAGCAGGGCCAGACCCAAGTGCCTGTGACTAATTGACTGAGTGAGTGATCAAGTAACACCATTGGTCAGCTAAATGCCACATGACTGAGTTATGTATTGGTTGGCTGGTGGAGTGTTGGAGTTTCCCCATTGGTTAGTTTCTATTTGGGGGGGGCCTTTACAGTCTGTAGTGTTACCGATTCAGCGCATTTTTATGTATTGTCGTGTGAGAGGCACTTTGCCTTTAATTTATGAGTACAGTGATTTTGTCGTGGTTATAAAATCAGGATTGTTCTGCAAATAAGCAAAAACAGTGGTAGATTTCATCTTAGAGAGATCCCCCAAATTCTGGTGGCCTCAGGATCAGCACTTTGGACTGGAGCCACGACAGACATTACAAATGAACTATGGAGCTCTTCAGGTACATAGGATGCTCTAGATTGTAGGCTGATCAATCAACTGTTTTACTACAAAACCAGCAAAAAATATACTCCAGTTATTTTGGATGAGAGGAGATGCTGCAGGAAAATCAAATCACAAAATAAAAAACACCTTATATTTGAAAATATGCACACAGCTTTGTTTGTGGTTTATCTGTCATTCGTTTTGTTGTGAATAATAAACTGTGAAGTGAAATATGGTGTGAAAATGACTAGCATGTGATTTATGCAGATCTGAACCAAACGTAAACTGTACTGTGGGCTCATGTCCCTCGCTTTTCAAGTAACAGCCGCCAAATCTTTTTGTTTGGCATGCTGAGTTGAATGGGATTATCAGAGAGAATAGCTGCAGGTGTTTATGTGACATGCAAGATCTTTCTTGAAGTGTCTGTAATGAACCACTGACCTGTTATATCAGCAGTGAAACCGTCGAAATTATATATATGACAAAGGCATCAGTTCTTATAGTTTTCATAAGAGTCATAAAAATTGCTGTGGAGCTCTATCTGTCACCTCGTCGGCAATCAAATGTGTGTCTCTAAGCTCAAGGATAATGCATGTCCTCATATAACATGGACCCTTATAAAAACGATTGCCTGATGAGGAGACTGTGCTGGACATATTTGTCTCTGTGTCTGTGAATTGTATATTTTTACAGACAGAAGACAACAATTGTCAGGATAATGATCTGCACCCAATGACCTAAATGGCAAAATGCATGCGTGAACATAATATGTGAATGGCTTAAAGTGGGTTTTTTGGGGTTCCGAGCATCTTTTTGGTATTTTGGATTTTAGCTATACAGTATACTCAAAATAAGGCCATGGATAAGAATAATTACAATGGACACATCAAGGGACACAAGCTGTTAAAGGACACACTTAAACATGGCATGGATAGTCATTGAAAACAAAGAAAAACGAGCACAAAGCATAAAATAAATAGTAAAAAAAATAAGTGTTATGTTTGAGAGTTCTTTGTGCAGATAGAAGAGAAGGTGGACAGGATCCGTTAAAATAGTGTGTTGTTGTTTCATGAGAAGTCGGGTGGTCAGATATGATTTTGAGAAACACAGGATAGAAAGATAGATACAAGAGAAGACGTTGGTTAAATTGGATATTTATAATAAACAGACTCAGTAAAGCAATAGCTGCACAAGTTCTGAATGAAAAGCATTAGAAAAAGTGTTTTACAACTTAAGCTTATGACATTAATGTAGCTCTCAGTCTCACACACTTCCTTTATGGCAATGCAATTACATGAGTCTTGCACAACACATTTACACATGCTGCTGATAAGGCTTCCGATGGCATTTATAAAGCTGTACCTGAGTGAAAAGGGCTTTCTTTTTCTATGCATGCTGAAGTAAAGGGTGACAAGGTTGAGAAGAGGTGCACCACAAGTCTTTTATTTTGTCAAGCTTTTCAAGCTATCAAGGCTTGCCAAAGGCCCACAGCGCAATCATTGTTACACTCTGCTAAACGCTATTGTTCACCATCAATAGGAAGACATCTATTTATGCAGGGATGACAGAGAGAGAGATGGAGAGGGAACGAGAGAAAGAGAGGGAGAGAGAGGGCGAAAGACAGAGATAATGGATGAACAAAGAGAAGGAAGAGACAAACGAATACATGAAACAGAAAGGGAGAGAAAGACAGAGATGACAGAAAAGAGGTAAAAATGATAATCCCCCCTTCCCTCCCCTTTCCTTGTCAAGTGACAGCCACAGTGATGTATAACCCTGGCAGTGGAAAGTTAATTAGATAGGCTGGGTTACTTAGAGATGAAGGACTGAGAGGCTGAGAGGGAGAGGGGGGAGGAGGAGGAGGATGAGAAGAAGGTGTGGAAGAAAACAAAAGAGAGGAATAGAAAGAAGGATGCTAGAGATATGAGGAGTGAGACAAGTCAGGGAAGAACAAGGGAGAGATATAGGACAGAGAAGGAAATTAGAGGAGAGACATGGCAAGGGGGAGAGGGGAAGTTTAAATAAGAGGCAAAGGGCCTTGTTAAAAGTATGTGTTGCCTTTATATTCGGATCAACTTTAAAAGTATTCAGCCATAACAATATGATAGACACACATGCCACGGTGTAAGAAGGGTGCCATGGGGACAATCAAAAACATAAATTACAAGAAAAGCCTCAGTCTGTCTGGCACTGTCATCCCTTGTGCTTGCCTCAAGGACACACTTTAACATGTCATTCGCACTGCTGAGCAGGTGACTGGATGTCTGCCCTCGATCAACGAAGTGCATGACATAGACCAAAAGAACGGGATAAAAACAAACAGCATCAGATGTGCAGACTCAGGCGACTTCAGGTCACTTGAAGAACCCATTCACTGGAACCACGACTAGACTGGCGATTTCACTGTGTCTAGACTCTCCTTATCCTCCTATAGACCTGCCTGTAGTCCCACTAGGGTAAACCCCAGACAGGTCATCAGTCTACACATATATTCATACCGACGAGCCATGTGTGAAGACACCAGGGCAAGGAGAACTCTACAGAGTAAGGGCCAAACTGCCCCGCAGTTGTGCACTGAAATGGAGTATGGAGTAATTTGCCCAGCTCAAAATTGTCTCCAAAATGTTTTATTCGTCCTGTCTTTGTCCCCTTTGCCAGTCTTTGGTATGGGCAGCTTTATAGCAATCATATCTTGATTTTTGACTGTGATATGTTGGCATTCCTTTTAGGAGTCTTTCTTTGACATCTCCCAAAGTATTTTATGGCATAAGAAACTGCTTTGCCGTAATAACCTTGATACTGTGGATATGATCTGCTTCATGAAAACTCAGCTTCAAGGTTCTGGAGTACTTCATGGCCATAGATGGATGTAAGAAAAGGGTTCTTGTTACTGTTTCAGTAGTCAGTCATTTTGCTTTTACCCAAGCACTGAGGAGGTTTTGCATCATACATTAAGGTAATAATGAATAATAAATTGCAAACGTCTCAATGTCAAATATTTTGACTCACTCATCAAAATTTAGTTAATGTTACTAAAAAATCAGTCCGCCTGAAATATTAATGGTGTATGATTTTATCGTGTTTCTGCTACTTTGCAAATGCTAGCTGGATACTTAATAACATGCTGCTTTTCACTTTTCCATAACATTAAACTTCTAGTGCTTTATCAAATTTTTTTATATTCAGTACAATAACTACCTCACAGGATCAAACTTTTCTATGCTCTATACACCTCTCCCCAGCATTAATACACTTTACGCAACTCTGCCTGGTTGGACATATTAAATATGTATTTGGTCCACGACCTATTGTATATCTGACATTCCCACTTATTATTTAGTTAACAAGAGAGTCACTAAGAGAAAAGAAGAGCAGAAGGGAAGAGGACAAAAAAGGAGAGGAAATGAGAAATTAGTTTAGACGAGGAGCATCAAACTTTTACTGTTGGTTTCAGAGACTTCTGTTATGTGTTTGTGTGTTTGCGTGTCTGTGTGTGCGCATGCGAGACTGTGGGTGCATGTGGGGCTGTGTATGAGAATGCAAGACTGTGCGTATTTGTGATAGAAGACAGTGTGTGTGTGACTGACAATGACAGTGAGTGCGACGAACAAGAGAGGCCCATTCTTCTGTTAATTACCGAGTTAATGACACACTATGCTCCAGTGGACATGCAACATGGCAGGCTGATGCACACAAGACACACACACACACACACACACACACACACACACACACACACACCCACCCACCCTCCCACACACACACAAACACAAGGATAATGGCTAAGTCTGCTTCAGTGCTCACACAACATGGCAGGCTGCTATGCAAAGAGCTTGACAGTGAGATAGCAGGCTAACAATGATACACACACACGCACACAATCACGTGCACACACACACACACACACACACACACACACACACACACACACACACACACACACTGCAACTGACAGGGAACCTCATCAAACCAGCTTTAATGAAGTCACTTCTCCCAAATAGAAGAGGGGAAGAAAGGAGGGATGAGAGGAGGAGGGGAGAAAAGGAGGACAAGGTCGCCTGGATTGATGACGCTCATTAGCCTAATAAGGTACTTTAATGAAGCGGGCCCAACACTATAGAGTGCCACAGAGCTAAAGACACACACACGCACACACACACACACGCACGCACGCGCACGCGCACACACACGTACACAAACACACACACAGATTTTGTGAGTTTGTGTTGTCCCTTGCATTTCACATAAGCACAGCTATTTTTGTCAGCGTCTCTCCACACACACCCAACATAAACACACAGACACACATGTATACAGGAAATGCATTCTCAGACACAATAAAAAACACTTTCACATTCAAACAGAGCAACAGCTGACAGCTGGAAACAAACACTCACCTCTCCTTCTGAGGACTGCAAGAGGAGGTCTTTCCTACAGGACGCTGTGAAGTCTCCCACTCCAGCGTTGACCTCGACACCTCTGGGGGCCTCCAGGGTAAGGGTCCGAGTTGGGGACTCCAACCTGTGAAGCATACACACACTTAAGTCACAGTGGAAGAAGTGGAAACAGTGAAAGCCTGCACTTGGACATACATCTTTAGAAAAAGACTGAGTTATTTTAACATCGTGCTTCAGCCACCATTAGACTATTACCACAGGATCAATAATGAACCGACTGTGAACAAGGTTTTCAATCCCCAGCTGCTCAATCAAAAGCAGTAAAAACTATGATTGAACTTGTATCACTAATACAACAAAGGAAAAATCATATTAATCATTACAAAAAAAAAAATCATATCTCTCTGATTAAATGTTGCATGTTAAACAACAGCCCGGAATTACACAGTGAAACGAACAAAAAGCTGGTTTTTCCATGTTACATGTTAAAGTACCTTTTTGAACTGCCCAAATGCTGTTGGACGTCAGAGGTTAAAAGAGAACACATTTGCTTAATAGGGTTGCTACTAACGACCATTTTTCTATTGGTTAATCTATCGACGGTTTTACCAGTTTGTTGATTATTTTAAATGATTCATTCCCTCCAAGGAATTTAATTGACACACTGGCACGTCAGTCAACATAGGTGCAGATTCTAGCCTTAACATTTTCTCTATTTAAAGGACATAGCAGGTAGCAGGCAGATGATGTTATGGCTTTTATGGCTGAGTGTATTTAGCAGCTACAAGGACAAAAAATATGAAAAAGCTCTTTCTACCAATGTATAGACAACACTTACGGATGAAGTAATCCTTCACATTTTTGTTAGTGATCGCATTGTGCACCATAAAAATATAAAATATACAAAATAACACTGGTTACACACAACTTATAGTGAAGAGATTTGAACTGTGATTTGCTCATCCTCCTAAAGTCAGGGATAAACAAGATGGATATTTTTAGGACTTTAACGTTATCTTATCCATACCCTTATTGGTCCAGCTCATACTATTACTGGTTCCTTTTCATTACTAAACAATTGAGTTTTTTTAATTATTATTTTTAAAAGAGAATAAATTAATATCCGGATTTAAATACAACTTAATACTGTTTCTCGAACAGCAACAGTAATGATCACAACAACAAAGTCAGTAAAACTAAACTCAATATCTCACTGGAAACAAACATAGAATGTCAGTAAAATGTCTGACATCAAAATACTGTGTGAAGTTTAGAAAGAATAAAGGACACAGACATCAGACAGTATCCTTCCTTTCTGTCCTCCTCCCTCTGCTGCTGGTGTGAAACGGGGGGTGGGGGGGGGGGGCTGGGGGGGGTGGGGGGGGGGGCTGGTTTGTCTCAGCCAGTAGCTCAGTTTACAACAAAACACATTTTAATATTCGTGGCAAACTAAGAACACCTGCATGTCGTCTAAATGAACTTAACTACACAACTCAAACCTGAAGAGCGAGTGCTGTTTTTTCCATGTTACATGTTACATGGAACTTCCTCAAAGCTGCTGGAAGTCAGAGGTGGTTTGATGAAGGACTTACTGACTTTTTACTGCACTCACAGTAACGTAATTTTCGAGTTATCTTTACTTGACCTGGTTCTGTGTCCACCACAGCCGTGTGTGTGTGTGTGTATGTGTGTGTGTGGAATATGTAGCCCTGCAGAGAGCAGAGGACAGAAGCAGCATGACCATAAATGATAAAAAAAAGTGTTAAAATATTCATATCAACACATTGTCCAGTGCTGACATCGTCGATTATGGCTTTGGCATTGGCCATATTGCTTACAAGCAACTTATACAATGCCAGGTTCTTCAGACATTAAATGTTATGTCTTAATCGTTTAATTCAATTTGCAAGTATTGCAAATGTCTAAATAACCACACTCTAAAGGTGTGCAGTGACAGAGTGAAACCTTTTACAGTTTCAGGCTCAGTGACTCAGGATGCATCTATAGAGAACCTTTAAAAACCCTCCTCAGGACATACTTCTTTCTTTGTTCTGGGGATCAATACATTTTTACAATACATTTCAAGTTTTTATGGTATTTTTTATTGTATCATTGCTTGCGTTTTATTCTTCCGTATGTGTTGTAGAAAGACCCATCTAGGGACAGGCATTGCAAACTATAAATGATGTGGTATGTGGTGTTGGTCTATGTTATATACTTGTTTCTATAAAAATAAAAATTTTATAAACTGCGGTGGCAACAGCAATGAACAATAGTTGCAGAGAACTGTTCTAAGGTGTGCTCTGCTGGTTTTGATCCAAACAACCTTTTGGAAAGTGATGCATGTATACAGGAGAAATTGAATTGAATCTAAAAAGCCTTGCAAAAACTTTCAGATTTACTCAAATCTCAAGTGTTGCACAAAATATTTCAAAGTGCTTTAGATGATCTGAACAGAAGTCACATTTGCCTCAGCAGAGAAATAGTGTAGATAGCTAATTAGTGCATGTAATGTGACCTAATACATGCCAACCTTTTTTTTTTCTTCTTTTTTTGAGAATCAGAGATTTTTCTTGATTTTCGAATTCATTTTGTAGTAACTGTTTCCTTTGTCTTTGAGAAAACCTACTTGAATTATTATGAACACTTAAGAACTGTTATACTGCACTGCTCAAAAGTGCTCTGGCCATGGTTGGCGTCACTCCCCTTGGAGTGTGAGGGGTAAGTCTGTGATTGAAAGTTGAAAACAATATGAGATGATTAAACAGCTTGGTGATGTTAGATCAGCATAGTGCTTCACTCAAGGGCATGTTGGCAAGTGAAATTAAATAAAGAGTGCTTTCAGCAAAGCAGACAGAATAACAATTTATGAAGTGTGAGCGTAACAAATTAAACAGCACAGTCACAACAAAGATCAAATAAGGAAAAAAAAGCTTCGCTTTAAGGGTACTTTTCCAGATATACTTTGCTCAAAGGCATTTCAGAAGGTCGGTCTCCCGATCCCTTCTGAGGGGTTGTAGGGATAAAGCATATAAGCCAAAGGGTAGATTAACTAAAGTCATAATGTCCAGTCTGTGGCCACAAAAACAGATACATAAACGAACATTACTGCCTTGTCCCAAGGCACTTTGGCTGGGAGTGATCGTACCAAGCTTCCTTTGTTAATGTCCTTCACTTCACTAGAGTCACCAGGATGGAGGCAGTGTACACCCTCCTCACAGGTACTTTGGCAAAAAATAATTCAACATTTCATGGTTTCAATCTGAAGAACTGAACATTAGCAGACAGAAAAAGGCTCCCTTGGCAGTGGTTTTCCATGTCTGGCTGCACCCGAGTAATGAACACGCACTTTAGAAGATATTTTTGTTTCAACATTGCTCCTTTCCTGCTACCAGGGTTATTTTCGGGGTGTTTACGCTTGATTAAAAAAAAAAAAAAAAAAAAAAAAAAAAGTTGCTAAAACAGTTCCCCTTGAAATAAAAATAAAAACATCAACTAAATGAATGCGTTGACTCCACTAATTAAATCAAGTGTAAATTAACTGGATTTCTGACCATTGATTCATTAAGTGAAGTAGGCTGAAGGAGCACAGATAGCTAGTGTCAATATAGTGTCACTTGATTTAAGAAAATGCTTCAAGCAGGCTGGTTTGCTTCAGAATTCAGTCATCTCAACCCACTAATTTGCTACTCTCATTGTAATGAAAATGGGAGTTTAGGAGTCTGTATCAGTATTCAAGTCCCTTTTTTTTTTTTTTTAAATGAACAGATTTGTAAGACCTTTACAAATCTGGGTTTACTATTTGTCCAAACTGATGGTGGTATTTATTCTGGGTTGAAAGTAAAGGTATTGGAGGTGTAGAGGAGTCATGAGGTGGATTAAAGGTGAGGGAAGGTTTGCTACTGTGCAGTGCTGAGCATCCAAACTATATAATAAGCGTTGGAAGCAGACACTTCACATTGGGCCTGACTTATTGATCTGTAAAAACAGAGCATATGCTGCACCAGTCAGAGGTTAAGAAGAGGAGAAATAAAGAGAGAGACAGGCAGACAGGTAGACAAGAGATCAAAAGTGAGTTGGAGGGAATGAAAACAGAAACCCTTCTCCTATCCGTCATTATGTTATAGTTTCGCGTGTGTAAGGGGGACAGAGAGAGAGAGCAAGAGAGAGAGAGAGAGCGAGAGAAAGACAGACCGTAGTCAACAGCAGTGAAGTGAGAATCTTCGGCTAGTTTGACAGCAGAGGCAATTACAGTGACGCTGCTGCAGGCTGAAACCAGCTCTCATGGGCAAACACGCAAACACGCAAACACACACACACACACACACACACACACACACACACACACACACACACACACACACACACACACACACACACACACACACACACACAGTGCTTCAGAAAGTATAATTATAGTTATGTTGGAGCCTTATGATACAATTTCATTTTTTCCCCTCATAAATCTACACTCAATACCTCCGAATCACAAAGCGAAAACAGATTTTTATTTTTGTATTTTCATTTGTTAAAAAGGAAAATGTCAAATATCACACTGACATAAGTATTCAGAGCCTTTATTCAGTACTTAGTTGAAGCACCTATGGCAGTGATTACAGCCTCAAGCCTTCTTGGGTGTTACAAGCGTGAATACTTTCTGAATGCGCTGTACATGCAGACAATCTATCACTCTGTCTCTTGCCCTTCTCTCTCAGTCTCAACATCAAACTCTGTTAACTTTGTTTTAACTCACCTGTCTGTTTCCTTCACAAACATGCCATCTTATACTTTCTTTATCAGTTTTTCCATGTTCTAATTTTCAAAATTTCATGAATGTGTCCTTTCATATAAATTCAAAGTATCAGAACTGTCATTTGAAGCTATGGTCTTAAAATGCTTTCAGAGAGTAGAAAGAATAGACGTGAAGTGTTTTTTTGAGCATCATCACTAATAAAATGATTGACCAATGAAACTTTTAGCCATGCAAGTGGCGTCGCAGTGTTGGTCAGTCTGAACATCTGTCATTGGTGGCCATGGAATTTGGTACAAACATCCACAGTCAGAGGATGAATCACAGTGACTTTGGTGATCCCTGACTTTTCCTGTAGTATCAGGATGAAGCTGACATTTTGGTGTTGAAAGAAATATCTTGACAGCTAGAGGATGGAGCGGCATAAAATTTGGTACAGGCATTCATGTCTCTCTCAGGATGCACTGTCATAACTTTGGTGTTCTCCTGATTTTTCCTCTACAACCATCGTCTGGACAAAAACCTAAGTTCCAATAACCTTCAGCTGGACTTCACGTCAGCATGCTAACACACGAAACTAAGATGGTGAAAACGGTAAACATTATAACTGCTAAACATCAGCTTGTTCACCAGTTTCATTATGAATATGTTGCCGTGCTGATGTTAGCATTTATCTCAAAGCACCTCTGTGCCTAAATACAGCTTCACAGTGCTGCTGCAGTATACGGCTGCTGACTCTGTCACATTAGTGCTTGAAAAACTTATTGCACCTCTCCTTTAATATGATAAAATACATGCATGTAAACAAACTATAAAAGCAGATAAAACATGTGCTCTATAGTTCCTTCTCTTTCTGTCTGTCAAAACCGAAAATAATTTTGATTATATGTTAATTCAATTATTAATTAACTGACATACCCCTGCTTTCTTTCTTCCAGCTAACTCACATATGATCAGCAAGACATGCTACTTTTAAGACACCTGTTAAAACTAAGTTGATTTGCATCGGAAACAACAGGTAAATGGCTTGTTAAGGTGGATTTTTTTTTTTTTTTTAATTAATGTCCCACACACTAATATGGTCATATTTTTACTTTCATATACACTCACAAATTCCCCTAACTTCAAAGCCTCCCTGCTTCACAGCATTGATCCATGCATCCTTTCTTCTGACTGTCAACATCAAAATGAATCACCTCCAGCAACTTTAACTTCCATCTCTAAGTCACTCAGTAATACTGCTATACAAGTATCCACGCACGCACGCACGCACGCAGTAAAGTTTCTGCTCAGGCCCCTGCGTGGTTGTGCTTTTTCATGGTGCAGATAGCAGGAGTCTGCAGCCAAGCCGTTATCTTTGCAATTCATTATTATTACAGAAAACTGTCTCCCCCTACGTCTCTGCTTCCAGTTCTTACATTATTCCTCCCTTTCTCTCTCACCAACAATCCCCAGCCCCCTCCTCTCTCTCATAGATCTGTTTTGACCTTCAGTCACGACAAGGCCATTTTATACAGCGTCCATATTTGTCCAACCTGACAAGATAAGCAGGACAGAAATACATCAGCATGAAAAGGTTTTTTATCTTAATTCATTTTGGGGGGAACAGTGGAGGAAGATGGGGAGGGAAGAGTCTTGGATATTCAAAAAGAAAGAAAAAAATGACAAGAGACTAATTATTGCACATTTTAAGAAATATGATATCGAAGAATCCTCAGATATGCATCTGTCTGAAATATAAATGGGGACTTTTATAGTACAATCAGCAATCCCATTTGTATATTTTTATGTTAACATTTCATATCTCAGTTTGGTGTTCACTGCAATTTTGTCTTATCTGTTACTCCCTATAGTCACTGAATGTGAATCTCGCGTCCATTAGGATTAAATACCCACTTTGCCTCTGAGTCATGGCTGCGTTTATATCACTGAAAAGGACATCTGGTGTCAGTTTGTAGAGCTCAAACAATTACTGTGTTCAACTGAAAATTCAAATACCTGTGATAAAATCCAACACCTCTTAGGATTTCCTAAGCATGTTCACACAAAAGACAGTTTTTTTTAAAGGCCCTGGAATTGGACCTATTCTATGGTAAACCTATTTAAACGTTGTCAGTCACTGCTGCCTCAGCATGAGTAATATTTGTTGAATATGATGACGATGACATGAAACAGAAGCAGCTAAACGGAATTCAGCCACCATTCATTTATCATTTAAACTTTTGCTTTTCCCACTTTCTTCTAGATCATGGTCCATTCAATTTATTTTCCTGCATCCTGAGAGCTCATGCCTCAAATCTGTTACAAACATCGATAGGAACTTTTCCAAGCCACATTTCAAAGCCAATTTGTATTTGAAATGCTATTTTCCAGTTTCATTTGTGACATTCTCGCTGTAAAGGCAATGGAGGATTTTTGAAACTAGTGGTTTGTGACATTTTTAAATACCGAAACATCCGCTTGCTCCTTAGCTCAGACTGGATGTAGTATTTGATCCTGTTCATGTATTTTATACATGTCCTACATTTCCTATATTTCATAAAATCCTTGTTCCCACTTTCAGTTTGTTGAAGTGAATCCCAACTACTTGATGTTGAGAATCTAATGAGTTTGTGTACTGCCATTAATTAAATAATGAGTAAGCATGACTTAGAATTTCTCTCGTGTATAACAGGATCAGATTTTCTAGATCGTCCACCATTTGTCACTCAATGCTGTTTTCTGTGCATGACTTAAGAACATAGCTTTTAAGTGGTAGCTCATACTTCCTAAAAGAGACACAGAAAACCTATAAGTCTTTTATGAATGGAGGTTGACTTGATTTAAGTTCCCTTGACATCATAAATCCTACAAACTTGATCTTCTGGCTGTGGGGTGAAACTTTCAACTTTCAAGAGAAATGACTTCGATTTGTGAGATTTTCAAAAGCAGTGAGAGAAGTTGTGCAGAAAGTCTCACTTGAAATGTTAAAATCTGGGCTTTTTAGTGTGATTTATATTTCCCGGAAGACTTGGCTGACATTCATCCTGCCCTTTTCCTCTTCAGAACCCTTGAAGGCCACACCACCTTATCGCCACATTGCCATTTGGGATGCAAACCTTTAACCTTTTCGTGCTAAATGCTCCGTCATCTACTCAGTGCCCCTGCCGCTATCGTCCAACCCTGTCCAGGAAGCACTTTAAAAACTCGGTGCTGAGTGATGCATTGAGACAAGCCTGAAGACAGTTAAAAACACTGTCTTTGACTTTTACAGAGTTAGATTTAGGCAGAAAGCAGAAATATGGCATTTCCAAAGCCTCCTAACTTTTGCAGTGAGTCTGTGTTTGGATGAGTGAGGGTGATGTAGTGTGTTTAAATTGCCACATGAATCCTGTAGGTGTAAAAAAAAAAAAAAAAAAAAAAAAAAAAAAAAAAAGAGTGAAAGAGTGAAAAGCCCTGGGCTGTTTTAAAAAGTTATAAAAGTCCCACAGAGTTACTGAGGAGGGACAGGAGAGAGTCAAGGTACATTAGAGGTTTGTGTTTCTGGAGAGAATGTGTGTGAATGTTTGTGTGTGCTAGAAAGACAGAGACAAAAGTTTGTGTGTTTGTGTGTGTGTGTGTGTATTTATTTAGCCTAAGGAGTCAGAACATCTATTTCCAGATAGTACGTTCACCAGCGGTCACTTTGCCGCACACTTCCCAACTGTTTCTGTGTTTGCACAGCTGTCTTGCATGACGTGAGTTACATGACATTCAAAGGCACGTACATCTGTGCGCCTTTACACAACACACAGCTTGACAAATCCGTGAGTTACTCTAAAACGACTTTCCGAGCCGCTCTCTGTCCTCCTTGCTGTGAAACGTAGCTGAGGAAATGGCTAATGGCAGAGTGTGCAAGGAGAAAAAATGTCAAGCAATTTCATGCCTTTGTGCCTCCGATGGGGCGCCAAGCTGATAATTTAATCAGTAGTGAAAGACTAGCTTCACTCCTCCACAACTTCCACCATTCCATCCATTGTTCACAGTCTTGTTTTTTTCTAGGAAAGAGTTGGACATTTACATAATAAAAACAACAAAAAAAGAAAGAGTAAGGAAAAGAGAGAGGTGAGTGGGTAGAGAACGGACGGGTGAAAGGAAGTGTATTGTGTTCCGGTCCAGCGGTTCACCTACATCTACCCAGCACATCTGGTCACAAAGCAACCAACTTGTACTATTGTGTCTTGATTCGTGAAACACTGGCCCCTAATATTATAGAATGTTCACACACTATCGTAACCTTTACTTCCTCAGTAATAGATGTGACCTGTAGAAAATATTGCTTCAAGTGTCCATCATATGAAACCATGACAAGGTTGGATGGTGTCAGATCTAGTTATTACCTCTGGATGACTCTGCAAAGTATTGAACTTAAAATGTGTGGGATGTAGAAAATAAAAACAATAAAAAATAATAATATAAAAAACACCTTCATAAAACTCATATAACTAATATGCCCCACGAAGAAAGGAGTTACACCACTGAACTATTCAAACAGAAGAAGAAAAGAAAGCCAAACAGCCGGACAAGAAAAAAACCTTTCTTGTGTTTCTTGACACTTAAACACATGAACAAATGCAGACGCTGTAAGGTATACATGAGTATTTTCTTTGCTCCCAGTTGTAGATATGAGGTCAGAAAAACAGCGGCAGAGTTTGTGCTTTGCTTCATTAGCATTGTCTCAGTATTCCATTCAGCAGAGCCTGACAGAAAACACTTCTGAGCAGAGAAACTAGAGCTAGAGAGAAACGAGAGAAATTAGAGCTCCCTCACAAAGGCAATGAGAAAGACTACATTGCATTTAGTCTCTGTGCTATGTGTTGTCTTTACCCATCTCTTGTTCACGCCCTCTGTAAAGCAGCATAGCTTTTTTTAATGATGTGACGAGGGGTAGGCAGTATGCAGAAAACTGAAAAACTTACCATTTCCAGGTGTAAGAAGTAAGATATGAAGCTATTTATTTGAAAGAAATATTATTCAACTAACAGAGAAGTGCATCTTTGAACAAGTTCAGCTGCTCGCATAGAAATCAATCATTGTTGGCAGACTTAAGGCTCAGTGTGACACTTGAATAAGACATCATCTTAAGAGGCTTCTACAAGACCTTGCTGAATTAATGACATCTTTAGCGATTGTATTGCAGTCTTTGTTATTTAATATGCCTTGCAAATGGTGCCATCTTGTACTTTTCTAAAGATTGGATGAAACTTTAATGATCCCTGTGGGGAAGTTGGGTATTTGCAGCCGCATAGAGAAGGATATAGATAAGGGAAGAACAAATACAGAGTGCTGAAGATATAATTCGATAAGTAATTGCCACAGCAGAACATATCAGGATTAACACAACAGATAACAAAATACAGAGAGACAGTGTGTCCTCGACGAGAGAGATTTACAGGTTAGAGGTGTATCTGCAAGTGTGCAAGTTTAGCTGTTCACATTATTGGTGATACAGATGGAAGAACATATGTTGGGAAATGAGATTGTGAATGTCACTCTGTTCCCATAAAAACTGACAAAGTGCCCCTGGGAAAGGCACCTAAACCCACTGTTCCACTTTAATGTAGAGAAACTACTGCCTCAACGGCATTTTTGTGCTGATAATATGAAAAAGGCTCGCGGCACAAAGTGTGCATTTTTCCATCTCATGAGAGGCTCTATTCAGCTGGCGGTGATGTACTGCGATCCTCTTATTGATAAAATAAAACATAGTTCACATTAATCAACAACAGCAAACATTGGAACTGTATGTTGCATTTAGCACAGGTTATGGTCTTTTATGAGGAATTTTGCTTTTAGTGTTTTTTGTTTATTTGTTTATTTCCTTTTTGTAACCAAGGCAAAAAGGAGACTTCTTGCCACATCAACAACCTCACCTCCCCTTGATGCCAAGTTCAAAAGAAAAAGAAAAAAAAAAAAAAGCTGAACATCTAACTTCTAACTACAAAGTACGCATCTTTTCATGTTGAAAAAAAAACTGCTGCATTACTTAAAGCAGTGACTTCCTCATCACTCATTGTTGACTTTTGTGAAAAAAAGGGTTGCCATTTTAAACAAGAAAAGAGATACATGAATAAAGTCCTACATGTGGTCATCTCCACACCAAATGCCAGCACAATTTTCCAAAGTTAGACATACTTTGGAAAAACAAGTTTTAAGTCTGTTACATAACAAGGCAAATCTACAGTATATGTGACTGGTCTGTTTGTCCGTGTAGGTTGTGCATGCAAATGAATGAATTTGTGTTTCTTTAGGAAAAGTGAGTATAGGCCTAAGCTGAATAAGTGAAGATAATGTGTGTTTCAAGAACGTGAAACTTTCCAACATGAGGTGCAGGGAGATGTGACCGGCTTTTAATCTTTCATTTGGAGCTTGAACTGCAGTGAACATCGGTGAAAAGATGCATAATTCTTTTAGGTTTGGTTGAAATTTGTGATACATTGATGAAAAAAGGACGACAGAATACATACATACAGAATTAGAGTACATTATAATAAGTGAGAGATGAAACTTGAGAGAAGATAGCAAAGACAGACATCAACAGGTTAATACATAGATTAATAATATAGGGTAGTTCATACCCTCCCCCTAGTGGAAAGAAAGAGAACAAAAGAAAGCGAAAACACAAGAGACAGAAAAAGGGATCAGGAGAAAGGGGAAGAGAAGGGGGAAGCAGAGAGAGAGAGGGCGTTTTGAAGGGGAGAAAAGAAAACCTAAGCAGAGGCAAACACAATCAGAAGATAAACTCTTTGCTTTTCTCTCTTTCTCTGGCTCATTGCCCGCCCTCCTACAGTCATCCTATCGGTTTTTCTCTCTTTCCTTCTGCCTGTCGCTCGCCTCCTGGCTGGAGTCTGGCGGCACTCGCTCTTTCTCTCTCAGTTGAAAACGTACAAACAGAGGAAGTCCTGCTGGTAAAAATGTAACACCTTCTCACCATTTTATCGTACTCATTTCAATTTTTTTGTTTTCTTTTTCACCCCTTCTCCTCCACGTCTCTCTCTTCATTCATTGCCATATTTGACTAGAACTATTTTTAGTCTACTTGTCCATATTTCACTCTCTCTTCAGCTCTTTTCACCCTCTCCCTCTGGCATCTCATTGAGATCAACTTTTGACAAGGTTAGCTGAATTCTGACTTTTAGAAAAATCTTAAAGTTAAAGTTAATCTGCTAACAGAGTGGAACATTTTCATCTCTCAAAAAGTGAAACTGGCTTTTTCATAAATTATAAAACAAAGTGATAATGATAACTTTCCTCTAAGATGTAAAAACTTCAACTTATATTCTTTGGCTTAAATAATAATTAGAGGTTGATTAGCCTTAGAAACTTAAATCAGCCTTTAAAGTTAAAAACTGAATATTAATCTGTGATTCATTACAAATAGAGAGGGTTCTGCTAACTTTGCTTGTGTGAGGTAGTTGAATCATTTGGGTGAAAATGAAGACAATAAGCTTATATTATCAACAACAAATTGAAATAAAACTTCAGTCTTACTAAATTTACACAACCATTCAGAGGAGATTTGTTTCCAAATGAAGATAACACAGTGATGGTGAGTTTTTCCAAGTAAAATTCCAAAGGCTGGTCTTTGTCACTGTGTTTTACTGCTTATTCTGGATGTTTATTTTTACTCTCTTGCCTTAAATTCCCACCATGAAGTCAGGTTTTTTCATAATAGTCTGGAACACAATAGAGCTGCTTGTTGCTGTGTTTGGATTAGGAGCATATGTGTGTGTGTGTATGCACATGGGGTGTTTGAATATCTGTGAGTGTGTCTTTATGTGTTTGTGTTTTCAGTATTTTCTAATGTTATTTATCTGCTGTGATTTCAGTGTCTAGCCAAAACAGCCTGTAGCCATTTGTAATAGTCTTTATCCACAGTGGAACATTTGGCTCTGTCGCAAAATCTGATATTAACAGCCGTCTATCTTTGCAACCCACACACACAAAACACACAACAGCTGAGCTCACTCTCGTGCGCGCACGTGTGCGCACACACACACACACACATGCACACACACACACACACACACACACACACACACACACGCGCATGCACTTAAAGTCACAAGGAACAGATGCTTGGCAATATGGCAAGGTGACTGTTGAATATTTACTGGGTGTTGTTTTCACATATTCCCCCTCAAGATGTGTACAACAGTATTCAGTGATAAACAGCAGTTGATAAACAATAACAAACAAATATAAACAACAATCAACATAGGCAAACAGACAGATGGAACAACAATGTATACAGTTTAGTGAGGTGGAGCTCCAAAGCCCTGTGAGCCAATCCAAAAAAAACAAAAATCACATTAATAGGGGGAAATGACTTGTGGGAGAAGTTATCACAGTACAATCTTGCCTTACTCTTCATAACCAGCAATCAGAACTTTAACACAGTTAATTGGTGTGTAATTGCAGACTTTTAGCTGACACCAAACATCAGAGCAGCTTACAGGCCACCAACTATTGTGTGGAACATGCATTTGGTTTTCCTTTGCATCTTTGATAACTTTGCACTTGCTTAAGATTAGGGAAAGACTGAGAATGGTCTTGGCTAAATACTGAAAAGGACATAAAACAGGATGTGTTTACTTTATTAGCATATAACTAAAGCCACATTTTTTTCCCTAACCTTAACCAAAGTCCCTAAACATCTCTCAGGATGGACTCTGTTCTTTATGTACCCACCATCCACCCTGACCACCTACCTAGTGCAAAACTTGCTTGCTGTACTTCTTACAATAGAAAAAAAAAATGCCACTATTTCCATCAAAACATTTATCGAAACATATTTTGGGTATTTTTTTAGTAGGACATAAATGTTTTTCTCTTGTAGAAGACAAGGATAGAATGTGCTCAGTGTATGGCTTCATTTTTTTCTTGTTTTTGTTCACAAACCAAAACTGAACTGTGTGGCCCCTTTTCAATCTGATGTTTAATTGAGTTGCTGAGAGTTACTTGCTTGTCACAAGACATAATTTTAGTCTTCACTTCTTTCGGATGTGCTCTTTCATTGTGCTTTCAGATACAATCAGTTTTGTCCCTGCAATGTTTTAAACCAACCTCCCTACAAAAGGTTTCTCAAGAGTCAAGGTGATTAAAACACAAGTGAGACCCAGGCTATACCGATATTAAAATGGCGAGTATCTTATCTCAGCTTGATTGAATTTAGTACCTTCTACCCCAGCAATGTACTGCACAGCTGTATTACATTGGGAAGTATAAATATCAGATTGGGGTGCTCAGTAGTAACTGACTACAATCAGGACAGTGGACAAATAATTTGACTGGTACATCCATACTATTCACATCATTATCACATGAGACTATCTCCTACAAATTCAGGACCCTCATTACTGAGTGTCAACATCTGGGAAAATGTATTACATCAATCTGTAGAACATGACAGTCTAACAAATACACAAAAACACACACAGAAATTCAGATACCTTATAGATCGTTCCCATAACTGTGCTTGCTTTCCTTTACTCCGTCTCTCTTTGTTCTCAATGATTTCCCTGTGTGTTTAATCAATAAGAGACAAAACAGAGCAGGGCAGGGCTGATTGTCCTTGTTGTACCAATGAAAAGAGAGGTATTAGATGCATCCAAAATCCAATCCCAGGACAGCAAACTGTAGGAAAGGCTATGTGCTTTTTTAAAGAGCACAAATGCGGTTCTGGTTCACTTGGATGGTGATATCTCCAGTCTTTGACTAAAAGGCTGTCAAGACATTGAATACATTCTGAATTCATAGAGCACTTTCGACTTTAAACAACAATATTTTTCACATCAGGTAAATAATCCTGTTTTAAATTAGGCTTTGTAAGCAATAGTATAAGGTTTTCGATCTATAATCTACATTATAATTGTAGGAGACAAATAATACTCTTTGAATTCCTCTAAAGAGAGCACTGCTTGTGGTGAACACTGCTGAAAGTATGAAGGGAATGAAGAGAAAGAGGGAGACAACAAAGGTTGAAAACAGCGCCTAAAGTTTTTTCTGCCAAACTTGCAATCGATCCCTGTATCAAGTTGACCCTAGGCACAAAAAAAAGAAAACAGGTATTGTTGAAAACCATCATGCAAGTGAACTGCTATTCTTTAAGGGGAACTGTAGTGTGAAGAGAGGCTTTTCCCAAAGGCACATTTCAAAGAGAATGTGACTCATTCTTAATTTTAATGATTTCCAATTACTTTGACACAAACCCCAACTTTTTAATCAAAAAACAGCTAGGGGCGGGCTTACTTCGGAGTTTTTTGGAGCTAATTAAGCGGTGTACTTTGCGATCCCACACCATGCTCCTCCATCTGGCTGCTCACACGAAAACCTGGTTATATCAATTCTGCTCTGAGACTCCTTCAAAATAAGCGTGGGAAGTGGGCCTAATTTAGTTCACATTGTTGTTTCTACTAGGCATTTGAGAATTGTAACCTCAATTAAAACGTAAATGGGAAGTGTACTTTCCTAATGTTAAGGTTCAAGACACTTTGGGTTATTTGTTAAACCTCTGACTTTTGGCCATTTACGTACTCAAGATAATGAGAGTGCCATGTGCTTAGAATTACAATCATAATTTATTACTCTGTCAGTATCTGGTTAGACTAGTTTAAGTCTAGTTGAGCGGAAATGCTAAATATTTTTTCATAAAAACAAGAAAATTAAACTCACTACATATATATTCTGACCTCAACATCAACTTTGAGTTGTTTGGAAACTTATTCAGAGTTGACTGAACTGTTGGATATGTGGGTGAGGGAGGGGAGGAAAATGGAAGGCCTACAGGGTGAATC
Organism: Seriola aureovittata; assembly: GCF_021018895.1. Lineage (NCBI taxonomy): Eukaryota > Metazoa > Chordata > Actinopteri > Carangiformes > Carangidae > Seriola > Seriola aureovittata. Next base: position 11,921,681 of record NC_079366.1, read on the forward strand.
ATTTCCTCATTCTCTACTTCAAGGACTCGTAAAATTTTACAGTCTGTAATTGGGTTAAATTAGAAGTACCCCAAGGACCCAGGGCCATTAAGTTGTATTAGTAGTCTTGCCATTTAGGGACCTACTAGAGAGAAACATGCATAACAACTTTTGGTCCCAAACTCGAATCAGAAAACCAAAGCATTACATTTATTTCATAGGTTAGGATGAAGAAGAAACTGTAAGGTGGAAGAACTGGATGAAACAAAGGCAGAGTAAAAGCACAGTTCCCTCTACACATAAAGGTCAGTCTTTTATTTGCTGGGATGGAGAGGTGGGTGGCAGAATTGAGGGCGGGGAGGGATGCCCTTAATTTTGTTTAAAGCAATAGATCTCTGTGTGTTCAGAGCCCTGCTGACTATCATTCTTGCTTTTTAATCAGGTAGCATTTTACACCTGGGACACTAGGTGAATGCAATTAACAGCATTTACCCGCCCACTAAGAGAAACCAGCAGCACTCCTGAGGACCAGGATTGAAAACCACTGGATGACACAATGAGAAGGACAGAAAAAAAGGATGGAGACAGACAAACTGCCTCCGCCCAAGCTACTTTCAGAAGTTGACCTCGCCATGGGATCTGGTTTAATTTGGATGGAAACAGAGAGATGGACACAAGGCCAGAGAATAAGAAAGTCTGACCCTGTAAGGATATGATCCCCCATGAGAGGGTTCTTGAGCAGAGATGGTGATTAAAAAAGCTACGAGAATATAAAATAGAAACCACAAAAGACAAAGGCACAAAACACATTCTCATTAATAGAAACATCCTGAGGGAGTAGTTATTGAGGGGAGGGAGGGTTAAACACATTCCAGGTCTTACTCTCATTGCTCTGTGTTGGGTAGGTTAGTGCCTTTCTCTGAAAATTTTCCACTTGGGAATGGCTGAATATATACAGCAGATCTCACTCTAAGGTTTTCCCCAGCCAGTTACAGGGGTTGATCTAATGACTGGGGCATTGGGATCCTCTGTGCATTAGTTACAAAATCAAGTAATCAAATATTTTGCTATTATTCGGAACAAAAACATGCTACTAATCACACAATGCATGAGAAATATACAATTTGTATAAAAATGATGATTCTAGTAACATGTTCAGTAATCACTCACTCACTCACTCACTCACTCACTCACTCACTCACTCACTCACTCACTCACTCACTCACTCACTCACTCACTCACTCACTCACTCACTCACTCACTCACTCACTCACTCACTCACTCACTCACTCACTCACTCACACACACACACACACACACACACACACACACACACACACACACACACACACACACACACACACACACACACACACACACACACACACACACACACACACACACACGAGAATCTTTGGGGTGAGATCTGTAAAACTTTGTGTGGACAGGATATTAAACATGCTGTTCAACCTTGCCTGGTTACACTATATAGGCCTACACCACAATAACTCTCTCCTTTGTCTAGTATTAGTAATATCCTCTAAAATGTCAGGCATCAGAGCAGCCACTGTGATTCAAACAGACTGTTCACACAGAATATGTACAGGTACGTAAAGTGTGCGAAAAAGACTGATACTTCAAAAGATGCTTTCGTTGAGACTTCCTCTTTCTATGCCCCATTTCTAGTACCAAAATGTTTGTGTGGAAATCATGTAGAAATACAGATGTGTGCTTTGCTTCATATTGTGTAAAAGCTGGTGTGTAATTTTGGTATATTTTTTTTTATTTCTGGCTTGATATGTGAGGAACTTATTGTCCCAAGCCCACTTTTTCCACTGTTGCCCTACAGTATTCTACCCTTCCTAAATAAAATCCTTTCCCATGCCCCTGAGTCTGATATAACTCTGCAGTCCTATCTATCCTCAGGTAAATACATTGAAATAGAGCGAGGGATAGGGGAAGGGGCATGGAGCACAAATCCTTCCCTGATGCCCTTGGCTGTGTTAGGGCTAACTCTCCCCAGGGTGCCTTCGGATGACCCCAGGCCTGGGATAGAGGAGGAGAAGGCCTAGAGGGAGGGATAAGAGGATGAAAGAGTGGATAGAAATGGAGATATTGACTGTGCAGCAGCTTCTTTCTCTCTCCTGTGGACCCAAGCATCAGATGAATTTAGAGACCTGTGGTAACCCAATGTCCACTAGCGTCAGCATGGTGATGTTGCTGTGTGAGACTGCTCAAACTGTCTTGGTCCGGTAATTGTTGATTGATTTTTGTCTCTCTGTTGAAATAGTGCTCTTCCCTGCAGTTATTTTTGCAGTGGTGGTGCCCCTGTCACACAGGTACACACTTCGTCCTCCTCTGGATTATGTTTCTTTATGTGTGTTACTGTCAAGGTGCCTATTGTACTATAATCTCAAAGACTCAGTTTGAGTATTTTGTTCTTCAGTTTCTTCACTTAGCCTCCTTTGTGATATTCTATTTTTATCTGCTTTTTTCCACTGCCCATTCATCGTCTTCTTTTGTGGTTCTTCCCAAGATATCTAATTTCTTCCCCTCACTTAACTTCTTTCGAAGGTTTAACTTGCCCAGTTGAAGGAAGGGTCTCATTGTCCCATTATTTAACATCATCCTGTGGAGCCCCTTTGAGTCAGTAACTGTGCTTCAGGGCAAGACAGATAAGCTGGACTCCATTTCCTTTTTGATCCCTCTCTGTTTCTGAACTTTTGCTGCCTGAAGCATACAATACGATGAGGTGATCGTCAGTCATTTTTATACATTGTAATATATTGGAATTTTTTGCCAGTGATAGTTTTCCTACAGAAAAACCTATGCAACCTCCAATTCATCAGCAGGAACTCTGTATGTCTTTAGTGCCCAGTGTGAAATGCAGTGCCAAAACACCAAAAATGGACACAAAAAAGAACCTTGGGGATTAGTACTGTAGACAGAACTAAAATAAGTTTTAAATTAAAAGTATGAAGATTAAAACACCATCAAAACTGCATGGCTGCCTGACTGACTGTCAATCTAGCTTTCCAGCCACTTGTCCCTCTTTACGTCAGTCTCTGTCTACACCTTTGGCAGCTAGCTGTCAGTGTTTATTGAGTGATTTCAGGACTCCTGTCACTCATTTTTCAAAAAAAACATGATATTTTTTTTATGGAACACTAACACATACTCCTTGTCTCGCCGCATCTTGTGTTTATTCAGTGTGACTCACTTTGCTGTCCTCTCTACTTGCCCTTTCTCTCATCTCAGGAATTGTGGATAAAGAAAGTGATGTCCGCCCTACCAACAATGATAAGAACAGCAGCAACAAAGATGGACATTATCGTCTCTATAAAAATAATCACATCCCAGTGAAAATGAAACTGTGAAATGAATGAAAAGGTAGAGGTGGGAAGAACAACAGATATGAAATAATATGGTTTGCCAAAAAATGCCAGTGATGAATCTTTTAGATAATCTACCTGTCGATCAGTGTCAAGAGTGAGTTACATCAGAAAAAGGCAAAGGTGTTAGGAGGAGAGAAAGAAAGTCAAGTCTCAAAAACAAGAAACAACAGGAATCATGGTTTATTCTCTGAGTTAAGGAGGCTATAAATATTGAGGACAGCCTGAGGTTGGAGCCACAAATCACAGTGGATACACATCCACGGTCATGGAAACAATCAACAATCAAAGCTTACACAGTACCTTAAAGATAACAGGGCACATGTTTGAAGGTCTGTTTATAGTTTGATTGTCTCTGATTTGGTCAAAATGCAGCACTTGTACAAAGATGGTTTTGGTCCTGATTGATTGGTTTGATTAAGGCCACATTCGGACCAATAACGGCACTGCACTGAAAGACATGGCCTCTTCATTCATTTCAAGCACACCACTGTGATGGTGCAACAGGAGCTCTTCAATCCTGTCTCCAATGAGCAGAAACTATTATGCTGTGTATTTGTGCCTGAAAAGCCTTCAACACTATGTTGTTGTCCCTTCACTTAGGCAAACATTTCTGCCTTTTAAGTGTCCAGTAAATCTTGTCATCCTTGCATGTGGGAACATTTCTTGTCCACCTAAGGCTGTACTCATACTGTTGTTGTATTTGTAGTTAAAGTGCTACCTCAGCCAAATGTTGTGCTGATAATGAAAAGCAGCTTTATTATCAACGACTTGCTGCTGCTATCAGTTAAGAGTACCAGCTATACCTCCTCAACATTTAGAAACTCCTACAACACAGACATCTACTACCAACTTTTCTACAGCAACTTCATCCATTTTCAGTCTGTTTGTTGTTGTTGTTGTTGACTGCCTGTGTATTGTCAGTCCTCGCATCTTTTTTCATGTTATTTAGTCAGTCACTGTCATGAATGCTTCTCTGAGATGTTGAACTGTGCTGCTTAAAAAGATGCCAGCCACAGCACTTTTCCAAAGCGACCGCTTTTTGTCTGCCTCCCGGCCGCTCCCTGTACACCTTAAAGTGGAAAAGCAGTTTGACAAAAAAAGAAAAAGAAAGAAAAGCAGGATAGTGTGAACATGGCTTACAGCGATCACACCAGAGGCTTTGAAAATGCATGCCATAGCGTCCTAGAGTGTTCTCTGGAAAGCAGGCTGCTGAGCATTTTGTTTTTGTGCTACTAGCATAACCCAGTTTCAGCACTGTGTGTTGTGCATTCATGTCTCTTACGTTTCAGTCACATCCACAGTCAACTGTAATATTCCTGAAGCATTTCAAACAGTACTGATAGAAATCTTCAGTGAATCTGACTGTGGTCATTGCAATTGGCACATTACATGACCAAAAGCCATAGTTACCTCTACTTTGACTCAGTCACACAGACTGAAAACAAACAATGTAAATGCAAACACATTCATGTTTTTTTTTTCTTTTTTTTCTTTTTTTTGGGGGGGGGTGCAAGTCTTCTAGTTTTCAGGAAATTGAAATGCACGATTGGAGTCGTTTGATTCTTTAGCTTGTCAAGTGCTTATTCCCCATATTCAACTTGCCATCAAGTCGCTGTTTGCCCAAATATAACTTGATGTTAAGCGTCTGATCCAATCTTTCATCTACTCTTTCCAGTCTGCTGCATTGTTAATTCTTTTCCCAGCATACAGTCAAGCCACACTACATAAAAATCACAATGTGCAATAGTAAAACAAACAAACGAAATATGTTTTCATCTACTGAAATAAGGGTTTTCTTGGCAGGAACTTGTTGACCTGTAAAATATCATGTGTGTACAGTGTGTGTGCCATCTATCCTTCTTTGTTTCCCTCTTTTCTTCTCCTCCTTTCTCAATGTTAAACTGTAAGATAGATCATTAGCTTTAAATGGACTTTGGCCCGCTCATTACATGTTCCATTTACCTTCACTACAGACAAAGGGGGGTGGGACATGTGGAAAGATCTAGATAAAACAGAGATGAGGACAAAGATATGATGATAAAAAGACACACAGATAGAAAGACAAAAAGAAAGTTCCAACCACAAAGGGATTAAAATCTTCAGAGGAAAAGTGCCTGTGAATTAGTGAAAAGAGAAAAGAACCTGCACTTTCCTTTTCTTCATATAATCTGGACAAGTAATGTGACATATCTGTTCATTTTGAATAAACCTCAATTAAAACCTGGAAAAAAAACCATCATGATAATGACTACACTTCAGTCTGTTTCTTTATAACTGACAACAGAGAGGGGGGAGTATTTGAACCATTTATTGCCTTTTTGTCAGTATTATTTTTCTGTGCTTTTCATTAACCCTGCATTAGGTGTGTGTGTGTGTGTGTGTGTGTGTGTGTGTGTGTGGTTTCCACTTCATGCATGTCACTTCCTGTTCCTGATGTATTCATGCGGTTGCACTGACAATGCTGCGTGTGGGGTGATGAGTTGTTTCGAGCACGCAATATATTTGAGTTTTTTATGTGTTTTAATTCATTAATTCTGTGTGTCTGTGCACAGTTGCTTTTACTTTGTGCTTTCAATGGTATGTTTGTATTTGTGTCTATTGTCCATGTGTTTATAGATGTCCATATATTCATACTGTGAAGTGAAGATGACATGATGATGATGTCAATTCGGAAAAAACTGATTCATTCAGTGTTTTTTTTTTAACAGTAATAATTTGTTTTATGTCAATCCACAGGGGTGTTACTGATGTAAAATCTGTTAAAACTGATGAAAATCAAAGCAGGACAAATGTTAGGATTTGCTGCGTTGAATTTATAACACCAGTCACTGCAGTGGTTCCTTTCCTTTCTTCACCTTGGGCCTTCATCACAGGTTTCATCGACTTACTTATCTGCACTGACCTGTCCATTGACCCAATGTTCTCGCGCCTCCTTCCCTCTGTATCTTTCCATCCCCACCTAACCCCACACATCACTTCTTTGCTTTCTTCAACTCATCTAACTCTTTCTGGTTCACCCAGTCATCAAAACATCTCCTCCCTCTCCTCTCCTTTGATCCCTCAGCATGCATGGGGTCCTATTTCCTCTACTACCCATTTTGCTTTACTTTCAACCACTCTTTTGTCTCTCCCTGTCTATCCATCTCATACCTGTGTGTCAAGTCATCTCAATTTCTCTCCGTTCCTGAATCCTATTTTATGTCTGACGCATTTCTCTTTTCTTTTCCAAGTTATTGCTTGGAATCATAACATGACATGACATAGCAAGAGAAAGGAACGACTGGAGACTGAGAGAGAATGAACACATTTGGCAAGAGGCCCTTACTGGATTCAAACCCAGGATTTGGCAATCACAAGATACAGTTTTACTGAGCCACTGTGCCGCCTCTCAGTCTTAGTTTTCATACGCTGCATACAAAGCACTGCATAGAAAAGATGTACATTTAAGGTTGCATGAATACATGCAGACTAAAAGAATGGCACAAACTGAAGGATGTGGCCTTCATTTAGACAATGCTAAAAAAATAAAAGTCATACAACCACTTAAGTGAGCTAACATTCACCTTGAGCAGGTAAATTACTCAATGTGATAAAATGAAACGAATATTAGCTTCAACATGAACTCTATTAAGATGTCTGTGAATGTTTTTAAGATGAAGAAGCCATTGACAGTGCTGCTGCTGTGCTTGATGCAAACTGATTAAATGCTTGATTGAATAAAGACATTAAACACTCAAGAAGAGCACCAAGCAATCAGTGCCGTCTTAACAATTCCCCACATTAAAAAATTCATAAAGTCTGGCCTCTCATGTGGTGTCATCAGCCTACCCAAACACTGTCTAAACAAATTCACAGTTTCATTCTAAAGCCAGACAATAAAAAACTCAGTAGGTCTTGAACTCTTTGGTTCAAAGTTTTAAACTTATATTTTCCACTTGTCTCAAAAGATATGAATTTTTGCAATCCCTGAATGTATTCATATTTTTGCCGTATCACATTATCTTCTGCTGCTATGAGTCAATGTCGCTGCAGGAGCCATGTCGATTTAATCTATTCTTCTGTACCCTAACTCCCATTCCCTCCTCCCATACTTTTTCCCTCTGACAATCTCCTCTGCCCTCCCTCTTCTCTTTCCTCTATCTCTTTGATTGTCCTCTTCATCACCCCTACCCCAGCCCTGCTTCCTCTTCTATCCCACCTGTTTAATGTCTGATCTCAATGTCTTTTTTTTCTTCTCCCTTTATTCAGTCAGTTATGTCTGTTCCTCCATTCTCTACTACTTTCCCTCTTGCACAACATGCAGTGCATCCTGGATTTCACTGTGTCTTATAACTTCTTTGTCTTCCCCTTCATTCCTCTCTCCACCTGCATCTCTCTTCTTTCCTGCCTCTCTTTTTGAGTTTTCCTCTCTGACCAAAGGCCACTTCAGCTTAATCCTGTTTGACAATACCCAAATGAGATTGAGACATTAGTAATTAAGGAACTTCATATGCCCCTAAAAGACACCCAAAACACACTCCAGGAAAGGGAATGAGAAGACACACACACATACACACAGTTAGCTAATGCAGTAATGGGGACACCAGCAGTTTGAGCTGCTTTTATTGGAGGCAACATTTGATCAGTCTGAGGTTTGCGTAAGCATTATTGAGGAGCTGTCTGTCGTCACAAGTACTCTGTTTCATACTGTTGTTTTTCTGTTGTATTTGTGAAAATAAAAGGTTACTGTAATCTTGAAAAGACCCTCTCCTCATTAGCTTACATCAGTTTAAAACAACATGTTCTGACACAAACGGAATTCACGTTACAGCAAATAAAGGTAATCAACTCCAAAAAATAAAAAGAATAATCACAGCTCATCTACCCTGCACTACATGTGTTCAAGTGCGTATATCAGTGGAAGACACCGCTTGGTACCAGTCTGACCATTGTACACCGGAGCTCTGAGGGCTTTTGTTCCCTCTGCGAGGCCTGTCAAATGGCCAATCACCAGCACACCTCTTTCTGCAGTGAGCTGATTCCGAGTCATGAGCACAGTGAACCACCGGACTGGCATCTAAGCTAACAGCGCAAGTTTTTACATAACAACGCATTTTCCCCTAAATTATTATTTGTGTCACTCTTAGTAATTATTCATGAAAACATACACTTCATAAATATTCTACCACAACAAGTGAACCAATGTGTCAGACGTCTTGTCTAACACATACACACATATTCATATACACACATAGAAAATGATTTAGAATACTTACTTTAAGTCCTGGAAGGGTTCTGCCCTTACATGTGATGTCTCTACAGAATGGCTGAACACCACGCCTTCATTCCCTGGAGAGAGGGTAAGAGTGGATGAAAGGAAGGAAAATAAATCACACACGTCTTTTGTGTGGAAGCCTGCACAACATTGCATCATACCTCTATTCTTGAAGCTGTGGCAGGCACTTAAAATGCGTGACACAGGATCTTCCTTGTGTCATACGAATTATGTTGAAATTCAACAATGTTTCCAGTAACAATAAATACATTTACTGGTAGTGTGTAAGTGCATATTTTATGTGTTCATGAAAAAAAAAAAAAAAATCACAGATGTACTGATATTACATATCAAAACATGCAAACAGAGATGTACCCGAGCACACGCAGACGCACACAGAGACAGAGACACACACTTCCACTTGCTTTCTCATTCTGATTTCATCGGAGTGTATTAGCAAATTTATTGTAGTGCACCAAAGGGCAATTTTCCATCACACTTTTTAGTTTTTCTTTTTATTTCACTTAAATTGCTTTGTCTTTTTTCTGCAATTATTCTCACATGGCTTTTCTTGGACTTATCCCTTTCTGTCCGTCTCTCTTTTTTCTTACTGTATCTCTCTGGTCTCTTTTTCAGTTCAGTTAAAAACTGCTCTGCTTGCTGACCCGAGTCTCGTTTGGCTGCACTCATCAAAAGCACTCTGTTTAACAGCTTATATTGTGTGTATGTACCGTAAACTATGTGTCCTGAAGTAACCCCTTTTACTTAACAGAAATTAGTCCACCAACTCTCCACAGCTGTATCTGCTCTGCATTAATCACAGAAATAGTGGAATTAACTCCCTCATGAATGCAGAAAATGAATCTGGGAGCTTGTCAAGACTGTAACCTCTATGGTTGATCTATACATTATACATTATGTGTATGCAGTATGATTTCACATTCATTTATATCTTTACCATGATATGCTGTTGTGATGATATCATAGATACTGCCCTTTTAATTACAATTCAGACAATAACAAGTCATGATGATGTCATTATTAATTATGTCAGATATCCAGATGCAAATTAATTTCGGTGTACGGGAGTATTGATGGTGCTAATGGTGATGTAAAAATTGCCCCCAAAAAAAAAAGTATTAAAAAAAACAAAACAAAACCAAAATGTATGGTCAATGATGATGGTCATTTTTTTTGACAGAATGCATTGTAACTCTAGGTGTGTACTCCTACCTGTGACTCTGAGTTTCTCAGTACCAATGCTGATCTCCTCTTCATCTGCAGAGAACAGAACTGTCTCTCCATCTGCACTCCTCACCTCAAACCTCTGACACTGAGCCTCTACCATCTCTGAACCTGAGAGAGAGAGAGAGAGAGAGAGAGAGAGAGAGAGAGAGAGAGAGAGAGAGAGAGAGAGAGAGAGAGAGAGAGGGGGACAGGGTTAAAATTGAAAGCACAAAATGTACCATCTGCTAGATGTTTTTATCCAAAGCTCCTTACAGAACCATTAGTGAATAAAGGTTTAGTCTGAACGACCACACAGAGCCTTGAACTCTCCACCCCTGCAACTCTAAAATTTGTCTTGTTGTGACACCACTGCAATATCAGGGGAGATATTGGGAGATTTGGGAGCTGCTGTAATATGTAATCAACAGGAACATACAACAAAAAGTCATTCCATATGTGGTGCAATGTCCCACTTAGACTGGGTAATCCAAACAACAAGATGTGCTCCAACATTTCTTGTTCGAACTACTTTCTACCAAAGAAACAGTCATTATGAAAAATGTTGACAGTGTGCTTTGCGGATTATTGAATTGTTTGTGGAGAGAGATATTGCTGATCATCTTTTAGTTTGACTTATTTTTAAAAGACCTAAAAGCCGTAATCTAATTGGCTAAATACTAGTAGAGCTGAGAAGAAAAAAATGTATTTTTTTTCATTTGAAACAATCCCTTCAGTAGCTTTCATAAGTTGGTTGTGTAAAATCGTCTTACAGCAACACAGTGATACTAGGGAAAACAGAGTAAAAATAATATGAAAGCAATGTTTATCATTCCATAGATTGTGTTTAATCCGCACAAGAAAAAGTGTGTGTGGATCGTGGTGTCCGTATACTCAGATTGTCAATGTAAAGATGAATTGTAAGCAGGGACATTGGTTGTGAACTGTTACAAGGAAAAGTAAATGATCAGACACGACCGCCTTGTGGTTGGAGCTCATATTTTGAGAACTACAACTTTTAATTTAAATTACATTTCCCTTTATGCTTTTTGCCTTCAGGACAAAACAAAGTGTCCTTTGAAGAGAAATGCAGGGTTTGACAAAGTTTAGAATTCGTTGAAGACAATATTTTGGATAAATTGACACAGTTTCTAGCGCACATAAAAGTACTCATTCTGAAAGAGCATTAAGGATGTTACATTTTGGTTGCCAAAAGAAATAAATTCCCTTTAACAACAATAATCATATTTACATTCTATTTGCAACTATATTTACAGTGAGCAATGTGAAGTGTGCAAGCTCCAAGAAGTAAAATACGTAGACATTGGAAATAAAAAAAAGAAAGAAACAAATGCAGGTGTTTCAAGCTCATGTCTTTTCTCAATAAAGGAAACTATTTCATTTTTTATTTAAACCATGTTGAAGAGAAATCAGTTCTCCTATTATATATATATATAATATTTACATGCAGGATGAGCTTCTCACTGTGGCCAACACATTAAGGTTCAGTTCCCCCAGAAGTTGAGTTGAAATGATTGTGACTATGATAGTTCATATCCAAAGGGAAAGGCAGTGCTTTGGAAACCAGCAGGAAACACTGAGTCACAGTGCCACAAAATGATAACAGAATTGAGGAATGGAATGGAATGGATTTGTTTTTTCCTATTTAAAAATTTCCTTCTATCTCTTTGTGTCATTTCTTAGGACCAAAAGAAACCATTCGAGGCAAGAAAGAAAATTGTGCAAAGTGACTACGGTGATGTGATGCATGTAACTTCTTCCCTACTAAAAAAGCTAGACTCTGGATATCATGGTGTATTACACTTTGTAACAGGTGCAGCAAAAATGTGAATCTGATTGTGCTGCCATCTTGACCAGGACTTCCCTGGGAGAAGAGATGTTGTACCTCAATGGGACCTTCCTGGCTAAATAAAGGATAAATGAAAATAAAGAAAAAAAGAAAAAAAAAATGCTGAAAGATTTCAGGATGCACCAGAATCTAATTTGTAAAATTGTAAATTGGGTATTTGGGCTATCATTACTCTGCTCAGAACTCAAATAGGAGCTGACAATTTTTTGGTTAAGTTGTAATTATTAGCTTTTTACACAGCTCAAACAGAGCAACATTACCATCCCATTGGAGCCATATTTCATGTTGTCCTCACTGCAGTAAGAAACACAAAGAAAAAGCATGCGTGTAGGTCACTTTTAGTTATGCTTTTCAAAGGAAAGCACTTATCTCAAAAAGCTTGTATCATTAGAATTTGCATCTATTGGTTATTATTGCCATTGTTACAAGAAGTATGTGGTTATTGTCTATGGGCATCAGTTATCGTCTATGGGCATCAGTTATCTAAAAGCAAGTAGCACACTTCAGCATCAGCTGTTACTTGCTGCCAATTGCTGCATCAGACAAAACACTGACTTCGTTCCAAACAGCTGAAAAATCTCAGTAGATTTGTTTGCTGGTGGCTTGTCAAGAAAAGGTTGGCAGGGAGGTCTGGAAAGTTGATAAATCTACTGACGAAGTAGCCAAATTAAGCACCGTGGTCACGATGGCAGTTTGCCTGTTGTTCATCCACGTTACTTTCATTTTGTGATTTGGACAGTGATGTACCACTTTTCCAAACCCGCTGAGGCAAAAGGAAGGTCTCTATCTGTCTCTCGCCCATCCCCTTCCTTCACTGTCTAGGCTTCCAGCCTATTACAAGTGTCAGTTAGGAACCCAGAGTGCCTTGTCCATCATAATCAAACTTTATTAGCAGCCATCAATCTGGGATTAAACTCCTTTTCTCCTCTCTCCTTACCGTTATTCAGTCTATCCCTCACCCTTTAAGCCTCTGACTCCTCCACTGACTGTGTGAAAAGGCAATTGAGAGTTTTGTGTGTTGTTGTTGTTTGTGTGTGCGTGTGACAGTTGGCAGCAGCATGGTGAGAGGGCAATGAAAGAAGGGAAAATGAAGGTTTAAGTTTGAAAAGGCGAGATGAAGAGAGAGTAGAGCTGGTTTAAATTGGAGATGTGCTGTGCTGGTTGCTGTCTCAGACATCCAGCGAGTTTTCTCTGGCAATTCAGCTCTTGCCACATAATGCAGCTCATAGTGCAGATTTCCAACATGGGTGCAGGTCAGCATATTTTCAGAGATTTGTGTTTTATTCACAGAAAATGTTCTTCTTGTCTTCTCAGCAGGGGTGTATAAGAAATTCGGAAACAGCAGGAAATAGGCAACAATGAATCTCAGAACTTGGAAATATGTAGTCTGAGGGAAATGTAAAAAAAACTATGTGTATACCCAACACATTTCAGGCATACTGTAGAACTCCAGGAGGTTGTAGAAGACAATATACAGGTATGACTGTTATTGTCATTATTAATAATTTATGGCCTGTTTACAGACAGGAGATAACTACTAATAACAACTACTCTGACTTGGTCAGTATCAGGCTTTCCTCATAATTATATGATGGTATGAAAGATTATCCTAACATGATCTGGGGCTGGCTTCACAAAGATAGACTTTGACCATGGCTTAGACACAACAAATAGTCCGACTTCAGATAGCAACTAAATTCATCTGTTGCACAAAGCTGTTTAGTCCTACACTATCTTAAGTTGGACTGTGGTACAATGAATTCTGGGCAAATTAAAAAAAAAAAAAAAAAAAAAGTATAATAAAAAAAAAAAAATGGCCGACCGAGGAACTGCATCCAACCACTCCGCTCCATTTACCCCAGCAGAAATTGTTACAAGTTATAAGAACATTTTACTTGGGTAATTCACCAAGACTGTAACAATAAAAAGAAAAATCTGATTTGGAAAGTGGTCTCTAAAACCTTCTTCCCCTCTCTCTCTCTATTACAACGTTGGCAAGCCACATTTTCCTGTCTTTTGTTGTACTCTTCAGCATAGGTGTCACTAATTGTTACCATGGTAACATTGGTCTCAGGCATGAATTAGCCTGGAGGTAAGTGTAATTTCTTACATTTTTTTTGGCTTAAAATGAGTCAGTCTTTATTGTTGTGAAATGGTCTTACTTGCATTAGACTATCCTATGAGCAAAATTAAGACTGGACCAACACTACAGACCTGCCGACAATATGTTTGTGAAACCGGCCCCTGGTCACAGCACTATGAATTGATATTCCCTTTGCAGTGGGGCTGTAATGTGTGATTACATAAGAATGGTGCCTATGGCTATAAGACTAAATTAAAATGAATCTGGGAAAAAAAAAAGAAGAAAATATGAAGTGACCACAAAGCTATTTAGTGCTCTTCTGTACATGTATGTGCGAACACCAGCAGCAACAACACCAGACAAAATAGCTAGAAGTTATTAGTTTAAAAGATTGTTCCACTCTCTGACAGAGAGTGGAGCAACGGTTGGTGGAAACTTGTCAGCTGAGTAGCTTTACTTTATGCAAGTGAACAGTGATGTGATGCAGCAATGGAAAATTAAACAGTAGATGTATTCACTTGATGTTTTCCTTTCTTTTCTGCTGTAAAACCTTTTGGAGTTTTGTTCTAAGTGATGTGTCAGTCAGTAATCCTCTAAAGTGCGAAATGGAAGAAAGGCTTATTATAGCTGTAGTCACTTCTGAAATGTTTGTTCCGAATGTCTGTTAAAACTGACAACAATGAAAAGAATAAAGCATGAAAAGCATGGAATATCAAGGCTCTGTTGCAAACCTAATTCACTTTTAAATGACATAACTTTCATTGCGTTAAATGTCTCCCGTCGTACGAATTTTACACTTCTAGTTGTCGATAACAAGAGGAGTGGTTCGTCCTCTAAAAACTGTTGCATTGCATCTTTATTCCTCATCTTGTTAGCAATCTGTACATAGTAGCTAACGTTAATGCCGTGTAGATTAAATGCTTTTGGTCAATTAATTTGCTCCTACAAATGTCTCTCCCACTGTAACTCTGCTGTCACCAATAACAACAGGAGCTCTCGTTAGGCAGACATGTTAACTGATGCACTGATTTAAATAATCACTTCCTGACAGGATCTCCTTTGCTGTCGTGAGTGCCTCCCTCAGCAGGATCCTGCAGTCATAATAAAGCTTTTAGAATATCTCTCTAATGAAGAGATGTGCTGGAGGAAGACATTGCGAGAGAATAAGCATAATAGTACAATATATGTGACTGAGGTCGTGAGTCAGATTTGAACTTTTTATCATCTCCAGCATTTGCAATGAGCTCGAGTCTGCTGAGCCATTGAGGTGCCCTGCAGCTATCACAAGAACTGTAATGTTTTAACCATTGTGCTACAACACTGTGTTGGGTTCATTACCACGTTCAAAAACACTGCTTTTGATCTGAGATAATCTGCACATGCTCTAGTCACCTTTGCCCATTCATTCCAGCCTGCTGTCACATGTTAATTTCTGGTTGTCACGGTTCACACAAACCCCTGTAGGCAGCTATAGGTCCATTTACACTAGAACTTATAGAAACAAAGTTGTTGACTCATATTTCTAATAATTTCTGCAGTAGTGAAACATCTCTCCTTTATTTGGTTATTTTATGCGAAATTTAATGCAATGCAGTGATACTCTTCATTTGCTTTGATCTGAAATGTGTATGAGAAAGAGAGTCATGTCTTTATGTATCTACACTATCAAACTTTATCACAGTGTTAAAACTAGTGTCCCTGAGGATCTGTTCTTCTTTGAGCAGTTTTAAAATAAAGTGAAATATGTTTTAATATGAAAATTTAATTTTTGCCTATGAATTTTCATGTGATGGTTGTGATTTTTAAGTCCCTGTCTTTATCTCATATTCATAAAGAACTAGAAGGTGCACAGAGAACCCAACACATCCAACAACAATGATTATCTGACTTGTTTCACCCAGTCATGATTTACTTACTCTATTATTTTGTTAAGGATTGCAATGTGGTGTGAAATGTCTGTATGTGAGAGAAACACCTGTCGTCACAGGGAAATATGCCAGAGACAAAGAGTAGTAAAAAGGATGCTTGTTAATAAGAAAATGTTACAGTTGCTTACCTAAAGCCTCAATCCATATTTTATCTTAACAATGGGATGACTATATGAAAGGGGTTGCTCCTGTGATAAACCCACAGAGCTTGACTGTTTTCAGCAAAAAGCGACTTGCCGAACACCAAATGGCAGAGAAAAAGGTTAGGAATTAGCAGGTGAACATTGATTTAGCTGCTAACTAGCCAGAAATTAACCCCAGAAAATGGTGGAAACTTGAACACCTGTTTGGTTTGGTTAAATTAAACCCTGGTAAGGACCATACAACTGGACTGAGACAGTCTGAAATGAGCAGACTCTGGTCTAAAAGCAAACAGACCAACTACAGTAATTTGTGATAGTAGATGTGATTTTCGCATGAATTCAAAAGCTAGACTACCAATAAATCTATTCAGGAAGCAATCATATAATTAATCTCTGTAAGTAATGTATATATACATGTAAACAACATGGTAACGATGGCATGCATGTCAGTGTGGGGAATTTGCACTGATCAGACACGCAGCAGTTAAAACTGCAGTCTTTGTACTTTGGCAGCTCATTAAGTTCATTAAAAAGATATAGAAATCCCACAGTAACACCCCCAGGATATTGCTGATGTCTCTTTTTTGTCCTTTATCTACCAGTTTTTCATTAAATATAATGTGACTGATTTGCAGCCTAATAACACTAATAATGCTAAAAATGTGTTATTTCCTCCTGCGCTTTCAAAGCCAGTAAAGAACATAAATATGCACATGAGAAGCATTTACGTGCAGCATGACCTGCTGTCAGTCATCGGAGTTGTGGATCCTAATAATGCTCAGTCACTCTGTATGACTTCATATTTACTCCTCTTCCTTCATTTGTAAGAAGTCAGTGTGAACACAAACTGGACCAGAACTAATATGCAACAATGGATTTTTTTCCCCCTTGGTCCGGATTTAAATGAACTAAACTACAGGTATGAAAGTGTCCTAAAAGAGAGTTGAAAGGAAGTGAATATTGGACATTCATCAGGCGGCCAGAGACAAGCGTGAAATAAATGCTAATGTCTGCCTGCTTGCCTACATACTGTACCTATTGTACATGTAAGTAGATAAGTGTTTGATAACACATGTATAAGTTATAAGCTGAGAATACGACTGCTTTGTTCACACCTTGCTTTAAAAAACATATACTGCAGGTTTACACAGATGCAGAGCTGGAGACTGAACATAATATCCTTGTACTGCAACAAACAACAGATTTCTTTTACATTTTCAATGGATGGAGCTTCTCATTCACATTTCTAATTCAGTGTTGAACACCTGACGCTATATTTTCCTACCCTAGCCTGCCCATTGATGGTCACTTATTATGTGTTACTAAGGTCCTTTCATCATGACTTTCAATTTACTGCGCTTCTGTTGGAGGGGTTCTTCTCTTGTTCTTGATACTCAAGTTCTGAATAGAGTAAAAACAAATGAACTAATTTATTAAACTTTTCATATCCTTCAAGGAATTCTTAGTTCTCCCATTTGTATTCTGTAATTAACGACATTAAAACAGTGCCCATGTAACTTTTATTTCTACTGCACATTACAACATTGAAGCCATAATAAAGTTATAAGGGTTTGCAATCTCAGATTTTTAATTGAAGGCTTTAAATTAAGGCTTCTAGCAGTGAAAGGATATGATGCAAGAAGACACTGTAAAAGGATTGGGGGATAGGTACAAAGACAACTGTGGCTAAGCCAAGTAAACACTGCATGCATGGTTGATTTTCCCAAACAGGTCAAGATGAATTTTTAATTAACACGAGCTTCAATGTGCTTTGTGATTATGCCTCCCCACCACTCTCACCTTTCTTTCCCTCACTATCCTTCCCTCTCATTCCTGGAGATAAGAGATCACAGGAGTGGGTGAGAAAGTATGTGACATTAATATAAAGATTTGTGTCCTTCTGGTCTTGCAAATTGTTTCTGCATAGATCCCTTACCATGTATATTTGCATATGTGAGAGCTAATATATTCTCTAGCCAAAAAATGGCTATAGGTAGAGAAAAAGTCAACCATATTTTGTCTCATTTAAATCACTCTATAGTTTTCCTTGGGTCAAAATATGTTAAATGCAGCATTACAGCTTTTAAGCAAAGTACGGGGTTATATAACTCAGACTTTAGTGTCCTTGTGCTGGTTAAATGTGGATTTTATGGCTGTTTATAAGATTTCTCTGGCTGCTGTTAATGCTTGGCTGGGTCTGGCCATTGGCTAAATCACTTTTCACCTTTTATGAATTGGAGCAGTCTGGGATCTCCAGCTGGGGACCATTCAACAGCTACACAGTCTAGACTAAAAGGTTGGGGAGACCTCAGGCCTCAGCAGGAGCATCAGCAAAATCTACTTTCTACAACTGGAGTCATAATAGCGGTCCCGGAAGGGTTTGTCCTATAATAGAAGGTACAAGGGCATCAATATAACTCTGCATCTATCCTTAAAAAACATGTGTGCCAGGGACATACAATACCTGATGCTATGTTGTAGCAGCTAAATTGGCCAGTCTCCTGCTTTGTGGGGTATTCATAAGTGTTGAATATGGTTATCACAGTCAATGTATGAATATAATGTTTACTAATTTAGATTAAGTCAACAAAGCCTGAATAACTACAGGGTGTGTGCATCTTCACAGCACTCTACTACTGGGTGTGCATACAGGCCAATACTGATCCAAATTTATACATTTATGCAACTTATGAACAACTGGTGTGGATGTTAAGCTATTAAGACTTTGTCTTTGAATATTTTCATGCCAATTACTTTTGTGTTGTTTTGCCAGTATGTCTACAAACAGGAAAATGGAGCCAGAGGATTAAGCATTTATGTGCACACATACAGTGCATGTAGGTGTATGTGCTTCTGAGAGTGGGATGGCAACATGTGTTGAGTGCTAGGCAACGGCCAGTTTGAAAGACAGTGTAAATCAGCATCCAGGAATGGAACAGCAGGTGCTATAGTGCCTTGCTGACTGTGCCCACACATTCACAATAGCACATAAACACACAAAGTGGGAGTGGGAGACATATTAGCTCCTGGAACCTCTTTTTGACACAAACAAATGTACAGTCACAGACAAAAATGTTTCCTGATACCAAATCAGGCACTGACTGCAGGCAGTAACAAATCTGTCATTGTTTCCTTGAAATGAAATTTTGAAACAGTGTTTTTGAAATTTGTTTCAACATAAGACTAGCAACAAACATTTCCCAAGATTACACTGGCTTTAGGCCTCCCATTGGCTATGCCTAAGTAATCACCAACCATTACATACACATATAAACAGACTTGCCCAATGAGCTATCCTTCTTAGTCATGTGACCACAAACACGGTTTCTTTTTCATGTATGCAAACTAATAAATGTGTGTGTGTATATCTGTGTGTTTATACAAAGAGCAATGAGCAGAGTGGAACAGTACCACACCACTACAGATACTATGATACACAAAGGTACAGGGATGGAAAGCAAACATGGTGTATTCTTCTTCATCTTAAGGAGTGATTACTTTGTTCAACAACATGGATAGTGTAGGAAACTGCCCTTTTGTTTTATATCTACAGTTAAAGTGTACACAAAACATTTTCTGTGTCAGGTAATTAATTTTGGCTTTGACTGGATTTCACTCACTAAACTTCCTGATTAGTTATTCAAACATGGCACGGCTTATCAGTGGATTAAGATGAGCATTCTGTTGAGTGAGTCAGGCTGATATGCTTGTCAGTTCCCCTCCTGTCTAGAATGTCAAATTTAATGAATATTCAAAAGCCCAGTGGGCGCCTTTGTGTGTTCTGTGAGGGGAAATGTTCCTGAGGGGGGATTTGTGCAAACCACCTTACGCAACGCACGGCACATGTGTAGAAATATTTAATCAAATGTCAAGTAAAATGTTTCTCTTGCGTCTTATTTTTGGATATAATAATGCTTTATTCCCACTGAGGAAATTACTGGTTGGATTTGGTTCCGTGTTAGCCAGTGAGCCCTTGTGGTTCACAGCGAGGAGACAAGACCAAAGGAACAGCAGAAGGTGATATTAAACATTCAATGTGAAATGTACAGAATGCACCCTTTATTTATCATAGTATACCTCCATGGTACGCGCATAACGTACCAATTAATGTATATCCATAACTAACAGCCAGGTCCCCTTACAGCACTTGTTATAAGATCTTTTATAAATGCTGGTATTTGTCATGCTTCTCTCCGGGACTCATTTTATACACCAGAGATAACTTGATGAGCCATACTGCAGTTCCCTCAAAGTGTCTTCGCTGGCATTTTCTGTCACTTATGTCCTATCTGATTGAATGTTAGTGCTACTCAGCTGAGTATCACGTTATCTCTTTCTCTTAATGACATTGCAAAAGTGCCAGGGAATGTCTGCTTTTTATTCCTTTAAATGGTACAATGTACATTAGTTGATCTCACTTTAATTTGACAATGTATTCTTTTTCATAATGTCATTTGTTAACAGCTCAGGCTGTGATCATGCATGAGCCCCCACCCCCCATTGTTTGTAAATGGGGATGGACAGAAATATAAGTAGTCCACGATGAAATCACTACTGCTTCAAAAATGACTTTAATCAGGCTGTCTGTGTGTGTCTCTGTGTGTGTGTATCTTTGGTCAAAAGACACCAAGACAAAAAGAGCAGAATGGGCCCAGAGTTCTTTTCCAAATATCAGCCACTCAACTAACTCCACTCCTCTTGCAGCATCACTGCAAACACTCAGTTAAGGTTCAAGTTATAAGTCAACTCAGTGTAGAATTAGTTGACTGAAGTTGAAAGTGAGCCACTGTATCTTTGAGAGATAAGTGCTGCACAGCAGTGCTCAAGGAGCGACAGAAAAAGAGAGGGAGAGAAGGGGCAAAAGAGAAAGCAACTGTTTTATTTTGGTTCTCTGAAAGTAAACAGCATGCAACACGACCATGATGCAACAGCAGGAAACAAGAGGGTCACCACATCATTTGAAGTGTTTCTACCAATCAAAGGGAGAGACAGGCCCACTGCTGCGCCTCAGCGCACCTTCACTCTCTTCAAGGTGTTTCTCAGACAGTTTTAAGGAAACAGACAAAGATAAATGAGGGAAAAGATAAGCAAAGGAGGAGAGGGGAACACTGGGGAGAGGAAGAAAGTGCATTGCAGAGCACTTTTAAATTCAACTTTTGAATTTGCCACAGGTGGGAGGGTGAGATTCATGCACTGAGGGACACAAATTATTTATTTAGAGTTGATTACAGTCATTAATATAGTAAGGGAGGAGAGAAAGAGACAGAGGAAGAGATAAATGAGTGTCGTTTGTCACCTACATTAATCAACCTGATCTCTGGAGTCAGGGCTGTGGGATAGAAGGAAGATGAAATGGTGGAAATGCAGATGAAAAGACAGGCAAAGGCTGTGCCACTCAGCTCTACATATTTCTATAGAGTTTGACGCCTTAAAAAAAAAACAAACAATTATAATACTGTCAGTGTTAAGAGCATTAACAACATGAGATTGCTAGCTTAGGGTTTACTTTCAGTGAAAGTAAAAAAAAAACAAATCTTATACAGTGAATTATATTTCATTTCATTCCCAATCCTCTACTCTGACCTTCTGATCAACTGACAATTTCCCTTTACAAGAACTCTTTTCTGAAATGGTGACTCACACCTCTCCTGTATTGAAAATCCCATGCACAATTTCTTGTCATTTGTTTTTCTCTTCTTTGTCTTGGTTATGCATTTTTCTTCTGTGCAGACAATTATGATGTACAGCATAATCATGACAGTGAATGTCTGCATGTCTGTTTTTGAGCATTTCCTGTATGTCTACGGTCATGTAAACATCATATCTTGGTGACAGGAACAAAGAAAAACCTTATCCTAGTTTTGAAACATTGTTTCCCATGTTAGTAGAACAAGATAGGCGCTTTAAAAAAACCTTAAAACATTTAGACAAGTCAGAGCTAATGTGATTAGACTAAATCAGTGTGAACAGTGTTCTCATTACAAACAAAGGCATGAGACATCAAACACACATCTCATCAGCTCACAATGAAGGCTGATATGTTTACAGTTGCAGCGCAGCACTATGAAACATATACCGCTGCACGGAGAATAAAATATTTAACTGTAAACCAACAAAACGTAAGCAGAGCCCTGGAGATCCTGTGGCAGCACATTGGAGAACACTAGTGTACATACAGTATAGTCAGGTGAACACAGGCAGAGGTGATATCCATGCTGCTGAACTCCACTGTTACATGTAGCTTAGGTTTTTACAGTGCTCACCTTGAAACTGTGTCATCTTGGGCTCAAGTCCATGAATAATTTACTCAAAAAGTCAAAAGCAAGAAAATTTATTTTTTATTGTATTTAAAGGCTACTACTTAACTACTATTTAAAAGCTACTACTGTGAATACTGTGCACATACTCTACTTAAGCCTGGAGAAGGTCTGAGCTCTGAATTTCACGTGGGAAATAACTGCAGCCTTCGTCAAAATGGATAAATTTGACATGAGCTGCAGTTGTGTGCTTCGGGTCTACCAGAAGAAAACGTTGCATTACCGCCCAGCTAAGCTAAAGGTGAAGCTAAGCCTGAAAACAAACCCAACTAGGATCAAGCTTGTCTGCAGGGATGCTTTCATGGTAAGTTGAACTTATTAAACTGGCATTATGTAACAGGCTTAAAGAAAAATAAGCCTTATTTATCAAAGTGAGCCTTAATAAAAAAAACTGGTCAACTTACTTCCAAACAGTGTTCACTGCAGGTTTTTAATGCTGCTGCACTGGCGTATCTTCCACTCAACTGCCAGAGTGATCACAATGAATAAGAAAATATATGTTAAAAAGAATCCAGTCAAACGAGTCAAAAAGGAGCTGCAACACTTGTCACTACTGTCTTTCATTATGGCAACAAAAGGGAAAACAATATATCAATGGATAAATGAGTAATAGTTTCTGGGCTGGCAACTTTGAAAACTGGCAGTTCAAGTGATGTGCATTATGACACGGCAATCATGGGACAGCATAGCTCCCCATGAGATCAGCATGACAAGTCAGCACAGGGAAGCATGTTCCCTGCTCACTTTCCTAGTCAGTCTTTGTGCCTCTCAGAGATCTAGGCAAGCCCCAGTCCCAGACCCAATCAGCTTACTATATCAGATGACTTAGAGACAAGACATCAAAAAACAGAGAAGAAAAAAGATAAGAAAAGAAAAGAAAAAGTTTTCCATTCACATGCACAGTAGACAATCTGGAGTTGTCTGCCTTCTTGGAAAAGTTGAAGAACTCGTGGCCTAGGGTGTGTCTGATCTTGAAGGCTTTCTAGTGACTTACATGCCTCTGTGAGCATAATTACACTGATATCCTGAAGTCATGGCAAATACAAGCTGCAGGCGATAATAATCTTGCATTTAAATATGAGTTAGTGAGCCTTAACTGAGACATTTTATTAATTGACCTTTTACATTTGCAATAAAGGCTGACTTCCAACTTACAGCACCTGCTTTCAAGCAGCATGGTGCTCACATTAAATGCTTTCTGCAGAGCATATGCAATGTCTGACTTAACTCACTACATGAATGTTCCTTAGACTCTTTTATTACTCTGCAACTTGCAATTACAAAGGTTTATAAATGTTAACATATTCCAATACTTGCAGTTATTGAAAGTCTACCTGAATAACAGCATCAGCCTGGTGCCTAAAATGTAATTGCAAGGCATTATATTTTAGACGCATGGCAAAAGTGCCTAAGGGGATGAAGTGGTGTTCAAAATTAAATGGGAGTCTACGAGGGAGCTTGGGTATTCTATCTTTTTTATTTAAAATGCATAGTTATAAATGTTTGCTTTCCAAACATGCCTAAAGGAAAACTGAGTCATTGTTCTGACCTTGTGGCAGGTTTTTGGTGCACTGCATTATTCATGT
The DNA here is from genome assembly GCF_021018895.1 of Seriola aureovittata. NCBI lineage: Eukaryota > Metazoa > Chordata > Actinopteri > Carangiformes > Carangidae > Seriola > Seriola aureovittata. Next base: position 11,945,460 of record NC_079366.1, read on the forward strand.
CTTTAACTCAGACAATGCGGAAAAATATTAGCATGTCCCACAGACAACTTTTTGTTAGCTTGTACCATTGTTGGTTGTAAACATCTGCAAAAACCTGTTTTAATAATTAAGTACAGGCCAGCCATGTGCATTCACATGTGGGAGATACAAAATACAACCACATACCTTTCTAATTGGCCACTGGAGCCAGTTGAAACAAGTGCTCTTTGGTTGGATGGTCGTGAATTTAAGGATTGAATTGAAAGAAATGGCGTCATAAAACAGTTTTTCTCAGGTCCTGACAAGGTGATTTTGTGCAGATGTAAAGTTGGAACGTATTCTGCTATCCTTGCAATAAACATTCCAAGCTCATAAACACACATAAAATCTTCCTTATTGCCTGAAGGTGACAGTATTCTTATTTGGCTTACTTTTCAGATTTTTTTAATGTCCTCTTATGAAACACTGAACAAATAACTGATGGTTATTGTTCACGGTTGTATAATTCCTTTCAATGTATAAACAGTAAAACATTATTGTAGCTTTTACAATGTTGTCTTCAAGAGATACTTAAGCAACACAAAAAAACATTTTCCCGTGCCCATAATGTGGTGCAGCTACAGACGGTGGACAAATAATGCATATAATGCAATCTACTAAAACAATATACCACAAACTATCACATCAAAAAGTAATACACAAAATTGAATGAATGCCTCTAAGGAAAACCAAAAATTAAAGCTTTTTGATGTCATTATTTAGTGTGAATCTACGATATTCACCTGCAATATATTATCACATTTGTCTGTTATTTTGTTCCTGACTCTGTGTGAAAATATAAATGTGCTGTTAGAGGAGTATATGAGATATTATTAAAGTATTACTAATGATAGACCCTTGTAAGACAACTAAAAGAGGTTTCACCACTAAGCTGCTGTATTAAGATGCAAAAATGGAAACAATCTCCACTTTATTATAATTAATAGCATCACAACATATTCCAAAAAATCTTTATTGAATATTCCCTGCAATACCAGAGCCAAGAAGAGTGCTCTCATGCTTGAAGTCGTATCTATCTGTCATTTTATTATTGTGTCCAACCACCAATATACAGTATGAAGCCTATAGCCCACTGGTGCAGAAGGATAACTTCCCTTGGACCACTGAATCTAATCCTTTAGGGGCAACACATACCCACACATATGTGTTGAAAATGATGAAAACAATATTTGCCAACTTGCAGCCAAAACAGCAGACAATTAGCCTTTGTGCAATTAAAGAGCAATCATAAGGATAAATGACAACTATAACAGTAAATCCATGCCTTTATTGAGTCCTTGATAGCCCCTTAAGTGTATTCCAGTTTGTAAATGCTCAGCTCTATGTATTTTTAATTGCCTCATTAAAACCACTGATTTGATCATAGAGCGGCGGCATAAAATGAGGAAGACGTGCTGTCTGGCCTTTGCTGATTGGATGAGGGGGAGACACATGGAATCAGACTACTTAGTATCTCTGTGTTTCTCAGCCAGCCAAATCAAGCCAGGGAGATCTCACTATGGCTGATAATGTGATCATTGCAGAATATGATTGTTATGTACATCATTTGTTTCTCAGAGGGGGATTTGCAAAGATGTAGATTCATAATTAGACTGTGTGTAATGGAACAATTGAATTTTATGCAAGGCTTTGCATGTGCTCATTCTGCACACTAATCACCAAAAACCAATTTTAGCCAACATTCAACTGCTAGAGTTACGCCATGTTTCCGAGAATGGGTGAAAACAAAATATGATATGATTGCTTAAATTCTTAAATTTCTACAGCTACAAATCCATAAATCCACTCATAAACAGTTTAACTACAACACCACATGATAATTGTCTCTCGGGAAATCCACCTGGCTTTTACCACAAATCATTAACCATCTATTACTGTTTATGGCCTTTGCCTCTCAGTCGCCTAGTTCCGCTCCTCTGATAATCCACTTTTTGAGCTACATCAGCTGAACGCCAGAGAAACGAGGTGAGCGATTCCACTCAGATAAGAGGGAACATAATTAATGTAAGAAAGTAAAGATAATGAAGTGATAAATATAAGGCTGAGTTTAGGAGAAGGTAACAAGATTAGTGGGGAATTTATTAGTTTAATAAGAGATGAGGTCCATGTATGATTTAAATTAAAGGGCAGTGAAAGGAGAATCGAGTAAGAGGGGATGAAAGAGTGAGCAAAGAGGAAAGAGAAGGAAAAGGGTAGAAGAAAGGATTGAGCATTGAAAGTCATATTTAAAGTTGGAAAAGTTGTTTCTATGGCAGGTAAACGTGAATGGCCCTCTTGCAATTCAAAGCACAGATACACACACTTACACACACCAACTTCCTAAAATCAAACTTTTTCAACACATACACACACGGCTAATGAGTGCTACCAATACCTCTCCTGCTTGGGGAAAAAGAGCATTCATTATCAGCACCATGCACTCGCAAAAATGGAAAGTCAATAAGACAACCAGAACACAAACACACACTCCCACAGGCTGTAATGACTGTCAGCTTTGCCAAAAGACAGAAACACAGGGTGAAGAGATGGGGAATGGGTAACAAACAGTTAATAATTGTGCTGGCCAATTACACATTTGTCAATATTGTTCATCTGTACTCACGTTTAAACCATTTATAAAACTTATATAATACAGACATATAACTTAACTATAAGGTCTTCAGCTGTTATTGCTGTATCTTTTGCCTTTTTACTGTAAGTGAAAGCAGTAAATATTGTGAATCAGCAACCCAATTTAAGTGGGTTGCTGATACACAGTGGATCTTGCATTAACCAGGAATATTGAGAAAAAGTTTTGTCTTCATTCCAAAAATTATGGGAACACACTGTTTTTGTGTGTGTGTCACTGCCTCCACTTTGGGGGTAATTAAATAAAATGTTTGCCACTGTAGAGCATATCTCTACAATGAATTAATATGTCCATTGTTTTGTTCTCTAGTGACTTCCAAGATAGCTTGTTAGTCTAACACATTTTGTTCTATATATTTCAAAACACAGCAGTTAATCCTTTATCATTTTCTGAAGGAGGAATAAAAGAAGAAGACGAGTATAAGTACCAATTTGACTTATTATAAAATACTTATAAAGTTATTAGTGCCACGGGTGCTCAGCTCCGAGGCACTCCTCTACAGCTAGAATAGCTGAGAGGAGTGCCTCGGGTTTATTATTCTTCCGCCAAATTTCGGCGCGTAACTCGTTCCGCAGCTTTGAGAAAACCCCGGTAATATATACATCAAAACGTGCGTCTTGATCCCGCAAGGGGTGCTATGACTTTTGGTGTTAAAATTCCAATTTTTCCCAAAGTTAATCCCAAAAAACTGGGAATAAATAATGCATTAGAAATGCATTGGAATTTTCTTTAGAAACCCACCTTTTTTCTACAAAATTGCACCTTTTTTCTGAGTCACCCAGCTCTCTCATACCTGCACGTAGAAATGTGATTCAAACTATAAAACGGAGGAAAACTTCTGCTCTCTCAAAAAGATAGGAACTGTTTTTACATAACATGTAAACTTTTCAAACTGTGAACACTCAAAGGAGGAGTGCAAATCACTTTTTCTTCAAAGTTAGAGTGAAAGCGTCAGTTGGCTAAAGTGCGTGAAGCCGTAAAAAATAACCTTTATTTTTATTTTTAACTCGAGCTCGCGGCCAAACCATAAAAAGGAGACAAATAATTCTTTCTGAAAATGTAGACATAGTTGTTGGGATTCATAAAATGTAACTTTGACAGGCAGGGTCTCCACAAAATTTAAACGGGGGTGCCGGGTCCGGCAGCAATACCTGTCTCACTCTCATTGACACCTAATGTAATCGTCTTTTTTTTTTCAAAAGAATCTCACTCTGTCTTCGCACTGAGCTTCCTCACTCATTTTAAGGAATATCTGAATAAAATAGAGACTGTAGAAACTTCTGGCTTCAGTGTCTGGCACGGTCTTTTCGGTTTATGAAAAGAAGTAACGGTTTTCTCATAATTTGCAGTTGTTTGAAGCCATGTAGAAGCCAAATTCTGGGCAGATTTTCACATTGCCATGGCAACGGCAGCTCCTGACCCGTGTGCGTGCGTGCGTGCGCCTAGCAACCAGATAACCAACTCTCCAAGCTCCGCTAGCTTTACATTAGCCGCATGTTAGGTCTTAAATTACATTTAGTTAGGTCTTAAATATGTAAGTCCATTTACTGCTTCCTTCGTAGCTTTTTTTTTTGTTTTGTTAAAAGAGTGAATGAAGTTGTGACGGTCTCTGCTGAGACAGGAGAGGAGAAGCTACTAGCCCTCTCTCGCTGTCACTTCTAGTCGCGTTGCTCTCCTCCCCAGTAATGTTAAATTTTGCATAGAAAAAAACATAATAGTGGTAATTTAAATAGCGGTTCATGGGATTTATTAACCCTCAGGGGTCCCTCTGTCCTTTTTTGGACATTTTCTTCACTTTTCTTTTTTGATTTGCTGATTATTTTGGCTGTGTTACAGCTGAAGGTATGGATTTCTGCAAGAAAGTATCTTTTTTTTTTTACATATTTTTAAAATCTAATGTCAGTTATTGTTACAGGTCTATTATACACTGGTAACACATTTTGTACCCTCGGGTTCCTCGCGTCCAAAAAAGGACACACAAAGAAAATGCTATAAAATCATCATATATCAATATTTTTTTCTGCTTTTTTTGCATAAATCTCTTAAACCACTTCAGTTCTGCTCAAACCTATCAAATGTTTATTAGTTTTCAGGGTTTTAACCCTTTAAATGCCAGTTTGAAGACATGTTGCCTCTTGTTTTATTAAAAAAAACAACACAGAATATGAGATATTTCCCACATAATACATGATGGAGGGATGTGACATTGTTTTATATCAGAATCTTTTATATCAAGACATTTCTCAAAACCAGAATATGATCAGGGTGACTTTTGAACACTGGAAATAAATCATGTACTCATCCCGGCAGTAGCCCCCGTGGCACTCAAAATTTCCCTGGAATTTTCTTGTTTCTTATTATTATTTTACAGTTTTTCAAAATTGCTCAGCCCATCAGAACTGAATAAGGAACATCCCTTCTTGATGATAATCCCACTGTGTGCTGTATTTTCTTTAGACAACACTGCACTGCCTCTGATGCTGGGACATCATCACCAAGGCGGGTGAAAGGGTATGGCTTCAAACTCCAAGTTCACTCATCATCTTTATGGTCAGCTATTCAGAAGACAAATATGACAGATTCTCACTCACATTTACGAGCTGACAGCAACGGAAAGGAAGGTGAGGAAGACACGGGATGGAGGGATGGAAGAAACAGAGAGAGAGAGAAAGAGAGAGAGGGCAATAAAACTGAGATGAGAAGCCCAAGGCCAACACATGTACTGAGACCCTCTCTCTTAAAAGATAGGCCCTCAGGGAGACATAAGACAGAAGCGTGTATGTGTGTGTGTTTCTGTCTGTCATATGAAATTCAGTTGAGTATGGCAAGATGTGAGCACTTCCTAAACCATCACAATGGAGGGCAAATCACAATGCACTTCTTCTGCTGTCCTTTTGTATCCTTTGCTGTCTTTTTCTAAGAGCTCCACAGACTGGGCCAGGTTGGAGAGCAAGGGAATACTCAGAGCATCAAAGTATCAAAGTACTAAAAACTCAACATTCAGCAGTTACCGCTTGATGCTGACGTGTAAAAGAAATGTCAAGCACCTAACAAAAAAGTCTGTTCAAGGAGCAATTACAGCCAATGTTCCCTGCAAGTTGATATTTTGGTGACCTATGTCTAATAATTTATATTGATCAATGAATCATATTAACCTCATAAAAAACTTTAAGACACTGTCTTGACAGTTGTCTCTTCATTTTGTCTCCAGAGGCAGTGATTTTACCACAGCACTGAGGTCTTTCTCTCCTTCCTCCACTCCACTTCTCTGCAGCCCAAATTAGTACCTACTTTACCATCTGATATGTAATGAGGTGTCAGTGCAGCTGTGTCTCGGTATTCTATGTTAATGCACTAGTTCAAACGTTTGTGGCCATTTCACCTTTCCATACCACTGACCGTACATCCTGTACATCTTGTACAAGCTGGAGTGAGCGGTTCCCCTGGTGAGTTTCAGTGATGAATGCTAATAAGGGGCTTACTGAGATGGAACTCTTCCACTTCTGATGTGGCGAGCATCTGGTGAGAAGAAATGACCGTCTTACTGACAGGATTTCTGGGTATCCCTATGAGGATACTGAGACAGAGAGAGAGGAGAGAGTGTGTAATTTTGTTTTTGCATGTGCGATCCCCTGTGTCTGGGGAACCTTGGCCCAAAGTTGTGGCTGCTCTGTGGGTGTGCACTTGAGTGTGAGACAGGCATAATATCAGTAAGAGAATCAGGCATTTATGCGATTTCAACAAGTGTGCAGTCACTCGTGACGAGTCAGGACACCCAACCCTCCACATGTCATCCGGCAAAGCTAAGCTGGCTGCAGTATGACTGTCTGGCCATGTAGTTTTAAAAGCAGACTGATTCTGCTGACTCCGTGATACGCACACAGACACACTCTCACTCAGAGCACACATGAGCATTTAAGTGCTTTTTCTTTGCAAGAAAAGCAGCTTTAGAGAGTTTTAACAGCAGGAGGTGAGCTGTCAGGGATTTCAAACCTTCAAAGTGTCACATGGGGAAAACTGTGCGCGCGTAGAAAGACACTCGAAGTGCTGGCCAGCCTACAGGAGATGAACGTCCAAATGTTGCATTCACATCAAACATGGAAGACAGTGGAGAAGAGCCTTTTATCTGAAAATACCATTCACAACACCTGCCATCTGCTAATGCTACTTGGCAATGATGTTCTATATCTGCTACTTCCTGAACTCTGACATCACAAGCAATCACATGAAGTCAGGTCTACTGAGTGATGATTTAATTTTTAGAAACCAAAACAGAAAACCAGATACATCAGGAAAAACAGTTAGGCCAATCTCTCCATAATGATGATTGACTATTTTTTTTTTTTTTTTTTTTTTTTTAACTGTTTTTATTGTTGCATCTTTTAGTTTTGTGACATAAATATCTGTTTCCTCGGGTGTCAGGTGGCAAGCAAATAATTAATTCTACATGTGAAAATGTTTTCAGTAAGAAATCAGTGAAAGGCTGGACCACACTAAGAGGGAATTTGATGCATGTCATGTTTAATTTCCAAAAGCAACCACATTTCGCACTGGCCAGGCACACACTGGCAGGATTATGTGGCTCATCAAATCACATACTGAATCTGAAAGTGTTTCTGATGGCATCAATAAGCCGCCAGATCTCACCAGGAGTTTGATCCAAACTAAACAGACCTAATCACAGACAAATGAGAAGGATAACTAATCACTTAATTCACTTCTAGGGGATACAAATACCATTAAGTAGGGTAAAGTCATTGTAAAGAATTGCCACTGTAAATTCACTAAGGGCTAATAGTGAGATGACAGTGACACAAAACATAACTGAAGATTACAAATATGTCATGACATAATTAAAGCACTGGGCCGCTAAGAGACAAGAATTCCAAACATGTCGGATTTGTTCTTTAAAAAGCCACAGCAGCACAAACATTATGGTTAGCATTACAGTGTCTGGCTTTTCACCACCACTTTTATCAGATGTTCAATAATGAACAAAGATATCCATCGTAATACTTGACAAGATACCACTGTTAATAGTCCTGAATGAATGCAGGGCCAAGACATTACATTAGAAAGCCTTTGCTCTCTGCACTCACCTCTCTTGTTTCCCCTAAAGTCCATGAAAGTCTAGTTACTTTTTTCAGTTACTTTATTAAATTGCAGCACGGCTATTACTATAACGTCAGTTTGGCAATTGAGGCCTAAGAAAGCTTTGTGTTTTTTCTTTGTGTTCCAACCCTGAGGAAATGTTCAGAGGGCTTTTTAGTGCTGACCACTGGCTACTGAACTTTTGTAATGACAGGACTAAAAAGACAATATTAAATCCCAACAAGACAGGCACAAAAGTTCACAGATAACTGTTTTATCTGGCCTGCTCTGAACTCTAACCATAATCTTGGTGCCTCTGTCTCTAGCTCTTTCTCTTCAAGTCGGCTCATTGAAAGACACCAGTGCCACTGCTCCACTTCAAGGACACACACACTACATTTGCACCCATCCTCTGTAAGTCACTTTATTCTGACTTTCTTTTTGAAAACAACAAGCCTCTGAATGTTGGTTTTCATTAAAATTATGCCATTTACATCAAAATTCTTAATGCAAAATGCTCTTATAACTGAGAATTGTTTTTGTGTTTTTTATAGCTTTCTGAAACTTAGCACACATTGCGCAAGTATTTATTTTAGGAATAATTATTTTATTATATAATAGAATATTTTTTATAATGATTTTAATATTCAATTGATTAATTTATCAGATCCATTTACCAAGGTCTCATTTATTAATAAGACTAGATTTTATTTAATTAGTTCATGACCCTACCAAATGATTGGCTTTTGATCCTCTGGTCTCTTCAGATCCACCACCTCTGAATGAATACTATTATCCACTTCCACCATCACCTCTCTAACTGAGCAACTGCTGATCAATCTTTCCACTCTCACAGGTTAAACTGCTAGAGTGACAGTGATTGAATATACTGCCTGGCACAACAAATCTGTGCCATGGTTATCTAAGACTGGGGCAGTAATGGCACACCACCAAAGTAGCAGGACATTGAAATACTTGGATGACATTTAAAAAAAAAAAAGAAAAAAAAAGCTTATTTTAATATTCTAGGACCTGTTCTCTTTTCCATTAGAGCATTTACATGTGCTTAAGTAACACAATGTTAAAGCATTCTCAGATTACACTGCATAGCTTGGTTTCTCTTCATGTAAACACACTGCATTTACTGGATGTTACCACTTTGTAACATAAAGTATAATTACCGTGTTCATGATCAAAACTCACCTTTTCAGACCTGCTTTTAAAGTTATTATTTTTTGGGACAGTTTTTGCCTATATTTGGATAGGGACAGTGAGAGAGTGACAGGAAAGTTAGGGAGAGGGAGGGGATGACATGCAGCAAAGGGTCATGGGTTGGACTTGAACCCATGGAGTAAGGACTGAGCCTAAGTGCTAAGCAGCAGTTGAGCCACCGGTGCGCCCCAGAACTGCTTTTAATGTGTCATTCATGTCATGTGTCAGATGTTTTATTGTATAGTTTTCTATAACCATATTTAATTAATGTACACACATATTACTACCATTATTATTATTATTATTATTAATAATAATAATAATAATAATAATATACACTTATACCTGTCAATTCAACCAGCCCCTAAAGCATCTTAAAATGCAAATTCCTTTTTCATAAAGCCTTACTGTAGATAGAGATTTTCTTATGGCTAAGACTTATTAACTACTTATTTGTTAAAAATCTTTTCATTTAATGTTTTTCTTTGTAGTGTTTGTGCCCTTATAAGAATATGTCATGTCATTTAAGTCAGATGTCCTCTAAATGTTGTCTTCTGTCAGACACTTGGCTGTCACCAATCCAATAAGGGCTTGGAAAAATTATTTAGTTGAGAAAACAGCATGGCTGTCAGCCTCAGTGAGATACACTAATGGAAACAGATAATATTTAGTTTGGTAAACAGAAGGAGGTAAAATGCATGCATGAATTCAAGCACAAATAAGACACTATAACTGACTGTCTTGAACAAATGATTTGATTTGGAGGTTGCTTCAGTAGAAAATGTTTACAATGCCAATGTGTGTGTGTGTGTGTGTGTGTGTGTGTGTGTCTTACCCACGGTTAGCTGACCGGTCAGTTGTCCCTGATCATTCCTGGCGTTGACAGTCACATTTCTGTCTGACTGAAGGATCAATGGACTGTCCTAAAGAGAGAGGAGGAAGGAGAAAGACGATTAAGACAGCAGCAAACTCTTACAAACAAATCCATGTATACTGATACACCGCTCTCTGATTTCTATCTTTTCCCTGTAACCCCTGCCCTCACCCCTCTGAGAATCAGTCGATACTGCATTAACCTGCATAACCAATACTGCCTTAGCTCATATCAACCTTCACAGTTCACACTTGACTCCCTCTCTTCTGCCAGCCCGACATACTCTGCATCCAATTTGCATAATCTATTCAAAACAACGTCCTGTCTGTGAGCGTATTTGCTTGTTTTTAATTGTCTGTCTGTGTGTATATGTATGCCTGCAGAAAGGCAATTATTCTCAAGCTAAACAAGCTAAATGCAGCGATGACCCCGACCTCTGCTCTCATCTTTAAAGTCTGATTGAGCCACACGCTGCCCACATTAGTTTACATTCAGTGGATGTGAGTTGGAATGAATGCAAACCCCATGCCTTCCATTTTCATTAAGTCCCAAACTCAATCTAACATCTCACTGTCTCTCTCTCTCTCAGCTCCTTACTCCCCTCCTCCTTCATCTTACTCTTTGCCTCTACTGTGTACATCAGTCTGCAAAATCTTCCTACTCACATTCTTAGCCAACTTTTCCTTTTGTTCTTCTTTCCTCTTTCCATATATCACTGCATTTACATCATTTTTTGTTTTATTCTCTTTTATTTTACTCCTCTCCCTCTCTCACTCTTTCTTTTAAATTACTCATTTGTTTTGGCGGCGTGAAATGAATAGCTCACAGGTGACCCAATTTCTCTGTTGATTTCCCCAAATTAATATCTTGCTGCATTCTGGTCTGAATTCCAAATGAGAATTGTGTTAAAATTGGAAAGTCGCTGATCTGTTGAAATGGAAAAATCTTCGTTTTCTTTTTCTCCCCTTCATTCTCCCTCTATCTTTTTCTCTGCTTTGCTATTTGTTATGGATGAATATTCATTGTTTTGTGGTCTGTTTATATGAGTTAAGACCAAATTTGCAATATGTCACACCTGTCTGTGCTCTACTTGCACTGTCCAGGGACTCCCAGGACAGGCTGATCACAAACACAAACCACTGCACAAGGGCGAGGGACGAATAAAAGTTATGGACACAGAAAACACACTCACAAAAAGCATAAACAAACACAATACATGCAGTGACAAACAGGACTTGTGCGTAACTATATGCGGGTAGTGTACAGACTTACACACCTGCATAGAAACATATTCTAGATGTTATAATATCCAAATGAGGGGCTCAGGTGCAAGTTCAGACACGGCCCTGCCTCTGTGCACAGACACACACCACCCACTCATACAGCGTCTGGTAACAAATTTGCCAAACAACAAATGAACATTCCACATGGTTTATTGTGCATTGCTTCCCTCATCTGTTTCCTAACGCTTGTATGCTGGATTAATTATTTTCAACGGGGCGTGTGATAGGCTTCACTATATTATCTTTCCACTCTGTTTAAAGCGATGGGCTCTTTGTAAAGCATGACAGATGTAATGCGCTTTGAATCATTCCAGCTCAATGGGCAATGTGCATGAACAGGCCTGATCCCATTCACTTAGTGCAGGACTCTGTCATTTAGAAGAGTGACCATAGATGGAAAGTCTTATTTGATTAAGCACTCATATGCAAATGCATGGAAATAAGGGCAGTAAATAATTGCTGCATATTAAACAGCTGCTAATGTCTATTTATATAACAGCTGATTGAAGCTAAACAATCTAACTGGTGGCGCTCATGTGAAACATAGGAGCAGTAACAATAATTGTTTGTCCATCTTGATGAAAAAATTGTTGATCCCACAAGAGACTATCAAAAATAATAACACCAGTTTTCACCTAAGTATGTCATCACCACAACACTAGTGAGGAATGGACAGGGCCTGTGCTTGTTAGCGCTCATGTTGGCCTACAGTACCTTGATGAAATCAATTCAGACTCTGAACATACTGTTGGTAATTCAGTTGTAAAGTGCAGTCTCCAATATGATTGTGGAAAACAAAGTGATGTGGAAAGCTTGAATGATGCATGCTCTGCGTCACTTGACAGGCACTGTGTACAACTGTGCTAGATGAGAATGGGCCATTGACACTGGATTCACATTATTAAAAAATATAATATACATCTACAGTATAGAATTACACATTCCTGAAAACAGACTGGTAAAGAGCTGCTGCTTATACTTCTGTTACAGTAAAACTATTATATTGAAAAACATAGTAATATAATTAATATACTTTATATAGTTTGACAAACACTTCTAAAAACTTTTAAAAATGTGGCTCCTTTTTGTCGATCCGGTCAGTTAAATCCCATGTGTTTATTTGGCTCTAAACGCTACACTAATAATATCAGCAAGATGGTAAATAACTGACCGTGGTTTCCCTTCATATACGTTATGCTGAGAACCTATTCAGTCAGTTTTCTGACATTAAAGGTTAATTTCTCTCCATGAAAGTCCTTCTTCAAAGCTCTGATCTTCAGTGAAGTTTGCATGATGTTTGATGGTGGTTTGAGGTTTTTCATTTTAATGTTAGTTTGATGTTGGATGTGCTTTTGGTGCAATACTGAAAAGGTTATTGCACTGCAGAATGGTAATCGTTTCATTTCTTAGATTTTAATCCATCGTGTGATGCATACATCATCTTGACGTTGTTTGATGTTGGAAATCCAATCAGTGTTCGAATTTTAGCACACTCTAGGAGGTGTGTGTGGGGGCGAATTTGTATTGGGTGTTTTATTGATATTTACACAGAAATTTACATATACGAAAAAAATGACATATAGTCTGCAACTGGCATATGTCACTACAGCTGCACTCCAATACTGACTGCCAACAGATCATGTTGGGGCCAATTTACAGCAGCCTCACAATAATTATAGATAAGTCTACCTCAGACCACGCAACACCACATTCACACACAGTAATTCTGCATATGCGTGCTGATTAAACAATACAATAATAAACAGCCACAAACAATATGAAAGCACCCAGCATTACCATATAAAACACATCACACATATCTACTTCAGCTAGCCTGTGTTATATGCATTATAGTAATATAATTTAAGTTTACAGACAGAAATATCCCTGGGCAGCAAAAGGCTATGAATACATTCACATATTTAAAAGTAGGGGATTTTTACTTGTGACTTTCAAAATTCAATGACCACAATTAAAGATTAAACATAGAACAACAATGAACAACAGAACTATATTCAAATTATATTCAAAACTATTTGTTTGGAGAAACAGATTCATTTGTCAAGATTTGTCCCTCTCTATTTTCAACAACATCTTGATGACTCATCCCTCAAGAGAGAACCTCCTCTCCTAACACCTCTGACACTTTAACATGCATAATTAGCACTTACTATGCACTTTCGGTGAACTAGGTTACCTGATCTCCTTGCACTTGCCCTTATTGAACAGATTTAGTCTGTAGTACTTACTTCAAGGTCGCCTACTGTACTGAAGCTTTAGTGCTGTCCCTCACTTGTAAGTCGCTTTGGATAAAAGCACCAAATGAGTAAATGTTAAAATGTGGATTAGATACGATTACATAAAATTTGATTAGATTAGATCAGCAGGTGAAACGGGCTACACTCAAAGACAGACTGAAAACAAAGCCTTCATAGAGATAAAACCTTTAAATACTATATGGGGACAACAGTTCACACTTATGGACAATTTTTCCCAGAAAGTTTTCATTGTGCTGCTCTTATTTCTAAACAATTTCTCACAAAAAAAGTGAGTGAAATTTTTACATAAACGATGAAAAAAAAAAACAAAAAAAAAAACAGCTCAAGAGAGCAATGATAAGGGAAAAAAAATCTGTGAAACTATGGTTTGGTGAGCACGTGTAGCATTTCCTCACATGTACCATATATCTTTGTGATGTTTTCTTTATGTTCAGTTCATTTCTAGGTTTATCCCTCTCTTCTGCTCCCCTCATTGTCCCTCTGACTTCTGCGTTTACTGTGTCGCTCATAAATCTCCCATCATTGTGTGAGATCTACAGAGGCACAAATAAATACACTAAAGGCTGACGCATCAGGCTCCCTCTTGCAAGCTGACACGACATACGCCACAGCGCCACTAATTCAGTTAATAGTTTAATTATGCTTTGATTATAAATGCAGGCAAAGGACCTCCAGCCTGCGGTAGCCAATGTAATTACTCAGGTAATAATAAGCTGTGGACTGGTGGATCATCATCACAGCCTCCAGCCACCGGTACAGATGGGTCCTAATAACAGCTTTCAGTCCCGCTGTCTCGCTGTCTGTCTCACTAACTGACCGTCTGACTGTCAGTCTAAACAGGTCTGGACTCAAGGTTGATAGATGATGTGAATGGTTATGTGTGTTTATCATCACTCTAATAACAGCTTTCAGTGCTCCTGTCCATCTCTTATGGTCTGCCTCACTTGCTGTCTAACTTTGTACAGTATACATCTCAACAGCAGTGGATTCAAGCCTCATACAAGATACATTTGGTTGATTCATCTTTGCCATCAGCCTAATAGCAGCTTTTAGCTCTCCTGACTGTATCTCTGTGATTGCTTGTCTCACTGGCTGACTGTCTATCTCTCTATCTAAAAAGCTATGGACATGCGCTTAAGAAATACTTTTAGCTCTCAATCTAATAAAAAGCTTTCAGCTCTCCTGTCCCTGATGTGTCTTAGTCTCTTCCTGTCTTTCTGACTTTCTAAAAACCCACCATCTCTTCAGCCAGTCCACCTGTCTGTCCACCTCTCAGTCCGACTCTGCCATTAGGGTCAGATTTTTTCAGGTCAAACTGCATGCATTGGGTTGTGGTGTATTGGGTAAGCATCAATAACATATACTGTAGGTTTTAAAGATCAAGTAATAAACACAATTCTTCACACTGGCACCTGAACACACCACCAAATAAAATATTCAAAATGTTCCTTATTCTCAGCTGCATTTTGCAATATGTTTTGCAGTGAATAAAAGTCAAGTGGAGATTCTAAAGACCAACTTTCAATAAAGTTAAAACTAGACGCTCGCTGAGATATGATCCCGATCCTAACTTTGATTTGATTATTTTCTTTCATGTGTATTTCTGTCTTTCTGTATTAATCTGTTAAAAGTACCACCATTATAGATACTTGGCTGCTACTAAGAAGGAGCTGTGAACAACAATGGCAAGACAGTTAGACAGAGTGGGGAATGAGTTAAAGAGTGGGGAAGACAGACAGAGAAAGTTGTTTAAATTCATCAGTAAAGACAAGTAGATAGTATATAGTCTAAGCTAAAACAGAATACCAATCAAACAGTGTGTGATAAAGTGCCCGCGGTGTCCCTCCATTCCTCTTTCGACTTAATTCAGCTAATTAGCAAGGACTATTAAATAAGTGATGTGTTTGTTGGTGTGCAGAGCTAATTTGTTGTTTTTAGTCCCCACGGCCATATAACAGCAGAATATAAACCAGCGTTGCTCACAAGATTACTCTCAGGGTAGTTGGATTTAATATGTTCAAGTGTCTTCATGTGCATTCGGGGGGCCTTCTCATCTATTTAACATGTCATCAATGTCCTGTACAAGACTTGTATCAACAGTCTTGAGATCAGTTTAATCCATTTAAATCTCAAAGTGACAGCTGAGATGAGACTGAGCCAGTCAAGACATGTCAGATCATTGTGAGCTTGGAAAGTTGTTGGAGATTTGGTATGGAGATTGCTGGCTAAAAGGTATGAGTTGAGATTGCAAATTTTGGGGCCCTTCTACCTCAGGGGTCCTCCAGGACTGCACTGTTAGCGAGTGTCCCTGCTGTGCAAGATTTCATGCACCTGTTGAATGAAAATTCTGTTTTCGGAACGGAGAGGAGGAGCGTTGGCTTTTCTCTTCCCTAATTATGTGTCTCTCATGTCATTTTTTTGTCAATTGTTCTGGTGGAGGATTCAACTAAGAAGACTGTTTGGTTCCTTGGTAAACTAGACTTAATTTCACCTCGAGTCTGGAAACTTTGTGGTGACGCTGGGTATTCATAAGGACTTTTGTCTACTTTGTGAATTCGCTGATTTTATTTACAACTTGTTTTATTTGAGAAAATGTTAGACACCCAAACATATTCAGTTTACTATCATATATCACAAAAAAAGAATCAAATCCTCAAATTTGAGAAACAAAAACCAGGGAACTCTTTTGGCTTTTTTGCTTGAAAAATTACTTAAATAATGAATTGAGTTTTGAAATAAAAGGGTTGCAGCTCTTTTGGTTCTTCTCTCATTTTTTTGTGACACTATTGTCACACTTACATGTCAGTTATACACTACAGTTTTAGGAATCAAATCTACATGTGGTACATCCAGTGCCTTTAAGAAAAGATTCCGTGAAAAGCCAGTTTTCTGAAATCCATAAAAATAATTTTATCAAAAAATCATGTCAGCATGGAGCTAATACTGTCCTTCATGTATCCGAGCACTGTGTTTTTGCATTAATGTGTGCGGTGCATGCATTTCTGCCCACACATGGTTATGCTTTTTATATTTACATACAAAACTTTGTAACAAGAAAAGGTGTGTGCTATTTGCAAGTTTCCAGACATTGAGCAAAAACAATTAAAAGAATCAATCCAGCTCTCCTGAAAAAAATGTTTTGCTGTCTCTCCACACCCTCCAGGCTCTTTCTTCATAATTCATCTAAAGAGTCACGCTATGCACTGTAAAATCAAGCTGAAACCTACCACCTCAAAAGCTTTATTTTACTGTAACAGTATTCACAGCAAAAGATAAAATATTCAGACTCTGCAGAGAAACCACTTAAATGAACTGTGCAATGTCAAGATTTTATGGGGATCAATAATACACATAACTGCCTTTGTTGTCATTCCTGAAAGGTTTACCGGGTGGACTAGCAGCTCCACTGTGTCCCCAAACAATGGACTGTGCTTTACCATAGTGGGAAAAAAGGTGAAAATACAGTAGATATAGAAGGATGGAAAGGGTGAAAGAGACAGAGGTGTGGGACGGTGGGGAGGGGAAGTAGGGCTAAGCAGTCGACCTCCCAGCTTTGGGCTTGCAGCGTGATAAATCTTGAAACGAGGAGAGAGGAAAAGAGGAGGGAGAGCAAGATAGAGATGGAAGGTGGAGGAGGGTAAACCGCAGAGCATTTGTTTTGGAGATAGACACACCAAATAGATCTATACAAAGAAGCAGCTACGTCAGCCCTCTACTCTCTGCTTCTCCACGATAATGTATGTTGCTGAAGGGACCAGTCAACAAAGTCACACAGCTCCATAAAAAAAAAAAAAAAAAATATATATATATATATGTCAGCTGAGAAAGCCACTTTTGTGATACTGCAAATTGGAGGTTATAGATTTAAGTTAATATATTTTTTATATCAGTGTAATTCTGGTCATGCTGGGAAAAAGTACTATTGAAATATATACATCTGCCGTCACCACATGATTCTACTCACCTTGTTCCCTAACATCTGAATTTTTTCTGAATAAATATAAATCTAAGTATATGAATAAGATTCTTGAAATTCATCTCATATGTAATGAAATGAGCGCTTTGCTGCAGCCCCTGCCTGTCTCCCGATGTTATTTCATATTCCTAAGGAAAAAAAACAAAAAAAAAAAAAAAAAACTATCACACAAGTGAGGGTTTACAAATGATACCTCCAACCTGAGGGCTTAGAGATAAAATACATCTGAGGGAGTTTTACATAACATTTGAGATTAGAGCTCTGGAATACATTTTCATATAATGGTTTTAAGCCCACAATCCCAGAATACTGTTAGTCCTGTTGTGAGAGTTTCTGCTGTGGCTGAACAAAACCTGTCAGGGCACGATAAGTAAAAAAATATTAGACAAAAATAAAAAAATGAAAACTAAAATAAAATAAAAGACACAGCACAGACTTCCACCTGGTAGTCACTTTTCGTTGACTCTACCAGACTCTGACTTACTTATTAATGCATGTTGGACTTTGTTTGGTGTCGTGCCATCTGCATACACACACACAAAGACAGCTGCAGTATTTGTTGGGATGCTCAGGTTTTATACTAAACCCAAAATCAAGTCCTAAACTTGGACAATTTCTCCCCATTTTAAGAGGTACAAGGACACACACACACACACACACACACACACACACACACACACACACACACACACACACACACAGGTCAAATAAAAAACTGAAATACAAAGATATAAATAATATAATCTTAATTATTAGGCGATTTTAAAACAAATTTATTTTTTAAAAATGATGATGTCCAGAGCCAAGTAGATATTACAATTCTTCATAAACACCCACCGATTCCATACAGGTGGGGAGCTCAACACACTCACATTCACACTTATGGACAGTTTGTTTTTTATGGGCAGTTCCGCACTCGGAGGAAACCCACACGGACACAGGCCCGCCTGCATACCTCACACAAAAAACATCTGCTTGACAAGCACCTTTAACCCTTCAGCAATTGCTGTGAGGCAACAGCTCTAACCGAGCCACTAAACCACCATCTACACAAACACATCACACAAAAACATTGTCATTTACCATCATTCTTTTTTTGACTGAAGAAAGAAGGCGGTTCAGCTTTAATACTCATCTAAGGGGACCTCTCTCATTAAAAGCACCTGGTTTTGTATGCATACTTTGCTGAAACTTATATTTTAGTATATATTAATAAGTGCACATTATCACAAACACTGTAAACCAGCAATTCAAAGAGGCAGCACATACAGTATGTGACTCACTGACTGTGCACGGTATAATTGCGCTCCATCAACATCATGTAGATACTGTATGTTTGCCGCATCTGTTTTAGGCTTGCGTGGAGGAAAACTGAAATCAATTGTGTTGTTATGGCAATGAAGCAGTAAGGTGTTGAGTCGTGTTCCCGCACTGTGGGACTTAAACGAGAACCAGCAGCACTAATCCTTCATGTAAAAGATACATGTAGGTACACACACAATATATTACACACACCAGTCTTGCAGAATTCACACCCAAGGTCATTATACTTATATAACATTATTAACTATGCAGTGTGTGTTCAAACATTAACAAGCTTCAACTGCTAGACACAGAAATCACGCTAAACACACACACGCAGTACAGGCAAATCAGCGTGGACTAATGACTGCGGCTACATCATGGTTGTATTTGTCTCTAAAGAAGCACATTTTCCCTTAAGTTGTGTGTCCTGTGGCATGGTTGAGTAGAGGAGAGGAGACAAGATAAGTGGAGAAGACGGAGGAGGAGAAGAAAGCAGAACAGATAAAGTTGCAATGCTCCATTTGCCATGAAATATTCCCCTGTGGTACAAATACTTGAGGTGAAAGAGGAATAAGTTAACTCTAGAGAAGTTTGTGCATATATGAGAGAGATAGTGTGTGTGTGTATGTGTAAGTGTGGAGGGAGACTGCCCTAGGTCTGAGACAATATGTGTACGTCATGTATGCATTACACATGTGACAATATTTGACCTTGCTCACTTGTTTGTGTCTAAATGTGTGTGTGTGTGTGTGCATTTATGCTTGCCCACGCAGACATGTCTTACTGCTAATAGATTATCGATCGGAGTCAGTTTCCGAGACCTGTAGTGGCTCTCTCTCACACACACACACAGACACACACACACACACACAGACACAGACACAGAGACAGAGACACACACACACACACACACACACACACACCACACACACACACACACACACACACACACACACACACACACACACACACACACACACACACACTGACTTGCTGTCTCCTGAATACTTTTATTGAAAACAACTCAAAGCAACTTCTTCGTAAGTCTGTTTTTCTTTGTTTTTGTATTCACCACTGATTCGAACATGACTGGTGCTCCGTGGCTTCCATTGGCACATTGGCTGTGAGTCATGTACAGGGTCATTGATCCCAAGCAATCTTTGGTATACGATAACATATATTTCAAACCTGATGTAACATCTGATACCATTTCTTAAATATGTTCTATTGCTCTGGTCC
The DNA here is from genome assembly GCF_021018895.1 of Seriola aureovittata. Lineage (NCBI taxonomy): Eukaryota > Metazoa > Chordata > Actinopteri > Carangiformes > Carangidae > Seriola > Seriola aureovittata. Next base: position 11,965,387 of record NC_079366.1, read on the forward strand.
CCCTCTTTCTTCCTGTAGTTTCCTTGTCACTCCTGTTCGATCCAATTACCCATGGGATCATAACAGATCCTTTTTCATTTGTACTGAACCCATGGGCATATGGGTGCTTGTGTAGGTGTGTAGGTGTGTGTTTAAAGGCTATTTTTTCTTTAATGGCAATACAGACTCTGCTCTTTAACCCTGTCACCTGGACAAAGTCCTGACAATCTGTTCCATCAAAACAGGAAAGATCAGACAGCTATCATAGCTCGCAGAAATAAATGACACTTAAATTACTGGTCTATTGCTAGCCTAAAGGCTGCCGGTTTCAGTGCTAATCTATATCCAAGTTATCATTACCAGGGGAAACATAACACAATGAAGTCTTATTCAAAGTTATTGGTTTCAATCCTGATCCACATCACAGAAGCAAAGTTGCAGCAAAGCAACTATAAGTACCGCCTCGCAACTCGGTTTCGTCCAACTAGTCAAGTTTTAAATCACGTCTGTCCAGACCCATATATTTAGTGAACACTGAAGAAATTCAATAATAGGTACTCAGTGTTTTTACAGAACATTATGTCACGGTGAAGTTGACCTTTGATTGTTGAGATATAAAATGTCATCACTTCATCATTTTCTCTTATCAGATGTTTGTGTAAAATTGTATCATAATTAGTGTATTAATTCTTGAGTTATGGCCAGTCAAAAACAGGTTTTGTGAGGTCACAGTAACCTTGAACTTTGACCTTCCAAGAGGAGTTTGTGCCAGATGTAATGAAACTCCCAAAGTATTCCTGAAATATCACGTTCACAAGATTGGAAGGGGTCACAGGTCATATTGGCTGCATATCTGCACCGGGCTGTGTCAGCGCTGGAGAATGGACTGGTTCCACCCATAATCAGATATAACCGCACTGGCTTGTTTGCATTTTTTTTAAACCAATCACAATCGTCTTGGGTGGTGCAAAGCCCAGGATGGAGCGATGGTGCCCCTGCAAAATAGCATTGGTGTGGAGGGGGACTATTTTTGTGGAACATTTGCTAGTGGGGAGGCGATCACTGTCATTAAATTGGCTACTACCCCCATAAAGAAAACGTTATAAAAAATTAATTAATTAATTAAAAAAAATGCAAGATGAATGTCGACTGTGAGATTGCATGATACAAATCTTCATCAAAACTTGCTACTTTCAGCAGGTAGGTTGCTAGGTTGGAGGTTGTTGTTGTTTCCTGTAGCGAAGAGGATCTTGAAAACGGTAAGAGACAGATAGCGGCAAGGGAAGGGAACGTTGCGTGAGACACGCTGCCAATACCAGGCTTATACCCAGTCTACATTCGGTGAGTACAGTGACCTTGCCCTTTTACCACCAAAATCTGTTCAGTTCATCCTTGAGTCCAAGTGAACGTCTCTACCAAATTTAAAGAGATTTTCTCAAGGCGTTCCACAGATATCTCGTACATGAAGATAAGATGTATGGACAACCTGAAAAAATAATGACAAGGATATAACTTTTAACACAGATAGTTTTTTGTTTTATGAGTTATTACAGGGAGGACAGAGTATGAAATGCTGAGCAACTATATATCAACATGTTGTTTTCCTAAGAGACCACATCATTAAAAATATATCTCTCGGTCCTCTTGACACTTACTTATGTGTCATTTATCCAGCTCAGCTTCACCAGCTTGTTATCCCATGGTCATAGGCATTAAATAATGTATGCTCTCTCACCCCAAAGGGGCAGTGTTGGAAGGAATGAGGCTGCTTCAAACTGAATACTCTGATTCAGTGGGGGCCTGAGACTGGTGGGAGTTTTCATGTTCATATATTCTATTAAGAACCACTCCTGTTTAGTATTACAGAAAAAAAATGCTGTGCAATTCTGTGGTTACGCTTACATTTCTGTGCTATGCTTACAAACACTTTGAAGAAGAAACTGAACAGATTATGAAAGATTTTTCACAACTTTTTCAGATGGACTAAAAGTTTCAGAGTGTTTGCTTTACTGGGTTCTTGAGGATTAATGCATGCCAAAAACCAATCAAGTGTAACAATTAGCTCTTTTGCTGTGAAATGATAAATCACTAAGCTTGTTTAGCCATACAAATTCCGTGCAATTTTATCACCCTTTGCATGAGCACAATCAAAGGAGGAAAATAATTGTTTTTTTCTCAAACCTTGTGTCTAACATTCTTTAGCGGGGCAACCTTTGTGTTTGGATTTGATTTCCGAACTAAGGCTTTAATCAAAGCTGCTCTGGGCTATTTGGCTCATTTTCTAGCAGTTCAGTATGTCTTGTGCTTTGTTATTGCTGTGACAGGGATTTCCTGATGTTGGCCTCTCTGCAGAGCTCTCAGCCATGTGATGAAATCCCTAGTCGAGTATAGCTGCCTCCATAATTACTGGGAATGGTTTACAAGGGTAGGACATGAGAGAGATGAAGTGGATTCTCTTGATGGTGAAACATTGCATAAAATGGAACATGGGAATGGTTCACAAAGATGAGAGGAGAGTGTGAGAGGGGAATTGGTCTGACATGATGGAGTTAAAAAGAGAGAATGGTTCCAACCCATGTTCACTCATTTATATAGAGTGAACATGAAGTCATTATTTCCCAGCATGAAATGTTGGCACCAACAGTATTTCTGTGACATCACACACCAGCAGCCAGGAGATGGGAGGAATAAGTTACACATTATCATCTGTCCATGAGGATAGAGTAGAGTAGAGTAGCACGATGTGAAAGACATTAAAATTATATAGAACAGGTTCTGAGTGTTCATACTGACATAACAAAATATCAACTAAAGGCAACTTAAGTGTTCATTCGCAAGATTTCCAATGACAAGAGTAGGCTGGAACTGGATCTCAAGCATGGGAAAGAATACATTTTGGAAATTGTTTCCCATGAAAAGAAATGATGAACTGATAGTATCCGAGGTTGCAACCGCAGACAGAAGGTAAGAGCTGCATAAAATGAGCTTGTTCTCCTTTTTTTTTTGTGAATGACAAAACAAAGGATCTTAAAAACATCACACACAATCTTTAGGAGACTTAACAAATAAATAAACTAAAAAGCAAATTACACTCAAAACTGAGTAATATATCAAGTTGTTTATTTACTGAAACATACAGCGGGAAGGTTTTGTGAATCAGTACTTGTGCACACTCCAAACAGTAGCATACAGAGTTTCGGACCACAGTGTATGCCACATATGCTGTTGTAAGGAGTGTGCACAACTACTGATTAACAATCACAATGAATTTTTAGTACTTAAGTACATAGCTGGCTATATCTCTTGTGCTGCTCTCAAGTGGCCGGTCTGAAAAAAATCTCCTGAGATATGAAAGTAACGTCAGCACTTAAGGCTGAAGCATGGATTTCCTCAAAGGCAGGCGCTGAAGGTGAGGGCATGTTAAAACAACTAATGAATAGGAATGAACTGTAGTGGGGTACAGAGATAGCTGAAACCAGTTCTTAATGACAGAACAGGAACGAAAGGTAACGGATCTACGGATAAGAAACTTGAGACAGGACAAACTGATGACTTGAAATATATTTCAAAGTTGAGACTTTTCATAGATGTAATAAACTAGTTCTATAATAAGTAAACAGTGACCGAGAACGGGACCAGGAGGGGGCAGGAAAAGCATGCGGATACAAGAATCTTTCTAAGAATAAAGTACAAAGTTACACGTCTTTCATCTTTCTCTGATGTCATTTTGCTTTTACATTTGCCTTGAACTCTCTTTCAACTGTCTTCTTTTCAATTAATTTCCAACTCTCAGTTGTCCAGGAAAGACCCCCTGCTTATTTACATTCTTGTTATATCTCACTTTGATCTCCATCCAGTGCTTAGTCCTTAATCTTAGTTCCCTCTGCTGTGTTCTTTACTTCCTTGTCCTTTACCTATACATACCTGTACTCCCTCTTGGAGATTTGCAACAAGCTGTTTGTTTGAGTCATTCATCCATTTTTATGGTATGATATCAGACAGCGCAAATGCATCTCAAAGCAATGCGCTAATATAAACAACTAGAAAATTCCAGGGAAATTTTGAGTGCCACGGGGGCTACTGCCGGGATGAGTACATGATTTATTTCCAGTGTTCAAAAGTCACCCTGATCATATTCTGGTTTTGAGAAATGTCTTGATATAAAAGACTCTGATATAAAACAATGTCACATCCCTCAATCATGTATTATGTGGGAAATATCTCATATTCTGTCTTGTTTTTTTTAAATAAAACAAGAGGCAACATGTCTACAAACTGGCATTTAAAGGGTTAAAATCCTGAAAACTAATAATCATTTGGTAGGTTTGAGCAGAACTGAAGTGGTTTAAGAGATTTATGCAAAAAAAGCAGAAAAAAATATTGATATATGATGATTTTATAGCATTTTCTTTGTGTGTCCTTTTTTGGACGCGAGGAACCCCAGAGGGTACAAAATGTGTTACCAGTGTATAATAGACCTGTAACAGTAACTGACATTAGATTTTAAAAATATGTCAAAAAAGACACTTTCTTGCAGAAATCCACACCTTCAGCCAAAATGATCAGCAAATCAAAAAAGAAAAGTGAAGAAAATGTCCAAAAAAGGACAGAGGGACCCCTGAGGGGTAATAAATCCCATGAACCGCTATTTAAATTACCACTATTATGTTTTTTTCGGTGCTAAATTTAACATTACTGGGGAGGAGAGCAACACGACTAAAAGTGACAGCGAGAGAGGGCTAGTAGCTTCTCCTCTCTTTTGTCTCAGCGGAGACCGTCACAACTTCATTCACTCTTTTAACAAAACAAAACAAAAAGCAACGAAGGAAGCAGTAAATGGACTTACATATTTAAGACCTAACTAAATGTAATTTAAGACCTAACATGCGGCTAATGTAAAGCTAGCAGAGCTTGGAGAGTTGGTTATCTGGTTGCTAGGCGCACGCAGGCACACACACAGGTCAGGAGCTGCCGTTGCCATGGCAATGTGAAAATCTGCCCAGAATTTGGCTTCTACATGGCTTCAAAACAACTGCAAATTATGAGAAAACCGTTACTTCTTTTCATAAACCGAAAAGACCGTGCCAGACACTGAAGCCAGAAATTTTTACAGTCTCTATTTTATTCAGATATTCCTTAAAATGAGTGCGTAAGCTCAGTGCGAAGACAGAGAGAGATTCTTTTGAAAAAAAAAGACGATTACATTAGGTGTCAATGAGAGTGAGACAGGTATTGCTGCCGGACTCGGCAGCCCCGTTTAAATTTTGTGCAGACCATGCCTGTCAAAGTTACATTTTATGAATCCCAACAACTATGTCTACATTTTCAGAAAGAATTATTTGTCTCCTTTTTACGGTTTGGCCGCGAGCTCGAGTTAAAAATAAAAATAAAGGTTATTTTTTACTGCTTCACGCACTCTAGCCAACTGACGCTTTCACTCTAACTTTGAAGAAAAAGTGATTTGCACTCCTCCTTTGAGTGCTCACAGTTTGAAAAGTTTACATGTTATGTAAAAACAGTTCCTATCTTTTTGAGAGAGCAGAAGTTTTCCTCCGTTTTACAGTTTGAATCACATTTCTACGTGCAGGTATGAGAGAGCTGGGTGACTCAGCAAAAAGGTGCAATTTTGTCGAAAAAAGGTGGGTTTCTAAAGAAAATTCCAATGCATTTCTATTGCATTATTTATTCCCAGTTTTTTGGGAATAACTTTCGGAAAAATTGGAATTTTAACACCAAAAGTCATAGCACCCCTTGCGGGATCAAGACGCACGTTTTGATGTATATATTACCGGGGTTTTCTCAAAGCTGCGGAACGAGTTACGCGCCGAAATTTGGCGGAAGAATAATAAACCCGAAACAGAAGATTAATAGATGCCTCGGGACTCTGCCCCGAGGCACTCCTCTCAGCTATTCTAGCTGTAGAGGAGTGCCTTGGAGCTGAGCACCCGTGGCACTAATAAAGGCGTGTCATATTTGAAGCTTGAACTGCTGTCATTTTTGAGGGTGATGGAGGACATTCATGAAAATGTAGTGTTTCTGAATGTACCTTTCAGTTACTAACAATTCCAACTTGGGGACTTCTTCGCAACAATGTGCTTCAGCTGCAAATAGCCGGAATGTCTTTTGCCAGGAGGTTTTCGAGTCTTCTCTTCCTTTCCCTCCTTTTTACAGTCTCCGCTCTGTTTCTCAGGTCTGCCCGTCAGTTTTGGTTTATGGTTCCTGTCTATGTTTCATACAGTGTGCTTTGATCGGGGTCTTCATCCTCCTGGAGACTTGGGCAAAGTTTGCTTTGTCTTCCTTCATAGCCATTTTGGCATCCAATGTTGTTAATGACAAACTGCAGCATGCTCTCCTCTCACCACGTCACATTCTTTGTCCTCGTTTTGAATGGTATATCACTGAGTTGGCCTCTTATGTGTATGTGTCTATCCATTTACCAGGCTTCTGAAATATAGAGCTGGTTTTGTATTTCATGGTCCTATAAAAATGCCTGGAATAGACTGGGAGTTGGAGCTATATGAATGAACTTGAATTGACCACCATGCTGGTGCTGTTAATACCCAACCATGCACGTTGTTATAGAGGAGTTCAGTCAATACTGGGCTTCACCGGGATGCATCTAGTCATTAAGGGTCATATCATCTCTGGATTTACAGTTTTAAGGGGGCATTTTCAATTATTCTCTTATACATTGGGATTTCAAAATACTGGCTTAAAGTTGAGTATGTTGCTGCATATGTGAGGATAAATGACTTAAGCAACTATATGACGGTTTACAGGCAGGGGCTCTTGGCTGGAATACTGGATTTCCCAGACATAATCTTTGGAGAATGATGCTCAATGGAAGCTTCCTGTTGTTTTGGTATGATTATTGGCTTTTCTGTTCCACAGTTGTGCCAGGAATCAAAATGTTAAGAGAAAAGAGGATCTTCAGTTATCACCTCAGCTGTGCCAGACTGATATTTGAGTACAGCCATGGGATTCTCTCAGTGGCAGATCTACTACTATGCCATTGTGCTAGCTCCAGAGAAAGGGGACCTCTTTGTCAAGACAAACCTTAATCCTTCATGATTTTACAAGGAAGAATATCATGTGACATCAAGGAGGAAAACATGTCTAAATGTTAGTTCCTTTTAGTTCTTTAGGACATGTGGGAAACATTTTCCTCGAACAGTACTGCCATGACAACAACTTTGAGTCTCCAGTCTGCCAAATCATATGCTCTTTTTAGAGCCACGCATTACTCAGAAAAGGCAATAATTTATCAACTTCAATTACATATAAAACCAATAACTTTAATAATATTACAAACTCAAAACTACCTAATCTGCTCATAAATAAACATTCTTTAAACATGCCTGATAAAAATATGAAAGGTAGTATACTGGTATTAATTTTAATACAGCAAAGAGTTTAGAACAAATTATTAGGAAAGGAGGTAAACCTATTTACTAACTCTAGCCCTGTTTTTAATGAAGAGAAACAGCTTTTTGAATTCTGGCAAGATGCCTTAAGAAATTCATCCTGATTTAGAGCACTGGGGGTGTTAGGGTGGAAGAGAAGGACTGTAGCCGCACTCCAGGGACTGGATGAGTCTTGCTCAAAAGCAGATATCTCTGCCTTGTCCTATCCTTTTCCAATCCACTGTTCAACTCTCTTTTTTCATCTTTGGCAGAGTCCCTACGGTTCTTCCTAATATTCTTTAAAAATATCTCCTGATAAAAGCAGAAATAATAATGGTTGAATTCATCATGACTCTACCGAAAGCTTCTGTGAACAATATGGTTAGATAGGATAAGATGCATGTCCACACCACTCATCCCAAATAGTTCAGGTGAGCTGTACACACACCGTCTCATCAGCAAAATGTTTCTGCAGAAAAAAAATGCTATAAGCCAACATTGCAAACGCAGCTGTGCCAATGAGCAGTTTCACTGTGTAGGCAGGTTTAGTATAAAGAAGCCACATGCACCACCACGGTGGCAAAGTGTGCTACCTAATCAACAAATCTGTACTGATGTCATAGTGCTCTACTCAAATTATTCACCAGACACAGAACACTTAACCATTAAGTGTTGTCCCTTCAATTTACTTCAGGAGTTCTGCTCTGCAATTATAAATGCATGAGGATACTCATCCTGAGGCTGTTTTTACCATGGCACAGGGTCTGTTCTCTGACTGTATACAAGCTGCTCAAGAGTGCAAACCACAACCTGTATAACTTACATTTTACCGACACAAGCCCCATATCTGCATTCAGAAAGTTAACTTCACAAAAAATCTTTTATTTATTCTGCGGCTCTAAGAGGTCTGGTGTTGCGCTTGTTGACAGCCATTTCTCTCAACTACGGAAACAATTCCCAAATTAGAGTTCTGTATGTGTGATTACAAACAGGGTCATTATTGACTCCAGCTGCTGTTATTTTGCAATGCAGGAAACTACAAAGATTTTAGCACCACAATTCAAGACTACAAGATGTGACTGTTGGGCTTGTTAGAATATTCATTTGGGAAATTTAAAATTTCAGTAGAGACAAGCATTAAAAATATGAAGGCTCATCTTTGCAGCTGAGTAAGCATAAGATGTAAAAATTGCCATATGAGGATGTTACACGAGAGCAGCAGAAAATTAAACCTGCTTACTTTGCAGTCACATTCATGTAACTGAAATGCAAGTGATCCGTGTACTCTTTTTTGTCAAGCACTTCCCCTCTCTCTCTCTCTGTCTCTCTCACAGACACACACACACACACACACACACACACACACACACACACACACACACACACACACACACACACACACACACACACACACACACACACACACACACACACACACACACACACAGGGGAACGGTGCAATATGTAATTAAGGCATTGTACCAATGATCTGCACACTGGTAATTAAATCTAATCTGTATGTGTCTCCTCAGTGTGAGCATGTGTGTCATTGTGTCAGTCTGTGCATGAGTGTGTGTGTGTTTAATGTCATAAGGCCAGAGCAGTGTAATGCCATACTCCCATCCAGTTAATTAATTCAAATGTCCACCCTTAATTAATTTCACACAGTGGATTGTGACCGTTCCCCTGGAAACAACCTGTGAATACATAATACCTGCAGGGACGTGTGTAGAAATGAACTGACAATGTCAGTTCTGTGTATGGGAATTAATGCATTTTCAGTATGAGCATGTCAAAATTTATTCTGCTTATATGCACGTCAAAAAAAAAAAAAATAGAGGAATGTTTAAACACATAGGAGGAATGTTTGTGAATCCATGTGTGTAAGAAAGAGACAGAACTCAGTGTTTGTATACAGTACAAGGTGAAGTATGGAACAAAAAAAGGTATAGTAATTCAACACCGTTGACATTTTAAAGTTCTGGTAAACAAAGTAAACAAATAAGTGAAGTCTGTTAGCTTTTACATGTCAAATGAGCAATGTTCTTTGAGGTACAGGTTTCACTAGTAGCTAAATCATTATCAGTAATGTGGGATATTGAAATGAAAATGAACAGGTAAATGATGTCATGAGTCAATAACCAGACTTGGTAGAAGCAGCCAGTCTTTTACAAATAAAAATAGTAACTGTAGACAATAGTCTAGAGTTTGACGAAGCGCCAAAATTACGAAGCATAGCATATGGTGTCTCAATTTTTGAAGCAACGTACTTATTATGCAACCTTTATTATGACTTTCTTCTTAAAATATTGTGACTGTCTCCATTGTGTACACAGAAATGATCTCAAAATGTTGGTCACTGGAATTGACTAAACCAGATAGATTACAGTGCAATAGAATAGATATAATCATCTCAATTAGATGACTACAGTAGATGAATGTATGGGGAAATATATGTTTTAGTTCAGGACAACAGTAACACAGGCAGGAAAGTAAGATATATGCACATTAATTCATGGTTGACCAGCCTTGGTTATATATTTATATATATATATATATATATGTTATATTATTATTATTTTTTTTTTTTAACTTGTCTTCGCTTACTCATCATGCTGTGATTCATGTTATGCATTTGAGTCAGTGTAGTTAACATGGATCCCTCTCATGTTAGAGCATACATTCTGCGCAGTTCATTTGACATGGTGATTACACTGAACAAATGCTTTAACACACTTCAGTAAATGCGTAGCTCTGGATGTGGAATTAAACATTTCTGTTTGACTGTCTCTTTACCTAATATAGGCCCCCATTTTCTCGTTGATAGTATCATTGAAACTAGCTGTGGGCTAAAAGATAAATTTGTCTGTACAAAGCTATCTGCTTGCCTGATCATCATGCCAATTACTGCACAGGATTGGGGGTGGGGTGGGGGTGGGGGTGGGGGTGGGGGGGTCGGTCAAATTTGAATATACAGAGAAAACGCAGTTATACACGCTTTAAAAAGAAGAATTGCAATCCATACTTTTGCTTAAAATTGTCACTGTAATATTAGAGCTGATGCCACGGATGTTACACAAGAGCAAGACAAACACAGTGCTATAGAGCTAAATGTATAGTGTAACTTTGGGTTTAGGTAATAAAGTCTTAAGTAAAACTGCACTTAAGAAGAAACCCAGCCAACTATCAATGACCCTGAGTAGTTCACTAAATCAAATGTTAAATGGAGTGCTGGCACACAGCTGATGGCCTTGCGCTCAATTGTTACTACTGTCTTTATGCCAGTAATGCAGCATTTATGGATGTGGAGGGATATGATGCCTGGAGCCAGGATTAGTTACGAGGAAGGCAAGGTGTTTGAGAGCATGTATTGGTTTTTTAAAATTAGTTTATTAAGCCAGGCATATCATCTCATAGGCATCCCTATGGGGTGGTGTAAGAAAGGAGAGGAAAAGTCTGAAAGACAAATGATTGGATCCCTTTTTTTCTGTTAGTAAAGGCTTAAATAATAGAAACTGAATATCCTAAAGCAAAGAATACAGTGTTAAGTAATTAATTTTGTATTTTCTTTTATGTTCAATTCATCCTGACAGCTTCAGTGGTTGAGAGAAAAGCCAGAGTATAAAATATTACCCCTGGTAGAGGAGAGTGCTGTGTCCTGCATGAGACAAATTTCTACACCATGTTGCATCGACAGCATGTTGGCCAAAGCTTAGACTTGGAAGGCTTCCTATTTGGCTTGACAAAGAAGTGGCAAGCACATTTTGCTGGACTTTGGGTGAAGCAATATCTGTTTTAATGACAGCATTATCAAAACTCTTACATTTAACAGGGCATGGCATGATGTGTCCTTTTTCTGCAGTCAAGTTTTGTGATGAGCGGATTTGTTGTGGCTTTTGGATGTTATGACCTGGAGGCAGGGAGGCAGGGAAGCAGGGAGGCAGGGATGGAATGATCTTTTGGAGCAAGGGATTAATATTCTTATTCATTTTGTCTCGTTTCCTCTCTCCCCTCAAGGGCCAGTGTGACTTTCATTCTCCTGACATCCTGGAAAATGCTGTTAAATGTTAATGGGGACTATTTTTACATGGGTCGCGACCATGTCTGGCACACACGTATATGCCGCACACGAATCTGGGCATTTGCCTACGCAGACAGACACATTTGCAGACAGTCGCACACACACATATACACCCACATGCGCAACTACACAGCCTGCTAAGCTCAGTCTTGAATATAATAAATTTATGACCGTATTATTATTTCCGAAAAAAATGATCAAATAATCCCCACTTCCCCAGGCCCCCCTAACCTCTGCAAACCTCTCTCAGTCAAACTTTTCTTCTGTCTTTTTTCTATTATCTTCAATTTAAATTCAGTGATGGTGCTGACTTTTTATTTGATATCTTTTTTAATGTTTCAGGGGACACAGAAAAAGCTTAGACATCTTACAAGCCCTCTGCATGTGTCTGCTTGGTGTAGCTCTCATCGTCTGACGTAGACACGTATTATCACCGACAGCGTGTCTAAGCCATTCCTTTCTGCAGGCTGAAGGCTGGAGAAATTCTAATGTAGTGAGAGCCACCCGCTAAAGGTGACATGCTGTTTAAATCAAATAGACTTTACATTTCTTGGACTTGGAGACGCTACATGTTGAGTGTTCTTTTATGGTAGACTGTTGCGTTACACTTTTAAAGCGATGGGAGAGGGAGATAATGACATATAACTAAAGAAAGCAGCAGCTCACTTTGTTTTGACACATTTTAAGCTGGTGAATAGAATAGAAGCCGAGTGAGATCACATAATAAGTATCATGAGTCAAGGATGACTGTGATAAAAACGAGTGAGTCAACACTACACATATATTGCCTGAAATCCTGAATGTCCACCAGGTACAGCTATGTCCTGCTCTAGCTCAACAAACACGAAAGAAAACCCAGAAAAACCCCATGGTGTCAGCAATATGGGGACAACTCAGGGCAGATGTGTCAAATACTCCCCACTGCCTGTAACTCAGTGAATTGTCATTGCGTAATTGGTAGTAAGCAAAATAGTACACCAGAAGTACCACAAGTAGATGTAGCGAAGGCAAATGCAAGAGAGGCAAAATAGTCTTTACTGGCATGATGGATCAGGGCTAGTGTAACCAGAAATGCCAAGTAACAGCTCTCTTTATGATTAGAAATTTTTCATCTCAATAGTACAGAGAGTATAATGTCTCAGTGTGGTGAAGTATATTTTACATATGATAATTCACCACACACCACATACTGATACTCTGACAGTATGTAATATAACTTAATATGCCTGTGAGCCACCCACCACTATAGACTCTTCATGTGACATATCACATCCAGTGACATGCAATTTGAATGAAATGTTTCTGGTCTCTGAATGATAGCTTAGTTGTTTTTTTTTGTTTTTTTTTAAAGATGAAAGGCATAGCCTTCACAGGGTGGCTGTATACAGTGATAATGATGACGATGGATAGAGCTGTGGACATAAAAACAGGTCTGTCTCTATGCTAGACATGACAACAAACAAAGAAAACAACATCAAAAAAGCTATTATTCTGCAAAGAAAAATGCCAGAATCATGCGCCTCAGGTGACATGCAATTAAAATCAAGTGTGCTTGACAGTTGGACTTTGTGGCATCTTTTTCTTTATCACAAACAAAAGCTATGAACAGAAAGTCAAACAAACAAAAATTACCTGCTATTACTCTTTAGAGAAAGTTGCAAGTGTGAACCACCGCGGGTAACATGCTATTAAAGTCAGAGAAAGCCACACTGTAACAATGAGACTTGCCACAGCGCAACAGTTGCACAGCAATAGCCCTGGAATTATAGCCTATACCAAGGTCTGCATCCGTTCAGTTACATTAACCCTGGATTGTTTACAATGCTGCAAAGTCAAAATCAATAGAGCCTGCCAAGAAGGGAACAGCCTAATGTTCCATTAGAACTCTCTGCTATTCAATTACAGCACCAGAGTTGGAGAAGTTTCAGCTAGCTCAGGTCTCCAGAGGAGAAGCACGGAGAAAGTATGAGCCAGAGAGAGGGAACAATAAATCTAAAACTGACAAACAGCAAAAATGAAGTTATGGCATCCTCCTACCTTTACCCACCCCCCACATTTTCCTGTCTTCCTTGAAGCTGCAGTGCACGATATGGATGAGGAGTTCTTCAATCTTTGTTCCTTTGAACTTTTTCATTATGTTTCATACATTTTTTTTTTTTTCAATCTTACAGATCTCTTTGACCGTTTTAATTATCCTTTTAATGGGCTCCACCTACTAAGACATGCCTTCTTTTATACCTTGCCTCACTCACGTTACATGCATACATCTATCCTATCAAGACTGTGTGCACCAGGGAATTTTTTTCCTCGCCAGGAAGTGAAGCCCTTACCCAGGCAGTCTATTGCACACAACTAGGCCTCTCTCCAGAGAGCAGGCAGCACTACAGGGGAGGGAGAGAAAGAGAACAAACACGACACAGAGAGAAGGCAGTACATAGAAAGAAATGTCATAGAAATAGGGTGGAGGAAGAAAAGGCCTAATAAAAGGGAAACGATCGGCATAAAAAGAAAAGTCAAATCAAAAAGAGGGACAGCAAGAGAGCAGAATAAATGAAGTTTTCTTTGTGCCTCCTGTGGCGGTGATAGGTCCTCATGGGGTCCCTGTGGGGACAATTATAGGACCTAGTGGCAAGAGTCGGTGTTTGTGTGTGTATGTGAATGTGTGCGCTCATGCGTGTCACTAAAGACAGGCCTTTGTGGGAATAGAGAGGAGAGGGTGAGATACAGAATGAACGTTGCATCCACAGCATGCCTTTAAAATACACCTACACACCGTGAAATAATTCTGCTGCTCTAATGATAATCCCTCTGGGTTACAATGGAATCATCTTCCAAGTTAATGTATGCTTTTAAATGCAGTACGTATACTATGTATATTCCGCATATATACAGACTGTAAGACAAAGAGAGAGAAGAAAAACAATACTCAAAACATGCTGAAATTCAAGTACAGCATCCAAACAGAGATATATCATACCATACCTGTCCACCAGGTGGCAGTGAATTACCCACCTGTTTTTTCAAGTGTCAAACTGTCAGCAGCCACCTGTCTGAACAGGTTATTTGCTGATTCTCATCAAATATAAAGGAGACTGTCCTCCCAAGACAAGTGACAGCATCAGACTTTCCAGCCGAGAGTCAATGTTGTTGTTTTTTTCCAGAGCATGACCATGATCATTTCCTGACCAAGGTCCCCTAACCATGGCGAAATACTTATCTAAACCCAAACATGATTTTTCAAATAAAACAATCTCGGAAGGTAAAGGCAAATGCTATTATCTTATTAACACGGGTTACATTCTGTCATGTCATTTGGAGGATTTGTTGTGCCCAAATGTTCAAGTCATTTCTGCTTAACTGCTACTGTATATGCGTGAAATGTTTTCTCACTGGCAGTTGCTCATCCAGCCTGCCAAATCTGTTTGTTCACCTAATTCAAACCTGCCTGTTGATCAACGAGCCTGTAATATCAATCAGTGAAGTGCCTTTAGCCCAGCCTGTTAATTTTGCATCCACACATTTTTGTTGATCTCTGCCACTTTTGCTATAATTGATCTGTCCACAATGTGTACCTTGAATGTGACTCATCTGTCCTACGCCATGTGGCTCTACATTTATTGTCCGAACGCATCTAGTGTGCTGTGTCTGATATCTTCCAAGTCCTGGCTTGTGATGTTGCTCCCAGGGCTGGCAAAGATTTTGGCTGCTTTACAGCTTTATACAGTAGCCACACAGTCTTTGCCCCAGGTCATGTGTCTCTCAAAGCTTCCCTGGTGCCTCCAAAAGCCCGCTGAGTACTTTTCTGTGCTTCTCCGGTGCCTTACAGTTCCTGGCTGTTGCCTTGCAGTGCTTCCTAGCCAGATGATCTGTTGCCTTGCTGCCAAGTGCTCAAGCGACTCCTTCCTACTACCTATTATGTTTTTGCTTGATGGGTGCCTGAGACAACTCTCTCTCCCCATCCTGTTCAGTGCCTTACCCAAGCACTGGGATTTAGTGACGACTGTGCAAGTTATGCTCTGGTTGTTAAATAAACTCTGTATTATAGATTTGATCTTTTATGCACTGTTTGTTATTATGACCTGTAAACACACACACGATTGCACACACCCACACACGCAAACGTAGGAGTTATCAGCAAAAAACAAAAAAAACTCTGAACACATAATCAGAACTTACTTAAAAACAAATCAAAGCATGTTTGCAGCAAAGGTTTGCTGTGCCAAAATTACCAACAATGTCGATTTATTTGACCTCACACTCAAAGTACACATCATAATATCAATTTACCTGCAAGGTAGGTATAGGTATAGCAAAACAAAACAAAACAAGACCGTAATTAACCCATTTGACCCTTCCAGCAGATATGGAAATTAAGGCCATCATGTAAAAAATGTGATACACAATCACAACTCTGGCACATTAATGGCACATATTGGGGTGTTAACCTGTCTTAGTTTCTCTGTCTCTCAGCCTTTTTCATTTTCCTTTATTTTTCTCTCCTTTTATTGTATTCACACATTCTCTGCTAACTGTTTAGGTCTGTTTGCCTCTCTCTGACCCCTTTATTTCCTTCCAACCTCCTTTTTTTGTCGTTTTTCCCCCTTTCCTTCTTCTCCACAGTTATCTTTCTCTCACCCTGTCTTTTTCCCTCCCTCCCACCCAGCCAATCTAATTTCTCAGTGTGTCGTTGCTGTTGTTGTTGTTGCTGTTGTTAGTGTGTGGTTTATATGCAGCGTTCTGTATTTAGCTCTCTCTGGGAGTCACAATGTTCCATTTACCTCTCCCACAATGCACTGCTGGGGGATGGCCCCGATTATGCTAAATGTGCATGTGTGTATATGTGATGTTTTTGAATAAGGCATAATACATCTGCGTGGGAGGGGTGTCATCTTCATCCTCTCCTACAGCTCTTTGTATCCTAAAATTTATTTCCTCAAATTTTAAATTAAAAAGAGCTTAAACCTTAGTTATTAAAGTGCACTTACACTTTTTTGATAGGGACACCAAACTGGTCACATAGTAAAGAGTAAACCTACCTAACGTACCACACTTCCCTTTCAGAATAGAGTTGACCACATTTTTGGAAATCATAGCACATGGGAGTACCATAGCACAGGTCATACTAAGTATCATGAAACAGACAACACTGACAACAACAGAGAATAGTTGAAACTGATTGGCAGGCGGATGTTAATATCCTAAACTGGGATGCTTCGAAAACGTTTGGTTATCCTTTCTAAATAAGAGATAACAACATAAGCAATTACCAAGATGGTTCAACCAAATATACAGCATTAGCCAAAATAAGTTTTAAAAAAATATTTTTTTTTTTTACTTTTTCTTGATTTTAAAACCTTTTGCCTAATGTCTGACTGGGCCATAGCAGTATCTTCATCCCCAAAAGAGAGGTCCAACAGAAGAAGTTTGGTAAGCACTTCAACCCAACACGCTTTAAGTTGAAGCTTACTAGTCTTGTTTACCTCTTCATCAATGAAAGTATGAATGTCTGAAAACCAAATTTAACCTCAGTCTCCTCTTTACTGCATCAAGCATGAAAACACTGCATCCATCTTTTCTATTCTCTCCATCCATCGTCTCTACTCTCTCATCCCTTCCTTCCTTCCTAGGTTTTTCTTCCTCTTACCATTTTCTGTCAGTATGTCTCTTTCCCACCTCTCTATCACTGTCCATGTTATAGTACTCTTACCTCCTGCAGTTGTCCAGGCACAAGGGATCCTCTTTTGTTTGCTGAGTGTGTTTGTCTCCCTCTTTTTTTCAACATTGTCTTGGCTAATGACATGGTGTCATTTCAGCGAGTTGTTCGTGTGTATCCCTGTTACTATTTTCTGGTGTAGCTGTAAGCCTATAGAGTGCTGCAGAAATTAGTAAACCCCGGAAATTAGTTAGCATCTTAGCACTACCGGTTGCCCCATCTATGGTTTTTTTAAATGGGTTTTTGGTTAGATGACTGACATGTGGTTAAGATGCTTGAGTCATTTTCACATTTTATTCTATGAATAAAATATACCACCGCAGGCCATGACACTTCACCAAAAGCTCTAGGAACTAACAAAACACATTGTTTCTTTTCATGAATCTGTTTCTTTCTGTGTCTGATGTAAATATCTAATATGCGGTGAGTTATTCATTAACACTTGTGGTGTTGTGGTACTCAACAATTTAGCTCATGCTTGTCACCTTAAAGTAATTAATAACGGTAACACTTGATTGCCAATTTCAAGTTCATGTCAAGCATAAGTAACATGTAAAACATGACCTATTGTGATGTGAATTTGATTAAATGCAACAGAGTCCATGATAAATCCAAGATGCTACATAGTCTTTTTCCCATCCATCCATCGTTTTCCACATATTGTTATTTTGAAATCATCACAAAGGCAGAAGCAGAAAGTAAGGTTTATTACCAGGTAGGTTATCAATTTCAAGATATTTGGCTTGGTGTTTGGAGCAGTATCCAATTAAAGTATTTTTAGGAAATAACAATAAAAAGGTAAAATACTGCAACAGTCAAAAATATAAATATGCATCGATGCATATACTGCAATGATATAAAATAAAACTATGAAAAAGATTCTACGAAAAAATACTATATGTACAAAAGTGTTTTAGAATGACATGATGTACCTGATGTACAAAAGATCACAGTATGGACAATATGTGTTTTGTGCAGTGATAATACTTCAAGGTGTTACTGTAATGTGGTTGTTGATGATGAGGCCAGACGCACAGGAAAAAGCAGATGTTGGTCCACCACTGGGGATGACTGGACTGGAATTGGTCCTGAGACAGACAAACATGTGATAGGCATGTGTTTGGATCATACAAGTTCTCTATATTCAAACATGTTAGGTCTGTTGTGTGTGTGTGTATAATAAATAGTAAGGGTAGATATGAATATGCTAACATAAATACAGTATGAATATTGACATTAATATGCTGAGATAGACACAGTTTGAACACAAGTAACAGTGTGAATATCATGAAATGTATGAGGTATAATAAGAATTCAATGTACACACTATATAATTAATAAACAATAGAGAGTAGTACAAATACGTATATACTGTAAAATACAGAACCAATACAGGTAGTGGTATAACTTTGGTATAAATATTCATTATTATGAATCAGCAGTATGAACATGTATACACTGTGGGTCTGATATAATCTATATAATTATAGACAAGTAGTGCAGAGTGGAGCAGGATGAAAATAGATGTTACTCACCAGTCTAAAAGAAAAGTTGTGAGCTAGGCATCAAACCGCATCTCTTTACTCGCCAAGTGACGTCTCCAGCGATGGAGAACCACGCCAAGATTTACTCGTGTTTTTCTTCGCCGTTGAACGAGGTTTCTTGTCAGGAGCAATCCTTTGGGATACAGATGAAGATAGCTTTCTAGGAGCATCTCTGCGTTTCTGTGATGCTAGTCGGGAGCTGGAGCATAACTTCAAGCTCTGGAGGAAGCTGTTCTTCTTTGTAGGCTGAGGGCAGACTAGACGCTACACTGACTCACACAGTATCTAGTGTCATAAAGTGGTATTACAACACGGGAAGAGTCGGGCTTAGTTTGTTAGCATGCTGATGTCAGTAGATATCTCTGTAATACAACAGATGGAGGTCTGAGTCATGACATGACAGTGTAAGTTCATTTTTTTAAACATTATAAACTAAAACTCTTGCCAGATCTTTAAGTCGATATGTAGAAGTGAATGAGCATAACATGCCAGGAAAGGGTGCTTCACTCAAGTAGCCACTCAGGACCATCAGATATCATGTGGTGGTCCTACATAAGGGCTGAATGAAGCAACTTTGGCTCTGTGCTGTCTTTGTCCGTATGGAAGCTTGTTGGGTGGGCCATTGTATGAGGTCTACTGTATGTTATGGATGCTTGTGTGGTCATGTAATGGGCATCGTCTGGACATTTGCATGACAGCTAACTCATATTGGATTTTGCATATGTTTCATGTTGCTGTCTGAATTGTGATCTGAATACAATTAGTTGTGCAGCCAAGCAGATGACGTTTGGTGCATGGATATTTGTAGTTTAATGTACTGACCTTGCAATTCTCTCTTTGATTTACCTTTTTACAACCTTTATTTTTCTGCATAGTCACTATTTTTTCTTTCCCATTTCTTCTCTGTAGTTCTGTCTTTTGTCTCCACACTTCTCAACAGCATATCTCTTCACAAAACAAGCAGTAGACTGTTGTGTCCTCAGGGAGTTTAGTGGATATTTCTGATTCAGCATGCCCCCCCCCGAACACCCCACCACAACCACACTTCACAGTAAAAGCGCGATGACTGTCAATATCAAAATGAGAGCACGCCTGCTGTTTAGAAAATGTGAGGGCAACCTGCTGTTTGCTTTCATGAAGCAAGATAAGCAGTGCCTCACATATACACTCAAATGCACACAAACCTGCACATACACAAGTATGCATTGGCTTCCTCACAGACACAAAACATTTATATCTGCTCAAAATAAAGTATAAAAAATAAAGCATGAAAGGAAACATATCAACAGATACTTACAGGTGCATACAACCCACATACACAGACTTGCAAACGCAATGGTTGACAATCACACACTCACATACACATAGAGTGTGCATAAACAGATTACACCATTATCACACAGTGTAAAGCTTTTACAGGACACAAAACTGCAATGTGTAAAAATACACATATATACACACTGCACATATACTGTGTTGTAGATTTAGTTGTAAATTGATAAAATTGCCTTTTTTGCTCATTAATGTACGCTCAGACACACATAATGAGTAAAAGTGAAAAGAAACAAACAAACAAACAATAATCTATCTCAAAAAACTAAATGTAAAACTAAAAACCAATGCATAGAAATAAAGGGGGGTTGGGGATAACCAAAATATTTACATACTATTTGGCCCTATGGGTCTAAAATGAACAGTGTGAGGTTGGCAGTTGGATATGCCTGGAACACAAAATTGTTCATGAGAGTAAAAAACAAATCTCCCTTTTTTCTTTGCGGTATTATACAAAAGTTAACACAAACATTAAAAATCTAATTATTCGTTTTTTCATGTTGATTATCAAAGATAATCCAAAAGTAATATGCAATTCATGTTTGTTATGGGAGAAGTGGTGTGGAGAGGGTGCAAAATATGTTATGTTTAATATCAAATGTGGATGCATCATTATGCCCTAAAGTGTGTTTGTTGGGAGTTAAAATGGATAGAGTTAAATCTGCTGTAACACAACGCTTGATACAAGTGGCTTTCCTTTCCTTTCGGATCATCCTTATGATGTGGAAAGTATGGAAGCCAAATTGTTTTCGTTTGATTTACTGGCTAGAGAACTTCATAGACCTGATAATGATGGAATGTGTGTTATCAGCCCTGCAGGGGCTTTATAGAGATAATGGCTTAGATCATGGACACTTATAAAAGGCTATATAAATAAAAGGTATTTCATTTAAGAGATGATTTGACTGTTGAAGAAAAAGCCAGTATAATGAATTGAAAAATTAATAGAAACATGAAAAAAGTATATTACATTTATATCTTTTTGTTTTTTTGGCGTGCAAAAGTATTCAGCCCCCGAGTCAATACTTTGTAGAACCACCTTTCGCTGCAATTACAGCTGCAAGTCTTTTGGGGTATGTCTGTACCAGCTTCGCACATCTAGAGACTGAAATTTTTGCCCATTCTTCTTTGCAAAATAGCTCAAGCTCAGTCAGATTGGATGGAGAGCATCTGTGAACAGCAATTTTCAAGTCTTGCCAGAGATTCTCAATTGGATTTAGGTCTGGACTTTGACTGGGCCATTCTAACACATGAATATGCTTTGATCTAAACCATTCCATTGTAGCTCTGGCTGTATGTTTAGGGTCGCTGTCCTGCTGGAAGGTGAACCTCTGCCCCGGTCTCAAGTCTTTTGCAGACTCTAACAGGTTTTCTTCCAAGATTGCCCTGTATTCGGCTCCATCCATCTTCCCATCAACTCTGACCAGCTTCCCTGTCCCTGCTGAAGAAAAGCATCCCCACAGCATGATGCTGTTACCACCATCTTTCACGGTGGGGATGGTGCGTTCAGGGTGATGTGCGAAGTTAGTTTCCCGCCACACATAGCATTTTGCATTTAGGCAAAAAAATTCAATTTTGGTCTCATCTGACCAGAGCACCTTCCTCCACATGTTTGCTGTGTCCCCCACGTGGCTTTTGGCAAACGGGACTTCTTATGGCTTTGTTTCAACAATGGTTTTCATCTTGCCACTCTTCCATAAAAGCCTGATTTGTGGAGTGCACGACTAATAGTTGTCCTGTGGACAGATTCTCCCACCTGAGCTGTGGATCTCTACAGCTCCTCCAGGGTTACTGTGGGCCTCTTGGCTGCTTCTCTGATCTTTGCTCTCCTTGCCCGGCCTGACGGCCATGTCTTGGCAGGTTTGTAGTTGTGCCATACTCTTTCCATTTTCGGATGATGGATTGAACAGTGCTCTGTGAGATGTTCAAAGCTTGGGATATTTTTTTTATAACCTAACCCTGCTTTAAATTTCTCCACAACTTTATCCCTGACCTGTCTGGTTTGTTCCTCGGGCTTCATGATGCTGTTTGTTCCCTAATGTTCTCTAACAAACCTCCGAGGCCTTCACAGAACAGCTGTATTTATACTGAGATTACATTACACACAGGTGGACTCGATTTACTAATTATGTGACTTCTGAAGGCAATTGGTTGCACTGGATTTTATTTAGGGGTATCAGAGTAAAGGGGGCTGAATACTTTTGCAAGCCACTGTATTATTTACTGCTATCTTGGAAGCAATGCACTGGGATGAAATTGACTTTTGTTTAATCATGTTGCTGTGAGTGTGACTCTGTATTTATGTTCCCTGAGTAATAACTGTTTAGTGAGAGATGATTCCTACATGAACATACCATTAATGTCAGTGACACTGGAATGTGCAGACAAACTCATTTGATTAAAGTTAATTTTATTAAAATTATTTTTGTTTTACAATTAAACGATTCATTTGATTCAATATATTGAAAAGCACAGTTGCACATTGTGTTAGATATATTTGGGAGCTTGAATCCCGACATGTTTCACATTGTATTTTTCTTACAGTTGAACTGTTATGTATGTCTGATTAGTGAGGGCGATTACAGGAATTTGACTGGCATATCTTCAATGCGAAGAAAATGTACAAAATGTGCCGAAAACAAATCAAAGTAGGGAAAAATAACAAAGCAGCAACAGCCGAGGGAGTGAAAACCTGATTTATGCAGCACTTGAAAAAGAGGAGGAGCTGCATCCACAGTATACAAGCACTCTTGATAGCTCTTTGCAAATCCTGCTGAAAACCTTTTTTGTGGCATCTCAGCCTTTTCCACTGCCCTCCATTGTCCAGTAAAGAAGTATAAAATGTAAGCAACATTTTTAGAGATCTGAGTTTGAAGCCATTTCTCACTTATCTATTCCACTAATAACCGTGTCTACACAATCGTTTGTGATACTGTTATCTCCTCTTAGATGCCTCTTTCTTCTCTTCCTCTTATCACTCTTCTCTTCCATAATTACTTTTTTCCCATCATCCTTCACTTTTACTACAACACCTTTTGTCCCACTTCATTCCTTCTCATCACTGCTGATCATCTCTCTCCACCTCTTTTCCTCAATTCTCTCTTTTATTGTTTTGCTCCACTTATTTTTCTCTCTCTCATTGCGTTTTAATCTTAACCATCCTCCTGTTCTTTTATATCAGTATGTTCTCACATGCTCTATATGTTGTATCTCAGTACATCATACATATAGTATATCTCCACATTCCTCCTGGTATTATTCCTCTCTTTTCTTTTCCTTGCCGCTACTTATTCTAGTTTTCTCTAGTCTGTATTTCTGACTACAGTCACAAACCACACACTAACCGAGCACTTTCTTGAGAACACCATACTAATACTGGGTAGGGCCTCCTTTGCTCTCAAAAACAGCCTCAATTCTCTGTGGTACAGATTCCACAAGATATTGGAAACATTCCTTTAAGATTCTGCTTCATTTTGTCATGATTGCATTACGTCATTTCTGCAGATCTGTCAGCTGCACATTCATGCTGCCAATCTCCTGTTCTACCACATCCCAGAGGTGTTCTATTGGATTCAGTTCTAGTAACTAGGGAGGCCACTGAAGTTCACTGAACACTGTCATGATCATGAAACTAGTTGGAGAGGACTTCTGCTTTGTGACATGGTGCATTATGATGCTTGAAGTAGCCCCTGGAAAATGTTCAATTCATAAGCCATAAAGGGATGCACAGGGGCAGTAATAATACACTGATAGGCTTTGTCATTCAAACCATGATTGATTGGTATTTATGGACCAAAAGAAAGGAAGAAGAAAGAAAACATTCACTGCACCATTACACCACCAGCCTGGATTGTTCACACAAGGCAGGGTGGGTCCATGGATTCATGCTTTTGATGCCAAATTCTGACCCTACCATCTGCAGCCTCAGCAGAAATCCAAATTCATCAAACCAGGCTGCATTTTTTTCCATTCTTCAACTGTCCAGTTTTTCTGAGCCTGTGTCCACTGCAGCCTTGGATTTCTGTTTTGGGTGACAGGAGTGGAAGCTGACGCGGTCTTCTTCTGTTTTACTTAATCTGCCTCAAGGTTCAATGTGTTTTTCATTCTGAGATGCTTTTTCTGCTCACCACTGTAAAGAGTGGTTATCTGAGTTACTGTAGACTTTCTGTCAGCTCCAACCTGTCTGTGGACATTCTCCTCTGACCTCTCTCATCAACAAGGTCTTTCTCTCCACAGAACTGCTGCTCACTGGATGTTTTTTGTTTATAACAACATTCTAAATAGACTCTACAGACTGTGTGTGAAAATCCCAGGAGGTCGGCAGTTTCAGAAACACTCAACGCAGCCCGTCCTGCACCAACAACCATGCCAAGGTCAAAGTTACAGAGTTCACATTTTTCCCCCATTCTGATGTTTGATGTGAACATTAACTGACCTGTATCTGACTTGCTTTGGTGAGTGTATATGATATACAGTATATATAATTATATGATGAGTATATAATATACAGTATTCATGTTCTGGCTTTGATTTTATACTGTATGAGTAAAAACATGTATCTCTTTTGTTGAGAAAATTTCCAAACCCACTCAAATCGATGAATATAGCTCACAACAGAAGCCTGTTATGCTGTGTGTAGAAACTTACACCGTGGGTAAGGCTTTTGTGTATATTGCACTGAAGTGCAGATTATGTTTCAAGTTCTTCCACATGTTCTACAAAAGCATGAAGTGTTAGAAAAAGCAAATATGTTTTACTTCTATTAGGTAATCAATCCCTTCTATCAGTGTTGGTCCAAAGACAGGAGGGATCATAAGAAGAAGCATATTAGCATTCTTACGTATTCCATAAGCTTTCCAAGCAATGTAAGATTTCGGTGTTATACTCATTTATCATCACACATTTTTTAGTTTAACAGCACTGAAAAATAACACCACAGCTGTTTGGGGTATTATATCTTTCATAAATATCCTGTCTATCAATTGTCATCTTTCTATCCTACTCCATCACACCATTAATCTCTTAATGTCCAATTGAAATCCCACTCCCTCCACACACACACACACACACACACACACACACACACACACACACACACACACACACACACACACACACACACACACACAATATGTTTGTGACAGTGTGACACTATTAAAGTCAATCCCCCCTGCTTACTATTCATACATATGAACATACACACACACACATACACACAGTGTCACAGTGTCCAATATAGGGTGACATAGTGTCCATGTAGTCACAGCTGACAGGATCGATGCTGATTCTGTGAGTGATAAATGAAGATATGGAAGAGGATGCTGGATATATGCTGGATACTATGCACCACTATAATATGCCACATACATAACAAATAGACCCAGACAGCTGGGAACAATATCTGATTTCTGCTCGTTTTAGGGGTTGGAACATACAGTAGTGCTGTACACACACACACACACACACACACACACAGACTCACATATACACATACGCATTTTTGCAAATGTATTCAAACTAAAAACTGAAATATCACATTGAGAGAAGTATTCAGACTCTTTGCTACACATGACATTTAGTTCAGGTGCCTCCCATTTCTCTTGATCATCTTTGAGATGTTTCTTTGCCTTGATTGGAGTTGACCTGTGGTAATTTCAGCTGATATGTCATGATTTGGAAAAGAACACACCTGTCTACAGAAGGTCTCTCACAGCTAACAACACATATCAGAGCAAAAACCAAGCCATGAGGCGGAAGGAACTGCCTGCAGAGTTCAGAGACATGTTTGTGTTGAGACACGGATCAAAAAGGAAGGTCTGAATATGTTCTGAATGCACTGTATGTACTGTACATCCTCAATGTATGACTTAACCAAGGACACACGCAATACAATACACAGTACAGTACAGCATATACTGAGAGAATATGAAAGCAGCTGAACCTGAAAAGACTGAACTGACTGAAAGGACGACTACATTTACATCAAAGCTCATACAGATGAAACCACACAAAGAATAGTCATACAAAGCATGTTTGTCTTCTACAGTGCAGCATGATTTTTTGAGAAAACAGACATACAAAAACACACACACACACACACACACACACACACACACACACACACACACACACTCACAGATGTGTAGTCTTACCCTACGAGACTGGATCTCTTTGACGTATAAAGGCAGTAAGAATTCAGACACTCCCTCCAATCTGACACCTTCCTTTGTCACCCGCAGATTCCCCATACCATCCTAAAAAGACAAAGACACATACAGAGAGAAATCCAGTGGTTATTTGGAGAACAAATTAAATAATCAAAATATTTTGTGGATAAACTGTTTCCTCATCGCCATCGAGTGAGAAACCATTCATTTACTTCATTCATTTACTCATTTACTTTCTGATGAGTTTTCTACTAGTCATATTTATAGATCATATAAAAATCTATTACCCAAAGGGATCCATTATATCATTCATAGTAATGCACACATATAAAGCAGAGAACAGTGGGGGGATGCAATTGCCAAGTTATCAGTTATTCATACAAGTATGTAGTTATGACTTGTTTATGCAACTTCAGGTTCCAGATGGCCTCATTCAAAGACATTTGAGGGCTCATTTGAGTGTAGATTAATTGACTGCAAGAATGCTAATTTCAGCCATTTAAAATTAAATCTGCAGGAAAATAAAACGTGACTCAGAATACACTGTTTGCCCAATATATGTAAAAAGAAAACATTTTTGAGTGCTTGTGAGTATTACAACAAAATCCATGTATTTCCTTTTCCTGTAAAACAATGATAACTCATCTTGACCACACTTTGTTAGTCCCACTCACATCTTAAATTTATGAAAATACACATTTCATGGCATATGTCTAGTTTCATTTGCTTTATCTTCCAAACTTGCCTTGACTAAATATCACCCTGGATGTCAATATTAAAGACATTTACACTTTTTAAGGTCTTGGGTTTATACAAATTATAATGTGTTGAGAGCTTTTGAGGATCTCTAAAAACCCAGTAGATACTTATTAACATTAGTCATTGATGAGCATTGTAATATTGATGTTAGATGGGAATATCATGTACTCACACAGGTCATCCACAGCCGGATCCTGTTTTACAGAGAACATTCTTAACAGCCTATTAGGAATATATTTTTAATGCAAGCATGTGATTATTAATACATTTATTCAAACTCAAGGTGCATCATAGAACATAGAAAGAAAAGGCCTATTGTCAAAGCCTCATGAAAGCTGTAGTTTTAAAATGCTAACAAAAGAGCTGTTTTATCTCTGTCAAAATGACAAGGTGCTGAAATTTTATGTAACTATTTAGCTTACAATTCAGATATAAAGCCCCAGGAATATATTTTTAGCTTGTCAGAGAGACAGAAAGACAAGAAACCCCTGCTGAGAAAACCCACTGAGTTATAGAAGCAATTGGAACAGGGGTTAGCTCGGGAAAGAGGGGAGGATTTTGGCTCTCTATGGGGGGCCGCTTCAAACAAAGGTCAGCACACTAAAACATTACCTTTGAATTAGATCATTTTTAGTACATGTGCATTCATGTTTTTAGACCTTTACTTTCATTTTGCAATGACTGAACTACTTAAAAAAAAAAAACCTTTCTTTCCTTATTAATCATCTTAGAAGTTACCAAAAAAGAATGATGCCTTATGCCATTTGTGTTGTAATGTAAAATGAAAATCAAATATAAAATAATTATCAGGTTGGTGCAATGCTGCATAAACACATTTGTGTTCCACTACTATGGCAAGGACTAGTTTAAGTTTGAGTATCAGACTTTGAACTGTGTAAATTTAAATGTGAAGCACAAATTTGGGCTGTGCGCTTTACTGCACTATTTCTGATCAGCTGGCCGGCTTCCTGTGATAAAAATGGCTTTGTGCCGGTTTATGATCAGTTGCGCAGAATTTTACAGATTCTACTCGAGTGAATGCTTGAAAAATTGTTGGATCAGACTTACATGGTAAGATTGAATTCCTTTCGAACAGCCATGCAGGGTATTAGGATAGTAGGGGCTCTTACAGAGCAAAGAGGCAGCTACTGCACCATGTCAAATTGATGCTTAGGAGAGTGACAGTGCAGAGAGCATAGCAATGCAACAGCTGCTCTAACTGTGGGCTTGGACAGAGTTTGGTGAGGCTTCTGGGTATTGTAGTATATGTCGGGGAGAAAAAAAAAAAAAAAACTTCCATAAAATAACATCATAAGTAAGTAAGGCAGTTCTATGGCAAGAGAAAATCATGTTTTTGAAACTGTACACAAAGTAAATATAAATGTCCACCAACAATCCTTTTGTTAGCATATTGTACCAGTGCTATTTTTATTCTTCTTAACTTTCTATTA
Source organism: Seriola aureovittata (assembly GCF_021018895.1). Taxonomy (NCBI): domain Eukaryota; kingdom Metazoa; phylum Chordata; class Actinopteri; order Carangiformes; family Carangidae; genus Seriola; species Seriola aureovittata. The sequence continues at coordinate 11,993,816 of NC_079366.1, forward strand.
TTGAGAAAATATTACTGAAAAGAACAGGTGTGTTCCTGGTTGCCTCAGGTCAAACATTTTCAGAAAAAAAAATTGCAACTGTGAAATAGAGTTCTTTTTGGGGGGTAAAAACTCAAACAAACGCTGTGGATTGAACCAATTCAGCCTTCAATTGGAATAACTCTCCCACAGCCTGTGTCGCTCGATGACAACAAATTAGTCTTGCTTCCCTGGTTCCCAGCTTTCTTTTCATGTTCACAAATATTGATGAAACTGTCCATGAAGATAGGAATACTGTTCAGAGTGCTGCAGTGAATTATCATTAATTCTTAGGTGCAACAAACCAACAAAGCCTTTCAAATTGGAAATGTACTCAAGGCACGAGAGAGAGGAAACAGTGAGGGAGAGAAATTGGGAGGATGAGTAAAGAGGAAGAGGAGGAAAAGAAATACCGATGGGGAAGTGAAAAAATCAAAGAGGAATAAAACAGGAAACTGGAGCAAAAAAAAAAAAACACTGCCTCGTGGTTTATGCCTCCAACAACCAGTATAGTTGTAGTTAATTGCTGCATGAATTCTTGAGTTATGGCCAAAAACGTGTTTTGTGTTGTCTCAGAGGCCTTGACCTTTGACCACCAAATCCTAATCCATTCATCCTTGGGAACCATCAAGGGAACGTTTGTGCCACATTTGAAGAAATTGCCTGAAGGTGTTACTGAGATTTTGTGTTCATGAGAATGGGACGGACGGACAGACAAACCAAAAACATAATGCCTCCGGCCATGGCTGTCGCTGGCATGAAAAAGACCAAAATCAGAAAGAGTCAAGCTCATCAACTGACATGCCTGTAGTGCTGGGCAGTGGTGGTGGTGAAGGGGAGCTGGGGGAATAGATTTATGTGTGGGGGTGGACCAGCATGCTACACATCAAAAGGAAAAAAATGAAAAAATAAATAAAAAAAAGATTATAAAAACTATTTTAATTAAAATGTTCTACTTTTTCACAGTTAAACGATATGAAAGACGAAGCAGTGAAGTGAGTGAGTTTCATATATACACTCCTACAGTCCAATCAAACGCAGTGTTAAATGAGAAGAGTTTTGTTAAATACATATCATGCTTAAGATAAGTAAAGGGTTCATCTCCAACATGAGAAAACAGGAACAGGATAAATACTGGGAAAACAAACGCTTTTGTATTAGACCTTATTATAGAAAAAAAAGTGTTATGAGTATGTGTGTAAATAAGTCATTTATGTTATGTTATTTCCAGGTTTCTATAGTAAAAATGGATTACATGAAATATGAACATTCATTCCTCACCTCATTTCATGTATGTGTGTTATTGTTGTTTGGTGTGACCTGTGTGGACTTGGATCGTCATTTTAATGCCTCATGAAGGTTTAAATTTCTGTGTTGGTTTCAGAGTAAACTTTCTGGTGACAGTGTGAAGGGGTTTATCACCTTCTCCACAGATGATCAGCACTGATCCATTTTATTACAAATCTGTAATCAAGCAAGTGGGCAAGCGCGACACTCCAATATGTGATTTTTTTTTAACAAAACACCAATACTAACCACATACATTCATCAATATGTAACCCACAGACACGCACATTCTTACAAATGGGAGCATACCGAAGTGATAAGTGTGTCAGATCAATACGTTAAACCAGCCAGAGGTTTCCAGTGTTGTTGTTAGATCTATAGTCATTACACCGAATATACAGTGGAGCATGGAGCTCATTCAATAAGCTATAACACAGCCTGAGGAGCTGTAGAATCACAAACTTAGTCACTGCTTGGAACACACACACACACACACACACACACACACACACACACACACACACACACACACACACACACACACACACACACAACTAGCTACACTCGTATATATATCCATATAAAGAAACACATACTATAGTAGAACATGCACACACACGCAGAGGGAGAATGGCATACATACAGAATGAGCTCAGTCCGAACACATTGACACTCACTACTTACCCCTGGAATGCCTCTCTAATCCCCTCCTCTCTCCAACCTCTGTCTCTTAATTCCAAAAACATGAAGACCATAATGTTAACTTTAATCAGGTTGTTTTATTCTACCTCACCTTTCCACTGTCCAACACTGAAGCCTCATTCTGATTGATTGAACATGACAGCTCTCCCTCTTTCTCTGTATCTCACACACTCCTGTTTTTTTTTTTTTTTGTTTCATTTTCAATCCAGTATGCATCATTGGCATGAATGGTACATGAACAATATTGCCTAAGCCTAGAATACAAAGGGAATTCTTCAACAAAAAGAAGAAAATAAGTAAATCTCACCATTCATTCATTTATCTCATTGTTCAGCTCTCACTCCCTCCCTGAATCTGTTTATCCTACTTCTGTTCATCTCTCTCTCAATCTCTTTCTCAATTTGAAATTAGTTTTGGAAAACAGATCAGAGGTTGTAATGTGCCTTATTGCAGGTATGTGCACACTCTGGTAATCATGTTGAAAGGGACATTCATGGCAAGACATGATCAAAAATTTAAATGATTTGGCGCTCCCACCCTGCACAGTCAAAGATTTGCAAACAACTGAAATCAAAAGCTTTATGCATATTTTGCATGAACTCCATTAGGGACGGGAATCGAGAACAGGATCCATGTGAGAACTGCTTCCAAATTGTCCAAGCCATCAGAGTCCAAGCTTATCAATTCCTTCTATCGATACCTGCATGTTTCTCTGAGCTGGATGGGCCCATTCGCACACCACACACGTTGCCTAGGACCCTGTCTCCCCCTCGTGTTAAAGTGGGTGTCAGCTGGGTGTTTACAACTTTGATGACAGGATGAGCTATCCATCTGATCACAAAAATAGAAGAAGAGCACCATGAGAGTGAATAGTGGAAGCAGCAATAAGGTAAATTTAAACTCTTCTCTCCAAGTTTGATGTCAGTAAATAACAGTAGGCTAACATTAAGGTGCTAGCTCGCAGTGCATCTCTCTCTAGTCTGTCTCTGTCTCTAACCTATCTGGGTAGTGTGTCTCTGTCTTGATTACCAGCCACTTCCTTGCATTTTGTTTATTAAATGCCACTCAAAAAGATTATCTCGTTTCTCAGTCAAGGTTCACTTACAACTCTGGAAAAATAGATTCTTCTCTGTCCTGCCAGAATGTTATTAACGCAAGATGGATTGACATTGACTATTGATTAAATATTGAATTTAAAATTTGATTTGCTTGGCATATCAGGCAAAACGGATGCACGTCTCAGTGAATTCAGCCAAATCTGGGAAATCTGGGAGAGTCTGTTTTAATGGGTCTGATGCAGCTGGTACCATGAATAATAAAGCTGCAGCCATAGTGTTTAAGCTTATGTTTAAATTGTACAGCTTATAAGTCAAGTGTGACTGTTTGGCAATAACTTATGCTTTTTTTTTTTTTTTCATACCAAAAGTTGATCAGGAATCATTAAGGGAATTGATAGAGAATCGGACTGATAAGCAGAATGGATATTGGCATTGGTATCAATAAAACTCCATTAACTATTAGATAGCCTTTAATTTAGAAATGTTCACTGCTACAGAGGTACAAAATGCACGTACTGTATGCTTTTAGACATTGGTAAAATGGCAGGTCTTAACAATGCTCAGGCTTCTTTATTAAATTAGCAGAGGATGTTATTGATGGTCCATTTACATCACTTTTTTAAAGGTATCTTTATTCACAAATGACATCCATTTTATCTGTTTTCCTGCCATTGCTAAAAGCTGGTGACCCAACATTGTTAAATTATAGGCCCATTTCCAAACCGCCCCCCTCACCCCTCATCAATCAATTTTAAGAAAAGAAAAAAGCACTAGCACAGCTGCCTTTAAAGTAGTTAACAATTATGTTCATCATTTAGACATCTGGCATCACTGAGCAGCTTTTGACATATGATACCGTAGCCATGCAGTTATGAAACAGACTGTTCAGTACTGGTTTGTCACATATATTTGTTGCTGATTTGAAAATGACTTGCAGTGCAGTGTGCACAAGCTGACGGGATCACCAGTTGCCTGTCACTATCATTCTGAATTTTTTTTAATTGTCTAGGTCAAAAGAGGTCTGCTGCAAATGTCTGTTTTTATGCAGATGATACACTGTTACATTCTTTCACCTTTCTGCTTCTACGTAAATTCAGATCCTCTCTTGGCTTTGTCATGCCCTTAATATTTTCCAAGAATCTCTATATAATTTTCAGTTTGCAGCTTTTAATTGAAATTAAAACGATAAAATTTAAAAAATTGCATGATTTGGGTGTGTGTTGCTTCAGATGACAAAATTAAATATAATACAGGAATGCCAAACACACTGTCTTCCTCTTTCCCCTGCCTTTGCCATTTCGGTTTGGCTGCATTAGCAGTGAATGCATCCTTTTGGCAGTAAATCAAAATGAACAAATAAAAATAATCAACATAATAGCAGGCAAATCAGTTAGTTTGGCAACAATGACAGCACTAATCAGACAACAAACTATCCTCTGCTTGGCTTTGTCTGTTTGTCTGTTTCATTTTTCTCTGCCAACTGAAATGGGCTTCACTGGTATAAACTCTACAAGTGTTTCTTTGCCAAAGAAAAATCAACAAATCCCAACAATGATAGTAATTGTTCATCATCACCAAATGAACTATACTCTCCTGTATCCTTCCTTTTCTTTCCATCAGTGCATTCATGTGTGAGTTTACATTCAGCAAGCTTTTGCAAGTCTATTTAACTCTCTATTTAAATGACATGGAAAAAGTAATAAATACACCTATATATGTACAGTAAGTACACATATGTTTGAAAAACACACTGTCAAATTGAATAGAATTATGGTGAACAAAACAGATATTGCTGCATACACTTGATACTTGGGATCAACAACTCCCTCTTAGAGCTGGTCAAAGGAATCATCAGTGGTGGCCTGTAGCCCTCGTCCCCTGAAAGTTAAAGTAATTTTTATTTTGCCTTTTTCTGAAGATAGTTATACACCCCACTAATGCTAACTGCAAGACTGGTTCACACGTATACATCATTTGTTTGTATGCAATGCTTGAATGTGTGCATACACAAAAAAGCACCTAAGAAAAAAAAAAAGAATGTACACAGTAATACATACACACTCACGCATATGCACAGTGAGTATGTAGATACAGTATGATCCCCGTCACACAATGAGTATTCAAACACCTACAGAGTCCTGTTATGGAAACTGCTGATAGATGTGCAAAAAGAACCTTGACTGGAGTAAATTGCATGTGGCTTAAATTATGGACCATGTTCCTGTTTCATTCCTCCTAACAATGCTGCATCTCTCTGCCCATATTGAAAAGCACGAGGGAGATTTTCAGAACCAATAAGCCCTCAAATACGAAAGACCTCAGGGTTAAGTTCAAACACTAGAACTTCTTACTTATAAGCAAGAAAGAGAGAGATGATATACAAGAAGCACTGCCACAGGATAGATCACATGTACAGACACACTTTCTTGAAAGTGCATCAGCAGTGGTTTGGAATAATGATTTGTCCTCTTGTGAAACAGGAAGACTCATGAATAACAGGTAGCAAGAGCATTGCTTTCAGTAATGGAAAGCAATGTTGTTTATTGGTGCAAAACAAGTAGCCATTCATAGCGCAACAAGCATTTCACACCATAAAAATAGAAATAAACATAATTTGTTTTTTGTGCTAACAGCACTTTAAGAGACAATTGAAGGACTCAGGAGCAAAGCATCTTTTAAACAAACAATGTCGAAAAATCCCATGGTTGAGAAACCATGCAATCAAATAAAGAAAAAAAAAAAAAAGATTTCAATGACATAAACAGGAATTGACTTGTGCTGCAATCTGCAATATGGTGAATGAAATGCCATACCATGTCCACTGTACATTTAACGTGGCTAAATCATATCTTGAAAGTGTCTAGACACGGCACATCTTAATGCCAGCTATAAAAAGGTGCCTGTGTGTGTGAGAGTTTTGTATGTGCAAAGTCACCAGAGTGTGTGAACGTCCTCTTCAACGTAGTATCTGTGGCGATAATGATGGATTCCCCCATCATGGCGAGGTTAACTGGCAAACTGTCCCATTAGGTGAAAGCATATCATGTGCAAGGTTATACACACAGAACATTCACACCAATCATAGACAAAATACCGAGATGTTTATCACCATGACTTTAAGGTGTCCACACACGTGCACATATCACACAAACACACGATAGAACCATGTGTCCCTGTGGTGATGGATAGCCTGGGAAAGTATTTTGCAGGCACTTCTAATATTCAGGACTGCTGTAATTTTTCACACAACCTTTTATGTCAGCCAATAGACCCAGAGAGAGAGAGAGAGAGCGAGAGAGAGAGAGAGAGAGAGAGAGAGAGAGAGAAAGTGTCACCTTTTCCTTGGGTAAACAGCTGAGAAAATAGCTGAAGGGATGCTCAAATTAGGAAATGCAGAAAATGCTTTGGTCGTCCTTTGCCTTTTTGACCATTGGGAGACACAATAGGTGGTTCCTGACTGAAGAAATGACTTTGTATAACTTTTTTTCTAACTTTATCTCAAGTGTTTCATTTGGTCCTTCAAACTATTTCCATGTAGAATTAGAGGATAGAGGATGAAAGTCAGCACAATTAATAATTCCTATAGACGTTCTGAACCCATCCTTTCCGATACTGATTCTGATACCTCAACTTCTGCATCGGCCAATACAGAGCACCGATACGATACCAATGCTGTAAAAAAAACAAACAAAAAAAAACAGCTGTAGACTACTAACCAATGATTGCTGTCACTGTCATATGGAATGGTGCAGGTAAAACATGAACAAAAACATGAATGCCATAGCATTTTTCTTTTCACAGTGGAAAATGCTTATATTGATCAAAATGCTTGGGGCAGAATGATTCTTATACAAATTCTGTTTAAATAATTGGCTTTGGTAATCAAGTCGCCCACTTACAGTATTCATTTTCATACTTGACAACATTTGGAAAAAGAATTTAAAACTTTTGTAGCCTACTACTGCAAGCTGTCATATTCTCTCTGACTCATTTCTCTTACTGTCTCGTGTTTCTTCTCACCTTGTGTATCTCACTGACCAAGTCGAGTTGTGACTGGCTGAGTAGCATCATGTGACAGAAACACTCCAAGATATAATTATTCTTAATATTTCATTGGTTATAGGTCCAGACTCCAACAAGACAACAACTGGACCCAGACTGTGGTCCGCCTATTAGTGATCTTGGCCAACATCTAATATTACGCTATTCATTAGAAATCAATTTTTCTTTGCAGTTCTTTAACAGTAAATGCTGCTGGCTGCACAGTGCAACTTCATGTGTAGGCTACTGTTTTAGAGCAGTGAAGAAAAATTAATTTCTGGAAAAACTATAATATCATCTGGGTGTGAAACTAAAATTTACATACACAATACATGTACAATATATTATGTGGTATCAGATCAGTGCATAGACTCATGTACTCGCTGATTCCTGATCCAGTATTTTAGGCAGTATCAGATGCATTTCCAATACTTGTATTGGAATCTGAATTCTAACAATTTCATGAGGAATTCATTAGCAATTAAGCTTTACCAGATGCTCAAAAAATACCAGATTTACAGTTTGTACTTGGAATGTTTCAAATGTCATTGGCCTTGGCCACAGTGGTTTCATCATTATAAATTCATATTGAAATTGTGATTGGATGGTGAGTCACTAGAATTAGTTCATTCTGGATATTTCAACCTCATACTCCAAGTTTCTGAAATCAATTTTAGAGGCAAACACCTTATTGAAATTATTGACAGCTTCACAGGAGGCAGTTTGCTTAGAGAGTCACGCTACCTTAACAGCTCCCCGGGGCTGTATGCCAACAGCCACAGCATGTCTAGCATCTTTTTTTCTTTATCTCTCTCCTCTCCTCTACTACACTTCTTATCTTTCTTCTTTGCTCTCTCCTAAAATTGCACAACTTCCTCGATCTTATGGTGCTCTGGCATGGCACTAACACTGCCAGAGTCGGATTAAGGGATGGATTTTAACTTGGTTAAACCATGTTTAAAATGAAAGCAGGCATGGTATGCTGTGTCATGTTATTAGCCAAAGTAATTTCCTGTAGCAAGAATTTAGGGTGGGTTTAAAAAAAAAAAAACTCTCAGCACAAATAAGTAAAGTTGCAATACCGTAAATTCTTAAATGGTGTCCAGGTAGAGAACCAGGACTTTATTATTGAGGACATGCCTTTATTTCTAATTCCCCCTGTTTTAAGAGTAGACATTGTTCATCTGCTCCCATATGCTGCGTTAATTTGTTGTTGCTGCCATTTGCTGTTAATGTAAACCCAGCAATCCCTCCATCTGTTACACATTAAAACACTTTGGGCTATAGAGGGGGGTAGAATTCCTTCACCTCCCTATAAGGGTTCCTATAAGGATGATGAAAACTAAGGTTACTGATAAAAAGAGAAACTCAGTACTGATTGATTTAATGCTGTGGAACTGCACATTACAGTGCATTGCAAAGCTTTTTTCCCCTCTCTTTCCTCAGTCTATATATTTATCTGAACACATGTTTATGCATACCTTATTCCTTATTTTGACATTTCGATGTATGAAATATTTGGTGCATGTGTGATATATTGATTAGATCAAAAGTTAGCTATGATAAAATAGTGCCCAAAAACTGGGAAGGAAGAGGATCACAGCAACCAATCCAAGCAATCTCACTTTTTTTCTGAGTATAACAGTTTTAAATCTGGTGTCTGTGTCGATTTTCCTGCACTACGCACCAGTAGCGATGTGTTTAGCATCGAACAGCAAGTTTGCAAGAGCTGAAGAGGGCAGCAACTGAGATGGAGTAGGCTGCAGGAACTGGTAGTATGGCAGAGCCTTTGGTGGAAAATGTCAAAGATTTCTGACACCTCCGATTAAAAAAAACAAACTGTGTTCAGAGAAAGGATTAGTCTGGGAAAGAAAAAAAAATTGACAGTGAGGACAAACACTGATTACCATTTCCTTTGGCACTACGTTTTCTCAACCGTTGAACTTCCATTTCCCTTTGCATAAGCACACTTACTCCATGCACGGTATTACTCCGCAGATCAGCCGTTTGAGTCATAAAAGGCTGTTTGACAGAAATGTAAAGTAGTGAAAATGTTAAAAAATATAGTGTACACTTAAACTCATACTGTTTTTTTCTGGGGATATTTTTTTTTTTTTTTAGATGGCAAAGATACATTTTCTGCTGTCCCAATCCACAGCAGTACATTGCTCAGCGTCTGTGCCAGAACTCCTGCCTGCTTCTCCAAACTGGCAGGGCGCTGACCCGAATAGGTAATACACTGACTGTGGATAAGTGCCTCATACAACCCCACGTCAAACAACCTGAACAAAACTTTCAGTTTTTTCAAATCGACAAGTGCAAATCTGACTTCTGTGTACAGCTAAAATGGCCAGACAAGATTTTCTCAGTAATGTGTCCATTTGTAAGTGAAGTTTTAGTGAAAATGATGCACCTACTGGGGAGAGGCTATATGATGTGTCAGCTTTCCCAGGAGGACGGATATTAACCTTTCTAAAGTACAGCACTGTGCTTTGTGTTTGACCGTGGTTATACATGAACAGACAGGCCTTAGTGTCCACAAATGGAGCACTCACTTGTCTCCGATGTACGAGATAGCACCTGCGTCCTGAATCACCTCTGACTGATAAATGACAGCAGAGAGTTTGCTGCTGCTTCACTCACTCTACACAAACCACTCACCCGCTCAAATCGCAGGCGAAATCACGAAGGAACAAGTTGACAAGTGCAGTTAACATCACCTTGCTTTCAACAACAGCTGTGTCCCACTTTCACCTCTGTAGCCTGTGAGACAGTGTGAGTGACAAATGACAGCAAAGGTCTAATGCCTCTTCACACTTGTGTTTGTCTGCTTGCTTCACCACTTTCACCCCACTCTCTCTTGTCATGAAAAATAAAATAAATCTAAAATACTAGGTCAGTAGGGAGAGAATGGAAGTAATCCTGCAACACTCAGTGGTTAGATGAAGGCTCTCCACCCTCATTTGTACAAAAGAATCAAAAACCTTTCAATGACTTTAAAGATGTTGGAGGAAATATAAAACTTCTGGAGGCCACATATGTGTGGTTTTGTCAAGTACAGAGAGTGCAAAAATGTTAACATATTTTCAGAAAATTCATCCTTTTATTTGTTTTTAATTCAGACATCTAAAACATATTCCTCTAACTCATGCATTTATACTTTTAATCAAAATAAGATTTTCCTACAGTATGTTGTTGACTGAAAGCTTTGCAGAGATAGCGAAAGAGTTTGGACATCCTCCACTGATTTTTGCTGTAAGTGAATATAAGAGTGACATGACCAGTCTCAGGAAATAGTGACAGGTTTTCTGTCAGTAGCTCTCCGTCTGCTCGCCTCAGCGCTTCCTGTTCAGCCCCTCTGAGCTGCAAAACATGTTCTAAGACACAATCAGAAACAGGCTGAAACACTGATGTCAGAAGGAGAAACAAAACAGATTTACGCCTGTTGGATCAAACTTACATTCTGCCCCACATATTTTGTAAAACGTCTTGTGTTAAACTGCTTGCTAATGAAAAAATAACAGTTTGGTGAATAATGAATTCAAGTTCTTATATTTGAAACAGCAGTAGCAGTAGATAATTAAGACCTAAAGCTAAACCTCTACTTTGTAATAATGACTGAGGTTAAGAGGGGGTAAGTTTTAAACTTTCACATGATGGGCTAGAGTTTGATTTACATTTGAATGGCAGGGGCTGAGTGATGCCCAAATGTAAAGAAAAAGATCACTTTGTGTTTCTTTGCATTAAAAGTATAATATCCTAATATTTTTCAGCACATCTCCGGTGTATTTACTCCTAACTGACCCATTCATTGCTTCCGTTCATAGTGCATGGGGTTTAAGCTGTAGCTGGTACCTCCAGTGCCTGAACTCAGGCTTTTAGATTATGGACACTGCCTGTAATTTGTAATTTTCTCTACTCTGCTAATTTTCAGTCAGTTTTATTGCCATTGTCTGTTTTATTTTAATAGTAGCCAAGTAGTGGGGGGTGACCACAGTCACTGGAAGCCCAATATTTTATATATTTTATGTATTTATTTATTCAACCAAAGGGCAAAATCTAGAAGAAAATAAATCCTTGAAGTGGTAGAAATGAATAATTGCCCAACTCCACAATGACTCCTCTACAGTTTCAAAGGTATACATTATGAAAGCAACATAAATTACAACAGCAACTCAGCCCACACATTCAAGTTCTGCATTAACTAAACAGCCTGAACTGGGACTTTTTAAAAGCTGACAACCCAGAGTGCTAATATTGACTTGCTGATATTCAGAGCGGCTGCAGTCATTTATTTGCCTTCCTAACACAATGATCACATTTAATACATAATGCATCTGTGTTTCTGAAACTTGCGTTCAGCACAAGGATATTAATAATCACCTCATGTGAAACATTTTCATGGTGTTATGAAGTCTGACTCACCACAAAAGCATAATTCAAATAACAAGGCAAAATGTGTTGCCATTTATGAATGCACGCCGTTAAAATTCAAATGCATCTTTTTCCTACATTATAGCAACGTGTCAGTGACAACACAGTGTAAAAGTAATGAATTTTCATTGAAAAAAACTCTTCAAACTCCCTTTGATGAGTAATGTAAGTACTCACAGTGGTCCAGTGCTTGCAGCCAGACAGCTCTGACTTTTATTCAACAATTTCAGACGCTTAAATTTGCTACAGTAAAAATGTTTCCGGTACTGTTTACAAACAGCCTCTAAGTATTACATTAAACATTTTCATACTAAGTGGGATGGGCAAGGGTCTTTCTAGCTTTATTTCTTACTTTTTCTCCCTCTTCCATCTTTAAACCAAACAACTGGATACTGCACTTATCTTATTCTTAGTCAAGAGTACACACTGCAGTGATGGGGCCAGACAGAGGCAATGCCTAATGCTAAATCTGTTGCCATGACCCCAATCCCTGTCCAATATCACCTGTGGAGACTAATAATAATTTCAGCAGAGTTTACCCAAAAGAAGATGCCTGAGGGCCAACATAGGGATTCCAAGTGAAACTCCCAAAATGAACAACATGACCACAGACCAGCAGGACTTGAGGTTCGAGCATATCGAAATACAGTTTAAGGCCTGTCTGCAGGCGAGCAAAACATCATTTAAGTCTTCACATTCAAACAGTCTAGTGATGGTAACTGTTTCCACTGGGAACAGATTGAGGCAAGCCACTACTACTGGATCAAACTCTCTGGTGTTATTCTACAGACTGTTCATTACATCCCATACCAGATATGCATACAGTAAGTCACATGTGTACAAACCAAGCAAATAACTAGACAATTCTCCAAAAAGTAATGCTGGTTATGCATTCATGCTGTATACATATAGCAGGCCAAATACATGTGGTTAGCCATTCATGTCAAAGGATGGAGGCTCATCCACAAAACGTTACATTTTCCAAACACATTTTTAGTGTTTGTATAACAATAACAAGTGCTGCATTATATCTGCCTCTCCACCTAGAATGCATCAGCAACTGACATGTCATAATGCCTGACTTGATGTGCCCAGAGCCACAGTGTCTGTCTGCGTTGCTCATGCACAGAGTAGAAAAATAAGCCAGGTGACCCGGCATCCGCCCCTGCTACCACATATGTGACTGGTTTAATGAGATGAGGGTGACAGATCATCACTGCTGGATGCCCAAGCCACCAGCTCCCCTGTCTGCCAATCACTGGCCTCCGAAGAGCACCCTCACATAGAGTATGTCTTCTAACACTTTTGGGATTGTTTTCAGAGTGACAAGCATAACAAAAATACATCTGCTTTCATCTGTAGGGTCTATGTTGATCCTGTGGTGGCAAAGAGGCAGAAAATAAAAGGAGCAAAGTTAACTATTTTAGTATCTGGGATGCTTCAAATTTTTGAGTGACACACTGACTAACAAGTGACAAAAAATGTCCGGCTTCATCCATCATCCATTCATTTCTGTCATTCATTTCTGCCCACTGTTTGCAACTGCCAAGAATGTCTTTCTACTTATCTGTGTAAGAAGTTCCTTTGGTTCCTTTGATGCTTTATACACACTTGTAGTACGATTTTAATAAAAAGAAGAGGATGGAAAATCAGAAGAATGTCTTCTACTGTACAATAAATATTTGTGAAAATATATCTATTATTAACAATATGTAGTGTGAATGCATAGCCAACATGTACCATACAATTTAAGTAATGTTAGCGCTTGCTAGTACCTTGTGTGTAGTACATACAGTAATAAGAATAATATGTGACAGGGGCTTTCTTTAGTGACAAGTGCATGCTTATGTGGTTTGCCAACTACTTGGTCACTTGTCTGCCTGGAACTGATATGACCTGAATACCAAACAGAGTGGAACATATCATGACTGACTACACAGCTGATGGACAAGTTAAGGTAGATGTTTCCATGTGCCTGTCCATGTCAATAGCAGGATGCATAATTTGTCAGAGCATGTGTCCTTCATCCTGTGTTATGGACAGATGAGAGACCATTTAAACTGATATCAGATGGCAGGAATAGTTCTAAGATGCCACTACAGTTAATATTCATAATATCTATCCACAGTAGTTTAAATAAAAGGGCTCTTTCAAGTCATCACAGTCAATGACAAGAAGGTAAAATTACCCTTGACCCAAACCAGCATGAATACAGACAAAGATCTGTGTCTTTATAGTTAGTCAGTAAGTGGTCGTTCCACGACTGCTCACCAGAACAACGTCAGGGCTTCTTGCCATTCATTTTCCAACCCACAGATGCATAATTTCCATACTCATCAAACCATTTCCTGACACAATATGCCCTGTATCGATCCTTCTGCAGTCTTTATGTTTCTCCACTAATCTATTCAGGGTTTTCTTTTAATTTGTCACCGATGTGCAGTTTTTTGACGTGTGAATAGAAGGTAATGTATAGCGTTTATAAAGTATGATTGTATTGGTCATGAGTATGACCAATAAAAAGGGATGTATGTGTATCCTCAAAAACGGACGCAGTGCATGAATAAAATGTTCCATTAAAGCAGTTTGACCTGGTGTAGTGTGTTCACTGTCTATGTATGAGATATTGAGTAGATTCCAGTAGTGAAATGAATCTTTTTAGAGTCTGTTGTAAAAATCATATTAGAACATCTGGCCACTCACTTATATTTGTATCACAGTGTGGTCAGGATGTCCTTTTTGAATGGACAATTTTCAGACATAAAGTGGCAGTAAAAACAAATGAACTACAATGACCTCTTGAGCCAGTTAAGCCTCGGAACAAGATGAGCAGAGTTGTTAGATGTGCAGTACAAATAGTTAACAATGAAAGGCAGACAAGCAATTGAATTGGAATCTCTATACACACGAATGTTCGTGCATGTGTGTGTGTGTGTATAAAAAACCTTGGCTGTTGAGCACTGGGTGACATCAGGCGATGAGGTTATCAGATCCATGTGTATCCATCAGCACAAGAGTACATGGAAGTGCTATGTACAGATAGGGAAAGTGTGTGTATGTGTGAAAACCTGTCTGCAGTGGGTGTGTGTTCATTTGCGCGAGTGTGTGCCTCCAGCCAATCTGTCAGTGCAGTTCGTACATGGCAGTGTGTAGACAGATGGGGAAATGCATGTGTGGTGAATATTTGTGTGAGCGAGCTTTTGCCAATGCACTGCAATGACGTGCATGTGTGTGTGAAAATTTCCTATATGACTTGTATAATCATCTTTGTTAGTGAGACTAAGTGAGTGTGTGTGTTTGTGGTTGTGTGTGTACGCCTCTAGCCTACAACCCAAGAGTCTTGTTTGTATGCTGTCAGTCACTGCAGACAGCCATTGGCTAAACAATACAAGAGAGAGGAATTGAGAGAGATGGAGAAAGAAGTGGTAGGAAGGAAGAAGAGATGAAAGAAAACAGGGAGATATACACATGGGAGAAGGGAGGAAGAAAAAGAGCGAAACAAAGGAAGTTAGAGACAGATAAAGAGAGCTGCGGGGAAAGAAACGGAGAGAACGGAAGAGCCACAATGGCAGAGAAAGCAAGAGCAGACACAGAAAGCACGAGGGGGCGGGGGGTTCTCAAGGGTCCAGGGTCTTTACATTATGAAGGATGAGTCACAAGTATTGAAGAAACCTGCACACACACACACACACACATACAGCATATATATATATATATATATATATATATATATATATATATATATATATATATATATATGTATGTCACCTTGGTGCTGTAAGATTCTTCCCCCAAGGTCTACTTGTCTTACGAGGTGTGCTTCACCATAATCTGGTCCAGGTCAGCCAGAAGCTGAGAAAACGGTAAATCAAACTCGAAGGCTTTTATAACAATATGAACCAAAACTTTCCTTTAAAAAGAAAAAATACCACATATTCCATATAATAAGTTATTTACGAAGAGCATATGCACATATTAATATCTTAGTAGTATTAGTACTTAAGTATCTTGTTTGATCTTGATTGATTATGAGCAAATGTCTGAATTGCACACAGGCACAGGAAAGTACATAACGTCAAGTTGCGCAGTTAAAATTCCAGAAGTTAGAAAGAACAGCAATTTTAGGACAGACGATGAATCCAGAGCGTTTTAGTAATTTTCTTACATTAACTGTCTGATCCACCCACTTTATATGTCTGCAGCAAAGTGGTCCAATCAATCAAACGTTTGTTTCTGTTTTGCAGGGTAGTGAAATTTTTTCAATGTTTTACAGACGACTGACAAGCTGATAAGACACTTCAAATGTAAATAGTAAAACAATTTGAGACTGAAGCACACAAGAAATAAAAATGGTAAAAAGCAGTAAAATGAATAAGAGAGACAAATATTTAAAAGATAAGCAATTTAAAAATCAATAAATAAAATAAAAGCAGATAAAATAAAAGACGATGACAAAATTGATGAGAGAGAATAGAACATTAAAATAAATGATTAAATCAAATGAATAATGAATAACAGTGACCATAAAACATTCTAATTAAAAGCCAGGATAAAAAGGTAGTTTTTAAGTTTGCATTTGCAGCTGGTCTCAGTTCCTTGGGCACAATGTTCCAGCAGCTCCAACCAACAAAACTAAAAGTTGCCTTACCACAGGCTTTCGTCCTGCACTTTGGAACAACTAAAAGACTCGCGTGAGAGAACCTGAGGGTCGTCCTGGTTCATACATTGTAAGCATGTCAGAGAAGTAAACTGGTGCAAGGGAATTATAATAGTTAAAAAAAACTATATGGAAACTGAGAGTAAACCAATGAAAGGATTTTAAAAGAGGTGTTGTGTTTCCTCCTTCTGGTCCAAGTACTGCAGGCAGCAGACTTTAATAGCAAACTGAAATTTATAACTTTCTTGTGATAGACCAGATAGGAGAGCATTACAATAGTCTAGCTTGCTGAATATAAAAGTGTGCATTAGTCTCACTGCGTGGCTGAGGATACATAGGACTAAAATTTATCCTAGTTCATTTACCTTGTCCACTAAGTAGCTAGACCTTTTCAAGTGCTCTTGACAATGACGCTGAGCCCCTGTCAGCATAAGGTATGAAGAAACTTTCATATTGTAGTAACTTTTAACTGTAATGTCATACTATAGTATGCCAACCCTGGAAATATGCTATCTAAAGTGTCATCAATAAGTCATCAATCACAGTTTTTACAAAGTGGTACAGCTCTCTGGGTTGGATTAAATATATAGTTAAGGATATGACACTGATATAAAGGAAAACACGTGCTTAACCCAATGAACGTTTGTTAACACCTTTAATGGGTCACATATGTTACAGCCTATTTCTTGGAAGCTT
This sequence comes from Seriola aureovittata, assembly GCF_021018895.1. Taxonomy (NCBI): domain Eukaryota; kingdom Metazoa; phylum Chordata; class Actinopteri; order Carangiformes; family Carangidae; genus Seriola; species Seriola aureovittata. Next base: position 12,010,709 of record NC_079366.1, read on the forward strand.
TACTCATACTTGCCTAAATATTTGTAGATAGTATTTCCCATTGACGCCCATGCAATTTAGTTGTAATTATAAAGGAAATGGATAAAGAGTTAGTTATCACAGTTCCTCATAGTTTTCAGCTGCAGTGGAAATTCCTTAGTTTCGTGTCTTAAACTGCTATAATCAACAAATATAACAGAATCCCCCAAAAAAACTCGTCTCTTATAAAGATATTTTTACAGTTCCACAAACTGGAGCTGTGAAAGACAACTGAAACATGTTTCATTCTGCCTGAATAACAGCTTTCGATAATGGGTTTATTTAAACCAAAATCTTTTCAGAAGTTTCTGTATCATTCCAACAATAACACAAACTTCTCCTCTGCTCTTCACATACTGACCCCTTGCTGACAACAAAAATCAATTACTTGTGACAGAGAAAACAAAACTCATCTTTTGTCCCCCCGTTAGGCATCGATGCCAATAAAACATATACTGTAGTAAAGTAAATCTGTTGGAACACACAGTCTTGTGGACATTTAAAAGGGATTTCTCTGGCAAATGGAAAACAATTGGAGGATGGTATTTAACATCTAGCTGTATCTATTTTGTTCGTCAGTGTGACTGTGGAACAAAACAGAGGATTCGTGTAATTTTGCTTTCGGAGGGTGGTGTAATCCAGCCTGGAGACGCTTCTAGTTACAATGAAGCAACGAAACAACAAGAAAGACCTTTACAGCAGTAATGAGAAGGTTGTTCATAGAGGAGGCAAGAGATGTCACATTCTTTCACTGTATTTCTCTCCTTCTCTCTCTCACACACACGCGCATGCACACACACGAACACACACACCAAGCTTAAATACACATGCAGATTGAGTGATGACTGCTATCAGCAGACTACGAGCAGTAGTATTACCTTCGCCTGACCTTAACATCTTCAATTAACCTGCAGTAAACCCTCCAGACTGATGGAAGTGGCTGAAGGTTGGTTGACTTGTATTGTAAATGGGGTGGAGTTACCTCATAGACACAAACATAGACAGCAATCTGTCAGCTTGTGTGGGAAAGGTAGATTCATGGCGTCCTTTAACTCGGTAGGAAAACATTGTGCAAGCTCTAGAAATTAATGTTTATACCTCATGAAAAGAAATTTCACATCCACAGCATAATAATCACATTATCCTGTTACGTAGAATATCAATAGTATTTGTCAACTACAAGAATGGCCTGGCAATCAGTGGCATGGGAGTTTTGAGTGGAACAGAAGACACAGCGGAGTCGAGGTCAAAATCTTACCAGAACTTTATTTGATAGATATATTATGTAATGAAGTTCTGATCCTGTAGTTTAGCTAGACTGGTTCCAGACCTCTGGCCACATCTCAAATTTGCTTAGTGATTGATGCAGGTCTGATATGTTATTCACTTTGGTGTTGTACTTCATAGCTACTTCCTTCATGAACTACTTAGTATACAAACTTTAGATTTTTCTGACTCAAGCATGACGTAGTAGCCAAAAAATCAAATATCATTTACTGTCAATAATAGATCAAAGTAAAATGTGATACTGAATGCACAAGGAGATGTTCCAACAGTAAAATATGTATTATCAGTGGCCCACCTCAGATTAACCATCCTGAGGTTGTTTCTATCAAAAACAGTTCATTAACTATAACTAAAAGAATCTCAACAGTTGCCTGACACTTCAAAAGCAAAGGTTTGGCATAATATTCTTGCAATTTACAGATTGATTTGACGATTGCACACACAGTCAAAAAACACTAATAAAAATACTGAATTGATGCAGTGCTGGTTGAAAATGTGAGTTGTGTAAAAATGTGCAGGTTTGCAGGCTTAGCAGAATATGCTGCCAGACTGAGCAGGATGGCTTTTTCTTTTTTTCTTTTTTTCCCTCGATTCTGCCGCTGTGACTTCCCTAAAAGGCACATAATACAGATTGATGACACCAAAATTTATAAAGCGGTCCAGGACTTCTGCAGCATAACATCCTTTTTTCCCACTTTTCCTGTCACTCTTCACTAGCTACTGAAGAATGGCTGTGAAAATAAAAATGATGCCAGGCAGATTCGTATTCAAACCCTACATAAAGAACGATGTGACCAATGGAGCTAAGTAGTCTCTTCTTTCTTTTTCCATGGGAATTCCTGCTCTTTGTATTTAAATGAAAATCTAACACTCTTTATTCTTTTCAGTAGGGATTCTCTCCAAGGAACTGATGGTATTCAACTCCTACTTGTGTCCACATAGGCAAACAACAGGTGTGTGACATAAATACCAAACCAAAAGGTGTCATTGATGCAGGTGTTCAGATCACCAGCCACTGCCAGGGGATACAGAATGTGGCAGTATGCCATATTGGCACACCTGGAAAGAAAGAAAAGGAAGAATCCTAAACACAGACCTACTTTTACTTTGCTGCTAAGTATAGCATAACAAATTAAAACACCCAACCCTGTTATATAATATCATTATTATGCTTTAATTTAACTTAGCTACACAGCCACTGACATGACTAATTTATCTGATGTTAAAGTAACTATGCAAAAGTTAAGTATAAATAGCTGTGTAGAGGAATAGGAACAGTGGCAGTAGTTTGTTATTACAACACTAGCGGTTGTTGAATGCAGTTGACTTGATGAACAGACTGTATGTCACATACTGTGCTACTGCCAGAGTTGGCTCCCTACTAAGGAACTCTGTGACCAGTGGATATTTATAAACAGGCCTCCTGCTGGATCGCAAAGTTTGTGTCAATCCCTGTCTTTTTTATCTATAACCTCTATCATCCCCTCACTTTCTCAGCATCCCTCTCTATCTGACATAAAAGAGCAGGTGTCAAGAGGGATCCTCCTTCCTCTCTCTTGCTCTCTGTTATGGTAAGAAATTGGATGGCAAGTTGCTCCCTGTTGGGTGTCAGGAGGGAGGCTTTTTATCATCTGTATCTGTCAAATGAAAATGCCTGGTCTCTAAGGTCCTTTCCAAATGGCCAATATGCTATTTGGTCCATGCTGTACTGTTTTGCAGAAAAGTCAAACAAGTGTGGGTAAAAGATCTGCTTGGGGTACTGCGTTTACAGATGATGTCACACATTATGATTGGCTATACGCTGGAATATTCTAAATTCTGTATTTAATTCTGTTCTGGACATAAATGCACTGCTGCAGTCTGGAACACGGGCTGCTCCATTATTATTCATAAAAAAGTGGAACAAATGGAAATCAGTCAAGGCAAAAATTCTGCACAACTATGATAAATCAGTAGTTTGCCCTGTCTTGACAGAAGAACAACCTCAGTTGTGTCTCCAACACTCAAATCTCACACCAACTGTCTCTTAATACAAAATCCTAATTGGGAGTCTCTCCGAGAACTATTTTTCTCTTCCGAGCTTGAATGAGACACTCAAATATACAATAGAGTATCTGAATCACTGCCCCCTCAATATGATGGGCATTATTTATTTCTCTGTCGAAATGTGTTCATGTGTGTTCATTATTAACTTACTGTATCTTGGTCAGCCGATAAACAAAGACAGTAGAGGAAGTGCGTGGCATCCGTACACTTTCTGACATACAGTACATGAAGAACCCTGTTTTAGTGTGGCTGAATAATGGGACATCGATTGATACGTGGGCTTTATGGTGCTATTACTATTGTCTAGTTTCCAATACAGGGCGGGCAGAGTTAACCTGGCCTAGACCACAAAGACAGGATAAGGACAGGTGTTGCCTTGAGGACATGGCTAACAAGCACTGCAGTTCAAGATTAAACAGGTCTATTTCTTTCCTGGTTCCCAGACAAGATTAAAAAAAAAAAGACTCACCCTGTTTCCATTATGTAATCGAGAAGGACTCATTTTTTTCCAATACAGAACCATACTAAAATAGATTGGTTCCCAATAAAAGATGAAAAAATAAAGGCTACTCATTAGGCTGGTTTGTATTTCCCATTTCCATTTCAAAGAAAGCCATTTGGCCTCATTATCCTTATTTTTTCTGTATTATTTCTACATTGCTCTTGCACCAAGTTCGTATTATAAAGGTTAGAGTTATTTTCCCATTGAAATTTACCATCCAGCATCAGTGACAGTGTGAAACTAAGATAAATTACAACAGAAAATGAGTGGAAGATGAATGTGTTCTAGTGTGTTCAATGGATTATGCCCCTGCTGTCCAATGTGAAGTGATGATGAGACTGAGTGGAAGTAGCAAAGAAAGGAGGAGAATCCCCAACAGACAGTGACATGCAATAACTGCCATTATACTCTTCTAGACAAAGACAGAGAGAGGGATTCCCCTGTTGATGAAATGTGCAACTCCCCTGTAAACAGTCATTTTTCAACATAACCTTGCACATCCAGTATCACTTCACAAAATGTTTGGCAGATCTGTAACACACATGCAATGTGTATTATACAACAGGTGGTTCAACCATAACCATCTGGTGACAGACCAATCAGATGTTCCAATAACTAATAATTCACAGTTTGCTGTGTTTATTGGTTGCTATCCCATCCAGTGATCAATCAAGTTTTTCTTTTTTATGATTTGCCAACACAGACAATACGATTTGTGTTATGCCACCATCAAACCACTATTCCCATTTGTATTGCTCCAATATGAATCAACAACTATGATTCAAAACTCAAGAAGAGCAAAAGTCATTCTGACTCACTGACTGAGAGCAATTTTCTTATGCTAGGATCTGTGATGAACATGGCCTACCAAATCCCATCATTGAAATATGTAGGACTGGAGTCAGGGTATTACCTGTAACAGAATAAATCATAAGAAGACTGGAAGATGAATGTGTTCACATATAGTCCATGGGGCATAACCTCCCTTCTCTTTGTGTCACAGCTACTGTGATTGAGTACAGCTTCCCAATAAATGAAGGCAATCCCCATTAGATGGCAATAGACAATAAATGTCAACCTGCTCTTCAATAGAAAGAAAAAAGGTGAAAAGGAATGCCCAATGATAACACAATTCCTTATTCCTCCTAACCATCTATCATCATCTATCATCAGCATCTAGAAATCCAATTGCTTCTGCAATAAACTATTTTTTTCATTTTTTTTCTTACTTTTAAACGTCAAGGAACTAAATCTGACCCCTGCCTTCACAAAATAAAATCAATTTTATATATATATATGAAAAATGTAAAGAGAAATCAACCTAGGTCTTGTTTTTTCCTTTGTGTGGATGCTAATTCTGCATCTTATTTACCACCTCTTTGTTTACCCCTTGCTCAGTACCTGTGCCTAGTTGCAAAATGATTTGTGAAACCTGTTAGCTCAACACAGCTAAAGTGCAAATTAAAAACATGCATTAGCATAGAGCATCAAAATGTTGAAAAAGACAAATTTTATGTTATTCAGGTTGGCTGAGATTTGTGCTTGTTAGTTGGCCTGTCATATTGAAGAGCCACATTACGAACAGGTACAGTAGGCGGCACGTATGTGAAGCAGTACAAGAGATTTTGGTTAAAATCAACCAGTATGTTGGATAATTCTTGGAACAATTGCTCCAACCAAAACAAAAACAGAAAGTTATTTAAGAAAATATATGCTATAAATGTTATTCCATCCAAGTCGAACAGTTTTTACTAAATTACACAGTATAGGGAAACCAAACATTTATCCAAATAATGGAGTGGAGGGAGAGAGTAAAAACTAAAGCAAATTTTAAAGGTGGACTTAACAGGGCAAAAGTCTCTGCACAGCTCATTTCCATCACTCCTTTTATTATCTCTATCCATCCCTCTCTCTGTTCATTTTCTCTCCCATTTCTGACTCTACATCCATGTGCCAGTAGCCTATTATCTAAACAGGAGAAAGGTAAACAGTGGAAAAAATTTAAAAAATAATGAAAATTAAATATTAAAGTGCTAACATTTGAAGTGGAGGTGTTTGTGTTGTGCATGGGTAAGTGTCCATATGAACTGGTGTCTTGGCTTTTTCCCCAGTGTGGTTCTCTGGTTTGATCAAATTGTAACTGCAGGCAAAACACATTAATATGCTTTTATTCAAAGAAACACGGTTATAATCAAAGACGAATGCACAAGAGATCCATGTAATAAGAATAACCTCAAATCAGGTGGAGGCCATTGTTTTGCCCTTTTAATAGCTCTGGCTTTTCTCCACTTTGAACAAAATTGCCATGTTAAAAGGGGCTCTGTGCTGTGATCAATTCCTTATTGGATTTACACAGTGACTAATACAGGACAACTTCCCTTTTAAAAATTAATGTCACACAATGTGGGAAACATAATAATGGCAATAATAGGCTACTGATCAGCAATAATGTACCTGGGGAGCTGTGTGTGTGTGTGTGTGTGTGTGTGTGTGTGTGTGTGTGTGTGTGTGTGTGTGTGTGTGTGTGTGTATTGTGTGTGTGTATTGTGTGTGTATTGTGTGTGTGTGTCTTGTGAGCAAGACAAAGAAAGCAGAGAGGAAATTGACTACAGAGCAAATCAAATGCTTTGTAATCTTCTCACCGGGTTTGTTCCATTGATACAATAGATGCAATCAGATCGTCATTTTTATAACTTTTTTCCTCATCACTTTATCTTATACTCATCATCTTCCCTCTATCCCCTCATCTCCTCTTCCACCACTTATTTGTTCTCTTCACTTCCACCAGTCTCCATTTTTTTCTATATCTTCTTCTGCTTTCTTTAATTTCTTTCCTGTCTTTCTCATGTTACCTCCAAATCATGTTGTCTCTTCTATTGTTCATTTCCTGCCCTGGCTCCCCTCCCCCCTTTTCCTCTTCTTCCATGACCCTGCTCAGTCCTCTTTTCCTTTTCCTCTCATATATCACCCCATCATCTATGTCCCCTCATCTTTCAGTACTTTCCTCCACCAGAAGAGGGCATTTCACAGGGAAATAAAACACTCCCCTCTCATCCTCCTCTTCCTCGTAGAAAATGGAGGAGGAAAAATAGGGGGAGGACCGGGAAATCAAAATTATCTATTTTGATTCCCTCTGTTTTCAGACAAGAATTCTGGCAGTCTATCCTCTACACACACACACAACAGAGACACAGATTTTCTACAGAGGCTGGGTAGACACTGCAGCCTCCAAAGACAAGAATGTCGAGAGGAGAAAAAGCACGGGGGGAAGGGATAGAAGACAAGAAAAGATGAGAGCATGAAAGGAAAAGGACGGGGATCTGCCACGGGGGCCCTGGAAGGGAAGAGGAAGGAGGAGAAGAAGAGAAGGAGGGAAGAGAAGAGGAGGAAGGGGGAAGGAGGTGAAGAGAACTGGGTGAGATGAGGCAAAAGAGGGTAGGAGGGGGGGGTGAACTTGTTGGGTGCAAGAGGAAAGATAGAGAACACAGTACAAAGATAAAAGAGACAACAGACAGGGAAAGCAGACAGTCAAACTCAATATACAATGATCATGACCACAGCAGATGTGTTTGTCTCACACTTAGAAGGGAAAACATCTTTGTCCCAGTGCTTGACTGTGTTTTTGTATATTCTTTTATGTAAATATATAAATGAAACTGGTTGCTTTCCCACGCATGGCCATAACATATTTTCTTCCAGTGTAACTAGGGCAACAATGTCAAGACAAGCTCAGTTGTTCAGAGCTAGATTAACTATTGTGTCAACTGTGTTTAAAATCAGCACCATGTATCTTTACAGCTAAATTGCACACAATGCTTCTAATTATAGTTTGTCAGCCAGGGCTTCTCTAGAATAGAAAGGTTTTGTGGGCTTGACTATAACTGTGTCTTCTTCCCCTTAAATTTTGTTTGTATTGTCCAAAATTGTTTACCTGTTGTACAACAATGTAAAAACATGACCATGTGTTTAATTAACTTTTGTCTGCTTCTTCAGATTCCTCAAAAATACAATCAATAGTTTTGCCTCATTATGTTTTTCTTGTTTTTGATTGTTTCCTTTTTTCTGTTTTGGAAAAGCAAAAACAAATCTTAAGCATGAAGTTTGCAATTTTTTTTAAATTAAAAGATCAAAATATGAATTAATTAGTGGCGAAGACTGAGAATTGAGATATTTTAAATACATTATGTCAAGAAAAACCTTGGATTCATGACTTTGTAAATATGAGTGAAACCCTGATGTCACACTGAATTAAAGTTAATAAGTGGGGTTTTAATACATAATATTTTTAATATAACTTGCAACTGACTCCTGTTCACTATGTTCCATGATGTTTAACAACTGCTACACATTACAACAGTATAAACAGCATATAAAAATTATGCACAAGGTTGGGCTGAAACTAATTTCTTTGATTCTGGATTTATTGGCTAATTGATGCCCATAGCATTTTCAGACTGTTCAAGATGACATTTTCAAATTTCTTGCTTTCATGGACCAAACCTAAAAAATGTTCACTTTAGTTTCGCAAACTACTAAGAAAACTAGCAAATATTCAACCAGTAATAATTTTCATGCATAACAAATTATTTTAAATGAAACAATTGATAAATTATTAATTTTTGGTCATTTCATTTCTACTACATTTTGTTAGGTGACTTTTAAACTGCCAGGTATGATTTGAAAAGGGGAAAGAAATTGATGTGATACTGGACCATGGCAGATCACAAGCCGTCAAAGAAACAGTCTGTACAAAGTTATTTTCTATCTTAAGACCCTTTCTTAGTAAAGAATTTTTAGAGAACGCAATCACCTACCATAATGAAATATGGGAAAGGACATCATGCAATATTTTTCAAAAATGGTTACACAGCATTTTGGATGAAATTCTCTAATTAATTCTGACAAAGATTGCATGACTCAGGACATCACTGCTGCATGAAGACCAGAGACACTGCTGTGAGTTAAGTGCTACACACACACACAAATTTTGGATTAAAGTTGTTTTGGATTAAAATTGTACTACAATGTACTGTACACACACACACCCCTCAACCCAGTGCCCTCTATTCACACACATTTCAGAGCAGCGGGGCGTGAATCAACACCAGTTTAGATCATCAGACCTGAGATTGAACTGGACAGACAGGCCATCACTCAAAGAGACCAGTGCTGTGTGTGTGTGTGTGTGTGTGTGTGTGTGTGTGTGTGTGTGTGTGTGTGTGTGTGTGTGTGTGTGTGTGTGTGTGTGTGTGTGTGTGTGTAGGGGTGCACAGGTATCAGTGTTTTGTGGCTGCATGTCTGTGAATGGGTGACTTTGTGTATGTGTAAATGTGCGGGTATGTCTGCGCTTGTTTTAAATGCTTTTGTTAGGACTACTGTGCACATCTGTTTGAGTTTGTGAGTCTGCATGTGTCATGTGAATGTGGAGGGTTCTTCTTATTACTCTTCATACTGTAAGAGTGTTAGGGCTTCACTTTACACTCATGACTGAAGAACCTCCTCCGGGAGTAAATGACATGTATTATTAGTCAGTGGCTTCAAGTGCAATATTTGTCACACTTTCTCATTTTCCCTCTCTCTCACACGTCACAGCAGCAGACACCATGTAAAAAGCTTATGATGACACTTTGAATTCACCCTTCCTTCATTTTAACATCATGTTAATTTCTAATAAAATTGTCAGTTTTCTTCAAATTAGATCACAACTCTTAAAATGTCACAACAAATTGCGTGATTTTTTTTATAGCGGACACGTACACTGTTTGTTGAATTTCAACATGTTGCCTCAGTGGAGCAAATTCCAAATGTCTCCTATAGGTTTGTCTCCTATATATTACATTTGATTAGACTCTCTCCTCTTGAATATCCATGGAGACAAGGTCAATGATAATTAAGACTGATACAAACACATATGTTCAGAGGTTTTGAAACTGAACTGTTTCATTTAAATATCTTAATAACTTGAGTTGACAGTTTCCTTTCACTTACCTCTACAGCACAGGATGTCACAATAGGGCTACATGCTTTTATAACCCAAAAACTCAAACTACACTGAAAAGAATAATAGTTCCTAAAATTTTAACAGATGATTTTAAATATAAGTGTCCTTGAAAATACAGCACAGGCATTTCAAAGGTGCACTATTACTCTGACAAACAGCAGTACTGAGTGCAATTGGTAACCTGATTTCACATTTATTTAAAGTAGCCTTCATGCATCAATGTATCACAGCCTCTTACTTTCCTTAAAGAAAATCAAAGAAAATACAAAAAAAAAAAAAAGATTGGAAATCATTACAAAGTTGCCATAAGTCCCCTTACTTTGCACGAGCTAAGAGAGATATCAAAGGACATCATGAATAAAAAAGATCATACAGGGTGATACATGAAAGAAATATTATCTACTATCTATAAAAAGTATAGAATCTGCAAGTGTGTTAACTCATTCATTGATTTTTGCAATCCCTAAGTCCCACTGTTGTACCAGTGCAAACATCATAGAGAGAGAGAGTGCAACTGTAAACGTGAAATGATTGTCATCAACTAAAAGAAGTTTAAACTAGTTTTTCCAGACTTTCAGCACTGGGGAATAACAATAATTTATGGTGTGATTGATGACGATGTACTTTTCAAACAATGCATTGTTTTCATTTATTGTTTTTGTTATAGGCTTCAGGTCAACAAATAATGAATACTATCAGAACTCAATTTTTAGTAACAAGAGTTTCACAGCACAGGTAAGTAGATTAAAAACAATAATAAGAATTCCACACGGAATAGTGGCAAACTAAAGGAAATGATGCAATGCTGGATCAGTTTAAAGTAAAAAAAAAAATGGCATGTTGACTCCTCCTTTTATGCTTTGGACCTGTGTTTTGACCAATCATTTTCAACCACTTTCAAAACATCTTTGATTTCATCATTTAGAAGGTTTTGGTTTGTAAGGTGGAAAGTTCTAGACAGATTTTCTGTGCTGTACGGCCCTGCACTCCGTAATGGCATGTAGATGGTGTAGACTCTACATTGTAGAGCATATTTCACAAATCTCATTTTTGCATATCACTCATATTTTAGATTGGAAAAAAAAAAAAAAATCTGCTACCCTAGGAAAAAAAACAAGCACCAGTGTTTTTGCTATAACAGCCTGTATTACAATACTGCAAGTTGACTAAGTACAGCGGTATGACATTGAACATGGTCACCCCAGGGCCCATAAACTAGTGTTATACCACTCTTAGAGAATTTTTTTTTTTTGTCTTTTTTTCTATGCAAGCTATTCTGTGAATTGGATGAAGGCTATTACAGTGGAAAAGCACTGACTTATAATATTAAAGCTTGGTTCATTACTGTTGCTGAATTCTTTCATCCCTTCAGCTCACACTGATTCATGAATTTTGAAGGATCTGTACCCTTGCACCTGACTCTTTGCTATATATTAACATAATTTTTATTCCTGCTGATAAAAAAGAAACCATGAATTTTTTTGTTTCCCATATACTTCAATAGCATGCTGTTCATTCACATCCTTTGTGTTATGGTGTTATGTTGCTTGTGCCATTACCATATTATAATTCAAATACAGTATGATTATACGTGACTGCACTGAATATGTTGCAGTGTTGTAATTGTCTACTTTGTAATGTTTAATATCACCTCATTTACTCTATTCTTATTTATAACCTTGTCTTTTCCTTTGCTGTATCTTATTTGCCGCTGCAACGATCCAAGTTCCCCACGGGGGTCATTAAAGTTTAATCTCCTCCAGAAATCATTTAATGCACAAATGAACAGGGAATGCATCTTTTAACTCTTTGTGGAATAGATTTGATCTGTAAAGGCTATTCAAAAAATAAACGGATTTGAGTTCAACAGAGGTTTTTTTACTCTAAAACCTTAGAGGTTAACCATCTCAAGTGTTTATATACTACTAATGTGTAAAGAAAGATACATTGCTGGAGAGGACTAGTGGTGAAAGAGGTCATTGTAAAGCTTACCAGACTTATCATTCACTTGCTTATTATTTACAGGTGGCCAGGCTCAAACATAAATGTTCCTACCAGTTCAAGGCAAAAAAAAATAAACCAAGAAAAGTAGTGGTTTAACAAGGTAAAATCTAGATATTTAATTTCAGTTTTGACAGTCAATATCAATTAATGAACGTATATAAAGACATTTTCCACTGCAGAAGAAGTTTTTAAGAAGACATAGGTACAAAATCATTTCCATTATACCTGCTGCGATGCTTTGATCACATCACACAATCTTTTCACATGTAATAGTTTTGCAGCAGAATAGAGGCTTAAAAGAATTTGAGGCTAAGTTTTTTTCTAACTGAACTATTCACTTGGGCATTTCAGCTCAGAGAGCAGAATCAGAGTAACAGCTGAATGCTTTGAACTATGGGTCATCACTAAGTGGCTATTTGACGCTGAGTACAAGATAACTTCTCTCTGTGTAACTTCAGTGTATCTGTGTGCTCAGACATCCCTGGCCTTCACTGCAATCATTATCCATATCAGAGTGAATGGAGAGAGAGTGTTTGTACAAGGGAGAAGTTCAGTGCAAGATCATCTCATCCACTTTTCTCCTCTTATGCGTGACCACCCTCTGTATGGTTTGTTTGCTCCAACAAATTTTCTTTTTGTTTCAAAAGCAGCAAGCAAACAGGGAATATGTAATATGTATAATGAACAGAGAATTATGCAAAAATGTAAATATGCACTGTAAATGAGAGTAACCAGGCAAAGAAGATGCCCACACAGCAGGGATTATGTTGGGAGCCATTTAAGTTTCTTTAAGGCTCCATGTCTCATGAAACCTTAAGAAAAAAAAAACAACCCGCATGAAATCTCTAGCTTTGTACATGTTCAAACACACACACATACTGTATATACACACACACACACGCATACACAGACAAGTGTGTACCCTGTATCCCTAAAGACACTCAAACAAATGTTCCATTTGATTGTCTAAACGCATGCAGTATCCAGTCTCTACTTCCAACGCACGCACGCACGCACACGCACACACACGCGCACACACACACTCACTGACTCCATTAAGACAAGTGTGTCTTCATTATTTATCATTGTTTATATCTTTGATAGAGTGCCAGCGGAGATAACAAGGCTAAAACTGCTGACTGATGGATATTTTGCCATCACACATATACGGTGCAGACACACTAACACGCTAGATGGAACACCCCCTGCTACACACATATACACACAGTGAGCTTATAGAGCTGTCCAAACAAGCAGGGGATCTGCTGTTAATGTGTGTGTGTCTCTGGGTGTGTGTGTGTGTGTTCCTTATTTATCATTGTTTGACATATTGCCACTGGAAATAATAGGGCTAAAGTGCTGACTGATTCAGATTTAGGTGTCACATATACTCCCAGACACTACTTTGTCAAACACACAAACACACACACACAAATACCTGCGAGTCTATTCATAACAATACACATCAAAGTGATTTTATGTTAAAAGTTCTTGTCTCTCTCAGTGAGTTTAAACTGAAAATGTTGCTGACCCTATAAAAAGATCTTATTGTTTTGTTTGGAGACAGATTTAAAGTGGTAATCACAGAGACTTGTTTCTTTTTTTTTCTTCATTTTTTATATCCATTCTTTTTGGTGATATACGTTCAATGCTGTGGTGGTTTTGGCTGGCATTCCTCACAGATCATGCATCACTCATACAGCGTGGGTGGTGCTGTGATGTCTTGTTTGAAATTTAATTCAAAACGACACTCGTCTCCGTCTGTTCGGCCACGGCGGCTATCACTGCTCATGTAATCTCATCACTTGCATTTCAAGCTTCAGAACTCTGAGGACATTCGAGCTTTAAGGCGGGCTGTCAGGAACACGGATCCAAAGGTTTAAGGAAAAGCTCCTAGTTGATTAAATGTATGGAAACCCTTTTTTTTTTTACCATCTGCTATCATGTAATTCACCACTGTGCTGAGCAGGTGATGATACTGTAGAACACAAAACAAAATATAGAGACTAGCTCAATAAATTGTTCCTCTTCAGCTCCACTCATGACACCACAGGTTAACACTAAATAATAATAATAACTAGAAAATTCCAGGGAAATTTTGAGTGCCACGGGGGCTACTGCCGGGATGAGTACATGATTTATTTCCAGTGTTCAAAAGTCACCCTGATCATATTCTGCTTCTGAGAAATGTCTTGATATAAAAGACTGATATAAAACAATGTCACATCCCTCCATCATGTATTATGTGGGAAATATCTCATATTCTGTCTTGTTTTTTTTGATAAAACAAGAGGCAACATGTCTTCAAACTGGCATTTAAAGGGTTAAAATCCTGAAAACTAATAAACATTTGGCAGGTTTGAGCAGAACTGAAGTGGTTTAAGAGATTTATGCAAAAAAAGCAGAAAAAAATATTGATATATGATGATTTTATAGCATTTTCTTTGTGTGTCCTTTTTTGGACGCGAGGAACCCCAGAGGGTACAAAATGTGTTACCAGTGTATAATAGACCTGTAACAGTAACTGACATTAGATTTTAAAAATATGTCAAAAAAGACACTTTCTTGCAGAAATCCATACCTTCAGCTGTAACACAGCCAAAATGATCAGCAAATCAAAAAAGAAAAGTGAAGAAAATGTCCAAAAAAGGACAGAGGGACCCCTGAGGGTTAATAAATCCCATGAACCGCTATTTAAATTACCACTATTATGTTTTTTTCTGTGCTAAATTTAACATTACTGGGGAGGAGAGCAACGTGACTAGAAGTGACAGCAAGAGAGGGCTAGTAGCTTCTCCTCTCCTCTGTCTCAGCGGAGACCGTCACAACTTCATTCACTCTTTTAACAAAACAAAAAAAAAAAGCAACGAAGGAAGCAGTAAATGGACTTACATATTTAAGACCTAACTAAATGTAATTTAAGACCTAACATGTGGCTAATGTAAAGCTAGCGGAGCTTGGAGAGTTGGTTATCTGGTTGCTAGGCGCACGCACGCACGCACACAGGTCAGGAGCTGCCGTTGCCATGGAAATGTGAAAATCTGCCCAGAATTTGGCTTCTACATGGCTTCAAACAACTGCAAATTATGAGAAAACCGTTACTTCTTTTCATAAACTGAAAAGACCGTGCCAGACACTGAAGCCAGAAGTTTCTACAGTCTCTATTTTATTCAGATATTCCTTAAAATGAGTGAGTAAGCTCAGTGCGAAGACAGAGTGAGATTATTTTGAAAAAAAAAGACCATTAAATTAGGTGTCAATGAGAGTGAGACAGGTATTGCTGCCGGACTCGCCACCCCCGTTTAAATTTTGTGCAGACCCTGCCTGTCAAAGTTACATTTTATGAATCCCAACAACTACGTCTACATTTTCAGAAAGAATTATTTGTCTCCTTTTTACGGTTTGGCCGCGAGCTCGAGTTAAAAATAAAAATAAAGGTTATTTTTTACTGCTTCACGCACTCTAGCCAACTGACGCTTTCACTCTAACTTTGAAGAAAAAGTGATTTGCACTCCTCCTTTGAGTGCTCACAGTTTGAAAAGTTTACATGTTATGTAAAAACAGTTCCCGTCTTTTTGAGAGAGCAGAAGTTTTCCTCCGTTTTATAGTTTGAATCACATTTCTACGTGCAGGTATGAGAGAGCTGGGTGACTAAGAAAAAAGGTGCACTCCTCTCAGCTATTCTAGCTGTAGAGGAGTGCCTCGGAGCTGAGCACCCGTGGCACTAATAATACAATCAAGAAATTTGAATAAAATTGAAACCTGTGTGCTGCCTTCCTTGCAACAGTAGGCTTTCAGTGTTACCAAACCATATTTTGTAGTGACAATAATAATTCCATTCATCTTATAAAAAGCCACAACCTGGTCCTAGACCCACTGATATGACAGGAAAGATATCTCACCAACAATTTCCCTGTCTCTCTCCCAGGGAGAACTTTACTGAAACCATGTAAATGTTTGCTTTGTTTGTACAATGCATCACAATGTGGCTTGATCATTATAGCGACGTCACGGTCCATGTCAACTGGCGAAGCTACAGCTCCAGTTAACTATTCGATCTGTCAAACAAATTACACACATAACATACATAAGCCAAATCCAACAGGAGGTAAAGGGAAATTCACTGAGCTCAGTGGCTTAATGTGTAGAAAAAGGTACATAAAGAGAAAATGAAATGCTCCAATGAGGACCATCAAACCTACGTTCTTATAGGAACATCAATCAGTTACCTTATAGGAATAGGTAAAACACACATGGCTATTTGGCATCTAGTTACAGGGGTAGTTAGAGATTGTCTTACTATTAGTTCTATCAACCAGAATTAATACAGTTATATCGATACATTAATACAGCATCCCTGTACATTTATTTGAATGTAGAGCTGCTTAAGATAACTGTTGCATGTTAAACTATATCATTACAGCAACATCATTCAAATCCTTTCTATTGTCTTTTGCTTGTGTGTGTGTGTGTGTGTGTGTGTGTGTGTGTGTGTGTGTGTGTGTGTGTGTGTGTGTGTGTGTGTACTGACCATTCAAGCGATTAACATCAGGTGTGTCAGCACTCTAAGTCTGATGGATATGTCACATTAACCCCACTCCAGTGAGTGTGTGTGTGTGTGTGTGTGTGTGTGTGTGTGTGTGTGTGTGACAAAGGAGGACAGAGTATTTCACGCTGGACTCTCCCATTACCTGAGGTCAGCACTGTTACTGACAAAGTGAGAAAAATGTGCGCTTGAAGGTGTGTGTGCATGTGTGAGTGTGTGTGTGTGTGCGTGCGTGTGTGCATGCGATAAAATATACAGTGCAGGTGGGAACAGCCATAATGACAGTGGCTGGTCTAGACGAGGAGCTGAGTACAGCAGGTTTGGGAGCTCATATTGCCTTCAGCAGCACATTTTAACCTCTCACTCACACATACACACTCATGCACACGGATATAAGCAAATGCACACAATCAAAAGAGAAACAGTAACCGTGACAGTCATGCCCTTTGACCCTAATGCATGCAGTGGCAATGTGCTTAGTTCTGAATTATATTATAATGGATCTCACTTTAACACGACAATAAGTTCTGATTGAATTTATGATGTTGGGTGAAACATTTTACGGAACTTGTAATACACTTATGAGCATTTAAATTACAACTGCATTTTCGTTTTTCTTTCTGGCACTGTTGCTCATTACCCTGAAATGAATCAGTGACATCACATCTGGTGATGGAGAATACATAATTCCCTATTATGTACAATGAATAACATAGATGTTATTGCTTGCTTGACATGAAACAAACAAAATTCTAAATTTTAACAGCAGATGAATGAGTCTTCATATCTTACCTGATAAAGACAATTACATTTGTGAAGGTCAGACGTAAGATAAACTTAACTATGCTAGAAAAGGGATTTTTTATCTTCGATGCTGTATATCCTTAAACATTAAAAATATACTTGTATATACATACATAGTTTGACAGTGTAAAACATTACTGAGACAAAGTATAGATACAGCAAAACAGCTCGTGGACCATGGGCCCTGAACTAGAAGACAGTGAAGGTGAGTGTACCTTAATGAACACTGTTACACTCACACAGCCACACATCAAACTCCACACTGCCCGTCTCTGCCAGCCCATCATCCACTCACTTCCACTCCATGAGGCAGTGAAACAGACACCTATCCAAGTCCCTAAGGACACCAAAGGCAGAGGACAGGAGGGAGAAGCTGAGCGTGGATGATGGGACGCTCTATTTAAACCACACACTCGCAACCACAGATACATACACACACACACACACACACACACACTTACTCCCCCCTTGTTCCTATCTGTCTTCCTCCATGCATCATTCACCATCCTCCCTTGCTTACCTCCCTCACTCCAATCTCACTGTTTTCATTTCTCTCTCTCTACCACACCGATCGCTGAGATTAGTTTATTTGTGAAGAAACTCTAACAGCTACACTAGGCAAGGCTTTTACAAAAAAATACACATCTCATCAACATAAATCACAAGTGCAGCTGTGACAGCAAAGAGCACCCCGTCTGCTAATTGAGATCATGTACCTATTGCACTATTTGCCTGAAGGAAATGACAAATTCAAGTCGTCTGCTAAACAGCATTGAGTAAATGTTCTACATGCAGAAGGCTGAATCTTTCTCCTCACTCTCTTCCCTTTAATCTCCTTTGCCATTACATGTCATAATATGTGTACATTTTGTTCTTCTGTAAGGAAATGATAAGCCTGTAAGAAATGCTCTGACTTAAGTAACCTTGTCATTTTGATTTAGTAAAATTAAAGATAAATCTGCCAGTAACAGATTTTGAAGTATTTAGTATTCTGATGGTGTGTTTACATGTAATGGAACATTGCAGTTAAAGACAAAGAAAAGCCACACATGAAGACAAAGATGCAAATTCACCCTTAGATCCTGCAAAAGATAAGTTTTGTCTGTTGTTTACTAGAAAATCAAAATCATGCTTCTGTTTCACGGTCATTCGAACCAACATGTAGAAGTCTGTATGGGTCTATTTGTTACAGGTAACCTTAGGCATCACAAGCTCACAGAGGAGCTGATGTACACGCCTTGCAAATCTCAGCAACGCATCATGGGGACCTGAGCATCAAGTAAACCGAATGGTTAATACAGCTTTTGTTGGGAGGTTGGTACAGAAAGGAAACAAAAAACATCGTTATACTCAAAATGTAATATTCTGTCTTTCCTTTTTGCCAGACAAGCAAGTACACATTTAGGCCCGTATTCATGTTGTATGTGCGTGAGGTTTAAAACCATTAGGAATCACTGTAGATGTTGTATGGTGCTCCTATAAGATTCAGGCAATGTGATATATTTGGATTTGGATTTGTGAAAGAGCAACAAGTATTGTTCATTTAACATCATTAAGGGTTCCTGGGAGTCCCTGTTCTGAAAACACTGATCTATAGTGCTGAACACTGCTGGTGTCTGTCTCGCCTCAATTTTATGAGCTACTCATCAGCTAGATTTGTTTTTGCATGTTTTATTCTTGTTGTATTTCCCTGTTGCAATGCTATTTTATGCAGCCATAACCTCATTGGTAATTAATGTTTGTCATTTTTATTGATTTTCCCATTGTTGTTTTATCATCCTTGTAACTCTGATGTAGAAGTGCCGCAAGAATAAAGTTTTATTTTATGCCCCGACTGATTGGGAGCCAATCAGGATTTAAAAATAAAAAAAGCTAACTTCACACACTGCCAGTAAAAGTTTACCATCGTCACCTGTGTGTGTGGATGCTGAAACAAATTAAAGACCACTAACAGTTTTATTGTTTTTCTTCCACCCTTTATCACTTTGTTGTGGTATTTATTGGTCTGATGTGGTTTAGGATCAAAAGTGCAGAAAGTTGTTACATAAAGTTAAACAAAGAAATCTTTCATCCTTAGAGTTTGGGTCTCGCTATAAAGACAAAATACTGATATTTTACCATAAGCACTGAGGAAAGCTGGTCACCAATATTGTGTTGATGGAGGCAGAATTCATTGGTGTTTGAATTCAATTGTGAATGTTGATGAATCACATCTTGTTTATGACTTCAATGTGCAAGAGGAGCCTTTTGAAAAATGTATGCACATATCATAAGAGCATGCAGAACAGCAGACTAGAAACTGTGTTATGAAGAGACACTGTGAATTGAGCAGGTACTGCAATGACAAACACACACTGCACACTAACACACACACACACACACACACACACACACACACACACACACACACACCGTAGTCTCGTCCAGACCAGGAATTAGGCAGACTGATTGGTGAGTGACAAGTGAAATTGAATTCCTCTGCAGTGAAAGCCCAAAGGACGCACACACACACCTACACACAAATGTGGGTATAGACATACACAAACATGAAAACACACACACGCTCAAACATATACACACATACATCAGCATGAGCAATTGCTGAATAATTGCTGGCACACACACAAACGCACACATATACTCTTTCTCAGTGTCCCTCTTTCTCTCTCTAACACACACACACACACACACACACACACACACACACACACACACACACACACACACACACACACAACACACACACACACACACACACACACACACACACACACACACACACACACACACACACACACACACCACACACACACACACACAACACACACACACACACACACACACACACATATACTCCTATCCCCACAAGTCCCTCCTCTCCAATTTACTGCCAAAGCTGTCTCTTCAAAAGCAAATCTCTTTTTCTCCTCACACTATCACAATGAGAATTGCATCTGGCAATTCCAAACAAAACAAAAAGTTTGAGAAAAGGCCTTCATTATGCTGCAGCCGACTAGACGTGATTTGAATGGTGGCCGATGAAATGACAGTCATGGAGCAATAAAAGATGTAACTCCCTATAGCCAGATTTGAATTGAGAAATGGTGAAGGGAAACAGTTTTCAGAATTTGTGTATGCGTGTTTTCATGTATGAGAGATTTTATTTTTAATGTGTCTTGCCTTTATGTTACACTGTTAATAATCATAAGCTTCATGACATATTCAGACACACAACTGCAGAGACAGAAAGCAGCGGGATGTTTCTGATGCGACCCTCTTACACAAGAAGGCCCGAGTGTCAGAGAGGTGAAGGTGCAAACAACAGCAACAACCAGCACGAGAACAGTATATAGAGAAAATTTTAATATATGCAAATGTACTACGATGCAGTGATACCTCAGATTAAAAAATAACACTTGCATTAATTGCAACATAAAACAGACTACAATTTACGCATCATGGTTGTATGCCTCCAAGTTGCAGGAAATATAGTATTCTCCATAAAAAAGAGTTTGTGAGTTATGGCCAAAAATGCATTTTGTGAGGTCACAGTGCACTTAACCCTTGACCACCAAAATCTAGTCAGTACATTCTTGAGTCCAAGTGAATGTTTGTGCCAAATGTAAAGAAATTTCCTGAAGGCGTTACTGAGATATCAGGTTCAGGAAAATCAGACATATGGACACATGGATAACCGGATGTACAGACATATGGATGTCTGGAGTGGGAATGACAACTCAAAAACATAATGCCTCCAGCCATGGATGTCACCAGCATGGAGGCATAATGATCAGCCAAAAAAAACCCCATCATCCAATTAGAGCTAAATGATATATTTTATTATGAGCTGAGAGTAGACATGCACAAAAGATACAGGTAATCAGAGTGAAAGGCAAGGCACAGCCTTCCTCCTTCTATATGCAAGTGCTCAATTACCTTTGGTCAATTAAATGTTATTCTATAGACAATGCCAGAAGCTATGTGTCTCCAGCAGTTTGCTCTCTATCGTGTACATCATTAAAGCCTACATAAAGTATGCTCTGCCTCTTTTCTTCTAGTTCTTAAAAAAAAAAAAGACTAATGATTTTATTTTCTTCCCTCTCAAAATCTGTCCATTCTGTACTTTCCATGTCATTTTGCTTTCTGATTAATCTTGCTAACCCGAGTTAGTAGCTTTGGCACACATAATGATAAAAATTGTTTGCTCCATCCCAGTAATTGCCGCAATGTTAAGCAGAAGTTACCATAAGTTACATGTCTACTGTGAAAAACATGTGCTTTTAAATTTATGTTCATGCAGATGCATGAAAGTTCTCTTCAAACCAAGACAATTATCCCACCAGAACACTGCACTCCCAGAATGCAGGCTTACTTGTGGTTCCTAGAGTCTCCACTAGCAGAGCGGGAAGCAGAGCCTTCAGCTATCAGGCTCCTCTCCAGTGGAATATTCTTCCAGTTTGGGTCCGGGAGGCAGACATGTTTAAAAGTAGGCTCAAAACTTTCCTCTTTCATAAAGCTTATAGTTGGGGCTGGCTCAGGCTTGCCTTGAACCATTATGCTGCTATAGGCCTAGACTGCCAGGAGGACTACCCAGGACACACCAAGCTTCTACCCCCTCTTCTCCCTTTCCATCTGTACGCATTCATATCCCATTAATGCATGTTTCTAACTTGGGTTCTTCTTTCTCCTGTAGTTTTGTGCTTTCTCATCTCCTCCTGTTGCTTTCTGCAGGTATTTCTGCCTCTGGAGCTTTCTGGCTCTATGATTGCAAGCCATCTACTGCCCCTGTAATCCTGCTCAACACCCACAAATGTAATTATTATTATTAGTATTATCATTAGTCGTATCAATATTATTATTATTATTATACATCTCTACATGGAACCTGCATTGTGTTTTATTTTTTTACTCTCACTTTTTCTCTCTCAGCGCAACTGGTCGACACTGACAGACGCCCACCATGAGCCCAGCTCTGTTCAAGCTTTCTACCTGTTAAAAGGGATTTTTTTTTTCTTGCCACTGTGGCCATGTGCTTGCTCATGGGGGAAGGTTGGGTCTCTGTAAATAACATTATAAAGAGCACAGTCTAGAACTGCTCTATATGAAAACTGCCCTGACAAAACTTTGGTTATGATTTTGCACTATATAAATGAAACTGACTTGACTCTTTATTTCATTTTTATATTATCCATCTCCTAATTATGCAATTGCAGACTGATTAAGAGTACAGCAGTATTTAAGCAAACACCACTATTCTAACTCTTGTGATCTTTTCTCCTCTTCTTTTCAAGTCCTTTTTACTGCTTAATGCTGTCACACACAGCTGTAAACATGCTTTGAAATGCTAATACAGCTGCTGTGTGACATTTTTGATGATGCTTCTACTAAATATCACTATGTGTGTGGGTGTATGGAGAATGCATGCTCCATTAACAAGTGTAGCAGCCAACATCGAGTCATATATTCTTTTGGCAAGTCAATACTTGTTTGTTGTGAGGAATTTAAGCTTAAATGACCACTTGCATCCCTTTGTCACATAGTATATGGAGCACAAAATGTTATTTTACACTGTTCAACATCCACAGACTTAACTTCAGGAATTTGTGAAAGGGATACAGGGATATTATTTCCTTCATGTGTGTATGCTCTCTCTCTCTCATGTTACCTGCAAACACAGTGTACAGGTTTCACCTAGAGGTTTGCTTTATGAAAATGCATTCATTCAAATTAAGTACAATCTCAAAGATTACACAAATACACAAGATAAAAGCAAAACTGGTTGCCAATGACCAATTACAGAAAAGACCAGGCCATGTTTGGCGTAGACATCTTTTCAGAACAAGAACCTCATACTAACTGTGAAGCTTGGTGGTGGAAATCTTTTGGTTTCGGGTTGCTTCACTGCCTCAGGGACTGACTAGCCTGGAGTCATTGATTCACCTATTAATTCAGTATCATATCACAGAGTGCTTAAAGCTAACGTGAGGCCACCTCTCTGTAAGTTGAGCGTTAACAGGAAGTACAGCTTGGTGCAGGTTAACAATCCTATGCACACTAGCAAAACCACCAAGGACTGGCTCAAAAAGAAACTATGAAGAGTTATAGAATAACCTAGTCAATGCCAAGATTTAAAATGTTGTGGCGGGATTTGAAAAAGGCAGTATATTCAAGAAACCCCTCAAACATCTTGCAACTTTTTTGTTTGTTTGTTTTTTGCATGGAAGGGTGATCAAAAATTTCAGCAAGCCAATGTCAGAGACTAGTGGACAGAAGTTTTTTTTTTTTTTTTTCCTGCTAAAGGGGGCAATACCAACTTGTAAGGGCCAGGTGTACTTACATTTTTCACAGAGAAATATTACATCTGATATTTTATGTTGAATTGATGATTGAAAAAGCAAATACATTTCCCTTGTGTTTTTGTTCAATTATATCACCTTTATCTGTAGGCACTGTATGAAAGAGGATCAAATGTTTGCTCATTCAAATATGTTGAAAAAAAAAATTCATGGGATGTGCTTATTTTTTCACATGATTATTTTTTGAGGATAAGTAGATACTAATGAGACTCAAAATTATGGTCGGGTTCAGGTGTAGTATGCACTTCATGGTCTCATAGGTTCAATGTCTGCTATATTGGGTTATCATGGACATTATGGTTCCTTTCCCACGTTAAATTCTCACCAATAAACATTTCACCCTCCCTATGCCCACATGGCTTTCAGTGCTTGAAATTTAACTGATCAAATACAGAGACAATAAAACAGCTCATTCTCTCATCTGGAAGACAGTTTATGTGAATGTATTTTGACGAACTCTCACACACGACACACATGGCTACACATCAAACTCCAGACTGTCTGTGTTGACTCATCATCCACTGACTTCCCCTCCACAGGGCAGTAAAATAGACACCTCTCCACGTCTCTGAGGAACTCAGAGGCAGAAGACAAGAGGGGGAAGCTAAGACTGGATGTTCAGATACTATATTTAAACCACATGTACACACATACCTACTCAATCCTTTCACTTCTTGTCTACATTTGTCACTCTCTCCTACCTATTAATCTCCACCCCATGTCCCTCCTTCCTCTAAACCTCCATAATAATCCAATCTATCGCTGCCCATCTTACTATTTTTGTCAATTTAGTTTTTTCCCTTCTCTGTCAGCCATACTGACCTCTTAAGCGTCAGGGTCTCTCTTTCAGACTTCACCATGTAGTACTGCTAGGGAGTGGAAACTAGAGCTGGGCAGCTGAAGAGATACTGTTGCAGGTTAACACAAATGATATTAATCTATGCAATATTTATTTCAAGATCAGTCCAACAGCTGACAAAACAGGACCCAAGTGAGATGTCAAGTGCATTTTTAAATTTGTTTTTCATTATCATTGTGTTTTCTACAATACTATGGTTCAATTGTGGTGGATCCAATTTATATACTATAGACCTGGGCTATATCAGATATTGTATGTTTTGACAGTGAAGGAAATCTTGATTGAATAACCATCCCAGAGGTCCATTTTCACTCATGGTGACTTTTTACTTATTCATTTCCTTCTTAAACTACCATATTCCTTTCATTGCAAGAGACACATTTATATGCAACTTTGCAGTGCCAAATATACAGTGCATTTTGGGGGAAATATATTGCTATTCAGATTGTTTCTTTCACTTAAGAATCAACACAGAAAATTCTTGTCTTGGTATGATCTGTAAAAGTTTACTTCCTGAATTTGAAACATTTCGAAAAAAGGTTCATTAAAAGTACTGAGGCTCTCACATATAATTGTTCTTTATACACCCAGGTTGGTTGGTCCTTTAACCTCCTGTACGTTAAAGCACTTTTTGTTCTTCTGGCTCTGTGCTTCAGCACATTTAATTTGAAATAACACTGGGTACTGTGTTGAA
Organism: Seriola aureovittata; assembly: GCF_021018895.1. NCBI lineage: Eukaryota > Metazoa > Chordata > Actinopteri > Carangiformes > Carangidae > Seriola > Seriola aureovittata. The sequence goes on from NC_079366.1 coordinate 12,035,826, forward strand.
GTGCAAAGTCTCAAGTTTAATTTGAATGGGTTTAAATCAATATAGAAATAGCTGTGTTATAGCTATTATAACACAGCCCAAAATAGTGCCCAAATTGAATGGGTTCAAAAGTAATTGGACACTTGGTTGCTCAATGTTTCTTGTGCAGATGTGTGTCAGTGAAGAAAAATCACTTTGAGTGCAGAGCATGTCAAGAATGCTCAAAAACGGGGGCACGCCTCAAAACAAAAATGCCAGGTTACATATCACAAAAGCATCTGGAACAAAGTTCTGCGGACTGATGACACAAAATGCAACCTCAATCAAAATGATGGGAAGAGGAAAGTGTGGCTTGTGTTATCTGTTTTTATTCTCCCTGACTGTACTCATCATTGTTGCTGCTTATTTGGGTTGTGCAAATGGACGATCATCAGAGTGATCACCGATAGCTCATGCCTTTGCAAATGTCCAGACGATATGTTTTCCCATTAATGTAGAAATGTATTATTATTTGTAGTATTAAAATCTTATGCCACAGTTTCATGTGTGAAACCGCATATAACCATGTTTGGAACATGCACACACACACACACTCACACTCACTTGGACCAGCTGATTGTAATGAACTGCGCTGTGGTTTAAGAGGAGGAGATCGACAGACAGCACACGTTCAGTTTCTTAGTCAATGAGAGAGAAGCATTACTTATGATGACAATTTTGTCTTAACATACCCATAAAGTGTATTTGTCATCTTACTGTCATCACTCAGGTTATCCTTGAAAGACACTTTTGCTTTTTTGGTCACTTCTCTCTCATTCAAAGGGTAACGTAAAGTAAGGTGACTTTTTTTTTTTTTTAAATCTCAATAAGGTTTCATGATTAACAAACAATAAGAAACAAAAAAAAAAAATCACCATTATCACCTGACTGGGATTAGGAAAACATTGTGGTCACGGTCAAATAACAAAACTATCAATGATGATTACAGGAATAAGATGGGATTAAAAATCTAAAACCCATAAATTACACTGACACCCTTTCATTTCACTGCACTGCACGTCATTGATGAATGCAAATGACTAACGTAGACAATCTGGATTTGAATATAATGTTTTGGAGACAAAATGACTTATTGTTATATCCTGCATATAAATTGATACATGACATAATAATTGAATCATTTCTATATCTGCCAAACTTTCCAGCAACCAGTAGCGATCAGTCACCATACAGTTGACATATTTGCCAGATTTTTATGTGTGTATGAAAATTGCATGGGACTTCCTTATTATTGTTTCATGTATCACACTCACTCATTTATAATAAAACAGCTTCTCTATTTAACTTTTATACTTCTGTTCATGGACTTTTAGCTTTTTTTTCTTCCCTGCCTGCCTTTATAAGTCCTCCTATCCCTTGATCTCTCATACTGTCTGTTTTTTACACACTAGTATACAGCCTACGATGTATCCTCTGCTCTTTCATGCTTACTGCTGGCTGCCTTCCCTCAGGCATATTCTTTAGCTGCCTTTATTCCCCCTTTTTCCCCACCTTTCATATATTCTGAAGTTGCTTATTGAAACATAAGGCATGGTGTGGGGAGGCTTTACCAGAGATTTCATGGGTCAGATTCTGCCTCATTTGCATATATACTATCACTGTGTAGTACTCTGAGCCCTGGGGCAATATGGGATATTGGATGTATTGGTGCTGTAACACGTGGATGACATGCTCAGAAAGACTGACTTGAAAAGAGACACATGGTCACACACAGAGCCAAACACTGACTAGATATACATCAAAGCGATGCTTGTTATTGCTCTGAAATTGCCCGTCTTACCATTTCGCAGTAGTGTTCAGGATCTTTAATTGGAACACTTTTCCAGATCAAAACAATCATATATTTATTTTTACCTACAGTGGATGTTTCACCGGTGGTTCTTTCTCCCAATCACTGACAAGTGAAATGTACTTTTGTACTACATTTTGCTTTTTAAAAACACAAAACCATTGTGTCTCAAAGTGCTTTCCAAAAATAAGTGCAGTAAAAGATAAGAGCCAAATAAATAAACCAGAGCAAAAACAAAAGGGTTTTAACACTTAATAAAAGAAGAGCATAAAAAACTAGAAAATTCCAGGGAAATTTTGAGTGCCACGGGGGCTACTGCCGGGATGAGTACATGATTTATTTCCAGTGTTCATAAGTCACCCTGATCATATTCTGGTTTTGAGAAATGTCTTGATATAAAAGACTCTGATATAAAACAATGTCACATCCCTCAATCATGTATTATGTGGAAAATATCTCATATTCTGTCTTGTTTTTTTTAATAAAACAAGAGGCAACATGTCTACAAACTGGCATTTAAAGGGTTAAAATCCTGAAAACTAATAATCATTTGGTAGGTTTGAGCAGAACTGAAGTGGTTTAAGAGATATATGCAAAAAAAGCAGAAAAAAATATTGATAATTTTATAGCATTTTCTTTGTTTGTCCTTTTTTGGACGTGAGGAACCCCAGAGGGTACAAAATGTGTTACCAGTGTATAATAGACCTGTAACAGTAACTGACATTAGATTTTGAAAATATGTCAAAAAGGACACTTTCTTGCAGAAATCCATACCTTCAGCTGTAACACAGCCAAAATGATCAGCAAATCAAATAAGAAAAGTAAAGAAAATGTCCAAAAAAGGACAGAGGGACCCCTGAGGGTTAATAAATCCCATGAACTGCTATTTAAATTACCACTATTATGTTTTTTTCTGTGCTAAATTTAACATTACTGGGAGACCGTCACAACTTCATTCACTCTTTTAACAAAACAAAAAAAAAAGCAACGAAGGAAGCAGTAAATGGACTTAAATATTTAAGACCTAACTAAATGTAATTTAAGACCTAACATGCGGCTAATGTAAAGCTAGCAGAGCTTGGAGAGTTGGTTATCTGGTTGCTAGGCGCACGCAGGCACGCACTCAGGTCAGGAGCTGCCGTTGCCATGGCAATGTGAAAATCTGCCCAGAATTTGGCTTCTACATGGCTTCAAAACAACTGCAAATTATGAGAAAACCGTTACTTCTTTTCATAAACCGAAAAGACCGTGCCAAACACTGAAGCCAGAAGTTTCTACAGTCTCTATTTTATTCAGATATTCCTTAAAATGAGTGCGTAAGCTCAGTGCGAAGACAGAGAGAGATTCTTTTGAAAAAAAAAGACGATTACATTAGGTGTCAATGAGAGTGAGACAGGTATTGCTGCCGGACTCGCCACCCCCGTTTAAATTTTGTGGAGACCCTGCCTGTCAAAGTTACATTTTATGAATCCCAACAACTATGTCTACATTTTCAGAAAGAATTATTTGTCTCCTTTTTACGGTTTGGCCGCGAGCTCGAGTTAAAAATAAAAATAAAGGTTATTTTTTACTGCTTCACGCACTCTAGCCAACTGACGCTTTCACTCTAACTTTGAAGAAAAAGTGATTTGCACTCCTCCTTTGAGTGCTCACAGTTTGAAAAGTTTACATGTTATGTAAAAACAGTTCCCGTCTTTTTGAGAGAGCAGAAGTTTTCCTCCGTTTTACAGTTTGAATCACATTTCTACGTGCAGGTATGAGAGAGCTGGGTGACTCAGCAAAAAGGTGCAATTTTGTAGAAAAAAGGTGGGTTTCTAAAGAAAATTCCAATGCATTTCTATTGCATTATTTATTCCCAGTTTTTTGGGAATAACTTTGGGAAAAATTTGAATTTTAACACCAAAAGTCATAGCACCCCTTGCGGGATCAAGACGCACGTATTGATGTATATATTACCGGGGTTTTCTCAAAGCTGCGGGACGAGTTACGCGCCGAAATTTGGCGGAAGAATAATAAACCCGAAACAGAAGATTAATAGATGCCTCGGGTTCCGCCCCGAGGCACTCCTCTCAGCTATTCTAGCTGTAGAGGAGTGCCTCGGAGCTGAGCACCCGTGGCACTAATAATGTCAGTTACACCTAAAAGTCAGTAAATAAAAACAGGCTTTGAGTTTTCAATGTTTGGACTGAATCAGCTGATTTCACTATTTCACAGAGGGGTTACCAAAGATTCAGTGCAGCCACTGCAGAAGTATTTTAACAATTAGTCTTAACTATCAAACTAAACAAAATATGGCTTCTGACATAGTCTTCCAAAACAACACATATGATATACTGGTTGAAAATGAATTATATTACAGCTTTGTGATCTACCCCTGTGGCTACAGCTGTTAAGTTAAGGTTTGGTTAGGCACTGAAACCACTTGATTAAGGTTCAATAAAGATCCCAGTCATGGTTAAAAAAAAAAAAAAAGTCTTGACAGGCAGGTAGGAAGCAGAAACCACCTCTGCGGCTCTAAAGCCTCTCGCATTACTTCCACCTTTGCTGGGGAATAATTCACACATCCACAAGCAAAATAAACCATATTAAGCAGTTGAGCAAAATTAAAAAAAAAGTACTGGAGACCCAGGGTCGAGGAGCCAAAGGGCACAGCAATAAAAACGTTGTCTAACATCCTCTTTTTGAACTAAGGATTTTGGGGAAATCTCAGTTTCATTGATTTGGACAAGACTCTAAGTATAATATGAGGAATTGTTTTGTTCTTTCACCAAAATAACACATAGCATTTTCCACAGAGACTTGAATGGGTCCACAAAAACAGCATTTAGATCAAAACTAAATGACGAAATGATGTGCGTCCCTTTTCAATCTAAATGCTGCTAAATGTGTGAGAATAACAGTCATAATATAGTGTTAATTTAACATTCAACATTTAACATTTAATATGCAAACAAACATCATATTCAGCAAGAGTGGACAACACTAATTGAATGAGATATAATTCTAACCGACAGGACTATATCCACTTGATTTATTGTGCAACTATATAACTGGTGTACCTATATTATACACATATGCACACAGGTGCATGGGTATATATACAAATACACACACACACACACTCCTGTTGTACAGCTGTTGATTTTATCATCACTCTCATGTTGCACTACATTAGAAGAAACCTTTTAAACCACCTCTTACAGGTTCCTCACATAAACTCAGACATAAAACCAAAACCATATAATATCCTGGCATTTTAACGACACACACACACACACACACACACACACACACACAGACAGACACGCCTCTTACCGGGGTGAAGTTCATGACTTTGAGGATCCAGATGGTGAGCGCCAGGTTGACGATCATTGTAACGAGAAGCAGGAGGATGAAGAAGTACAAGCATCTCTTCCTCCAGCCGTAGATTCCCACTGCTGGGTATACTTGGGCACCACACACCGACGCCCCCCGTTGGTGGAGCGGGTTGGGCTGCGCCGCAAGGATATACTGCTCCTGTGTCATCTGAAAAACACACGAACATAACGAATACACACATAAGGATCACACGTTTTTATGAGATCTTAGATCTTCAAATTTATGTTGATGAACTAATTTCCTTAAAACTGTGAATCCATTTTGAATGAATTCAGTGTCGGGAAAATTGTCATCATTTGTCAGCTGACATTAGTTTAGTGACTCATTGAGTTAACATATACCCCTTCCGATTTCTCTTTTTCTTTATAACTGCAAGTTTCTCATTTTGGAGTGAAAATCTCCATTCGTTCAGCTCTGCACAGAAGCTAGGAGAGCATAAAAGGAAAGATTTTAAGGAGAAAGGGGGAGAAAGAAGACAGAAGTGGCATGTTTATTCCTCCCTTTTTCCATCCATGCAGTGCAGGAAAAGATACGGCAGAGAGAGGGAGCGGATGAACTTTTGTGGATTTGGTCATGGTGGAGGGAAGGATAGAAACTCTACTAAAAAGTTGAAGATAAAGAGGAGAAGCAGAACATGAGTGGACTGGAGAGAGAAAGATAGACATGAAGCATGAGAGATTGAAAGAGAGGAAAAGTGAGGGAGAGCAGGAGTGAGCGTGCAAGAGAGAGACCAAAAGGTGATAAAAAATAAGATAGAGGTGGAGTAGTGACGTGGAGAGATAACACAGCATCAAGTAGTAAGAGATAGAAAGAGAGGATGGAGAGAGAGAGAAAGAGAGGGGATGAGAGAGGGGGCAGATAAGACAGCAGAGGAGGACAGAGTCCATTAGTTGTAGTGGAGCAGGAGGAGTCATTGGTGACAAGAGATATGGAAACTGACTGCAAGGCACTACTATCTCTACGATCTCTGACTAACTCTCTCGCACTCTCTACCTCAGATTTTTTCTCTCGCTCACCCTCTCCCTTTCTCTCTCCCTAATTCACTTCCTATCTCACTTCGGCACCTCTCTCTCTTTATCGGTCTCTCACTCTCTCCCACACCCACACACACACATTATGTCTTTACTTGCTGAGACTGCATGACCTTAACACCTCAGCGACTGTTGATTTTTTTTTCTCCGCGCAATACTTTCTCTCCATATACTCACACATGATGACAGCAACAAGCCTTGATGGGAAACAAAAATGCTGACTCTTGCCTTGACTGCAGAGTAAAGAGGGGAAAAAAAAGAAAAGAAAAGCAGACTTGGCCTGTTCACGTTTTGCTGGGTTTTCAGTGGAAGAGTCTCAGAGACAAATATCAGCGTACTATCTGTATCTCCACAGGGGTTCTGTTTCTTATACACAAAAAGCAAGGACCTACTGAGCTGTTGATGCTGTGACAATGTAAAATCACCTTGGAAACTTAGCAAAATTTAACTTTTGTCTGGAGTTTTGAGATTTTTTGTGTATGCCTGTTGTGGTAATATACAGTATAATCTCACTACAGATACTGAAGGACTTGCAGCACCTTTAAATCCCCCCATCAGAAAAATAAAAATTACTCATTTTATATTGAAAAGCTACTAAGAATAGCTAAGAGCAGTAATCTCAACAATATCAGTCTGAACAGTCCTGTCCCTCTGAACAGCGACGGTGTGTTACACAATCCAACACAGTGGTGTGTTTTCCTTTACACTCCTGGAACCATTTTCCACCTGAATTAACTGCTTTACTCAGTGACTGAACTGTAATAAAACAGAGCAAAAAGAAAACAAATCCATGCGGAAATGCATCCAAGATGCAATGAAAAGGCAATTAAGAAAATTATCTCCAAAGGTGCACAGAAATACATGTGGCTGCATTAACTATGAAGCGTGAATTCAATGTGTAGCAATCATTAAAAGTTTAGCACAGCAATATATTTGTGAAAAATGGATGACAAGAAAAATACAGCATTTTATTCAGATTTGAAGGAGGCGATGAAAACACATATTGCAATCCGTTTTTTTGGCAGAATAAAGATGAAGCTACTTTTAATGTGAATACAAAATATGCAATAAATTTTTTGGTGTAAATGTAATCCAACTAATTTTGATCTAGGCACAGACTGGATATGAGACACATATTAATGCCAAGTACAGAGAGGTCTTAATGTTTGTCAAGTGGGCTAATGGATTAATGATGTTTTGCCTTTTCAAAGTGAGGAAATTCTCTTGCAATGTTCTCAGCTGGTTGATCTGTTTCATTTTATGGGCGCATCTGTTCAGTCTGTGCAGATACAATGCATATGAATTAATAGCAGGGTATTGCTATGGAATAGAGTTTTGGGGTGGGCTAGTGATCATTTTATCTAAGTATTCAGCAGGCACATCACTAAATCAATAGCTGAGTGATTACATGATTCAGAATGACTTTTGGATTGTCTCTGGTCAGTTTCTTGACTTCTGTTACTCTGTGATGTACTGTAAGCATCCCCTTTTATACTCTTCATTCACTGTCTTGCATCTGTATCTATGACTTGTCACATTTCTCTCAGAGCCATGCATCACCTTGATAAAATATTTTCTCATCCCGCTATAGTTCCCCAATTCCATATATCAAATATCATATGATTTCATACTGTTTCACACAGTCTTTTGCCACAGAAAATCCCCCACTCCCTTCGCTTTGTCACCCTTTTCTTGTATCTCAGTCTTTCTCTCAGAACTATCCTTGCTCATTCTATCCATCTTCATTGCCACTTCTCAAACATTTCAGTTAGTTTCTTCCTCTCTTAATTCACATCTAAAGCACTTTTCTGTCCCTGCCCTCTCTTTCCCCTTCTCCCACGCATCCCAACTGCATACTTCTCACCATCTCTACATTCTTTCTCATCCTGTTTTATTAACTCACGTCATTGCTTTCTTCCTTTCCACTCTTTATCAATTCATTTTGTTTTCCCCCTTTTCCTCCCTCCTTTCTTCTGTCCTACACTGATCCCTCCATCCACCCCTGCCTCTTCCAATGCATTTTTTAGATTGAACTGACAACAGGGTCATCAATCAATCCCATGGTGCACCACAGCTTGGAGGCCCTGCACAGCGTGACCTTACTTTATTAACATCATGATATCTTGAAAGCCATAAAAGCAACAGCTACGAGAGCCACGTCACCATGGTAACCATTACAACATACTGTCAACTGTGGTCTAACGATGATCTCAGCAGAGCCAATTTGTTTGTTTGTTTGTTTATTTATCAATTTGTTACTGTAGCTTCCAGATCATGATTAGACAACAGCTTAGAGAAATTACTGACTGTTTTCACCACAACATTTTGCCACACTATGTGCGACTAAGAAACACAAATAGCACAGTAAGGAACAAAAATCTCCTCATTGTAGGACCAAAATTTAGCATTCATCAATTTAACACAACGCTTAGAGCCTTTCAAATGTTATGCAACATTTAAAGGGTTTTACTTTTCTCTATGTAATTGGTTGCAGTTGGGCAACGCACACACAGCACTGCTGAAAATCAGATGTCAATGTGGGGGGGTTGATATGGCCAATGTCATCCAATTTCAGGTAGTAGACACACATGTATGGAAAACACACTCACAGATGGTATCCACATGTGACAAGACTGAGGCTCAGCTCTTTGCTTTGAGGATTAGATGAAGAGAAGATGGGAAGAGATGAAGGAGGGCAGGGAGAAGACGAAAGACAAATGAGAGAAATGAAATATATGATTGCGAGCCGTACATACGACTTATCCACCTCCACAACCCTGAAAAAAAGAGAAGCAAAAACTAAACATTATTACTTTACCAAGAGCTAATAACAGGAGATCAGACAACAGGAGATATTACTTGATGAAGTCTTTCTATGAAATTGTCTTTCATCTTTCAAGCAGTTTCATTTCACATAAAAAAGACTTTCAAAATCCATTATGACAAATAGGCAATCACAAATTTACCCTCTTATTGCAAGTTCATAAGAGTTCTTTGTAGTAGATAACAGCTCATGGCTTGGTCCAAGTTGTCAGCCATACGAGTCAGGATATCATTGTGATGATGGCAAGTATATAGCTGTCAATGTAAAATCTGATAAAAAAAAATAGATTTCAGTTCCCTGATGTGCAGTTCCATAGGCATGTCCTTTCTTGGTGTAAAATGAAGCTTCTGAGCATGTCCGGGAAGAGATTTCAGAGGAATCGGACATTGACGCACAGAGTCATCTGCTCTTATTATGTAACTAAATGAATGTTAATGTATGTGGGATGTATGTGTCAAGTCAAGATTCAGTTTGGTGGACGTTGCCAATAAAGGCAGAGAGTGGGAGCAGATGCACACGTGCGCTGTTTGATAATGTATGTGAAAGCAAGATAAATTGACAGATGGGTGGATATGCATGGACTTGACATGGAGACATGGGTGGATAATGAATAAATGTATGGATGGACAGACTTGTAGACACAAAATTCACACAGCTTAAGATTTCGTTTCATAACTAAAATCCATGTCAAAGTGTAATTAGTATGCACACTGCCGATTGGTGCTGCTGCTATTTGTGAAGTGCTGGGGGCGATCCAGTGTATCTGTCAGCCAGCATCACACAGCCTCTCCTCCCATCTGCTTATACTCAAGACCACTGCTCCAATATCACTCCGCTTCTGATAGCCTTGACATTCTCTCTCCATTTCTCTTACTCTTTGGCTTTTCAATTCAAGCTCCCAAGGAAAGCATTTGTGTAAGAAAAGGATAGGTAAGTGGTGAATATGAAACACTAAGTTTTTTGTGTGAACCTGATAACTTAGGGTTAGGGTCCTTCTTCCACGTCCAGTTAATTAAAGAAAGTAAAGCTAGCATTAAGTGAAGTACATTTTTGTTGTTGTCAGATTGACAACACTCTGAAATAAAGAGAGATAAACGTCAAGGGTATTTGTCCTGTAGCACCATTTGGTTTCCTGATCATCTGCAGTAGAAAAACTAGAAACCATCTTGCAATGGGATCAAACCAACAGCAATGCCTGTCGACATGTTGACATTCCAACCCATCAGTACTCGGTAGTCACAGGTCAGACCACATTCATTTTTACCCTCTGCCTTTATTTTGATCTCAACTACACACCTGTAAAGTTTGTTGTTTGTCTGTATACTGCACGTTTGTTATGCAATTGATGTGATAAAATCAGTTCACAGACAGACACCGGCAAAAGTACTCAAATCCGCCTCTGTGGTAGTTCCTGCTACAGTAGGTGTCTCTAGGACAACATTGTGCCAAGATGATACACATATACACATGCACAGACTCAGAAGGTAAAAATAATACCAGCCCTGCGCTGGCAGCTGGTAAAAACAGCAGCCTTTCTTTTTGCAAGAGGGGAAAGAATATAGACACAAATTTTAACTAAAGTTGTGTAATAAATGCTGTTATGAATTACTGCACCTTGAGAGTACGGGTTATAAATAAACTAACAATGTTGCTTCTTTTTTGAGTAAGGACCGCTGTATGTTTTCTCTACTGTTCAATTATATACTTGTTATGGTTGAAAATACAGTGGCTTGATAAATCATAGGCCTTTCTTTTCTACATTATTTGCCAGAATGTTACTGTGTTGAAATATTACTTCAAAGTCAAGGGTCTTTTCAGCTACTCAGTCATTTGGAACCTCCATTTCCAGGCAACTCCTGGTCTCTGTTGTATACTGATCACTAAAGATATATGAAATCTGAGTTGATTTCTCTGTTGTGAACCTATTCAATATATGAATGCCAATCAGTGTATCCTTATGGACTTGCATTAACATTCTATGGTGTGGTGTTTCAGTACTGCACTGTCCCCACATTCACAGTCAATTAAGGCCATTATTGTGATGTGGTTTTCTTGGACTTGCATTTGTGACCTTTTTCGCTGGCCATCGTGGCTTTAACTGCTAATGCCAACAACTTCATGAACTTTTGGTGATGGATTATTACTTTAAGTGGAAATAAAAGCACTGGGGTCATCCATGCAAAACACTGGATACATTATTTGGATAATTATGAAATGCAATGGGATGAAGACTCTCTATGTGGTTTTCTACATATATGATATTCTCATCAGAAAAAAATGATAAAAGACTACAATGGATTTAATGATGCTGCGCTTTTCACAAAATGACAATAACTTAAATAGTCCATAATGTTGTGTCTGAGTGTAGAGCATGGGAGAAAACAATCCAAACTCATCCTAGCAATAGATTATTACTGTGTGTGTGTTTTGTTGGACCATTTCTGTCATCTTATCCATGTAATTGCTGGACACACTCTAAAGAGTACGGTCTAGTCCGACTCTATTTGAAAAGTGCCTTGAGATAACCTCTGTTGTGATTTGGCACTTCATAAATAAAAATTGACTTGACTCTCTTTACATCTTCTGTTGCAGGGGTTACTGTATATTTCTACATGACATGGTTTTGGTTTTGTTTAGAGATTTTAATATATATTTTATTTCCATAGCTTTTAAAAAAGGCAGAAAAGACAACCATTTATTATCACTTTAATATAAACTGTCCCTTTCATTACCTTATTTACCTTTCTAAATACCAATTATTTCTGTTTTCATTTTGTTTGTAAAGGACTTTTTGTCATTGTACTGTGAAATTCTGTACTAGTAAAGCATGTACAGTTAAGGCAATGGGAAAATATACGAATAAAAACAGCTGTACACTGTAGGGGGATCAGGTGAGCACACTGTATGTGTGACAGATAACATAACATAACAAGGGATTTCTGTACAGTACTTCCACATGCAACAAGGCATATGCATTTGCTTTTCATATGTATGTGAGTGTGTTGGTGCCTATGTGATAAAACAGTAAGCCAAATGAACTGGGAGCACTCTGTGTTGGCTGTAGGTTGTTGGTTTGGACAGTCTACCATCCCTGTCACTGTGGGCACTCAGGTGTTCAGCCAGTGGATGGATCACAACACTCACATTCACAAACGCACATACGCGCGCGCACGCATGCATTCATGCACACGCACACAAACTGTAGTAAAACAAATGCACAAAGAGAATTCCACACAAACAAGCAAACACACGTATGGACAGACATACAATCACACTGCAGATATGTGCATCAGCAAACAAGGAACACAGGAACATCGGCTAACAAACAATGCATACACACAGGCATGCACACACACAAACTAGGATACTGTGCACTGACGCGTTCACTATTCCAACAGATTTAGGAGGTTGTGCTGCAGGCCTAGTGTAAAAAGAGAAGGCTTAAAAGGACAACTCTTGCACTCTCTCACAACAGCACACACCTTCATACTCCTATATTTGTGAGGAAACTCATTGAAACAATGCATTCACATTCATGCATTAATGCATAATTCAAGGCATAAAACTCAAACTCCTCACAAAGATAGCCATGTGAGGAAACACACACACCACACAAACTTGTTTCACTCATTGACTTAATACATTCCCCAGCCCCTTACCCTGAGCAAAAACAAAACCAAATTCTAACCCTGAACTCTGAATCCAAGTCTTAACCCTCAGAAAGCAGTGTCTACCTGTGGGGATCTCAATTTTTGTCCCCACGGTGACACCAGTCCCATGGGCTGGTGTATGTTCAAGTTAAAGTCCCCAGTGGGCTATAAAAAAAATAGCTCCCTGCCCCAACACACACACACAACTAAGCCAAAAGCACAACAGCTGGTACCATATAAACAACCTGTGACAGGCAGAGAGAGAGAACGAAGGCATAGCCGCATTAGAGAGAGGGACAGAAACTAAAAAAAGAAAGGTTTAAAAACATTCAGAAAAGTGTGACAGTAGATAAAGGACAAGTCAATTCCTGACATGATCTACCATGTTTTCGTGTTAGTTTAGGACAGCATGGTGGCCTTTGTGTCAGAGTGACCTTCAACATAGCCCATGCTACCGTGAAGCCTCAGTTTATGACATGTATAATATTAGCCAAAGCTTGTATTACTTCACTCGTACTAATACATATACTAAAACAATAGCAATTTTTAGCAACAGATATTTTTTTCAAATCACTTTTTTTGCTGAGAATTTTTGAGGATAGAATTTTTAAAGTCTATTACAAGTTGCAATAGGTCCCTATATGAACACAAACTATTTTTACTTACTGTAATAACTGATCCTGTTCATAGTGACCATTAAAAGGATGCCACCCAGTTCTCTTTTTTATGCAAAGATGTGTTCCAGAGTTTATCTGCAACTAATATAAAGCTTCAGCTGTGTGAATTAATTAAATCAAGTGAATATCTTCCACAGGCACAGTATGTTTTATATGACTAAGTCTAAAGTGTCTACTTTTCATTTATTAAAAAATGTCCAGCTTCTACTGGAAAAAGCAATATATCATCCTGTACTTCATCAATATAAGTCTTCATTATATCATAGATATGTTATCCAAGTGATTCATTTGAGCATTTTTGATCTATCCCTATTCGATTAAAGTAAGTTTATGTTTATGAAACTACTACTGCTTAAGGTCAGAGACTTCTTTTACGCTTAAAGGAAACCAAGACGACTGCTGGTTGGGAACAGGTTGGAAGGAGGATACCTGCACCAGTTTTGAAGTTGAATACTTTGTACGCCCATCTATCCACCATTACCACCACACTCTTTCAGCTTCACACTTTGGTTCCAAATTAAGACATGGGTTGTGTTAAGCTGTTTAAACAAACAAGCCCTGCTGTGGTGTTTCTGGAGAATTCAATTTCCTTCATCAACGTGTTTCCCTGTTCATCTTATGTTGGTGTTTGCTGAAACCCTGCTTTGGTTCTAAAGCGGCTGCTTTCTACTACCGCCTCTATTTATAGAGGCTCTGGAGTGAAAAGTTGTTCTCATTTGTCTCTCTCTAGCTTTATCTCTATCCAATGATGTCTTTCGTTTTTTTTCCAGTACCCACGAGACTAATTAGCGGATGATGGAAATGAAAAAGGGAAACAAGAGATGCCAGATGAGAGGGAGATACATAAAGAGGGAAAAGCTGGTAAAGCAAAGGAAAAATAGAGATCCTGATGTTACTTTTTGATTGGCAGCTTTACTCTCCCATTGGTCCCCAACCTGGTCAGCAAGGAAGTTTCCACACCGCAGACCAGCTGTCACCTCATGCCATTGCATCTCACATGCTGCTATAAAGGATATTTGCCTTAGTAGGTAGCTGAAGGATGAATGGGTTTTTAAACTGCATGGTTGCACAAAATTGGTTGAAAATTGATGGTTGGAAACCGCTATCCATTGCCACTTTCCCATAGCAGACCTAAGTGCATATTGGCAAATGCATGTTTATACTTTCTATCATAAGAAACAGTTTAGCAAACAACACAACAGTTGGACAATAGAGCAGTGTTTCAGAGGTAATTTTAGTTTCATTATGGAGGTTAAGCAAGAAAAAAATCATCCCTTCCAGCCAATCTACATATGTGGCTTGCTGTGCTCTTTACATAAAACTGCCCACAAACTCATCATCTTATCTAAAAGTGCCCTTTCATCTTAAATATTTGAAAGGATAGAAAATATTTTTTTATCTTCCTGGCTGTCAAAATAAAGACATCACTACACCTAGAGCCTTTCAATTCAAAGCCCATACTATCTGTTCTGCAGTATCTGATATTACCTGCCTGTAAGTTATTAAGCAATGACCGTTTTGTAATGCTAGCAGGTACAAAGTGAGATTGAATGCTGGGTGCAGCAACTACGGTACCAGTACCTGGATGGGCTGTGGTTATGAATTCTAGTTTAGGAGGCTTGACATTCATCTCTTTCATTCATTTGTAGATGGTAACAACTTGGTGGTTTCCCCACACACTCAAGGCCTATTCATCACGACACACAATGACAACTGTTGAACATTCATAATAATATTTTCTATGAGTATCTCCTTCAATTTCTGTAACCACTTCAGAGTACACTCAGTATGAAAGGAGTGGCATGGTAGTTTGTTGATAAACTGTTCAGTGTAAGCAAAATAAGCAGATAATATGTTGACAGTTTGACATTAGCTTTATTTGAAATGTTTTAACTGAGAAGTTACTGAATTTATTTTGATTGTTTTGGCAAGTGTTACGTTGTAGCACTTGCTAAGGCTGAACATTGAGTCACAATAATATATTATGCATTGCAAAAACATTGCTAATCCACAACAGTATTTCAGCACCATGGACATCTCTGTAGTCTGCACAGTACTGGACAACAAGGAGCTCTCCATAGTCCTGAACCAGCATCTGCTGATCCAAAATTGTGAGGATTTGGTTACACTTTTCCACTTGCTTACAAAGAGACGCATCTGTGCTACAAATTTGTTTTTAGATGTGTTAGATGCTCAGTTCTGTATTGCAGTCAGCCCTGTGTTGTATAGCAGCTTTGTGGTTATCTATGGCCACACAGAGTCTTGTTTCAACTGCACACTTTAATTCATACTGCTATAAACACAATGGCAGTATTGAATTGTCACTGTATCCGCAGTGTCACATATGGCTATGTACACATTACTAATGTAATGCTAACATAAAGGCTGGGTGATATCTCAAATTTCTTCAATGTCAAATCAGTGTCACTGATTTGTTTATATGCCGTAATATCAACAACAACAACGTTATTAACTATAACCTTTCTTGTCATATGTGGTGAAACTGGAAAGTTAGGGACATTTTTGCTGTGTTGGATTCGGGACATGGGCTGGCATCAGAATCTCCAGGAGTGACACATTGCTCCAATTCCACTGCTTGCTTTTGTTTCAGGTACTGTAACAGGTTTATTGTGCTGCTACCTTTAGTTCTAATGGAGCAGGGTTTCCCATACATTGAGAATTCACTTGTTGTGGTGAATAACATGGCACGTGACAGATGTGTATGGAGAGACCCATGCAGTTTAGAGGGGGACAGTTATATTCTTTGACTACAATTTACAAATGTACCCTAAAGACCTCATATGCAGTGAGGTACACTTTGCTAGCTAGGCAAAATATTAGTCCCGACTCAGTTCCTGCAGTTTATGTCTATTGTAAGATTTACCTCAGTTTAAACCAAGCAATTTCATCTACCTGGCAGGCCATCCAAGTAGAACCTATGCATGGAAAACGCTGTGGAGTTTTTAAAAAACTTCATACAGCACAGTGATCTGTTCCACGTCAGACCTTGCAAAACCGTAAGCATTTCCATATCAGTGAGGTAACATTACTACATTACTTTGCTATTACTTCATAGACTTCAAAGGCTGAGGCTGTCAATACTTAAGCTTGCCGTTAACTGGCAAAGTTCAGAAGGGCAGGCTCCAAGGACATGGCGACAGTCTACATTACTGTTGTAACTACAGATAAGTGCTGGCACTGGCATTTGAGTGACAGCTTATATGGATTTCGCGATTTAGGCATTTCTCGCATTGTTCCAAAACAAAAGCTCAGAATAATGGAATGTATTTGATTTATCACCCAACTCCTATAACTTTCTTGTTGGATTGTGGGTAAGGTCTGCAAAGTAACAATGCTGTCCACTACTGTCTCAAATAGATGTTGAACCTTCCTGGGGTTAGCACTTCCTCTCTCCCTTTTTTCTTTCTTTTTCTGTCATTATATTTGTTTGTCCTACTCCCCCTGAATTCCGTTTCATCCCAATTCTTGCTCTTCCAATATCTGTGATTTCTTTTTCTCAGCCTCCCTCCCTCCCTTTCCTTCTCTCTGGCATGCTGCCTCCCACTGAGTCAGTATCTGTCAGTCAAAAAGCTGCCACTGTTAAACACCGCCAACAACAACAGGCTTAAGCTTGGGTTTTTCCTCCTCCTGGAGAGATAGATGAAAAGCGTCATGGAAAGAGTTTGCTGGCGATGCAGTCTGCTTTTTACAGCTCTTTGAAAGTCACAACAAAAGCTGATGAGTGAATATGCCGTTTCCTGGTGTGGTGTGTAGAAAGTTACCACATCAAATCACACAACATAAAAGGTGAAGATTTCTTTCTTGCTACAAAATCTGGGTGTTGTTCAAATCAATTTTGCAACCAAACCTCAGTTGTGGTTTACAGTCTTCATTTACAGTTGTGTGCATATGATAAGCCACAATTGTTATTATAAATAGAACAAGATGTGTTCACTTCATTGTCACTATAGGACCTCAGTTATCACCGATTAACATAATGGTACCTCCTATGAAATATGCACTCTCAATGATATAATGGGCCGGACAAGGAAAATTTTTGAACAACTAAAATAAATTCAGGAAAAGAAAATATATATCAATGGTCAAAAAATGGCCAAAAAAACATTGATGCATACCACCTTCTTGGCTGTAATTCATTCAAGCAGAGGTGCTATTAACAGGCAAATGGTAAACAACAGTAAATGACAAGTTTAAGCCCATACTTTTATCTACCTACAATTAAACTCACCGCAATTCCATCAACTGTCAACATTTATTCTGTTTTACATAGTCAACATTTTTTTTCACTTTTACATCTTTACAAATCACTCTCCTTTAACACTGTATTTACACTGTACATGTATTTATTATTCTACACATGATTTGATGTGATTTATTTCACACATGTTTTGCTATGTGTTTGATTTAATTGTAACCTTGTTTAATATGCCTTTTATTTCATGACCACTAGTCATTAATACATGAACAAGGAACATAACATGTTATTTTAACCTTTAAATATCATCTACTCAGTGGCATACTTTGAGGACACACACACATCTTTGAATGGGACACTGGTGTCTACCAAACAATTAAAAGTGACACTGACTGAGTAGAGATTTTTTTTTCTCTTTTTTCCTGAATGATTATGGAGTACTTGACTTTTTAAATCTTAATAATCATAATAACCTTGTTGCTGTAATGACCTGTTGCTAGCTTGACATTTCTACTTGCTATTGAAAGTGAAGTAGAATACATCTTCAAATCAGTTTCAGAGATGCATATGCGTCATACAGGTGCCTAAGGGGAAATGAAGATTTTTCACTTTGATTCTACAAAGGCAATGTAAGGTCATCCCACTTTCTTTCTATGCTTAACCCATGTTTTGTTTTAATATCACAGTGAGTGCAGACTAGCTGGATAACTGGTTCTCAAACTGTGCTGTTGCATAGCTATAACAATATGTAATGAAAACATTTTTGAGAACCACTGGGATAGACTACCTGGCTAGCTAAAGAGTCCTCTTCTCCACCAGCCTGAGCTTCTACTGCTACAGCAACAGGTGACTCCTCCACCTCCTTTAGCATCACTTAAGCCTCCTTGCCTCCCTCAATGTTTTCGTTTTTGAAAAATCTTTTTATATCCATAGCCTTGGCTTGTTAACTACCACCAGATGCCAACGATAACCCTGTAACTGGTTCTCTCACACAAAACACACACACACAGAGGAACCAAAATGTACTTGCATTTTTGATCAACACTATACTAATTTCAAGGGCTTTAATGCATTTTTATTTTTCTTATTTTTGTTAAAAAAAAAAAAATCTTTGAGATCTAGGGCTATTCATTCCCACTCATTCAAGAATAATAACCTGCTTGAAAGTTTCCTTGAGAAATCCTGCAAATACATGTCTTTTTATCTTAGCTATGCAACCCATTCACAACCACGAAAACATCTCAACTCACATCTCCAGTGTCACCCACAGTCAAGTCTTGTAAAGCCTATTACAAAACGTTTGGCGTGCCGAGGAAGTCTTCACTCCACTAAATCACTGTCTAAATAAAGCTAGTGATGTGGTGACAGTGTTTCAACGAGGGACGTCATACTTCAGTTACAGATCGGGAACACGAAGAGTGGCAGAAAGGACGGAAATGAGAGCAAGAACAGAAGTTATATTGAGGAGTTTGTGTGTGTGGTTTGTTACAGTAGAGAAGATAAGAGCTGTGACTTTGGGAAAAGGACGAGAAAATAACTGTTTCTCTCTCCTACTGCGTTATTTCTTAAGGGGAGTGTAGAACAATAGTAAAGACGGCTGTGTGGATTTATGCGTGTGTGAGATAGTGACACTTAAAAGAAGAAAATATAGGGAGGGATCATGTGGACTGGGGGTGGGGGTTGGGAGGGTATTTCCAAGGGCAGACACACAGAGATGTGATGGACGCCTGCTCCAAGTACGTCAGATGCCTGTGTGTGTGTGTGTGTGTGTGTGTGTGTGTGTGTGTGTGTGTGTGTGTGTGTGTGTGTGTGTGTGTGTAAATCTTTCCTGGTGACAGAATCAGCACACAGGCTTTATGACCCTGCTCAGTGAGCTGGCCTCCTCCATCATCACCAACCCCCCAGCACATATTAATACACACACCCACAGATGCACACACACACACACACACACACACACACATACATGTGTGCCTCATTTTTCCTGTCTCCATTCTGTATGTCTCTCTCCGTCTTTCTGTCATTGTTTCAAACACACACGGACGCAAGCAAACTTATTTACTTTATATTCTCATTTTCCTGATACCAAACTGAACACAATACTAAATTAATTCTGTATCATGTCCTCAAAAGGACCCATTGCAGGCTACATACATGACTATATTATGCAAGTTTTCCAAACTGCTACTTTAACACTAACAGTCAAAATCAGTATCTAGGCATAGTGCTTATGACACACATGCCCTTCTCCTTCTCTCCCCATTCGTCCTGTCTGTATCTCTAGCGTCACTATTAACTGAAAGCAAAAATGGCCAAAATAATCTCGCAAAAAAGGAGGAAGGAACTTCACTTGAGGCTGTATGCTGCAAATGATTAGTCATCATGACACACAAACCTTTTCTTGACTTTGCGCCACGACATGCTACATGACCCTGGATCCCCCCAATCACTTTTGCTTCATTTAATTGATTTTTTTTTGTTTTGTTTTTCATTTTCTGCCCCTCTCCTCTAGTTGCCCTCTTGCTTTATTTCTGTCAACTTTTAAAAGCTGAAATATGAAAACTAAAAAAACAAGTTTTTGTAAAAGTTCAATATTTTGCCAGGCTGTTGACACTAAAAACAAATTTTACATATGTCAGTACAAAGACATTAGTGAATCACTTGTATGCTAGAGTTACCATGGAGACCATAAAGCTCAACCTAATATACTATTGTCAGCACAGAGACCCATCACTCAGCACGGTGTAAGCAGCATAAATGGTAGTAAGAATCATCCACCTCCCTTCGTGCTTCTGCTTTACCACCGTCTTTAGCATTAATTACATCTCTCTCTACCTTTCACCTACTTTCTCTTCCCCTCTCCCCTTCTATCTCTGTTGCCATCACTCACTCTTCTTGCATTTCTTTCTGACTTCTATCCTAATTGAGTTGTGTGTTGTCATCCCAGCAGCCCTACTCAAAGCTCCCTTTCATGGCTTTGACCAGAGAGTGTATGTGTGAATGATGTGTGTGATGTACGTCCAGCAGTCGCTCATGTCCAAGTCCCTCTATGGAGCACTCATATATCAACCTCTGAGCCAGGCACAATATAATGGAATGAGGAGAGACTGGTTGACAAAGAGGGGATGAAAGCAAGAAAGAGAAAAGTGGCGAGAGATAAGGAAATTAGTGACGAGGAGGCAGCCAATTGCCTGCATGCGATTTGTGGTATTTGTGTCTACCTCATTTTTTTTTTTATCTTTCTCTCTGCCATTGTAACCTTTCACATCTTTCAAAAAGCATCCTTCAGCTCCTATCTGAAATGTGTTTTCTTAAAAATTGCTATGCCAATCACCTCTGTCCACGCTCTGCTCTTTACAACCCTGAACTCCTTTTCAACTTTAATGTCTGAAAAGCAAAATTCCTTCTGTAATATTCTTTTGTTGGCCTAATGTCATTCTAGTCATTATGAGAATTCACTCTCCCTTTCTCTCTTCCATACTCACGCACAAACACAAGAATTATAAACAAGTTTAAACAGCCTGCCTTACTCTGCTTGGGGCTTTTTTCCAGATAAAACATCCACACATATGAATTCTTTCACATTTATGTAACCTTTAGGATGATCTGTAAGATTTAAGCCTGTACATCTGCAGGAAACACTCATTATCGCCTGCATTTTGTTGGTGCTTATTCAGACTTAGTTGCTTCCTGATGTTTTGACTGTGGCTTAACTCAAAACCTTAAAACTCTCCCACTCAGTCCTTCTGGAATCTAATTTAATTTTGATGGATGTTTTTTTTTTTTTTTTTTTTTTTTTTTTTAAATCAGATTTTAATGCCAGTACAAATAAAAATTAATGAGCAGTTCACCTCCAAAATTAGCCCCAAAACAAACACAGTAGTAATATATACTTAAAATAAAAATATTTCCCTCTAGAGCAGTAATGTACTGAGAAAATTCAAAATACTGAAATGTAGTAGTATGCAACATTTAACACAATTTAAAAAATGCTCTCTTGGTGGAACCATCAAGCACACACTGCATGTGTGCTTGATGGTTCAACAGTCTTCTTCCCAAAACACAGACATCGATGTTGGAATGTTCTGTAAATGTAAATATTTTTAACTTTGTGGAGAGACAAATGAAATCAATGTGAGAATGAAAATGAAGGATCAAAGTACATATCTCTTGGATTCAAAATAAAAAGGTCTGTTGGTGTTGGACACACTTTCCTCATCTTTTTCTTCCCCATTTTCCATCTGTTCAGTTGGTGCTGTGAAGCCGTGACAATGCCAGAGCTTGTAGGAGGTTTGAAGTTGTTCCCTCGTTATCACTCCTCTTTCCTTTCCTGTCTTACGTCATGACATTTCTTTGCTTTGTTCCTTCTTCCTCTCTGTTATGCTTGAGACATTAACGTTCATGCTTATGTATAGCTTTGAGAATGCATTTCATTATGTTTCTGTCAACAATATGCGTGTCCCTGCACACATACTATGCACCCTATATATACACTGTCTTCTTCAAGGACACACTTGCTGGTATTATAGTGGCTCTCAGCCAGTCTAACTTAAAGCTTCTTGTGTTCCACTGGATCCTGCAAGCTGACAGTATATAGGAATAGTACATCAGGTTAGAAGATTTACACACACCCACACACACGAACAGTTTTGCTGAAAACTCAATTGCTGCATGTACACATTACATGAGCTGCTAGTGTGTGTTTGCGTCAGCAGAGCAGTCAGAGCTGAGTTGCTAGTTTAAAAGCTGACGTGGGGCTGTGGCCAGATGGATGGAAATAAATTAGCTAAAACAGAGGTCAGGAGAAACCAAGTGTGGATAGAAGCTTGTGTATAGAAAAGTGTGCCATCACCTTCAAATATAAACTATACACTGACAGTGTACAGTAAGGATGTCCTTACTAAATCGTTAAATACGTAATTTCACTACAATGAGCTGGAGGAATTTAGGACAATATTCAATTAAAACAATAAAATGCTAAGAATACAGATTATCAGGTGACCCTATTGCATCAATATCTTCAATGCTCAATGCCAATACTTTAGCAAACGTTATACAGGAACAAGGGCACAGGTATTAGTTCTTGTTGAGCTAAAAACAGAGTGCTCATTAACTGTGAAGCAGATACAGCTAAGCCATATTTATTTAAGATGCACATCCACTTTAAGGCTTTATACATTTGCTACCCAGTGATTAGCTGTGCACTCTCTTATTAACAACTGCTCTTATCATATTCCCTAGGATTTTAATACAGCAGCCTATATTAGTTTCAAATAATTTCTTGTATAGCAGTCTACATTTTGGGCCTCATCTTTTGTCAACGTTTTCCAACTATATGCATCTTGGTTTGGTGGTGTGGCTCTTTTCATTTGATGCTCTGGAAGACAGATGTAACGAAATGCTATTACAGTAGGAAGCTGGCAAGGTGGAGAGAATTTAATTTCTAAAAGCAGACAATGCGTCCCACCTCCCTTGTCCCCTGTTTCCAGCCCCTGCCCACTTCTCCCAAGCCATGTTGACCTCTTCATTTCCCCAAACCTGCCATTCTTCATCCACCCACCAGATGTCCCCGGACTTTTTCCCTGTCTCATCCACCTGCTCACCTTTTTCACATTTGCAATCACTTGTGCCTCCATGCCCACAAACACACCTGTGTACCAACTACCTGCAAGTAAAATCCTGTGGTATGTACTATAAAACAGGATTTGGGGTAAGCAAAGTAACTTCAGGTTTGGACCTGGTGTAGCGGACATACCTGGCCTGGCATCAGTCACAAGCCATTAAAGAAGTTCATTCAAGTTCAAGAATGGCCAAGACAGAAAGTCTCCTGGCAAACTTTACCAGAGCTGAACTGCTGAGAGACCGGCAGAATCCGTCACTGTGATAACAGGACATGGCTACCAGGAGAATCCACCTAGATCCTGTGTCTCCAGGATTACCACAGCAACCTCAGCTACCTGGGTTCCAGCCAAGGGTCTCCAGCTACAGCGCAATTCACAGTAGGCCGGGCTTAACCTTCTGCTCATGATTGGGTTGATGTCGAAATATAGCAATATATAATCATCAAATCTCATTCGTAGAAGATTATTAGCTGTACAGCCATAGTGTACAGCCATAACATATTCTCTCCCACCATTGTCAACTCATCACACCGCTCATTTCATTATTATTTTCATTTTTATGATTATTACACGTTGCATTTATTCAGTAGACAGTAGTTTAGTTAATAACCTAACTAACCAGTTGTTGTCCTGTTGTATTCTTTTGAAGTAGAGACTGGAGATCCAGTGAATGGAGAAGTCATGGCTTCTGATATGAGATTGATCACATTAATCAATTAAGTAATTCATTGTTGTCCTCCCTGATGACTGGTGCCCCCTTTCAACGAGAGCAAATTCTAAATCATGGTGTTAACGCTACACTGGATTTTCAGGGTTACAACTGGGGTTCCCCTCTTACCAGGATACATCACCATAGTAACTTATGTTTAACATTAACTGCGCCAGAGCATGTTATGTTCGAGATAACAGATCAACACATATAAAAGCACTGCATATTGACCAATAAGTTCTCTCAGAAAATGGCATCGCCATTCATAAAGGATCCTGATTGTGAGAGGTCTCATAGAAGAGCAAACTTTAGCTTTCGCTGACAATTTTTTTAACTGAGTGACCCTCATTATTGCCAAGTTTATTAGAAAGCCAAAACCATGACAACCCAGATTGAGATCTGCAGGCAGAGTTGCAGCCTTACACACTTCTGTTAGAGCAGTTACCTGCCATAAACCCCATAGTGCCTGCACCCCAAGCACCTACATTTGTTCCATCAAAAGTAAACAGAGAAAATATTCATAAAAACCTAATTGAAATGAACTACAATAAAATACCAAAACATATGACAATTAAATGGCAACTATTGAATATTAGATCACTCTCATCTAAATCCCTATTAGTCAATGATCTGATAACTGACCATCAAATTGATCTACTCTGTCTCACTGAGACTTGGTTGCAGCAGGAAGAACATGTTAATCTAAATAAATCAGCACCCCCTGCTCATTAATCTTCACATTCCTCGAAGCACAGGCCAAGGAGGAGCGGTTGCACCGATTTTTCAGTCCAGCCTATTAATCAGCCCTAAACATAAACTTAGTCATAACTCATTTGAAAGCCTTACTCTTAGTCTTTCACACCCAAGCTGGAAAACACAAAACAAAACAGTTTTACAAGATACTGTATATCAGCCACCTGCTCCTTACTTCTTATCTGAGCTTTCAGACTTTTTATCTTTGTTAGTTCTTATAAAGTCATTTCAACATTCATGTAGATGTTGGTCGCGACAACCTCAGTTCTGCATTTAATTCACTATTAGACTCAATTAGCTTCTCAACATGTAAATGAATCCACTCACTGTTTTAATCACACCCTTGATCTTGTTCTGACATATGGTTTAGGAATTTAATTCCTAACATTTAATGTTTCCGCAAAACCCTCTTTTGTCTGACCATTTTTTATTAATATTTGAGTTCAGCATTTGGGGAAAAATTTTCATCACAGTAGGTGTCTGTCTGACAATGCTGTAATCAAATTTAAAGAAAGAATTCCATTGTTATTTAGTCCACTGCCATGAGTCAATACAATGGAGGACAGCTATCTCAACTTTATACCTACACAAGTTAATGAGCTTGTTGATAGTGCTGCATCCTCTCTGCGTACAACACTCAACATTGTTGCCCTGCTGAAAAAGAAAGTAGTGAATCAGGAGGCTAGCTCCATAGTACAATTCATAAATGCATGCTCTAAAGCACACTTCACAAAAGCTGGAAAGGAAGTGGCATTCCACCAATCTAGAAGAATTTCAAAGGGCTATAAAACATCTATTAACATTCAAAACATCCCTCCATAATGCCAGAGCCTGCCTCCATTCATCGTCAATATTTGAAAGCAAGAACAACCCCAGGTTTCTGTTCAGCACTGGAGCCAGGTTGACAGTCATATCTCTACATAGCTGCCTGTTCCTTTAAGCCTCTGTAGTAATGACTTCATGAGCTTCTTTACAATAAAAGTGTCAGTCCATCATAGCACAGAAAAGCACTGGTGAGATTTACCAATGATATTCTTGTAGACTCAGAAAATAGACTTGTCTCTATACTTGTCTTATTAGATCTCATTGCTGTATTTGACACCATCGATCACAACCATCGTCACTGGAACATTTCATTGATCTTAAAGGAAGTGTACTTGTTGAAGTCATATTTATCAGATAGATTCCAGTTGGTTGGATGTTAACAATGACTCCTGGTAGGACCTATACTTTTCACACTTTATACGTTTCCTTTAGGCAATAGAAGGAAGCACCTCGTACATTTTCATTGCTACGCAGATGACACCAAAGTGTATTTATCTATAAAGCCATATGAGACTATAGTCAATCTTCAGGCATGTTTTAAAGGCATAAAGAGTGACCAGCTATTTCCTTTTTTCTTTTTTTTTCAGATAAAAATGAAGTTACTGTACTTGGCCCTAAACACTTTAGAAATACATTACCTGATTATATCATTACTTTGGTTGGCATTACCTTGGCCTCCAGGGCTGCAGTAAGAAACCTTGGAGTCATTTTTCATCAGGACATGTTCTTCACACATAAAAATAGCACAATATTGCAAAAATCAGAAACATCCCGTCTCAAACAGATACTGTAAAACTAGTATATGCATTTGTTACCCCTAGACTAGACAACTGTAACTCTTTATTATCAGGATGTCCCAATAACTCAGTTAAAAGCCTGCAGCTGATTCAAAATGTTGCAGTGTGAGCACTGACAGGAACCAAGAATAGAGATCATATCTCTCCTGTGTTGGCTTCTCTGCTCCCTATAAAATCCAGAATAGAATTTAAAATCTTCCTCCTAACCTAGACGGCCATTAATGGTCAGGCACCATCATATCTTAAAGGACTCATAGTACCCTATCATCCCAACAGAACACTCTGAAATTCTAGGAACCACAAGTAGGCCTGCATTTTGAGAGGAAAGAGTAGAATGGGAGGCAGAGCCTTTAGCTGCCAGGCTACCCTCCTTTAAAACCAGTTCCCAGTTAGGGTTTGAGAGGCAGACACCCTCACTCCATTTACAATTAGGCTTAAAACTTTCTCCTTTGATAAAGTTCATTGTTGAGCCCTGAACCATTCCTTAGTTATGTTGCTTTAGGCCTAGATTGTCTGAGGTACTCCCATAATGCACTGAGCACTCTTCTGCCGCTAAAGCAACAGGTGACTCTTCCTCCACCTTCTCTAGCCCTGCTTATGCCTCAACGTGTGCTTCATTTTGGCCTTGGCTGGTTCACTTCAACTAGATGCCAACAATACTAGAGCACTGTACTTACACATTCACATAATCAGTGATTGTGTTTTTTTCTGTCCTTCCTGCATTTCGCAGCTGAGACTGTTGCTTTTAGCCGGGACTGTGTTAAACTTCTTCCCCCTCAGCAGCTGAACACATGAATGCTAGTTCACGTCCACAACACTGAGCTGGCCGGTGTCGCCAGCAAAAGACTAAGTGCAAGTACTGCTGCTGAAGGGCCTTCGCAACCTGCTTTAGTTTAAATTGAAAAAAGCAAACTTGCCGTTAAGAATTATTTTGCATTATTGTTTTACTTGGCCGGCGGAACGCGTTAACGTCAGCCATTTAACTATTAGCATAACTGTTAAGTTATCATTAAGCTAGCAGCTATGGCTAATAATAAAACTACCAACATTAATGTGGGAGCTAGGCAGCAAACATTATCAGTCCTGCCCGTCTTTAACTTTAATAGAAAGTGTTAATTTAACAGTTTGTGTCTGAAAAGTGTTATATTTCTCTTAAAGTCCCAGATTGAAGCTGAGAAAAGTCGGCCAGCAACCAGACAGAAACAGCGGTAGCTTATCCTACCAACTCTATTTGATCAGCAATGAAAATATAACTCACCAGAAGCACAGAAAAAAAACAGGGCTGTAGGTGAATACATTTGCATGTCATATATATACACCTTACGGTGCTTAAGGTTACTGTTGTTTTTTTTAACTACCTCAGACAACCTAAAAATTAGTGTTGTCATGGATGTTATTGTAATGTTCTAATCTTTATTTGAAAAAAAAGGGATAGAGTTAGGGTAATTTTTTTCCCCGTGGTATCGAAAATGATATCGAGTATTTTAAATTCTAGTATCGTGACGAGCCTACCTAGATATGGTTAACTTGCTTCGCAGTACAGTCCTCTGTTGTTTCTGCCTGCCTGTCACTATATCTGTCTGATTATCAACCTGTCTGCCTGTAAGCCTGTTTATCTTCAATTAAAATATCTCCACTTAATCTGCCCGTGTTTATGTCTGCATTTGCCTGTGCTGTTATCAGAAAACCATGACAGAAAACATGTAGACTCACTGATCAGCAAATGTTTATATGAACCGTCTTCTGTGAGAGATAGGTCATGGTCATACATTTTTGGAGGTTATGTGGAAAATGTGATTATAAGACAACTTCCGGAACAGCCTGAACTACCATAAGGCTTCAACAAATCAAGATAATAAACTGCTAATTCAAAACTTATCTTCAAGGCTGCAACAACTTCACTGTCTCAGCTTTGTGCAATGCCAGTATCTACTACAATATAATTAGTGCATGCTACTGTTCAGTGTCATCATGAAGCCTGCTATCACTTATCAAATGTTCTTGATAGTATAGGAACTTACCATGTACAGTAGTGTATAGCCAATAATCAATTAATAACAGACACATGAATGAACAGTATATTTTGCTGACTTTAATTTACTTTCACTGCAGATGATACCAGGGCAATATTCCAGAAATAACAATAAGCCCTCAAACAGATATACCACACACACACACACACACACACACACACACACACACACATATATACTGTACACAAATACACCTGTTTCTAAAAACAACAAACAGATGCTTCTTTCGCAGCATGCAGTATTGACCTATGCCTGCTGTTACCGTGGTGATATGATTAATTAATTAGTCTGCTGTTTGATTGGCTTGTTAAAGGACAAACCTAATGAGGTACTTGTAGATGAGAGAGGTGGAACTCATTTATCATTGACGCCAATCACCCCTCACACAAACACACACAGATGAGATAAACTCACAAGTGCCTGCAGACTCACACACGCAAAAATGTTTTAACATTCCACTACGACAGTGTTCACCCTGAACATGGCCAAGTTGTTCCTGTTTCAGCTGTGGGGTCGCAGCAGTTTCCCCAGGTGTGTTTCTACAACATGACGCCAACAGTTTAGTAATAATTAAACAGTAACGCCTGGCTGGGGGAGACACTGAACTGCATGATAGCAGCAACAGTGGTTGGAAAAACTGCAGTGTTTTCAGCTTTGTTAAAATACAATTTTCAGATAATCAACTGGGTTTTTGAATTGTTTATTTTGCTTAAGAAGGAGGGTCATTTTATCTGCAAATTAAGGTACACTTTATACTTCAGTCTAAAATCTCTAAATTTGGAGACACATGGGTTTTCTCTGGACAGTAACAATATGTAGTGAGAATTGCTGATTGCAGTGATCCATTGTACACCACATTTGCAATTTCAAATATTAAATTCAAGCATAATCCTATTAAATATCATTTGAACGCACTACACACGGTACAACCATCTGCGTTCTTTACATTCCACTTTCATACACTAAAAAAATATTCTATCTTACACATATGCATAATACATACAGATACATACACACAGAGTGACACACACACAAGTTGAATCCCTGTCCTGCCCTTTGAGTATCAAAAAGAATAGGAGATGCTGATTTCAACAAATTCTTTGGCTTATTTCTCTCTTCTCTTTCTCTGGTGGCCAGAGAGACATGTTGGGATTTGGCAAAAATAAAAAAACAAAATAAAACAACCTTTGACATGGTTTTGTCATCTCTCAGCCTCTCGCTATGGGAATGTGAGAATATGTAGTTGGGTGTAGGTGAGTGTGAATAGATGCACAGGCTTGGTGTATGTGTGGGGGAGCACAAATAAGTGAGTGACCGTGTATCTGTGCATTTTTTGTGTGTGTGTGTGTGTGTGTGTGTGTGTGTGTGTGCGTGTGTGTGTATACACATTTCGGTGCAAGTTACATAAAGTATATGTGCATCTTTCCTGGTGTGTGTGTACTTGGTGAGGCTGTGTCAATGTGTAGTAGCATAAATCAGTGTGTGCATGAGCATTATGTCTGGCAGGGCTTATTCTTTTAATTAAACTGATCCCCAACCGAGAAGAGAAATTGAGAAGGAGGAAGAGGATAAGAGAAAAAGCAACGAAGAAAGAGGCAAGGAGACAGGGAGAAGAGGAGGAGAGGGACGTATGGAGATGAAGATAGAGGGGGCAAGGGAGGAAGGAAGTCAAGTGGAAAGGAGACTGCTTGAGTAGAGGAAAGGACAAGAGAGAAGGACATAGGACACAAGGCGAAACAAGAGTGGGAGATACGAAAAATATAACAGAGCTAAAGAGGTGGAAGAGAAAAGAAAATATGGGAATGAGGATTGAAAACCAGAATGGGGGATTAGTGATGAATTCAAACTTCAGCTCTACTCCAGCACTGTCAGGGTAGAACTCCTGTCTGTGTGTGTGTGTGTGTGTGTGTGTGTGTGTCAGCCATGTGATCTAAGGTCTTCAGTGTCACTACACTGCCTGTGCTGTGATAGCAACCCATTCATCATCTGAGCATCTGGTGCCCTTGCAAGAACACACACACACACACACACACACACACACACACACACACACACACACACACACACACACACACACACACACAAACAAACTGCATACTGGATTCGTTATCTTTGCCTCCTCACAAGCTTTGTGCCCTCCATTCTTCCAACCTTTCTTGGTTGATCATTTACTGTTTTTTTTTCTTCTTCTTCTTGCTCTCTTATTTTCTTTGCTTCCATCTCTCATTTAAAAACTCCTCAGTCCCTTTTATTCCATCAAGCTTAGTCACATCATTCATAATTCCCCTGCTAGCCTTTCTTTCCCTCTTACCTTCCTGCTTCTCTCCTTCTCTTCAATAATCTTATGAAAGAGCACAATATGCATTACAATGTGAATAAATTGTCATACTGTTAGGCACACAATGCACAAGACACATTCATGGCAAGCGGACATGACAGAAAAGAAAGTGAAATTTAAATATTTAAAAGTAATAATATTTTTTCTTGTGAAGCATTTTTCATACACTGTTACAAGCTGCTAATGAGCATCCAGTGCTAGATATATAACCAAAAATGAAAATGCAAGGAAATGACAAGTTAACATTAGCTATTAAAAATGTGAGTTAACTGAACTGAACTGAAGTAGCTTCTTAAAATTCTTTTTTTATTAGCTTTGCAAATATAAGAAGGGAACGCACAGCAGATTTGTTGGGGTGCACAAAATGTATTTTGGTGAGAAACAAGGAATTAAACAACACAATTTGTCCTGAATGTGAAGGACAATTAGAAACAAATTGGAAGATGGAAACAGTGAATCGAAATATGCTGATCACAACACATCAGCTCATTCACTCACATCATTAATTTTTTCGTACGTGTTAAATGGTAACGATAAAGCACGTGTATCAATGACAATTCCGTTTGACTTTCTGTACGATTGGTCTGCATATGAGAGCAAAAGTGTAACAGAGAGCTGTCAGTAAATAAGTAGAGTTTCCCCTGTGTTTCGGTCATTGTGGCGCAGCTTAAACACTGGTAATGCAAACAGTTTCTTAATTACTAAAAGAGCATCACCTTTTAATTAAAAACTGGGTCCTTTTTACACACATTTTAAGGCAAGTAAAAACACTAAAGTGAACTTATGAACCTGATGAAGCAGCCACACCAAATATTTCTCATTCCTACCAGTGTTTTTTACTTGGATTATAAAATGTTTATGAAATTAATAATTGAAATGCATTGGTCTATGGGTGATTAAGGATGCAGCATCACTAGAATTTTAAAGAAATCAGAGTACCACTGGTGGAATTGGGGTAATTACACATTCCCAGTGTAATAAGTGGATGAAGATAGCTGCCTCCTGTGCCCTCGCATTAACCAATTTTTATTCAAACAAATATTTCTATGAAAACTATTAACAGTATACTTTAGTATTAGCTAAATTAATGGCTAAATAGGTTTTATCCACATTTATTTATTGCAATTACCATATTGAGAAATATACATATATATATATATATACATACATACATACATATATATATATACATACATACATACATACATATATACATATATATATATACATACATACATACATATATACATATATATATATACATATATATATATATATATATATACATATACATATATATATATATATATATATATATATATATATATATATATATATATATACACATATATATATATATATACATATATATATATATATATATGTTTATATATTATGTTGGTGAAATAATTTATTTCTCAATATGGTAATTGCAATAAATAAATGTGGATAAAACCATGTACAAATTTGTACAGTACTGTTTGTTATAGACTATATGATGAATATATATAATAGTTTTTTGTTTTACAGAAATGGCTATTAAGACAAAAACAACTTCAGTTTAGAATCATCATTCCAATATTTCCACTATCGTGCATTATTCTTCCTCCTGAAGACTGAAAACAGAATAACAAAAACAACAAAAAACTAAAAACAAATCTTGGAAATCTTGAAGCTTTTGAGTTAATTTGAGGTCATCAAATATGCCTGATGTGTTTTGTGAAGAGGGTTTTGTGATTCATGGTTAATTACACAGTTACACAGTTCACAGACATTCACTTAGTGAGTAAATGTTCCACAGAATGTTACAACTTTAATCACGAATTAAAAATCCAGCACATAGTTGTCACGGTATTACATTTTAAGAGTTAGGACTACACAATTCATTCAAATAATTATTTTTTTATATTTTGGTAGAAAGTTTTGAACCCATGATCTTTTTGCTACAATGTCACTCTGCATTTGTAACGACAAAGGAGAAAAATGTATGGGGAAATGTAAAATTGGCAGAAACAGATAACAGTGTTGTGAGTACTTTAGGAGATTGAATTGTGACTTACAATCACCCTATGATAACATTTATTTATGACATTTTTCCAATTCAGAGTTCTACCACTAAGTGTTCAGGAAAAGCTATCTTCAAGAGCAAATTTACTGGTTATCACAGCCCATAAGTCACTGCAGATAGTTGGAAAATGTAAATAAATATGATCTAGCAGAAAAACCATGTGTGCAGTCTTGCCTCAGTGTGCTGCTTTGTTTTTTATGGAGGCCCTTTCACGTTCACTTTATTTTAATGAAAACAAATATGCCTTCACTGGTGTGCATTCCTAATTCAGTGTATTTTCAGAATGACATTCTTTTGTCATAGCACCAACAATTAGGTATATACAGCCAACCCTGAGAGTTTAACAAGCAGAACGAAAACCCAGAGTTGGGTAAAGACCCAACACACATAAGTGGTACGGTACACAGACACACAGAATTGATTGAGTGTTGAGAGGGCTACTGGTACAACACCAGAGACAAAAACAGAACAATGGAGACACCAATGGGACAGAGAGAGTGATTTGCTGTCCTTAGAAGGGACATTTATCACACAACTTTCAAACACACGCATGCACACAAAACCAAATCCATACACAGATTGTTGTCTATATTGCAAGACTACAGTGGGGGACAGGTAAATTATCAGTATGTATAAACAGAGACAACAGAGACATAAGTTAGACACTAAAACCGCAAAACACAAAGGACCTCATTTAATGTCCAAGTGAAGTTATAAAACTCAGCCCTGATTGCGAATTATACCAAAGTGGATATTGGAAAAACGACGACGACTTCAAAGATATACAGTGACAAGAAAAAGTATGTGAACCTTTTGGAATTTCATGGTTTTCTGAGTAAATTTGTCATAAAATGTGATCTGATATTCATCTAAGTCAAGGGTATTGACAAATATAATGTGTCTAAAATAATACCACAAAAAAAAAATAGATCTTTCATGTCTTTATTGAGAATAACCAAAAAATCCTCATAGTGCTTATGGAAAAAGTATGTGAACCCTTGAATTAATGACCTCAAAAAAAGCTAATTGGTGTCAAGTTTTAGCATACCTGGAGTCTCGTTAAGACAATGAGTTTGGGAGTGTGGACTAAAGCTACTTTGACTGATAAAAACCCCTCAAACTTTTGGAGTTTGTTTTGCAAAAGAAGAACACGTTTATGTGAGCCATGCCTCGCCAAAAAGAGCTTTCAGAGGATTTACGATCAAGAATTGTTGATTTACACAAAGCTGGCAAGGGTTACAAAGTGATTTCAAAGACTTTAGAAATTCACCAGTCTACAGTTAGGCAAACAATCTACAAATGGAGACACTTTGGGACTGTTGCTACTCTACCAAGAAGTGGACGCCCAGTCAAAATGACACCAAGAGCACAACGAAGACTCATCAGTGAGGTAAAGAAACAACCCCGAACGACAGCCAAAGATTTGAAGGCATCATTGGAACCGGCTAACATCTCTGTTCATGAGTCTACAACACATAAAACATTGAACAAGCAGGGTATCTACGGCAGGACACCACGAAGGAAGCCACTGCTTACTAAAAAGAACATTGCTGCACGCCTGAAGTTTGCAAAAGAGCACATTGACACTCCACAGCGGTATTGGCAAAATGTTTTGTGGACTGATGAAACCAAGATTGAACTATTTGGAAAAAACACCCAGCACTACATCTGGCATAGAAAGGGCACGGCATATCGTCATGAAAACATCATCCCAACCGTAAAGTATGGTGGAGGAAGCCTCATGATTTGGGCCTGCTTTGCTGCATCAGGGCCTGGCCAGCTTGCAATCATTGAGGGGAAGATGAATTCCCAAGTTTATCAGAGAATTCGTCAGGATAATCTAAGACTGTCTGTACATCAGCTGAAACTCTGTAGAAAGTGGGTGATGCAACAGGACAACAACCCAAAACACCAGAGCAAGTCCACAACAGAATGGTTCCAGAAAAACAAAATCCACCTTTTGGAGTGGCCAAGTCAGAGCCCAGACCTCAACCCAACAGAAATGCTATGGATTGACTTGAAGAGAGCCATACACATGAGACGTCCAAAGAATACTGCAGAGCTTAAGCAGTTCTGGCAGGAAGAATGGGCAAAAATTCCTCCTCAACGATGTGCAGTTCTGATCCAGAGCTACAGGAAGCGCCTGGTTGAGGTTATTGCTGCTAAGGGGGGGTCAACCAGTTATTAATTCTAAGGGTTCACTCACTTTTTCCACTGCCATTTTGAATGTTGAATGAGTGTGTTCAATAAAGACATAAAAGATCAGATTTTTTCTTGTGTTATTATTTTAGACACATTACATTTGTCAATACCCTTGACTTAGATGAAGATCAGATCAGATTTTATGACAAATTTATTCAGAAAACCATGACATTCCAAAAGGTTCACATACTTTTTCTTGTCACTGTATTAAGAAATGTCCCTTCCCCTGCCATGTTCCTGAAAGGTTCAGGCCAGTGTACATGTTTGACTGACAAGTGAGCCAGCAGAGGAACTGAGATACTACATAGAGACTCCCTATAGTAACTGTGTTTTACAAGACAAGGGACAGACGGTGAAATGTTAACATTACAGCTGAAAAGACGAAACCCATGTTGCATTTAAACTGTCATATCTCGACATATGCATTCAAGTTAAACTCTGCATTGTAGTGTATTAAGTGTAAGACACTGAATCTTACCTTGTGTAACATAAACTATGTCCTGCTATGATTACCAGTGTATGTAATGATTAGGTATGTTTATTAAGTATGTCGGCCAAATATAGCATGACAGTCTCCCTTCTCCATCTGAAGGGACAGGTTTACTTGTGTTATGCACATCTCAGCAGCCAAAAGTCCATAATCAGCCAAGTCATTGGTTTAATTAACATGGGTGAGATGACTGTAATGAAAATTATTTCCTCTGCCAGTCCCTGAGATCACTGAAGTCACAAACTAATTCTGATTCATGTCTGAGCATGCGAGGCAATCCCGAATATTTTGTTTTCATTGTATGAATCAGAGCATCTCTTTCTGATAATGAAACTCCTTCATCTATGTTCTTATTGTGCTGGAAGACAAGACTTCATAATCCCCAATATTAATAAACATGCTCCCACAAAAAGGTTACGCTTAAACAAGCTGTATGTGAGATTTTACACCGAGCTGAATTTCATTAAAATGTGCAGTATTCTTAAACTAAATATAATACAAACTACCACTGGCTTGTGTTGCTATCGCTGTAGACCAGCTTTGCTTGGAGACACCTGACTAAACAGAAATACCCTCATATAATTACTCACAAAAAAGCTTTCTTGGCCGTGAATAACAAAGATAATGTCCAGTCCCACTGCTCAAGTGCCCTGCTCCACATAAACATCGTAATTAATGAGGCTAAACGTGGCGCCATTGTCTTAGAGGCATTTTGCCAATATGAGGAGGAAAAAAAAAAAAAAAAAAAAAAAAACTTCAAACACCCTCTCTTTAACTCTAAATGAATTATTAGGTTGGAGAAAAAATGGCTGTTTTCTGAACAAACATGACATGCTGGAGGACAGTGTCTGCCAATTAAAGCTGGTCTCTTTCGTCAGATTCATGCATCGCAGGGGGATGGCTGCACTGCATGAGATGGATATTTCCTACATAACAACAAACACTGCTTTGAAAGATGTGAGAATATAAAATGAAGACAGGGAGAGGAAGGGATGATGGCTGGATCAGGACAGAATTGCGGAATGCATGGTACACACACACTCACACACTTTGGTCTTTCTATAGTTGTGAAGACACTTGTTGACATAATGCATTGCCTAGCCTCTTACCCCAACTCACCAAACTCCTAACCTAACTCTACATCTGGGTTTTGACCCTCGAAAAGCTGGCTGGACCAGCAACGTGTCCTCACAATGCTGAAATGTCCTCATAATGATGCTTTCAAATTAAAATTTGTCCACAAACACATGTACACACACAGACACAGTAGTCCAATGTTCCAGCTCATTTCAGCACAACATCATCCGACAACAGAAAAGATTCTGAAGTGTCTGGTCTCACACAGCTTTCACAGTTATGGGAAACAAAAATCAAAAAGCCAATTTTCTTGCAACTCTGGCCCAAAACAAAGTTTTCTCTGCGTGTGAGGGAGAAAAAGAGAAAGCCAGTACTTAATCAAAGCAATGACCTCTTACCAGGTCAGAGGAGACATGCATGCTCCATCAGCTCTAATTTGTCCACAATGTTTTTTTGCGTTTGTACACAATTTGGCTCGCGTAATTTTATGGATACTTTTATCCAAAGAAATTTCACAAGTGCCTATTTTCAGCAAGGGTAGCTCCAGTAGAGATTGCAACCCCAACCCTGCCAGTTCTGTGCCATTAAAGCTACAGCTTTTTATGTGCAGTTTGTGCTTGCTTAACTAAACTCTGGGTATTTTTAACACTTTTGGGCTACTGGCCCACTGGCTAGCAAACAGCTGGCCACCAGTTTTTCATTCCACTCCCCTATCCCTCAGTGTAAATGCTCTGTCTTTCTTTCTTTCCCTCCATCTTTCTATAATTGTATCTCATCTTGCTCAACACCCTCATTCCCTCCCTGTCATTATTTCAATTTTTTTTTAAACAAGCCTGACTGTGACAGCTCAGGGGTCAAGATTATTTGAAACTAATGTCAGACTCCTTTTCAGTCCTTTCAGTTTTAAATGTAAAGTCTGGTGGTGACCTAGAACAGTTAATATTTTTTGTTGTTTCTTTGGGTTGTCAAAGAGTTCAGTGAGACAGGATTCTTCCATGAGAATTGTTCCTTGTGCCATTTTCTGTTATTGGTAAAATCTTGTTTACCATGTTACAATTACATTTTTCAGATTTACAGACATAACTTATCTCAGGACTGCTTTCCTACATCATCAAATGTGTGTTTCTTTATCAGTTAGTAAGTAATGCTTTTGTAAGAATGTTACCAATGTTCAGTCAGAAGTGTGCTCCTCATTGTTTATTCTTATGGCAAATACAGTTGAGTTTGGTGCAATGGATCAGTGCACAGCAGCTTCACTGCTTATCAAAAGCCATCTTATATCGTTCAAAGTACAAACAAAATCCACAGTGGAAACGGAGTGAATGGAGCTAAGGCGTAACACTCCTGTTCTACATACTAGAAAGTTGAAATTTACTTATACATCCCTGCTGGGCCACAGATAAAAGAGATACACTAACTAATGTTCGGGAAATTAGCTTGAACCTCCCCTGCAGTGAAAATCTGAGCTTTGAAGGTTAAATGAAATTATGGCAACAATGTCCTGTGAGGTAACAAATTTTCAGTGGCCTTAGGTTATTGTTGGATAAATGAATCAATAATTTCAATGTCAATAATTGTAAAAAAGTAAGATGTCAGTAGAGTTCTGCACATTTTCTGCCTGCAAGTGGAGCCTCCTGCTGTGACCACCTCAGTCAGCTTAGAAACACCACATTTTTTGGGTGAAAATAAATGTTTTCTATTTGGTGTGCAATGAATAATGTGTATACCAATTTGTAACTTGTAATGTGTATGCCACAGACCCAGCATTTTGTAGCCTTTAGTATGAGAGATTTTGTAAACTGAAATTGAAAAATACAGTGGGACACTTTGAAAGATAATTTCACTTTCACATGTTCATGCTTTTTTTTCTATTTTGTCACAAACATACAATCTTATCTTGCAGTCAGCAAAGCAATGTAATCATTTGTAATTTCTCTCTTTCCCTTGCATCCTTTACATTCTAAGTCCTAGTATTTGTTGGGAAACTGTGAGGTGTGCATACAAATCTTCTATAGCTATTTAAATTATCATTCCTAAGATACAGAATGTTACTACTCCTTCATCCCTTCAGTTCAGACTTTAACACAAGATTCTGGTAAGGCCAAATACAAATGTGATATTTGATTCATTTGCCTCATCTCCCTATTCAGCCATTCCTCTTTTCATCTCATTAGAAAAAGCTTGGCACAGAGGAGATGAGGTAGGGCTGCAGGGGTCGCAGCTGGCACCCTGGATGAGGACCTGGCACAAGACAAAAAAAAAAAAAAAAAAAAAAGAGTAGAGAAAAGAGGAGATTGAGAAAGGAAAATAAGAGATAGACAGATGGATGGAAAAATGAAATAGAAGGCTGGAGGGAGGGAGAGAAAGGGATAATGATGATGAGACTGCAACTGGGCAGAATAGAGCTACTGGCTGGATAGAAGTGAAACTGATTGGGCTCAGAGTTATGGAGGGTGAAAAGCGGGAGAGAAAGAGAGATGGATAGAGGCGATGGCCAGCAGATGGGTACACCCCAGTTTCTCTCTGCAGACCACTCCTTTGCCATCAAAGAAGGATTCTTAGGCACAGAAGAAGGGCAGAGATGGGCAAAGTAATGGGGCATGAGGCAAGAGTCTTGCACAGTCATTATTTTCCTTTCTTTCTGATTTTTGTAAGAACTGGTTGGAGCATCTGTCTACAGTCCTGTTGCCCCTCACTATTCCTTCATTCTAGCTCTGCT
Organism: Seriola aureovittata; assembly: GCF_021018895.1. Taxonomy (NCBI): domain Eukaryota; kingdom Metazoa; phylum Chordata; class Actinopteri; order Carangiformes; family Carangidae; genus Seriola; species Seriola aureovittata. The sequence continues at coordinate 12,075,062 of NC_079366.1, forward strand.
CTTTAGTGCTAAGTTCTACTTAAGCAATCACCGGTCATTTAACCAACATGGTGGCACTGTTGAGGACTTTTCATCCTATTAGACTTGTCTTTGTCTCATTTAAGTATCATTACTTGAATCTGCATTAATCGATTAGTGTAGCCACTCGGGGGCAGCGAACAAAGCTGTTCACAAAACATTAACCTATCATTGCCATTAGGCAAACATTTTAGAAGTCCCATACTTAAATATTCATCAGACAGGTATAAGCTTTGTTTTAGAGTCGTGTTATTGGTCACAAGGTGTATTCACTGTTTCTAGCTCCGTTTCGGTCTCCACCAGCTGCTGAGGGAAAGATCTAGTCACCAGCTGTGTGTCTGCTGTTTGCTGCTGGGCAGGTACAATCAGTTTATCATAGGTTTTGTTTTATTTGCCCCAACCCCAGCCCTTCACACATCTATTGTCACAAACAAACACAGGCACGCACACTCCTTCCAGATATACCTAGTTGGCAGTCAGCCCAGACATCTGTCTTTCAGTGGTCAAAATGTGCCAGACTGGAGCAGCTCAGCCAAGCCCAGGGTCAGCAACATACAATACATCACAAGCCTCTCTCTATCTCTCCCTCTCTGTGTGTGTGTGTGTGTGTGTGTGTGTGCTCCGTCAGCCCTCACTTTCCCTCCATCTGTCTTTCCCAGCCGCTGTCTCCTCCTTTCTGTATCTGACTACAAATACAGCCGAGCTCACGGTCAGCTGCATGCTGTAGATCACATCTTTTCTTCTCTTCTGTCTCTCCGACTCACTCCCACTCTCTGCTCTTTATTTTTCTTGTAATGCGCCGCCGTGGCTTTCAGCTTCCCATGTGTTTTGTACCTACTTGTTCCTTTTTTCATTTTACCTGTACTGGCTTCCCTCTCCCTTTCTCTCGATTTACTCTGTCTCTTTCTCTCCCTCTCCTTCTGTTCCGTCTACTCGCCAGCAGAGCCCCAGGGTTAAAACATGCTGGCATCCACTAGTCTGGCAGGTATATGTTTTTGTGTGTGTGTGTGTGTGTGTGTGTGTGTGTGTGTGTGTGTGTGTGTGTGTGTGTAAAGAGTGTTGCTTCATTACACAGTCGACAGCTGTAGTATATGTGTGTGCAATGTTGTCAGTTTCATATAAAATGTCACATAACATACGAAAGATGGCAGTTTAACAGCTGTAGGCTCTCTGCATGGAAGGATGTGTGTGTGTGTGTGTGTGCGCGCGCATGCATGTGCATTTAAAATGTGTATAGTTTGTGTATTTTCAATAATGTATGTTGTATGAGAATAAGATGGCTATTATTCACAGATTTCTGGTGATCATGAAAATTGATTCTTAAAAAGGCACCCTAGAGTTATGAAGCAATGTGTTCATGATTGTGTCCCCATTTTGTTTGTATCTCATGTACATTCATAAGTACGCCCATGCACTCGAACGTGCTCGCAGGTGAGGTGATACGAAGTCCTGCCAATGGTTTGTTGGTATTTCACTGATCACCAGTTGAAAGTGGTTTTAAAAACACAAATACAAAAACAGAAATCACTGTTACTGTTTGTGTTTGACATTTTACGTTTATGGAATCAATGAAAATAAAAAGTAATACTTTCTGTGACTTTGCCATTAATTATTAGTAATAACTAATTTTGGTAAAATGTTTCACTACTCTTTCCTGCCCTGAATATGCCAGACCATGCTAGCTTACTACCTTTTCTTGTTATCAAATTTACTAGCTTACCAGTTGTGGGCTCACTGTATATAAGCAACACTGTATGAGTAAATGTCTGTTTATTGATCATTAGTGGCCTATTTGTGCAACATTCACTTGCTTTATATTGCCCTTCAGCATTCATCTGATATAGAACAATTTGATTAGCTTATTCTTTCAGGTCTTTAATGTGCATTGCTGCTGTTATTCCAGCCGTGACAATCAAAACCGACCAGACACACACTCACAGTCCAGACACTATCAAACACGCATTAAACTGCTTAATGGATATGACAGTCTAAATCATATTATACAGCTGTTAACATTGTCAGTCAGACTGCTAGTTTATAACCAAAACTACCTGCCACATTGCCATTTTTACACATTAATCGTCAAAAGTAGACACATATTCAACTATGCATACTTTAAAAGTCTAATAAAAAAATCAGTTTTTGTTTTTTTCGCCACCCTGTCTGCTCCCTGTGTTAACTGCTCTATTGGTGCCGTTACTGGTGAAAAGAAATTGTTATGTCTTAAATGAAAACAACATAAAACTAAGTCCTGACACACAAACACATGCACTTAATTAGACTTTGCACCCAGGTAGACACACACACGACACTAAGATGCTTCAGGCACACAATCGCACTTCTCTGACACACACACACACACACAAGTGATTAAAGACCGAGGCCATCTGGCACTGTAAAGGGAATGAGAGGAAAGCACCCTCATGGATGCTGATGCAAGCCTTGAGACATGTCCTTTACATCCTCCTTTCCTTCCTTCCTTAGTTCTCCACTTCCTGTTTGCTCACTCACATCCTCCATTCTTTGCCTCATTCCTCTGTCTGAATCCCCCTTCCCTTGCTCGTCCTTCTCTGATTAAACACCACATTAAAACCGAATTATCCATATTTCCTCATGTCTTGGAATGAATGTGGGAGATAACCTGTGTACCCACCAGGTACCTCTTTTCTGCCAGCAGCACTGAACAGATGCTCATGGAGACTGCTTGTAGTAACGCCTGCTGTTGCTATGAGACTAATGAAAATGTGTGTGGAGCACAGCATTCTTTCACTAAAACTTAGAGTATTATTCAAACTAAACACTGTTGGGATTTTACATTTAAAACAACAGGAACAGGGAATGTGAAATCAGTTCTCTGAAGGAAAGTGAAACTGCAAAGGTGTGTAAGAATCAGACTTTATAAATAGGCTTCCGAAGTATAATGGGTTGCAATTGTTATTTTTACCCAGGGCATCAGTTCACTAAACCTTGAGGTATGGAATTCATTGCTCTACTTTTTTTTTTTTTTTTTTTTTTTTTTTTTTTTTACTGGGAATGATTTTTAAATGCTTTTTGTTTTCCAGTGCAATTATAAAAACTACTCTTTCAACTCTGGACCTTTTGTGTTGTATGAGAAAAATCAATAACTGGATGTGCCAAAAATATATCTCCCTCGATTTAATTAAGACCAGGCTGAGATAATGTTTTTGTTAGAAAGGCTGAAAGTCAGAGCTCAGCTTGGCTCCCCAAAGCTAAAACCCAAGATAAAAATGTGTGAATTTAGTTTGAACAGATGTGGAATCAGACCTAAGTTTTGATAGCTGAATGAAAATGACAAAATCTGCCTTTTACCATCTTAAAATGTAGCAAGATTAGATAAGCCATGCCAAACAACATATGAACGAGAAAATGTTTGCCTTTACAAGCGAAAGCAATGCAATTCTCGGGCCTCTTTAAAAAATGGATAGCAGAAAGCGATACCTCATTCAGAAAGCTACTACTTGAGTTCAAACAACCTGAGATCGCCAGGCACATTATTTCAGTTCTCAAATGTCTGCACTGGCTACCAGTCCATCAAAGAATGGGTTTTAAAATACCACCATTTGTTTGTACTGTACATCATTCAGTTGTTATGGACTGAGGTGGTTATTGGTCCCAGAATTAATGGAATTCATTGCCCGCCATCAGTCTAAGTTGTTTTATCTTACTTTTGTTACATAACATGTTACCATTTATTCTCTAGTGTATGACCAACAGCTGGAGGCAAACGCAGAACAGCATATTCTGCTTTTTCATAATAGAAATAGTTTTACATTAGACCTCAGTCCACTAGTGACATTTACAACTGGTTTTGGGAGCATTTCAAGTGTGTTGTCTGCTAAAAAACCCACATACTAATAATGTGGTGATGCTTTTCTTTGCAGTAAATTATAGATTTTATTGGACCAAACAGAAAAACCTGTTTTTCAGAATAGGATTAGATAGATATGTTAAAAGTAGCCAGTGGAAAGTCTATTCAACAGCAGTGCAAATTTTAATGCCTGTAAAGCCCATTGAGAGACCCCTTATCAGGGAATGAAAATATAGCTGCACCTCAACACTTGTTTTGTTTTTCTACTGATTTTCCATTCTGAAATAGTACACAGTTTGTTGCTGCTGGCAAAAGACATATTTACATGCAGACCTCTGTCAAATGTTTTAGTGATGGGGCAGGTTGTCACACAAAGCATCAAAATCATGAGGAGTGACAGAGGCGTTGCTGCCAAATACTCACTCACTAAAGAAAGAACAGAAAATGGAAATTATCATTTCTTTTGCAAAATAAAAAATGTAGTGAAATGTGTCACAATATGAGTGTGTCACACCAAACAATAGCAAAGGAATTAAATGGTAGAATCCCTCTTTAGTTGCTAGTGGGATAAAGTGGAGAGGGTGGGATTTGTGTAAAGTAGGAAAAATGCAAATGAATTGTTGAGGGATTTCTTGAGTCCTTGAACTGGAGAGATTTCTGACTGATATTCATAGTTTCAGTGAAGTTCATGTCATCAATCTTGTAACAAAAATGTGAAAAATGCAGTGGATGTCAAGTTTTGAGCCTGAGAACAACATATAGTGGGATTATTTTTACAACGATCTCACCAAATGAAAAGAAAAGTAGCATTTTCCTCTCAAAATTGGTATATTTATTAATTGCAAAGCCTGGAAACCTTTTCACTCCTCTTTACACACACATGTACATACAGTATACAAAACGTCACACAGTGATTAAAACGATGTATGTAGGCAATAACTCCTTGCCCTTTGCTCACTCACTTCCTTATGTTCACAGTTTTGATGTAAACACACTTGGGGCCAAAATGAAGAAGAAAACCAAAGTGGGGTCACCACATTGGAAACTTGTTTCAGCAGGTACTGACTAGAACTAATCTGAGTTTTGCATCAAAATGTGCAGGGTGTTTCCAGTAGGAATTCTGTCTTTTCTTGGTGCAGTCTCACAGCTCCTGTCAAATTCACCCTCCTATATTGACACTCTCACTAGTCATATATTTCTCCCCCAGAGGTAAAAAAAAATACCATTACAGAGTTAAACCAACCTATGCTTGACTAATCTAAGGTATACTGTATTTTAATATGCTGAGCTATATGCTAATCACCAGGAATGTGATGCTGAACACCTACTTAAATGCAAACATAGGACCTTCTATCGGTCCCTGGGGCAAGAGAGGAGGTGGTAATTTACATGATTAATTACCTATATCTAACAAGCAGTGGTGGTGTTCAGGGCTCCCAGGATTCCTCACATAGCATGCTGATGCATGTGTGTTTGTGTGTGTGCTTCCTATTCCAGACTTCATAGTATAGTTAGGTAATGATCTATAATTAATGGCACAGTATAATTTTGCAGTCGTATTAGGTATAGGAAAGGTCAGCTCCAATTCAATTTCAACATTTTAACTAACCCCCCCTAAAAAGTGACTCCCCATGTAGTAAGTGCAAGTGAGTAAATAATAAGTGTACCATAAATCAATTTCGTAATGTACAATTTTTTTTCTCATGCGCCATTGCAAAGGCTGTAGATGTGCACGGAGAATAAGTGGAACCTTTTCTGAAAATAGAATCTATTTTTGTTTGTGGGTGGTTGCTCACCTCAGACACAGGAGATTACAATCAACCCACCTTTTTATTTACAGTTACATTTTTGATATTGTCCATTCAATGCATATTAATTTTATAATTGCTAGTGCATGGGATGTCATACTCAATTTGAAGACCACAGCAACTTTATTGAATTTTTGAAATAGGAAATTACAAACAGGTTAATCACATACCCATACTGTAGAGCAGCAACAATGCTGCACTGTATGTGGCTCTCTGTCTCTGGCTTTCTCTCACTTTGAAACTGACTGTAGACATATGGACTGCTTCATTACCTGTAATATGGCTTAATAGTAGCTTCCACATGAGGCATGTGTGTGTGGGCAAGTGTGTCTGTGTCTAAGTGCATGCAGCTGTGTATGCGTGTGTGTCTGCAGGCACCAATGTGTGCAAATTAGAGTGTATTATGTTTTTTTCCATCAGCATGTCGTTTTGTGTGTGTCTGTGTTTCAGCCTGCACCACAATGCCAGTGTTGTGATTAGGCAGCAATCAGAGCCTAACAAGCCTTAGATCTCTCTCTCTCTCTCTCTCTCTCTCTCTCTCTCTCTCTCTCTCTCTCTCTCTCTCTCTCTCTCTCTCTCTCTCTCTCTCTCTCTCTCTCTCTCTCTCTCTCTCTCTCTCTCTCTCTCTCTCTCTCTCTCTCTCTCTCTCTCTCTCTCTCCTCTCTCTCTCTCTCTCTCTCTCTCTCTCTCTCTCTCTCTCTCTCTCTCTCTCTCTCTCTCTCTCTCTCTGGACAGCACACTGTCATACATCCTCACTGAGATTGAATAACATGTATGCACATATGCAGTGGATTCAATTTCAGCATCTAAAGTGATGCTTAATCACAAACACATACAGACACAGACAGGCGTATATAGACAATTACATAGACAAAACATACAGGGAATAAAAAGCAGTGTCTAGTTGGTGAATATCAAGAAGACAGTAATAGTAGCAAACATTACAAAATATTTTACAGTAAATCAATTCTAACTAATTTATCCATTGAGGTCTGACCATAGTAATTTACCAATAAACACACAAATCCATATTTGGCTTGAAGCTTTGTAGCAGGAGCAATACAATTTGAGAATGCTAGATAAAAAAAATTCCCAAGCCAATCCATGTTGCTTTAAAGTGACAGAGCAGTCAAAAAAAAAAAATCACTCAGTGAAATACAAGACAAATGAAAAAGTAAAGACATGCAAAGTTATTGGGAGACTGTCAATTCACAATTAGATGACAAGAGCAAAGACACCTCAGACATGTCTCTGGTGAATTCATTGCCTGTAATGATTTGTGCTGATTGCGAGTTCAGCTTGAAACTTAATTCCTTCACTCACCGAGAGCTGTCCAGCTGTCTAAAGCTGTGAAAAGCATGTTGACTCTTGCTTTACTTCTATTTCTATCAATTATTTTTTTCTATTGATGTTAACATGCTAACCAGATAGCCCCAGTCCTACTGGACCACCTCATAATTTTCAAATATTGAGTCACTGTAGCATTCACTCTGCCCTGAGGAAGAAGCGCTGCTCAGAGGGTGTATCTTGCATTGTAAACGATGGGCTGAAGCTCAAGCGGCCATCACCACATGGTTTCTAGCTGGGGGTTTCTAGCTTAATTTGATTCCATTCATACTACAACTCCACAGAAAGACGCATAATGTACCCAATATACAATACACACTTAATCAACAGATCTGTACTGAATACTCAAGCAATGCATATACTTCAAAATACTTAAGAAAATATTTTGAAATAATTGCATTCTCCAAGTTTCCCTTATATGTCACACACAAGCATTAGATTCACCTTATTAGGACTTATCGACCAATATGTTTCCATAGGGACTAAAGGTGAAAAAAAAAAAAAAACACTTCAATAAGTCTTAAATGGCATCTGCTCTATTGGATGGTGTTTCAAAATGTATGGAGCTACACTACAGCCTGTATACGAATAAGGACTAACTTCTCATTACTAAAAGGTCAGTGTTCTTACTCTGTCTATGGTACATTGTCAGCAATGACTGATTTGCACCACTTAAAATACTGTGGGTAGTAACTAATGGGGCACTCTCCTAAATACTGTACAAAAATCCAAACAGTTTTGCCATGGCTAAATGTTCATACAATTTTCTATGTCTATAAGCTCCCACATGACCAACTGAAATGAAGAAATCCTCACATTTTGACCGACGGACAACAATTTAACCTCTTTACAAATGCTGTTGTCCAGCCACGTTTACAGCCTGCTCCATGCTTATTTTCTCTATGAATCAAGTGTATTCAAGTCATCTCTTATTGTTTCACTACAATAAAACAGCAGACAGAGAGAGGAGGAATAGGAGTCTCAAGTTGCTGTGTGGGACTGTGTGAGAGGAGATTGGACCCACACATCATAGAAAATGCACAGGTAAGATGAACTTAATGCTGTCCAAATTCTACAAGCAGATTTATAGTCATTCTCTCTCATCTGGGTCTAACAGAATATATAAACAGGAACAGGTGTGTGAAAATGTGGAATTAAGTCGGAACAGAATAAGGAGGATTTGTTTTAATAATGAAATACTAATAAAATTAAGATGTTACCAGAAATAAAGAAAAATTCTATCAGTACAAAGTACAGTCAGCCTACAGAGTTTTACATAAGAGATAAGAGTTAAAAATCAGATCCTTATGACACAGCTTTTGGTGACCTGAACAGTGTGTGTGGGCACGACTCTCACAGTGCACATTTAAGACCATGTACTTACAAGTAGGCGTGTTTATGCATGAGACTGTGTATTTTAGAAACGTGGCAAGTTACTGTGCATCGATGAGCGTATGTGTATGTGTGTGTTTTTTTTGGTTTTTTTTTAAAAAGAGTGTTTGGTACAGATTTTTCAAGCCCTGCCAACTGTTAAACCTTGTTTTTCTGCCAGTGCCTGCTGTCAGCTCCACCTGTGCCATGAAAAGACACAGGCACACACAGCTTTACAGCTGTCTCCCCTAAATGCAAATGCCGAGGGAAACGACACACTTCAAGAGGTGAGATTTAAAAAAAGACCGAGCTGAATAAGTATAAGATAAGTAAAAAGATAACTGTGGAGAGAAAGTAAGAAAAGGTAAAATTAGAGCGTAGTTGAATGTTTGAATGGCAAACTATTAGGGAGTTCAGAGGGACAGTGGAAACTTTTAGATTAAGGTCTTTGAAGTAAACACACCTTGAAAATTGCCTAAGCTTTTTTTTTTGTTATAAAGGACTAGTGATGGACAAAGCAGTTCTTTTCAGCGTACTGAATCATCGCTTTTATCAGCTCATTCACTAGATGTGTTCAAAAGCTTCGGTCACTGAATTGTTTAGTTCTTGACTGGAGCTCCGACTGTATAGTCCCACTCACTGAACTGAAACACGACTAAACATCGACTTCAGTTCACTAGTGAACTGATAAGTTGTTCATGAAGGATCAGCCAGTGAGCTGAAAACTTAGTTGGATAAGATACTAGGGTATCACCAATGGCTTATACCTTTGCCAATGTCAAGACAATATTTGGCTTGTTTTGCAATTAATGTATTAACTTGTTGTTATTGGCATTGTCATTATTATTACATTAATAAATTTAATTTGCCCTACCATAGTTTCATGTTGGCATCCCCCATATATGACCGATGTTTGCAACACCAACGTATGCACACACACACACACACACACACTTACTTCAACCAGCTGACTGTCACTGAATCGCTGTTTGTTTAATCACAGCACAGCACCTACACAAAACAGAGGGGAGGAGATCGATAGACAGAACATGTCACTTAGTTCAGTTCCTAGCCGTAAAATGTATTTGTCATCCTACTGTCATTACTAAGGATATCTGAGAAAGAGCAAGAGAGGGTGGCAAGAAGAAGTCAACACTCTCTTGCTTACTTCTTGGTTGCTCTCTCTCTTTCGAATCACTGAGCATTCACCATTCCCTCGCAGTGAGAGGATCTGAGACAGTCTCATGCTCAGCCACCTGTTTTGTCATATTGCAGGTTTCACCACACATTGTAAACTATAAATCACTCACTCATATTTTGCTCTATCGCTACTTGTATATTCTATGTGTGATGTGATGTTTTGTGTTTTACTGTTCATGTGTTGCTGCTGTGGGAAAGTACACACACACAGCGTGGGTATCCTTATAGCTGTCCTATTTTCAAAACAGTAATGCTGTGTGTGTGTGTGTGTGTGTGTGTGTGTGTGAGAGTGAGCACGCACGTGTGTGTTTGTGTGTGTGTGAGCAAGTGCGTAAACAGCACTGCGTGCAGTACTGTTAGCCTATGCATATCTGGATTGCAGTCCAACACTGATATTGTTGAATCACTGCAAGTAAATGTTAGCAACCCGAATCAGCTGTGTATTTGCTGTCTTGAACACACCCCATTTCTCCTGTGAACGAATGACTTGAATGAATCTTACGTTCATGAACAACTCAACACCATAAAGGGTGAAATTACTTATTTGAATCACTTTAAATCCACCCTGACCTCTCTTATCTTCTACTCTGTCCTATTTTCTGTCTTTGTCTCCATCTGCTGTAGTCTACTGCCCTTTTCCTGTAAGGAGCCCAGATATGCAGATACGTTTGAGCAACTGTGACACTGCAGCAAAAAAATGTAGAGGTCTGAACATTTATCAGCACTATCTCTCCTTACTTACTGACTTTCCGTCTCATTCCCTGCTTCTCCTTTTCTCTTGTACCTACAACAGCACTACTATTATCCCCTAAATATTCTACCTCTCTATATCATGTAGGTATGAATGAGGGTGAGCTGGCACTGCATAAAAATATCCAGCAGAACAAGTCGTTTAACTCGGCACTGAATCTTACAAGGGGTGATAAATTTAAGCCATTTCCCCGGAGTCTTTTTAAAACAAACGATGATGTGTAGTGTGTATTCTGTCTTGTTACAATCTATTTCTTGTATGTATAATCAATTAACTATATTACCTTATCTTACAGTGCAACTAAACTCTGGGTTTCGTTTTTGTGACTTAGAGCCTCAGGACACCTAAAACTTCACAAGTGGCTGACCTAACTGCATTACCGCAAGAACAATAAAAACTAGATGCCCAGTTTGCATGTACTGGTGCATTAGTTAATGCATGGTTGGTATGAACAGAACTCTTCAGTTTGACATATATTCCATAGCCCTCTCTTTGGCGGATCTAACAGCTTTCAGATGTAATCACACAAACAAAGTGTTTTCTGTGTAGATTATATGTGGGAACATTTTCTAACTTGTAGAAATTCACAAACTGATCTAGAAATGTCCCCTTAAACAGAGATTTCGTCTCAAAACTCATTTGAACCATGTGTGCGGGATGTTAAGTTTAAACCTGGACGTGAGTTGTTTCCCCACAAGAAAGAACCTAGAGGTGTACTTTTAACCAGAGCTTATGAAGTCCTAGTAATAGGGTTTAAGAGATGTAATTTGCCCCTGATAACACAGGTTTCCATCCCACACTGCAGTTAATCTAATAACAGAGCAGTAGCCCCACTAGGTGTTTCAACGAAGCACTGTGGCTTAAGATGCTCTTAGAAATTACTTAAGGTGCCTCTTATCACTTGCATATTGCTAAGAACGCGGTAAGAGGCACCAGAACCTGCAGGAGGAGAAACTATTAAGTGCTTTGAACACTTAACTATCTATTTCAAATATACATAACATTGCTTACAGGCAGTTAAACACACCAAGGTACTTCATCACCAAGGACAGTCAACATTAAGATTCTGTTAACTGTTGTGTGTGCACACTGCCACTTACTGGAAGTGCTGTTTAGGGAAAACAGTGTAAAAATTTAAGAGGGTTCACAAAAATGCTCTTAGAAACCACTTAGCCTCTATGATTGGTTGTTATTACTACAATGATTCATTATCTGAATCAGGACAGTATGACAAACAAACTAAAACAAATATTATATTAACAAACTGTTTGTGAAGGCAGAAGTAACATTGCCATTTGTATGTGTGGGTGGGTGGATGTGTGTGTGTGTGTGTGTGTGTGTGTGTGTGTGTGTGTGTGTGGTGTGTGTGTGTGTGTGTGTGTGTGTGTGTGTGTGTGTGTGTGTGTGTGCGCGCACTGGCAAGAATCTGGAGCATACTTCGTGAATAACAGTAACATTCCATGTGAAAATAACCACTTGCCTTTTACGTTTTCTTGGCCCAGCAAAAAAAACTTACATGTCTGTGTGTAAAAAAAAAAAAAAAAGCTTCCACATTGTTGCAGTGTCATTCAAGGTTTTTGGTGTGGCAAGCTGAACAATGCAGAAAGGTAGAATGAATGAGGAAGAGAAAGGGAGAAAATAGGGAAGAGAAAAAATTCCAGTGCAGGAGCTAAAGTTATGAATAAAGCGATCATGACAAGAGCAAGTGGATAACGACTGGCAGCTCAAAACAAGAGGAATCGTGGACTGAACCAAAAGGAAATCAAGAACCAAATACTTTCAGACACAATTTCTGAATTATATCCAGTTCCATATGTTTGATAGAAGATAATGCGACAATAAATGCTGTGGTGTTTTAGTTCTACTCATGTTTTCTATTTGAATGTCATACACAGCTACTGTATGTGCTGTATTTACTGGAAATCTGTGTCAAAGGATCATATAAATTAGAGATGAGTTCATACACACAGTACTTCAGGTAAAAAGAATGTAATTAAGCATATGAATGTGCATTGTGATTGTGGTCATAAGGTGATCAATCTAACCAAAATCACTTTGGTAAAAGGAAATTTCTTCTGATGATCAGTCCACAGTGAAAAACTCATTTCAAACATTTTTTGGCAAAAAAAAAAAAAAAAAAAAAAAATGCTATTAAATGAGAACCCAGGAAACATATTGGACAATGATGAACTTATAAATTTCATTGGAAAATTTTCTCAGTTTCATTTCATTTCGGTCTAATATGTTGTACGTTGTGGAGAGGAACCCAGCCAGGGAATTTGTATAGATCAGCCAAGTGTAAATGTGGTGGTTAATTTGCAAAACTTTCAACTTGCATTTGCAAATCAGTCACGTAATTCTACAGCAGTCTCAGGGAAGTCTATAAACATTCTATTAACACAAGCATCCAGTTTACTATGTACCACATAACCCAACATAAATGCAGCATCAAAAATGGAACTCAAAGAAAAAATGGCTCAATGAGTATTAATAGCATATTTTTCAGCAATCAACAACCTAAGCAAGAAGGCAAAGAGGGAATAGGGAAAGTGTGAGGAAATAAACAGATAGCCATGACAGCTGGTATTTGTACATTTCCATGTTTGTGCATTTTGATCCTGACTACCAACATCATGAGGATCTATGCATACACTTCATGTGGCAGCAAGAGGTAAAGGCAAATGAGAAAAGTTTTGGAGTATCTTGAAGTGGATAGTTGCTTTTCAAAGCTGCACAACTTTCTTTTGACAAGTGTAAAGACTTTCAGGATCTGCATTTGTGAACATGTTCAAAATACCACCTGGCAAAAATTATGAAACCCCAAATAAACAGGAGAAGGCATTCGGTGAGTAAGAAGTGGTCTGTCCCAAGATACTCCCACTGAAGATCGCTTTCAACAGACTCCAAGTTTGAATCCAACTGAGTTTCTTAATGCTTGTGTAAGCAAATTGGGAAAAAAGTTACTAGACCACAAAGCAAGGATGCTCTCTAATATCCTCTCTCAGCTTTCCTATGTTACAACTCCAGAGTCACCCTGCTGTCTTCACAGCAATAGTGCGGATATATTTATACATGGTATATTGATAAAAACATAACAATTATGTATTCTGTCCATCATTCTGCCCTGGGAGCCTGTTGAGAAATGCCTGGGAGGATGTTTTGATCAACATGGATCCGGCAATGGTGGGTTTGATTTAACAATGCAGTCCACCAGGATGATGTAGGAGAAACAAACATGACAACAGGTAAGTGTACCTCAATGTACACTGAAAAGTTTCAAAGTAATATAAAACAAAAGCAGAGGTCAAATCAGGGAACCTATTCCAAGGTGGTCGCGGCAGACTGGTTATCAGTCTGCCGGTAAGATGTTGGCAAGATGTAGAAAGACAAGGAATAGACTACAGAAGGTAACAGGGAAAAGGTATAAAGGTTAGTACGTAGAATGAAAGACAGCCAAGAAGGCAGTTGATCAGGTCAGGTAATTTCCAGAGGAGAGAAAATCACTGAGAGCCACATCATGGCAAAAGAGCCATCACTGGGTCTCAAAAATTTGACTACACGCACTGGAGATTTTTCTCACGAGAACAAACATGAGCATTTGTCTGAGTAGAAAAGGTGGTGGTGACATGACATGAGTAAAGAGATTGGAGCGAAAGGTTGAGTGTGCCAAGCATGTGACCTCATCACCAGAGACTGGAGTTTGCACTCAGCGTTGGTTTCTTTTAACCATGAAGACAATGACTCCCTAACCTTAATTTAACATAATATACCTTAGATGGCAGATCAGAAAACACTGACAATGATCCATTTTGTTATTAAGGTCAGGATATGAAGTGTGACACTGAAGAGCTGGGGAATGGATGATAAAGATATCACCATGACATAACTGAATAATGAGCTCAGTCTTTAAACTACAAAAACAACTCATACATAGTGTAAAGGGTTCAGATCAGATATTTCCCTTTCAGAACTTTAACTCAGTTTTGCTCCATTTATATGAGGAAAAAAAGACAAGAAGATCTGTTTAATGGACTGAGAAACATAAAGGAAGGGAGGAAAAAAAAAAAGAAAGACCCTTAATGCATTTCTTAAAGACAGTTAAAATATGTACCATCTTAGTATCTGTGAGAAAGTGAGATAGACTGTGAAAGAAAACCTGACTCATCACCATAGCAACGGCCAGCTGCTGTAGTTACTATCCTCCATCTCGGCTAACTTTAGAAAACACTAACAGTCATTAAGACCTTACGATTAACAATCACATGCAATTTTACTTTAATCTAACTTTTATCCTGTACCTACTTTCTTATGTCTGATGATCCAGCTGATTGTCTTAAAAGTTCAAATTAATACAGCTTTTTTGCAGTGAGAGGTGACTCACTCCAATGTCAGATGTTTTGCTCTATTCTAGGAAAATATATATTGCTGAATTTAAATTTTAATTATACTCCAAGTCTTTGCAGTAAGCCTACCCCTTCTCCTTAAAATGTGACAGCAACAGAACTAAAATGCTGTTAATTTGTCAATTTTAGCTGAATTACATTCTGGTGAGGATTATTAGAAGAAAGTAAAAATCTTGACACACGTTTTTGCATGAGGAAGGTTGAAATATTCAGTCTTTAAAGAACATCATTTGAAGCACTTCCATGTGCTGTTTGCAGTTCACCAACGTCACCATGAAGGACTCATCTCATGCTGACATTTATGGTCGTCCGTGTGCAAAAACTAAACAATATAGCTTTAATTGGGGACAAACTGATGAGAGAAGACAGCTTTTCTTTACAGTACTACGAATGTCTGCTGCTTTATCAGAAAATTATTTAAATACCCGGGGCTTGAACTCTATTTAATCTACTAAAGCACAGGAATAAATGAATGCATCTACACAGAGAGAGATCAGAGATTTTGTCTACTCTTGTCAGTAAAATCTCATGGCACTAAAATGTCCTATTAATCTGAAGGCCTCCTCCTCACTCTTATTATCTATGGCCGTCCCTGCTGATGCCAGATGATTATTCTCCCCTCTCAAAAGTGCTGATTACAGTCAGGCACTTCACAGGACACCTCATCATCCATAAATTGAGGTCCTTTTTTTAGGCTCAATTCTTGCTCTTTCTTGTAACCTTTTTTTTTTTATTCCAACGTCACTCCTTTGTTCAGGCAGTTTCTGACTATGGAGCAACTAAGCTTGGGGTGAGGGGGAATTAGGAAGAGGAAGGAGAAACACTGCAGGGTAGAGAAAGATCGGAGGGTCGGAATAAAACTTGCTGAGTTGAGTAGATTACAAGTAAACATAATCCATGTGTATTGAATTTTCAACATTAAGAACGAACGAGAACGCTGGCAAAAAGTCAAAAAAACCACCAAGCACACATGCCTGCACTCATACATAGCTCAACATGTACAAAGGTAACACATAAAAGAATAGCTGCGGCCGTGGCTTCTATCCACCACACCTATTTGTTTGATTATTGAAACCCCCTTAGTGAGAGTTAATCTGGTCAGAGAGAGAAAGAGAGACGCAGAGAAAGAAAACAAACTACAGAGTATTAATAGCAACTCCCTATTGTTAACTTGCTCTTCATCTCCTTTCATTGTTGCTTTGAGGGGAGCTAAAAGGACATAGACACATAACAAAAGCATGCACTAACACACATCCATTCACACACACCTGTCAAAGGAGACCATTGAGGATGGTAAGTGAGTCAGCTTCTGCCAAAATGGCTGCCTTTTGTTTACAAATCTCATTATCCTCTTCAGTTCACGGTGAGCATGATGAGTAATTACTCCAACAGTGTACAAGTCACACGGCTGGTGAAAAATTCACACTCTAGTAGGGTGCATAATAGCTCTTGGTAAATACACACCACTTGCTTGATGACAAGGCCATTGTTCACAATAGAAAGTAATAAGGGTGTAAGGATCCATAATGTTCTACTGGATGCAAAAGTACATGATAAGAATAATCTACACCAGATGTAGGAGGTGCAATTGATGTCACTTTGTGATAACATCTTAAGTAAACTTAACACAACAACATTCAAAGTACAAGAAAAAAATGAACACATATTTGTGAATTTGATTTATCCAGATAGATTTGCTAAGGTTGGCTTTTGTTGGAATGCCCTGGTTCCTGTAACACACTGCCTGCGTGCTTGCATGGCGGCTGTGTCACTGAACTGATGCGGCTGGCAAGCATGTGTGTTTACACCAGCTGTATGTCTGCTGAGTCACTGTTACTGCCTACTCTAATTTTGGGTTTCTTTCCATTCTAAATTAATTTGTGATTTGCTACAAAACATTGCTCTAAAATGCCACTGTCTCCACATGCAGCTGCTAAAATGGTTAAAAAATATATTTATATTTTTACATGTCTGTGTCATATTCAGATTGAGCCTAGACATAGACAACTATAGTGAAAGGTGTCAGTTTTATGTTGCTGGTATGATGTCAATATAGCAATCAATAGGTCTTTTCCGTGTCTATTTTTTGCTGGGAGACACGTTACACGTGAAAAATAGGTGAGGTACCTAATAATTGCATCACAATTATAAAATATCAGTCTGATGTGACCATTTCCAGTGAATTTATCAACAGAAGAAATTTATTTTTGTAAATCAGAGATGTGTCAAAAGATAACTGTAGGCATGGGACAATGTGAGAAAAAGTGAGGGGACGACCAAAGTGTAAAGACAGGGTGTCAGTTTGTGTGGTGTGTGTGCGTCTGTAGCAACAACTTGTGTAGAGAACAAAGGCAAAGTGATAGTGTGTGTATCTGTACGCCAGTAGAATAAAACAAGTGTATCAGCAGTCCGAATAATGTTTACAGCACAATAAGCTCATCTCTATGCTCCAGAGGAGGCATAAAAGGACCTCCCTCTATTGACGTTTCACAGTATAATGTGATGCCTTTCTTACATACTGAAACTCATGCATAAAGTATTTTCATCTGAGGATTTACAGTTTTCGTTACCTTTCCTTCGTGCAGTCACTGTCTGACTCTAATAGGCGAGAAAAGGCGTTTTAAGCTTTGAAGACATCAAAACCTTTGTGTGTTTAGCGGAAGCACATTCCAGTTTTGCCATTTCAACTGTGTTGAAAGTAAGTCATAAAACATAAAAGATATTAAATGACCCTGAAAACCAAATCAGATTAGTGATAGTTAATTCAACACCAAACATATCAAAAACAGATGAGTTAATGTGAAGTTCAGTTCCATCACTGCTTTGACAGAAACATGAAGACTGCAACTATGACACTGACTGCAGAGATAGTGAGACACAAAGCATGCACAACAATTTTATCTGTAGGTGGTGTGAGGAAAAGTGAAACGCAAAAGGAATGATTGACAGAATAAACAGGTCTCATTGGATTTGGATTCAGGACACATTTTCTCTGCTATCAGATGAAAATCTTTCTTTTTCAGAGGAACTAGGAACAACTCATCTCAGGCTGTCTTGTATGCATTTTTAACTTGCACTGTAAAGTTTTAATCGGTTGAGGTGGTCTTGAAATATCTAGTTTACACTCAGAAATGTGCACATACAAATTACTTTGACCTCAAGAGCAATTTCATTTTGTGTGATCCAAAACATCACTAAACAAAATATAAATAGAATTTCTGACATGCCAGCAGGTAGCACCAGGGATGGCAGTGTCAGTCTATTAGTCAGTCAGTCCGCCGCTATGGTCAAGACCGAAATATCTCAGCAACCATTGGACGGGCTGCCACGAAATTTTGTACAGATACTGATGTTCCCTAGAGGACCAATGATATTCCTACCACCCTAAACTGTTCTTTGTGTTGAGTGTAAGTGTGAAGATGGTTAACATGGTAAATATCATATGGTGAATGTTAGCAGTGTCATTGTGAGTGTCTTGTTTAAGTGAGAACACACCATTTAGCAAGTCTCTTAATAATTTTCAATTTCACTTACATGCAAGGATGAAGTGATTAGATTTTGGTGGTCAAAAGTCAAGATCACGGTGACCTCACAAAACACGGTTTGGCCTTGTGAATGCCACATCTTGGGAAGTCCTCAAGAGAACGCCTTCAAATTTGGCACAAATGTCCATTTGGACAAAGTGATAAAGTGATGACATTTTATATTAAAATGGTAAAAGGTCAACTTCACTGTGACATTAAATATTCTGCAAAAGCACTTCTGGCCACTGCTCAATGCTGTAACTCAGGAGCTATAACGTATACAACAACAAGAATTACTGCCTTCCCCCTTCCCCTTCGTTTGCCCACTATAGATGCATCACTTTAATACTATTCCTCATGATGTAAG
Organism: Seriola aureovittata; assembly: GCF_021018895.1. NCBI lineage: Eukaryota > Metazoa > Chordata > Actinopteri > Carangiformes > Carangidae > Seriola > Seriola aureovittata. Next base: position 12,093,680 of record NC_079366.1, read on the forward strand.
CAGTGTCTAGAATTTTAACATAACATTTGTCCCATTGAATTTTCCCCAATTGAAAGGTCTGTCCCAGGGCAATAATGTTAACTTTTATTGAATGTTTTTTTCACGCTGTTACCTTGTATGAAATAAATGCATCTGTTTTGCATCTAAAGAGGCTTTATTTATGTATTTGGTCAATGTGCAGGCCTTTTCTATGTGACAGGACTTTGACAATAACTGAACTGCCATTCCCTCATGAATACCAACTTAAAAAAAAAAAAAAAAGAAAGAAAGAAAATGTGCCTGAATCACAAAACTCTGGATGTCTTTACAAACTGTGTACATCTTGACCTTATGAGTAATGCAGTATCCCAACCGAAACAAACAGGTAAATGAAGTCGGAGGACTATGAAGAAGCAGAATGTGGAAATAAACTGAGGTGAATCTTTAATTGAAGAGAGTGAAAGTAAGAGGCAGCTGAGGCAACTGACAGAATATACATGTCTTATTGTCAAGCTGTCAGGGGAAGTAATTAAAAAAAGTAGCTGCCATTGATTTGGTTATAAGGGGAAGGAAGGAGAGGAAGAGAAGATAAAGAGAAAATAGAAAAAGACAGTATGGAATACCATAGTGATCACAATAAATTGTGTAAATAAAATGTATTTAAAACGTACATTAATGCACTTGACATACTGAAAGCAAGTGTGTCTTTTAATCTCGTTATGTGTGGTGTATACTGTACACTGCATGTGTACATTTATTCATTTGTGTGTGTCCGTATGTGCGTGTGTGTGTGTGTGTGTGGGTGCGTGTACACACACATATGTATGTGTGTGTGCATGTTCCCCATGGGTGCATTTACCAACTCCTTATACTGGGTTGCATTATTGTATTGATTAATTGTCATTGATAACTGATGGCTGCAATGACTTGTTTTCTTGTTCGGTGTAGCGAGTGGAGATCTATTAGAAAATGAAATATGCCTTCAGTAATTGGTTTTAAATGGAAACGCTGACTTGGGAGGTTTGAGAAGTTTACTGCATTAGTGCAGAGGTTCTGTGTGTGTGTGTGATTGTTTGTATGGGTGTGAGTGTTTTGTATGTCTCCATCTTAGGTGGAGTTAAGACACTCATTAATTGCCTGAGGACTCCATTAGCCAGGCTGATTACCCCTGCATCAAACTGACAGGTTACGAGCACCCACGCGCATGCACACACAGACACGCATGCCTGTGACAATTCTAAGGGTAAAAATAACATCACAGAAAGCACAAATGTGTTCAGATTGAAAGCCAAATTAAATGCAGTGGAATTCAACCATATGCACTGCACCAGGTGGTTCATGCAAAAAGCAATGTTAGGCCCTGTTCACATCCGGCATAACCTTGCGTCATGGGTGAGCCTTCACAAGTGGACAGCTCCAAGTATGCAAGTTCACAACTGGCATTAGAATGAGCCTCTACATTCGTCTCAGGTGACCATTTGAGATCAGATCTCACTTCACTGCTCTAGACACTTTTATCATTTCTGTTTGCAAAGACCGAATGTGTTGTCCTTAATCGGCGGGAGGCAGCTTGCACTTCCTGTGTCTAGTTTGCTGGAAATTAAAAAGAAGGAGAATAAATAAAAAAAAATAATTAAAAATAAGCAATGTGTTCCATTTTAAGTTGGCATTGCTGCTGCTGATCAACCAAAACCATCCCCCCTCCATATTTTTTGAAATTTCATGAATCGCCCAGTTACGATACGAACCTTCCAGTTTCCATTGTAAAGACCCTTCAGCCCAAATGGAAATCAGACAGCAAGTTTTATATGTACTCCATCCATGAGAATCCATTTTGCCCATTCTTGTTGGCTGTTGTTGCACTTTGATATGACACTGTTTGCATATGAATGAGCACGTACTTCCACTTATGCAGAGGATGTCAGTTGAGCAGGCAGTCCTTAAATGTGGCCCAGGACACATTCGCATACACACTGCTAAAGAATGTGGCCACATGTGGTCCAGACCACGTCCGAATATGGTCTGAGCCATCAGATCTCAATGTGTCCTCCATACATCTCGGGTGTTTATGATCAGATCACCTGAGACACACGTTAATGCCAGTTATGATCACAGTCTTAGTTCTGGGAGCTGCTAGAACTTGATGGAGTTAAAAGTAAAAAATTTCCCACAGGCACCCATGAAAACCTGAGGATGTCATTAATATCATTAATGTCTATATATGGACAGTGTTGAGCTAGCATGACATGAATGATGTGAGGAAGAAGCAGTTCAACATTTCAGCTCTCAAAGATTTACCCAGTTATTCCAACACTGCTCTCTCCATCTTTCAGGACTTCCTGAACCTTTATCTTTCTTTCTCCTTTGTCTGTTCCTTTCCTCATCTCCCACCTTTTCGCCCTCTATTCCCAGCTAGCTGGACTTAAGGGATTCTCTGAGTTTCCTTCTGCACCTTTCTATCCTTAAAGATGACGGGTTTCTATTCACAAAAAGAAAGAAAAGTGGTTAGGGGCTGAAAGGCTGAGAAGATTGGTAGATTGTGGCAGAAAATGATGAAGAGGGACACATGAGAGAAGGGGAGGATGGAGGTTGGAAAACAGTGTTGAGGGAAGAGGAGGACAGCAAGTGATAGATATAAAGAGAAAGACATAGAGAGTACTGCTAGTAAGATAAAAGGATTGTCTAGGCTTTACTTTTAAAGGGAATAGCAGCAATTTTATGTGTCAGTGATCCAGTCAGAGGATCTTTTGTAAGACAAAAATGATCCACATCTTGGTTGACTGTTATTTTCTTAATCATTATCTCCCCAAGGCCTAGTCTCACTATTTCTCTTGCCTTACTTTCTTACCCTTTCCTCTTTTATGGCTTATTATTACCATGCTATTCACTCTTTCACCTTAACAGTTTCTTTTATGTTTACTGGAAAGCACAGTACACTCAGTTTTCAGAAACACATATCATGTACAGAGGTGTAATTCTATAAAGACCGGAAATGTTTTAAATCCCAAAGGTGTCTATTTTCCAAATTGTTTTCATAGGGTTTGGAGCATTTTTTATGCTGCCAATGCACTCTCATTTGTGGAGAGAGTCATCTGAGTGCTTAAAGTTGAATAACATTAAACTGAGCAGAAAAAAGGTCTATCTCACAAGGACTTTCTCTCTGCTGTACAATCAAAAGAGTAGAAGGGTACGGCTTCCCAAGAATTTGCTATTTGATCTCACATGGAAAAAACAGTATGACACTGATGTTTGGAGCAACATCAGTGGGGCAATGTATGTGACTAGTACGTCTATGATTGCCTGAACGTAGTTGCTAGTAAGTGTCTTGCTTGCAAAAAAGTATTTGACAACAGATTAAAGGGTCACCTAGAGCAAAAGCAAGATGCTTCTGGATCAGAGCTGCATGGGGAAAAAGCTTTGCATTTGTCCTTAAGTCTGGTCATATAGAGCATATACAGTATCCTCAGCTATCCTATATAAATAAACATTTAAAAAAACACTTACTATCAGTATAATTGCCAGTGCTGCAGTTGTTCCTACAACTATACCTCGAACGCCTTAAACATTATCTTCAGTTTGCAGGAGAAATAGATATGATTGGTTAGCCACTATCCAAGTAAGATAGAAAACAGATCAAAAAGTTTGTGGTGAAGTCTTGAATAAATGAGTGATTCACCTTTTTCAGCTTCACCTCTAACCTCACTGCTGTTTCTCTAGACTCGTCTAGATCCATTGAACATTATCGTGCATTTATGTTCCAAACAAAGTGCAGCTGGCGAGTAAGGTTCTGTTCACATATTCCTCACCTACCTAATGAAAGTTGCATTGACATTATTTTGTGCGGCTTCCATTAAAACATAAGTTATCAAAACTGACAGATTTTTTAAGGTGCTACTAAAGGGATGCAGGTTGCTTCAATGGTCAAATACAGGTGGGAAACATAAACCAACAGCTGACAATAACAAATTGCCCATTGCCCGTCTGCCTGCATGGCAACTGTACTGCTTCATCTGTTTTGTGATGAAATGTGCCATGGAAAAAAAATATCCACTACATAAGCAATTTATACTTGGGAAGTATACTGCCCAAACAGAAGCCAGGTGGAACATGTATACCAACTGTGCCAGTCTATCCATTCATTCCTCCGCCTTCAAAGTAAAGAGAATTCAGAGCAGCTGCAATTTCCTTCTAACTCCGTATACCCATCTGTGTCTGAACAAAAGACTGGGTAAGTGCAAGCATTGGTTAGTTTCCTGACCGCTTCCTGCCCTCTGGAGGAAACCCTCCCTCGATCTTATCCAGAGGAGTGAAGAAGAGAAAGATATTGAGAGCTGGAGATCATTAACTGCATGGTAATTAGCTATTAGATACAGCATGAGAAATGACTGCCAATCACCCTGAAACCGCAGCTGTCTGTGTATGTGTGTGTGCACACAATATACACACTGCAGAGAGGCACAGAATGAATGAGTGAATGTGGTAGTATGTGAGGGAGGATAAGAGTGGCACAAGTGTGTAGTGCAGTGTAGTGTGTGTGTGTGCTTGTGTGTGTGTGTGTGTGTGTGTGTGTGTGTGTCCATCTGCCAGCTACCAGCTATGGATGGCCCATTAGGGATCAGCATCAATCATGCAGATACAGAGTCTCTCTCTCTCTCTCTCTCTCTCTCTCTCTCTCTCATCTAACTCTCCCCCATGACTCTTAACTTTTTCCGTACTGTGCCTGCCCTCTCTTTCTCTCTCGCCACAGGAGTTCATCACCTGCTAATAGGCAGTGTCAGTACGACTGCCAGTATATGTGTGAGTGTGCCTGGTGGCACTGACCCAAGAGACAAAGCTCACCTGTGGAGCCATTAAGCACTAGTGTGTGTGTGTGTGTGTGTGTGTGTGTGTGGTGTGTGTGTGTGTGTGTGTGTGTGTGTGTGTGTGTGTGTACACAGTGCTGCTACAAAGTGAATAACTGATTTTCAAGGCCAGGTCAAAGTATTTGCATAAAATTCATGGCAACTGAACAAACTACACCATCTGATGTTTTTGAAATCTGTAAAAACATCTAGAAAGAGCAAGTTTTCATAAATCAACTGCATGTCTACTTTTTTGTCTGGCAGAATTCATACACAAAGATATAGATAAACCAATATCTAAAATACAAATGCAGGATGATGCATTTAAGGTTCAGTCAAAGTTCTGTCAGAAACAATGGGGAAAACAACATGTTCACTTCATTTTACTGTAATGGGGAGGGAAATTACATGAGGAAATGGAGAAATTGTAGGTGAATAAGGTGATGAAGAAAAAGTTCTCTCCTCAGGGCAGTTCTCCTTTCATGAAAAATGTAAAAGGGTAAATGGAAGTGCAGAATCTAACACATATAAATGGGGACATTGAGGGGTCACGACAGGGAATCTACAGAATCTACGTTTAAAATCTGCAGCCATTACTGAACCGAATGTAAAATTCACCGATCCTTACACTTACTAATTCACAAAGGTGTGCTTGTAATATAAAGTACAGTCACAATCAAATGAGACCGAAAAGCAGATGACTGCAGCAACATCACTGAAGACGCTCATAATTATTTCTAAAACTGATGTTAATGCACAGCTGATGATGTTTACTGCTGTAGCTTACATACCTGGCCAGGCATCAGTCACAAGCCATTAAGGAAGTTCGTAAGGACATGCAGAGTTACGTACCCACAATTGACACTTTGCGACTCTTCCCACCATCAAACTATCAGATTGATAGGAAACAGAGACAAAGGACCCCTCTTCCACAAACAGACCATGCTTTTAGGATGGCCGAACGACACAGAACCAGACCAAAGGTCAAAGGGTCAGCTCCAGAGGATCAACCAATGGACACCAGACAACTGGAGAATATAGGCAAAATCTCCAGTTTGTAACAATAAGACTTTATCTAATGATATTTGATTGTTTCTTGTATAGGACAAGTAACAATCAAAAGGACTGATTAACACTAAGGTGTGAATCCTGGCCTGTCTGTGCCATGCATGAACACACACACATGCGCGCACACACACACACACACCAACCTCCCTTCCTCTGTCCCTCTCTAGATAAGAGTCATAAACTACAACCCACATTCCAATCCTGAGTAGTGACCAGCAGAACACTCTTCACAGACACATATCTAAGGAAGAGATCTAGCTGTTCTTTAACTCATGAGATGTTCCTATGCAATAGTTTAACCCCAAACTTCTGTCCCATAGAATGTTTGAAATGTAACATGTAGATTTTAAGACAATGTCCTTCATGTGACCATACTGTCAGCATCCTTCACACAAGTTAACACACTACATGACATCCAGAATGTCCATATTATTATTACAGTCAAAGAACTGCTGTGTAATCCACATTTATAAACTATTAGCTTTGGGGAAATGTTTATATTGTTGTTTGACCAATTAACCACTTGTATCATGATTAATTCCAGGTTTGAATGATGTAATATGAAATCAACACTCCTTTTATTCCTCTCTGCCATTATTAGCGGAAGTAGTTTTATATGTTATTTCATTTAATGTTCTGTGGTCATGGTGGAAGACGGATGTGCGAGTTTATAAGTAAAATATAGAATTAAATTATTCCAAAGTTCAGTGGAAAATTACTCTCTTCTCCAAGTGGAAAAACAAGAGAAGACAAGTGACGCCCCTGAAACATGCGCCAGCCCCCAGGGGATAAAACAGTCATGAACAATTCACACATGGTTAGAGAGAGGTCAGAGAAGACAGAAAAAGTTAGAGAAAGGTCAGAAATGTTAGAACCGCGAAAAAGTTAGAAACTCGGCGAGATGCTAAGAAGGAAGAAGATGCGAGAAACGAAGCTAAAAGCTAGAGGCTGAAAAGCTGAAGCTAGAAAACGATACAGAAACTAAAAGCTGAGATCTTTGCTCAAAGCTCAGAGTCCCGGCTCAAAGCCCGGCTCTGTAGCCATGTAAACTCTTAGCTCTAAGCTGCTCGCCACAAACTCATGGCTCTCAGTCATTTTTGCACTTTTCGCGTCTTTTATTTTTCTTTGCCACAAGCACCAAGCAACATCATTTTTTGTCTACATGCGCGATCTTTTATTTTTATAAGCCAAGTCAAGACCAACTGAACCAAAACAACAGAAGTGCCTCAGAGTAATTTTGTAACTTTTAATCATCAAGTTTTCCTTTTTGAAGATTTTGACAACTTTAGAGACATCTGGTCAACGCCAGTCTCCTCTAAAGTTATCCAGCCAAAGTGAAAAGCATTAGAGTTTATTTCGCATCAACCCACAAGGGACGACGGCAGATAACACCTCTGCACGACCGCCTGCAGAGAAGCCGAGCAGAAATCAAGAGTGCCCGAGACAGAAAGTCTCCTGGCAAACTCCACCAGAGCTGAATCGCTGAGACACCGGCAGAAATATGGCAATATTTAATCATCAAACCTAATTCGTAGATGTAGTGTTTTTAGCTGTATAGCCATAGTGTACAGCCATAACATATTCTCTCCCACCATTGCCAACTCATCACACTGCTCATTTCATTATTATTTTCATCTTGATGATTATTACACCTTGCATTTACTCTGTAGATAGTTTAGTTAATAAACTCCTTTATTTACACCCAGTTGTTGTCCTGTTGTATTCTTTTGACGTAGAGACTGGAGATCCATTGAATCGAGAAGTCATGGCTTCCGATATGAGATTGATAAATTTGGCAATTAAGTAATTCATTGTTGTCCTCCCAGAGGATGGGTGCCCCATTTCAACGAGAGAAAACTCTAAATTATGGCGTTAACGGTACACTGCCTTCGTTTCTTTTGCTTTTTTGATTTCCAACCTCTGTTTTCTTTGATGCTGTTTGTTTTGGCTTGAGTTTTGCCCAATTAACTGCACCCACTTCAAGACTAAATCACCAGACCACAAAATAATTCTACTAAATCCTACTATAATAATTACTCATAACAGCACCTTCTTATTGATTTGTTGGAGCTAATTTGACTCAAGAGATGTTTGTAAGGAGAATAACAACATTCCATTAGTGAGAAGTCAAATCAACTGCCACAGTCACACCTTGATCCTCGCTCAATCACTGCATCCCAGGAAAGTGCAAAGGCAATCAAATCATGCTCAGACTAAGAATGCAAGTAAGAGCAGATAGATTGCACTGAGATCACTTAAGCTACCCCACAGCTGCTGTAACTGCAGCTTCAGACTGGGGATTTGTTGCAGCAACACAAGTGCTCTTTCGATTTTATTATCTCTAGGCCTTGGTCACTCTTTGCCTCGAGACTGACACAGTGCTAAAATGAGGTGAAATGTGTGATGGAAATCTTTTGAGCTGGGTGAAGGAGTTTTCAGGAGACACCCTATGTCATAGTATTTATTGCTGCTTGATGCTCAAGAGAAAGGCAATGGACAATTACAAACTTTAACAGGTTGACTAATGTAATGCCACCCAAAATCTAAAGCTGCCCCCTGGAAATAGCGTATATAAATCCACAAGTTCTCACATGGCTCAAGCTCAACTCTTAACAACCATATTCCTAAATAAGGTAGTTCCATATCTGTCACATACGTGTGTGAAACGTCTGTTGGATACTTAGACCTAGACATTAAGAATATTACTTAACCTTTGTCTTAGTGTGGATAATATCCATCTCTGGGACTCTAGTGCACCTCTTGCTCTCCCTCAAATATTTGTATCTTCCTACACTCTATCAACAAGAGGCCTGCTAACCTTTGTTACTATGGCAACTGTGGATAATAGCAAAGCAGCTGCACACGCACAAGGCTAGAGGTGAACAACGGGCTATGGCGCACTGTGACTGACCTGGTGTGTAGACACTTACAGACTAACTGAAGAATAGAAATTCCTTCTCAAAATAAAGACTGGTTTTGTAATGTAGAGTTCTTTAATAAGACAAATCACCCTTATCAAACAAGATAATATGAAGAGAAGCACCATCTTAAATCCTGCCCATCAAAAGTAAAATGAAGACAAAGACATGGAGGCAGGAAAAGTAAAAAGTCAAGGAAACAGCGAGGACAAAGTAGAAATTTAGAGAGAAAGAAAGTGCAATTTGAGGTGTTGCCTCAAGGCAAGGCTGCAATTACTAGGTTAAGCTCTTCAATTTTTCAATTCTACGACCTGTCTCTAAATACCCCCCCCCCCCCCCCAAACACACACACACACACACACACAGTAAAACTCACTCTCCCTCTGATACTGCAACACACCAACACACTGGAATATCCAGCTACAAGTTTGTCTCTTTAACAGTCACTCCAACCATACACTGTACATGCTGATCTAGCTAACTACAATGAGAGCATAATAGATGGATTAATGTTTTATTAATCTGTGTGTGTGGCGAGCTGTGTGTGCGCATGGGCGTATGTGTGCATGTTTACTAGTGTGTCTGTGTTTGTTGCAACGTGTGTTATGTTTTATTAATCGATGCACAAGAGGTGCTAAAGTACTGAGGAGCAATGTCATTTCCTCAGCCCCCCAGTTACTGCAATCTATCTAACAATCATCCATGTGTGCCAGCATGTATGGCTGTTAGTGTGTGTGGGTGTACATGTATGTCTGTTTGCACATGTAGAATGTGATTCTTTGAAAATACAATGGATAGGAGGAAACAGCTGCAATAATGTGAAATGTACTGAATAATTCACATTAACAAAAGTGCATTATGTTAAAACATTAATCCCTCTTAAACTGCTGCGTGTACATGCATATATGCATGTGGATTTGTATTACTGTGATTGCAAGTACGTGTCTAAGCTCTGCATTTAGAATGTGAGGGTCTTAATGGGAGGCTTCTGATTTTGGATATGGGTACGTATGCAGGAGGAATAGGATCAGTGTTTATGTAACCAGCGAGAATACTGCAGTGTAAGTCAAAGCCTCAAAGTTCAAAAGTTTTGTAGATCATGTTTTAATTTTTTTCAGCAATATCACGTCGTTTTTAGTATCTGTCAAAGAATTTTGTACGTTTTTTGCTTCAGTATAAATGTTTTAGATTATTTTTAATAATTTAAAGCAACGAACATGAGCCACTGCTCTCATTAACTGGCTATAGTGGGGGGTCCATGGCCCTTCTCTATGGTATCTCCAGTTCAGTAGGCAGGCAATTTAGGTTAATTTCACTTGCATTTTTACCTAAAACAATTTTAACATTGAAACCATGTAAACCATGTAAATGAGTGGTAGGTGTGGCAATTAAAACAGTTGAACACTGTAACTTCAGTATATCACAAAAAACATTAAATTTGTTAAATAATTGTGAATGGAAAATGTGTATTATGATTTAGTAAGTACACTTGAGTGTTAAAAATTAATCTTTTTAATTAAAAGAATGAAGTGAGCACACAAGTGTGTGTGTTCATGCATTATGTAGCGGTGTGAACCCCAGCACTGTGCCATGCATGACTGTGTCTGACTGAATATTCTGGGAAGATGCAAAAATCATTAAAAGAGAGTCATTCCTCTGAGAAATCCCCCTCTCCAATTCTGTACCCGAGCCAAATCCCCAAAATACTTCAAACATTCATTCCCTCTTTCTCTCATTCTTTATTGGCACTGTTTCAGGCATTAGAGAAAATGTTTTGGAATATATTTATGCAAAATTTCCACAGCTGGAGTCACAGGAATTGCGATCAATAGGAATATGTAAAAAACCTGATGGAGAACAAGTGGTCCCAGCCTGATTTTAAGCACCACTGCCAACTGTCTTGCAAAAGAACTGGATTGACAAAGCACAGTGCCAAAAGGTCTGAAGAGGAGGTTAAACTATGTGGATCTATACTGATGAGGAGTGGTCAGGAAGTGATTTTTTCCAGCTTAACAAGGATAAAACTATTTGCCCTTCTCTTTAAAGGCTACAGCAGAGGAAGCAATCTGCCTTCAACAACTCAGAATTTATATTAAGCAGGTATGTCCTCTTTTCAGAAGCTGGCTACTGTGTGCATTGGTTTTATATGGCAATTTGTAGCAGCATCATTGAATGTGATCTGCTGTAGTGTGTTTTTTTTTTTTTTACTTCAGTAAAGTGCAACAAGCACTGCCTTTGAAGATCCAGTTTTTGTTATGATGCTACTTTTTTCTGCCAACTGGCTTTGGACTGGTTTAGTAGCTGGTGCCTGCTCAACTTGCCTAATGGGACTGTTCACTCGTGCCATCTTGCAGTCTCTCAGTAGTCAGAGTGAACTGCTTCTGAAAAAGATACAAAATGCACACGGCAAAGTGATTTAAATAGGCACCACAGCAACGCAAATAACAACAGATCTTGGCAGATTTTATCCTGCAGAACGAGTGACAGTGAGTATAGCCAAATGTTGCTACAAATTGACTGGTAAATTTGTTTTCTCTAACCACTAATTTAAGAAAGGCAGCTGCTATTTTGGAGGTGATCTTTGGGTTTACCAGTCATGATGCTCAGTTGCAGAGATTTACAAAAAGACAATTATTTTCTGTAGCATGACTTACTTCGTCCAACAGGTTAAAAACTTTAAGACTGATTAAAAGAGAAACCGAGGTAGACAAAAAAGACTGATTGCCTATCTGGTGCTCAGCCAGTATACTGATCAGGCTTACTGATAGCTTAAAGAGTGAGATTTAGAGAAATTGTCAGAGAAGTGTGGGTTGCCACTGTAGACAGCTGGTAATGAAGACTGGCATATTTTAGAGTTTCAACAGCTCCACAGTATGAGCTTTAGAAGTAAGGCTAATAAGTTATGTCTGGGGACTATTTATAATGTTTCTTCTTTGAGCAGTGGCATCCACCCTGACGTGTGTGTGAAAGAGTGTGTGGCTTGTCAAATTGGCAATAGCTGAGTTGTAATATTTAAACATGTAAGCCTACATTTATCCAGGCATATGTATGTCAGTAAAAATATAGCATGGGAAATATCAATGAGCGGTGTGTGTGACTAGTGTGCGTCTACTGTTGTCAAGGTTACCAATGTAAAGGGTTAGAGTGGTCACAAATTGTTAGGAGTCACCAATTTATAATCATACTACTTATCCATTAGTGGGACATTGTTACCAACCATGTCTGTTTTCGTTTTCCTTGTATTGTTTTCACTGGTATTGTTTTCACTATGTGAGTCTGTGTCATTGTGGCAAAATGTGGTCATGGTTGTAGTTTCCACTACAACCTTACCATCAGCACCACACAACTGTTCTCTTTTAGATGCATGAACTGCATGTCAAAGCCAGTTTAAGTGCATTCAAATGCATGAACTATTTAAATGCATATAACCTGAACCAATATACAGTATCTTGGAAATTGAGGTATTTTCTAAATGTACATTAAATAAACATGGGGCTATAGACAAAAGAAAAAAAGAATCAGCAGTTTGAAAATACTCAGACAACAAATACAGAAGAAAAAAAGAGATATGTAAAGAACAATTATATTTATATGTTTTATGAATCCCACTACACTTTCATCTTTTTAGTGCTTTCCAAACCTTAATGAACTTATACATTTAAGTTATTATCCAATTAATTCCAGATGCCATTAGCTTTTATTTTACTCTAAACAATATCAGATTTCTCAGAAGTGTAGTAATGAAGCAAGTAAGCAAAAAATATATAGATTCTTGAATAGTTAACATGGATTTTTAATATATACTAGAAACATACTGTATCACACAGTATACTGCATCCCCTCCAGCCAGAGATGAATATATCACGTTACTTGTAATTTGGTGTGTGTGAGCACAGACATGTAAGCATGTCCTCAAAACAGTGCTGTATATTTTGTATATCCAAAAGTAGATTAAAATCAAATGTGACTCTTAATATATCCAACACTGTCATTTATTCCGAGTACAGATATGCACATACTGTCTGTCTGTCTGTGTATGTGTTAGTGCACTCTAAATCACATGCTACGTGTGATGTCGTTTTCTCTCTTTCTCTCTTTTACACATACACACGCACATACCACGGGCATACACACACACAAAGTATAATTTGTGGCTTTAAGAGTATGAATCATTTTCCTAAGTAGCTTTGTCAGTGCCACTCGAAAGGTGTCTGTTTTCACCTGAAATAATGAAAATCCTATAATTTTTCCTTGCTGTCCTCATTACATCCTCATTAATCTTTTAACCCATTCCCCCTCTCACTGCTACATACAAAAGGATATAATGTGGTTATTTTTTCCACTATATATTAGGGCTGGGACAATTATCCAACGTAATCGACGTTGTCAATTATAAAAATTATTCGACGTGGAATTTTGGTGTCGACGCGTCGTGTAAAACCACACAGGGTAAATGTTCATAGACGTAACCGGAACTTTCTAATGGTACCGTTTATATCCATCGTCTTTGGTTTACCCGGATACAAGCGCAGCGCAAGGGCTGGGACAACGCGGTGACGTAATTGAAGTCATTGACTACATGAATGATTTGCGTCTGTGTATCTATTTAAACAACATGGCGGCGTCTACCAGCAGTACGACGTAGCGTGTGGAGCAACACGCAGCAAAAAAGGCTCGCACACGGTCCTCCAAAGTTTGGGAATACTTTAATCTTGACACCAACAGTGCGGTAGTCTGCAGACTTTGCAAAGTGCATCTGGCATATCACTCTAGCACGACAGTCATGCACGAGCACATAACGAGGAAGCATCCTGGTGCAGTGTGTGTGTTGGACGGGGCAAATTGTTATATTAAATGACTAACTGGAAAATAATTGCAATAAAATTATGGTTAATAAAAAAAAATAATCGTTAGATTAGTCGAATAATCACCCCTACTATATATATATATATATATATATATATATATATATATTCATTTTAAAAACTTACAAATGAAATGCTTTACCTTAATGTTGGGGTCAAGGCCAGCAAATAAGGTGAACACTCTGCTTGACAGTGTCAACCACACACATACTACATGTTTATTAATGATACAAACAGCTCAATATGGCTTACCATGCTGGTGAGTGTGACTCTGTGCTTGCAATCATCCATCATCCTATGATGAAGGGATAATTGGCCTTTAATATTGCCTTGACGCTACTATCGAGGGTCTCATCTACAAGGTTTGGTGCAGTGGAGTAATCCAGATGACAAGCACATATGCCTTCTCATTTGCAGTATAAACTAAGCAAGGTAAAACAGTGAATCCTCTAGTTAAAGCTCTCTCTCTCAATCCTATCACACCCATATCAATATGTTTTGACATCTATGTAATTGATAGCAAAATTTAGGAAGCAAATTAAGATATTTATACATCCATCTATTTTCCCCTCCCTCTCCTTCCCCTCCTTTTCCATCAGGACCCTAACAATTGTTAAATTGACACGGAGCTGCTGGCTTTCACTGCGTTAAACTTATGATGGAGATGTTTTTACAGGTGTGAAAAAAACCTGTGCTCAATGATCAATCTCTGTGTTCCAAGACCTCTTTGGCAGTCAGCTTTAAGTGCAGCAGTCTGTATGGGGGAGACGCACACAAACAAACATAAGCATACACACTGCAACTGAGCCACACTTTGTGCTAATCCTTTTAAAAGTTAAGGAGGGAGGAGTCATGTTTTTTGCAGCTCCGCATATAAATTAGCTGTTTCTGTGTATGTGTGTGCGTGTGTGTGTGCGTGCGTGCGTGCCTGCCTCACTAACAGCAGTGGGTATCCAGCCCTGGGCAATGGCAGACATGACACATTCATCTTTTGTGTACTGTCCATACTTGTATTGATTGTAAAACTCAATCAATGCCTCACCTAAATGATTCAGGGGGGTGAGAGTGTGTTTGGACCTGTTTTAGCCCCAGGCAAAGCACGATACCTAATCAGTTTAAAATCCATCCATTCTTTCCATTTTATCCAAGAAAGGATCGATAATTGTGTTTATTGTTAATTATCAGTAACATTTTCCAGTGTTTATTGCTATTATACTCTGCGACTCAACAGTTAACTATTTTTTTTACTCTTCTTCTTGCCTTACTCTTTCCTTCTTTCCCTTTTGTTATTCTTTCACACCAGCTCTCACTTCATCACTTTATTCCTTTCCTTCTTTTATGTACATTCACATGTGCACTGCCTGAAGCCCAATTATCTCTTACATTAATAATAAAATTGACATTTTATGCTTTTGTGATTAGTATGGTTTAATCGTCATACTGCTAGTACAGGTATGATAGAAACTATGCAGCAACTATTTGTGTCACATTCCACTATCCAACACAGTATAACACACAGTATAGAGAAAAGATAGAAGTCTGACACTTTTTTGTAATTTCAGTCATGATGATGATATTAAAACTATCACTGTTCAGATTACCGACACCAGTACGCATGATGGATAAGGCCCTAAGGTAAAATGATCTGTTTCTTGTCGAGTTGTGCAGGGTTTTATTGAGCAAATAAAAGCAGCAATCACACTGCATTTTTGTCCACAGATAATAGTAAAGAGGTTACACAAAACCATAAGAACACCTTAAAATAAGATGCCATCTAATATGACAATAAAATCTGCAGCCTCAAAAATGACTATAAAGCTGAAGCAACGCCTCAATAATGAAACTGCATGGATTTGCCTGAGAGTGTAGAGTGATTGTTATTTTGTCCATCCCCTGTAAATAATACATACAGCAGAGTCATTAAGTACCATTCACGTTGAATCCGCTGAGATCAACTGCTGCTTCTGTCTCTGGCTGTGATTCATGTTCACCCAGACAGAGACACAGTTCACTGACAGACAGTCACACTGCATCACATCATGTCAACACTTTGATAACAGAGTCTTCTGCGTTTTGACATTGCCATCCCACTGTGCGGCTGTGCCTGCTTAGATGGGACAAATGATGCTGTGCATGTCTGCTGTGTTTTTGCTCATAGAGGAGGCAGTTGAACAAACAACTCAATATGTTCCCTGCCTCGTTTTCACCAATAATCCTCCCTGGTCCACCCCCTGCAACTTTCTTAAATGTCGTCATGCCACATACCCTCTTCCATACCCACTACAGGCTGGAGTCAATCAATTTATTTGGACTTGGGCTGTGTCACACCTACACATTTGGTGCAGTTCAAAGCTGATTCTGGTGCCTTTTCCTAAGTGGTCTGTCCAGAACACTGTCTTCTGACAACCTCAACACAAACCAATCACACGATTGTGTTGTGTTTGTGTGGATTTATGACATTTGTATGAATTAAGAGGGTAAACTACACAAATGTACACAATTAATCTGCTGTTCTTGGAAAATGTCAAGGGAGAGAAGTGGTGTCTAGTTTTTCAAGCTTTGCATTTGATAACAGTGATAATATATAAGAAGGATTAGAGCAGTGTTTCATCTAAATTCTCTTCTTAGTAAAATTTCAAGAACTCTTTTAGATGATTCATTCACACCAAATGATCATTATTTTGTTCCAAGTGTTAAAAACATATTTTAACCACAGGACATCATATCATCTCTCTTCTTAGAAAGAAAAAGAAAAACTTGGAGAGACTAGGTTTCTAAAGTACATTCTGTATCAGTTTGATGTGTTCAACAATGCAGTGTCTGCCATCTTTATGTCTACTCAAACATTCACATTTTACTAAATCTCAGCATATTCCCTACTTCTCTCATGTCCAATAGTCATCCAATATTCACAGTGTACCGCCAGTGAGTTAATAATGTATGCTCCGTCTTTGGCAGCCACTGCCGAACCTTCCATACATGAATCGATTTTAAATGTACAGTTCATTAAATAGATTATAAAAGTACAATCTTGCCCACCGATGGCCCATGCAGTTTTGTCAGCGTTTGTTTTGGCTGGTCTCACATGACATGATTCTAGACATGTCAGACAATGTCTGCAATCAAAGTCAATAAAATAACACAAAACTGTAAATCCATCCATCCATCCATCCATCCATCCATCCATCCATCCATCAGCTACCGCTAATCCCAAGTGACATTGGGCAAGAGGTGGGGTATACCCTCGGCAGGTTGCCTATCACAGGGGACTGGGGCCATTGGACAGTGGAAGGAAGCTGGAGTACCCAGAGGAAATCCACTCAGGCACAAGGAGAATATGGCAACTCCACACAGAAAGGGGTCGGGTTTGAAGAACCTTCTTGCTGTAAGGGTACAGTGATAACCACTGCAATATCATGCCGTCCAAAAACAAAAAATCCTTTTTTTTTTCTTTAGTTTTTTCAAAATACTGACAATACAAAGGGAACAAGCCGTCATTTGAACAGCTTTTGTAATTTAGTTTATCACTTTGCGGTAACTTGAAAAACTCTCCCTGTGACATTTCAATGTGTTAGCACATCACTATGAATCACTGTTACTATATCCTGAGAAATCCCTCAACACAGATCTGTGGTTCTGCAGATCTGTCTATCGGCATGAGTATCTGTCCTGTTCAGACAGACAACTCATCCAGATGAACAGTTCAATATTTTATCATACTGTCATATCAAGAATGTACTGTTTGGTGAAATTCAACAGAACTGGATGCATAAAAAATGTCAGCAGCTGCCCATACTTGTCAGCCTTCATAAAAAATAGATTTCAACATTTCATAGTTTTGTTGTTCTCTGCATAGTAGATGCATGTACATTTTAAATATCTATTGTGACATCCCTCTTACAACACCTGTATGATTTGATTTTTTTCCTCATACAGAAACAATTTATGCAAAGTTTTACATTGTTTAGTGTCTGTGTAGGACTTTATATTCCATTTATATTTATATATATATATATCTGTTCTGTTTCTGAGTTATGGTGTTGAATACTGACCAGAAAAGTGTTTGTTTTTGAACAATGTTATAATGTAATAGTTAAGTTGACCTTTGACCTTTTGGATAAAAAAAATAACAGCATTTCATAATTTTATCCTATCAGATATTTGTGTGAAATTTTGTTGACATAAATCTTTCACTTATGGCCAAGACCTATGTTTTGTGATGTCACAATGACCTTAACTTTTGACCATCAAATTCTAATCAGGTCATCTTTGCACATTTGTGCCAACTGAACGTTTGGGCCAAATCTGAACAAGGCATTCCTGCAATATCGCAATTAAAAATGGGATAAAATCATAATGCCTCCGGCCTCAACTGTTGCTGGACTGGAGGCATAAAAATTAAGAGATGGGAGAAACAAAACAGTGCAGTTCAGATATCAAACGATAAACATGATCATTTTTGTTTCCTTCTCCATTTCTAAAACATCATTAATAAATCTCATTAATTGGGCTGTTCATCTTACACTGCCTTTTGAGCTCATTTGTTATGTAATCTGGTGCCATTTGGGTGTGTGTTTAAGAGAAAAAAGGGAACAAGATACCAGCACACATTATGCATATACTCCCACGCAAACTGCAACTCTAGCTTATTATTTGGCATCCTGTAGTTCTGTAGGATGAAGCATTAATATCGCTCATGTAACAGCAGAATGTGTCTTCCTGTATCATGACTTACTCATCAAGTTCAAATTGTGAGCACAAGATTGTGAACACACTTTTTTTGCTAGCAGATTTTAACAGCGTACTGTTCATGAAATTGATAGTGGCGATATGGGCTGTGAGAAAGGCAAGACCAGATGGACAATATGTGAGAGTATGTTATGAGGAAGGAGAGCAACGCTATCCCTTTAATAAAATAAGTTACAGAAACAGACCACTTTAGTTATGTCTGTGAATCCATTTCAATGTGAAGGAGCAGCAATCATTACGTGAAAAGATGGGCCGTACTCAGTTGACTTTCCCTAGATAATATAAAAGTTTAACAAGCATCACCTATTAAGGCCTTCAAAGAATCTTCCAAGAACCTTGATTTTGCATAACCTTACGCAAACAAAAGAGGATCCAAGACAAACCCAGTGAAGACCAGCGATGGATTCAATACTCCAGCTGTATCATTAAAGCTCTCAGACCTTGTACCGCACCCCCATAAAGTATCCAGGGCAATTACAGGGAGCTATTATTTCAAGCCTATGCAGTGTAAAGTGGCAAGTGCTTCATCTAGACTTTTTGGGCCCCCCTCCAGCTTTTCATTTCAGCCTCTCTTGCCACTAATGGCTACCCTGGGAGCATTTCCCAGCTACAGTCAAAAGCTAAAGAATTGGGACAGTGAAATCAACTTAGTTTCTCTAGTTGACTCAATGAAATATGCCTGTAAACAATGATTATGAAGCACAAAAACATGTGACAAGCATGAGTTTGTGGTCAATTTATTGTCCTCCATGTTGAGCTATGTTAAATATTTATTCTGACAAAGCACATAAGCTTCAGCTCACTGATCCCAGACATGCTATAAACTGGGAATACACAATGTCTGCTGGAGCGAGATTGGAAATACAATGTAATGTGCATGATTTAAATGTAAGGGGAGAACTCCTACTGTAACTAGTGCAGTCTGGATCAATTTCAAGGTCACAAACTGGGTCACAGATACATGCAAAGACACTGTATGCACTCTGAAGGTGGAGACCAAGGCTCGGACAGGGACAAAAAACATATCTAAGACCACCCACCCACACACACACACACACACACACACACACACACACACACACACACACACACACACACAGCATTCT